>NC_067399.1:662723376-664182126 GCF_016432865.1 Antechinus flavipes
CGTAGTGACCCTATTGATTGGCTTCCGTTCCCAGCTCTGTAAAGGGGAGCAGGGTACAGAAGGGGGAGCTGAAAGGGATGGCAGCACAGGTTGGCAGGAGAATAAGATGAAACCTGTCTGGAGTAACTGGGGGTCACATAAGACACTCACCCATCTGGGACCTGGGAGTCTCAATGGATGGTGTTTCAGAGAAAATAAACTTTCTGAAGGCAGGAGCTCTTTCTGTTTTGTTTTTGTTGCTTTGGCACCCAGCAAACAGTAGGCACTTAACAAATCCTTATTGATTCTTTGATCAATTGGCCAGCTTGTCAAGGAAAATGGATTGGCGTCCAAGCCGATGCCAGGGGAGGCTGGTCCCCAGAGGACTGGGAGGTCAGCCAGAGCCGCCCACCAAATGAATTTTCTAAATGTTCCTACGTCTAGCACCAAACCCAGAGCTTCAGCGCTGGCACAGGGGGCGGCCGGAGCTAAGAGTCACACGGTGTGCGGGTAGATCATCTATAAACCTGCCTTGAACTTGATGTTCTTTCTCGATATGCACGGCAATCTGTTCGACAATTTGGCACAATATAGGAAGGAAATATTAGATTTTTTTTGTGATAAGCCCAGTGTACATTGGGTTAATTTACTGAGTACACTAGAACCTAACTTTTATGGAATCCTGAGATCAAAGGATGATAGATTATGAATTGGAAAAAACCTTGGAGGTATCCAGTCCAATGCCCTTATTGTACCGAAAAGTCAACTGAGACTTAACTTGCAGCCACATAGGCAGTAAATATTAGAGACAGGATCAGAGTCAGTATTCCTGACTATGATACTCATTAATTATGTGACTCTGGACAAATCATCTAACTCTGTTTGCCTCAGTTTCCTCATCTGTAACGTGAACTGGAGAAGAAAATGGTAAACCATTTGAGTGTCTCTATCAAGAAAACTCTACACAGGGGCATGAAGAGTTGGACATGATCAGTTGACTAAATAATAACAATTCCTAACTACAAACCCATCCCCTGCCTCCACTGATGTCACTGCTCAGCCCCTCCAGGCTAAACTCAGAGTGGTCCTAAATGGCTTTCAAGGCTTTCTAGAGCAGCCTTTGCCCAACTCAGGGTGCTTTTTCCTGATCCTTCCTCAGCTTGTGACCCTTAGGATCCCCACAACAACATTACTTTATTAGTGAAACTGCCTTAAAATGGAACATGGGGATACAGAGAGTGGCTTAGAGGCCTAGATTTGGTGTCAGGGAACTGGGATTTCAATTCTGCTTCACATATTTTCTAGCTTCAGAGCAAGAAAAAAGTACATCTGATCCCTCTCCAAAATGGCTCCCTCAAATGTAAATCAAGATAATAAAACTTATACAGGATTTTTGAGGAGAAAACACTTTGCAGATCTTACATAATTCCTTCTTTTAAATGTGTTATGATTATTTTAGTAATTCTGAAACTAAGTAATAGAAGCTAGCATTTAGATACCATTTGAAGGTGTTTAAAACACTTTACAAATATCGTCTCATTCGATTCTCACAATAATCCTTGGAGATTGTTGCTCTTATTGTACCATTTTATAGATGAAAAAACAGCCTGGCAGCAGTGACAACATGGCTTGGCCAAGGCCACACAGTTAATAGATGTCTGAGGCAGAATTTGAATTCAGATCTTCCTGATTCCACCTTATACATTTTGCCACCCGGCTACGCCAATTAAATTGTCTGGAGCTGAGCATGGTTCTTTTATTGTGGTTTGATCTGGTCAATGGTGCTTCTGGGAGATGATTCTGGATCGCTATTAGGACTGTTCCTGGGTTAGAAGCCTATTATTTTAATTCCATGAGTCAAACTTGGAATGCTAACTTAGAGTTAACATCTTCTTGGCTTCCCTTAACTTCCAAGGGCTAAGATGATGCAAACCCTAATTGCCAAGAATGAATCATGCAAAACAAGTAGCAGGCAGACCCTTGTTACTTGTCTGCTCCACAGTCATAGTTGCGTGTGTGTGTGTGTGTGTGTGGTGTGTGTGTGTGTGTGTGTGTGTTCCGCCAATCAGGGACTCTGTTCTCCTCAGTGATATCGTGGGTATTGGCCCACTTTCCAAGGGAGCAGGGAGAAAAAAACTTAATCCAAGATTAAGTGTGACTGCCATATTACCAGAGAGGTAATGTATGAAAGGAACTGGCCATGGAGTCTTCCACATCAGTTTCCATGGAAACATCCTATAAAAAAGGAATCTTTTTTTTCCAATTGAATTCCTCATGTCTATCTGACCCTTTCTGTCTCGGTGTCCCGGACAATCCTCCAAGACAGTATCTTTGGCTGTATAATCAGAAGAACAGGGTTCTAGTCCTACTACCTGTGGGGCTTTGCGCAAACCACTGAAATTCCCTTCCCTTCAGCTTCCTTGGACTTGGTGGCCTGTGAGAGCCTTTCCAGCTCTAGGATCCTGACTTGCAGAAGAGATGCTGTTATTTATTGGTGAGGAAGTATTCTCCCTAGAATGATGAAATTGCCAAGCTGGTGTGAAACCCTCCCCCCACCAAACCCAACCAATCCAAGCTCACGCCAAAGCTTTCCTTGAGTACCTTCTGCCATAATGGAGGTGAATGAGACCTTGGAGAAAGCCTTAGAAGGGAAAGAGTCCTAAGGGTCCTATCATACTGGAAGGGCTACTTCAAGCCTCACAACAGATGGTCTCTCTACCAGATTGTTCATTTTCAGTCCTGTCCAACAGTTTGTGGCCCCTTTTGGGGTTTTCTTGGTAAAAGATACTGGAGTGATTGGCCATTTCCTTCTTGCTCATGTTACAGATGGAGAGACTTGAGGCAAACAGGCCGGATGATGTGCCCAGAGGCTGGGCTAGTGTCTGGGGACAGATCTGAACTCAGGAAGATGAATTCTGAGTTCAGAGTCAATGCTCTAAGCACAATGGCACCACCTAGCTGCCCCTCTGTCCAAGGACCAGACTTGCTAAGAGGAAAGAATCATCACCAACCTGGCCAGAGGGTAATACATACTTCTACCATAATAATTCCTTTTTTATTTTATTAATTTTATTTTTTTCTTTTATTTTTTTTTATTATAGCTTTTTATTTACAAGTTATATGCATGGGTAATTTTTTAGCATTGCCAGTTGCCAAACCTTTTGTTCCAATTTTTCCCCTCCTTCCCTCCACTCCCTCCCCCAGATGGCAGATTGACCAATACATGTTAAATATATTAAAGTATAGATTAACTACAATATAAATATACATATCTAAACATAACCCCTTTTTTATTTCATTTCTTTCTTTTTTTCCTAAAAAGTAAGGACGACTCCACAAATTTGTAAGTCATCCTTTGGCAGGAATCTTCTCTGTATCATTCCAGTGTTTGGACAAGCTCTATAACAACCCTCTAAGATTATTTATCCATTTATAGGAGGAGCCTGAGACCTGCCTTGGTAGTGGGAGTCACCAAATGAACAAAAGGATAGGAACTTGTGCTTCTGCTAAATGATCTTTGGGCTTGAAGGGAATCGAGGCTGGACCCTGTGGGATTCCCAGGACAAACTGTGTTCAGAGCCAGAGACCAGCCCTATTTTCTAGCCTTCTCCAGCTGCCTCCTCATTGCATTCACTCACATACGAATGCATTCACGTCGAAGCTCATCATAGGAGAGAGATATTTTGTAACTTTAGTGTGCTGGGCTTGGAATCAAAAAGATCAGGATTCAAATCCTGTCTCCAGACATTTATTAGCTTGTTGTGTGATCATGTACCATTTCTACAACACGGGGATATACCAGCTTTCACCTCACAGGACTTGGTGACAGGGTCAAATGACATCACACATGGAAAGTGCTTTGCAAATCTTCAATCACTATATAAATGCCAGTTATGAAATCTTTCCTCAGATACTGTCACAAGGGAGCCACTTCATCTCTATGATCCTCAGTTTCCTCATCTGTAAAATGGGAAAGATGGCACCTCCTTCAGAACTATTGTCAGGGATTAAGCATCCATTAAGCACCTTGTGCCAGACACTTTCCTGACCTCGGGAGGTATAAGAGAGGCAAGAAAGGAAAAAAAAATAACGCTTGTCTTCAAGGAGCTTAGGCTCACGCTGCTAAGCTTGGGAAAGGCTGCCTGTAAGAGATGGTGATGGAGCCGGGTTTGACAGGAAGCCAGGAGGATGACGTAGAGAGAGAGGGCTCTGTCATCATGGGAACAGCCTGGGAAGGACTTTGACATGGCCAGAGAGCCACAAGTAGGCCCTTCTTGCTGGATTGGGCTTTGTTTGCTCTGAGAAATGAATGAGAAAATCTATGTTGATGTTGTGGCGTTCTAGAAATGTTTCCCTCTATTACTGGTATTTGCAATTCTAGATTTAAAACTAGGCATCCTGGGTTCAAATTTCCAAGTAAGTCACTCGTCATCTCAGAACCTCAGTTTCTTCCTCTGTAAAAATGGACAGAATAGCACAACAACCTAGTGTGGTGAAGATCTAATGAGATACTAATGGTAAAGTGTTTTTGTAAATCTGAGGTTTTATTTTAATAAAGTCTAGGTATCACTATTATTATAATTATAATAATTATTATTATTGTTGTTGTTGTTGTTGTTATATCTCATCCCTGACCCTTGGGATATTGGGTAAATCACTGGCTATTTCCTCATATGTCACTTCCTCTCTTCCCAAACCAATAATGAAGCTTTGAGCCCTGACCCTGATTCCATGTGTGACTTTGGGCCGGTCTCTGCGTGGGTCACAGTTCTGGCTTGGAGCTGTTTCCTTTGCACTGTTGGAGTCAGCCCAGAGATCTCTGCTCCTGCTTTTCCCATGGCTTCTCTTCTTCCCAGGTTTCCCTGAACTCCCCAGATTCATCTCTTCTTACAATGTTCCACTCCACTCACATGCTCTGATTTGTTTGGCCATCCTGCATTCGATGGGCATCCATTCTGTTGCCTCGCTTGACTATAAAGTAATAAAAAGTATTGCTGCAAACATTTTTGTACACATGGGTTCTTTCTCTTTATAGTGATAACTGTCATATATATATAATGTATATATTTGTATATATATATGTAATATATATATATATATTTAAGGATTTCAAAATGCTCTCTCTATATCGTAGCTAGATGGTGCAAGGGGTAGAGTGCTGGATCTGGAGTCAGACAGAAGCTCATCTTCCTGAGTTCAAATCTGGCCTCAGAAATTTACCAGTTGTAAAATCTGAGCAAATCACTTAACCCTGTTTGCCTCAATTTCCCCATATGTAAAATGGAGATAATGCTAGCAACTACCTCCCGCAAAAGATCAAACGTAAAGTGTTTGGTTCATAATATACACTATATAAATGCTAGCTGTTCTTGTAATTTCCTAAGAGCCTAACAAACCACTTGGTACGATAGTCTTTTGTTATCCTCATGTTAAAGAATAGGGTAACTGAGGCTGGAAGAGAGTGATTTTCCCAGAATCCAAACTCTGATGTGAACCCAGGCTTCCCTCTCCAACCACACCCCAGAATTGCCATTGGAATATAAAATTAGAAATGGACCAAAGGGCATCTGCAATTTAATTACTCCCTGCATTTACACATTGGCCAAAACAACAAACCTGAAGGTTCACCCCAGCAAATTCAGAGGCTAAATCTTATGAAGAAAGTCTTTATTTAATTAACTTAAGAGAACAAGGAATGGAGCAGCACAATTTTGTAAATTAACTATCTAGAAAGGTTTCCCTGAGGAATAAGAATGGCTAGCATTGATATAGCTCTTTGAGGGTTAGGGTTAGCACTTTACAGATATTATCTCAATTTGCCCTCTCTATAACTCTGCGAGGTGGAGGCCATTATTATGCCCATTCTGCAGAAGAGAAAACTGATGTTAAAAAAAAAAAATCTTGTGACTTGCTGTCTAGGTCACACAACTCAAAAGTGTCTGGGGTCAAATTTGAACTCAGACCTTTGTGATGTTCAACACTGTGACCACAGCGCCATCTGGCTGCTAAGATTGAGAAAGGTCTCAGCATCCTGAAGACCTTATGGTCCAAGTTCAAGTCCTTCCTCTGGCTGTTTGTCCCTTAATGCCTGACAACATTCTGAGACCAAAAGTCACAGACATTTCTGATGAATGTTGGTGGAAAAGAATTCTTCTGGGGAAGGGGGGATTTCCAGCACTGATCAAGTTGAAGATTTGTACCTCCCTCCTCCAAAAAA
The DNA here is from genome assembly GCF_016432865.1 of Antechinus flavipes. Classification (NCBI taxonomy): domain Eukaryota; kingdom Metazoa; phylum Chordata; class Mammalia; order Dasyuromorphia; family Dasyuridae; genus Antechinus; species Antechinus flavipes. Next base: position 662,729,573 of record NC_067399.1, read on the forward strand.
CACCCATCTATAATACTATAATCACAATAATACTATATACTAATATATAATACAGATAATACAAATCACTATTATACTATAATATATTATATGTATTATATAATATTAATATAATACTATACTATATTATATAATTAATATACTATAATATATAATATTAATATTATAATATTATAATATATAACTTTAATCACTATAATACTATAATCACTCATTTCTGTGGTGGTTCAAGGTTTCCTGGGGGTTTCCTAATAGTAATCTTGAGCAGTTGGCCGAGGAAACTGTCTTATTCCCATGCTACAGATGATGAAGCCGAAGTAGAGAGGGATGATGAAACTTGTCTGGGATTCTAAGACTTGTAGAGAGCCTTGTATGAAGCCAGTGTATGAAGATGGGGCATCATGGGGGCTCACTCTGGGACTCCTACCTTCATACACAAGCTAACATCCAATCTCTTATAGATGTATGAAAAGGGCCTCTTTTTGGTCAATTCAGGGAGATCATTGCATGTTTTTTTTTTTTAATCACAGAATTTTAATTTAATTTAAGCCACAAAATCTGATCACTCAGTGAGGACCCCAGAAGTCATTCAGTTCAACTTGTAACTGAACTTTTGTCTCCCCATTCCACCCCACAGATGCCCAGCGAGTGGTCATTGAGGCCCTTTTCAAAGACCTCGGGATGGCTGAGTGGATGGATTGGCGGCTGGATTGGGAATCAGGAAGACCTGGATTCAGGTACTCCTTAGGGATGTGATTACAGCCAAGTCAGTCCCCTTTCTCAGTTTCAATTCCCTCACCTATAAAATGGATGTAATATTCCACACCTTCTACCCCTTTCCTCACAGAATTATTGGATGGATCAAATGGGATCGAGATGGATGAAAAGAGCTTTATAAATCCCAAAGCATCAGCCAAATGAGAGCTCTGTAACTTACTATCTTCCAAGGAAGCCCATTCCTTTTTTGGCTAATTCTAATTGTTTGGAATTTCCTCCTTACCCAGAGCCAAACTATGACTTGCTATGACTCAGGATCATAGAAACAGGGCTGGAAGGGACATCCAAGGTCATTTAGTCCAAGTTCATTTTACAGATAAGGAAACCAAGTCACACAGGGAAGCTGTGACTTGTCTAGGATCACACAGATTCTAGGGGGAAGGTCCTCTGACTCCTAATTCTGCAACCTTTGCAGTGCTCCTGATTATGTTCTCTGGAGCTAAACAGAATAAGATTACTTTCTATATAATCCCAATTTTCTGTTAATTCTGAACGTGCTCCCTCCAGCACACTCCAGAGTGATTTTTGTAGGGATTTTCAGGAACCCTCTGGGAACGATTCCCTTTTCACAGTAACGTTTTTAAATGTATATATTAAAAAAAAACTATATAGGAAAATACAAAAGAAACTAATTATATAGAAATATAGCGATCCAAGCTTTTTTTTTTCCTTTTTAAAGTTCATGGATCCCAGACTAAGACTCCCTCAAGAACTAAGGTTTTTGGCAATTTTAATCTGGATCCAGAACTAGCATTTAAGTGGTTAATGTGTCCACCAATGTGCTGAAAGCAGGAAAGAAACCTGTTCCCTCCCTCTGAAAGCTTCCCCTCTAGTGGCCTGAAGGGTGTGAAAGAGCAGATAGCAGCTATTTTTCATAAAGGATCCAATCAGTGTAAATGGAAAGTGATTCTGAGATCCTTGTCCAGAGGTGAAAGTGCAAGCTGATCTGTCCCACCGATCCTTTCTTCTGAGATGAGCTCTTCACTTTTTTTTTTTTTTTTTTTGTCTCAGCCATAGTGAACTTGAACCTGACGTTCCCGGGCAGGCCCTTGTGAAACTGATAGTCTAGCCATAAAGGGGTTTTTTCCTGACTCGATGTCTGTCTGCTCCCGGCTGTTTATTTGTACTGTGTCTGCCTCGGGTTGGGATTCTGACCTTAGCTGCTTCCCCAGCCCCAGCTTGAAGCTGGACAGCGAAGCTTTCCTCTCCTCAGCAGCCAATGAAATCACCCAGGCCATTGGGTTCATGTTTGTGCCAGAGTGTTGGGCAGGGGGCTCTGGGAGCAGAAGGGAGGGAGGGAGGGAGGAAAAGGGGGGAGGACTGTCTCTGGCTACTGGGCCAACTGTGACTCCTTGGTAGGAGCTGACTCAGAGGCTATCAGACAGTTCTGCTGGAAGCCCCACTATGGATGCTGACATTGTGGTTTGGGGTGGGCGAGGCAGAAAAATGGAAAATAAGGCTGAATGAAGGCCCCACTAGAACATATAGAGAGCCTTTGCCAGGGAGGAATGGGGCTGTGCCGGCTTCTCCTTTCCACGAGCCTGTTCCTCTCCCAAAAGGAGCTTGGGGAACTCTGTAAGCCAAGAATCTCTTAAAAGAAAAAAACAAATCTGTGTAAGGGCTGCTGGGGTTTTTTAGAAAATATATAAATCACAGTAATTAGGAGAAGATGCCGGCTGGCAGCAGTTCTTATTAGAACTGTCTGAAGCCTGCCTTTAAATGGCCACTGAGTCACGAATGAACAATCAGCTGGGCCCTGGCTGGGTTGGGCAGGTCCCGCTCAGCAAGGGAAGGTCATTCCAGAAAGAATCGGAATGAGGTCTCGATGGTGTCCAAAAAGAAAACGAAAAACAGGCCGGCAGGAAGAACACTGGAGGCTGAATGGAAGGCCAGAGAAATGGGAACCTTCCTGGATTCTGCTGCCCCTTCCCCTTAGGCAATGATTTCCCCCACCCCCGGAGTTCCCAGAGTGCTTTGCTGGTCCCTCTCTCAAGCACTTACCATATAAAGTTTTATGTACATTGGGGTCTCCTCTACTAGACTCTAAGCTTGATGAGGGCAGAGATCTCTTGACTGAAACTTGGTCTAACCCCGGGAGCCTGGGCTACTGAACACAGCAGTCTCTTAATGAGCTTCCGGCTCTTGTTGTCCCTCTCCTGGATGACTTTGAATAGCACAAGTCAGTGCCGTGCAATGGAAAGAACCCTGAATTCAGAGGGTTTAGTGGCTACTAACTAGTTGGCAGCTGCTGGAGACCTGAGGTGGAGTTGAGTCAGAGGTCCTGGGCTCAGTCCAGCTATCCTCTCAGCCTTAAACAAGTAGCTTTTCTCCCAAACTCAGTTTCCTCATTTGTAAAACGGGATGGTTGGATTGAATAGCCTTTATAGTGCCTTCCAGCTCTTTTTCTGTCTCTCTGCCTTTATCTCTGTCTCTCTCTCCCCTCCCCCTTTCTCTTTCCCTTATTTTTCTCTCCTTCACTCCCTCACTTTGTACATACTCAATATATCTATATGTATGTATGTATTTCTATACCTTTATGTAGTGAGGGAGGATGCAGTCTTTCCTTCAGCAACTAGTTGAAATAATCAGAAAGAAAGGGCCAGAGAAAAAGGTGATGAAGTATTAATTTGCTAATTAGGTGCAAAGAGTTGTTTTCCATTATCTGCTAAATATTAAAAAAGTTCTCCAACTGGATTAGAAACGGAGCTCAGCTATCGTCTGGGAGTCTATCAGTCAATTGTCTATTGACTGATCATGTTCCAGGTAAAGCATGAAAGACAAATCCAGAAGCCCTGAGTAGCAACAATTGGACAGGCTGAGACATTTGAGGTAGGGGACAGCCTGAGGCTTATTTGTGCCTGTTCCCTTGGAGAAATAAATTAAAAAAGGGGGGAGAGAACGGGAAAGAGGAAGGAGGGGAAGAAGGAGGAGAAAAGGAAGGAGAAGGGGAGGGGCGGGGAAAGGAAGGCAAAAGTCAAGGAACGGGAAAGAGGGAGGGAAGGAAGAGAGGAAGAAAGGGGAGGGGAGGAGGAAGGAAGAAGAGAAAAGAATAGGAAAGAAGAAGAGGGAGGAGGGAAGAGAGGAGGCGGAGAAAGGGAAGGAAAGGGAAGGAAGCTTTCTTTTTCTGTTCCAACTACCAATCCCCTGCCCGCCTCAGCCATGGCACCTCATATAACTACTCACCTAGTAGGAGACACAGAACGTGCTTAGAAGAAAACAAGTACCTTCAAGAGATAAAAAGAGAATCAGAGGGACAGGTGCAATTCAAAGAAGGAAAGTGAGCCCTGTGGACAGAAATTAGTCCAGGTGATTAAGAGCCAGTCTCCTGAGAGGATCAGTCCAGCTAAGAGCTGGAGGAAGCACATCTGGAAGATTTCATGAGAAAGTAAAGAATTTAGAGAGCCCGTAGAACCTAATTTCTCCAGTCTGGAGGCTGAGGGATCAAGGAGCTGGTGGTTAAATGTTTAGAAATCAGCCAACAATACAAATCAATACTTGATTTATGGTTTTCTTGATTGTCTAGATTTAAGATTATGCTGGAAAATATATTAATAATGCAGAGGAAATTTAAAAGCACTTCCTAGACACATCTCCATTCCCTCAACATCCCTTACCTTAGAAAGCTGGTTGTTAAATATTTACCATCATACCACTGCCTAGCTTCTCATTCATGTGAGGACACTGACACTAATCTCTGTGCCCACTTTTTTTTACTTATGAGTGTATGTTGGCAAGTGTGTCCATGTGGAGAACTTTTGTAGTTATTGTTATTATATGCCTTTGCCTTCAGCCAATCATGTCCACTGCTGACTATTAAAAATAATCTCACCTTTGGGAGCCTGTGAGGAACCAAAGGATATTCTTGGTGCCCCTGAAACTCAAGGGTGGCCACACTCTAGAGTGTTCAGCTTATGAATGCAAGTTGAAGGGAGACATAACCAAGAGAAGATGCTACTTAGAATTATATACTAAATTTAACTACACGGCACTGGTTATAAAATCAGGAAGACTTGAATTCAAATCTAGTCTTAGACCCTTACTAGCTGTGTGATCCTGGTAAGCTTTTAATCTCTATCTGCCTCAGTTTCCTCATCTAGAATGTGGAGATAATAATAGCACTTCCCTCCCAGGATTTAAAGAGTGAATGAAATATTTCTAAAATGCTTTGCAAGCCATGAAGTGCTAGATCAGTTCTAATTATCATTACTGTGGTTACATATATGTGACTTTAAAAATGGGAAAGAGGAACCCTGGAAAGAATGCTATGTTTTGAGTCAGTTTATAACCTTTTTCTTAGGCAATGAGCTGGCTCTGAGTCTGTAAAATATTTGTTTATTTATATACATGTAGACCTCTCAAAGCTTCAAAGGCTTGGGGATTTCCCTGCTTGCTCTCCTCACATTGCCATGTTTACAAGTCTTGTCTCACATACTTAATCCCCACCATAGAATGGGAGATCTTTGAGGATAGAGATTATTTTCTCTCTTCTCTATAGCATAGTCTCTGACTCTATGTGAATATTAGATAGGATCCCACTGATACGAAAGGTCCTTCCAGCTGGGCAGATTGTCTTCCAATCCTGGGTAACTGTATCTAAGTTCTTTACAGCAGGGGTCCTCAAAGTACGGCCTGCGGGCCAGATGCGGCAGCTGAGGATGATTATCCTCTTCACCCAGGGCTATGAAGTTTTATTTTTTATTTTTTATTTAAAGGCCCACAAAACAAAGTTTTTGTTTTTACTATAGTCCGGCCCTCCAACAGTCTGAGGTTCAGTGAACTGGCCCCCTATTTAAAAAGTTTGAGGACCCCTGCTTTACAGGTTCATCAGTTGGCTTTGAAAGCCACTGTAGGTCTACCCAAATTACATGTTACCCAGAACATTACTCAAACCATCCCCCTGACTAACAGGAGAGATCATCTCTTGGATAATATCTTTCATATCACATTTCACCCACAATTCATTGTTGGCAAAATGCTGCAGATTATTTATATCCACCTCACTTCTCTCCATAGATGTTTGGTGATTCTCTTTCTCTCCCCCAACCAAATCTGATTCCTTAGAGATGGGACTCAGTCATGATTTGATGCACATTTTGCATCAGTAGAAGAATACTAATATTCAAATGCTAGATTTGTTTTACAGACAAACTTGGGGTCCCTCAAAGTGCCATATAATTTTTCAAATTCATTCTGAACTCTTTCTCTTTTTCTGTTTTGAGTCTTTTTCTTTTGACAATGACCATCCAAGACAGAGGTACTGCCAGAGAAATCTTATAGTTTGCCCATCCAACTGTAGGTAACGGCCACTTCACTCGCGTTTCATGGTCTCACCTCTTGGGTGTCATGACTCTTTTCAAGAATGAGGGACAAACAACAACAGTAGTCTTGACCAAGGCCTGGAATCCATAAATTTATTTTGCTAAAAAAGATTTTGCTAATTGATCATTTCCTTTGTAGTCCTATGCATTTTATTTTATGCACTTGAAAATATTAATCTGAAAATGTTTTGCCCCAAGGGGACCCAGACAAAAAAGAGGTTCAGACTCCCTGTTTTGGGGATTACTGAGTTTAACCCCAGACTATGTCCATCTGATATAAATGTGTGGCCAGCTTCCAGATGGGAAACCCTCAGTTTAAAAAAATTATTATAGCTTTTTATTGACAAAACAAAAGCATGGGTAATTTTTCAACACTGATCCTTGCAAAAACTTCTGTTCCAACTTTTTCCCTCCTTCCCCCCACACCCTCCCCTAGAAGGCAGGCAGTCCCATACATGTTAAACATGTTAAAGCATATGTTAAATACAATATATGTATACATATTTATACAGGTATCTTGCTGCACACAAAAAAATGGATTTAGAAAGAAGGTAAAAATAACCTGGGAAGAAAAACAAAAATTCAAGCAAACAACAACGGAAAGAGTGGAAATGCTGTGTTGTGGTCCACACTCAGTTCCCAGTGTTCTTTCATTGGGTGTAGCTGGTTCTGTTCATCACTGATCAATTAGAACTGATTTGGATTCTCTGGTTGTCAAAGATGGCCAGGTCCATCAGAATTGATCTTCATATAGCATCGTTGTTGAAGTGTATAATGATCTCCTGGTCCTGCTCATTTCATTCAGCATCGGTTCATGCAAGTCTTTCCAAGCCTCTCTGTATTCATCCTTCTGGTCATTCCTTACAGAACAATAATATTCCATGACATTCATATACCACAATTTACTCAGCCATTCTCCAATTGAAGAGCATCCAATTTCCAGGGAAACCCTCAGTTTAAAATTACTCAGCTCAGTCATTTCCAGAATACCCTCTGCAGCTCTCACTTATCATGACTTGACTCATGCTTTTCATGATGAAACAAGAGTGGCCCAATGGGATTTCACAATCTGTGTGCCTCAGTGAACTCAAATGAGTTTGACTCCTGGGAATGTCACATTCAGATTTTGGAATTTCTCCTTCAATTATTGTAGAACCCTTGCCAGGCCTGTTAGTAAGTGAGCCAATGGGAGAGAGAGAGAAAGAAAGAGAGCTATCATTTGGGAGCATAAAGGACTAAGTACGTTTAGGTTAGGGGTAGAAAAGAGATGAGGAAAGGAGAGAGGAAGAGAGGGGGAGAGAGGAAGAAGGGAAGGAAAAAGTAGAGAAGAAGAGGGCAATGAGGGAAGTAGGAAAGAGGAAGAGAGAAGAAAGGAAAGAGAGACTCGGGGTTCAGAAATGAGGAAGAGGGACAGTTTTCCAAGAGCTACCTGGCCTTCTTTCTAAGTCCCGTCTCAATTTGGCCCCCAGGACCAGTCCACTGGATTCTGAATGTTGCTTATGCTTTCTCTGGGACCAGGCAGGCATTTGGGGGAAAGGGTCCATCCTTGCGGTTGAGAGAATCTAATCAAGATGTGACTGGGGACTTTCAAAAAATCCCTTTGACCACTTAAAAAATAGGGTGGGAGAGAAGAACAATCATCTGTCTTTCCAGTCCTTCATCCAGGGTGGGAATGGTTTCCCAGAAGGGGAGGTGATGCAACTTTAAGTCAGCTAGGATTACAAAGGGCCTTTGGCTGGCCCTCAGACACTAGCCCATCCGAAGGCCGGCTCCTTTCCTCGGAAGATCAGAGAAGAGCAGCCAGAGACCATCTGTTCCATGTCCTCACCTTAGGAATCTTTCAGCATTCCTCTATAGTCATCATTTGACTCAGCGAGGGCCTGGATGTCTTGGTCGGCTTCTTCAGCCCGGCTCGTAGGAATGGGACAGAGCCACAGGAGCCCAGGCCCAGGGGATGGGCTATGGTCTGAGCCAGAACCAGTGGGGACAGAGAAATTCAATTCCACTCAAACTCTCAAGAAGAAGGTTCCCAAGAACCACCTACCCTCACTCGCTCTTGCTGAAGACCCTCAAAGGGGTACACCTGCTTTAGCTTCCTCCTTGGCAAATGAGAAGGTTGGATTCTGGGTTAGAATGGGAGCTCCCAATGGCCTCTAAGGTGAAAGACAAAGACTGTACACTCAGCATACAATAGGCGATGAATAAATGATTGCTGATTGACTAACTGGTACATGACTTCAGAGGTTTCTTCCTGCTCTCATTCTAGAGTCTGAGGCCTTTGAAAATCTCTTCAGACTAAAGGCCCATATCCTTATGCACTGAAAACCAAAAGCGACAAATCAGAAATTCAAAGTCAGCTCTTTCACAACCCAGGCTCAGAGAGAAAGTTACAAAGAACCAAGGCTAGGGTACTTGTTCCTGGGAGAGATCCAGACAGCATAGAGAAGGAGCCCCTGAGAGGGAGGATGGGGAGGGAGAGAGGGGGAGATCATGTCTGGAGAGGGGGATTGCAATCACTGCTGTGAGTGCTGTTCATGGGCCTTGAAGAAAGGGAGAACATCAAAATACTGTCTTTAATTAATTAAAATTAGTACAATTTAATTAAAATTAAATACATTAAACTTAATTAAATTAAATAAAATAAAAATGGATACAATTAAATAAATTAAAATTAAATAAAAGTGTGTCTACTTTTGTGGGGATAGCACATAGAATGAGAGATATACATAAATGGACACGATATGTCTGGGTGTATGTACATACATATAGGTGGGCATTTGCACACATATCTATGTATATGTATGTGGGTACACATGCACATATAAGAAACCTCACAGACTTTCAGAGTTAGGATTCAGGGTCTCTGGATTGGAGGTTTCAACTCAACAGGGCAGAGAGAGGTGGAGGAAAGAGCTGAATCTTGGGTGAGAGAACCAAGATGAACATCTCAGCTGTGCCGGCTGCCATCAATGTGACCTTGGACAACTCATTTAATTTCCTATAATATGAGGAAACTGGACTGGTGATTCAACTCAAGGAACCATTATCTCTAGGCCTACTGGCAGTGGAGAGACCAGTTGGGAATAATCTGGGTAAGAGTTAATGGCGCCGTGAAAATAAAGAGAAGACGAGAAAGGGCTGTGGAAACCATCCAGGGTTGGAGCTCCGCGTCTCTTCTGGTTCCAGATACTTTAACTCCATTACTTTGTTCACTAGTTACTCCCAAAGCTCCTTCCCCAGCTCTGATCGAGTCTTGAGTGCACGTTCTCCTTCACTGGTACTGCCGCCTGCCGGAGGCAGCTCTGAATGTGGGCGCACTTTCCTCGCTGAAATGGAGATTAGGGGGCATTAGACCAATGGCGTGGAAACCGAGGGTTCCCCCAGAGCTCTAAAGGGAAAAGGCAGAGGAACCAATGAAAAGGGGAGAGCCAGCGGCTCTCAGAATAGCCTTGGGTGTGGTGCAGAACAAGTGGACCAGAGATTTCCCTGAGGCAGCAAATTCCCAAGGGAGGGAAATCCCTCTAATGGGTAGATGGGCAACTTCTCTGCAGTGTAGAGTCATGGAACTTCCCAGAGCCTCAGCAACCAAGTGAATGGAATAACACAATACAACACTGAAAAGGGGGCAGAACTGGATTGGAAGCTCCTTGAGGGCAGATCAGTCTGTTTTTTGTCCCTTTTTGTATCCCTACCACTTAGCACAGTGCCTGGCACACAGGAAGTGCTTAATAGATGTTTCATTGACTCTAGATGTTTAATAAATGTTCATTGATTGATTACTGTAGAAGGCTCTTACACCCATGCAGCTAGAGGCCCATCTATTATTTCTAGAAATTTAGAAAATTATCCAAGGCTGAGGAAGACAAATGAATTTTCTGGGTCGTACACCCATTGTAGGGCTGGGACCCAAGCTTTCCTGCCTCTGAGGCAAGCATTCCAACCATGCATGCAACATGTGGGCTCCAGGATCTCTCCTTTGGTGCAGCTGTCTAGGAGCAATCAAACGGTCTGGACTTTCTCCATTCGCCATCATCCATTCCCGGGATCAGTCCTAATCATTAACACGTTTTTCTTGTTATTACTCAAGATTACGGCTCTGATTGGCCCACAACATCCCATCAGCAACTGATCTGCAGCTCAGTGTCAGAGAATTGCCTTAAATGACCTATCCACAGTCCCATGTGTCAACCGGAGTGGAACCCTCATCTCCCAAGGCTCCCTCCTAACAGTGACGCCATAACGCCTCTCCGGCCAAAGACATGTCACTGCTGCAGGCCCGGAGTCCAGAGGTTACCTCAGCTTGCTAAGGATGCAGTTTTTTCATGTGGCCTGAATTTTTGGTTTCATCATGTTAAGGGCCTTATTTACTGGCAGAATAAGCAGCTTGTGACTTTTAAAAGCCTACCTGATCCCAGATATCCCCCTTCCCAATAGACTGCCATGGTGCCTGATATTCCTATTGTTAGTATAATTTGGGAAAGAAGTTAAAGATGAATGGAAGAAATTGAATTGGCTGGGGTTAAATGGATGGGTAGCATGCTAAAATCTATCTATCTATCATTTGTTTCTTTAACTATTCAGTTATCTCTCTAATATATCTTCTTCTATCTCTCCTTTTATCTCTCCTTACATCTATCTACCAACCTATTTATCTATCTATTCTTCCATCTCTCTCTTTATTTATCAATCCATCCATCCATCTAGCCATCTATCTATCCACCTATCCATCTACCTATCCATCCATTCATCTTCTAGTCATCTATCCATCCATCTATACAACCACCTATCTATCCATCATCTATCTGTCTATCCATCTATATAGCTAGTAATCATCTCTCTATCCATTCATGCATCCATACATCCCTCCCTCTCTTCCTTCCTTCCTTCTTTCCTTCCTTCCTTCTTTCCTTCTTCCCCCTCTTCTTTTCTTTCTTTCTTTCTTTCTTTCTTTCTTTCTTTCTTTCTTTCTTTCTTTCTTTCTTTTTTCTTTCTTTCTTTCTTTCTTCTCCTTCCTTCCTTCTTTCCTTCCTTCCTTCCTTCTTTCCTTCCTTTCTTCCTTCCTCCCTCCCTCTCTCCTTCTCTCCCTCTCTCCTTCTCTCCCTCTCTCTTTCTTTCTTTCTTTCTTTCTTCTCCTTCCTTCCTTCCTTTCTTCTTTCCTTCCTTTCTTCCTTCCTCCCTCCCTCCCTCCTTCTCTCCCTCTCTCCTTTCCTTCCTTCTTCCCTCTCTTCCTCCCTTCCTTCCTTTCATCTGTGTTTTGAAGCAATCTGGATAAAGTGACTTATCCAGAGTCACCCAGCTAGTAAAAATCTGAGGTTGGATTTAAATCTAGGACCAGCTCTCTATTCATGACCCCTACAGTTATTTATTTATAAAAAGCTTATCAGATAAGCTTTAGTCCCCTGATAGAGTGAATAATTTACCATATTTGGAATCAAGAGATTTCATCTGAAGTCCCAGCTCTGAGATTATTTAGCTGAGATTTTAGATTGGACAAGTTATTTAAACTCCAAGCTTTAGTTTTCTTATCCATAAAATGGCTCCCATTCCACAGACTTGTTCTTGGGAAAATGCTGGGTCAGCAACACTAAGATATGCAAGGAAGACTTACTGTGGTCCAGGTAAAACAACACATTGGGAAAACAATCATTTACAGCCATATGTCTGCCAAACTTCTGGAATTGAGCATTATTTTCTGGTACAGAAAACATGAGTCCTCAAAGAACTGAGCTGGTGGCATGGTACAGTAGCTTTTGATACTGAAAGATGGGGTTCAAATCTTAGCACTATGGGTGAGTCACTTTAAGTCTACACCTCAATTTCCTAATCTGTAAAATGGAGTCAGACTATTCAATTCAGCTCATCAGCTATTATTAGTTAACTACCTACTATGTGCTGAGCTTTGTATTAAAGTTTGGGTGACACAAAAATAAAAGAGAAACAATCCCTCCCTGGAGGAATTACTTCAAAAATATTGTCTCATCTGACCCTCACAGCAATCTTGTAAGAGACCTTTTTATTTATGCCAGAAAAGCATCATAGATGGAGGGGGACCCAAAAATCTTATTACAGTTTTAAGCTTTAATGGCTTGTGATTGTCCTAAGACTTCTGGGATATCTTGGATCTTGAAACATAAAAAGTAAGCAGTAAAACCCAAGCAGCCTGGCCATCTGGAGTTCTTTTGAACTGAGGCAAACAGGCCCAAGCACTCCTGCTGGCTCTGAGGACATCACTACCTTATAGAAAAATTGGTGCCATGGGAAGAGGACCCTGAGTTAGCAGAAAAAGATTGAATTCTATTGTTAAATTTATTAAAAGGGAGGTCACAGGTACAAGTGACATTGGCACACCGCAATCTCCTTTGGCACTTTGGTGAAACCCTAGGAACCCCTTCTCAGAAGAGTGTTTCTAAAGGAACAAAACAAGACACAGAGGATTACAAAGGGAAACAGTTCTATTGAAGTACAATTATTGCTATGTGTAAAAACAAGCTAGTCACTACCCAAGGTATTTTTAAAAATTTTGTACTGATTAGCTGCAGGAAAACACAGACAAGTCCCTTCAGCTCTCTGCTATTGTTTCCTCATCTGTAAAATGGGAATAATCATAATTCCACCATCCATCTCACAGGGTGAGTAGGAGGAAAGCTCTTTATTAATAGAATGTGAATAGTCATTTTTATTTATAAAAATTTACTAAATTAGAAAAAGAATTACCAATAAAAACATTTAGAATATTAATTTTAAGTGAAATGCATTACCCCTAAATCATAGGAATAGACGTAAACTGTCTGCCCTCTGGAGATGACCTTGACTAAAACATTAAAATTTCCAATGACCAGATCATGATTTGTTCCCTTGGAGGTTCTGTGACCCCGGGTCCTCAGTGGACCTAAGATCAGAATGTAAGAACAAGTGGCAATGCTAAATATAGACTCAATAGTGCTCTTGTGCCATCCTACTGAGCCATTTTCTTTCTTCACTTGGCCAAGGTACCGTATTTCCATCTTGGAGTTCTAATAATGGTACCCCCAATAAAACATTATGAAAACCAGAGCTGAAACAGGCTTATGGGACACTCGCTTTGCATCCCACTGCATTCTCTGTGGCAGCTAGGTAAGCACCATTCGCTATGTTTTATGGACATGGAAATGAAGACAAGAAGGGCTTGCCCAAGGCCACACAGCGAGTCAGAGGAGGAAATTCTGAGACTCAGAGATTCCTGGCTTGGACAACAGGTCTACTGCCTCTCTTCAAGTCCCATTGCCAAGGGAGTGCTGACAGACTGAGGTCCTTGCCAGTCCCCCTGACACAGAGAGACCTGTGGACATCAACCAGCACCACCTAGTGGGAGAGAACATCCAAACATCCCAAGAAATCTCCCACATTGCACTGCAGGGCACTAGACACCAAGAAGAACCAACAAAACTTGTATCCTGAGTTTGCAAGGGATGGCACATTGAATGCTTTGGTAGCAGAGGAAAAGGGAAAGAAGAAAGAAAAAAGGACTTAACATTTTTATCCATGTTCCCAAGGAGGGAAAACAGGATGTGCTGTAATTTAGTGGGGGGAAAAACCAATTATTAGCCAAATGGAAATGAGAGGATCCAACTATCAGTCGGTTGGCTACACAGATTTCCTATGAAATATGCTGATTGTAATGACATCAGAAGAGCTATGTTCAATTCCTAGGTTGACGATTCACTTCCTATTTCTAAACCTTTGTTTCCTCATCCTTAGCCTATGAATTCCTTTTACGTTGAAGATCTATGACCCCACACTTTGTTTGTTCCTAGTTATCCACTTAAGAGTATATGTTTAGGACTGGATTCTCATCAGCCAGTCCTTCGTTACTTATTCACCAGATTTAAAAGATCAGTAGACGTAGAGAAAGTTCTTGTAACTAAACTACCTGTGACGGGCAGATATATACTATAAAGGAATCTAATTCGAATACTTCTCGTTCATATTTTGGAAGAAAATTTTATTATTGAGATGCTTCCTCTCTACAAAATAACCTAGAAGACAAACATTTCATGAGAAGTCTCCCCAATTCAAAGGTGATATTTTTGAGGACACTTGGATTTTTGCCTTTCTTTGTATTCCTAGCACTTATCACAGTACCTGGCACATAGTAGGTGATTAATATATGCTTGTTTTTTTTTTAAATTTTATTTTATTTAATAATAACTTTGTATTGACAGAATCCATGCCAGGATAATTTTTATACAACATTATCCCTTGCAATCGCTTATGTTTCATTTTTTCCCCTCCCTCCCTCCACCCTCCCCCCCAAGATGGCAAGCAGTCAATACATGCTTGTTGACTGACTGAAGTCTCTGTACTCCACTAGATAATTCAAGGATGATTACTCATCGTTCTTATTCGGTTGATAAGATTATGAAAATAACTGTCACTCAGAAACATTGGGCACGTGGGACAAGAAGCACATTGCTAATTTTGAACCCTTATTTCCCTTTGAATAGACTAAAGATGATCCATGTGTTGCACCCATTCTAATAGGAAGAGAATGGGGTTTTCTCTGGAAAGATGCAGGGACTTTCATGGAATCACAGATTTAGGCTTCAAAGAGATCTCAATGGTTCTAGAGTCCAATCTCCTTTTTTTTATAGATAAGGAAACTGAGAAATTAAGTGAGGAGATGGTAGCAGATAGTCTCCAAGTCCCTTCCATCTCTGATCTACTATGTTCTATGCTTATATTGGATCCACCATGTTAGTCCATCTCCTCATCGAAGTTATCACAGTTGGAAACAACTAATTACTTGAAAGTTAATGATGCATTTTGCATAATAACCAAATGCTTAATGAGATACAGGGATTTTCCTCAGAAATCCTCAGGGATTTGTTATGCTAGCACAGGGATGTGCTAGCCATGAACTAGCAAACAAGAAGACTGGATTGGGGGTGGGGCAGAGATGATGGATGCATTCAAGTAGTTCAAGGGCAATGAATGATTGAGATGGAGTCTGCTCATCCAGGGAACCTGAAACAATAGGAGGAATTGGAGAAAGACATTTCAAAGAACCAATTCCTAACACTTAAAATGATCCCAAAGGGGTATGAGCAAATTTGGAAATGAGTGAGGTCCCTAGCACTGGTAATCTTCAATAAAAAGCTAAGTAGATGGAATATCATAATGTTCTTTGAGGACAAGAACTCTTTCCCTTACCTTCTTGACCTCAGTACCTAGCAAATAATTAAATGCTTCATAAATGATTATAGACTGCTTAGTTGATTGATCAGAAGATTCCTTATTGGGGATGTTGTAGCGGAGGCTCTTTTTCAAGTACAAATTGGACTTGAGTCTTAACTCTGGGGTCCCTTCCAGCTCTGAGATTCTATGAACAGAAAGGGATATGATTGGGACTGTAGCTACATTTTATTTGTAGAAATATACATTGATTCCAATATATGCATAGATATTTATACAATTTATACAATTAGTGCTGCCCAAGAAAAAAAGAGAAGCAAAATAAAATGCAAGCAAACAACAACAAAAAGAGTGAGAATGCTATATTGTGAACCACACTCAGTTCCCACAATCCTCTCTGGGTGCAGATGGCTCTCTTCATCACTGAACAAGTGGAACTGGTTTGAATCATCTCATTGTTGAAGAGGACCATGTCCAAAGGAATTGATCATCATATAATCTTCTTACTGTGTATAATGTATCTCCTGGTTCTGTTTATTTCACTCAGCATCAGTTTCTGTAAGTCTCTCCAGGCTTCTCTGAATCATCCTTCTGGTCATTTCTTACAGAACTGTACTATTCCATAACATTCATATACCATAATTTATTCAGCTATTCTCCAATTGATGGACATCCATTCAGTTTCCAGTTTCTCGCCATGTCGCTACATTTTCTGATCCCATATATCCCAGAGTAACTAATATGTGACTTCTTTCAGTTCAACTCAACTCAATCCCAGCCTAGAATCCCAGAATCTCACATTTGGAAAGGATTTCAAAGATTATAATAATCCATCACCTACCTGAAAAAGGATCTCCACTCCACTTTAAGCAACAAGTAGAAATTACGCTCCTGCCTGTAGTTCCTTAGTGAGGTGGGACCCTTTTTCTTCCAAAGGCAGCCCATTCCACTTGGGGATACCTCTGATGGTCAGGAAGTTTTCTTTATATCCCTCCTACAATGACTTCCTTCTGGTGCTAGTTCTGCCCTTGGGGACCAAGCCTCTTCTCCAGTTTAGACATCTTTAATTCCTTCAGTGACTACAAATAATTTTCAGACAAAGCAATTAAAGCCATTTCTAGTCATATGAAAAAATGGTCTAAATCACTATTAATTAGAGAAATGCAAATTAAAACAATTCTGAGGTACTACTACACACTTCTCAGATTAATTAAGAGGACAGGAAAAAATAATGATGAATGTTGGAGGGCATGTGGGAAAACTGGTATCCTAATACTGGAGAGCAATTTGGAATTATGCCCAATGACATATCCTTTGATCCAGCAGTGTGTCTAGTGGGTGTGTCTACTGGGCCTGTATCTAAAGAGATCATAAAAGAGGGAAAGGGACCCACATGTGCAAAAATGTTTGTAGCAGCCCTTTTTTCAGTGGCAAGGAAACCTGTAGATATCCATCAGTTGGGGAATAGCTGAATAAGTTATAGAATAAGAAGGTAATGGAATATTATTATTTTATAAGAAACAATCAACAGGATGATTTCAGAGAGGCCTGGAGAGACTTACGGGAGCTTATGCTGAGTAGAATTAAGAATACATTGTACACAACAACAAGATTATATGATGATCTGGTGAGCATGGCTCTTTTCAACAATGAAGTGATTCATGGTAATCTCAATAGACTTGTGATGGAAAGAGCCATCTGCATCCAGGGAGAGGATCGTGGGAACTGAATGTGGATCACAACATAGTATTTTCACCTTTTTTGTTCTGGTTTGCTGGCTTTTTGTTTCCTTTCTCATGCTTTTTTTTTCTTTTTGATTTTCTTTTTCTTGTGCAGCACGATAAATATGGAAATAAGTATAGAACAATTGTACATGTGTAACATATATCAAATTACTTGCAGTCTAGGGGAGAAGATGGGAGGAAAGGAGGAAGAAAAACTCAAAACACAAGGTTTTGCAAGGGTAAATGGTGAAAACTATCTTTGCATGTATTTTGAAAATAAAAAGCTATTATTTAAAAAAAAACTACGAGGCACTGTACTAAATTCTAGGGATACAAAGAGAGACAAAAAAAGTCTCTGTCCCTGTGAGGAACTCACAACCTAAGGAGGGAGGCAAACAAACAGATGCAGTCAAACGAGATATATACAGGATTGAAAGAACATAATTAAAAGAGGAAAGGAATCAGAATTAAGAGATATTGGGAAAGATTTTAGCTGAGACTTAAAGGAAATCAGAGAAGCTGAGGAGAGATAGAAGAGCATTCCAGGGAGGGGGCTTCAGCAAATTTATATATAAAATGACCACACAATTCAAAAGTAAAAATCAACAACAACAATAACAACAACAAGGAAACCACACAAATCAAAATCCTCATGAAGTATGATCCCAGAGAAGAGCTGAAAAGATGTTCCTCTCTTTCTTACAGAAATGGGAGATTATGGGTCAATATCACTAATGAAATAAGGAGAAGACACTTTAAAAAATATTAAGTACTATATAAATGCTTATTATACTGTCAGACATTCAATATTTAGGCTAGCTTTGTGGGACTTCTCTCTTTAAATATTTGTAACAAAAGATAAATTACTGGATAGGGGATGGGGAAGATTTACTTGGAAATGAATATGATACAAAAAAGAATGGCATCAATAAAAAATAAGATACAAATTAAGAATAAGAAAATGGTTGAGCTAAATTTCAATCATGAGATCTAAAAGACTCTCATTTCTCTGGTCCATCTCCTACCTGATCAAGGATCTCTTCTACCCTATAACACTCTTCTTGTCTTAATCCAGCCCAAGATCGTATTTGATATTTTTCATGATCGCATGACACCGATGATTCATATTGACCTTGCAGGTCACTAGGACCCCAGCATCTTTTTGCCACAAGCTATTGTCTATCAGCACCCCCCATGATAAATTAAGCCTTCTTCTCTATGCTGTCCTCAGAGTTAGGTCTCTGTCATCCTAAGGAGCCCTGAGAAGAACAATAATGACAATTAAGGAAATGTGCCCAAAGAGCTTATCTATGAGTAACTCATTATATAATCACTCTGAATAGGTGATTTATCTTTGAAATAATGAACCCATGAGGCTTAAATGACAGCCCATGCAAATCCTTAAAGGCATTAATACCAACTAGAAAAAAGAACAATTCATGGGGATACAGGGAATATAATTAGGACTTAATGAGGTGATAAAATTAACTAAAGGAAAATTTTAGTAGATTATCAGAGCCAGGCTCAATGCTGAGCCAAGTTGCATCAGTTAACTCTCAATGAAACAAATGCTATAGAAGTCTTTTTTATGTCTTGGGAGAATGGATGGGAAATCAGAAAAACATCTATTTATTAAGTACTGTGTTCTGGGCATTGTGCTAAATGCTGGAAATACAAATAAACAGAAAGATGGGCTTGTCTTCAAGAAGTTTATTTTCTAATGAGGAAATATATATATATATATGTTTATTTTCTAATGAGGAAATATATATATATATACACACATACATATCAGCTAAAAACTGGGGGAGAGAAGGAGAAAAGGGGATATAAGGGGAAGGGAAGAAAGAAGTTATGGGGGGAAATGAAGAAGTCCATAGAATCAAAAATGGAGCCAGGAGAATAATACAGGAGAAAATAAGGCTGGTTTAGTCACTTTATTAAAATGGAGGATCTGAGAAGAATTGGCCTATCAGAGGAGAGAGTTGAAGGAGTAGAGAGATCTTCTAGGGTGAGAAGGCTGCTGGAGTTTGGAAGAGAAGCTTTGAGAGTCATCCTATCTAGAATCTATCTGATTCTAGAGACCATAAGGAAGGAGCCCTGGATGTGATTAAATTGGGGAGTCGCATGGTCAGGTCAGTGCTTGAGCAAATTCCCTTTGATAGGTGGTGATAAGAAGGGATGATTTTCCCCAATCACTGAACAAGATAACTGATTCAATAAATGAATTCATATCCCAGGATTGAGGACGGACTCCCAGCAGCATGACATTCAGCCAGTAACAATATTTCTATCACGATTTAAGGTACGGCGCCCACGAACAAAATCAAGTACACAGCGCCTAGTAATATCATTCCTATTTTACAGAGAAGGAAGGCTAAATTTGAACTCATGTTCCTGGTTTTGGGCCCTACACTCATCCACTACCACTAGCTGCCCTAAAGGCCCTTATTAAGTGCCTATCAGTTGATTTCTATTTTAATTATTTCTCCTTGTTAAGTAGGTGCCAAGCTCAGTTTCATTCTCCAAGTGTTTTTAGCATTCTATTAATTTGGGTCCCATGGCAAAGCTCTGCTCACCCCAGCCTAGGTAAAGTCTGCCCCCTCGGTGCATGGGAGATCCCTTTGAGCAGCTGATCTGCATGGTAGTCTCTGCTTTTTGATGGAAGGGTATAAAGATCTCTGGGTGCTTTGTTGTTGTTGTTGTTGTTGTTGCTTAATCCAGTTCTTTCTGTAGGAAGAGGTGGAAGCAAGAGAAACCACAAAAATAAAAAAAGGAGATTCTTTGAAAATTCAAGCACTTCACGTGCACCTCACCACAGATGTGTAACAGGGTCAGTGAAACTTTGCCAGGATATGGCTGCTTCCAGGGAAGTTCTGAAATCCTACCCGTCCTGACTTCTGCTGGCAATACAGCTGCCAGCTGAGCCAGGCCGGGCATCCGGGGGCAGCCAGTCACAGCAATCAGTGCCCACCCGTCTTCAGGCTGCTGGGGAACAGGGGGGAGGGAATGGCTGAATATGGTGTTATCTAGAGGGGTCTTGTCTATGAGGAAAGTAATGCCATAAATGAGCCAGCTATGATTTGGACAAAGGCCGAGCCTCCTTTTTACACACTTTCTACATACAGGGAATGGCGCTGGACCCTGGGGAGATCTGCTCCTTAACCTCAAAAGAGTTACAGTCTAACAGGGGAATGAGATTCATAAAGATCCCAGGAGAGCTGATGTCACATATTTAGTGACTTAAATGGGGGCAAAACAAAGTTCAGGCTAGATACAAATAAGGTTAATTAGCCCCAAACCACACCATTAGTTAGTAGCAGAGCCAATTTGTGACCCCAGTTCCTTGACTTCAGACAGATGGTAAAATGTGATGTGGCTTTGGAACACAAAGGCTGGTGGATTTGGCTCCTTCAATAAGCAGTAAGGATTCCCATTATTACAGGGCCTTAGAAAGTTAAAGCATCTTTGAAGCAGTAATGACTCCTACAGGCCACCAGGGGCATTCTGGGGAGGGAAAGAGAGACAGAGAGAGAGAGAATTAGAGAGAGACAGAGAGAGAATAGAGAGAGACAGAGACAGAGAGACAGAGACAGAGAAAGAAAGAGTGGGGACAAAGGAAGGAAGTAGAAAAGGAAAGAAAGAAAGAAGGAAGGAGGAAAGGAAGGAATGAAGAAAGGAGGAAAGGAAGCAGTGAAGGAAGAAGGAAATTAAGGAAGGAAGGAGGAAAGGAAGGAAGGAAGGAAGGAGAGAGATAGGAGAGTCCGTATCCTCAAGTTTTTACATTCTACTGGAAAATGTAAAATAAAAGATAGTATAATTCAGTAGAAAGCAGCTGGGTTTTCAGAGCACCTAGTTCCCAATCCTAGCTACATTACTTATAACTTGTGCAGTCTTGGCCAAAGTGTTTACCTTTTCTGTCTCCTCCTTGATAAGATAGAGATATTAGACTAGATGATCTCTGGGGTCTCTTCCAGGCTTAAGTCTCTGACCCTATCTTTATAGACATATAAATACAAAATAATTTGAAGAAGAGAAAATTGATAACTAGAATGTTTTCAAACAGGGCCAGAGCCAATCCTTGAAAGAAGGTAATGATTCTGAAATGCAGAGCTAAGGAGGGGAACTAAATTTTATTCAAATCCAGAGAAGTGAGAAATGGTATATGTAGTTTTGGGAGAGCTAATTAATTTTCTAATTTGGCTAGAACATGGAATGCCAGAATGTGAGATTAGAGCGTAAAGAAAGTTGGGAGTCAGGTTGTAGAAAACCTTAATACCAGGCTGAGGGGGGTACATTTTATTCTGGAGAAAATAAGAAACTATTGACACTTTAAGTAGGGGAGAAACATGGTCATTTTTTATTTCAAAAAAGATTATTTGCAAATTACATGGAGGATGGATTGGGGAGGGTTTGGAAAGAGGGGGATCACTAAGGAAGCTACTAAAGTAATTCTGCTTCTCTAAAGGTAAGGACCTAATTTGAGGGGACGGGAAAGATGTGGATAAAAGATGAACAAGATTTAGCAGCTGATTGGATTTGGCAATGGAAGAACAAGTTTAGATAGGGAGAGAAAAAAGTTGAGGATGCTTACAAATATAGGTGACTGGAGAAAAAAATAGTATTCTCAGGCTAGAAAGAGTTTTGGAGAGGTGGCATAGAAAAAGATAGTGAGGTCTCTTATTGCCCAGTCTAGGTGCTGGTGGGACATCCAAGGAAAAAGGGACTATCCAGGAAGATGGGATAGTCAACATTGTCAAAAACTGTTGAGATCAAGGATGATAAGAACTGATGATCGTATATAACAATTATAAGACCGTTGGTTAGAAGTAGACAAAAATAACAAAATGCAACTGGAGAAACCAAAGATGAAGAATTACCAGGAAATAAATGGAAAAGGGGAGAAGGAAGAGACAATACCACATCTCAAACTACAAAACAATCATTAATAATAATGAGCTTTTTTTTTTTTAGCAAAGCAAAATGAATTTATTGGCATATTATAAATCTTATACATTTTACATTTTGTAAAAAATATATTTAAATGTAATATGTCTTCATTTTGCCCCCATGAATTGATGTATATGATTTTAATTGTAGATTTTAATATAAGATTTTGATACTTACTCTTCATTCTTTTAAATCATAGAAAAGATTTTCATTTACATGGAACCATGTAATAAACATGTTTTTGACAAGCAGTTAAGTTTATCTACATCTAGTTTTGATTAGAGTCCGTGAATTTTCAATAAAGGTTAAATGAGTTGACTGTACAGGTCACTGTAGCATATTTACATCAATTACCTGAATATATTTATTTTTATTATAGTTTTTTATTTACAAAACATATGCAGGGGTAATTTTTCAACACTGACCCTTGTAAAACCTTCTGTTCCAACTTTTCCCCTCCTTCCTCCCACACCCTCCCCTAGAAGGCAGGTAGTCCAATACATATTAAAATATATGTTAAATCCAATATATGTATACATATCCATACAGTTACCTTGCTGCACAAGAAAAATCGGATCTAGAAAGAAAAAAGACCTGAGAAGGAAAACAAAAATGCAAGCAAACAACATCAGAAAGAATGAAAATGCTATGTTGTGTTCCATATTCAGTACCCTCAGTCCTCTCTCTGGTGTACATTACTCTCTTCATTACTGAACAATTGGAACTGGTCTGAATCAATTCATTGTTGAAGAGAGCCATGACCATCAGAACTGATCATTGTATAGTCTTGTTGTTTCTGTGTATAATGATCTCCTGGTTCTGCTCATTTCACTCAGCATCATTTTAAGTCTCTCCAGGCCTTTCTGAAATCATCCCACTTGTCATTTCTTACAGAACAATAATATTCCATAACATTCATATACCACAACTTATTCAGCCATTCTCCAACCGATGGGCATCCATTCAGTTTCCATTTTCTAACCAGTATGAAAAGGGCTGCCACAAACATTTTTGCACATGTAATAATGAGCTTTTATAGAAAACTTTAAGGTCTGCAAATATCTCATATGATCCTCACAGCAACCCTATAGATATTATTATTTTTTTCATTTTATAGAAGAAGAAATTGAAACAGACAGAGGTTCAGTGATGGGATCACACAGCTAATAAGCATATGAAGCTGAATTTGAACTCAAGGCTTCCTAATTCAAGGTCTAGTACTCCAAGATAGTAGTCCACTTAGCTGTCTCAGGCTAGAAATTAAGAAAGCTGAACAGCAGACTAGATTTGATACACAGTATCCAGAAACAGTTAAATATAATTACATAGTTCTGAATAAACCCAAGGTATTAATAATTGGGATAAGAGCACATGTTCCAACATAAACTTCTGGGAAAACTAGGGAGTAATCTGGTAGAAAGTAAGTTTAGACCAGGGTTTCTTCAACCTTTTCCAGTTGTGACTTCTTTCCACCTGAGAAGGTGATGAGGGAGGTGGGACACATCAAGGAGGAACATGCAATGGAAGGACCAAGAAATCTGTTGATTTTGTCATTCTTAGCCAATTGAAGGGACATGGAGTCCTTGTACTTCAGGATAGGAATAAATGACTCATTCACCTGTCTATAAGTCTGGGTTCTCCCAGCGACTGCCCTGGATGGATTGGCCATTTCTTGCAAGAACTATAAATAAACCAACTTACTTCATATACTCCTGAGTCCTTTATATCTTTGCAGCATATTTATAACATGAAACAAGGAAGGAAGGAGGGATTTTTGAAGTGTGAATACCAGTGAATCTTCTGGCAGATAACTTCAGTGTTTTCAATAAATTAGAAATCATGACTCATTGTTGAGGAATCCAGTTGGAGCTGAGATTGGAGGCTTTGGAAGAGAGAAGATTTGTAATGACAATCAGGGGAGAATTAAGGGATTTTCAATGGTGAGCTTACAATAGGGATCAGATAAAATCAGATAAAAAAATTTCATTTTTGTGGTTTTAATTAATTAATTCTTTCTTCTTTAATTAATTTTTTCTTCTTTAAATAATTTTTATTTTATTAGGATCTTATTTTTTCAATTACATGTAAAGATGGTCTTGAACATTTTTAGTTCAATGTTAAAATCCCAACTTCAGTTTCTAAAAAGAATGCGAATCCCAAGGGTTGATTTTTTAAAGTTATAGAGTTAGAGCTACAAGTCACCTTGGAAATTATTGAATTGAGGTTTAGAGAAATTAAGCAGCTTGTCCAGATCACACTGTTAAATAGATGAGAACCAAGTCTAGCCCTCTGCCCATTGAACTATCTAACCTCTTTGGTTACCTCTCTTGGCCATAAGATTCCTATCTATTTCAGAGCCCTTCTGTTCCTCAGGGGTTATTGATAAAGTCGCTTTAACTAGGTTTTGAGTCACAAAGATGAAGTCACTTCCAAAAAAACCCAAGAAGGGAAAATTGTGTTTCTATTTTTGACTCCCAACTCTGATTCTCATTAACTTCATTAATTAATACATTTTTCCCTGAAAACCTTCTACAATCCAGTAAAACTGTTTTTTTTTTTTTAAACGTTCCTTGACTGTTTCTTATTTAAGACACTGTCTCTCTACATTTGCACTGGTTCTGGCCCAAGCCTGGAATGCACTCACTCTTTATTTCTGCTTCTTAGAACTCCTAATTTCTTACAAAATTCAAATCGGGAAGTCTTTCCTAATCCCATCTCCCCCCAGTTTTTGGTTTCCTTCCTTCCTGAGTCAACTTGTATCTATTTTGCATGTTATTTGTATATTCTTATTTATGTATATAAATAGAAAATATATTTTCTCCATAGAATATAAGTTCCTTGAGGGCAGAAACTATTTCATTTTGGTCTTTTGTATTCCTAGCACTTATCACAACACATAAAATATATTAGGCATTTAATAGGTATTTATGTACTGACTGATTAATTAATTGGATTTGTTTTCTGTTGTTATTCAGTCACGTCTGACTCTTTAGGAACCCGATTTGGGGTTTTCTTAGCAAAGATACTAGAGTGATTGTTATTTCTTATTCCAGCTCATTTACAGGAAACTGAGGCAAACAGGGGTAAGTAATCTGTCCTGGGTCACACAACTTCTAAGTGTCTGAAGCTAGATTCAAAGCTAGGTTTTCTTGATCCTAGTATAAGCACTCTATCAACTGTGCTCTTAATTGTGGTTCTCAAAGTATGGTCTAGAGAATCTTGGAGATCTCTGAAGCCGTTTTAGAGGGTCTACAAATTCAAAAATAGTTTTTATTTCCAATATGGTAAATGTCCATAAATATAATCCAGATAAACAAAAACTCTTTGGAGAGATCCTCAATAATTTTTAATAGGATAAAGATACTGAAAACAAAAGTTTGAATAGGTGATCTTGGAAAAGTCATCTAAGCGTCAGTTTCCTCTTTCATAAAATAAAAGATTGGATTAGATTAGCCCTTCTCCATGGAAAGTTCTAATACCCTGTCAGTCAAAAAGGTTAAATTAAAATTATTTCAAAGGGTCAAAATCAAAACTATTTTCATATTTTAATGTCTACCATGATAAATATTAATAAAACTAACATTTGAAAAAAAAAACTATTTGGAGGAGGTCCTCAATAATATTTAAGAGTTTAAAAGACTTCTGGGACCAAAAAGTTTGAAGACCACTGGGCTATTTACTTTCTTGAGCATCTTTTACATGTTTTTAATCCAAATTTCTTTAATTTTCTCTAACTTTCTTTCCCCATTTCCAAAATAATATGAAGATATTTTTAATTCCAGAATGGTAAGTTTTACAGACGTAATCCACAGAAACAGAAGTTCTTTGGGAGAGTCCTCAACAATGTTTAAGAGAGCAAAGGACACACGGTACTCAAAAGTTTGGGGACCATTGAATTATGCTCCTGAGCATCAGTTGCATGTCTTCAGCCAAAATCCTTTCATTTTCTCTCATTTTCTTTCCCCATTAAATAAAATAAAACAAGTAACTAATTGTCAGCTTCCACATGTCCAGGAAACTGAAGGCTTCAGCACACATTGCATTTATTCAAATTCTGCTCCACTGAACATTCATTGAAGTGTTTCTGTCTGGATTATTTCTTTAATTTCCCTTTTCCCAGTTTAATATGTCAGGGGCGCAGACTTGAAATGGGAATGACTACCTCGTCTGGAATCTCTCTTCCTAACACCAAGCCCCATGACTAGAATAGCTCTTAATGCCTTCTAAACATCTGCTTTTAGGCAATGTCTAATTGTCAGCAAAATGAACACGTCCCGTTTGGTCCATTTGGTTATTAACCAGGGCGCTAATGAGTTCTCAGAGAACAGCCATTCCAACAATTGGGAAAACTGTGCCCACTTCACAGGGTTGCCAGAAATAAAAAGAGTGAGATCTGCTTTGTTTTATTTTCAAATCAAGTCTCCATATTTCTGCTCCACTCGCTGGACTTGTATGCAGGAGATCATTAGAAAAACCCTGTTTGGAATCATGCTGAATCTTAGTGTTCAGCAAGGAGCAAGCTGCAAGCCCTTTAGAGTTCCCAATTTTTATCCTTCCTTGAAAGCTTTCAAGGAAGTGCATTAGACTAATCACAGAGCCCATTCCTTTGCTATTTCCCACATGAGACTATCCTTTCCATGGACACATGTGACAGAAGGGATTGGGCAACAACTAAATGGAAGCATCTTCTCCTAGCAAGTGGAGTGCTGGATTTGCCAGCAAAAGGACCTGGATTTGAATCTTGCATCAGTCACTTGATAGCTTTGTGACCTTAGAAAAGCTATTTCCTCATCTGTAAAAAGGAAGTAATTGCACCTAATTTATAGAGTTGTGTGAATGTTTTGTAAATCTTATTATTGTTATCACCAAAGAGCATTTAGACTAGAGGACGGCAATCAAAATGATCAGTCAGTCAGTCGGCAAGCATTTATTAAGTTCTTCCTACACATCAGGCACTGGGCTAAGGGCTGGGGCTACAAAGAAAGACCAAGACTTAAGTTTTTGCCAGATGATGATTGGTTAAAGGGAACTGGGAAGGTTTAATTTGAAGCAGAGAAAACTCACTGGGAACGTGGTAACTATCTTCACAGTATTTGAACTTTTCTCATATGAAAGAGGTTTAGCTGACTTCCACTTTACCTCCAAGGACAGAATCAGGTGGCAAAGAGAGGGACAAATTAGACTTGATGTAAATGTTCTGAATACTCTCTGGATGAACTATCCCAGAGTTTATCTGCTTCATGTTCTCCTGAGAAGTTGGACCGCCTCTTCTCCCATGCCATGGCTTGAGATGCAGTTTCCTCACTGTTAGCCAACTGAGTTCCATAACATCATCTAGCTTTTACAAAGGGCTACTTACCTTAAAGATATCTAGCTAGATTTCTTTATTAAGGACCATACCTCAAATCCAAATCTGTCAGGCTCTTGTAGATTGGCCAACAAGAGGTCCCAGGCTGAGCCCCAATGGATCATTGGTTCAATTCTGATTGACTCAGAGTGAGTGCAATTGTTTCTGCTTTGGCCAGAAACCCTGAGTGTCTTCCCTTCCCATGTGATTAGGTAAAAGAGACCACTCTTTGCCTCATTTCTTACCTAGCTCTAATCACTCATTGGATCGTGCCTCAATCAAAATGATACCTATTAAAGATCTTAGCTTAAAAAAGTCCAATGGCTCCCATTGTATCCAGGGCCATCTTGTCATTCTGATCTGTATCTGGCCACCAGATCCAGATGTCTGATGATGTTGTCCAGCCCTCCCTCACTTAAATCCAATTCATTTGCATGTAATTTTCCTCCTGGATATCACTTTCCTCTTCAAGAACAAGGGCAAACAACAATAGCAATAACGAGGCTCAAACATTTTCCCACAACACTGTTCACCCATATATACTATCTTAATCTTAAGGGATGGACAGCTCAGACTCAGCAGTTTCTGTACAGCATCGGTCTGATTAAATTTGTGTTCAAAGGAGTCGTTACCGTCAAATAAATTCGAGTCTCAGAAGCTGCTGGGTTGGAGTCATCATGATGCTTGGCTGACTGTAAAGCCCTGTGTGTATGCTGACTCTTGGACTTCCAGTCTCTTAGCCCCCTGAAAGTTCGCTCTCCCGATCTATTGAAGTTCATAAAAATGAAGGAGTCACCAGATTGATTTACTTTATCTAGAATGAAAGGACAGACAAAGTACTGAGGCTCATTTTCACAGGATCACATGCTCACCTTAGAGTGACAGGGTTCGAGTCCTTTCCCTTTCCATATTACCTCTCACTGGATACCATGGAGAGCAGGTGAGACTATGGTCCTCTGGTACCTTCTGAAGGAGCAATCTGGTTCAGTTGTAAAGTCAGTAAAAAAAGGATTCCCTTCATTACAGAGGTAGCAGAGACAGGAAGATCTACATGGGCATAGTCTCTCCATGGCACATCCATGGTTTGGCCCCTCGGTCTCCTCTCTGTGGCCCCTGCATCAGGAACCAGTCCCTTCTTCCTAAGAATTTTCCCACGGTGGAGTGAGCTGCTTTGGAGGGAGAAGGTGAGTTTGCCCACCCAGGGATTTTGAAACCAAAGTTGAATGATCTCTCTTTGGAAATGTTATGGAGAGCATCCTTTTTCTAGTCACAACTGAAGTCCTGTAATATACAGTTCTGTGATTCTGGGACCTTACATGCATCCCTGGTACTAGCATTTAAAAGGCGCTCTCTCAGCAAGAGCCAGAGTGAGCAAGGAATACTGGTTTGGGGGTTGCTCACTTGGGTATAAATTTGATCTCCTCATGTTCCGCTGCTTGATCTTTGCTGAGGTCTCCTCACCTCTTTGCTGAGGACCTCACTTACCTCCTTTGTAAAATGAGGGATAGGAACCAATCATCTCCAAGTCCATGTCCGGCTCTGTGCCTGTGACCCGATGCATCCTCATCGTGGGAGGAAGACCTTTGACACTGTTACAAATGTCACATTCAAAACCGCTTCAAACATGGGTGCGGAGGCCACATGAGACAAAGCATGTGTTACAAAACAGAAGCATATGGATCGACAGGCAGATCTGGAAAGACTCCCACGATCCTCTCCCCTCGCCCCACGCCCAGAGTGAACGCACAGGAGGAGGCCGTGCCAGACTGGCCAGAACACCCCAGGGAGCACTTAAGCATGTGCTCAGCAGTCTGTTTCAGCTAGATAAATGGCACTGTCAAAGGGAGCTGCCGGACCCAGGGCCAATGCTGGGATTCTGGGCCTTTGCCCGGGCTGCTCTCAGAAAGTCACCTCGCCCTAGACCCAATACCTAATACATCAACATGTCAGTCAAGCAGATTTTTTTGCCCACTCTTACTGGTGGAGTAACAGACAGAAGAAGAGAAGTGTGAGGGGGATGGTGTGAATGTTTGAAAACCCACCCAGATTACAGCTGAAGAGGGGAACTGAGTCCTGTTGGCCAGCAGAACAGAGGGTTTAGATGCCTGGAACGTGGCAGGTCTTTCATAAATGCTGATTGATTGACTAATGCGTGTTCAAGTAGCTTAAAGGTTTGTCTTGTGGAAGAGGCTGAGATTTATTCTGTGTGACTTTGGAAAGCAAGCCAAAGACCATTAGGAGTTGACTCCAGCTCCATAATAAGAAAGAGTTCCTCAGTTCTCCAATGAGACCTTTCCATTTGTCTCCAGCCGCCAATTTCTTCCCTTCTTTGATTGCCTTTTATCTATTATATTTTTTATCTATTTTATCTATTATATTTTATATTATCTATTTATCTATATTATATATGTGGTGTGCGCCTATTTATTTACAAGTTATTTAGAAATTAGAAATTAATTAGAAAGTAGCACCTTGAGGGCAGGGGCTATTTTCCACTTACACTAAGAAAGTCCCAGGACTTAGCCCAGTGTCTGGCGCAAAGTAAGTGCTTAATAAATTCTTGTTGACTGATTGCCCCAGAAGAAAATGGATTTAACATCACTGGACGTGGTCAAGCAGAGGTTGGCTGGTCACTTTTCTGGGATGTTCTAAAGAAATGATAGGACATGAAAGACAGAGTGTTGAATATGGAGTCAGTTAGAAGCCTGGCTTTAAATCCCACTTCTGACACCACATGTGATAATGGGAAAGTCATTTAGCTTCCTGGATTTCAGTTGTTTCATCTGTAAAATGGGACTTCTACTATCTAACTCCCAGAGATTGTTTAAAGAATCCAATTAGCCAATGAGCAGAAAGTGCTTTATAAATCCCAGCTATTGATATTCAAGGAGATTCCCATATGGGTGGGGTGTTTATTGAGCTGATTTCCAAGATTCCTTCCAGTTAAAGCTTTTATGTTTGTAAGTAGCTCCCAAGTTCAAGACAATTTCCCTGAGAACGAAGAGTCAGAACTAGAGCTGAGATGAAAAGTCTTGTCCCTGGTTCTCCATTCTCAGTCGGCATCCAAACTCATGAGACTCCATAATAGCTGTTCTTTCTACTGCTGCTTTTTGGCCATGTCAAGAAAGACTTGGTTTCTAAGTGCTTGATAATGCTGTTATATTCTAAGAATCAAACGAGATAATATCTGGAAAGCACTTAATAAAATGCCTGGCACATAGTGGTCAATTAATAAGTGCTCGCTCCCCTTCCCATATCTAAAAACTAAAGTGTGTCCTCAAAGATTTTGTACTTACCCCACTGGTGGACAATGGGTCCTCTGTGTCAGAAGGAGAGATTCCAGTCTTGCCATTTCATCTGTGTTTTAATTCCATCCAAATCCTATCTCCTTCAGGGAACCTTTAACCAGACAGATGTCAGTGAACTGAAGAATCTCGTCAATGAAAGGAACTCTAGAGTCTATTGAGACCAAGGTATGTCTGAGCAGGAATTGCCAGAGTCATCATTCCACAGGGGATGGAGAACTCACTACCACTCAAGGTGACCCATTCCCTAATGGATCACTCTTGCTTGTCAAGAAGTTTCTCTTTTAAGCCTAAATTCGTCTTTTCTCCATCCCATCCCTCACTCTCTTGGTTTTGCCCTTTGTGAGTTCCCTGAAAACAGGCTCTCTCCTTTGCTTCCTTTTGTATCTTCAGCACTTAGCATGATACCTGGCACATAGTAGGTGTTTAATAAATGATTATTGGATAATGGACAAGCTAATGTTTATTCTAAACGAGAACCTCCAGATACTTTGAAATAAACAATTTTTTTCCCTTCTCTGAATCATACATTGCCCATAAGTTTTATTTGCCATTTTAGCTCTTGAGATGCTATTTAATTTTTTCATGTCTATATACTTTATCTCCCATCTAGTATAAACCTTTGAGGACAAGGACTGGGTACAACACTCTATCCTCTCTGCCTCCAATCAGCAGCAGAATATCTTATCTATAATAGGGGTTAATATGTGTGTGTTGATTCATTTTCCTGGATAGGGGTTATCTTTGTCACTTTTCCTCTAGGGAGTTTACACTCCATCTAGGTTTCCATCTCAATTCAATTCAATTCAATCCTGTTCTAGCTTTGACCAGGGTAGAAATCTAAAATGGTTTTGGAATGGGTCTCAGAGGGGATCCTGTTCAAGATCCTCATGTAGAAATCTACAACATCCCTAACAAAGGATCATAAAATACTTTACCTTTGCTTATAGATCTCTGCAGAAAGGCAATCAGTCCCTCTCAAAACAGTCCATCCTACAGGGGAACAGCTTTGATACAGCTGTTTTCCCTCACATTGAAATTTGTCTCATTGATGTCTCCACTCATTGGTATGTCCAGGAAGTTCAATGCTCCCTCCTGACAGTTCTTCAAATAACTAAAGACAGATATGGAACCCCCTTTTGTCTTCTACAGACTGCTGAACAAATATACATTTTGGGAGAGCATTTACATTGGCTCATCCACCTGGGAACAAAGACCAATGGAAATGCTTTTCCCTGATGTGCCTTCTTTGCTGGGTCTCCACTTTATTTCAAGGGTTTTCTAGTTGTTGCATGGCAGAGTCTTCTGTTTCCCCACTATCGTGGTTCTTCTTGGATCTGAAGCAGGTCATCAATGCCTTTTATAAAATGGGATACCCAATCATGAATGCCTTTTTCCAGTTGTAGACTGACAAGACCAAAGAGAAAGGAATCATTGACTTCCTTATTCTAGATGTTCTGCTTTCATAAATGCAGCCTAAGATCCCTGTAGTTATTCTTGTCACAATACACCATTAACATTTATTAAAATTGCAGGCTACAACCTGAAGACCTTTTTTCATGTGAATGACTATCTAACCAAGCTTTCCCCATCATGTCCTTCAGACCCTCTCAAAACACTGCCATCGGTGGGGGGGAGACAAGTTCTTGGATTCTCCTGTTTAAGAGGATGGTCAAGAACATGCATTCATCCCTTCCCTTCTCTGGGATAATTCAGGCTTGGGAGAGTCCCTTAATTGGCTCAGAGACACGATCCAGAGGCAGCTGGCCCTTTGCTAAATTAGGAAGGGGGGAAATACTGACTCAACAGTTTAGAATGGAGAGGAGTGTGGGCTGCAGGGCAGGGAGGGTCATTCTTCCATGCCTCTTATTGCAAAATTGTTCAAAATCTCTCCTGAGATTTGGTGAGTGGGAGAGAATAGATTGCTTCTCTGAAGTGGAAGATTTTTTGGAGTATAGAAACATGGATTCTGTTTGATAGAGGGGAAGAAAAGCAAGTCAATGTTTTCCCTCAAGAAAGTTGCTTTTCCAACAAGACCATTAGAAGAACTTCCATGTTGAGGGTTTCTGAGCTTAAGAACCTGAAATCACTCCTTGAATGGGACCTGGTCTTCTTTGGGGGGCTTTGTTACTTGAAATAAACATGGCAAAGAGAAACTGAGGTGAGTCACTGAGGAAACAGTGGGGCGTATTGCCCAAGATGAGGGCAATGTTTAAAAGGCACCAATGTGTACTGAATGGGGAACACATCATAAAATAATGGAAAATGAATTAGAGAGATGAGAAATTTGAAGAAGGCTTGCAGGGGAGGCAGAGCCTCTAACCCTGGAAGTGAGACGCCCTCACCTTGGAGACACAGCAATGTGTGTTGGAATCATCAGCGGGCTGGAAACAAGAATCTGGGGGGAGGAAATGCAGCTCAGTTTCCTTTCATTTCCTTTTGTATTTGTTCAGGCCGAGACACAGAGTATAAAGCTGGGTATCACTGTGGAAGTAAGGGCTCTCAGCAATGAAATGGGACCCAGATATAAGATGACCTGCTTCTGATTCTGGTAACACAATGCTTGTATTAACTGGGATCTCATTAATCTGGGAACTCCTTCCTTCTGGTACTCATCCTGACTCACCCAGTTATCCTATTCCATTTTTGCCCGTATCTTTTTCATCATATTACCTTCATAGAGAACTCTTCCAACACCTTAGACATGTTCCTTTGGGTTCTTTTTTATTTCATGGAGAGGATGAAAGAAGGAAGGAGAAGGAGGAGGAGGAAAACATGAGAGAGAAGAGGAGGAAGAGGAAATAAGTGGGACAGGGAGGAGGAAAAGGAAAAACAGGAAGGGGAGACTAGCTAACATTTATATCAAATATCAAGATTTATAGAGCAATTTACATAAAGTATTTCATTTGATTTTAATAACAATCTTGGGAATCAGATGTCATCATTATCCAAGATTCATAGAAAAGGGAATTGAGACTGAAAAGAGTCTTTGGATGTCCATTTGCTACTCACTCTGTACGTCATCAGTGAACTTGTTTTGATATTTAAAAGACAGGCTGTATAGTGTAGGAAAGAGAGTTTCTGGAGTCAAGGAAGACATGAATTTGAATTCTGATTCTGACATTTGTTGTGTGGCCTTTGGCAAATATTTTAATATCTCTGAATCTTAGTTGTCCCCATTCAGCATATAGGAATAATTACAACTATTACCTTCTCTCAGGATTGTTGTAAGGATCACAGAGATAGCATGTGAAGCATTCTTGAAACCTTAGAGTGCTTTTGGTAATGGCAGCTATTGTCATTTTATAATCTATAATGTCACTGGTAGGAGCATTCTGTTGGCATTTCATAAAGACTCAGGCTGTTGATATGTTAATACTTTGTCTTTCCTTCCTTCCTCCCTCTCTCCCTCCCTCCCTTCCTTCCTTTCTTCCTTTTTTCCTTCTTTCCTTCCTTCCTTCCTTCTTCCCTCCCCTCCCTTCCTCCCTCTCTCCTTCTCTCCCTCTCTTTCTTCCTTCCTTCCTTCCTTCCTTCCTTCCTTCCTTCCTTCCTTCCTTCCTTCCTTCCTTCCTTCCTTCCCTTCTTTCTCTTTCTCTCTTTCTTCTTTCCTTTCTTTCTTTCTTTCTTCCTTTCTTTTTCTTTTTTTGTGTGAGACAATTAAATTGTCTTTAATTAATTAATTAATTAATAATTAAATTAAATTAAATTAAGTGACTTGTCCAAGATCACACAGCTAGTAAGTATTAAGTGTTTGAGGTCACATTTGAACTCAGATCCTCCTGACTTCAGGACTGGTACTCCATCTACTTTGTCACTTAGCTGCCCCTATGTTACTTCTATATCAACCTATCTTTTCTTCTGGTCATACAAATGCTTGCTTTTAAATGATAACAAGGATTCTCAAGTTATTATTGAATGAAGGATTTGGTTCTTTAAAAGCCAGAAACCAATAAAATAAAGGGATTCAGGTTAAACTAGATGGAAAGAGGCAAGATAGTTCTTCATGAGATATGAATGGGATGTTCAGAACGTGAGGTCTCAACGTGGTTCCCTAGGTGATTTCTAAAAGCCAATTCAAGCAGAACTAAGACAGCGTCTAGTGAGAATGCAAATACAATGCAAGCTGTGTAGAGCCCTGTAGAGGATATAAACCATGGGCAAAATCAGTCAGAAGCTTGGGCCATGACTTTGAGAGAAGCCATTTTTTTGTGCATTGGAGAAAAGAATAATCAGGGTAGATCCCCAGATGCTAGCTTCCAAAGCAATTCTCCTGGATCTCTTTTTTGTCTCTAGCAAAGTCTTTCCCTCTGGGCAACAAGAAAGGAAATTTATCTATCTTTGTTTTCTGTATTTATTTTGTTTCTTGAATTGTTTGGAAATACATCTGGGACAAGACAATTGGAGGGTAAACATCCCCAAAGAAGAAAGAGAGAAAGAGATATAATACAGAGTATTTTTTCCTGAAATGTTTCCTTTAATTGGGGTCTTGGGGTAATGGGATGGAGTTAGGTCTAGATATAGATAAGGGGGTGGAGGGTGGGGGGAGAGAGATAGACAGAGAGAGACAGAGACAGAGAGACAGAGAGAGAGAGATGGGGAAGAGACACAGAGAGAGGGGAGAGATGGGACAGACAGACAGAGGCAAAGAGACACATATAGAGAAAAACACAGAGAGAGAGAGAGACAGAGAAAGACTCAGAGAGAGGAGGAGGAGGAGAAGAAGTAGAAGAAGAAAAGAAGAAGGAGGAGGAGGAGGAGAAAGAAGAAGAAGAAAAGAAGAAGAAGAAGAAAAGAAGAAGAAGAGAAGAAGAAAAGAAGAAGAAGAAGAAGAAGAAAAGAAGAAGAGAAGAAGAAAAAGAAGAAGAAGAAGAAAAGAAGAAGAAGAGGAAGGGAGAGAGAGAACTTTCCAGAGCAGCTAAGGAGTGCTTTGCTAATTGAAGAGGCAAATAGGAGTGCCTGAAGAACTCTTCTCACTATTATATGCACTTCCATCTCCCAAGATGCAGATAAAGAACTCTAGCCAACTTATACTTTCTCTATAGTTTTCCTTTGAGTTGTGGGTCCCCTATAGTAATGGTTCTTCTGGGTTTGTGACATTCCAACATTCATAGCTTAGACCATCTCTAGGTGAATGTCAGGACACAAGAGGCAGCCCAAACCCATCATCTCCACTTTGTAGAATCATTGCTGCTTCCTCTAAAACCCAACTCGGCTGCCTCTCCCTACACTGGGGCCTCCATACCCTCTGTCCTGTGTTTTTTTCCTTTTGAAATTATTTCGAGTTTCTTTGTATGTGAATCACATAGATTTGTCCGTGTAACTGTTGCATTCACTCACTCTGCAAAAGGACAGCTCCTGAAGGACAGGGTCTGTTTCTTTGGCCTGCTTGCCTCTGGAGTACCTAGCACAGTGCTTTGCTGTGATTGGTGATTTAAAAGAATAATGTGTTGATTGAATCAGGGCTAAAAAAAGATTTGTTTTGTGTCAGCCTGGAATGTTTGAAATCCCCATGAAGTTTCCCAATACTTTACAAAAACCGAAATGTTAAAATGCTTTCTAGATAAGCCATTTATAAAGAAGGAATGGACTACAATGAGTCACTACTTTCATTTCTAGAACAATTTGGGATTTAAAACCACTTTCCTCATAATTTGTGACACAAAGAGGTTTGATTTGTTAGACAAGTCTTATTCCCAATTTACAGATGAAGAAAATAAAATGAAAAGAGGCTTCTGAGAAATATACAGTTAAGAAGTATATGATCACCAAAATAAGGTCAAAATGAGTACATGATTTGGGTGTAAAAGGTGATACCATAAGCAAATTAGGAGAGCAAGGGATAATTAGAAATTTGGAGAAGAGAGGAATCTATTTATTTATTAAAGCTTTTTACTTTCAAAACATATGCATGGATAATTTTCAACATTGATCTCTGTAAAACCTTGTGTTTGTTCCAAATTTTCCCTCCCCTCTCCCCACCTCCTCCCCTAAATGGTAAATAATCTATGTTAAACATGCACAATTCAATTTTCACAAATATCCTGTTCCACAAGAAAAATCAGATCAAAAAGGAAAAAATGAGAAAGAAAACAAAATGCAAGCAAACAACAACAGAAAGAGTGAGAATGCTTTGTTGTGATCCACATTCAGTTCCCACAGTCCTCTCTCTGGGTGTACATAGCTCTCCTCATCACAAGATCATTGGAACTGGATCATCTCATTGTTGAAAAGAGCCGTGTCCATCAGAATTGATCATCATATAGTCTTGTTGTTGCCGAATATAATGATCTCCTGGTTCTGCTCATTTCACTGAGCATCTGTTCCTACAAGTCTCCCAAGGCTTTTCTGAAATCATCCTACTAATGGTTTCTTATAGAATAATAATATTCCATAACATTCATATACCATCACTTATTCAGCCATTCTCCAACTGATGAGCAACCACTCAATTTCCAGTTTCTTGCTACTATAAAAAGGGCTGCCAGAAGGGAGGAATTTATGACCAAAGAACTAGAGAACATTATGAAATGCAAAATAGACAGCTTTAATTACATTAAATCAAAAAGGTTTTGCACAAACAAAAACAACAGAAACAAGAAATACAAAGCTGGAAAAAAATTGTTACAACAAGGGTTTCTGATAAAGGTCTCATTTATATCCTTTGGTCATTTATCAATTGGGAAATTACTTGTATTCTTATAAATTTGACACAGTTCTTTATATATACATATATATTATACATATATGTATATATATACATGATATAT
The DNA here is from genome assembly GCF_016432865.1 of Antechinus flavipes. Classification (NCBI taxonomy): domain Eukaryota; kingdom Metazoa; phylum Chordata; class Mammalia; order Dasyuromorphia; family Dasyuridae; genus Antechinus; species Antechinus flavipes. The sequence continues at coordinate 662,766,932 of NC_067399.1, forward strand.
ATATATATATATAAAGAACTGTGTCAAATTTATAAGAATGTATATAAGAATATAAGAAGTATAAGAATACAAGTAATTTCCCAATTGATAAATGGCCAAAGGATATAAATAATTTTCAAATGACAAAATTAAAATCATCTATAGTCACAAGAAAAAAAGCTCTAAATCACTCTTGTTTAGAGAAATGCAAAATAAAACAACTCTAAAGTACTATTCCACATCTCTCAGATTGGTTAAGATGATGGGGGAAAATTACAAATATTGGAGGGAATGTGGGAAAATTGGGACACTAATGCATTGTTGGTAGGGTTGTGAAATGATCCAGCCTTTCTGGAGAGCAATTTGGAACTATGTCCAAAGGGCTATAAAACCGTGCTTTTTCTTGAGTCAGCAGTTCCATTACTGGGCCTGTATCCCAAGGAAATCATAAAGGACCCACATGTGCAAAAATGTTGTAGCAGCTCTTTTTGTGGTAGCAAAAAATTGAAAAATGCATAGATGCCCATCAATTGCAGAATAAGTTGTGATAGATGAAGATAATGAAATATTATTGTTCTATAAAAAATGACAAACAAGCTGAGTTTAGAAAAGCCTGGAGAGATTTACATGAACTGAAATAAGCAGAACTAGAAATACATCGTATACAGTAACAGCAAGATTCTGTGATGATCAACTATGAAAGACTTGGTTCTTCTCAGTGATTCAGTGAGCCAAGCAATCCCAATTGGACAGAATACACCATCTGCATCCAGAAAGAGATCTATGGAGACTGAATGTAAATCAACACATTCTACATTCACTTTTTAAATGATTTTTCTCTTTCAACATGATTCATAAAGAAATGTGTATTTTAAAAGTTAATATACACATATAACCAGAAAAAATAAATTTAAAAAAATTTTAAAAGAAGTATGTAATCTGGGAAGTATAATGGGAATTTTTGATTTTTTAATTTCCTTTTATTATTTGCTCCTCAGAGTTAGTCTTCTTGCAAATTTTATTTAATTGTCTGTCTTTTGTTTATATTAATCTTATCTTATCAAAATATGACTCATGAAATATGGGAAAATTGTTTAATATTCCTCAGACAAAAGCCAAAGGGAATTAAAGTGATTTATTCAGTTGTTAGCTCTTCTCACTAGTCATGAAGAATTTCTCTGAAACTGTTTTCTTGGTTATCTTGATACCATATAAATCTTTCCCCTCAATCAGCCTATTTGTGGACCCTCTAAATGTAGTTTAATCTGTAGCCTGACTTAGTTTACTTGTAGAGTTTGTTTAATGAGATTTATTTCCTTAAGGGAAGTTTGAAATTATGACTCTGCTTTACTCTGTTCAACTTTTGTACTCTTAAAAGAAGTATGCTATTATGAATATACTATTTCTTTAAAATTTATGGCCAAAGAGGGATGTACAAGATAATACTATGTAGAAAAAAATTATTTCTCTGTTGCTCTGATATAATTAAGCACATAAGAAAGCTTACTGGAATCCTAATGATAATTCAGGTTTTCTCTGAGGGCTGAATTAAGCATAATTCTAAAACCTAGGTTTTTACCTTCTCAATTTCTGGATTGTGGAAAATATATTTTGGCAGCAGTTATCTATCCACGAGCTTGGAAATGAGAGATTTCTCCCACAACAGGAAAGGACCAAAATCTTCTCTGATTTAGTGCCCTTCCCATTGGGCTCCATTTAAATCTAAGAATGATCATTGGCGTGCATGAAGCTGGCTATGAAATCCGGAAGAGCTATTTCCAGGTCTTCCCCACCGAACTTGAGATTCTAGATCTCAAGTCCCTATCTCAAGAGTAGAGATCTCAAATAAGGAAAGAGAGCTCATCACTTGCCTCAAATAGTGGACATCAATAGAGATGAAGTTAACCAAATGTCCCTAACTTCTCAGTGTCCCCAAATAACTGACTAATACTGTAAGTTACAGTTTTGTTGTTGATCTACATGATGTAGGAAATTTCCTCACTAGTAGTTCCCCATACTTATGAAATCATAGGTCATGTAAAAAAGAAGGATTAACTGAAAAATTTGAAAATATTATATTGAAACAAATTATATTGATTGAAAATCAATATATTGATATTGATATTGATATATATTGAAAATATTATGTTGAAACAAATGAAATATTGATGATAATTAAAAGGACTTTCAATGTAGGATCAGTCTTAGAGTTCATTTAGTACAACCTTAGTATCTTACAAAGGACACTGAGGCACAGGGATGGGAAGTTACTTTTGCCTGAGATCTAAGAGAAGCAGATTTGGGTTGGATGCTCCTTCCACGCCTAAATCTATGATCCTCTAAGTTCAAATTCACAGCATCCTCCTGTGATTCAGTCATCAGAAGGACCCCGTCTCAGAAAGGAGGCCAAATGGAGTGGGGGGTGGGCATGTGGGCCTGCAATTTCTCCCCTTTCCAATCCAAGTTGATAATTTCATTCCCCATCCAAGAAGATCTGGTCACTTCCTCCATTTTCTAAAATAAATACAAACACAGTGCTCTTCACAATCTGACGTTAGTCTTCCATTTCCAGGATTATGACATATTATTCTCATCTGATTCTATCTCCCATCCAAACTGACTGAATTGGGGTCCCTCACAAATGGTCTTCCATTTCTCATCATTGTTGCCTGAGTACTTGCTGACGCCCATGTTTGGAACGCTGTCCCTCACCCTGGGCTTTTTCAAATTTTGTATTCTTCTAAAGCTTAGTTTTAAGCATGACCTTCTACAGAAGAACTCTCTTGATGTCCCTAAGTGCTAGTCCCACCCCCAATTACATTTTATGTATGTATAGAAATGTTTTATTTAGTGATATACATATATTTCTTTCCCCAATAATATATAACCTTCTCAAAGGCAAAAACTCTGTTCTCTTTGTGTTTCCAATGGCTAGCATATAGAAGATACTTACATAAATGTTTTTTGATTGATTGTTTAAGGGCAGGGCCTGCTGCATTTTTTGATCTTTGGATTTCTAGCACTACTACACTGTCTTGTATATAGAAGGTGCTTAATAAATGCTTATGGATTGACTGGTTTTCTGTTTTTATAGCATTTGGTTAACTTCATCTCTATTGATGTCCACTATTTGAGGCAGGTGATGAGCTCTCTTTCCTTATTTGAGATCTCTACTCTTGAGTAGGGTTGATTTTTATTTCTTCTTCACCACATAGTTCCCAGGAGCCTTTCAGGTTCAAGGAGTTTCTTTCCCCATCCCTCCATGGATTCACACAAAACATGGCAATAAGATCATGCTATAATAATAATAATAGCTAGCACAAATATGGTGTTTTACATTTGGCAAAGTTTTTTTTACAAATATTTCATCTCATCTTCATAACAATCCTGGGAGACAGATTCCTATTATTGTTCCTATTATACAGATGAGAAAACTGAGGTAGAGGTAATTGGCTTGCTCAGGGTCACAAAGCTAGTAATTGTGGGGACCAGATTTAAACTCAGGTCTTTGTTCCTTTCTGGTTCAACACTCTATTGATGATACCATCCCGATGCCTGGTTCAAGAGGATGCCACAATGATCTCAGGAAGAACATTCAGATGAGAAGACATTTTTTCCCATATACCAATCCAAGCTCCTTACCAAGCTGCCCAGGCATAAGTAAATCCTTGATACTCAGAGAGGGCTGAATTGTAAAGGAAAAAGCAGAACTTGGGGTCCTAGTCAGTGGATCAGCATAGCACCCCCAATAATAAAGTCCTACGTGCCAAGCTTACCTCTGAATCTAGCAAGCTGTATGACTGTGGAGGGGTCATTTGACTTTTCTCTACCTCAACTTCTCCATCTATCAAATGGGAATAATGGCACTCATAGTATCTAATTCAACTCATTGCTGTATATCACACAAGAAATTCTGCACAGGGTTTTATAAACCTTAAAATGTCAAAGTAAATTAACAAGCATTGATTAAATGACACCTGTGAGTTGTCGTTATCATAGTGCCAGACCCTGTGGTGTACAAAAAAAGTCAAAATCCTTGGTCCTCACCCTCAAACAACTAACATTCTAATTCAGAATTCTATGCGAGTCAACTATTAACATAAATGTCAGCCATTAATATTAAGTACAATCCCTCTTTTGATGCTTCCTCTTTGAGCCACCTCCGCCATAGTCTCCATTGATACATGGGCTATCAGTCCTTGAGCAGTGGGGATGGCAGTCTCCATTACCTGTGAAGGAAGAGAAAGAGACATGTGTGAAAGATGTAAACATTGAAATGACAAAATTGTCCAATGAACTGAATACGTTGGTTGAGTGAGAATCTGGGGTTAAAACCAAAGCTTTAAGGCTGGATAATCTTGACCAGCTGGATGTCCTTGACAGCAACAAAGACATTTAGTAGAAAGGAAGGCTGGGGAGGAGACAGAGAGAATAAATTCTGTTTGGGATTACTGAGTTTGAGATGCCTACAGCATCTGTAACTCATTATAATAACTAGCATTTATAGACTACCTATTATGTGGTAGGCATTGGGTGCACTTTACAAATATTATCTCATTTGATCCCTATAATAACTCTGTGAGGTAAATGCTATTATTATCTCCCTTTTACTGTTGAAGAAACTGAGGCAGAGGTTAAAGTGATTTGTCTAAGATCACCTGGCTATTAAGTGTCTGAGGTTGTATTTGAACTTGTCTTTCTGACTCCAGACCAATGACTTGCTTATCTACCCCACTCCTTAGCTGCCATGAAATGACATGGATGACAGAGAGACATGTTAGAGCTGGATATATGGATTAGGAATCATCTGCAGGAGATAATAAATGAACTCTTGGAGCTGAGGTAGTCAATAAAAATCAGATCTGAACACTGTAATTAAAATGACCAAGTTTGCCTCTGAGATAAGAGAATGTGTCTTTATCGCTTCTTTTCAAAAATGGGAAACTATGGGGGTGGGATACTATATGGTAGACTTGATTTTGTGAAAATGGTTTATTTTTTTTTTATTTTTTATTCTTTACTATAAAGGATGGCTAAAGGGGGGGGTAGAAAAGAAAGAATATATTTGGAAATTTAGGTGTAAAAATAGATAATATCAATATAATTTTTAAAAGTTAGTGAGTTCTAACATAAATATGATGACCTTCCCCCTGCCTTCCCCCTCGATCAGGGATGGGCAGCTCTAGACATCCCCTCGACAAACCACAATCAGCAGACCAGTGACTGTTCTAGACGGGCTGATCCTCCAAGTGTTTGTTTAAACTCTGAAAAGTTCACCCCGCTTTTTCGCCAGTTGTTTTGCAGGAAATGAAGATGTCCTATCTTCATTTTACATGGAAATTCATCCTCATTCTACCCTGACCCCAGTGCACTGCTAATAACCACAGAAGCCGACCATGTCCTGATCACAATCGGAACTTTGGGAGTCTTTCAGAGCAACGGACAAAGTCATCAGCTCTCCTGGGACTTCAAAAGTTATTTTAGTTTGTTTGCTTTTTTTTTCCTTTTAAAAGAAAGTTTTACTCAGAATACAGATTGTATTCCAGTCTTGGTCACATCCTGGATGTGACATGAGGCTCATCTCTCCGGAAGCATCACTGTGAACATAAGACAATGGCCAGTTTCATGGCTTCCCAGTGGTCCCATGAGTAAATAAAGGCAATGCTAGCACGGCAAGCTTTAGGAGTGATAACAGTTATCCCGGTTTACTATAGAAGCCCATGGCAGAATTTCCAGCTTTACATTAGGGGTTGAAAATAAGAGGGAAATGTTGTAGAGAAAAACATCAATATCAAAATAGCAATATAAATACTCCCCCATTTGCCCCTGCCTAAGCAGGATGGAAACATTGGCGTTTTGTCTCAGGGTGCCACTGAAAGTAGGAAGAATGCCTTATTATATCTTTTGATTCTCTAATACCTTATTTCAGGTGTCATAACTGGGGCCATTCCCCTCAATCAGTCTCCAGAGGCCCCATAAGTTTCCTATAATGGTAGTATCCCTCCAAGGTCCATTTCTGCCCATTGCCATACATTATCATTATGCCTGGAGCAAATTTATTTGAAAAGAATGGATATCCAAAGAATAGCCTACCCCTATTAAATATATAGAAATATTTTCTTGTCCTTCCCTCTCTCTTATCTTGCTTTCCCTCCCCTCCTATTTTTCTTCCCTTTCCTTCCCTTCCTGTATTCTTTCCCTTCTTGTGTTCTTTCCCTTCTTGTATTCTTTTCCTTCTCTTCCCTTCCTTTCTTTTCCCTTCCCTTCCCTTCTCTTCCACTCCCTCCTTCCCTTTTCTCTTTCCTCCTTCCCTTCCCTCCTGTCTCCTCCCTTTGTCTTCCTTCCCCTCTCTTCCTCTCTTTTCCTTCTTCTCTGCTCCTTTTCTCTCCCCTCCACTCTCTTCCCTTCTTCTTCCTCCCTTCCCTCTCCCTTTTCCTTTCCCCTTTCTTTCCCTCCTCTCCTCTGCTTTCCTCTCCCTTCCTTTCCCCTCCCCTCCTCTCTGTTTGTGGATTGATAAATTATTCCAACCAAAGATGTAAAAATTCAATGGAGTAATGATTAATGATGGGAGCTTTGTAACCCCATGATGCCCAAGTAGGGGAGCCACCCTTGGATGGCTCTTTATGCATCATCTTTTCAATCCATTTTATTTACAAACATATTTTAAAAAGTTTTCAGAGAGATAGATCTTTAACTCGATGGAAGGAGAAAGTTCCCAACTAGGGGATACTAGGTTCCTCCTAATTAGAAGTAAAGACTTGAGGCCCTCTCAGAGTGTCATAACTGATTATAACTGACATTTATGAAGATCTTATGTTTTTCAGAGCTCTACATTTATTATTTCATTTGATCCTGATAAGTATCATGGGAATGTTTGATTTCTATCCTTTATTATTTGGGACTCAGGATCAGCTGTAGCTGTTCAGTTGTTTTAGTCATGTATAACTCTTCATGATCTCATTTGGGGTTTTCTTGGAAAAGATATTGGAGTGATTTGCCATTTCCCTCTCCAGCTCATTTTATAGATGAGGAAACCTGAGGCATACAGGGTCAAATGACTTGGCTGATCACACAGTGTTAGAAGAGAAAGTCAAATCTAGGTTCTTCTGATTCCAGCGAAGTAGATTATCTATTATACCTCCTCTGATGAGGAGATTGGGCTCAGGAAGATTTCAGAAAGTCCTCTAGCTAATATTAGGATAGGATTTGAAGGCAGGCTTCTCTTCCTTCCAAGTTCAGTTACTCTCTCCATTGTTTCCCATAGTAAAATACTGACAACAAGAACTAGCACATATAGCTTTAAGGTTTTTAAATTACTCGATGAACATCTCATTTCATTCTCACACAACTGTGGGAGACTAGTGCTATTATTATGCCCATTTTACAAATTAAAAAAAAAACTGAGGGCGACAAAGGTTAAGTGGCTTGTGTAAGGTAACATGGCTAGTATATATCTGGGGCCATATTTGATCTTTTCTTGTCTGACTCCAGGTCCAGCATTATATCCATTGTAGTGCCTGGGACTTTGTGTTTGATATGATAGTCTCGATAGATTGTATATTCCTTGAAAACAGGGACTATTAGGCTGCTTCATTTTGTCTTTGTGTCCAAAATGTCCAGAAGAGAGCCTGCCATAAGCACAGTGTTTAATAAATCCTCTGAGAATGATGGATTGAATGAATGGTTCATTGGCTTCTGAAATCCTAGTCCTGCCACTCATTACTTGTATGACTCTAAGCAAATCCCTTAATCTATCTGAACCTCAGTTTCCTCATCTGTCACACGAATAGACTAGACTAGATGGATTGTGAGGTCTCATCTAGTATCTCTGCCATCTATGACCCTACTGTCCAGTGCTGAGAACTTACAGTAACTTCACTTGGCCAAACAGCATCAAGAAAACAATATCTTCCCAATTATGACCTCTCTGCTTCCTGAGTGGAAAAGAAGTTCATGGCTGACAAATGGAGAGTGGAGGGGCACTAATTGTCCACTGAGTCAATATCCTCTTTGGGTGCTCAGCTTCCACCCCTCCTCCTAACCCATCTAGCTACCATCACCCGGCAGTCTATTGTGCTAGAAGAGGATTAGCCATTATGGGAAACAATGGCCAGGGCTTGCTGACGTCAATCACTGAAGAAGCATTTGGTTGGCCTGGTAAATGTAGCTGTCTATTGTAGTGAAGAGCACCATTTAAAGCAGTCAAACAATATTTAAATATTGAGAGGTAGAGAGGAATCTATGTATGAGAAGAGCTGAACGCATTGTAGTCACCATCTCTGATTCAGGTTGCCTCGGGTGAATTCCACTCCAGGCTCAGTGTCTGCTCAGATCATCAAGGTCTTGCCATTATCTATCTCCATCTCCCTCTTGTCTTATCCCAGATATCTAGAAGAGGTCTTAGGAATCATCTAGTCCAGCTCCTCTCACTTGACAGATGAGGAAAGTGAATGGAATGGAAGCTCCTGCATGGTAAGGGCATCTTTGATCTCCAGCATTTAGCACTATGCTTGGCACATAGTAGGGCAGTAAATAAGGATTGGACCCATGATCTCACTGATAGAGGGAACTTCCAGGTGAGAGAACTATCAATTCAGATCAGCATCTTCTCTGAAACTTAGAGTCTTAAAGTATTCCCTAAAGCACTGAGAAGTTAAGTGATTTGTTTAAGATCATACAGACAGAATTAGGCTGAGGACAGACTTGAACTTAAGTCTTCCTTCAAGACTGGCTCTTTATCCACTGCATCACAGTGGGTGACAATTAATACAGATCAAGTGCTGAGACCCAGAGTGAGAAAGGAGCTTGTCCAAGGTCTCACAGTTATGAATAGTAGAGCTGTGATTGGAAACCAATGGAAAATTTGACCTCCCAAGCTTGGGTTCTATTCATTGCCTCCCTAGTGGTACTTTATGGATCAGCATTCAGAAGAACTGATTCCAAGCTGATTCTACTATTTACTCTTAGGTAATGCTGGGTATCATTTCTCTCCCCAAATCTTAATTTTCCTATTTGTAAAATGAAGAGATTGGACTACTTAATCTCTAAGTTCCTGTCTGCTTCCATATCTTCTTCCTCTTCTTCTTTTCTTTCTTTCTTCTTTTCTTTCTTTCTTTCTTTCTTTCTTTCTTTCTTTCTTTCTTTCTTTCTTTCTTTCTTTCTTTCTTTTCTTCCTTCCTTCCTTCCTTCCTTCCTTCTTTCCTTCCTTCCTTCCTTCCTTCTTCCTTCCTTCCTTCCTTCCTTCCTTCCTTCCTTCCTTCCTTCCTTCCTTCCTTCCTTTCTTTTTCTTTCTCTCTCTTTCATTCTTTCTTCTTCTTCTTCTTCCTTTTTCTTCTTTTCCTCCTTCTCCTCCTCCTCTTCCTCTTTTTCCTTCTCTTTTCTCCCCTTCCTCCTCCTCTCCCCCTTCTCTCTCACTTCTTCTCCTTCCCCTCCTCATCCTTCCCTCCTCTGTCTCCTCCTCCTCCTCCTCCTCTCTCCCATCATCTCTAAACTTATTTTTCCTTAATTTTTAAAATAAGTAATGGCTTTTTAAGGTCAGAGAGGGATTACAGAGTCACAGATTTTGATCTGAAAAGGGCCTTGGATGCCATCTACCATTTTTCAAATGGGGAAACTGAAGTCCAGAGAGACTGATTTTCCAAGATCATCGAGCTCATGAGTAGTATATTGAGGAATAAAGTCAAGATCTGCTTCCTTCAAATCCACCACAATTTTCACTGCACAATTCTGGCTCTGAAAACATTGGGATAAGTGTTCAAAAATAAGATTTCAATAACATTCACTTTGAGTTGAAAACAGTAATAATAATTGAGAGAGTCAGCACATCAGAGTGGTAGAGAGCCTATCTTAGAGTCAGAGAGACCTGGGTTCAGATTCCTCCTCTGACACAACCTGCCTGTGTGACTCTGGTTTCTTTTCACCTCTCAGTGTCCCAACTACAAATGCTACAGAGCAGGTGCTGATCCATCACTGGCCCGGAAGGATGCCCTCACTGCCAGCTCCCTACACTATCAAGTTGTAACTGGCTCCTCATATGTCCCCTTTTTATATTTAATCCTCAACTCTGGGGTTGCCATTTCACAAAGGACACAGCTGAGGTAGGAAAAGGAAACATCAAGAAGAGAGTGACAAAGATAACAAAAGAGCTGTGATCAAGGCACCTAGGGATCATTGCTCAAGAAGGACATGAAAGTTGCCTTTAGGTATCTGATGGACTGCCATGTGATGTTTTGCCTCTCTTTGTATCCCAGCACTTAGCACACTGCCTGACACATAGTAAACACTTCAATGCTTGTTGACTGACTAGAGATCCGTTTTTTTTGAAATCCTTCACTGCACCAACAAAATCCAAGAGCAAGAGATACAAAGAGAAATTCCATTCAAAATAACTGTTGATAGCATAAAATATTTGGGAATCTACCTACCAAAGGAAAGTCAGGAATTATTTGAGCAAAATTACAAAAAAGTTTTCACACAAATAAAGCCAGACTTAAATAATTGGAAAAATATTAAGTGCTCTTGGATAGGCCGAGCAAATATAATAAAGATGACAATACTCCCTAAACTAATCTATTTATTTAGTGCTGTATCAATCAGACTTCCAAGAAAATATTTTAATGATTTAGAAAAAATAACAACAAAATTCATATGGAACAATAAAAAGTCGAGAATCTCAAGGGAATTAATGAAAAAAAAAAAAGAAAAGAAAAGAAATCCTTCACTGCAGTGTTCTCCAGGGCTGGAGGAGACTCCATCCAACATGACAAAAATTACACATCTCTGAAGTAAAAGACAGAATGTGAGGTCCTTGATATCTTAATATCCTTGGCAAACTTTGGGCAAGGGACAGCTCCAAAGTCTTGGAGAAGTTTGGAAAAGGAAATGATGGAAAGAGAACTTTTCTTAGCTCCTTCTGAATCCCTATCTTATAAATGTGCCTTCAATTTCTTAGCTTTTGTTAAAACTGAAGGGGATCTCAGAGCTCATCTAGTGCCATCCTCATATCTCGTATTCCAGAGACAGAAACTGAGGTGTGGAGAAGGGATGTGGCTTCCCCAGTCACATAAAGGAACTTGTTTTTTTTTTCTCAGTATTTATTTCATTTTAGTATTTTTTTTAAAAAAAATTATAGACAATAGAATGGAACAAAAATAGAGAGAAGGGGCCAGCAAGGGCTCCCATTTGTGGGATGCAATAGAAAAAAATGGCTCTGAGCCAGATGACATCACCAAACCAGCCGATGAAGGAGAAGGGTGGGGAATATCCATGGCCGGGAGGTGTTCCAGCCCCAGGAGGATGAGCTATCCTGCCTGTACAAGTTCTAATTTCTCATGTCCCATACATGAGACCCTTACCCAGCTATGTACTTTTCTTGCCATAATTGCTGAGTATTGATGTCACATTAGATCATCAATGCTCCAAGTTAAGGAAGAAAACTTCCAACCAGAGCCATAAGTTGACTCTGACTCTGGGTCATCCGACTTGTTCTTTGCTAACCAAGAATTCTTTTATTTTCACTATTTGACCCCATTTGCCACTTGAACCCAGTAATAGTTTCCAGTCATACTCTTTACTTACTTTTCAATATCACCTTTCCCTGCCTCAAATTATCTTTCACTTCTCTACAAATATCAGTAATGAGGAAATATTGCCTTTTGTAACCAGCTGAACAGCAGAAGATTTGCAAAATGAGATATTTAATGTGGCCCTTGAAAATGTTCAGTGAAACAAATCTCTTGGCAAAAGTCATGAGCTGGTTTAATTTTTGATTAGGAAGACAAGGAAATCACACTTGTGAAAAGAACCTGATTTTTAAGGACTTCTCTAAGAGTTAATAGTGATGAAATGGACTTCAACCGGCAGATTCAATATCCTCAGTCAGATTTCTTTTTCCTTTGACATCAGATGGAAGGAAAACTAATCAATGGCACTTTTGTCCAATTCAGGCCAGTCACCATTGTCCAGAGAGCAGTAATAATTTGTGACTAGCAAAATCAATGACTAAGGGGAGAATCATCAAAAATATCCATTATTCTGCCAATGATACATATATCTAAAAATACTGTCAATTACCTCTCCAAGAACACTCACAATGAACATGAAATGAACAGACTCAACGAGTGAAATGGGGTTAATAAGGTTTACTTGGATTAAAAAAAAAAGAAAAGAAAAAAGAAAAAAATGGGAAGGCCATGGGACTCAAGAAAGAAAAATTTTCAAGTCATTGGCCAAAAAAAAAAAAAAAAAAAGCTGACAATGATTAAAATGATCTTGGCAGCTTGCCATAGGCAATGCAGTAACTCTATCAGGCAACCTAATGAACAATCATTCACTGGGACAAAAAGGAAAAATTAAGCACCCCAGAAAGAGTAATCAGTTTTATAATTTTAATAAATGAGGCTTTTTTTTAACAAAAGCATTTCTGTTTAAATTGGCCTTGTAGAAACCAGTGTGAAGTGTGGGCCAGTCTCTCAGTATCTTTGTTTTGAACAATGGCTTAGAAATAACCAACAGGGTCATGGGCAGTCTTGGAGTGTCTGGACTATATGGGTTGAGCAGGTGATCAACCAATGGACAAACATTTGGACATCTACTGTATACAAGGAATGGAAATTAAGCTTCATGAAGTTGAAGAAATATATAACATGGCCCTTTTCTGCGGGAAGCTTCTACTTGAGAGACATAGAGTAATGGTACTGAGTCATGAATAGCAAGGAAATTATATGTACTAGGTAAATGATTGGACCCTGGAGAAAATGTAGAAAAGTCTAGAGGGATAAATTAGAAATCAGAGGTCAAGATCATCCAAGGGTTAGTACTAAACCAAGCCAAAGTGCACTCAAGGAATGAGATTGGCAGTAACCATCTATCTGAGCCAGGAAATGCTAAAGGAATAGGTAATAGTAATAATAGCTAAGGAGTATGTGTGTGTGTGTGTGTGTGTGTCTGTATTATATGAGTACCGAGCCTGGAGTTAGGAAAACTCAAGTTCAACTCTGGTCTCAGACACTTACTTAATCCTGTTTACCTCAGTTTCCTCATCTGTAAAATGAACTGGACAAAGAAATGGCAAACCGCTCCAGTATCTTTGCCAAGAAAACCTCAATGGGGTTATAAAGAGCGAGACATGACTGAAAGAAGTAAATAACAACAACAATAACAACATTTTTATGCTGTTTATTATGTACAAAACATTTCAATTGTTTCTCATAATATAATTACATTTGTATCATTAAAATGATCCTCATGATAACCCTGGATGATGCTATTATTTTCCTCATTTTGCAAAGAAGGAAACCGAGACAAACAGGACCTGCCTAGGACCATACAGTTAGTGTCTGAGATCAGATTTGAATTCAGATCCTCTTGACTCCAGATCTGGTGTTTGTCCACTGAGGCATCGAAAAGGATCTCTTCATCTTTAAGGTTTTAATGTCAACTTTTCCTTCCCTATCAAAATTTTGTCATGAATTCATTTGCAACCAACAAAGTGACATGAATGAATTTCTCTCTCTTTTGAGAGAGTCATGAGATGATGCTTCCCTTCATGGTCATCCCTCAGTGATAAACCACTGGCTAGAGTAGAATTACAGAAATACGTGAGTCTTTCTTTTCCTTTAGCAGAAAATGGGACCACAGAATTAGAAAGGGATTTTAGAGTTTACTGAGCCCAAGTTCTTCACTTTCCAGATGAGGAAGCTCAGACCTGAACAGATGGAGTGACTTGCCCAAAGTTCCACACATAGAATATATCACAGCTGGGGCATTACTGACATTTGCTCCAAATTCATGGTTTCCAGTGAACCACATGGTCTGTTGCTGAATGAGTTTGGTTAGTCCTATAGCACAATGGAACCAAGGAGCCAGGAACTGAAACTAGTGATTCAGAAGGTCAAGGAATGGACAAGTGAGCACTAGTGATTGTGAATTTAAGCCTTCCCCTAAATTTCTAACTAATTTTATTTTTGTTAAAATCCTTGTTTTCCTTTTGATTAGAAAGTTAGTCAACAGACATTTATTAAGCACCTACTATGTGCCAGGCACAGTGTTAAGCACAGGGGATATTAAAAGCAGAGGGGGGCAAAAATAGTTCTTGCTCTAAAGGAGCTCAGTCTAATGGAGAAAACATAAAAGGAAGCTGAAAAATCAGGGGGAGTAGGAAGAGAGGAAGTAAATACATTACTAATAAGAAGAATATTTATATAGCAATTTAAGGTTTGTGAAAACATTTTTACAAATATTATCTCATTTTATCCACCAAATAAAACTGGGAGATGGCTACTAGTGCTATCTCTTTTACAGAACAGGAAACTAAGGCAGAAAGGGTTTGCTCCATTCTTGATGCTTCTAAAATAGAGAATCAAGAATTATAGGATTTGGAGTCAAAAAGCCCTTTTCTTTGTCTATGTTTCTCTTTGTCTATCTGTCTCTGTGTCTGTCTATATTCGTCTCTGTCAGTCTGTGTCTGTGTCTGTTTGTCTCTTTCTCTGTCTCTGTGTCTTTCTGTCCATTTCTCTTGTTCTTTCTCCCTCTCCCACAGCAACTCACAAAGCATCTCTTAAGGAATAGATAAGTAATTAACATTAAGATGGAAGTAGAGCTCACACCGTTGACATTATGGCTCTACTTGAATTTTCAAAGTATCAGGGCATGTATGTGATATAGGAGGGCGTCATGGAGGGAAGCATTGCTGTGGCTTGAGGCAACCTGCCCATAGATGATGCACAAGAGGCAGGGAGTCTTTGAGGTCTTGAAAAATGGAGAAGGGTTCTGTAGCCAGAGAGGAGGCATGAAGCATTTGGGAAAGGCTGATGAGAGCAGGGAGACACCCAATTTGCTGGAGGGCTTCAGATCCTGTAATCTGAAGACTGTTAACAGATTCTCTCAGCATCAGTACCATCTCCTGCCAACGCTACCATTTCTGTGGTTCTTCACTTGTGGATAACAGACTACTAGAAAAGCATAGTGTGATTTTATGGGCTCCCTAAATCTATCTGCTCCCCAACAGGGCCTCTGATCCGAATTTAGCTCCAAAAATATATGCAGTGTGAGCCTATCAAAAATAAGCAAACATACTGTGGATTCTGTACACAGAGTAAATAATCTGTCTCATCCCTTCCTCCGTGACTGGCTTTCTAATGTATGTCAACAATATGGTGGTTGTTGATCATTGGTATTGAATGCACTTGAGCTCCTTGTCATTATGTGTTTTTTCAATCAATGGATTATGTTTTCTCAATCAACAGACACTAATGCAGAAAGCTCCTGGGGCCAGAGCTTTCAAGCTGGAAGAAACCTTTGAGATCTCTTGTTCTGACCCCCTGTTTTGGTACATGCGTATTATACTTTGGGCTGAAGTAGCAACAGACAGAGACTTGATTTTATTGTAGCAGATGTGGGATAGTATAGATTCATTTTCTAAATATAAAAGTTATATTTTCATTGGATGATGATCCATGAGGCTGTGATTTATATTTAATATAAGGAAAGAAAAAAAGGAAGAAAAAAATTTACATGATTATTATTGAACATTTAGAGGGAATAGCAAGTTGTACATGGTAGATTTGCAGTTTCATGTGCAATCATTGTTTTTATTGTAGTATGCTATAGAAATGCTCATTTCCTTCCCTAAATTGAAAATAAAATTCATTTTTTTAAAAGTAGAGGGAGAATGGTTAATGAGTATGAAATACTGTTGGTATTGTCAGGTTATTTTTAATAAACTTTACAATTTTTTGGATTTTTTTTCCTTAAAAAAATTTCTTTGTTATATGGGGAAGGGGAATAAAAGAAGAAATTTAGGTCTTGTCAAAACAAGAGATATCAATGAAATTTTATTTTAAAAATAACTTCTAACACAAAGTAGCATATGTAAAATGTATATAGAAAATGGAGGTGTCCAAAGGGGGGATAATGCCCTATGAACTAGAATGGTCAAGCAAAGCTTCTCAGAAGAGTTGAGTCTTAAAACTAGGGAAAATTCAGATGAATTCAAGTGAAATAATAAATGATAAAAAGGGGGGTTTCACAAATCTTCACAGTACAATGTAAAAGCTACCTCTTGTTAAATAGTATAAATAGGCTTTGAGAAAGCACACCAGACTGGAGAAACAGCATGAACAAAGGCACAGACTTTAGAAAGCTTCATGCATTAATGATTATATTTAGGATGCTTAGGATTGTATTTAAGATATTTAGGATAGTACGGTTAGAGTTGAGGACTAATATAGAGGAGAGGAGATCAGAAAGCTGGATTGTGGGGGACAGGAGGGATTGAATTCAAGGCTCAGGATTTTGTTTTCTCCAGTAGGTGATGGGAAAGCCATTAAAAGCATTTGAGCAAAGGCTTACTAAAAATGGTGTCTTGGAAAAACTGATCTTTAGGAATTAGGACAAGTCTTTGGAGGGCTGCTGGGTAAGGCCTTTGCGGGTTTGTGTGCAGATCAGACTGTTGGTGACTATCCAGGGAAGCCCTTCTCAAAAGCAGCTGAAGATACTTCTATCTTGCTCTTGGATGTCTTCCTTGTCTATCTATTCTGGGTTCTCTTCATGGAAATGGACTACATAAAAGAGAAGGAGATAAGGATATAGGCATTAGACCATGTGATCTGGCTTGATTCATATTCTGCTGCTTAATTTGCATCTGTGAAACTTAACAAAAGTTACTTTTTTTAAAGGAGCTTATTAGTCATCCAGGCTAAATTGGAACAGTTTATTTAAAAACATACCTCTCCACCCTAGACTTATACAACATATCTGTTTTGTGGGAAAAGGGCCGATTTGGAAAATCCCTTCTTTGTCTGTGCATAATAACTGAAAACATCATCTCCTAGATTGTGAATTTCTCAGTGGTGATGTTTCATTTTCATGGGGGTTTTTTACATCTCACATTCTCAGCTGTGTTGTCTCCTTCATAATTCCTGATCTGGGAGGGACCTGAGGTGGGGTTTGCTACAAGGGTGATGTGAACTGAGTCACAAGATCTGAATTCAAATCCCAAATTCACTTGACCCAGTAACAGTGGGCTCTTCGCTGCCCTGAGCCACAGTTCCTCATTTCTCAATGCTTTCTTTTTGCTTTATTTTTGTAATTGCTTTGTCTATATTTCACATTTTTCTGACTCTCTAAAGCCAAATACATAAAAGGCACTTAAATAAGAAATCCTTCAGTTTAGTTGAAATTATACAGGAGCAAATATCCCCTGTCTATGATTCCTGATGAATGGGTCCATCTGTGAATTTGTTTCCCAAACTTGACCAAAGAGAGATAGTTAACTTCAAAAGTGCTAGGGCTGGTCAGTAGAGTCAAATGAGTCAACTAGTCAACAGCATTTATCAAATACTTACTGCATATTAGGCATTGTGCAAAAGTACTATAAAGAAAAGTAAAAATAGTTCTTTGGTAACACAAGATCTAATGGAGGAGATTAAGTGTAAAGGACTACAGTGGATTCACTGTTATGTTATGGATTCATAACATTAATGTGATTTTATTAGTAACCTTGTTTTTACTTTTGTATCCACGACTACACACATTCAAAGCTCTGTAACAGAGAAAAAAGAGAGGTGCAATGCTTGAGCAAGTTTGTTGAGTGGCTGTGTCTTAACCTGAACTTAACTGGTCTTGTTCACCTACATTGTAAAGAGCTCCGTGTTGTATATTTTCATTGTTTGCCTTCAAAATCAAGTTAAATCAGATATATACACCCCTGACAAGTGAAACTCAACTCTGATGGGTGAACATGTAATGAGGAAATGGGCTAAAAATCTACTCCTGCTGAGAATGTGGCTTTGATGTGATAAAACAATGATTCTGTGGTCCCCTAATTTTAGGGGGGCTTCTGTTCTAACAATAAGTCAGTAATCCTAAATCTTCTGGTTTGGTTCTGGCTTTGAAATCTGCTTCAGGTAACTCCCATGCCCACTCTGTCTGATTCTAAATAGACAACTCCTCAATCATCGCTGACTGATATTCTGGTCAGTGATAATGTGCTCAGTGATAACCAAATTCTGGAACCTAGTCCTCTGGGCCATAGAATTAGCATATCAATGATAGAAAGCTGGATAAAAGGGTCTCCTTGCTTTTGTTTCTCTGCTGAATTCTCTTGAAATTTAGTCTACTTGTAATTGGCATTACAATTACAATAAATTTTGCCCCTTGACCAGGAAATGAGTTCAAACCTGCAAAATCTTTTTTTTCTTCTTTTTTACTTTATTTTATAGCTTTATATTTATAAGATATATGCATGGGTGATTTTTCAGAATTGGCATTTGCAAAACCTTTTTCCACCCCTCTTCCCCCCCATCCCCTCCCCCAGATGTCAGGTAGACCAATACATGTTAAATATGTTAAAGTATATGTTAAATACAATTTATATATACATGTCCATACAGTTGTTTTGCTGCACAAGAAGAATCAGACTTTGAAATGATGTAAAATTAACCTGTAAAGAAATCAAAAACGCAGGCCGACAAAAATAGAGGGATTGGGAATTCTATGTAGTGGTTTACACTCATTTCCCAGAGTTCTTTTGCTGGGTGTAGCTGGTTCTATTCATTACTGCACTATTGGAACTGATTTGGTTCATCTCATTGTTGAAGAGAGCCATGTTTATCAGAACTGATCATCATATAGTATTGTTGTTGAAGTATATAATGATCTCCTGGTCCTGCTCACTTCACTTAGCATCAGTTCCTGTAAGTCTCTCCAGGCCTTTCTGAAATCATCCTGCTGGTCATTTCTTACAGAACAATAATACTTCTTAACATTCATATACCACAATTTATTCAGCCATTCTCCAATTGATAGACATCCACTTAGTTTCCAGTTTCTGGCCACTACAAAGAGGGAAACCTACAAATTCTTTTGAGATACCTTGCAACACCAATCTATGATCCCAAAATTTTAGGGTCCCTTTCCAAACATCAACAGCTTGTTCATGAGACTTAGCAGCCTCAAAGCATCTAGGCAGAGGAAATCGTTTGCATCTGAACCTCTATGGCTAATTTTCTCCTTCATGAACTGGGATACCCTAACTCTAGTGGAGAAGATCAAAAACAGGGAGTTCTTCCCCCAGGCAAAAATTCAACCTGATTGGATTCTATTTATACTCTTATACAAAAATTTGGTTTCCCAGTTGGTTGGGGTCCTGCCTAACTTAGTAAACAAGCATGGGTTTTGCAGGCTAGGAGTAATCTCATCCCTCAGCCATGTCCTACAGAAACTGACTTTTTTCAGGAGTTGGTTCTTAACAGAAATATGAAAAAAAGAGTAAACCCCAAATTAATAATTAGTTATTAACATAATACTATACAACTAATTTCTTTCAAGGGACACAGTAAAAATGCATGGAATATGGAGATGGAGTTTTGTTCAAGGAGCAACTAAGGCCAATGTCATCACACCCCTGATGTGCCCTTTCTAAGAGCATTGATTGAGTATAGAGATAGATAATGTTAGAGATAGGGGCAGATTCTGCATCTAGAAAGGAGAGTGTAGGGACTGAATTTGGATCCCAACATAGTATTTTCACCTTTTTTATTGTTTGTTTGTTTTTTTTTTTTTGTTTTTGTTTTTGTTTTCCCTTTTTCATCTGATTTTTCTTGAGCAGCATGATAAATGTGGAAACATGGGTACAAGAATTGTACATGTTAACACATATTGGATTACTTGTGCTCTAGGGGATAGGGAAAGATAAAAGTTTGGAATTCAAGGTTTTGCATGGGTGAATCTTGAAAACTATTTTTGCATATATTTTGAAAATTAAAAAGCTATTATTAAAAAAAAAAAGAGCTAAGGGCAGACTCTAAGAAAACAGTAGCTTGGGGATTGATGAGGAGATGGCTTGGGAATGAAGTGAAGCCTATTTGGAGTCAGGTATGGTCCTATCAGGTGAGTGAGCACCCACCAATTGTGATAGAGATCCAAGGAACTGCGCCAAGCATTAGCCTTTCTTCCAATGCCGATGACATTTGGGAATGAGGGTATGTCTTAATTAACATTGCCAGAACTTATCAATTGCATATGGTGCCTAGCTTGGTCTTTCTGTCTCTAGAAACAGTAGGAAACAGTCCCAGAGTCCATGAAGTTCAAACACGCATTGCTCAGAGCCAAAGAAAGAGGTGCAGGTTTCATGTCTCCCAGGAAATGACTAACCAAGATCTTGCTTGACTATCAGGGACACATCTCAATATGCTGGGGATTGATTCATCCTTCTGCCCATCCTCCTTTCCAGAAAGTCTGGCTCTGTAATGTTCATCCCTATGCTGGGTAGGACCCTCTTTCCCTGAGAAGAGCTCCATTGTTCCAAAGATGAATTCCTATTCCTTTGGTCATTTTCCTCCTAGTCTCTGATGAAGATAATTTTCCAAAGGTTTTCTGATGTAGGTCAGGATTGTTACTCTGGTAACAAGATTAGAATTTAGAAGCAAAATAAGGGATGTGAAAGAAACAATCAATCAACAAGCATTTATTAGAAATGCCTGTTGTGTGCCTGGCACTTCAGCAGGTGCTGGAGTTACAAGATGAAAGTGAGAGAGAAAAAGGGAGGGGGCAGAGAGACAAAGAGAGAGGCAGAAAGAGATAAAGAGGCACACAACAGAGAGACAGAGAGAGAGAGACAGACAGAGAGAGACAGACAGACAGAGAGACACACACAGAGATAGAAAGACAGAGAGACACACACACACACACACACAGAGAGAGAGAGAGAGAGAGAGAGAGAGAGAGACAGAGACAGAGAGAGAGAGACAGAGACAGAGACAGAGGGAGAGACAGAGAGATAGACAGAGAGAGAGAGAGAAAGAGAGAGAGAGAGAGAGAGAGAGAGAGAGAGAGAGAGAGAGAGAGAGAGAGAGAGAGAAAGAGAGAGCAGAGAAACAGACACAGACAGGTGGAAACAGAGACAGAGAAACAGACAGAAATAGAAAAAGAGAGAGACTAAGAGAGACAGAGTCAGAAACAGAGAGACTGAGAGATAGAGTCAGTCCCTGTCCTTAGGTACATCACAGTCTAATGAAGAAAAATCATCTCAGCACACACACCCATGTACAGTGTCTCTGAGGGAGAGGATGGGAAGAGATCTTTTCAAGTTTTAAATATTAAAAAAAATCCATGAACCCCACCTCTTTCATGATAAAAATTGTGCTATTAGAATGTATCGATAGAGAAAATAATTTTGTCATCACACAATGTTCCTAGGAATTTCATTTGATGATGGAGTTAAACACTGGACTTGGAAACAGGAAGACCTGAGTTCCCATTCTGCATCAGACATTTTGCTAGCTATGTGACATTGAGCAAATGACCTAACTTTTCTCAGCCTCACTTTGCACTCATGTAAAATGGAAGTAATAATAATACCAACCTCATAGAGTTTTTGTGAGATTCCAACACAATCATACATGTGTAAACCTTAAAGTACCTTAAACTATATATAAAAATTTACACTTATTATTGAAAATGTTAAAATTCAGTATCTACATTCATATGAAAAATAGTAGAATTGGCTCCCATTTCTTTCTTCAGTATACTGTATATTAAGAAAATCCTGGATTTGGATACTTCTGGATTTATAGAGACAATAGTACAGGTGAAAAAGATTTGGGGGTGTGAGTGGACTACAAGTCCAATATAACTGCCAGAAGGACAACCAATGAAATCTTAGGCTGCATTAAGGAAGGCAGAGCTTCCAGGACCAAGAAGGCGAGAGTCTTCTGTTGAATTCTACCCTAATGAAATCTCATCTGGTTCATATTCAATTCTGAACATCACATTTTAATTGATCAGCTGTGAAATTTCCAGAAGAAGGTAATAGGGTCTCGTGAAGATTGCTCAATCAATAAACATTTATTGCTATTGCTTATTATCAAATGACATGAAGTATGGAAAATGTTTTAATAGACCTGAAAATATTATAGAAATTCAGTTACAAAAGTTATAATCCTAGGGTTGGATGGGTTGCAATCTGCATTGGTAAAACAAGGATGCACCTATTCAATGGAGATTTCTGTGGGGCAGATCCTTGCTCAATGTCTGGTCAGTAAGACACACTTAATGCTCCTCTTCCTCTATCACTGCCTTGTCATGGCAGAGAGGCTTGTATAGCTCAATGAAATTATGCGCTATGCCTTGAAGTGTTATCCAAGGTTCACAGGTTGTAGTGGAGACTTCGGATAAAAGTGATCCACTGGAGAAGGAAATGGCAAACCATTTTTGGAGACACCAATCTCTTTGCAAAGAAAACCCCATGGATAGTAGTAAAATGATAAAAGATAGGACACTAGAGGAGATGGGCTCTTCAGAGCAGAAGATGTCCCACATCTTCTGTTGGGGAAGAGCAGAGGATGTATAAGTAGCACCAGAACTAATGAAGCAATTAGGCCAAAGCTGAAAATAAGCTCAGCTGTAGATATGTCAAGTGGACCTTAGGAAGCCTTGTTAAAAAGAAGAGTGATGGAATTGCAGGGAAGCTATTTAAAATTCTCAATGATGATGTTTTTAAAATGCTGTACTCAATATATATGTCAACAAATTTGGAAAATTCAATAGTGGGCAATGGAAAAAAAAATCAGTTTATGTCTCAATCCTAAAAAAGGACAATTCTAAAGAAGGTTCAAATTACTGAACAATTGCACTCAGTTTATGTACCAGCAAGATTATGCTTAAAATTCTGCAATATATGAACTTGGGCTTCAGCAGTGTGTGAACTGACAATCACCAGAAGAGCAGATTGGTTTTCAAAGAGGCAGAGGAACTAGAGACCAAATTGCCAACATTTGCTGGATTTTGGAGGAAGCAACATTGTTTCAGAACATCGGCTTCTGCTTCATTGGCTACACTAAAGTCTTTAACTGTGTGAATCATGATATAATGTGTCAAGTCCTCAAAGAGATGGGAGTATCAGATCAGATACTCCCAGAGGAACCTGCATGCAGGTTAGAACCAAACAAGAAATAACTGATTGGTTTAAGATTGGCAAAAGAATAGAACAAGGCTGCTTATTGTCACTTTGTTTACTTCATTTAAATGCAGATCATGTAAAATGCTAGACCGGATGAATCAAAAGCCAGAATTAAAGTTACTGAAGAAAATATCAATAATCTTAGATATGTAGATACCACTTTGATGGCAAAAGGTGAAGGAGAATGCAAAATCTTCTTACTTAGGGTGAAAGAGGAGATTTAAACACTGGCTTAAAACTTATCCAAAAAACTAAGATTTTGGAACTGGTCCCGTCATATAGGGACATATAGGAAAAAGAAAGGGAAGCAGTGTCAGATTTTCTATTCCTGGGCTCAAAGATGGTAACTACAGCCATGAAACTTAAAAATGCTTGCTCCTTGGAAGGAAAGCTATGGCAAATCAAGGAAAACAGACTAAAAAGTAGAGACATCACTTTGTCAACAAAGGTCCACACAGTCAACACTATGGTTTTTCCAGTAGTAATGAATATATAAGGTAAGCTGAGTATCACAGAATTGATGCTTTCCAATTGTTCTGGAGAAGACTTTTGAGAGTCCCGTGGATAGCAAGGAAATCAATTTAATCAATACTTAAAGAAATTAATTCAGTCTATTCACTGGAAGGTCAAATATTGATAGTGAAGCTTAAATACTTAGGCTCCATAATCAGAAGATGGAATTCATTGGGAAAAAAACCAAACAAACCTTGAGGTTGGGAAAGATTGAAAGCAAAAGGAAAAGGAGGTGGCAGATGATGAGATAGATAGAGAGTATCAGAAACAATGAACATGAATTTAGACAGACTTTGAAAAATAGTGGAAAAGAGAAGGACTTAGCATACTATGGTCCATGGGGACACCAAGAATAATTATTGAGCAACCACAACATCAAATAAATGCTCACTTATTGACTGATTAATTGACTTTAATATTACAAATGACTTTCCTCACAACCTTCACTAAAAGGTCTCCTCTGATACCTTTATGTGGTATGGCTGTTCCTACATCCCCAAAAGCTGAGCCGGAGGAGCACAAGCCACCCCCATGGGCATTAATTAGCGCAAGCCTTTTTGGCTGACACATCCCATGTTCAATTAAGATTGAGCTGGCATTCCTGTTATACCCTCAGGTGCTCAAAGGCATAGCACAAACTGTGACAGGTCCAACCAAGTTGGAAAGGACTTATGTATGGCCTATATGTCAGTCCTCAAGACCAGCCTAGCCAAGCTGGGAGAGTTTTATTTCCAGATTGCCCCAGGGAAATTGATTTTTAAACTATACTAACTCTTATTAACTTTACTGCATTGTAGAAAGGTTATAATATTTGTGCTAGATGAGAGAAAAGTCCTCACATCGACAAATTTGTAGATCCTATAAATATTGAATTCCCTCACAGACACAGAGCTGCTCCAACCATCAGGATCAGGTCTTAGGGTCAAACAGAAGTTTGACCAAATTGAAGTTTTTTGAGGACAATGTTTTGCTTTCTCCCCACCATTCTTGCTTCTGGGCTGGAGAAGTTCTCATACCTCCCACTGATGTCCTCAGTTCCTCCTTGATGCTTCTTTGGAACGAGTCTCTTCCCTATCTCCCATCTTCCTGCCAAACTCCCCCATGGCATTTTTTCTCCTGCCTTTGCCGAAACTGTCCCCTCATGCCTGAAATGTTCTCTCTTCTTATCTCTGTCTCAGACTCTGTGGCCTCCTTCCCAATGTAGCTCAAGCTGCCACTTTCTCCAGAGAACTTTCCCCAAACCCCATAGTCATGAGAGCTCTCTCCCTCTGGAGAATTTTTTTTCTTATGACTTAATGAACTCAACAACAGCCACAAACATGAACCTGTACACATACAAAAAAGACCAGAAGAGAAGATTGTATAGAAAACCTTGGTCTCTGTTATTTATCTTTTTACTTTGTAAGCATATATGAAATTTCATATGATAGTATCAACACTGCTTTATCTGACATATTCCCTTGAGAACTTCCTCCTGTTGTCTTCTGTGATTTTTTTTTTTTTTTACCATTTCATGGATTCTTTCTCTCTTTATTTTAATTCACTATGACCATTGTCCCATTCCTCATCTACCACTCTTTTCTTCAAAAGAAGTAAATGAAAACTTTTCCATGTAATAAATAAATGTAGTCAAGCAAAACAAAAACAAACACTGATTATATCAGAAGATATATGTCCCATTTTACACAGTTAGACTATTTTATCCATTTATCCAGGCTTCTAGAGTCATGAATGGAATCTTTCAAAGTTTATTTCTTTTATAGAATTATTGTCATTGTATAAATTATTTTCCTGGTTTTTCTCACTTTACTCTATACCAGTTCATAAAAGTCTTTACTAGTTTTTTCTGATTTTGTCCCTTTCTCTATTTCTTACTATGCAATTATATTGCATTCAGCCATTACCCAAACAATGATTGTTTACAGTTTTTAGCTATTAAAAACTGTATTACTGTAAAATCTTTTATACATGTGGGTTCTTTTCCTGTGACATCTTCGAAATACATGGCTAGTGGTATAATTGCTGGGTCAAAGTTTAATAACTTTTGGGGACAGTTCCAAATTGCTTTCCAAAAGAACTGGACCAGTTCACTGCTTCACTAACAGTGTATTAATGTGCCTATCCTCCCACAGCCCCTCCAGCAATTGTCTTTTTCCTTTTTTGTCACAGTTGCCAATATGGTGGGTGTAAGGTAGAACTAATGTAATTTATATTTTTATTATTATTGGTGATTTGGAACTTTTTTTTTTCATATGGTATTGATAGCTTACTTCTCTTGAAAATGGCCTGTTGACATCCTTTGATTATCTGTCTACTGGGGACTGATGCCTGTTTTTATATATTTATAATAATTCCTTATTTATCATGAAATAATTTCCTATATAGCTTCAATTTTCTATTAAATTTATTAAATAAATTTGCCGCAAAAATTTGCCCCTCAACTCTTTCCTTTCTAATGCTACTTGTTTTTGCTTTTGTTTGTGTAAAAGTTTTTCAGTTTGTATAATCAAAAATTGTTGATTTTATCTTTTGTGACACTCTCCCTTGCTTGGTTAAAAACTCTCTGGCATGCATTGTTATAAAAGACATCTCCTTCCTTTCTCTTTTAATTTGTTTACGAAATGACCCTTTTTCTCTTGAAATCACTTTATTTTACTTTGTATATACACATTCCTCAAAGGCTGAGATGATTTGCTTAATAAACGGGTGTGGAATTCAAATGAACAATTGGATCCATTGTTTCTGAAACTGGAATATGGTGACCTCATTCTTGGTGATCACTGCTAATGGCTGGGCTGAAATTTGCAATATTTCTTCTGAGTCACCAAAGGACTTTCGAGGATGTCAGAGATGTCCTACCTTTGATATGTGATCTTTTTTGAAGCATTTTATACTGTTAACCATCCTTTCCTCTCAGTACTCTCGACCTTTTTTTGTGATCCTTCCCTCTCTTAGTCCTCCTCTTTCTTGGCTGGCTAATTCTCTCTCTTAGACTCTCTCTCTCTCTCTCTCTCTCTCTCTCTCTCTCTCTCTCTCTCTCTCTCTCTCTCTTGCTCTCTCTCTCTCTCTCTCTCTCTCTCTCTCTCTCTCTGTCTGTCTCTCTCACCTTTCTCTCTCTCTTTCTCATTCATCTTTGTTATCTTCTCCTCTAACCATGGGTTGATTGCAAAGATTTATCCTGAATCCTCTTCTTGTCTCTCTTTATACCTTCTCCTGGAGACTTTTATCGGTTGCCACAGATACAATGATCATCTCTTTACACATTTGACTCCCAGTTCTTTTATCCAGCCCTCATCTCCAGTCCTATATCTCCAATGCCCTGGTTTAGTGGGCAAAATCAACATGTCCAAAATAGAATTAAAACATATTCCTTTTCATAAGACTAAACTCTCATCCTGGTGGCTCTGTTTCTTTTTTGGGTACCACCAGCTTTCCAATGAGAATAAACATTTATTAAGCACCTATTATGTGCCGTACTAAGCATTTTATAAATATTCTCTTATGTTTCTTGCAACAACCCATAGGTGCTATGATATTATACTTCATTTACATTGGGGAAACTGAAGCAGATAAAAGATAAGTGACCAAATAGCTATTAAGTATCTGAAGCTGGATTTGAACTCAGGTCTTCCTCACTCCAGATTTAATCACCTAGTTGTCTTCAGTGATTTCTAGTCACACTGGTTTGTCGGCTAAGAATCATGCTCAAATCTTTATTCTTAGTCCAAATCTGAAGTAGCTGCCCATTCTTATTAAAACTGCTTTCAACATTGCCGGGAGGATGGGAGTGAGGAGCCAAGATGGCAGTGTAGACTCCACTGATCTCTCCCAATATTCCCTTCCAGAACAATTTAAAAATAATGCATCAAATCAAATTCTGGAGTGGCAGAGCCAACCAAAGTTCAGGGTGAGACAGTTTTTCTAGCTCAAGACAACTAAAGGTTGGCAGGAGAGGTCTATAACATCAAGGGGTGGTTTGGGGGCTGGAGTGTACATGTTTGATCTTCAGCAGCAGCGATGGGTCTCCATGGCAGCAGCAGCAGCAGCAGCCTAGGGACCTCTCAGCCCACAGTTGGAAAGGGGGTTAATCAGTCAAAGGAGATTCCAGTGGGCACAGGAGCCTGTTGCATTACCCATATGCAGTTCCAGACTAAGCTCGGGGGAGAGAGGATCATCAGTGTTCACTTTCAGTTACAGGGGAGCAGAGGACCTGGTCGCAGTTCCAGGGTCCTGAGGAGAGCTGGCACTTCCAGTTGCAGAAGATCAGGGGCCTTCCTGAGTCCAGAGCAAAGACCAGGAGAACAATGACCACATCGATCCTTGGATTCCACCACCTTGAAAGCACCCCAAGGTAGGAGCTACTGAACTAGTTGGAAATAGAAGTAGGAAATAGCAGTAGGAAGAAGCCTGAAGCTTGGGGTGATTTCCCACTGCCCAAAAGAACCCATCTTTAACCCTAAAGTGGGATGACAATGGCTAGTGGTGAGAGCTAGCATCTTTTGGTTGTACTTAGAAAATCACACCCCCAAACTGAAGGCATCTAGAGGGTCCCTTCTTCCACAGCTGTCCTTTTGGATGCACTTCAAGGACACCCTCAATTTTAAAAGTAATTGTGATTTCCTCTTCCTCCCTGCCCATCCTCTCAGACCACGCTGTTCACTTTGGCTCCAGGCTGACGAAGACTGGGCAGAATCCCGGATAGAATTTTGGGGGTGAACCGGGAGGGAGAAATATGCTGCTGATCCCTCCAGAGTTTGCACAATTATTGAAATGAGAAAGGGAGGGGGCTGGTGCAAAACATCTGGGAGGAGGAAGCAAGTAGACGCAAGATTTTTTTTTTTTTAATTTAAACACTGTCATCCAACAAGGAGCAGAGCACTTCAAAACAGATGTTCCTGGCTGAAATTTTCCAGAGTGGAACAAATGAGAGGAGAGTTATCAGAAAGGAAGGGAGCTGAAATACTTAGGGGAAGTCATAAAAGAAATAATAGGCTGGTCTAGCAGGAAGGACACAGGATCAGGAATGGAAAGATCTAAATTCCAGTCCTGACTTGATTGCTTTAAGGAGGCTGGGTGATACAGTGGAAGTGCTCTCTCAGCAGGCAGAGAACCTGGGTTCAAATCCTGCCTCTTCCAATGATTGCTTGTGTAACTTTGGGCAAATCACTTGATCTCTTATGTCACTGAGAGGCTCCAAGGTCTCTTCCAAGTCTATGTTCTTATGAGCCTCAAGCTAACAATGGTTTAGAAGTAAAAAGTGGAGTATAAAGCACCCAGGGGCCTGGATTCATATCCCAGCTCTGGGTACTGACATTGGAGAGGTTACTTTCCACTTCTCAGCCTAGGAGTCAGTAAGGAAAGTACATGAGTAAAATGGGCTGGACCTCTGTGGTCCCTTCCAAGGCTGATCTAACTTCATTTTGCTCATGAGAAGAATAGGAAGACTTGGGTTGGAATTCTGCCTCAGTTCCTTCCTCCCTGAGCAACTCTAAGTAAGACATTTCACTGGGAGGGGCCTCTTCAGTAAAATGAAGCTGGTCTAGATGTCCTTCCTGTGGGGCACCCCTTCTGCCCCAGTCTGAGGCCCTTTCCATCTCTGAGAAGGTGACTTCAAGTGCAGGTCCCTCTAGATTTGCAGCCAGAGCCTTGAGTCTAAATCTGAACTCTGCCACTTGGGAGATCCTGGCCCAGGAGCTTTCTCTTTGGGGGCCTCAGTTTCTTCCTCTGTAAATTAAGGGGGTTGAACTGGGTGTTTGACAAGTTCCTTCCAGCCCGAGTCTTTTGCTCTTCCCAACTCTGAGAAAAGCTGGGAATCACTCACTTTTCTAAAACACCTTCACTGACACTCCTTTGTTCACAAAAACCCTGGGAGGTGATGGGTGAAGGGTCAGCATCCTGGGAGGAGGTCCAAGTCTTGTTTTATAGCCTGTCCTTCCCCTGTAATATGTTACCCCCAAATGACCAAAAGTGATTTAGGGACGAGAAAATCCACACAAGTGGCAAGAATGTTACTCTGCCTCTCTGGGGAGGAAAATCCCTCCACCAGTGCAGATAAGCCACCAAATGCGAACTTTTAGAACTGGAGACCAGCCCAGGACAGTGAGAGGTTAAGTTTTCTGGAGGAGAGGAATCCAGCTGGTGTGTGCTCAGGGCAGAAGCTGAAGCCAGATGCCTGAGTCTGGGCTCTGAGATCTGATCACCAGCTACTGAGCCATGTTGCCTCTTTGAAGATTCTGTTATTTCCCAATAATAGTAGCTGACACTGCCGTAACTCTTAAATGTTTGCAAAATGCTTTCTCTGCATTGTCCCATATGATCCTCATAAATCCTAGAAGTTAAACCAGATTATTTAATTCCAAATCAATCAACCACCATTGTTAAGCTCCTTTTATATGCCAGGAACTGTGCTAAGAGCATGGGGGATACAAAAATAGCTACAACACAGTCCCTACTCTCAAGGAGCTTATGCTCTAATGGGGGAAATCAGGACTGAGGCAAGATTTAGTCTGTCTCCTTTGCTACAGAAGTGATAGAGTGGCTGGGGTGAGGTGGGGGTGGGGAATGAACCGAGTTGAAAGTCCAGCTCTGATTTACTTTCTAGCTTTATGTTCATGGTCAAGTCACCTCCCTCCTCAGCTCTAACTCTCAGCTTCTGTCAAATCCCACTTAAAATCCCTCCTACAAAAACCCTCACTCTAGCTAAGATTTTAGTCCATCAATTTTTTCTTTCCTGATCCCTTTAAAGCTAAAACCTTCCCTCTGTTGATCATCATCAATTTAACCTGAATATGTCTTGTTTATACACATTTATTTTGTACATGGTCTTTCCCATTAGACTCTCAGTGAACTCTTTGAGGGAAAATGCCATTTTTGCCTTTCTTTGTATCCCCAGCACTTAAGACCAAAACTGGCATACAGTAGGTGCTTAATGAATGTTTGTTGACTTGACTTCAGCTCTCAGCCTCAGTTTCCTTATCTGTAAGATGGTGATGATAATAACTATAGTGCCTACTTTTCAGAGCTACAGCCAGAAAGATTAAAAGACATTTTTAATAGATTCTGCCACACTAAGTACTCATAAACTCCAAGGTAAATGTAGCAAAAAGCTTTAACAATATTGAATCCATCACAAAAGCACTAAAACCAAGTTGGAGCAGAATAAGTTGGGACTAGAAAATCCACACAAGTGGCAAGAATGTTACTCTGTCAACCAGGCCTGATGACTCAGGGGCCATCAGTCCTTACTGTGGGGGATATTTGGGTCCAGGCCTGTGAGTCTATCTGTAGAGGGATTTCTCTGGGGAGGAAAATCCCTCCACCAGTGCAGATAAGCCACCAAATGATATGCTTATTCTTCTTGTCCCTGAGATACTTTCAGTAAGCCTTTAGAAGATGAAGTAATCTTCATTTAATTACAAAAAAAAAATTATTTAAAAAATAACTAGATTTCTCTGGAGGAACAAAAAAGTCAAGATCTAAAGGAATTAATGAAAAAACTAGGAAGGAAGGGGGCCTGGCCATGTTAGATCTCAAACCATACTGCAAAGCTATAATCACCCAAATTGCTGGGGACTGGCTACAAAAATAGAAATTGATCAGTGGAAGAGATAAGGTAGATGATGTACCAAAGCAAATGAAAATCATAGCATAGAGTTCAATAATCCCCCAAACTGTAATTATTGGGGTTAAGATTTGACAAAAGCTGTTGTGAAAACTAGAGAACAACCTGGTAGAAGTTATGTTTAAACCAAGATTTCACACCACACACTGCAATAGACTCCAAATGGGAACATCTCTTAGGTATGAAAGTTACATCATACACATAAAAATTGGAGAAACAAACAAGAAAATGATTTTTGCAACAAGAGATAGAGAAAGAGTTCATAATGAGATGAGGGAGAAAGGATCATAGAAGATAAATAAATAATTTTGATTAAATATTTGATTACATTTTACTTTTAATTTTATTACCTAAAATTGGAAAGTTTTGATACAAACAAAATCAATGCATCTGCAATTAGAAAGGAAACAGTTAACTGAATATGCTGAAAATGCATGAATCATTCTGCACTTTTAGTTTCTCTTTTTTTATCAGGGGATAGATCAAGTGCCATTATATTGATCAGAATTCCTAAGTTTTTACAATACTGGAATCACAATATGAATCATACTCCTGATTCTACTCACTTCCTTCTGTATATGCTTATACAAGCCCTTTCCAGTTTCTCAGATTCTATTCCTTTCATCATATCTTATAATGCAATGAGATCACACCACATTTCTTTATTATAATTGGTTCAGCCTTTTAAAAATTGATTCCTTTCTGCCTTTGTGTTGCCTTATATACCTAGAATGCCCATCCTTTTTCATTTCTAGCTTGTAGAATCCCTGGTTTCTTTCGAAGTCCAGTCCAAATGCCACTTTCTACTTGAATTCTTTCCCAATGTTCCCTCTACCCTCCCCCATCTGCTAGTTCCCTTTCTATCCACAGTAGTAATAATAATCTTGTATTTATTTTGCATGTGCACACACACACACACACACACTGTCTCCCCATTTAAAAAGTAAGCTTCCTAATCTTTTGTCTTTCTCTCCCCATTACTTAACACTTTATCCAACACAAGGATGTTTTATTTGTGCATATTGAGTGAAGACTTAATTGACTGTTAAAAAAAAAAAAAAAGAAAGAAAGAAATGTATCTTTCTTTCTCCTGCTTCCCTGCACTAAAAAAGAGGGACAAAAATTTCACTTGAGTGACTATTTAATTAAGGTACTAAAGGGTTTGTTTTTCCATTTCCATTTCAAAACTTAGTCAATGACCCCTTTGAAACAATCTCAAATACTACAAGACTTTCAACCAGAGTATTTTTCTGATATTAAATATCATTTTGGAAGACACTAGTTAATCATACCAATACTTATTTTTGGTAGGGTTAAAGAAAATCAGAAAATATGGATAATCTGGCATGTCTTGTTCTTAGTAATCTGTTGGTACTCAGTGATCAATGAATGGCCACAGCCAAGCAAGACAATCCTCTGTTTACCTGCCTCTACTCATGGACAATATATCTTATTTCCCATTTGAAAAGTTGACATTTACCCATATCCATTTTTATACCTTTTCTATCACTTTCCATTCACTGTATTTCAAAGATCATGACCAAGATTCAAGAACTGCACTTGCATGTTAATATTCAGTACCCTGAGGCAAGAGCCATATGCCCTAGGTCCAGTAATCCTGTTTTGTCATCTATTAACATTGCCTGATCTATTCCCAAATAGTGGGTCTGTTATTTTCCTTTGTTTTTTCTTGTTGTGACCATAGTTTTTGGCTTATTTGTTTTGCTTTAAGAGACACTATTCTTCTCTTTAGCATTTTTGGTAATTTCTGGATTTTTACCATAATCTTACAAATTTGGGTCACTTGTTTTCTCCTTGGTTATATGAACATATTTGGTACACTCCAAGTCTGAGACCCGAAAGGAGCTCCCTTTGTAGCCATACTGGTCTCTTTACATACCTCTCCCTTTCCTTCCTCAGTATGATTATTCACAATTGCATCCAAGAATTTTGTTCTTGAGGATCAGTTTTTGGAGAACCAGGGGCATCACAGGGGGACTGCCGATAAGTTCTATGGGGGAAGTAGAACATGATTAGGATGGAGGCCCTGGCAAAACAGAAGCAGGAGATGTCAGAGAATTAAACCGCCCATGTCAAGTTGGTTGAATTTGAGCCAAGTGAAGATGCCTGAAAGGGAACTGAGAAAACTATACTCAGGGGAGCCGAGCCAGAATTCCAGAAGTGTCAGGGAGTTTTCAATGGGGGAGGATCTGAGGAAATGACCTGAGGAAGATAAAACCAGAAAACTGTGGTCAGGAGACCCAAGCCAAAGTCCAATATACAGTCAAGAGAACATGGAAAAAGGACACAGGCAACTGGCCAAGCAGTGGAGCCCTGATAGGTGATTGATTTTCAGATAACCCATCCATGTATGGCATAATGGAAAGAGTCCTTGGAGTCTTGACTTGAGTTCTAATCCTACCTAAAATGCTCAAGTCATTTAGCCTCTCTTGGCTTCCTTATCTGTAACATTAAAGACTTGAGAGAGATCAGTTCTTCCAGTTCTAGATCTATAATCTGATGATCCATTTATATATATGGGTCTTCTCCAAAGTTGCACAGTCCTCAAAAGTGTAGTCCCATTTTCCTTGAGCATCTTTCCTCTTAGGCAATAAATCTTCACTCCAAACTGATGTGGTTTATGATGTGGAATTTGGCACCAAATGATATGATTTGAGGACCAAAATGATGTAGTTGATGTAGTCATCGGATGATGGTAAGCACCCAAAGCTGGGGTTTGGTCCTGTGAAGAATTCCCAGTAGTCATTCTCTTTGGCAAAAGGTAGATTTATTTAGGAGGAGTTATAGACAAAATGAAGGGATACAATGGGTACCAGGAATGGTAAATATCAAATAGAGTGTTAGAGCATATGAAAGACAAGTTCCTCAGTGGAACTCACAATTACCAAGTAGAAAAGGACACACCATTAGGTTGGGGCACACCCTTAGCTGACAGGCTAAATCCTGAAAGGGACCCAACACCCCAAAAGAGTTTTTTAGCTGTAAGGAGGACATGTAGGGTTGAGAAGCATAGTGAAGTTAGGAGAAATACCACGTGGCATGGGGAAAGGGAAAAGGGAAAGACATCCTGAAAACAGAGTGCCATGGCGAATTGATCCAAAGGAAGGCAGTAACCATGAGATGGTTCATAAATAGATTTTATAGGGAAAATTTAACCTCAGGGAAATAATTGGGATTTTTGATAGGATATGGCAAGGTGAGACTGTTTCCTACCTCTACAGAGGATGGGTCTCAGGGTTTGATCTCTATCAGTGCCTTCTCCCTGCCCACCTCAGGATTGATTTTTACCTATTCCTCTGCTAACCCCACTGAACATTGGAGACCTCACCTAAACCACTTGATACTTATTTCCCTAAAGTCTACGGTGCCTGTCAGAATATGCCAAGGATTCTCTCTTTTGGTTGGCAGGAACTCGACTCGATTATTTTCTCTCAAGGTCACCGTTGTTGCCAACCAATCCCTCCTCACTAGTTCAAGTTAGAGCACAATTACAATTACTCTTGTTTAACTGAAGTGGAAAGCAAGATCGTATCAGCTACTATTTGATTAGTGAATTAGTGAATTAGCCTACTAGCAGAGGTTTGGAAAGTTGAAATCCTCCATTTCTTAAATTTGCCTCAGTTTTGTTATCTCTATCAAAACATCACCTTCGTGTTTCCATCTGGCCTGGCAGTTTGTAGCATAACTTTATAAAGCTATTATTTTAGTTTCTCCCTCCTTTTGTCCTTTCTTAGCAACCATCATATTTTTGCTCTTAGAATCACTGATTCCTACACATATATTTCTTCTTGTCATATATGCTTCAAGTCAAGCCGCATTCGCTTTATTAAACAAGGCTCACCTTTCCATTGGAATATTCCTTTCATCAGCTTTATTTCAGCAAATCTTGGGTTCACTTTTAAGATTTTGAATTTAAATCTTCCCTTCACTTTTTAAAATATTGCTTACACATAGTCATTGTTTATAGATATCAGGTGGTCTCCTCTTTTAATCAGAGTTCTTGGAGGACAGGGACTATCTTTTATCATTCTTTGCACCTCCAGTACTTAGCATTAGCCTGTTTGCTTAGGAAGCACTTAGTGGATGTTTATTGACTGATTGATCCCATGTATTGGTATATCTAGGTATCTGAGATGATAAATATTATTTCTGCCTTTCTGATTTATTTCCTTCTTTGATTTACAAAGTACTTCCATTGTTATTCTTTCGATGATCCCACTTTGGACATTTACTAGTGATGTGATCACGGGCAAGTCACTTAGCATTTATGTACTTCAAGTGGCTCCCTGGGACCTATCTACAAAGTTATAAATGCATTGTAATTTGTACTGGAAGATGGGGATCCCACATCAGAAATTTTCGCACACTGGCAAAATCCCAGATCCTTCATCTATCCACATCCCACCTCTGCATTGTCATATTCCCCAGATTCACATGTATAATTTCCCTTCCCCTTCTTACATTTTCCATTCAAATCCCCTTTTCTCAGATTATTAAGACTCTTTATCAATGTGTATTTCCAAGTCTTTATTA
This sequence comes from Antechinus flavipes, assembly GCF_016432865.1. NCBI lineage: Eukaryota > Metazoa > Chordata > Mammalia > Dasyuromorphia > Dasyuridae > Antechinus > Antechinus flavipes. The sequence continues at coordinate 662,802,559 of NC_067399.1, forward strand.
ATTTCAAAGCATAATACTCCATATACCCAGAATTCAGAAAATATGTTCTTAGATGCCATCTTTGTAGTCAATTGTTTTCTTCTAATAAACAAAAATGTACATTTACCCCAAATCTTAATCTTTAACTGAAAGTAATAATGAAGAATATAATCTGTTGTGCTCCATCTCACCCCGCCACGTATCATGGATTCTAACTATTCCTTGCAGGTTTCTTCTAATGTTTTTTATTTATCTTGAGATTTCTCCTAAATTTTCAATGCATGGCAACATGCATTTAGGTATCAATGTGATGTACTGTGTAGAAATGGTAGCAAACAAGAAGGAAATATGCAGTGGTTGGTTTACTTGATTCGGTGTCAAGAAGATCTGGGTTCAAATCTCATTTCAGACACTTTCTTGAAAGCTTTTGAGTAAGATACTTAATCTTTCTTGCTTCTCATATGTAAAATGAAGGGATTGGATTCAGTGGCTTCTCTGGACCCTTTCATTTCTAAGACAGTGATTTCATTTTCTAAGCCAGGAGCGGAAGGGTCTAGTCTCAACTCTCCCACTAGATTGTTGTGTGACCTTCAACAAGCCAGCTTACAAATCTGTGCCTTCATTTCTTCATCTTTAAATTGAAGAAATTGGATGTCATCTATACTTAGAGTGTAAGAACCCACATGGTTGACATCTTGATCCATCAAATTATCATCTGTGAATTGTTAGAAAAAAATTCTAAAAGAGAAATAGACACCTGACAGTGTAGAAAACATTCCAGCACCATATTCCTCCAACTCTTCATTGAAAGGATAGATCAAACATCTCTTGTTTGAGGTCAAAATTGTGATAACTCCAACCAATAATAACCAGGGGCTATTCTTTCACTTGCTATAGAACTAACATCATACTTACCCTGCCTACTACCCCATTCTTGAAACCTTTCTCATGGATGATGTAGACAGCTATGATTGGAGAAGAAGAAGGGATATACGCAATGTCTCACATTAAAATGGGGGGGGGGATCCTTGTTTTGGGAAAAGAACAAAGATCAGAAGAAAAAGTTAAAGACTCCCTCCTTTCCCCCTCAGCTCACATGCAGTGCCTTTCAAGGCTTTCAAGGTTTCTCAAAAAAAACCAGAGACTCATTGTTGATTTTCTCATTGACAAGAAGCAACACTGTGGCCAGAAAGGGTCAATTAGGAATCTTTCAATTGGTCTTTAAGCTATTGTTTGGCTTGGCTGATGGACAGCAAATGGAGACAAGTGTTCTCAAGAGCCTACTGGGTTTGTTGTCTAAGCCAAGTTGGCCCTGAAATTTGCATTTAGGAGGTGAACAAAGGAGACTAGGCATCAGCCCTGAAATCCATCAGAAGGATTCTGTGGAACATGATGTAGAGAACAATTTCCATCCCATTGGCCGAAGTACTTAGTCCTCCATCTCCTGCACTGTGTCTCTTCACTAAGTCCCCTCTGCCTAAATTGTCCCCCACTTACATTTTTGCATTTGAAATCTTTAGCTTTCTTCCAGGCACATTTTATAAGCCACCTCTTACTGGAAGCCTTTCCTAATCCCCATGGGTCTTACTGCTTCTTCCTTCTTCAAAGCATCATATACAAATGAATATTTAGGTGTAATGGACAAAGAGCTACAGGGTCAGGAGGATCTAAGTTCAGATCCTGTTCTGATACTGGTTGTATCAACCTGGAAAAAGGCACTTTGATTTTTTCCGGGGTTGATAAAATGGCAGAATAGACGCCAATCCACATTTGTAGAATTCTCCCTTCACCAATGAAGTCCCATATCTAGTTTCAAACAAACCCTTGCCATTCTATATCCCTCCAGTAGAATGTAAGCTACTTGATGGCTTGTATTCATTTTGTTTGTCTTTGTACCCTCATTCCCCTCCCCCCACAGTAAGTGCTTAATTGTTGGATTGATGGTAACAGGAAGGGTCTAGGCTCAACCACTAATCTCAGTTTCATTCCCATTAGCTAACTTTTGACAGAGTGTACTGGGCAGCCTCTACCAAGAATCGAAAGGGCGAAATTGTAATCAAGTTAAAACTCAATTTCAATTTTGGGATATTAGTCACATCTTGCAAAGTCAACTTAGAGAATTTTAGAAAGTTTTAAGATAAACAAAATGAGAGGGGTAGATGCCAATCATTTCATCATGTCACTAGGAACTTCATAAATGGTTATAATGAAAATACAGTGGAGAAATTCAAAGTCAAGATTAATGAGCCACTATTATGTGTAAGTCAACTTGGAAGTTCATTTATCAGCGCCCACCAAATTACATTAAATGTCTCTCCCGATTACAAATGGTTCTTATTAAACCACCAGCATTTCAGCTAGTCTGGGAAACTCTTCCAAGATCATAGGATTATAAGATCAACAATTTAGAGCCAAAAAGGACTTTAGAGGTTATTATACAGATGACCCCCTCATTGTACAGATGACTAAGTTGAGGCTCAGAAAGGTGAAATGCCTGTCCCCAAATCAGGGGACAGAGCTAATATATGAAGCCAGATTCTCCAACTCTAAATCCAGCAAACAATTAATTGTAGTGAATACTGCCTCATATCTATGACATATACTCCAAAGCAGGAGTTGGTCTAGTTCCCCTTCCTTCTCATATGGATCAATATGGCAGTGAGAGCACTATATTTCTTACCCTAAATTCCATTCCAGAATCATTTCCCATTGTTTCACCATCATCAAAATTTAGCTCTCAAACTGGCAGCAAGATTCTGCTATAAAGCAGAGACTCCCCACTCCATTAATTTTTTATCCCTGAAAAACCATCAATGATTCTCATTAGGAAGGAGATTCCCTTTCCTGACACAGTTGACGAGTCAACTATACCTCTACAACTTCCATCCCTTACAATTTTTATTGTCCTTCTGTACACTCTCCATAGAGAATCTACCCAACATGCGGAGGTCTTCTTGTAGTTTCCTTATTATTACACATATTCCCCAACTCACAGTTTTCCCTGACTCTTGATATAAGGTCAGTCTACTTCCTTTTCCAGAATTGTACATTTTTGATAGGATCTTTTATTCTACTTCTCACATGCTAAACACTATTGGTAACTTTTTTATGTGACTTTAAACTATATTTTATTTATTTTTTGCTTTAGAAAGTATTTAACTAGAGACAAGGGGAATTTTTGATAATCCACCTCAATCACCATATTTTAGTTATATACCCCAAAGAAAAAAGACACCATTGGCTCAAAAATTCTCTTACCATGTTAGTATGGGACAAATAGTGCCATGTTCTCCATGAAGATCTAACTAACTGGAATCATTGAGCCTAGAGGGCACACTCCCAGTTAGCTATTGTTCTTTGTCAGTATCAGCTATGTCCCAGCAGGTCTCATAACCATAGTTCACTTTCTGTGTGCAAACATGGTCCCATTCATTCCATCCAGCAGTGAATAATTCATACATCGAGTTTTACCCTGGGCAAAATACATTGACATCAGAAGTCATTAGACCCAAGTCATTCGGAAAACAAAGTGGTCATTCATGCTCTCAACATGTACCATGAAACCTTGCCAGTAACATTCACGAATGAATCAGTTTGATTCACTGGCCATACCACAAGCACCGGAGAATACAATTGTCAAGGCAAAGCAAGCTTTCCGACTTAGAGGGGCCATACCTGAGAGCGGAAATGCCAGTTGGTCATTGTGATGGGCAAGTGTAAACCAGTTGAGAGGAAGCCATTTCTAAGGTAAATAGATTTCATTCATCCATTTGTCCTTTCCTTTTTTCCATCCGTTATATCCTTTCCCTTCTGCTCTTTTACCACCTTTTTAAAACATTGAATAGCTCAAGAGAATAAATCTTCATAATTCACCTACCATTGAGAGAGACAGACAGACAGACAGACAGACACATAGAGAGAGACAGAGAGAGGAGGAAGAAGAAGAAAAGAAAGGAAGAAGAAAAGAAAGGAAGGAAAGAAAGAAAAGAAAGAAGGAAGGAAGAAAGGAGAAGAGAGGAAGGAAAGAGAAGAAAAGAAGGAAGGAAAAGAAAGAAAGAAGGAAGGAAGAAAAAGGAAAGAAAAGAAAAGAAGGATGAAAGAAAGGAAGGAAGGAAGAAAAATAAAAGACAGTAGAAAACAAAGAAAGGAGAGCAGAGGAAAAGCAGGAAGGGGGAAGGAAGAAAAAGGAAAGAAAGAAGAAGAGGAAAAGGGTGAGGGAGGGGGAAGGAAAGAAAGAAAAGAAATATAAAGAAAGAAAGGAAGGAAAAAAGAAAGAAAAGAAAAATAAATGAAGAAAAAAGAGGGAGGGAAGGAACAAGAAGGGAGGGAGAGCAGAAGGAAGGAGGGAAGAAAAGGAAGGAAGAAAGGAGAAGAGAGGAAGGAAAGAGAAGAAAAGAAGGAAGAAGAAAAGAAGAAGGAAGGTAAGAGATAGAAGAAACAAGGAAGGAGAAGAAAGGAAAGAAAGAAGGGAAAGGAAGGAAGGAAGAAAGAGAGGAAGGGAGCAAGGAAGGAAAGAAAAAAAGAAAGAAGGGAGGAAAGGAGGGAAGAAGGAAGGCAAAAGGAAGAAAGGGAGAGAAGGAAGGAAGAAAAGAAGAAGGAAGGAAGAAAAATAAAAGACAGTAGAAAACAAAGAAAGGAGAGCAGAGGAAAAGCAAGAAGGAGGAAGGAAGAAAAAGGAAAGAAAGAAGAAGAGAAAAAGGGTGAGGGAGGGGGAAGGAAAAGAAAGAAAGAAATATAAAGAAAGAAAGGAAGGAAAAAAGAAAGAAAAGAAAAATAAATGAAAGAAAAAAGAGGGAGGGAAGGAACAAGAAGGGAGGGAGAGCAGAAGGAAGGAGGGAAGAAAAAGGAAGGAAGAAAGGAGAAGAGAGGAAGGAAAGAGAAGAAAAGAAGGAAGAAGAAAAGAAGAAGGAAGGTGAGAGATAGAAGAAACAAGGAAGGAGAAGAAAGGAAAGAAAGAAGGAAGGAAGGAAGGAAGGAAGAAGGAAAAGAAATGAAGAAAAAATGATAGAAGAAGGAAGGAAAGGAAATAAAGAAAAGAAGGATGAAAGAAAAGAAGGAAGGAAGAAAAATAAAAGACAGTAGAAAACAAAGAAAGGAGAGCAGAGGAAAAGCAGGAAGGGGGAAGGAAGAAAAAGGAAAGAAAGAAGAAGAGGAAAAGGGTGAGGGAGGGGGAAGGAAAAGAAAGAAAGAAATATAAAGAAAGAAAGGAAGGAAAAAAGAAAGAAAAGAAAAATAAATGAAAGAAAAAAGAGGGAGGGAAGGAACAAGAAGGGAGGGAGAGCAGAAGGAAGGAGGGAAGAAAAAGGAAGGAAGAAAGGAGAAGAGAGGAAGGAAAGAGAAGAAAAGAAGGAAGAAGAAAAGAAGGAAGGTAAGAGATAGAAGAAACAAGGAAGGAGAAGAAAGGAAAGAAAGAAGGAAGGAAGGAAGGAAGGAAGGAAGAGAGGAAGGGAGCAAGGAAGGAAGAAAAAAAGAAAGAAGGGAGGAAGGAGGGAAGAAGGAAGGCAAAAGGAAGAAAGGGAGAGAAGGAAGGAATAGAAAAAGGAATGAAGGAAGGAAGAGAAGAAGGAAGAAGGAAAAAAGGAAAGTAGAAAAGAAGGAAGGAATAGAGAAGGGAGGGAGGAAAGGAGGTTATGCTGATTATTTAGAAAAATGTTGTTCTATTTGTAGGCTTAATCTATAGAATTTCCTCCACATGCCAATTCTCAGTGGATGCTGGAAGGGGCAAATGGGCAAAGGAGAAGAACACCAGTTTCCTTGGTGGAAAGGGAATCTTCTAAATATCACCTTCCTACAGAATGATAATTAATTCATGATAATTACTTTTGCCTTTGCTAATTAAATGGCCAAGGCTGGAGAAGATGGGGCTGCCATTTCCTCAGTGGCTCCTGAGTTGCTCTTTCCTGTTGGCGCCTGATCTGAATTCTGGCTAAAGAAGAGAAGACACTCCCACAGACACCTGACACGCTTATAGTCTTTCCAAATGGCTCTCCCAGGGCTGGCTGAACTTTCCCCTAAGGATGAATCAAGAAAAAGCAAAGCTTCCAAGCTTCATCCATCAACATATTCCACGTCCTGGCTTACTGCAGCTGCTTTAAAATCTTGCTCCTTTAGGAGAAGTAAGCTCCTTGGCCCGGGCTCAACAGAACCTGCTGGTTTATTGCCTAATGTAGATGATTAATTTATGGTTTTCAGATTTGGCTGTAAGAAAATCTGGGAAATAATGCAAAAAGAAGTTGGCAATTAATGTATACACGGGGAAAAAAAAAAAGATTTCCAAAGCTTCCTTGTAAATCCCAGAAACATGACCATATTTTGTGTTGTTTTTATCATTACCCTCAGACAACCTCGTTGGTTGTAATATATATGCCTCTGGGTAATGTACAATTGTAGCTTCTGTACATCCCTCTCAGGAAGCTCTGGTGCTATGATTTGAAAAATTAAGATTTCAGAGCTAGAAATGGTCTAAGAGAGCATTAAGTAGAATTCCTCGAACATGGAGATGAAGCAGCTCACATTGAAGAGGAAGAAGGAGAATTTTAAACACACATTTAGTGTTGAAGGAGATTATTTGGCCTAATTCCCCCATTTCACAGATGGGGAAACGGAGGCCCAGGGAGAATAGAATGACTTGGTCATGGTTACACAGTCCATATCCAAGCATGGATCACACTGAGCCACAGGAAACACCTCTAGGAGTCAAGCTAGGACTGGATCACCTTAGCCTCTGGCAAAAACCTGCCCTCCTTGTAATTATATTACACTATGTCAACCTGTTTCCAGGAGGAATTGCGAGCTCCATCAACTCTCTCATTGCCTTCAAGAACCTAGGGTGACCTCAAGCCCTGAGAAGATGTTTGAGTAGAACCTTAGTGATGAAGAGTTTACATGGTACCTCCAACATTGCTTAGAGGAGAGAAATTCACTGAAGGCAAGATAAAGTGACAAGCATACAATAGGTGCTTAATAAATGCCTGCGAAAGAAAGGGAATAAATTAAATGATAAGGTGAAAAATAAAATGGCTAGGAGAGGGACCATGAAGGATTCCTCCCAGAAAGAGAGAGTGGAATTAGGAAGATCTGATCCAAAACCTGCCTTGGACATTCATTAGCTCTATGACCCTAGATCAGTAATTTAAATTTCATCAGCTTCATTTTTTTCACTGATAGGATAAAGAGCTGGGATTCTTTACCAATCTTAAGTCTATAATCCTACGAGCTAGGATTTATCCATTATCCCGTGAGCTAGGATTTATAACCCTATGATAAGGGGAAAAGAGAGACATTTTGACGTCATGGAGAAAGAAAATGCCTAAGTTCCTTAGTCAGTTTTATCTCTGCAATTTATCCTCAATTCCATCTCCCCTGGTTCCTCTTTGCAAATGCTCTGCTCTAGCCAGACGGTTTCTTCATCAGCTTCCTTAGACAGACCATCTACTATCCACCATTCTCTATTTTAAAACCCCATCTTCTTCCCTTTGGGTCAAAATGGGCTTTAGAGCAAAAAAAAAAAAAAAAAGCCCTAAAAAGTTTATTTCCATCCAGTTCAGTGATCTCTCTAAACAGAGACATTTCCTCTCTTCCTCCAGTGTCACCCACCCAAACTCCCAGTGCAGAGAGTTCAGTTAATAAGCATTTATTAAGCACCTACTGTGTAAAGTACTGGGGACACCGAAAGAGATCCAGGTCCTCAGGGAGCTTATACTCTAGAGGAAAATATGGATAAAGAAGCTAAATATAAAATAAATAAGAAATAATGAACAGAAGGAAGATGGACTTGAAAAGGCTTCCTGTGAAAGATGGGATTTTAATTGAGACTTAAAGGAAGCCGGGGGAGGCAGAGATGAGGACTTGCAGTATTTCAGACATAAGGGACAAGCAGAGAGAATTCCTGGAGCTGAGAGGCAATATAGAGAGGTGAATGGAAGAGGGAAAACCAACAGAATTCAACCCAATCCAATCCAACAAGCATTTATTAGATGCCCTGTGATTGCCAGACACTGGAGATACAAAGTCAGAAAAAAAAGAGTTTCTGCCCTCAAGGAACCTTTTGAGGACTGAGACATTATATGTGGAGTTGAAGAAATATCAAATATAAATATACACGACTATCCAAAATAGTTTCAAGATAGAGGCATCACAAACAAATGGGGAACAACGGGAAGAAAGAAAGTCCTTCTCTAGAAAGTGACAAGTGAAGGAAGCAAGGGATTTCTCCATTAGATTGTAAGCTCTTTGGGGGTAGGGATTGTTTTTTTTTTTTTTTTTTCCTGAGACAATTGGAGTTAAGTGACTTGCCCAGGATCACATAGCTAGGAAGTGGTAGATTTGAACTCAGGTCCTCCTGACTTCAGGGCTGGTGCTATATCCACTACACCCCTTTTTGTACTTCTATCCCCAACATGATGTACCTGACACATTTTGGTGTGTAATAAACACTGATGACTGGTTGGCTGATTCTAAAAGGCAGATGCAAAAGTCATAGATCTAGATCTGGAAGAAACCAGGATGTAGTGTGCTCTAGACATAGAGACCCATTTCTTCAGATCTGACAGAGGGAAGAGATGAAAAATAATATATGGATACTTTAACATATTGAACATGAATGGGACTGCCTGTCATCTAGGGGAGGAGGTGGAGGGAAGGAGGGAAAAGTTGGAACAGAAGGTTTTACGAGGGTCAATGTTGAAAAATGACTTAGGCATATATTTCATAAATAAAAAGTTATAATAATAATAATAATAAAAGAAAAACAATATATAGAGAGCTGCTATCAATGATAGTTCCTCCCTCTCTGAGGAACTTTCTTAATTTCCCCAGGTGCAATGATTCTCTCGTGGGCAACAAAAGGAGACAAGATGATCTCCCTGTTAGGGAAACAAGCACATGCCCAGCTTCGTGGGAAGCCCGTTAGGACCACCCCAAATGTTTTATGTGTTCTTCTCCCAAAATAATGTACTTTCCCTGAATGCAGGACATTTTATATTTGTGTGTGTGTGTGTGTGTGTGTGTGTGTGTGTGTGTGTATCCTCAATGTCTAGTATGTTGCCTGGCCCAGTGGAAATACTTCATCAATACTTAGTGAATTGAATTGAATTGAATTTCAGCATTTGAATGTCATCAATTTAGGCTGATAGGTCAAAAAAGACGAACCTTAATTCTTCTGAAAATTTCCCAGAGCAAAAAGACATTAGAATGAAAGAATGGATTTGAGTTCAAATCGTCCCTCTGATGAGCAGTATGTATCACCCTGACTAGCCTCTCTGAGACTCAGTTTCCTCATCTCTAAAAAGAAAGAGTTGGACTAGATGCCCCCTCAGGTGTGCCATAGCTCCAAATCTATGGTTCTGTGACTTGTGTCACTAGGGAAAATTCGTTATCACAGATACTTCCTAACTAAATTGTAAATGAATGAACTCGCACTTGGCTGCAAGAAGTTCCTGAATGGTTCTACTGGAATCCAGTCAAGGGAGGCTCTTGGGTCCCTCCTGGCCTCTGAGAGAAGAGGCCAGGCTTTCATTAACCACAGGATCTAGTTGAACTCAGGAGCCCACAGCCTCTGAAAGGAAGTGGTGGAAGTAATTAAGGGGGCTAGTTCAGAGAATAGGGCTGCAACTGCTCCTTTGACCACATCCGATATTGGCCTTGGATTGTTATTTGGGAGGGATAGAAATCGCCTCCTGGGAGGAGAAGAGGCGAGCTGGCCCGAGCCAGACTCTAATAGGTTTCAAAAGTGAAGCTCCCTCATAAATAGTGTAGATTGTGAAACCAGAAAAATTACTCTGTTCCCAATAGATCGCTCCCAGCCCTCCCTTTTAAAATTAAATAAATATGGTTCCCCGAGTAAGTAACAAATATACCATTCTTGGTAAAGCGCTGGAGAGATCAAAGGGAGGATTCTACATTTGAAAAAATGCAGTCAGGCCATGATCTACTTTGGGGTCCAAACCTGTGACAATTGATGAGTTCAGGTCCACAAAGGACCCTCCCTTGCTCCTTTCTTTAACATGACAGAAATCGTAATCAAAAGAAGTGAGATAAAACTCAGGAGAGAGAGGGAACTTTTATCATCATTAAATCTAGTGTTTCATCCTCCCCGAAATTTTACCTCTACAGACAGATCCAAAATTGTTTCAGAGAGGGGAAAATATTTTCTTGTGCCATCTGCTGGATTTGAAAGTAACCTGCAGGAGAATCCCAAATAATATCTGTCCCATAAACCTTAAGGATGTTTGGGCTGAAGGGTCTTTAGAACATAGAACATGGAATGTTGGAACTCAAAAAGACCATAGAACACAGCACAGAGTACCTGAGTTAGAAGGAATTTTAAAATGCAGAACTTAAGAGTGTCAGCTATAATGGACCTAGAATGCAGAACCTGGAATATCAGAACCGGAAGGGGAAATAGACCACAGGACATGGAGTATCAGAGCAATAAAGACCTTGGAGTGGATCTAATCCAACCCATCATTTGAGAACAGAAGAAAGTGACTTGTGCCTGATTCCTTCTTTAGGTGTCATGGTAAATACTTATAAATATGTTTCCTCAGAGGGCATATATATATATACACACACTTCCTCTGAGGAAATATATATGTATACATATATATGTATATATACACACACACACACATACACATGCACACATACACACATGTATATATTTCCCCCTATTATTTAAATTTCTATGTCCCAAATGTTATGTTAGCATCCTTAAAAGTTTGTTTTAGTGTTTTTTTAATGGTGATATAAAAATATTCAGATTTCCTCTGAATAACAACAACAAAAAAATTAGACTCAACTGCACACTTGGATATGTATTTCAAGGACTGGGGCATGAGTAGTTATTCAGAGCTAAGTGATTCATCAAACAAATTAATCAACAAAATTTTATTAAGCACCTATTATGTGCCAAGCACTGCATAAGGTGCCGTAAAATTCAAAGGCAAAAATAAAACAGATACCGTCCTCAAAGAAGAGAGAGAAGAAGCAAGTACACAGATAATTAAAAACAAAATATACAGAAAAAGGGTAGAGCAATGTGGTAGGGGAGAAAATGAACAACTGTTGGTGTCAGGAAAGACCTTTTGGAGGAAGTGGCCCTTTAATTGAGATTTAAGTGAAATTAGGGCTTATAAGAGGCAGAGTATATTCTCAACACAGGGCACAGCTTTGTGCCAAGGTATAGAGGCCATAGGCGATGGTATATTACCTAAGAAGAATAGCAGGCAAGCCAGTTTCTAAGTAGATTGAAATCCAGATCTTTAATCCAGATTGTTTGAAAGGGAATAATGTACAATCAGTCTTTAAAGGTCGACTAGATTCTGTTTTTGAAGGACTTTAGACAAAGAGGGTTTGCATTTGATGCTAGAGATAATGGGAAGTCACTGAAATTTGTTAAGGCGAGTGATGTGATCAGAACTGTACTTTAAGAATATTAATTTGTCAGCTGTGTGAAGGATATATTAAATAGAGGAGGAACTAGAGGCAGAGAAATCAGTTTGGAGATTTTTGCAATCCTCAGAAAAGTGATAAGGATCTGCATTGGAGTGATAGTTATCTGAGCAGAAAGAAAAAAGTCGTGGAGGTGGAATTGGCAGGTCTTGGCAACTGATTGGATATGTCAAATAAGAGAGAGTGGATGACTTCTAGATGTCCACCCAGGACTAGAAGGATGGTTGTATCCTCAGCTGAAATGGGGAAGATGGAAAGAGCATCAGGGAAAGACTTAGGGCTTATCCATGTTGTGTTTGAAATGTCTGTGGGATATATAAGTGGAGATGCTCAGGAGGCAATTGGTGATATGGGACTAGAGCTTGGGAAACATGGGCTGGATATTTAGATCTAAGAATCTTCACATAGAATTGATAGTTTAAAAAAACTGTAATTCAAAACAACAACAACAATACAGAAATTAGAAGACCCAGCCAGTCAATGAACCAATCAGCAAATATTTTTGAAATATACCTGGATGGCTCAGTGAATAAAAGTGCTGGGTCTGGAGTCAGGAAGACCTGAGTTTGATTCTAGATTCAGATATGTGCTTAGCTGTAAGACATTGGGAAAGCCATTTAACCACTTTTTGTCCCGTTTCTTCCATTATAAACACAGATAATAACAGCACCTATCTCTCAGGGATATTGTAACTCTCAGAAGAGATAACATTTATGAGGCACTTAGCACAGTGCTTGACACATGGTAGCTACTATAGAAATGCTTATTCCTTTCCACTTTCTATGTTTCAGATGCTCCAAGTGATGGGAATGCAAAGACAAGAGTGAAATAGTCCCTTACAACAAGGAGCTTACATTCCCCAATGGAAGAAAACATGCATATATGAAGAAATGTAAAATAGCCAAAATTTATTTGGGGAGAAAAGGAGGTATACTTACAGGTAGTGACCATGATATAAATAATGATTCAACTGAGAAGGAACAGTTAAAGAAATAGGAAAGGGGAGATAATAGTATCATCAATAAGTTCAGGGAATAAGTCTTCATTAAGTTCTTATTATAGGACAGACACTCAGTGACAGCATATGGGAGAAAAGGAGAAATAGTACCAAATGTAGTAGAGAGGTCAAGAAGAAAGAGAATGGAGACTAGGTCATTGGATCTAACAAAAGATCATTGATAGGACAGCGTCATGACATCAGAAGAAATACAAGATGCAACAGAAGAAATACAGATGAATTCTTCTCTGAATCTCTGCCACAAAGATCTAGAGAATGTACTATTTATTGGGAAATCAAAGGAAAAAAATCACAATGCGTCATTTTTCCAACTTAGGTCAGCATAAGGAGGCAGAGAGATTGACAGACACTGAGAATGGGGTCCAGACAGAAGCACAACCTTTCAGCATACAGACTAAAAAAGTGATGGAGGTTCTGAAACAGAATAAAAAGTCCTAAATTCACCACAAAAAGGCCCAATCTTGTGCAGGATGCAGGAATAGATCTCAACCTGTGAAGTTTTACTGAATGTTGCCCAGTTTTAGGTCATGGATTCAAGGCAGAGTGAGGAAGGAACTTAAGATTAAAGAGTAGTCATGAGCTCTAAAAATCATGCTGATCAAGAAACAAATTCATAAACAACCAGTAGGTGTGGACCTCTAACCCTTGGAATGGAATGGAGTCTCAGTTCTAGCCTGGAGCCCAGTCTGAAGACTGTTGCAAAATTAACAAGGCAAGAATTCAAGATCACAGTGCAGCGGATAGTCCTCTCACTCTGAATCAGCAGAGTTGAGTGATAGCGGTTGAGTTGGAAATCCAAACAGGGATAAGCCCACAGATGTGTTGGTCAGGCTCAGACCAGGTCAAGAACTTCTAAAGTGAAGACCAGAAGAGCAGTAATGAGACCGTGTCTTGGATGAGGATTCTTTAGAAAGGCTGAAAGCTTAAGGGGCTTTAGAGTTAGCTATCCCTGAGCTCCTAGAATAACGCAACAATCAGTAACTCAAAGAAATTGGCAGCGGGGTCCAAGATACAAGTTCAGCCCAGACATTCCCTTAAGTGTGCAGAAATTGGCCCTAACATAAAGAGAAAAGTAAGGGAAAAGTCTGGGAGAATGAGCCAAAAAAGAACTCCATCATAAAAAGCTATTATGGAGACAATGACACTAAAGGCACAATCCCAGAAGCAAATTAGTTCAAAACATCTATAAGCAAGGCTTGCTCAAACTGTTTGGGCACAATTTCAACTAGAATTCCAAGAACAGATCAAGGAAGGGTTAGAAAATAAGAGTTAATTTAAAAAAAAATGAACTGAGAGTACTAAAGGAAAAAAATGAAAGGAAGAGTTACAGAAGAAAGAATTAGGAGGAGAATTAAAACCTCATCCAAGCAACAAACTCCTTGAAAATTAGATGGACCAAATAAAATATAACGACTCCCATTAGACACTAAGAAATCTTTAAAGTCAAAAGAGTAAAAAATAGAAAATATAAAGTATCTCATAGTAAAAACAGCTGAACTGGAAAAGAGATCAAGAAAAGATAATTTAGGAATCATTGGACTACCCAAAAGTCACGACCAAAAAAAGAGCCCGTACACTATATTTTAAGAAATCATAAATAAAAACTTTCCAGATATCTTAGAACCAGAGAACAAAGTGAAAATGGAAAGAATCCACCAGTCGTTTATGAAAAAAAATCTCTAAATTAAAATTCATAGGAATATACTAGCCAAAAGCCAGTACTTCGGGGTGAAAGATTGCAAGAACCAAAGAGCCAAAATCAGAATTATATCAGAACTACCACAGCAAAGAAGTATAGGGCTTGGAACCCAGAACTCTAGAAAGTAAAATACATAGGCTTGCAACCAAGAATAAGCCACTTAACAAAACTGAGTCTAATTCTACAGGGCAAAACATGGTTCTTTAACAAAATAAAGAACTTCCAAAGATTCTTGATGAAAAAGACTAACATTTCACAGAAACTTTAAAATATAAACCCAGGAGTCAAGAGGAAGATATAAAGCTAAATGTGGGTGAGCAATCATAAGAAACTAAACAAGGATAACCTGATTACTTTCTAATATGGATAGAAAATGCCTATATCCCCTTAGAACTCAATTATCATTAGGGGTCATAGAGGTGTTCTAATAAGGCAGATGATCTGGAAGTGATTTTTTTATTTTTTTGTTATTTAAAAAGGAAAAAAAAGGAGATAAAAAAAAATACCAGGAGGGAAAAAGAGAGAGGATAGTAAAGTTATCTTACTTAATCCTGCAATCAAATTAAAAATTACACAAAAGGAAAGAGTAGGGAAGGGGACTATATTTGAACCTCATTCATCATCTGAATTGATCAAAGAAAGGAAGAACACACACACACACACACACACACACACACACACCACTTAAGTACAGAATTAGATTTCACTCAACAGATACAAGGAATAGGGAGAAGAGAGAGAGAAAGAGAGAAGGGGGTAAATTAAAGGAGGCATTAAACCTAAAGAAACAAAACAAAACAAATTACCAAAGGGAAGTGAATCTCAAAGTATAATTTAAAAGAAAAGAAACATAAGAACCTGTAATTGTTCTCTGAGTGTGAGAAAGAGAACAGATTCAAGGAAGCAGAAATTAATTGCACCAAACCTAGAACCCTGGGGATAAGGACACCCCATTCTCTCCCATCCCTCTCTTCTTTATAAAGAAACATAGAAGGAAAAGCATAAGAGGATAGGATAGAAGAAAAAATACAATTGCACATCATAGCTCTTGTCTCTGTGTGCACAAACAAGACTAATGTAAAAATGAAAAAGAAGTAGATAAATAGAGAAAAATCTTTATAACAACTTTCTTTAGTAAAGATCTTATTTCTAATCTATGTAAGGAACTCAATTCAAACTTTTAAGAATAAAAGCCTTTTAATTGGTTAAAGCAAATGAAAAAAACATTTTCTAGGGCTAGAGGAGAAACAAAAACTAATTTATCAGTAGTCATAAAAGTGCTCTAAAACACTAATAATTATTTTTAAAATTTTGTATTTTCAAAATATATGCATAGTTGGTTTTCAATATTCACTCTTGCAAAACTTTTGTGTTCCCAATTTTTTTCTCCTTCTTTTCCCCTTACCTCTTCCCTTAGATGGCAAGTAATACAATATATAGTAATATAGTAATGTAATTCTTCTATATATATTTCCACATTTATCATGCTGCACAAGAAAGATCAGATCAAAAAGGAAAAAAAAAAGAGAAAGAAAACAAAATGAAAGCAAACAACAACAAGAAGGGTGAAAATTCTACATTGTGATCCACACTTAGTCCCCAGAGTCCCCTCTTGAGTGCAGATGGCTTTCTTCATTACAAGAACATTGGAACTGGCCTAAATCTATTAAAAAGAGCCATATTCATCAGAATTGCAAATTACTACTAATAAAAAATGCAAATTTAAACAACTGTGGAGCTCCATCTCACATTAATCAAATTGTCAAAGTTGACCAAAAGAAAATGACAATTGCTAGAAGGACCATGGGAAAACAGTTACGTGATTCACCATTGGTTGACCTGTTGCCTAGACCAGTTATTCTGAAAAATAATCTGGAGCTATTCCCAAAAGATTATTAAATCTGTATAACTTTTGACTCAATGACACTACCACTAGATTTATGCACTCCATGTGTACAAAAATATAGAGGTTTGCAGTAGCAAAGAATTGGAAAGTGAGATGGTGCTCTTTGATTGGTGTAAGGCTGAAAAACACTTGATAAAAAATATGTTGAAATACTATCGGGGCAGCTAAGTAGTGCAGTGGATAGAAGACCAGCTCTGACGTCAGGAGGACCTGAGTTCAAATTTGATCTCAGACACTTAACATTTCCTATCTGTATGCAACTCTGGGCAAGTCACTTAACCCCAATTGCTTAAACCAAAAAATGAAATACTAATATGCTATAAGAAATAATGAAGGGGAAGTCTTGAGAAGACATGTATGACATGACAGTGCTCTGTAAATGAATTCAGGAGAGCAATTTACACAATAACAGTATTGTGAACACATGTATTTTTGAAAAACTTAGGAACTCTGATCAACATAATGGCCATCCTCATAAAAAGGTCTCATGATAAAATACGCTACCTACCTCCATGGACTCAGAGCAAAGATTGGAATATATGCATTAATGTGTATGTGTGTATATATATGTATATGTGTATGTATACATACTTATAATATATATGTATATCTTCATTTATTTTCTATATTTTATGATTATTTATTAGGCTTAAAGTTTTCTAATAGGGCTTCCCTGTCTTCCTTTCTTTTTCAAAAGGAAGAGAGAAAAAGAGAACTGTCAGAGATTGAAAAAAATTACCAAAAAAAAAAAAAAAAGATCACTAGAAACCAAGCTGTATCTGAATTATGCCAGAATTTAGATTTCAAAAGCTTGAAAAACATGCAAAAAGAGTAATTATGAAGACAATGAGCATAAATGGTGTTTTTTCTCTTAGGGATTTGCTTGTGAAAAGCAACCTGGGCTAAATCAACCACAACCTGAACCATCCTGAAATGCTACCATGAATCTGAAATTAAAGGAGACTTTCATGAATAATCAAAAGAGACATCACAAAGTCCTTGCACTCATGTAATGCTTCCTAACTGGTCAATTTCATCTTCTGCATGAGGACAGTTGGAAATGTCCCACAATTGGGCATATTATTATTTTTCCAGTGTTTGATCACTGTTGTGATCAATAAGGGGTATCAGAGGAGGTATGACCAGAAATAGAATAATGTCGATGGTATACAGTAGTGATTGTATAAAATTAGGAGTCAATGGGTAGGGAGAGATGCATAGGATACCGTGAGGCTGACTTTGAGTCAGAAGAGTCGGGGTCCACTCTCAACTCTTACACTAGTTCTATGACAATGGGTAAGGTAGATGATCAATATCCTCATCTGTAAAATGAGGGTTATAAATATAAAACTTGATTAAGAGAGACTGTATGAAGGATGAATAAGTCTATCTCTGCTATATACATGTTGTGTGACCCTAGACAAGACACTTGACTTCTTTCAGTACTCCCAGACAACTCCTAAATTACGGAATTTCCTCACTAGGAGTTCTAATAAAGTCACAGTCATGATGGAAAGAAACGGATATCATAAAAATACTTATTTATATAAGATACACATAGCCAAGGCAGCTAAGTGGTGTCATAGTGCACAGAATATTGGGTCAGGAAGACCCATCAGCCTAATTTAAATCAGATCTCAGATATTATGAGTTACTTAATTCTGTTTGCCTCAGTTTCTTTATCTGCAAAATGAATTGGAGAAGGAAATGGCAAAATATTCCAATATCTCTGCTAAGAAAACCCCAAATGGGTCTCAAAGAGTCAGACAGGACTGGAAATGACTGAGCAACAAGGGTAATACAGCCAGGATGTCTCAGAAGCCAGATTTGAGCTCACTCAGCTCACTACTCTCTGTACCATGTCGCCTCCTTCATGATAGGTACTTAATGAATGTTGATGAAGAAAAGGGTTTATTAATACAAAGACTAGTAGGGTGCAGAAATAAAAGAGTTAATAAGCTATGATCCTTTGTCTATAACATCCATCTTGTTGAATCTCAATAAATGCTAACAACTCATTACTACTAAAAATCTAATTAGACATTTATTGCTTATGTAATTTTGAGTTAATGAAACGGCAACAAGATTTATCTTTCAACATATTTGTCACACCTCGGTTCCTTCCCTGTTAGTAATCAATTGATAGTTAGTTAACATATATTAACTATCTTATTAAGTCTAAATTAAATGCTATTCTGATTTGATTTTATTAAATAAATGTTGGCAACATTAATGACAAGCAGATCATTTCAATCCTGACAAAACATTCAAATTTGGGGTCCCCCATTAAAAAAGGCTATTCCAGAATTAAAAATTAATGGACATATTCCTTGCTTGGCAATTTTCATAAATCAGTTCTTAATTCTCAGCCTCAACTAAATCCTGTCTCACACAATGAGAAAATCAAAGAAACTTTCAAATCAAGCCTTCATCCTGGCAAGGTTTTATTCGGTTTAGTAGATACAACAATCCTAAAAAAGAGTCCTTTGCATGGCTACTAAATCATCTCATGACCATTTATTCATGTGACAAGAGTTTAGGAAATATCTATTATGTGAAAACACAAAAGTAAAACATCCCTAACCTTCAAGAAGCCTATGTTCTATCAAAAGAAACAACATATCAGAAGACAAGTAAGTAAAATAGATATTCAATGTAAATATAGAGTGGAGGAAGAGGAGAATAATTATGATTTTTCTTGATGATCTTGATGATATAGTTGGCAATCATATAGAATTTAAGGTTTGCAAAGTACAAATTTTATCGTATTTTATAAATCACATGTAGAAGGCGACTCTTAAATTGAGACTTGAACAAAGCTAAAGATTCTAAGATATGGAGGTGAGGAAAGAAGGGATTCTAGGCATGGGAGATATAACCTGTGAATAGAGATAGGAAATGTCATTTCATGTGTGAAGAAGAGCAATCAGACTAGTTTGACTGTGCCATATGTTTAGGCAGGTAAGCTAAACTCAGATCAGGAAGGGTTTTAGCTGCAAATGGAAGAGTTTTCATGTTATCTTAGATGTAATAGAAAGCTGATGAGGTTTCTTGAGCAAGAAAGTGAGACTTGGGAAGAGCAAGATATTGGGAACTCTTAGGAACACTCTGTGTAGCCAACTTTCTATGAATGGGATAATGTTACTTAAAGTAGAGCCGTGACATTATCAGACCCGTGCTTTAGGAACAGTAGATTGTCAACATGGTTTGGAGTGAGGAGAAGGTTGAAGAAGAGGAACCCAATAAGAACCTATTATAACAGTCAAAGAGAAAAGGGAGTGAAATAGCATGGGTTCTCTGTGAGTGAGATGGCAAGATTGACATTAAAAAGTGAGACCTTTCCATGGGAGGCAATGATATTTATGGCACACTGAGTGGATTGAAGATAGTTCCTTGAAGAGGTATCTGGAAAACTTTGAATCTGGCTATTATTGACTCATTGTCACTTTCTTAGAAATGCTTGATTGCTATATGGTGAATGGAGACAGGAGTTGGAGTCTTGACTTCAGGGCTACAGAAGAGAAGACATAGATTTTAAATGAGAGCTCCAGAGAGAATTGAGTAAACTTGAGAACCTTGGAGAGAGAAAGCTGGTTTCTCTGAAGAATTAAATCCCAGAGACCTTGTCACCAGAAAAGACAGTGGCCTTAGGCAGCAATGGCTCAGCCTTTGACTTTGGAGGCTTTCCTGGGGAGGGCTATATAGGGTAAGCAGACTTTTCCCTCTCCAGGACCACAAGTCCATGCTCGAATCACTGCCTCTGATTCTCTTGAGCTGTCTCTAGTTCTCCATTCTCATCTGGGGCTCCTCTTTTATAGATAAACTCCATCTTGTGGCTCAGGTCTCTACCAGCCATGGCCATCAGTCATCTGCAAAATGCCATGACTTACCTTTATCCAAAGTGAAGTGCCCCCCAACTCCATCAGGGAAATATTAAAATGCCATCAACCCTTTGATGTCCCAACAAAATCCTCATCTTTTCCTTTGTTAAATTTACCAAGCTATTCCTGGTCATGGCCTTTTGGGGCTAAGAATGACACCTACATCCACATGATTTTTCCTTCTACATAGGTTAATATCCTGTGCCTTAATTAAGTACCTTCCTCTCTGATTCATGGTTGCTGTATAGTCTATTGGTGGAACAGGCAGTGGATGGGGACTTAAGCCATATTTATATACTCACTGAAACTGAGTGGGAATGTAATTACAGAGAAGAGTGGGATAGCTGTTAAAATGATAAACTGCTGCTGCTCAGAAGCTTTGATTGTGGAATCTCTGAGCCTCATTTCCTCCTCTATGAAGTGAGGATTATAATACTTGGGATATATTTCACAGGATTTGCAAGAAAGCGCTCTGCCTCAGTTTCTTCATCCACAAAATAGATAGAACAATAACATCTTTCTCCCAAGATTATTGCAAGACTCATACGAGTTAAATTATGTAAAATTTTTTGTAAGTTCTATAGAGATCACAATTATTATCATTATTCCTCCAGGCTAACATACTTCCAGTTCTCTCAATTGATCTTCATATGGAATAACATTAAGTCTTTTTCAGGATGCTCTCCAATTTGTCAATATGCTTCCTAATTATGGCTTCCCAAACTGGTGATGACCTTTCTCTGTGGTGAATTTTCAGCTGATGGACATCTCACCAGAACTGTTCATGGAGCCTTTCCAGCTCAGTAGGATTAATCTGAAAACTTGGCTTTGTGCTCTGCCAATTGGCCTTTCTTAGCTACTTATTAGCCGTGAACTTGGGTAAATCGCCTAATCTGTACGGACCTCACTTCCTCCAACTGGCAAATAAGAATGTTAGACTCAGTGATCTCAATAAAATCTTTTATCTCTAAAACTGTGAGTCTCTAAACCCAAAGTCATTTCCCTATATTTACGAAACAATGAAGAAAAATATAGTCATACCATAATCATTATCATGCTTATTTAATAAATGCCACACTGCATTTCATATGAAACATTATTATAAATTATGAAGCATTTTTATAAATATTATTTTATCTGAACCTCACAACTCAGTGAGGTGGGTATTATTAATATTATTATATCCATTTGACAGATAGGGAAACCGAGGTTCAGAAAACTGAGATCTCTTGCCCAGGCTTGAATAACTAATACAGGTCATTGGTAGGTTTGGAACATAGATCTTCCTGACTCCAACTTTTGAATCTAACCTTGATATATCACAGTGTCCTTTTGACATTATTGTGTGAAAAACTGCTGTGGACATTAAGACATGGTTTTCCCCTTCAAAGGAATTTATAAGAGCCAGTTCCATTTTTGAATTGACATAATTCTCCATAAACCTTTTGTCAGAGTTTCTGTTGATGCTTAAGGACAAAGATACTTTCTGAGGGCTCAGTGTAACTGTCTTAGCTTTAGCTTCCACCCAGAATTCCAAGAAATGTACCCATTTGGACAGCCCAAAGATTCTCCATGGGCAAAAATTCTAGGCACAAAAATCACTAAGAAACTTTTAAACAGAAAAAGCAACAATTAATGCTAGGAGATGCGAACAATGGTGACAGTCCTAGCTTACCCCCATGAGGCAATGGGGGAAAGCGATCTCTCAGCTGCAAATAGTTTGAAGTGAAGGAGGGGCTGTCCAAAATAACCAGCCTCACTTTCTCCTCCAGAGCCATCTGAGTCCAGTGGCAAGATAGAGATCAGGAGACTTGGAGAGGGTCCTGGATACAGTGGAAGATCTTGATCTTTTTGATCAATTGAACTGAGACCTGGAAAAGATCTTAACTCTTGATCTTTTTGAGTTAAGATCTTTTCCAGGTCTCAGTTCAATTGAGGAAATGCTATTGAGTGATTCACTTCAATCTCATTCACTTGCAAGTCATCTTCCTGATGTCATGGGAAGGAGGGCACACATTCTAGGAGGCAAAGGCTTGAGAAGGGAGATTGTAATATATGAGAAATGGGAAGGTGGCTGGTATAGGTGGACAATAGAATGGGTGAAGGACATCACTGAGGAATGAGTTTGGAAAGGTGAGTTGGGAAGAACTTTAAATGCCAAAGGGCTTTGTATTTGATCATACAAATAATGGGGAATCATTGAACCATCAAGATTAGAAGGGAGACATGGTCAAAACTATCTAAAAGATGGATTGGGGAGGATGAGACTTGCAGACCAAGTGCTTGAGGGAAACTTAAGGAAGGAAAGATCAATCTTATCTATGGAAGTAAGAAAAGGCTTTCTAGAGAAAGTGGCCCCTGAACTGGGCTGGGAAAAATTTCAATTGTGATGATGCAGAGGCATAAAATTAAATAAGAGCTGGAAGAGAAAGAAGAAAGGGAGGGGAAGAAAATAAGCTTTTATATTGCACTTACTATATGCCAGGCATTGTGCTAAGTACTTCTTATCTGATCCTCACAACAACCTTGAGAGCTAAGTATTTTATTACTCCCATTTTCCAGATGAGAAAATTGAAGTATGCAGCAGTTATATGAATGCCTAGGGTCAGTATCTGTAAATATCTGAGGATAGATTTGAATCTAGGTCTTCCTGGCTTCAATGCCAGACAAACTATATTTGATCCCACCAGCAGTATAATTTGATGATAACTGAGATGATTTAAGTCTCTAAGTCCTGGCTTGATTCAAGTCCTTAAAAACTATGTAAAATTCATCCTGTTCATCTCAAAAATTGGGCTGCTTTCACTGCTGACCTTATTGCATAATTTCTTTATAAATCTGAGCTGTTGTTATCAACTTTGTTATTTCCTAACCAAGGAATACAAGGTTTTTAAAACAGATAATTTCTTCAAAGATTCTTGGTACTAAACTCCAGGAAAAAAACATTTTAGGAGGAAATCTCCATTATCAGATCTTTAAAAATGTTATAAGGCAGTAATTATCAGAATTATTTGATACTGGCTAAGAAATAGAGAGATGGATCAGTGAAACAGAGTAAACATCCAATATTCAGTAATAAATCATCTTAGTATTCTTGTATTTGACAAATGGAAAGATTAAAGGTTTGGGATGAGAATCCACTCTTTGGTAAAAATTGTTGGGAAAATTGGAAAGCAGTCTGGCAGAAATTGAGTATAGACCAATTTCACCATTTACCAATTTAAGATTAGCTAATTAGAAACATTTTGGAGTCACCGTGACACAACTTTGCTTTCCCTGAATGTTTCTTATCCCTGTGGTATAAAGGTCTGTTGAATCAGGTAGCCCCGGAGTGATACATAGCCAAGCCAGGAACAATTTCCAAGGGCTCTCAGCTGCTTTTGTCCTGTAGCTCTGAAACCAAGGGATGACTGTTGTTGGAGCATGAATACGAAATGCAGTTTTCATTCTTATGCTACTGATAAGGCATTTGTTGAAACATGAGGACTCCCAGGTGGCTCATTTAACACCTGTAAATTTCTAGCATTTTACTTTATAACCAAATTGCATGTCCTCTAAACAGAGTGGGGTCTTGCTGCTGAGAGCCTGGGATTTCAGAATCAGGATGGAGTCATGTTTACAATAAAAAATCAAATTAAGTGGCATTTTTATTTCTGGAGAAGGTCACTAGAGTAATGGGGATGAGAACCCCTAAAGATAACAGGATGGAAGAATGTAATCACGGGTACTTCTGTGACAAAGCCCATTGGGACCATGGACAGCAGTGAGTCAAGGAGGGAGAGGGAGGAGCTGGAAATGGGAAAACTGAGCTAAAATGGGGGAGAATTAGGGAGGAGGAACTTGGAGAAATATTAGGATTCTCCTACTGAAATTACCCTGATCTTTATTTAC
The DNA here is from genome assembly GCF_016432865.1 of Antechinus flavipes. NCBI lineage: Eukaryota > Metazoa > Chordata > Mammalia > Dasyuromorphia > Dasyuridae > Antechinus > Antechinus flavipes. Next base: position 662,826,384 of record NC_067399.1, read on the forward strand.
AAAGGCATTTAATTGACCACAGTCAAGTCATTTAACCTCAGTATCCCGGGCAACTCTCTCTCAAGTCTATAAATTGCAGAGAATTGGCAATCTACTTCTGTAGAAAGAGTCTCCATGCTGAGAGCTCCCCACACAGACGGAATCTTTGGTCCAGACCTTTAAAGGCCAACTCAACCAGTACCAACTCAGGAATCATTCTCTGATCCCTAATCACCTTCCCCATCGGGCACATCAGGGATCAAGATGGAGGATTTGGACAAGCCTTCAGTCTCAGTGCCATCAAACTCACAGAAAATGGTCTCCAATCTGATGTCCTTCAGCTATGTCTGGACCTGCTCACCAGAGGAATTTGGTACCAGCCTGAATCCTGATCGTGGGTGAGGAGTGAAGATGAACAAACAGGAATCCGTCTATTCTGAATTTTCTCAGCCTTATATACCTTAACACACTTACATAACTATAGCACACTGTGCATGTGCATTATAGGATATTGCACATGAGGGACCACATAAAAAACTTGCTATTGTGTGCAGATGTTTCCTTGCCACTTTAGTATAATGCTGCTTTAATTATAACACAGATTGTCATGCCCCCTGACTTCTCAAGAAGGTTGAGACATCCCTAGGGGGAATGGGGAGCCAAATCAGACACATCAGCTAGTTCCTTTTACTGGACAACATGGAACATCTGGACACTTTTCAGTTAATGAATGTCTTTCCTAAGATGTGGAACCTATGGCCCCTCCATTATGTTTTGTTTCTCTTCCACTTATTATTGTTTTCCTTTTTGTGCCCTCTTTCTCTGTCTCTATGTCTGTTTCTTACTCTCTCTATGTCTGTGTGTATCTCTGTGTGTGTGTGTCTCTTTTTATCTCTGTCTCTCTGTGAGTATCTCTGTCTCTGTCTCAGAAGAGAGTTCCAACATATTGAGTTTAAAACTTTTGATTCTCTAAGTGCAGGTGCCCCCTCTCTGATATCTGTTGGAAGCCAGGCTGGCTTCCGGGTTTCTCAGGATTGTTCTCTACAGCCATTCCTCCCGCTTTGTGTCTTATATAATCAGCTTTAGAGCCAGAAGATAAATTAGAGGACACCTCCATCTGATCCCCTGATCTTACAGGTGACCCATGACTTGGTCAAGGTCACCCAGACACTAAGTGTCGGAGCTGTACAAAGCCTAGGGATTATTTCCACAGTTCGTTGCTCCCAAAGGACCAGCTCCCACAAATTAGCCAAAGAGAGCTCTTGGATGTGGACAGATGACTAAGAACTGACAATGTCCTCTCCCCAAAGCAGATTATTTTGCAACAGTGATAGAAGGAAGATTGTGTCTCCTACGTGACTCTTATAGAGATGGAGAGAGAGAGAGAGAGAGAGAGAGAGAGAGAGAGAGAGAGAGAGAGTGTGTGTGTGTGTGTATGTGTGTGTGTGTACCCACGTCCACATCTGGGTGTGGTGAGGGGAGCCAGTATTATCCCAACATCCTGCAACCTCCCCCTGGGAGCCCAGAATTGTAAAACCTCTCCACAATGATCTATTTACCATCTTTGGAGGCCTCTTTATAACTATCCCATACATTCCTGAGCTGCCCTTCAGGCCCCTGCTTGATTAGGGGTTATTAGCGAGCTGAAAGTTCAGAAATTGCCAGGGACCAACTGACAAGTTGAAGCATTTTGAGCAGCCAGCATCCTCTCGTGCTCCAGAGCTGGGCTTATTTGTCCCGACCCCGCGCCCGTACTGTGCAGGTAACTAGCTGTGCCAGGGGTCTTTGAGCCATTTCAATGGCTTGGTGGGATGCTCATTTCAGTTGTTTGTATAATTATGAAAACTTCACTTGAGTGGGAAAAGGAACAGAGAAGGCAATTATGAGCCCAAACAAACAAGGGCCAGTGATGGCTGGCGCTCCGCATTAAATGTAATCTCTGTACTTTGACACAGAGGTGAGGTGACCAACAATTAGCCCTGGAATTATAACCATAAAGAGTGTGGCTAAGGATGGTGGGCAGGCAGCTGCCCCGCTGGCATCTTCTGCCATTGGGGAACCTGGCGGGTGGGAACTCGCTGTGCCCCGAAGAAAACAATTTCCTGTAGCCTGGGTTTTTATAGCGGTTGGTTTTTGTTTTGTATTGTTTTTGTTTGTTGTGGCGGTTTCGGGGTTTTTTTTCCTCCCTTTTCTTTTCTTTTCTTTCTTTCTTTTGATTTCTCCTTCCCTCCTCCACTCGCCACATTTATAGATGTCTAAAACCCGGTTGATCCATTTCTCTTAAAGAGACACTGCAAATAGACAATAAATGGAGACCCAGAATTGAAGAAGGGAAGAAGGGGCATTTGGGAAATGGATCAGATGGGAGACCCCAAGATTTCCTACATGAAGGAAGACCCATTTTTCCAGCATGAATATTCTTCCCATGACCCAAGCCTGATACAGTGGATCCAGGGACAGCCTCACCCGGATTCAAGTTTACCTTTGATGTGTTACCTGTGTGTCAGGACACACAACCTGCCCTTACCTCCCCTGCCTTCTAATATTTTGATCTCTTCCAAAAAACCCTGCAGACCAGCCACACTGACCTTGCTGCTGCTTACACATGACGCCCCCTCTTCCAGCTCCAGCCATTTTCACAGTCCCCCATGCCCAGGATGTTCTCCCTCTCCAATACCGCCTGCTGATTCCTGCTTTCCTTAAAACTCAGGGGGAATCCCATTTTTCCAACCTCCACGGCTGCTCATATTTGGCTTCTGAGATTATCTGTCATATCCTCTTGTGTTTACACAATTAATAAAAATTAATTTATTAATTTTATTAGTTTATAAATATATATTTATAAATTTATTAATTAATAAAAAACAACAAATAATTATTTGCATTAGAATGTAAGCTTCCTGAAGGCAGGGACTTTGGGGGGGTCTTTCTTAATATCCCCCAGTCTTATGGAACATAAGAAGTGCTTTAAAATGTTTATGAATTGACTGACTCTCTGACTGAACCTCCCTGGACTCACAGGAAACCAAAACTATGAAAGAAATCACTTTTTTAGATGTGTCAGAAAAGGGAGTTTCCACAGAGGAGAGAAATCACAGATCCTCACTAGGCTTTCCCACCATCACCAAATTCTTCCCATCATATTGTAGAGCTGTGAGTCACAGAATACCACAGTGTTCAAAAGATTAAAACTGAGTAAAATTCCAGAAGATGAATGAGAAAGCCCCCGATGGAGAGGTAATGGACTCAGAATATATAATCAGAGATTTGGGGGACGTGACCAATGACAGAATCGGTTCTGCTTGCTGGAAATATTTATTACGAGAATTTTTATTTTGTTTTTCTTTTCTTTTTCCAAGGGGAAGGAGAGATGGGAGGGAGATAAAACAGATTTCTGTTGATTAAACAATTAATTTAATTAAACTTAATAAAATTTAAAATGAAATGTAAAAAACAAGAGTTGAAGGTGAAGTTTAGTCAACAGCAATGAAGAGTTCAGTGGTAGATATGACTAGGATCCCAAATGAAGGACTGTGCTGGGATGGAAAAAACAAGAAGAATTTCTCCAGGAGTGTGAGTACGAAAAGAGATGGACCAATAATGAGCAGTCAGGACAGTGGATGACTGGTGGGCAGTTAATAGGCTCCATTAGTAACCATGGAATGTCAAGGTAACTAGAATGTGCCCTATAGGTTAAGTGGAGCTCCCGTGGAGAGCTTAAAAGGGTACATGCACAGGAATCACACGGGGTCACGATAAATGGAGATGTGCTCTCTGGACAAGTATTAAAGTAAGATAATATGTACTAAGTGTCTTGTAGACTATAAAGCTCTACGAGGATGTATGTTATTATTATCACTCACAACGATGAGGTCACAGATCCACTGAATATGTTTTTGTCTATTTTTTTAAATGAGAAGGGCAGAGGCTTTGGACAATAACAGGAGCACATTTTGACCCCCGACCAAAAAGACCACCTGGTGAAAATATGAACAATTCATACCGCCAACCATATGCCATTTAAATTTTGGAAAATACTGAGAGCCATCTGTGTTAAAGGTTTTATATTTTACAAGTGAGGAAACTGAGAATCAAAGAAATTAAGAAACTCACCTAAGTCTTAACGGTGTGAGAACCAGAATCTGAACCCAGGTCTCCGTTGTGCCATTGATAGCCATTTACACTTTGAGTGTGAATAGAGAGATCAGAGAAGGGCTGCAGAATAGAATACTGCCCAGAATAGGTGACTTTTCTATTTTTCTTTGTTTTTTGTTTGTTTTTTTTTGCTGAGACAATTGGGATTAAGTGACTTGCCCAGGGTCACACAGCTAGGAAGTATTAAGTGTCTGAGGGCAGATTTGAACTCAGGTCCCTCTGACTTCGGGGCTGGTGCTCTATCCACTGCACCACCTAGCTGCCCCATGGGTGACTCTTCTAGAACTCAATTTCCTCATTTGTACAATGGAGGAGGAGGAGCTAGATTATTTCTAAGGTTTCTTCCAGCTCTTATAATCCACTAATGTAGGTTGTGTATACTGTTAAAGATTCAGCATCCTTGCAAAACTACAGACTATTGTATACCATAAAAATTATGAGACCCTATATAATTTTCCCTAAGACAATTAAATATCTGTCGCAACTTTGGGAAACTCCCATCCTGCACTCACATTAGCTGTTTACATCTCTGAAAGATAGTTAATGTGTCTCTAAAGGTAGCCTTTGTGGAGCTTGAAGGCGATGTCCTGATACTATAGCGCATGAGCCCCCATCGGCATGCTTCCCCTCGTGATTCTCAGTTAATATCAATAAGTCAGCCAAACTTAATTAACTTTTAGTAAACTATTTATTAGAGTCTTATAGTAAGAACAATATAAACCATATCCTTCCCAAGGTTCTGGAACCCACTATCTCAACGTTAGGTACAGAATCCAAGGAAAGTGGGTTCAAGCTTAGCTTATGGCAAAGGGATAAATCACAGTGGTTGAGAGTCCTTTCCTCAGAGCCCTTAGGATGTTACCCTTGGATGGGGTATAGTGATTTTTGGGGGGCTGTTTATTTCACGTTGAAGCTACCACTCCCGATGTGCAGAGTGGACACCAGTTGGTATCTTGGTGATGCTTCAAGGATGACAAAGAAAAATTCAAAATCCTTTGGTTCACTGAAGCTCATGAACTTCATAGTGAGGGGGAGGGAAAGGAAGAAACTGAAACTGAGATTAAGGTTAGGGTCTTCTCCCCCTCCACCCCTAAGTAATTCCTTCCCATTGGATGGCACTGTTGTCTCCTGGCTCAATCTCACCCACGAGGCCAAAGTGATCTCATATTTTACAGGCGTTCACAAAAGGTTTGACCATATTTTCTCAACCAATCCAAGGATGCTTCTTATGCAATGCCTTTGCAGTTCATTCAATGGCTTTTAAAGACATCTACATCAATCAAGGACTTTGTCCACACTTAGCCTAAAGCCAATGAGTGATTCATTAGAAGGTGTCCAGGTCTTGTTCACACCTGGTGAATAATTTAGATATATAACACCTTATCACTATTTACTTTTAGTAAAATTAGGCAATTGTCTAGGCTGACCCCCACCATCAAAAACCAATCAACTATTCAATAAGCAAGTATTAAGCTCCTACATGTGCCAGCTAATACAATAGTCACTAGAGACAAAAAGAGAAAGTTCCTTCTAATTATCAATGATATTGTTTAGGGGGAAACTTGTAAGTATATACATAACAAGTCCAAGACATTTAGAGAAAAAAAAGAGGGCGCTGAGGGGGAAGTTGGGAAAGATCTGGGATAGAAAATGGTACCTAAGTTTGAAGCTTTGATTTTTGAAGAAATTAGGGCTTCTAAGAAGTGAGGAAAGGTTCAGTTCCAGGTATGGATCAGAGCCTATAGAAAGGTGCAGAGATGGGCAGTGGAGTGCCATGTGTGAGGAACAGAAAAGTCAATTTGACTGAACCATAGAGTGAATGAAAGGAAGCATGAAAAATGAGTTTGGATAGTACATTGAGTCAGCTTGTGAGGAATCTTCACTGTTGAACAGAGGAGTCAGCATTTGGTCCTAGAAGTATCAGGGAGCCATTGGAGTTTATTAATTAAATGGAACTTGGGGGTGACATGATCAGACCCTTAATTTAGGAAAACCCCTTTACAGCTGTATAGAATATGAATTAGACAAGGAGAAGATCTGAGACAGAGTGCCATTAAGAGGCTAGAATACCCCCCCAAGGTTCTGGAACCCCCTATTTCAATTTTACATACAGAATCCAAGGAAAGCGGGTTCAAGCTTAGCATGTGGCAAAGGATAAATCACAGTGGTTGAGAGTCCTTGCCTTGTAGTCCAGGTGAATTTGTACATATTTTCCTTATGCTGCATAAGCTCCCATTAATACATTTTCTTATTCAATGAATTTAATTCAATAAACATTTATTAAGAGCCTAGTGTATACAATCCCATGTACTAGGTATAGGGGGGAACTAACATTCTGAGAAGATGCATACTTCTGATATATATAACCCTTACGATCTATCACTATCATAGTCACAAGAAATACATATTGTGCTTTAAGATTTACAAAATACTCTCCCCATAACAGCCCTAGGATACCTTTACAGACCACATCCCATTTTACAGATGAGAAAATTAAGGCTCAAAGTGATTTGCACAGGAGGTCACATCTCTGTCTAATTGTCTTGGGCACCAGTTCCAGTCCTTCATCCCATCTTAAACATTCCTTTTGCCTCTCTCTAAACCATGTGTTCTTTGTTCCCAAAGGGGACCAAGACACTAGAAAGGTGCCATGACATGCAAGTGAACTGGATTTAAGCGAGGCAGGGCTGTGTGAAGTCATTAGCCTCGTTCGCTCCTCGGGAACCATGTGGGTCCAGTGGCCAGATATAGATCAGGATAACTGGAGATGACCCTGGATGCAGTGAGAGACCTTTAACAGGTCTCAGTTTGACAGAAGCAACACCCATTCAGTGATTAGGGCTAGGTTCAAAAATGAGGCAGAGAATGGGGAGTATCTCCTAGTCTGAATCCCCAGCCTGGATGGGTGTTGTACAGTCTCTCTTCCCTCCCATCTGTGTGCAATTTCCCAGCCTCCCCTGCCGAGCTGGATTTCCTCCTTCAAGTCCCTCCTCAAAACCCATTTTCTGTGTGTGTGTGTGTGTGTGTGTGTGTGTGTGTGTGTGTGTGTGTGTAGAGTCTTGCCTTCCCATTGTCCCATTAAGGGCTGCAGCTGGAAGGAAGTGCCTTTGAATAGGATCCAGGAGAAGAGACAAAGATGAATGAAACCAGATGCCACTTAAATCCGCTCAGAGTGAGTCACCATTTTCTTGGGGATTTTGTCTCTCCTGATCCTCTGCCTCTTCTCCATTTGAGACTGCCAGACAGACTCTTTCAACCCGAATATTTTTTACAGACTCTTAGAGGGACCCCGAGGATCCTGTAGATCTAGGGACACGATGGGGTCCCAGCCAGAGGGAACACGACCCAGAAGATGCTTCAGCAGAGGCAGCAAACATCCTGAGTGCTAGCTATTTCCCAGGGGGGTAGGAAGCCACCCACAGTTCGTCTCCATCACTCGTCACCACCCCCTTGATCCTCACAGCCGGAAGGGAAGGAGTGAAACTGGCCTGATAAGTGAGAGTCCAGGCTGTAAAGTGCTCAGAAGGATGAGTCAAAGCTCTTAACTCTCCCCTCTCAGCAGCCACAGGCAGTCACTAAGTCAATGTTTTTCTCTCTTTGGACCTTTCTCTTTAGCAACCAGCTCTAAGGCTCTCTTTAGCCCTGCGGGGCAACCGATTTGTTTATGTTATGGAGTGAACTAAAATCCTGGGAGGGACTGAGGAAGAAATAGGAATGGATTCCTCTGTTTATCATCTCTCTGAAAGGGTCCCAGAGGACCGCTCAGTTGAAAAGTGGCCTGCAGCCAAAATGTCACGGTCCCAAGAGTCACTGAGCTCTCGCCTAGCTCCAAATCACTCTGATCAATCACAGAAAACTGGTCTGTCTGACCAAGCACTGATCTAGAATTTAGACTATCTCAGCTCTAACCCCTCTATGACCTGAGACAAGCTACTTGACCTGTTTGGGGCAGGCCTCCGTTATCCCACTTGTAAAATTAAGAGTTTGGACTACTTAACTTCTAAGAACTTTTCCTGTTCTAAACTTAGGATCCTGTATCCAGACCTCTGAGGTCATCATCCCTTTATTTAAGAACTAAAGAGATGGAGGCCCAGAGAGGCTATGAGCTGAGCCAAAGTCATATTGTTATCAAACATCGGAGGTAAGGTCTGAAGGCAGATTCTCTGATACTTGAGTCAATGCTTTTCCCACCAGGCTAAACAGACAATAATTTTTTCCTTAAGTGCATTGCCTGTGATATCACATTTCTGTGATATTATAAGTCTAAGTTAACATGTTATTTGCAGGTGCACAAATGGGATAAATGATATTTCAACAGGAAGAGGACAAATTCTTCCCCCTTTGCTCTTTTGCAGGCAGCGAAATGAATAGTTAGAGATACTCATCTTCCTGAATTCAAAAGTGACTTCGCACTTATTAGCTATATGACTCTGATCACCTTTTTGCCTTAGTTTCCTCATCTGTGCAATGAAACAAAGGCTTTTCCTGATCACTGCTCTGTCATGGCAGAGGGACTTTTATATAGTTCAATGTACCTATGAGCTATGTCATGCAGTTTTACCCAACACGGACAGAACATAATGGAGAATGCTGACCAAAGGTGATCCTCTAGAGTAGGAAATGACATATCACGTCAGTATCTTTGCCAGGAAAACTTCATGGAGAGCATTAAAATGATAAAAGAGTTGACATCAGAAGACGAATCCTTCAGGTCAGAATTTTAGAAGGTCTCTAAAATGGTACTAGGCAAGAGTAGAAGACGAATAACTCCAGAAAGAATGAAGCAGCCGAGTCAAAGTCTAAAGGAAGCTTAGCTATGGATGCGCTTCTTAACAAAAGGAAAGGTTGAGGAGGTAGAGATCAGTTTTGTGTAGGAATCTGAAGTATAAGCTCTATAAACCAAGGTAAGCAGGATATGATCTAACAGGAGATGGAAAGATTAAACATCAACATCTTGGGTGTCAGTGTACTTAAATAGATAGAAATGGGTGAATTAATTCAGGAGATCATTACATAGACTAGTATACGCAAGAATTTTTTTAAAATAACTTTTTTATTGATAGAACCCATGCCAGGGTAATTTTTTACAGCATTATCCCTTGCACTCACTTCTGTTCCGATTTTTTCCCTCCCTCCCTCCACCCTCTCCCCCAGATGGCAAGCAGTCCTTTACATGTTGAATAGGTTACAGTATATTCTGGATACAATATATGTTTGCAGAACCGAACAGTTCTCTTGTTGCACAGGGAGAATTGGATTCAGAAGGTAGAAATAACCCGGGAAGAAAAACAAGAATGCAAGCAGTTTATATTCATCTCCCAGTGTTCTTTCTTTGGGTATAACTGCTTCTGTCCGTCCTTGAGCAATTGAAACTGAATTAGCTCTCTTTATTGAAAAGAACCACTTCCATCAGAATACATCCTCAAACAGTATTGTTGTTGAGGTATATAATGATCTCCTGGTTCTGCTCATTTCACTTAGTATCAGTTCATGGAAGTCTCTCCAAGCCTCTCTGTATTCATCCTGCTGGTCATTTCTTATGGAACAATAATGTTCCATAACATTCATATACCACAACTTACCCAGCCATTCTCCAATTGATGGGCAGCCATTCATTTTCCAGCTTCTAGCCACTATAAACAGGGCTGCCACAAACATTCTTGCACATACAAGTCCCTTTCCCTTCTTTAGTATCTCTTTGGGGTATAAGACCAGTAGAAACACTGCTGGATCAAAGGGTATGCACAGTCTGATAACTTTTTGAGCATAGTTCCAAATTTGTAGGCAAGAATTTTTTAGAAAAAATGAAGGAATCCCCCATAGTCAATAAAAAGGTAAGAAAAGCAGTATTGGGATCTAATCTCAAAAATGACCAAATGATATCTGTTTTGCTCCATGTCAAACCTTTCAATTCCAAGTCTATTCTCCAACTACTGATGCTAAAGAAGCCAAAGTTGGTCACTTCTGTGAAGACCTTCATCACAGGGATGCAAGATTGGGATGGGATTGGAAGGCCAAAGTAAGAAATCAAAAGATAATCAGAACAACAGACAAGTTTGGTCTTAGAGTACAAAATGAGTTTAGGCAGAGACTAATAGTTTTGCTGGTCATAGCAAACACTCTTTTAAATTTTTTTATTATTATATCTTTTTATTTACAAAACATATGCATGGGTAATTTTTTCAGTATTGACCCTTGCAAAACCTTCTGTCCAAATTTTCCCCTCCTTCCCCCAACACCCTCCCCTAGATGGCAGGTAGTCCAATACATGTTAAATATGTTAAATCCAATATATGTATACATATCTATACAGTTATCTATAGCAAACACTCTTTAGCAATGACCCCAAAAATGACTCTACACATGGATATTGCCAGATGGTCAATATAGAAATCAGCTTGATTATATACTTTGCATCCAAAGATGGAGAAGCTCTGATGTGTTTAAAAAAAACAAAACAAAACAAAACAAAACAAAAAAAAAAAAAAAACAAGGCCTGGAATTGTCTCTGGCTCTGTGAAATTTAGGCTTCAGTTGAAGAAAGAAGGGGAAAAACAACTGATCATATAGGTATAACCTAAATCCCTGAGGTGATTAAAAGATTTGAAGGATTAAACTTAGTAAATAGTTTGCCTGAAGAACTCTGGACTGAGCAATGCAATATTATACAGAAGCAGCAACAAAATCTATTCCAAAAAAGAGCAAGAAAACCAAATAACTGCCTGATGAGGCTTTAAAATAGCAGAGGAAAGTAGGAAATAAAAGTTAAAGAAAAAAGGGAAAATATACCCAATTAAGTGTAGAATTCCAGAGACTAGCAAGGAAAAAAAATGATTTTCTTTAATGAGAATTGCAAAAACATAAAGAAAATAGTAGAATGAGAAAGACAAGAGATATCTTCAAGGAAATTAGAGATAATCAAGTGAATGTTTCATATAAAATGGGCTTGACAAAACACAAAAATGGTGCGGATTGAACAGAGGCAAAAAAGATTTTTAAAATGGCAATAATATACAAAAGAATTATACAATGAAAATCTTAAGATCACGAATAGTCACAAAAGCCAGACATCCAGGAGAATGAAGCCAAACTTTGAAAGCATCGTTAACAATAAGGGTAGTAGAAGTAATGGAATTCCATTTGAGTTATTTAAAACCCTAAAAGATGATGCTATTAAAGAGCTTGTACACAATATGCACCTAATTTGGGAAACAGGACAGTGGCCGCTGGATAGGAAAAGATTGATTTACTGAACACTTGTACCTATTTCACATTCCAGCAAAGTTATGTGTAAGATTCTGTAAAGTAGACTTCAGCAGTACTAAGCCAAGAATTACCAGAACAGTAGGTTGGTTTTTTAAAAGGCAGAGGAACTAGAGACCAAATTGCCGATATTTTCTGGGTTTTGTAGAAAGCAAAGGAGCCAGAAAAACATCTGCTTCTGCTTCATTGACTACACTAAAGCCTGTGATTCTGTGGATCACAGGACTCAAAGTCCTCAAAGAGTTGAGAGATCATCTTGCTTTTCTCCTGAGGAACCTGTATGCAGCCCAATAAGCTACAATTACAATTGAATATGAAACAACTGATTGCTTTAATATTGGAAAAGGAGTGTGATAAGGCTGTATATGGTCACCTTATTTATTTATGTACAGAGTACATCATGTAAAATACCAGGCTGGGTGAATTAAGGTTTTTAGGAAAAATAGCACAATCTTAGATGCGCAGATGATATCACTCTGATAGCAGAAAATGAAAAGGAATCAAGCAACTTCTTGATTAGGGTGAAAGAAGAGAGTGTGACAGCTGAACTGGAGCTTAACATCTAAAAAACTAATGTCTTGGCAAGTGGTCCCATTACTTCCTGACAAATAAAAGGAGAAAGGATGGAAGCAGTTGATATTCTTGGGCTCAAAGATTACTGCAGGTGGAGACTTTAGCCTTGAAATTAAAAGATGCTCACTCCTTGGATGGAAAACTATGGCAAATCTGGACAGCAGACTAAAAATCACAGATGTCACCTTGTCACCAAAAGTCCGTATAGTCAAAATGATGGTTTTTCCAGTAGCAATGAATGGATGTGAGAATTGGACTATAAGGAAAGCAGAGTTGACACATTCAAATTGTGGTCCTGGAGAAGACTTTTGAAAATCCTTTGGATAGCAAGGAGATAAATTTGGTTGATGCTTAAAGAAATTAATTCAGGCTGTTCCCTGGAAGGTCAAATACTTAAGCTTAAATACTTTGGCCATATAATGAGGAAACAGGATTCATTGGAGAAGGTCCCAATATGGGGAAGATTGAAGGCAAAAGGAGGAGAGGACAGCCAAGGATGAGATGAATAGTGTCATGGAAACAATGAACAAGAACTTGGGCAGATCTCGAGAGACTGTGGGTCTGGTGTACCATAATCAGACACAGGCATGACTGACTGAACAACAACAACAAATGAGCTGGAGAAAGAATCGGCTTGCCAGTCCAGCATCTTTGCTAAGAAAATCCCAAATGAGCTCACAAAGAGTATGATACAACCGAAAACTGAGTGACCAACAAAAGCTGTTCTTTCGGTGTCATTTGGCGCTGGGGTAGAACATTCTGAGCTCAGGCTGGTCCGATTGGGCACGGTTAGACACACTGTAACTGGATTCTAATATAGTGATGCCATTTTGGTCCTCTTCTAGTACAAAGATACACCAACCAACGGATCCTAACAGAAACTAAGATTTAGATGGCATCTTAAGGTTTGTGAGATGCTCACAATATTACTTTTTCTCTCTCTTTTTTTTTTTATTATAGCTTTTTATTTACAAGATATATACATGGGTAATTTTTCATCATTGACAATTGCAAAACCTTTTGTTCCAACTTTTCCCCTCCACAGTATTACTCTTAAGTGCCATTTTTATCAGTTCTACAGCTAGGAACACGGAAGCTGGAAGAAGTCACTTAACTTACCCAGAGTGGGACTCTAGAACTATCTGAGACAGCCAGATCTTCCCACCTAAAGCCCTCTATCAGGGAAGGTAATTTCATCATCCCTGCCCCACCCTCAAATTTCATCAAGTGCTTTTCCTAGAAAACAACCTCCCCCACAGATACATCCTAGGCTCGCTCTGGACTAATTTGCATAGTCTGGACCCAGCTGCTTCCCAGGAATGTGGGGAATGAAAAGGCAAAGGGAGATTATCATCGCAAATCCCCAAAGACTCAGTGAAGGATTCTGACCCAGCCCGTGTCCGAGAACCTCAGCTCTGCTACTTGCTCCCTGAGTGTGGCCTCTGGCACTTCACCCAACCTTTCTAGAGGTTTTCTCCAGAGAAGCCCGTCTACTCTTAGGACAGTTTTCCATTCTGTTTTTACATGTTTAACACAATCAGGTGCTGCTGACAACTTGGAGTCACTGGAGATTAGGGAGTATTGTGAAAACATTCATCTGCATTCAAAATCATTTTGCTGCAATGGAAAACTTTTGGTGGGAGTCTGCATGGTGTAATGGAGTAGGGAACTGGCCTTAGAGTAAGGGGGACTCGGCTTTAATGTCCTATAGCTTTGTGTACTAGTCTCAGTGGCAGATGATGAATGGTTAATCCATTATGGAGGGAGTTTCCACCCCAGGAGTACCCCATGTCTATGACATCAAAGGAACTTAAAATAATCCGTCTCTGGAGAATTTATTAAAAATATACGGTGTATATTAAGGAGAATAGCCAGAGTATTTAATGAACTAGAACAGCGTATTCCCTGGCCACTCCAGATTAAAGCATTTACTGTATTTCATTAAAGCTAACCTTTAAGGGTGATTTATTCTTTCAACAAGTATTATGTAGGATTCAAAAGAAATATTCCTTAACCTTGTAGAGCTTATAGTTAGAGCAGAGACTCAATTAGAGAGGATCTGCAAAGGTGGAAAGGATGACACGGGGTAGGAGCAGAGAGCTGATCCTCTTCTCGGCTTGGGACCCTAAATAGAGGCACCAATGGGTGGGAGGTGGAGACGGCTCATTGTGGTTGAGGACCCGACCTCCCAGGATGGAGAATGATGCTGAGGAAAGAGCCCTGGTTCAAACTTTCCTCTTATTTAGGTAAGTAAAATAACCTTTCCAGACATCAGTTTCCTTATGTGTAAATGAGGGGGCTGGGCTGGGTGACCTTTGAGGTCCCCATCCAGTTCTATGAACTTATGAAAGCCATTATCCTTGTACGATTTCCCTCCCGGGGGGAATTAGAAGGAAAGAACTTTGCAAATGTCAAGTGGTGTCGTTATTAATATTATTTGGCTACGTGAGGGATCCGTGACTCGGTCTCCATGAGAAAGTCTCAGTGTGGGAACTCCCTTCACCAATGCAGATTATAATGAATTTCAGGTGGAGTAAAAATCTTCCAGCAGGAGGAACCAGAAGAAGGGGGAAAGAATTTCTTAAGCGACTGTTGCCGAAACATGTCACAAATAGCATCTCATCGAGTCTCACAACAAGTCTGCGAGGGAGGTGCTGTTACCAGCCCCATTTTACAGCTGAGGAGAACGAGGAAGATGAAAGTGGAGGGTGACATGGCTAGTGCCTGTCAGGAACGGGATTTGGCCCCACGTCTTCCTGACTTGGAATATCATCGCCAAAGTTACTGTTGATTTTCTATCCCAAATTAAGTGGGCTTTTCTCAGTCCCCACTCTTTCCGGTTTTCGACATCGTCGATCCCCTTGTTCCCCTGGCCGCTTTCCCCTCTCCGGGTTATTCTAACCATGATGATGATGTCTTCCCATTCTCCTCCTACTTTTCTAACTCTTCCTTCTCAGCCTTCTTGCTAAATGGTGAGCAAGCACATGATACTCTCTAACTAGGAGTGCTCCCTAAGACTGGCCCGTGTTTCCTTCGCACTCGATTAGCTCCCACACGTTCGGCCGCTTTCTCCATGTGGATGATTTTAGATCTCTTGATCCAGCCCTAGTTTCTCTTCTCTGTCCTTGACCATTAGTCTCACGTTTTCATGCTCTACCGAACATTTCCAATTGAATGTAAGCTGCTGCTGTTGCTGCTCAATCATGTCTGACTCTTTGTGACTTTATTTGGGTTTTTTTAGAAAAGACACTGAAGAGGTTTGTCCTTTTTTTCTCCAGTTTACAGATGAGGAAACTGAGGCAGTTAAGTGACTTGCCCAGGTTCACACAGCTGTAAGTGTATGAAGCCAGCTTTAAACTCAGAAAGACGAGTCTTTCTGACTCCGTGCCGTGGGATCACCTCACTGCCCAAATGTCCCTCGACCACCCAGCTAGACAATGAATGAGATAGGAATTCTAATCCAGATCTCTTACCATTATGGTTTGTTGGTTTGGTTTTTGTTGAGGCAATTGAGATTAAGTGACTTGCCCAGGGTCACACAGCTAGGAAATGTTAAGTGTCTGAGGGCAGATTTGAATTCAGGTCCTCCTGATTTCAGGGCTGGTGTTCTATCCACTGCACCACCTTGCTGCCCCATTTCCTATTATGTTCTAACACTGATTGTGTCATCAAACTTGGGCAAGTCAGTGCCCCTTTCTGGGGGGGGGCAGTATCCTCACTTGTAGGAGATCATGGCAGAGCTGCTCAAACTCTGAATTATCTTCCAGGTCTAAGATTATATGTGACTTGCCAAGAGCCACACAGGTAGTGAATGGCAGACCTGATCCTTAAACCCACATTCTCAATCTCCAAACTCATGACCTCAGAGATGTGTTAGAACCAGCTCAGTTTGGGAGAGCTGATAGTTAAATTTTTCAGTCTGAGCATTTATCCCTTGTAAGTCAACAAATGCCACAAATCAGGGCTTGATTTCTCCTTTCATTGATAGACTAGATTTAGAAAATGATAGAGATAATGTTTTAAAATATAGATTAAATCTTAAAGTGAAGTGCACTTTCAGAAAGCCGATTGTTAAATATTTTCCAACACAATTCTGACCATGATGATCTGCAAGACAAGAGCTCCATTTTGCCCATTTGGTGACAGAGACCCTATGAGAGGCATGAGCCAATTTAGTAGCTGTTCTAAGAAGCCTCCTTGCCACCACACACAAGTTGGCTGATTGCCTTGAGTGGTTTCAGAAAGATTAGATCTGCCACATTTCGTAATGCTTGGAACGTTATCTTGGAACCTGAACTTATTTCATCATTTTGAAACTATTGGAACACAGCAACACCTGAAGGCACTATTATCTCTGTTTTACAGATGGGAATATTGAGGCTCAGTAATAATAAATGACACATCAACTATAGCAGAGCCAACGAATGTCAAAGGTGAGATTTGAACCCAGGTTCTTCTGGCTTTCAAGTCCAGTATTTTATGCTATGTATTATTAAAGTGCTTACTAGATGAGTGGGTGTTGCAGGGAGTTAGAAGGTAAAATTAAAGATTTGTGCAGCTCTCATTCTCTGTCTCTCTCATTCTCTCTCTCTCTCTCTCTCTCTCTCTCTCATTCTCTCTCTTTCTCTTTCTCTTTTTCTTGTCTTTCTATATCTCTTTCTGTGTATCTCTGTCTATCTTGTCTACTTCCCTCCCTGTCTGTCTCTCTTTTCTGTCTCTATTTTTATGTCTCTCAGTCTGTCTGTCTCTCTCATCTCACTGTCTCTGATTCTAATTCTCTGTTCCTGTCTCTTCCTCTCTCTTCTTTCTTTTTCTCTCTCTGTCTCTCTGTCTCTCTCTTTCTCTATGTGTGTCTCTCTGTCTGTTTCTCCTGTCTATCTCTGTCTTTGTCTCTCTGTCTCTGTCTCTCTCTTACACACACACACACACACACACACACACACACACACAGAGCAGAGAAGCAGATTTAAGTTCTATGTAAGTACACACACCTACCCAAAGATGGAGGGGCTTGCCTTGGGAGACACTAGGTTCCCTCTCAAGGTGGAATAATTTCTTTCTAAGGAGATGACACCGTGCAATGAAAAAAGCCCTAACCAGACTTGAAATCCTTGGATTCGGATTTTACCCTCACTGAGTGACCTTGGACTAATCACTTTTACTTCCCCTGAGCCTCGGTTTTCTCATCTGTAAAACGAAAGGATTGGATTAGATGCCCGCTGTGGCCCCTTCCAGCTCTGAGACTCTGGACTGGTTTAGGATGTTACTCAGCACGAGAAGTACGGGCCAGTCGCTTCTTGCTTTCTGGAGTCCTAATCTAAGGCCCGAGATGCCGTCACCAGCAGCCCCACTGTGCGCCCAGCCTTTGCTTGCTGCCACGGCTCCTGCTTCCCCTCCCATCAGCAGCCCCCGCCCGAAGGTGGCCCACACTTGTTTGTGCACCACTCTTCCCATCCAGGTGTGTGCAAGCTCTCGGGAACAATGAGGAACATTGTTGGAAGCGGACTTTCTGCCAGGGTGGGGCCCGGAAAAGAAGGCCTCGAAAACCACTGGAATACTTTCTCTCAGCCCCGTCAGGAAGAAAACCCGATCAGCTGCTCCAGCATTTCTGAATGAAAATGTCCTGAAGCTTTTTTTTTTTTAAGTAACCTGAAATTTCATCAAAGCAGGGAACTCTGGCTGAGAACCATGGAGATATTTCTCCAGGTAGAGAGCCACCCTCCTCCTCTTAGACAACTGTGGGGGGGGGGTCACTAAGAGCCCAAGAGAACCCTCCAGAGTCACACAGCCAAACCTTTAATGCAGGTCTCTACAGAAAACATCTGTTTCTTATATTAGTAAGTCACAGCCTCAGTTTCCTTCTCTGTCGATACTGGTGCTGCTTCCCTTACTGGGCTACTCTAAAGAGCAAACCTGAAAGCCCCATGGAAACAGGAAATATTCTTGTTGATGATGAGGATGCCTCTGAGCCCTTACGTTCCCCAGCTCTGACCCATACCCTATAAAAGTACGGCCCTTGAGCTGGCTGACATCTCAACACTGTATAATACCCACCCAAACTCACCAGATTAGACCGCGCATCCTGTTGTGAGCCCACAGGGGTTATAGAAACAAAAGCCATGATAACTGGCAGTTTGAAACTCTTCAGAATTTACAAGCTCGTTTCATATCTTCTCTCAATTGGCTCTTAGGTGGCACAGTGGACCGGGACTGGAGTCAGAAAGACTCATCTTCCCAAATTCAAATCTGGCCTCAGACACTGTCACTTAACTCTGGTTGCCTCGATTTCCCCATCTGTAAAATGAGCTGGAAAAGAAATGGCAAAACCGTTCCAGAATCCATGCCAAGAAAACTCTAAATGGGATCACGAAGAGTTAGACACGGCTGAAAACAACCGAATGGCAACAGTGAATAAAGCAAGTCTAATTGTTATCTCCATTTTATAGGGGTGGAACACATGGCTTTCAGAGTTCTGTCCTGCAGGGTAGGAGAGGCGTTCACGCCACTCTTAAAGCCTGTTCATTCATGAAAAATAGTTCTTGGAAGAACAGTGAGAAAATCCAAGCATTGTGCTAAAGTTCACAGCGGCCTGCCTATTCTAATGGCGGATTTGCTTCCGAGAAGCCTTTTCCCCCGATTGCAGGTGATGTTGTCGAAGAAGATTCATTTGTCTCACAAGATACTAGAATTTCGTAAGTTCTGCATTTCATAAGCTCGGTGAATATCCTCATCTTTTCGGAGCAGGAGTCACTCCGGCTTTCACTGAGAGACAGTTGGGTGGATTTGCTAACTGTTCTTTCCTAATTGACTCCTTGGGTCTCTCATCATATTCCTGTGTCAGATGTTACGTCAGTCAACCGCGTAGACTTTCCCTTCTCTCCCATCTGTCATCTGCCTTCCTTTATCACACATTCATTTTCTCCAAATGGCGTGGGGATAGCAGACTGACGGACGGCCTCGGTGATTAATGTGGGTCCCTCGACGGGATAAAGAACGGACCTTCGGGAAGATGCTCCACATGTTGAGTGAAGGCTCCATGGGAGACAATGGACGAGAAGGCAAGAATGGGCTGTGATCTATAACATAATAAATAAGTGTATTCTATGTATCCTTTCATATGTTCTTATTTTCTCAGCCTATAGAGTGTCAGTTCCTTGAGAAAAGGAAGTGTTTCTATCCAAAGGTGCCACGGTACGAGAGTCAAGAAGATCTGAATTCAAATCTGTTCTCAGATTATTTACTAGCTGTGTGATCCCAAACGAATTATTAAAGATCTGCTTCAGCTTCTTCATCTGTAAAATGGGCGTAATAGTGATGCCCACCTCCTAGATTGTTAAGAGTTTTATCCAACTGTAAATCTGAAGGTGGGAAAAGGAATAAACATTTGTATAATATCTACTATGTGCCAAGCACTGTTGTTTTTAGTTGTGCCTAACTCTTCTTGACCCTATTTGGGGTTTTCTTGGCAAAGATACTGGAAGGTCTGCCATTTCCTTCTTCAGTTCATTTTATATATAAGGGAACTGAAGCAAATGGGGTGAAGTAGCTTGCCCAGGGTCACCCAGCTAGTAAGTGTCTAAGGCCAGATTTGAACTTAAATAGATGGATCTTCCCTTTTCTTTCTTTCTTTTTTAATTATAGCTTTTATTTACAAGATATATGCATGGGTAATTTTTCAGCATTGACAATTGCAAAGGCTTTGCAACTTTTCCCCTCCCTCCCCCATTCCCTCTCCAAGATGGCAGATAGACCAATACATGTTAAATATGTTGAAGTATAAATTAAATACAATATAAGTATACATGTCCATACAGTTATTTTGCTGCACAAAAAGAATTGGACTTTGAAAAAGTGTACAATTAGCCTGTGAAGGAAATCCAAAATGCAGGCAGGCAAAAATAGAGGGATTAGGAATTCTATGTAATGGTTCATAGTCATCTCCCAGAGTTCTTTCGCTGGGTGTAGCTGGTTCAGTTCATTACTGATCCAATGGAACTGATTTGGTTCATCTCATTGTTGAAGATGGCCAAGTCCATCAGAATTGATCATCATATAGTATTGTTATTGAAGTAATTAATGATCTCCTGGTCCTGCTCATTTCACTCAGCATCAGTTCATATAAGTCTCTCTAGGCTTCTCTGAAATCCTCCTGCTGGTCATTTCTTACAGAACAGTTATATTCCATAACATTCATACGTCACAATTTATTCAGTCGTTCTCCAATTGATGGGATCTTCCCTTTTCAATAGTATTTCATTTTTCCAATTACATGTAAAGATAGTTTTCAACATTCATTTTTGTAAGATTTTGAGTTCCAATTTTTTTTCTTCCTCCTTCCTTTACCATTCCCTTCTTTAAAATATCAAGTAATCTGATACAGGTTATATACATGGACAAGCATTTTAAACATAAAAGGTGGGTCTTCTTGACTCCAGGTCTGGCAGTCTAACCACTGAGCAAGTCCCCCAAAATACTACACAAAATTGGTTGTAGTAGTAGTAGCAGTAGTAGTAGTAGTAGTAATTACATTTTCAATTTCCGAAATAAAATCAATGATCATGCTAACCACTGATCAACCCCCCAAAAGAACTACATAAAATTAGTAGTAGTAATAGTAGTAATTACATTTTCAGTTTCTGGAATACAATTAATGCTCTGGCACTCTAACCTCTGAGTTAAAAAGAACTATGCAAAATTAGTAGTGGTGGTAATTATATTTTCAGAGCCTAGAACACAATTGGTGCTTAATAAGTGCTTAGTGGTTTACCATAGTGCCATTGAAGGACAAGCCTGGCTAGATGAGACCTGAGATCCATGAGATGATAGATCTATAGTCCAACCCCCTTATTTCACAATTGAAGCTGAATGTGGAGGGAGTTCTCCATGATCCCAAAGGCAGTAAGTAAGTAACAGGGGAGGAATAGGGACCCAGATCTCGTTCCTCCAAACCCAGCATTCTTTCATTGAAATATGAAGTGGGAAGTAAGGAATGGGAGCAATATTGTGATAATTAAGGACTCCCCGAGTGACCCCTTTCTTCCTCTGCTTTCTAAATAAAAGAGCATTTCTGCCTGAATGATGCAATTAATTAGAACCATAGAATTAAAACTTCAAGACATCTTCTAGTCTATTCTTAAAAATGAGGAAACAGAGGCTCCAAAATGTAAGGGACTTGACCAAAGTGACGGCCGAACGAGGGAGAGAGCCAGGATTCCGGCCTAGGTTCTCCCCAGAAGAGCAAGTCCTCTTTCCCCAACTCTCTCTGCCTCTATCCCAATCCTTATTGGAAGTGGAAGGAAAGGACTCATCCTTTGCCTTTTTATGTACCTATAGATAATTATCAAAAAAGGATCTACTTTTAAAAAGTCAGAAGCAATGTAAAGGTGTGTATCCATGTGGGGAAGACAAGGTAAGTGAAAGATCAGCAGGATCACACTGAACCAAGGTCATCCTTTAGCATGGGACCCTCCCCAAAGGGGCCAAGGCGCCGACTCAGCTCCATCATTCTGTTGTATCCAACTGTAGAATGATTGTCTATTTTAGTTTAGATTTAAGAGAAACTCAGAAGCAGGAAGCTTTTGTTAAAGATGAGCCCTTTAAGAGGAGCCTAGAGAGTGATGAAGCTGTGTGGCGTTTTACTTTAGAGGCAGAAATATTGAAATGGAGAAAGAGAAAGGGAGAAAGAGACAGACGCTGAACATATAACACAAAAATAACACAATTCAAAAATAATAACATATGCAAGAAATAAAACCCAAGGAAAGTAGAAATTCCTCTTGGGGAATAAAATATTTCCTTTACTCCCCCTCAAAGAACTGAAAGCCCTCCTCATCTCCCTTCCTTTTGCATATGGTCTCAACCTTTTCCAGATTGAAGTCCATTTTTGCATTTTGCAACTTCTTGTTGCTCTAATAATTAGGCTGAGTGGGTTTGCCGTTAGAAGAAAACATTCCCTATATGAATAGATGTGTGTGTGTACAGATATGTGTGTGTATCGGGCTGAAGAAAAAAACACTGATTAATGCTAGGGAGGAACAATTAATTGGCAAATTAATTGGAGTCTTCTTTACACTTCTATGATTGAAGATAATTATTTGTTTTATTTAATATGTTCTATTTCAATTAACGCCACCGGTGACTATACATATATGGAAAGCTTTTTTGATTTATGTGTTTAAATACTCCACATGGTAGTGTGGGAGTTTATTGAGTAAATCAATCAAGTTATCTCATCCCATTTAAAGAAGTGACATGTGGTAAGCCCTGGTGCATTTGTGGAGTGAGAATACATCTTAATTGTTTACTAGGTAATGTTACTTGGGTAACCTAGGTATGACAGGAAGATCGTTCTAATTGGGTAAGGCTTGGTCACATCAGCTGGGGCCTGTTTGAGACCATCAGCTAGTTCTTTTTAAGGGTCTGAAAGTAGAGAGGAAAGCATTTTGGCTAACCTCTTAAGAAGGAATTGAAAGAGAAAAGCAAAACCTCTGTTGAAGAGGTCCTCAACCCCACAGGGGATACCTCTGGACTTCTGAGGGGAGAGGTAGCTAGCTGCCCTCTGAGGACACCTGACTGCCAGTGTGAGTGCGTGTTGGATCAAGGGCCTCAGGGTCAGATGTGTGGCCCACATATACTGTATTCTTCAAGAACTCCATCCATACTGTCAGACCCTCACACTTCTACTGCACTCTGGGTATCTTAAAATAGGAAGAGATGAGCCCCTAAAATAAAATAGAGGCCCTGAACAATAATAACACAACTAGATTTTCTGTCCAAAAATCAAAATTTGGTCATGGTCCAGGTTACGGGGAGCTTCACCTGAAGCCTGATTTTCCTGCCTTGTTTTTCCTGCTAAAAGAAATTCACACTTCCAGGGAACCCTTTTCCCTCTCTGAATCTTCATCTGTTCCGCTGTAAAATAAGGGGCTCCAGCTTGATAAGCTCTCAGAGCCGTTCTAAGCCCTCACATTTTAGAATTCCTAATAAGCAACAGAAAGGTAGAAAATCACAGGAGGGAGGAAGAAAGACCAGCCCTTGGTAAGGAAGGTTGGGCTGGCCTCGGGCCCTTTGGTGAGGTGTTTGCTTACAACCTGAGTCAGTTTACATCATCTCGCATCTGATTCCAAAAGAGCCCAGATGTTTTATTAAAGACACACAAGTAACTCTGCAGGTGTGAGATTGGATGAGCTTGGGCGGGAAGAGAAGAGGCTGGAAGCTTTCCCTCTCCCAGGAGGACGGAAGATTTCACAGGGATGAGACGCTGACCAAGGTGAATCCAGTGTCCCAATGGCCTCTCTTCCCTGGCTCAGGCCTTAGGAGAAAGAAGCAGAGCTAAAGGGGCTCTCTTTGGGCTAATTTCTCCTGACTAACTCTTCGGGAAGATTGGGTCACTCAGCATTAGGAAGTAATACACCCTTACCTAAATAATTCAAAACACATCGGTACATTTCTTAATTGCCAGAGACTTGTAAACAAGTCTGTTGAATGGTTCCTTGCCTGCTCAGCTGGCTGAGATCATGGCAATGTCGGATTCTGAACTGGCATTGGATTTCTCAAGGATTGCCGGTTTCGTGTGGAGGAAATGAGGAAGTTAGCTTAGAATGTCTAGAATCCAAACCCTTTATTTCACAAATGAGAAAGACCTAACTTAGGTCTAGAGAAGGTGCCTTGAAGTCATTCAGGGAGCAAGAATCAAGGGTGGGATTTGAACTCAGACCCCTGAGGAGAATGCCCTTTTCTGTACACTCTTTTTCCTCCTTTGCTATTCGGTTTAATTCAAGGATTTGAAATCTGGATGCATGCTCTCTACCCACCACTGTACTCCTCCTCAATGAAAATTAATAATTTCTGAAATCTGCTTGTTGGAATAAATTTATTTGGCCATTCCTTTTTTTCCCCATCTTATGCAGGGTATCTCAAAATCTAGAAGGTATATCTTGCTACAGAATACACTGGTAAATGTTTAATACCTGGCTCTCTAAAGGAAAAAAAAAAGTACCCATGATATACTTTTAGGTTTAATTTTCATTGTTAACATATTTAAAAGTTTAGATATTCATCAAAAAACCAAATTAAGCATGCATCATTTTTATCTGCTGATTTCAAAATGTAAATGCTCATAGTAAAAATTTAACAACCAGCTCTCTTGAATCAATCCATTTCTTCAGGCCTCTACTTGCATGGAATAAAGACAAGCTTTTGGAAATGACATGAAAGACAATGTTTCAAGTAGCAGAGGCTTTGCCTATTTAGGTTTTTGTTTTGTTTTGTTTTAAATACAAGAATTTCATTGCCCAATGTATTCATTCGCACGGCATACTCCAAAATTTTGGGAGCTGGGATGGTACCTCAGATTTAGACAGCGCTTTGTAGTTTCTAGAAAAAGAAGCCCTAATGTATATTTTAACATATATATAACATATATTGGATTGTTTGCCATCTAGGGAAGGGGGTGGGGAGGAGAAGGGGAAAATCTGAAACACAAGGCTATGCAAGAGTCAATATTGTTAAATTATCCGTGCAAAAGTTTTGAAAATAAAAAGCTTAAAAAAAAAAAGAAAAAAGAAAAAGCAGCCATTGAAGTGATTTTGACAAAGGACAAAATGGATCAACAGGAAGTGACAAGAGTCAAAGGGAACTTTCTAACTTTAAATCAAAAAAAGGTTGGGATGAGAATGTAGATCTCGGTAGAGTAGGAAGAAGGAGATTCAAAGATACATCCCTTAAGATTGCTAACAAGATGAGCAGTTGTTCTATGTCCCAAAACTTCCTGGAAGCCAAGACTTTGGATAGACTTCTCTCTCCTTCTGTGGAAAAAAAAGGATTGTTAGTAGATTCCTATTCTGATGACTGAGTATGTGAAAGTCTGACTTTCTTTAAAAAAGATCTGAAGCTCAGGCTCTTGGCTCTATACTTAAGCATCCCTACAACTCAGTGAAAAACTTGGCACAAAGTAGGGACTTTATAAATGCTTGCTTGCTTGATTAATTAATTAATTAATTAAACTAAAAGAGAGATGGTAGCAACCATTCCTTTTCTGTGGGGAAAAGGAATCACATCAATGGAACTCTTTAGATTGAAAAACCCAGTCTATAGCAAGAACAAGGAGCATCCATCCAATAGTAGGTGCTCAATAAATGCTTATTCCCTCCCTCTCTCCATTTGTGAGATCCCAAATTGGCTGCTTGAGTCGATGCAATCTGGATATCAAAAAGAGGAGTAGATCTTCCTTCTGTTGGTTTTTAGACAATGAATTATCTTACGTTATAATCTCCATTTTAACAACTTGAGATTTCTCTGACTTTTCCTTCTTCCATCAACTAGTCCAGAATGGCTATTACAAAGCCAAAGACGGAGATCCCAGGACTGGCTTCTTCACTGGGTAATGTAGAATCTAATCGAAAAATCATTGGACAAAGGTTCAGCAGAGCTGAGTTCTCATCCTAACTCATCAGAAATATGATATTGGGAAAGTTTCTACCTCTTGGGACTATAGTTTCCTCATTACATAAATATTGGAATAAGTTGCCATTTCCTTCTCGGATTAAGTGCTCTGCCCAGGGTCACACAGTTATTAAGTGGCTGAGGCCAGACTTGAACTCAGACCTTTTCGACTCCAGACCTGGCACTCTATCAGTTGCATCCTTAGCCGCCCTAAATAATTCTTTTGCTTTCTGCATTGTATGTAGTGCCTCCTCTGGGGAGATTCCCTAATTTGGTACTCAGAGGTTTGCAGATTGCATCTCCTGGGGTTCAATTATTCTTCTAGATTCTAGGATACTCTGTGGGTCTATACTCCTAAGACTTTAAGCCCCCAGTGGTGAGCTGCTCTTTATGAGGTAGCCAATAGGCACAATTAGCTCAAAGTAAAGGCATTTATTAAGATGGAGCAGCAAGAACAATAACTATTAAACATTTCCCCCATAAATCTGCAGAGCGCTCATCAAAAGACACATATGGGATAAGTGAGAAGAGAGATACAAAGAGCAGTGAGACGCAAATGAAGAGCGGAGGTAATTGGCTATTGCAGAGTCCCAATGTCCTTCACTTCCCTGTAGGGTCCTCATGCAGGTCTACCCTGGTTGCAAACAGTTGAGCTGCCGGCTTCCCTGGGCCCTTGGGGAGACTGCTCTTCATGGCTGAACTCTTGCTAACAGAACTAGCATTTGCTTAGACCCATAGTTGGCTCTCTTCTCTGCTACTAGATGACAGGCTTTTTAAAAAAGCATTTTTGGGGGAGAATGACAAGACATTTTTCCTTTCTTTATCTGAGACTCCATAGTAAGAGTGTGCGCCTCTGCTCCTTGATGGATACGTCCCAACGGTGTCTTAAACTCTCAATCTGTCCTGCTGTCTTTAAGGCTTTTATAGACGTGTCTAGGATATGGCTAGTGTTTTCCTAGCTAGTGATCAGTAGCCATTAAAAAGCATGAGGACAGACATCTCAAAAGCTGTTATTTTCTTCCTTGACTTTTTCTGAAGCCAGAAACCCTAAAGTCTAACCTAAGATTAAATGAAATCCTATATATCCAATATATTCAATATTATTCTATATTAATATATCCAATAAATGGTCGTCCAGCCTTTGTTCAAATATCTCCAAGGAGGGGGAAGTCACCACATCTTGAAGTTTCCTTCTACAATAGCAGTCCTAACTTTTTGATGACAATATAGAAGTCCTAGGGAACGCCTTCAGACGCAGAGAGTTAAGTGGTCTATCCAGAGTTATATAAGTAGTATATTTCTTTTTTCTTTTCTTTTCTTTTTTTTTTTTTTTGCTGAGGCAATTATAGTTAAGTGACTTGCCCAAAGTCACACAGCTAGGAAGTTTTAAGTGTCTGAAGTCAAATTTGAACTCAGGGCTGGTGCTCTATCTACGGCACCCCCTAGCTGCCCCTATAACTAGTATATTTCAGAGTCAAGATTCATATTCCACGAGAGAAGGAGTTAATAAGCATTTATTATGTGCTACCTACACGGAAGACACTGGCACAGGACCACCCAGCATGGTGTGCCCTCATCCGAGAGGGGACTATGCTCTGTGAACAAAGCAGAATTGAATGAACTCAGAAGAAATGCGAGATGCTCAGAGTTAGGGACTCCACCCCAGATGTTCCTAGGGACCGTCTGGGTCCAACCTGTGGCGGAGCGTTCCAAGCTCATATCGGTCTGATCGACCATAGTCGGACACCATTTGGGTCCTCTTTGAGATGGAAGGACAGCAGCTAAATATATAAATATAAATATATTAATAACATAAATATATATTATATATAACATAAATATATATATATATATATATAAATATATATATATATATATATATATATATATATATATATATATGAGCAGCTGGATAACTCAGTGGATAGAACACCGAACCTGGAGTCAGGAAGATCTGAGTTCAAATGCAGCCTCGGACATTTCCTAACTGTGAGCACTTGAGCCAGTTATTTAATGTTTGCCTTCATCCCCTAGAGAAGGAAAAGGCAAACTGCTCCAGCATCTTTGCCAAGAAAACCCCATGGGCAGCATCAGTGGGCTATGGTCTAGGGGTCATGAAGAGTCAGACACAATTGAAACACAATAAAAACATACACCAAAGCACTTTACAAATATGACCTCATTTGATCATTCTAAGAGACAGGTGCTATTTGTTTTCCTATTTATGTCCAAGGGAACTGAAGCAGAGAGAGATCAGTGACTTGTCCAGAGTCACACAGCTTGTGAGGGTCCTAGGCCATATTTGAACAGAAATCCTCCTGACTCCAAAGCCGGTATTCTATCCCCTATACTAAACGGCTTTTTTCCATAATTCTAAGTCAATGAGGCAGGTCCGGAGAAGGTAATCTCTAACATCTGCACAGGGATTTAGAGGCAGGACTACTGTGTTTTTATGTCTCCTCCATGGGGGTATTTACGCAGAGAAAGTGTGTGGTCAATTAAAGAGATGGAGTCTCATAGTCTTGCCCAAATCGACAGGCTCATGGAAACAGCTCGATTCACAGCATGACCGGCCACCGTCAGCTAAGCAAGATGGAAGACAAACTCCCAATTGAAGCAAATGTGGAGCCTCAAACTTGCTTTGGCTATGACAGAACCTGGAGCGGGAGGGCAGCAGCACCCCAACATTCACCCAATAACTGCCTTATGCAGAGTCCAATTCTCCAAAGAGAATTCTCTTCTCTTTTCTCCAAAGAAAGTCATTCCTCCCCCCTCCTCCCCCAGTGGAGGGACAGCCTGACCCACACACTTCAGCATGGAAAGAAAGAAAAGAAGATCAGGTCTTCATTATCCTCTATGCAGAGAACCACAGCCCCAGATCCAACGCGACCCTGGGGCCTCCCGTGGGGCAATAGCGACAGCCTTCCCCCCGAGATCCCACCCCCGAATGGAGGCTTAATTCCAAGGAAGTAAGAGGACAGGCCCCATAATTATAGATCTGTTCCAGTTTTCTCAGTGGGGAAATTCAGCTTTGTGTTGGAGTGTCAGTATGATTTTCCTGGTCAAAGAGACATTACTTTGCCAGGTAATGGTAGTATTTGGGCTGGTAGGAACTGGTAGTGATGAATTTTCCCCAATTTATAACAAAATGATGATGTAGGGGGTCTCGATACACACATGTTAAGCTGCCCATTTTCCTCTTGAAATACTTGACTCTGTTATTTGCAGGTTGCTTAAAAGGTAGCATTATGGTTTTCAAAGCCACCTTTGTGTGCACTTGCCAGTTGTAGGAGGAGAGAGGAAAAACAACTTCATACCTAGTGGTTGACCTTGTTAACTCCTTCTCCCCAAGGACTTAGCACTTGAAAATTGGGGGAGGGAGCCCTTCAAACACATGAGCTCATTTGAACCTCTCTACAACCCTATGAAGCAGGGACTAGAGGATGGTTATCATCCCCCTTTCATAGAAAGGGAAACTGAGGAAACTGAGAAGGAGGAGGAGGAGGAGGAAGAAGGAATGCTTGTCAATAGAAAAAACTTAACTTTAAAAAGAAGAGATTGGACTTTAAGTTATGATGACTTGCCAGTGTCACATAGAGAGCATGTGGTCTGAACCCCAATATTTCTGACCCCAAGTTCAAGAGTATAGATACTACAGCAGGTTGTCTCATCTATGGACATGACTCAAGGGAAGTGAAACCAAAGGCAGAAATGACTCTAGGAAAAGAGGACCAGGCCAGAACTTTGATGAAGCTCTTCTTGTGGCTCACCAACCATCCAAAACCCCTATCTCGTATCTGTATGTTCCTCCTGGTGCCTCCATGTTGGGGAAGAGCCCAGGCTGGCCATCCAGGCTCTGCTTCTGATTTGGACTCTAACAATATATCCCTCGTTGGGTAATGGCAGCTCTGCCTCCCCTCCCTTCTTCTCAACTGCCCCCCATGTCATCTCCTTTTTTGTGTATTGTCTTTCCCCTTTAGAACATAAACTTCCCAAGGACAAAGATTATCTTTCTTTTTGCTTGTATTTGTATTCCTTGTTACAAGTCCTGGAACATAGAGAGTGCTTAATGGATGCTTGTGCTTTGAATGCTTATATATATGTATATGTGTATATATATATATGTATATATTTATATTTATGTATACACACATAACATACATATATGTGTATATTTGCATATATACATATGTGTATATATACATGATATATACATATAAATACATGTATGTATGTATGTATGTGTGTCTATTATTAATGACTCACTGTGTTCCTGGTTCTGTGCTAAGAGCTGGGGACAAAGAAAATAATCCAGTCTCTGTTCCTTGACATGCAGTTTCTAACCCCCTTAGATCCTCTGAGTCTCAATTTCCTTCTTTGTAAGATGAGATGTGTGTGTGTGTGTGTGTGTGTGTGTGTGTGTGTGTGGGTGTATGTGTTAAAGATAGCAAGTGAATTTGTCAGTTCTTTGTCATTCACACCTCATAGGTCAAGTGTATACAAGCCATTTTGATTATGGTCTGACTTTCAGATCAGGGAATATATCGAAAGCCTTTGACTCACTTCTAGCAGATGAAATTTCCAGATGACATGAATCCAGAGCTGGAAGGGGCCCTTTGAGTTCATTGATTCAACCTCTTCATTTTACAATGAGAGAACTGAAGCCCTGAGAGGGCTTGTGACTGGTTGAAAGTACCTAGTGGTAAGTAGGAGATGGGAACTTGTCCTTCCTCAACCCTCACTTCCCCTTCCACCAGGCCTCCCATCAAAATCTGCTCTCAGATCCTTCCTTCACACTGAGATTCCCATTTGTATTTTTATAACATAATCGGGAGCCAGGAAATTCCTGGTCCCATCCTTTCCAGGAAGATGAAATTTCAAGAATGCTTGATACTCTTCCAGAAATCTGAAGTTCAAGAAATTATCCATTCAGCTACTGAACCTGCAATCAAAAGACCCAGATTTGAGTTCTAATTCTGCCACTGAACACGGATGTGATTTAGGGCATGTTATTTCTCTAGACCTCAGTGTGCCCATCTGCAAAATGAGAGAACTGCTGAGGTTCCCTCCAGCTCTAGAATTAGATACTATGATCTCTCAGGCTTTGAAGTTATACCATTATTATCCCTGGATAGGTGGTCAATTGGGCTCTCTTTAAAGAAAGGGGGATGGTACCAAAGTACAGACATTCCCTCTCTTGCCTCATCAAGGACCAAAGCCTTCCATACAATCCATCTCAGATCTCCCAAGATCTCTAAAAATAGATTCACCAAGATTGGCCGCCATCTTTAGTAATAAGTGCTGCATAAAAAGGGGCTTCAGTCCCACAAGAACTCAAGCCAATCAACTGAGCCCAAACTAGGAGTTTTATCTCAATTAGCCTACCTTGGCGGAGGTCTCCCAATGTCCTTGGCTCTCAATGAAAATGTCCTTGGCTACAATCCATTCCTATTAGAATGTGATCTCACTGAGGACAGGGACCATGTTTTTATCTTTCTTTGTATTCTCAGCACTTAGAACAGATCTGAAGGAGTTAGTATATGCAAAAAACTTTGTAATCTTAGGACCATATAAACACTGGTTATTGTTCTCTGACCTCTGACCTGTAGAAAGATACAACCGATGAAGTCCTAACCAAAAAATAAACCCACAGAAAGCTAATCAGGGAACACCCTGAGCCATCAACTAGGGATGAATGAAAAAAGGAAAAGAGGACATTTCATATTTGGACCTTTATGCACCAATTTAAAAATTCCCAATGAAGTCCTTAAGCTCACAATTGCTCCTGCCCAACAGAACTGGAGTGATATTATTACCCTCGGCCCAGTCGAGCTCTGAGAATCCTGCATGCTCATTTGAGCAGAGAGTAAGCAGGCAGAGTGTGACTGCTCATATTCTCGGTTGGAATGAGTCAACAGATGCAATTTCCATGCTAGAATTTGTTAGCCCCTGAACATACTTAGCCAAGAATTTATTTTATTTTATCTTATTTATTTAAAATCTTTTTTTTATATTTTTTTGCATTTTCACTTGAAATCCTGGTTCTTTAAATTCAGTCCCATGTTGGCAAAGCTGTTGTTGTCATGGAGAAAAGGAGTTCTCCGCAGTTCTGGAGACAGCTTGGAGTTGCTGTTCCCTGCTATTTAAAGACTCTAGCACATTGAAAAGTACACTCTGTGTTCATACAAGGCCATGCACACGCTACAGACAAACATTTGGCTGATGGTCAGGTCTATACCATGACGCCGGGATCTCAGACTGAGTCCAAGATCCGGGCAGTGGATTGGTAGAAATGGTCTAACTCTAGCCAGTTCCAGAAGGGGCAGGAAGTTAGGAAGGTCTCCTCCACTCATTACAAGACTCCCTCTGTGCTCAGCAGAAAATGAGACCCAGTGATTTGATTGTTTGCGTGCCTTTGTGAGGTCTACTGTAGAGTTTGACTTTCTGAGCAAGGAGGTTAAGACCACAGTTGGGTGCAATTCAATTCTATTTACAAACATTAAGTACCTTTTATGTGCCAGGCCTTAGAAAAAAGAAAAATTGTGGTCCTCAAAGACCTTGATCAATCAATCAATTAAACTAACAAACAAGAATGTGTTAATGACCTGCTATTTGACAGGCACCATGCTAGACATGGAATACAATGACAAATATCAAAATGGGGCTGCAGACAATGGACATGGAGGCTACATGTATGCAGAGAAGTAAATATGATTTATGTCCAAATTAGTTACAGCAGTCGACTGAGCTCTGGATTGGCGGCGGGGAAACTTGTGTACAAATGCAGCCTGGGATATTTATTAGCTGCGTGACTCTGAACAAATTTCTCTGTGCCTCAGTTTCCTCATGGGTAATCTGAGGACAATAATAGCACCATCTAGTATTTTTGTAGATATAGCATGAGATATATGCTAGCAATTATTGTTGAATTGTTATGTCTGACTTTTCATCATCCCATTTGAGAGTTCTCTTGAATATGGGGATGATTGGTCATTTCCTTCCCCAGCTCATTTTACAAATGAGGAAACTGAGACAAACAGGATTAAGTCACTTGTCCAGGATCACACAGCTTGTGATTTGAAGCAGATTTGAAACTCAGTCTTTCCGACTCCAAGCTTAGCACTAGATCTACTATATCACCTAGTTGCCCCCTAGCTATTATAACAAAATAAATATGTCATCTTTCCAGCCATCTCCAACCTAGCTTTTATCTGCTGTCCATCCACCATTCTCCTACTCTGCTCTCTCACTTTAGGTCCCAACTGGAATGAAAGGTATTCCCTCTCCCGTTTCCATCTATTGAAACAATCCTGGTGTCTTCACTTGAAACTTCCACATTCTCCTTCCTGCAGTTCTTTGGTCCTTTGAGGACCACAATTTTCTTCTTCGAGGACCACAATTTTTTCCTTCAGGTGAAAATGATTTCTTCCTTCTCCAGCTTCCCATTGTTCCTTAGATCTGGCCGGCTCCAGTAGACTTATCTACCATCCTGTGTGTCATTGACATTTTGGCATTTGTCCAACCAACTAGCTGACACTGAGTTTCTTGAGATCAGATCTTAGTTGACCATGGAAAAGATTGTGAATTTAAAGTGTGAGTTTGTATCTCAGTTCTAGTGCTTATAGCTGTGAGATCTTAGACAGCCTTTTTCACCAATCTGGGCCTTCATTTCCCTATCTGTCCTATGACTGACATATCTCATGATATCTCTTTTAAGTCTCTTTTAGCCCTAGATTTAAGACAGATTCTCTTTTTATACCCCTAGGAGTCCAGCACAGTGCCTTATATATAATAGAAGCTTAATAAATAATATGTCTTGAGTTGAGTTGTTGAATTTGGTTCAATTCAATCATATTCAGTGCTTTGTTAAGATTGCCTTGGGGGATGAGAGGAGGGGAGGAACAGAAGAAGTCTAAGAAATATTCATGGGGGAAATAATCACACGCCAATAAAACAGCTGTCTAGCATGAAGCATATGCCTGGGTCTTTTGGTTGCAACCAGGACTGTATGAAATAATCTAGACTTAATAATGGAAATTCTAAAATGTGAAATTATAGACAATAGCATCACAGATCCAGGAAGAGAAAGCTCAGGGGACCAGCTGATAACTGATCTGATCTTTGGAAGCTGAGTAGGCGTCAGGTTACCCGATTCCTTACTAAAAATCTTATTGGCTCCATAGCTGTTGACTCTCTTGAGGAAACAAAGTCTATACATTTACTCTTTGCTTTATAAAATGCTTTCTTTCATTTGTTTTAGCCCAATACAATTTTCAGTGCAGAGAGAAAACTAAAGAAAGTCTACAAATTGAGGGTGTAATTTGTTTCCTTAAAAACTATTTACTATCATACTTTTTAACCTTTACAATATTTTAATGCAGAAGTCCCTGGGTCTCCCTGGGTCTCAGTTTCCTCATCTTTATAAAAAAATAATTCTAAGATCTGGAAAAGCCTAAAGAGACCATTGTGCATGGGATATTCAGGGAGGACCAGGAATCTCATATGAGGGTTGCTCCGGGCTCTTTTCAAGGCTGCTCATCCACTTTTGGTGTCCACCTTCTCCCAACTCTCACCTGTGGCCCCAAGAAGCTGTATCATGCACGGTGAGCACACGCCAATAAATCTATCTAAGCAGATGGGCTAAACCAGAGTAAGAATAACCAATGGGCCTATCAGTGAGTCAGGGAGATGTCTACCCTAAGTATGTGAAGACTTTCCCTGCTGAAAGGACAACAAATTGGTTCCAAAGGCCAAAAAGATGGTTGAAGCAGCTTTTATGGAGTGCTTAGAGCTTGGCAAGGCATAAAAATGGCAAGGTCATCTGTTGCAATCCTAGGGCCATCACCAGTCATCCTGACTCTGGTCTTGCCATTGCACTCTGATGACACTAGAAGATAAAGTGAGACTGATGACATTTGCAAGTCTGCCTCACTTAAATCCAAGTCTGCACAAGTTAAGACCTCATCCTATAATGTCATTGGTTCTCTCTGAAAACAAAGAATAAACAACATATTAAGAAGTTGATGATCATGCTATTTGCCCAAGGAACAGGTGTTTAAAGGCAAGTCCACTGACCTAGAAGTCAGAGCTCTTTCCACTGTATGCTGCTACCTGACAGGATGACCTTGGAGATCCTTTCTAGCTGATCAACTAAGCAATCAACAAGTATTCTTTAAGTACTTATCATGTGCTAAGCACTTTACTAAATCCTGGCATGGATACAAAGACAATGCAAAGTAGTTCCTGCCCTCTAGGAGCTTACATTATAATGGGTCAGACGGACATTTGTGCTGAGCACCTGGGACAGCATCTCCCTTTTCTTCCTGGGGAAGCTGAAGAGCTCCCTTCCGGGAGAGTTAGAATGGAAATACACTTCCATTAGAGGAGATATTGTATCTCATATGGCAACATTCTGCAATTGTTTTTAGTTTTCTAACCAGTTTCCTCATCTAGAATAAGAAGTGTCTACATAGAGCTTTATGGTTTGTAAAACACTTTGTAAATATCATCTCTTTTTGTACTCATAACAATTCTGAGAGGTAGATGCTACTATTATCCCTGTTTTACAGATGTGGAAACTAAGGAAGACAGAGCTTAAATCATTAGCCTATAGTCACACCCTTATAAATATGTAAGTCCAGATTTGAATTCTTGATTTAATATCCTAGGTTCTATCCCATGAGCC
Source organism: Antechinus flavipes (assembly GCF_016432865.1). Taxonomy (NCBI): domain Eukaryota; kingdom Metazoa; phylum Chordata; class Mammalia; order Dasyuromorphia; family Dasyuridae; genus Antechinus; species Antechinus flavipes. Next base: position 662,861,482 of record NC_067399.1, read on the forward strand.
TCCTTTCAAACACTGAGGGTCAATGTAGCTACCTAGCCAGAAATTCCAGTAAGTAAAGGTATTAAGGAAGAGCCTCCCACTCAAGGAAAGCAACCTTGGCAAAGACACAAAAGTGGGACATGGATCAACATGTGAGAAGAGCAGCAGGTACGCCAGGGGCAGTTGGATCATAAAGTGTGTGTTGTATGTGGAACTTCTCATTCTGGGAAATAATTATCTGTGTCTAACCACACATCTACCAGAGGGAAGCTGCCCCAAACCTTGAAAACCTTCCTGGTAGGCTTCTTTTCAATAGTATCACATAGGAGAAACAAAATGATTACTTTTTAAATAAAAGAGATAATAAAAAAATTATAGCAAAAAAATGAAACTTGTTTTATGTAGATCTTATTACAATTCATGTTTGCTTTTCATCTTGTCTCATTAAGAGTTTGTGTGACTTTGAAAAAGTCATTTGAGCTCTCTGCATCTAAGTTTCCTATTAGGTAAAATAAGGCATTTGGGCTAGATGGCCTCTAAAGTTTGTTTTAGCTTCTTCCTTCCTACTTATCTTCCTTCTCTCTGTTTACTTCTTTCTTCCCTCCTTCCATTCTCCTTTTCCATCTCCTTCCTTCTGTCCCTCCTGTCTCCTCTACCCACTTCTGTCTCTCTCTTTTTGTCTTTCTCTTTTCTTCATTCCTTTGTTCCTTTCTTCCTTCCTTCCTTTCCAGGGTCTCCCTTTTTCACCCAGGATGCAATGATCACTCAAAGGACTGATCCTGTTCTTATCATCATGGAACAACTTATTTAATGTTTCTTAATCTTTCTTTAATTTCTTTCTGAAGCAGATTAGCTCACCTTCCTTAAGCAATGTGATAACCTTTGTTCCCAGAGTCTCCCCAAACTGATACCAAATTTAGTTTGGACATCTAATTGGCTTAATCCACCACAGCTCAGAACTCCCAAGCTCTAAAAATCCATCAACCTCATCAAACCTAGATCCTTTAGTTCTGAATCCGTAGTACTATGGAGTTCAGAGCATCTTAAAACAATTGTATGAACAGTTGTATGAAGAAAGCAGAACAAGGAGAGAAAGACCCACAACAAGTAAGATTGTATAAATGAAAATAAAACCCAAATCCATTGGAACTCACAATGAAGGCAAGGCCAAGCTTCAGTCCTGGCAGACAGTTGAGGAAGCACCCTTTCTCCATGTGTTAAAAAACTGGGACACCCTAAGCATAGAATGATGTGGCTTTTGTCAAGTATTGTCACTGTCAGTTGGTTTTAGTTGAAACAGAGGGTTCTGTAGCCCCAAGGAGGGGGAAACAATGGAAAGATATCTGATAATAATACTGATGTGATGATATAAGTCTGCAATTATATAACACTTAAGGCAGAACTATAATGATATATATATATATATATATATAACATATACATAACATATATGTATATATGCATTAATATGCTGTCCTTTTGCCTCAGGAGGTCCAAAATGACATCACTATGTTGGGAGTCAAAATATAGCATGTCTGACTGTAGCTAATCACATCAATATGAACTTGGAAAGCTCTACAACAGACTGGACACAAATAGTCCATACGGACATTTAAAATGGAGATATCTCTAAATTTGCTCATTTCATATTTCCTTTCATCTTTTTGTCTTCCTCTTTTCTTCGTTCAACACCTTGGCTCATGTTGCATAGCCCTTTCTTTAATGTGGGCACGCCATGCCGGCGGCCCAGTGTCCGCATCTTCCACATCTCACAATTGATTCCAAGTTCTTCAGAGATATCTTGAGAGTGTCCGTACTTGTCTTTTATGACTTCTCCATAAAATGATCCATAAAAAAACCGATGAGTTCCAACAATGTAGTCAGCCCATTGAGTTGTTCTCTCTGCAATAGACTTTGAATGCTTTTAGCACAAGGAAGGATCTCAATGTCTGGTACCCTTTTGTAGTGTTCTTCTTCTTTTAAATAATGGTTCTCTCTGGGAGAAAGTTTCTCAGGGAGGTTTTCTGGAGGCAGCCTTAGTTGCACTTGAAAGTAATAATCACCTCAAAATGCAGCCAGGTGATAAAATGTAAATGTTTATTTTCTCCTTCCAAAATAGCCCGGTTACTTTTTCTTAGTGGCCTATCTTTCTGCTTGGTTCCAAGAGTTCCCTCCAAATGTCTCCAAATCCAAAGGTTTGTCCTTCAGCCTCCAGCCAGCCAAGTGGAAAATGCAATGAATCTCTCTTGCCTCGGAGAGAGGGTTTGTGGGCTTCCTCCCAGAGTGCTCCTCTCTGACCCTTGGGAATGTTCCGAAGTAACTCCTGGCTCTAGCTCTACTCCCTCTCGTGGCTTCTTCTGAACTGACGCTCCTCCACTTTGAAAACTCCCTTGACTGACCCATTGAAGTTCTATTTATGCTCCTTCTTCGAGAGAGGGATTGTGGGATATCTCCCAGCATGCTCTCTGGCCCTAAGAGCTTCAAGGAAGGTGTGAATTCGGATATCTCATACTCAACCCTGAAATCTCCCAACTGTGTGAACTCCAATGAGCACTTAAATACTTCTTGCTTATATGAGCTCTCTAAAGGTGTGAACACAAGCATTGTATCAGTTAGTTCTACTTAGTACCTTGTTTCAGGTTCTGGCCCAAAACATCTCCTTGTAAGATCAGATCATTGATACTGAACCATGCTAAATTAGATAATTATTGTCTCTTTCAACTCTAATGACGTAACAATTTGTAAAGATTCCAACATCCTTTCCTGCCAGTGGATCGACAGAATCTCCTTATCTTATTTCATATGGGAGTGATTCACAACAACCCATAGAGTGAGTGCTAATTATTAGCCTTATTTTATAGATGAGAAACTGAGGTTCAAAGTTGAAGTGACATTTTAGGTCATCTTGACATTATTTGTGGTAGAATTTCTAGTTCTCCCTCTACCTCACCACCTGTCTGCCTCCTCTTCCACTTTCTTAATAATCATAAAAAACCTGGCTCTATATATGTCAACTGTCCTGGAAGCCCTGAAGTTTTAACTCAGTGGTTATTATTAATGCTCGTGTAAATGAATTTGCATAACAGAAAAACCCAGATGGTCTAGCCTCAGCTGACCTCTCCTCCCTTATCTCCCACGACATCCTAACCAACAACTCTTGCTTCTTATAGTAAGGTCATTCTTATAAACATCTGCAAACCATCCCAGGCTGCTTTCTGAATCTCTTTCTGTCCCGTGCTGTCTGCCTCCCCCAGAATGCCTTTCCCCCTCTTCTCCACCTACTAGCGCTGCTGCCATCCAATTTCCAATTGGCTGGCTGAACTATTTGATCCTCGAAGTCAGTTTATTTCTTAATGAAGGAATCATGCTAGTCTTGGCAGGTACAGCATTGGTCAGCCTACAATTCTGAAGCTGATCATGGAGGTCTGGTCTAGTTCCATGGTTTTGCAGATGAGGAAACTGAGTCCCAATTAAGAGATGTTAAAGGATTTGTCTTAGTAAATTAGTGCTCCAGTGTTCTCTAAAATCTTGTTTCCTGAATTCAAGCTTAAATAGATTCATCAGGAATCACTAAAACATGCAGAGTCATAATTAGGAAGGAGTTCTTTGTAGTGGCGATAAACTGGAATTGAGTGGATGTCCATCAACTGGAGAATGGCTGAATAAATTGTGGTGTGGTATTATATGAATGTTATGGGATATTATTGTTCAGTAAGAAATGACCAGTGGGATGATTTCAGAGAGGCCTGGAGAGACTTACGTGAACTGATGCTGAATGAAATAAGCAGGACCAGGAGATCATTGCACACAAAAACAACAAGACTATCAATTCTGATGGACGTGGTTCTTTCCAACAATGAGATGATTGATCTTGTGATGAAGAGAGCCAAATACACCCAGAGAGAGATCTGTGGGAAATGAATATGGACCACACTATAGTATTTCACTCTTTTTGTTGTTGCTTACTTGCATTTTGTTTTCTTTCTCATTTTTTCCCTTTTTGATCTGATTTTTCTTGTGCAACATTTATGGAAATATGTATAGAAAAATTGCATGTGTTGAACATATATTGAATCACTTGCCATCTAGGGGAAAGAGTGGAGAAAAGGGAAGGAAAAAATTTGGAGCACAAGGTTTTACAAGGGTGAATGTTGAAAATTACCAAGATATATGTTTTGAAAATATGTATATATATATATATATATATATATATATATATATATATATATATATATATTTAGGATGGAGAAGTCAGGTGATGACTTCTAAGGGACATCTTCCTTGAGATGGGCAACTCCATCCCCATTGTGACCTGAAGATTGCCCTCCCTGTCCTCTTCATCCAAGTGTCCTCTGTCAGTCTATAACTCTGCCAGAGCTGCTTGGTCCGGGGCTTCTCCTCACTCCATTTTACAGATGAATGCACTGAGGTTTAGGGAAATTAGATGACCAGTTTTCAGTTCATAAAGCCCATAAGGATTAGAGATGGGATTTGAATCTTTCTTTCTGATTTCAAGTCCAGGACTTTAATTATCATGCTAAGCAGCCTCACTGTCCCTTCTAGGTTAGGAAAGTTCTAATCTTCTCAAATTGGCACACAAGGAGAGAGAAATCCCAGAGCATGAGTAACCCTCCAGTATCTTTCTCTGCACAGGAAAAATTAGGACATCACTCACCAGCAGCCATGCCTTTACATGCACAAATAGGGTTGGCCAGAAGCAAGCTGCAGTTAGGAAGTTGGCCCCTGGTTGCTTAGCTGTAAAATAAAAGGCTGATAGAGTATCCAGGTAAAGCCTGGATGCTCCTGAATTCAAATGTGGCCTCAGATATTTACTAGTTGGGTGACCCTGAACAAGTCACTTACCCCTGTTTGCCTCAGTTTCCCCATCTGGAAAGTGAGCAGGAGAAGGAAATGGCAAACCACTTCAGAATCTTTGCCAAGAAACCCCAAATAGGATCACAAATAATTAGTCATAATTGAAAAATGAATGAAGAGGGTTTCTAACAGGTCTAAATCTGTGTCATGAGGGATCAGACAAACTCAAACCTTCTGAGCACAAATACTTTGCTCAGACAATGCAATCTCTACATGGACTTCAGAGCACATATAGTTATGAATTTTTTTTTTTTTTGCTGAGGCAATTAGGGTTAAGTGATTTGCCTAGGATCACACATTTAGAAAGTGTTAAGAGTGAAGCCAGATTTGAACTCAGGTTGTCCTGTTCTCTCTGCTGCATCACTTAGCTGCTCCATAGCTATGACTATTTTTGTGGAAAAGAAATAGATTCTTCATTGGCCACTGAGCCAGAATTGGGTGTACATTCAAAAGAATCTAAGAAGGTCTGAAATAAAGAAGACATATAACTCTGACAATCCTAATAAGGTCTGTAAATAGAAGCCTCTGTTTTTTAAATTTTTGCTTTTGAAAAAACAATTTCCTGCTTTTAGGTGAAAGAATTTTGGGGATAGTTATAACCTCATCAGCTCTGAAAGGTCAGAAGAGCAGAAATTCAGCCACAAAAATCAACCACTAGTAGCATCCTAAAGGCAATGAGATGCTGTTTTCTGAGGGGCAAAGTGCCCCTTGTAAATGAACTTGATGGGGTGACTGTAGCAACTGTTTCAAATTTGAGTCCATTTTCCCTGGAGGCTAAAATGGCAGAGAAAAGAGCCTGGCCCAATTCTGGTTTTGCTATATTTTCTCAACAAATATCCTTTCCTTAAAAGCTCACTGGTGCGAGTTGGTCAAATGATAGTGGGGTGCTTACCTTACTGATGGTCTCATTAAAGGCTATCAGTGATTTAAGGAAAATACTAAAACTAGTGACTAATATTTGTGAGCACACAGGAATGGGGGCTCAAGCAATCAAATTAATAAAGATATCCTTAAGTTCACAGGGGTGGCCCTAGAATCTCAAAGATGAAGCTTTGCTCTGTGGATCAGGGTCATCAGTGTTGGGGATGGATAAGAATGTTCCATATGGGATCTCCTCTGAGATAAAATCAAGTCCTTTCAATTGTGAAACTCCAAGATTCTGCCACCTAGGGCTTTCATTATTGGATTTCCTATTTTGAGAGGCACTAGGAAAAAAACGACAAATCTCTCTCTCTCTCTCTCTCTCTCTCTCTCTCTCTCTCTCTCTCTCTCTCTCTCTTCCTCTCTCTCTCTCTCTTCTTCCTCTCTCTCTCTCTTCTCTCTCTCTCTCTCTCTTCTCTCTCTCTCTTCTTCCTCTCTCTCTCTCTCTTCTCTCTCTCTTCTCTCTCTCTCTCTCTCTCTCTCTCTCTCTCTCTCTCTCTCTCTCTCTTCCTCTCTCCTTCTCTCTCTCTCCATTTCTCCCTCTCTTCTCTCTCTGTCTCTGTCTCTCTCTCTCTCTCTCTCTCTCTCTCGCTTGTTTTAGACTATGATTATATAGTCATTTTTCCCTCAATAATTTACAAATCAGACCATATTTTGCGATGATTTTTGTAGACTTACAATTGTTCAATGATATATTCTGAATTACTGACTCCTATGTAAATATTGCTATTGAGATCAGCATGAAAAATAAGTTCTTATTATCACTAAAACACAGGAATCTAGCACATAAATATTCATGTTTTACTTTTTTTCCCCAAAAATCTGGATTGTTTGCTTTATTTTGTGATCTGTGTACATCAATGACTGTTCTTCCTCCATTTTATGGATGAAGAAACTGGGACCCAGAATAATTCACTCTTATATGGTGTTGAAGTCCTTTTCCAGTGATTTATTTCAGCATAGAACTGACTGTAAATTAGCTAGGCAGCTTGGTAGGTAGCATAGTAGACAGAGTGGCAAGTCTAGGGTCAGGAAGAGTTGAGTTCAAATGCAACCGCAGACATTTATTAACTCTGTGACCCTGAGTAAGACATTTAACTTTTGCCTCAGTTCCTCAATGGCAAAATGGACATATCAACAGCACCTATTTCCCAGTATTATTATGGAGACCAAAGGAGATAATATTTGTAAAGCACATAGCACAATATCTGGCACATAATAGGTGCTATATAAACACTAGTTTTCTTCCTTCCTTCCTTCCTTCCTTCTTGCTTCCTTCCTTCCTTTCTTCCCTTTTTCCTCCTTTCATTTCTTTCATTCACCCATATATCCTTCCTTCCATTTATTCTTCCTTCTTTTCTTCTTTTCCTCCTTCCTTCCTTCCTTCCTTCCTTCCAGTCTTCCTTCCTTCTTTCCTCCCAGGTTCTGCCAAGCAAAAAAGACTTTTAAAATGTGCCCAACATTTGATTCTATAACTATCCCCTAACATCCAAGTCTCATTTTGAAAGGGCAGTCAAGTATAGTGAAAAGGAGCACTAGATTGAGAATTAACTGTTCTCAGTTTGAAATTCAGCTTGCTGTTTATTCTCTATATGACCTTGAAGAAATTCTTTCTCAGCCTCAGTTTCCCCATTTGAAAAGTGGAAATGACAATATACCTCCCTTAGAGGGAATAAGTTGACTTTGCATACTTAAAAGTGCTACATAAATAGATGCAACTATTTTCCATCAGTATCTGTTACTTATGTAACGCCAAGGAAAATCACAACCTCAGTTTTCCTATCTGTCAAATGAGCTCCCAGACCCTTCCAGCTTCAACCTTCTATACAAGGACAAGGCTAACAGCTATCTGTGTGAGCAGCAGAATGTTGATTCCTTTATCCTCCTTGGACAGCCTCATCTGAGGAAGGACTCTATAGGACTCCATGACTGCCCAAACCCGCAAACCTAAATATTAGGAGTGCTTGAAGCTGTTCAGTAGGATCAATACACTTTCTAGGCATATTCATACACAATGAACTAGTTATCTTTCACGAAAGTTTCTCTACAAAGTTTATACTGGATAAAGAAACAAATTCAGAGTGAATAAAATAAATCAGATAAAATATTGCTCTCTTAAAAAAAGAAAGCACTATTCCCTGGGGGTGCTAAAAATGATCCTACTCAAGTCTGTTTAACAGGGAATGGAATAAAAGCTGATTTTTTATCAGCTGTCACCACCTAGTGGCAAAGGGTACACTTATCCCTCTTAATCTGTTCCTACCCGGTTCACAGCTCCTCCAGTTGGCCAATTTGCTTACAGCTGGAAGCAAAAAAAAAAAAAAAAAAGGCAAAGAGTATAACAGAATACAGTACAACAAATATTTACTGAGAAGCAACTATGGGCTGAACAGTGTGATAAGTCCTGAGAATATAAAGACAAAACCAGATCAGTCCCTGCCCTTTTAGAGCTTACATTTCAACCAGGATATGAGGTATATTTATATAAGTAAATTAAAATAGATGCAAGATAGGATGAATTTGGGGAATGAAATAACCCTGATAATGGGGGGAATCTGGAAGAACCCCATAAAGAAGCGAAGACCTGAGTTTGTTTTTGAAAGTAGCCTGCAATTCATCAAGATGGGTTTGAGCAGGGAGGGAGTCCCAGACATGGGCAAAAGTCCATAGGTGGGAAATGAAATGATATGTGTGGAGACTGGTTATTAAACAAGTGCGACTGAAACAGAGGCTGTAAAGGAGGGTATTTTTGAAATGGTTCTGGGAAAGTATGAAGGAGATTGGCCAAGGGCTTTAAAATTCCAGACTGAGGATTTTAGATCTTATCTTAAAGGAAAAGAAGGAGGGAACAAAGACTTTTGAGCAGGGGAACAAGTTCCAACTCATTTTAGATAATCCTCATGGCACCTGTTTGGAGAAAGAATTGAACAGAGAATGACTGGAATCAGGGGGACCACACTTTCGATAAACAAGCATGTATTAAACAACTATTGCATTTTAGGAGGAACAGCTAGGTGGCACCATGGTGCACAGAGCACCAGTTCTAGAGTCGGGAAAAATCATCTTTGTAAGTTCAAATCTGACCTCGGAGCTTTCTGGCTATGAGATCCTGGGCAAGTCATTTACATCTTTTTGCCTCAATTTCCTCATCTGTAAAATAAGCTGAAAAAAGAAATGGAAATCTTTGCCAAGAATACCCCAAATGGGGCACGAAGAGTCAGATGTGACTTTGAAACAACTGACCAACAACAGCATTCTAGGAATTGAACTAATATCTGAGGTTGCAGAGAAATAGGACGAAACAGCCTTTGTCTTCAAAATGCTTCTATTTTGTCAGAGAAGACACCATGTCCATATAGAAGCACACTTAGGATAAATGCAAGATGCACACCAATGTTTTGCACCAAAAACATAATTTTCCTGCCCATCTCTGTGTCAAAGATCACTTCTACAAATAAATTGTTGGGGGTTGGTTTGGGGTTTTTCTTTTGATAGAATAAGAAAAAAAAGAAGAAGAAGAGTTTCACTTTGACACGATTAATTACATGGTTTATAACTAAGGATTGGACACAATGAGAGACGATGTTTGATCCTGTCTGATCCTTCATGATCCCATTTGAGGTTTTCTTGGCAGAAATACTGGAGGTTTTCTACAGCTTATTTTACAGATGAGGAAACTGAGGCAATCAGGGTGAAGTAACACATAGAAAGTGTCTGAGGCTGGATGGCTGCCCAATAGAAATGACACAACTACATCTAGAAGGACCAGCCGTGATACTCTCATGTTTCTTTCTTTTTACTTGTTACATATGGAATCGCCAGGGAAAATGGGTTCCTTTATCATCAAGTAAATGACCTTGTCCTGTCTTCTGGGGAGAAGGAGATTTGGCTTCAGAAATACTGTATACTGTATTTCTGACCCATAAAATAAAAACTCCTTGAAAGCAAGAACTGTTTTGTTTTTGTCTTTTTATCTCCAGCACTTCACATACTGCCTGACATGGAGTAAGGGTTGACTAACTATTAGGAATGAACAAATGAATTTGGATTTGGATTTATCTGATGACATTTCTTTTCAGAAAGAAGGAAAATTTTAATGAGGAGCAATAGAATATAGTAGAAAAGGTATCTGATTTTGAGTCAGAAAACTGCTAAATTCAACGCCAGACTCTGGCACTTCCTAGTTATGTGGTCTTGGATAGCTCACATAGTCTCTCTGAATCATCTCATCTGTAAAATGGGAATATTGCTTATACCACCAACAGCACATGATTGCTGGGAGGATCAAATGAGATAATGTGGTGAAAGTTTTTCTTTTAATCTTTGAGTTAATTAATTATTTTTACAGAACTGGGGGAGGGGAGAGATTATATATATATACACACACATAACATGTATATATGCATACCCACAAACACATAAATAAAATGTGCATATATATATGTGTATATCATGAGCACATTATGACAATAATAATGTAAAGAAAGAGAAGCCCCCCCAAAAAAAGGATGCTGAGCACTGAATAGTTATAATGACCAGCTTATCCCAGAGAAGAGCTAAAAAAAAACTCTCCTTCCCTTCTTTGCAGAAATAAGGAACTACAGATGTGGGCTGTTTTGTATACATCCAGATCTGGTTGATGTGTTGATTATTCTTATTGAACTGCTTTTTTTTTCCTTCCTCTTTAAAACTTTGTTATTTAGGAGGATCTATTCAGGAATGCTTATGATGTATAAACAGAAATTAGTAATAAAAATAAAATCAAATTTTTTTTAAAAAGAGAACTTATTAAATCCAACTATCCCATGCAAATGAATATAAAATTCATAAAATATTTGGGAGTCAATATACCTAAGCATACTAAATACCTGTGATAGGTAAAATTACAAAATACTCCTCGAGGAAATAAATAACAACTTAAATAGCTGAAGGAATTTTTAATGCTCATGGCTAGGACATACCAATAAAATAAAAAATGATAAGGCTACCACAGTTAATTTACAACTTTAGTGCTTTACCAATCAAAGTCCCAAGGGAATCTTTTATTGAAAAAAAAATAACATAATTCATGTGGCATAAGCAATGTTATTACTGGGCTTGTATCCCAAAGAGATACTAAAGAAGGGAAAGGGACCTGTATGTGCCAAAATGCTTGTGGCAACCCTGTCTGTGGTGGCTAGAAACTGGAAATTGAATGGATACCCATCAATTGGAGAATGGTTGGGTAAATTGTGGTATATGAATGTTATGGAATATTATTGTTCTGTAAGAAATGACCAGCAGGATGAATACAGAGACGCTTGGAAAGACTTACATGAACTCATACTGAGCAGAACCGGGAGATCATTATACACTTCAACAACAATACTGTATGAGGATGTATTCTGATGGAAGTGGATTTCTTCAACAAAGAGAAGATCTAATTCAGTTCCAATTGCTCAATGATGGACAGAAGCAGCTACATCCAGAGAAGGAACACTGGGAGGTGAATGTGAATTACTTGCATTTTTGTTTTTCTTCCCAGGTTATTTTTACCTTCTGAATCTAATCTTTCTTGTGCAATAAGAGAACTGTTCAGTCCTGCACATATATATTGTATCTAAGATATACTTTCACATGTTTAACATGTATGAGACTGTCTGCCATCTAGGGGAGGGGGTGTAAGGAGGGAGGGGAAAAGTCGGAACAGAAGTGAGTGCAAGAAATAATGTAAAAAATTACCCATGCATATGTTCTGTCAATAAAAAACTATAATTAAAAAAAACTATATTAAAAAAAATTCATGTGGAATAACAAAAAAGTCAGAGTATCAAGAGAAATATATTTTTTTTAAAAAAGGTAGGAGTAAACAGGGGAATTTTCACTTTTAGAGTTCTGTCTATAATATAAAGCAGTTATCATCAAGTATCATTCAGTGTTGGTTTAAACCAACAAACAAGATAATCAAAGTAACAAAGGACAAGAAAAAATAGATGAGGAAATCAGAAATAATTGTGCTCAAACAACTGTTCATTTATCCTCATTTTCCAAATAACCAATCGCCAGAATGAACCCAATTACCTATTTTATTGAGTCAATTTGCTTGTATTGATATAAACTCTTTTTTTTATCTCTGGAATCATTTAACCAGCAACAGTCAATAGGATCTTCCTAGAATTCTAGCAGCATGTGATATAGAACAAAGTTTTACTATTGAAATTAGAAGACCTGAGTTCAAACCTATCATCAGCCACTTATGTGCTCTTGTGTTGATGGGTAAATTATTTAATATCTCAAAATCTCAGCATCTTCATCGATAAAATGTGGGCGATAATATTTGTACTACATAAAATCAGATCATACACCCTTCAATTAATTGCATATGGCAGATATTCAATTGAGTGACACAAAAATACAGGAAAATCTCAATTATTTCACAGGTCATAGGGAGTCATTGAAGATTATGAACAAGAGAATGGCACAAGTAGATCTGCACTTTAGGAATATATGTCTAGTAGATTAAACTGATGCTTAGGGATTTGGATGTTTAAATGGATAAAATTACTTGCGTATTTTCAGGTCAATCATTTGTCTAGTCTTTGAAACTTGATATCTTTTCAGATATCTCAGACTGAACTGAGCATCTATCCCAAAGAGACCAGAGATATAAAGGTATATACATATATGTATATGTTTACATGCATGTGACTATATTTATGTATTCATATATATATGTGTGTGTGTGTGTGTGTGTGTGCACATATAAACATGCCAGTCAAAAACATTTATTAATTGCCTTCAATGGGGAAGCATCCATATTTGCTCTTTTTAGGGTAGCAAAGAACTGGAACCGGAATATCCATTGATACTTACTAAAGTCTGGCTAAACAAAATATGTTTTATGAATGTAATAGAATAGCATTGTGCTTCAAGAAATGATAAATAAATGGAATTCAAGGAAAATTGGGAATATACGGAGTGAAAAAAAAAGAATCCAAAGAGTAAGCGACAATGTAAATGAAAATATCATGAAAAGGAAATCCAGCTCTGAGTAACTGAAATACCAAGAGTGGCCCCAAAGAAAAGAAACACTCCCCCTCCTGTTGGCAGAGGTGGGACACTACTTGGGCAAAATGTTGTTTATGCTGTCTGACAGATATTTTCTTGGGTGTTTTTGCTTAACTGTGAACTCGTTTGGATGGAGAACAGAGAATCCTCATGTTTCTTTTTCTGGATACAAAGCATGTTTTAATGAAGCTGTTTGGACTGTCAAAATACACTGTTGATTTTTAATCAAGTACTGAATTGCTCATACTTCCCATTTTAATTGACCTGACCCATCTTGTATTTGTGAAGCTGATTTTTTGGAAGCCAAGTTATCTCTATTAAATTTCATTTTATTTTGATTCTATACAGAATGAGTTATAATCGTTCTGTCTAACATGATATGAAACCCAATATTTCAAACTCCAATGGGAAAAAAATATGAGAACTTGGCAGTACAAATTCTAGAAATCAATTTGAATTCGTGCAAGTAAAGTAACAAAATTATTTATGTCTTTGACCCAGAGAATCTCAATATTGAGCTAAAATACTTCATGACAGAAGGTCCTAGATATACCAAAATATTTATAATACTAATCTCTGTGACAGCCAAAAAGTGAAGGAAAAATGGATGACCTTCAATTCGGAAATGGCTGAGCAAAATGGGGTATATAGTAGAGTAGAATATTTTAGCTCAATATGAAATGATTTTTAAAAAAAGATTTCCAAGGAACCTACAATTTATATGATATGACAGCAAATAAAAAAGTAGTATAAACCAAACAATACATTCAACTTCAATAGTACAAACAAAAGAATTTTTTAAATAGCCAAACTATGATGAACTGTAATATTGATGAATTGAATGATCCTGGAGAACTGATTAAAAAAACAAACAGGACTTCTTCCTCTCAGTAAAACAGAGGGGATTATGGGTACAATGCAGCCTATGCTATCAGACACAAATCCTCTGTCTTTTGGCTTTTCTTCAATGTTTGCTTTTTCGTTATGCTTTGATGAACATGAGATCCATAAGCAATCAACTTCTATATGAATGACAATGTCCAAGAAAGGAAAGAGCCCTGGTTCCAGAGACAGAAAGCCTAAGATGGAACACTGACTTTGCTATTTACTATTAGATCTACTTAGTTGCCAACTTTGGCTATTCTACTACCATGATGTGCTTTTTATTGATCTCCTGCTCTCTGTGCATGGTCACCACCGTACTGTGGAGTACCATTGCCTCTTGCCTAGACTGTTACAACAATTATTCCCAGTTAGTCTTCTAGCTCCCAGTCTTTCCCTTTCTCAAATCCAAATTGTACCCAATCACCAGAATACTTTTCCTAAAGCACAAATCTGATAGTATGAAATTTCAGTGGCTCTTTATTGCACATGCCCTTCCATCTTTCTGGAATATGATCCTTCTTCCCTTCTGCCTCTTGGGTTTCCAGTATTCATTCTAAGGCTCAGTTCATGTGTCACCAATTCTTGGCAGACTTCCTTATAATCTTAGCTGGTATACATTTGCCCTCCTCGAATTGTCGTGCATGGACTTATTTGTTTACAACTTCCATTCTCTTGGCAGAATGCAAACTCCTTGAGAGTTGGGATTATTTTTTATTCTTCCTATCTTCTAGCACAGTGCCTACTAGAAAGTCTGATCTTAATAAATGCTGATTGGCTTGGACTGGCCTGGTTTGGATTAGTTTGGGACTTTGGCAAGTCTCACTGGCCCTCAGTTTCCTCCTTCATTAAATGGGGAGGGGGCAGTTGACTAGATGATCTCTAACATCCCTTCCTGTTACAAATCCTATCATCCAAGCACTGGAAACTTGAAGAGAAAAGAAATGCAACTATTCACCAGTTTTAAAAGATCCTTTGTTAACAGAGAATAAAACTCATCATTTTAAATTTGTTGCTTTTTTTTTTTTTTTTTTTTTTTTTTTTGGCTAGGCAATGGGAATTAGGTGACTGGTTCAGAGTCCCACAGCTAGTAAGCATGAGGTGTCTGAGGCTGGATTCAAACACAGTTCCTTCTGACTCCAAGCCTGGTGATTTATCCTTTGGGCCACCTAGCTGCCCCCCTGACTTCTTGCTCTTTTATAAGAACTTAGGGTGATGAAAAGAGTGCTATACTAATAGTCTGGAGACAGAGTTCTCATTCTCATTCTATCTACTGGCAATTTAATTATCCTTCATGAGGTTCAGTTGCCTCATCTCTCAAATATACAAATAAGAAAAGCTTACCTGGCAAAAAGCAGAGGCTTCTTGAGTTTGTTGTCACCTGTGAGGTCTGTGATTCTAAGTATATAATTATTGCTGTTCATTCTTCATTTTCAAAGGAGATCAGTGATATCACAGGATGATGTCTTGACTTATATGTAAATTGGCTTTAAGTGAATCAGAATTACTCAAACTTGTCAGTCTCACTCCCTCTTCCAGAGTCTCCAAGTCCCATAACAAGATGGAGGTCAAGATGGCTGCCAATGGCTGAGGATGCAATGGATGACCTTGGAGTCTCTGAAGTCTGACCAAGCTCTACATGCTCCACAGCACCTGCTTCGGACACCTTCGTGGCCTTTGGAACAAATGTTTCCCATCAGCCCATTCTTCCAGGGAAAGTCTTCCCTTGCTTGAGACAGACAACCCTCTCTAATCCATCAACCAGGAGGTTTAAAACATGTCAGTTGCCCTCGATCGGGTTCGGCTCACCGGCTGAGAAGGTTTTACCAGCACATGGCTGCTGTGCATCTTACAGCTTCTTGGAGCCACAGGTGGAAGTCGGGTGAAGGAGGGCACCAAAGGTGGATGAACAGGGCTGGAAAGGGATCAGAGTTCCTCCAAACTATCCCCAGAACATGGCTGCAGTAATTGCACTGACCAGCAAATGACACTATGAAAAGAATTGAAATCCAGGAGGGAGAAATTTTTGTAGTTTAGAGCTTGCTCTCCATGATCATTCCTAACACCAGACAGTGTAGAACAGTGGAACCGGCCTTGGTTCCGAAGTTAGAGAACATGGCTTCAAATCTTACCTCTGGGGCTTAGCACCTGTGAGACTTAGGGCAAGTCATTGAAGGGTTTGGACTAATTAGTCTCTGAAATCTCTTCTAACTTTATATGTCTGATGCTATAAAGTTATGCTCTTAAGGTTAATTAGAGCTGGGGACTTGAGTCACCAAGAGATCATTTTGGAAAAGCTCTCAAGATTGAGCTCTCCCCGTTTTCCTTATGGCTCACAGGTAACATCCATCTTTCTCTTTTGCTTAGCTCCCACAGCTCCAAAAAGCTGTGCAATGACTCATCTCATGAACATGGAATTCTCTCTTCACTTAAAAAGCCACAAGTAACTTCTTTGTTTCTCGTGGTTTCTTTACAGTAATCCTCTTAATACATCTGTCCAACCAGATAGATTTGTCATGGTTTGAAGAAATTTTCATTCTCAGTAACAGCAAAGAGTCATATATTTTTATTTATTTTTGCTGAGGTAATTGGGATTAAGTGACTTGCCCAGGGTTACACAGCTAGGAAGTTTGAACTCAGGTCCTCCTGACTTCAGGGCTGGTACTCTTTCCACTGTGCCACTTAGCTGCCCTCATCATATATTTTTAGAGATCAATCTAATCTAATACCCCCATTATACAGATTCAATCAAAAAATAATTATTAAATACCATGTTTGGCGAAAAGAATGGGAGAAGACAATGTGGGACAATGGAATGCTTAAGTATTGAGTTCAGAATGAGCCGGTCTGGGTCATATTCCATCTCTCCTACTTGAGGCAAATCAATTCATTCTCCTAAGGTCCCCATTTCCTCATCTGAAAAATAAGAAGGTCGAATTCAATGATATCTAAGGCCTTTCCAGCTCCAAACCTATGATTGTGTGATTAGAGCCTCGTCCATTATTTATGCCACACCGAGATCATTCATCATCCATCTCCCGTGGCAAATGGACACATTGGGCTGTGCATTAAATGGGAGCAGGAAAGTGAGCAAGATCGCCTTTGGAAAATTGCAGAACTCCCTTAATGACCTCAAACTCTTTCCTAAAACGAAGGCTCATTTTTTTTTAATACCAATATTCTATCAGTATCGTTCCACGGCTGCAAGTTATGGACACTATAGTGTCTGAAAAATGAAAGTTCAGTATTACTGAGAGGACAAGAGAGAGGGCGATGATGGCGTGAACAAGCCGTGGCCCATAACAACAAAAAAAAGAAATGATAAAAAAAAAAAAAAGAAGCAAAGGATGTTATCTGAAAAATGTGACGGAAAATCAAAAATGGGCCGGTGATGTGCCAGAAAGGTGAATCACTCCTGGTCAGATCAGGACCTCCACGGGTGCCCTGCCTTTCAGTATCATGAGGAATCAAGGAATGGAGGCTCTCCCACATTGGGTGAATCAAGGAATGGAGGCTCTCCCACATTGGGTGCCCCACCAATGCCATTCTGAGCTTCCCTTCCCGGGGCTGATATCAGAGTCCCACTTTGAGCAGAGAAAATTCATTTAGTCCAGGGTCTTCATTCTGCCATTGAGGAAATAGACACAAAGATTCCCATTGCCCAAAAGGGAAGACTGGGGATTTGAATCCAGGTCTTATGACTTCAAATGGTCTGGTAGGTGGTGCAGTGGATAGAATGATAGACTTGGAGCTGGAAGACTCATTTTTCTGAGTCAGTGATGTTTCTATGGTACCAGCCAGACAAACACCAGGATTGTGCAGACAAAGAAATTGAGGCACAGACAAATTTTAACTTTTCTGATTTTTTTCTCTGCTGCCAGGGGTCACACTCTTCAGAGCTGTGTCCTATTTTAATTGTGTCTCTGTTCTTGACCAGTTCCTTAGAGAGTTTATCTCAACTTTTAAAGAGCCACTAGAGGGATGATCAATCCTTGGTTATTTAGTGTCCTCTAATTATATTGGCTTTGAGCATGAAATTGCTCATCTCATAAGATCTCATACATAAGGTAACGCAGCAAACAAAGGACAAATCTAGGACTCAAACCCACGACTACTGACAGAAGAGCACTCAACTATTCAGTGTCAGAGTCTCTGGCCTCTAAGCCCCATACTCTTTCACTACACACTATAACAGATTCTACTGTCTCCAGTCCTAAACAGACTAACATTGCCCTAAACTCTGCCACAAATCTTGCGACTTTCCTTCTTTCTTCCCTCCTCTATTTTATGAAATTGTCTTTTTTTAGTAATTGTGGCTACAATTTGTGAATTTAATCCAATTCATATTTATTACATATCTCCTGGGCTCCATGCAAGACAAAAGGCAAAGTAGTCCCTCTTTTCAAGGGGCTTACATTCTACTAGAGGGTCATGACAAGGCCCACGGAGAAGGTAGAGAGAATTAACAACTGGAGAGAGGGCTGACGAATCACAGAGGAGGAGACATCTGGACCAAGTCTCAAAGAAAGACAAATGGGACTCAGATTGAAGTATGTTCTTCAAAGTAAGTTTTAGAAATAACCTCCCAAGCTGCTGCCTTCAAAGGATTCATCCCTGGCTTTGTTCTGACTTCTCGTTAGCTTCCCATCCCATCTCTACCACTTCCTACCCTATGTGATTCTGGGTAAATTAGTGAGCCTCAGTTTGCTCATCTGTAAAATGAGAGTGATGGAACTCCACGATCCCTGAAGCTCCTTCCACGTGTAAATCTCCAATCCTATTCATGTTGATTCCCACTCAGCACGGCTTGATTGGTATGGTGAGTCTAGAGGAGGTTGGTGTAGGGAGCAGTTCTTTCTATCATCAGAAGCTAATTCAAGGACTCTGCCAATAAAACAATTACTAATTTGTTTTTGGTACTGTAGCCCATCTGTGCATGAGCAATCTGTGCGGTTTTTCCTAATGGGGACATTGCATTCTCCATATATTTAAATGTTCACAATTTGCAATCATTGGTTCAGAAATATCCATCCAGTCCCAGTCCCCCTTAAGCAGAGCTGGGAGCAGATGAATCAGCAAACTTGAGATGACTCAAGTATCCTTCTTGGTCAACAACAGTGAGTCAGACATTTGTTATCTGTGAGAAAGAATTCTATAGCCTAAAACAGCAGGGACTGACTGGTGGCTCAGGAAGTGGACAGGGATCAAATGTTCCCGGAGCCATACATTTAGGGCCATCTCGTCGTACATTTTACAGCTGAGAAAATTGAGTCCCAGTGAGGTGAAATTATTCATCAGAGGACATACAAGCTATAAATAACAGAACTGAGATGTGGTCTTCTCATATCCTGCAATCATCACTCTGAAGCAGCCCTAATTTGTTTTCATAGATTCTGTCTTCAAGGGGATAACTACCTCGAGTTCGCTATGTGGGCCCACACTCCTAAAATGATCAGTCATGAGTATGTTTACCTTTAATAGTCAGGAGATCCAATTCACTCAAAGGAAAAGCATCAACCGAGATGAAAAAATAGGGAGAAAACAATCCCCTCATAAACTCCAGACTCACTATTCTACAACTACAAAGAGCAGAGTGAGTCCATACATAAAGACACAGGGGAGATGGATAACCGAGCTGACATGTTTCAGGACCCCTTTGGTTTTCATGCTGCTCCTCTCGGACACAGCCTTTATTCTAAGTAGTTTGTTCATTAATATTTCCTCTCTGAAGATCAATCCCTGCTAGCCAGGCAGTCTCTTTTGAACTCACAGAAATCACATTTCTCAAAGTCGTTTTCTGGAAGCCCACGCCCCACTGGTCGGGGCTTCTCTTACTGAGGGGGAGCTGCCTTGTCAAGAAGTCATACTCAATAAGAGAAGAGGAAAGAGAAAGCCAGCACTCTAAGAGTCAAAGGGGTAATCCTCTTTTAGGAGCTAGATTCTGCCATACTTGGCTCTTTTCTCTGCTGCCAGGGGTCATCTTCAGAGCTGTCTCCTGATTTAACTGTGTCTCTATTCTTGACCAGTTCCTTAGAGAGTTTATCTCAATTTTTAAAGAGCCACTAAAGGGATGATCAATCCTTGGTTATTTAGTGACTAGCTGTCCTCTAATTATATCAATTTTGAGCATGAAACTTCTCATCTCATAAATGGTAAAGAACACAGTCACATTTCTTTTCAGATCTTAGCTCCTTGTTCTCCTTGTCATCTCTTTTACTTGCCCTCTTAACATCTGTGAGTTCATCAATCGGACTTGGGGCAAATCATTTTATAAGGGATGTTCTGTTCAATTCTCCCTGTTCTTTACAATCCAAATCCTTAGTCCTTAGCCCTTAGTTTCTTTCTCTTTCTTTCTTTCTTTCTTTCTTTCTTTCTTTCTTTCTTTCTTTCTTTCTTTCTTTCTTTCTTTCTTTCTTTCTTTCTTTCTTTTCTCTTTCTTTCTTTCTTTCTTTCTTTTCTCTTTCTCTCTTTCTTTCTTTTCTTTGTTTATTTTCTCTCTCTTTCTTTCTTTTCTCTCTCTCTCTCTTTCTTTCTTTCTTTCTTTCTTTCTTTCTTTCTTTCTTTTGCTGAGGCAACTTGGGGTTAAGTGACTTGCCCAGAATCACACAGCCTGGAAGTGTTAAGTATCTGAGACCAGATTTGAATTCAGATCTTACTGACTTCAGGGCGGTGCTCTATCTATTGCACCACCTAGCTGCCCCTAAATCTTGAGTTTCTAAATGTGCTGGACAGCAGTTATATTTGTTGTTATTATTCAATTTTTTTCATAAGTATCCAAGTCTTTGTGACCCCAATTTGGGTTTTCTTGGCAAAGATAGTGGATTGATTGTCATTTCCTTCACTACCTCATTTTACTGATAAGGAAACTGAAGTCACATGACTAATAACGGCCAGAGGTCAGATTTAAACTCAGGTTTTCCTGACTCTAGGGTCAGTGCTCTATCCATTATACCACTGAGCTACCCAGTCTATTGCTGGACTGTGTGTATATTGGCTCAAAAGGTCCAACTCCCACACTGAATCTACTTACTTCACATGGAATAGCCATATAATTCATATATGAAACTCGTCTTTTCCATTCAAGTTACTAGTTCCCAGGATCTGGCAATTCTCAACTCCTGCCTCTCTTGGTATGAGATGGGGAAGACATTTACCTTTTGCCCCGAATTCCTGAGTTACCTAGGGAATTTACTTGGAAATAGTGAGAAAATCCCAAAGCCTAGATTAGAGACTGATGACTTCCTTCATCCTTTAGGAATTAACACTAGAGAAAAGCAAACAAACAAAACCTATAAAGAGTTGGGTAGATCCTTTTCTACTCAGCCCCTGAGAGGATAGACAAATCTTTGCTCAGAGGAGAGCCTTGAGTCTCTTAGCACTTAGGGATTTTCTGCTGGGCATTCCTGCCCACATAATACATACATTTATTTACTTTTGGTCTTTGCCTTCCATCTCCTTCTCTCCTAATTTTAAATATTTCATGGAGTCCCCTAGGAAGCCTAATGGATGCAGCATGAGATTTGGAATCAGCACAGACCTGAGTTCAAATCCTGCTTCAGTTACTTCAGACAGCTATGTGACTCTATGTAAGACTCTTAGCATCAGCTCATTCATCTGGAAAGTGGGGATAAGAATAGCACTTACCTCAAAGGGTTGTGTTAGAGATAATATAAATAAAGTACTTTATAAATCTCAAAGCACCATGTAAGTGATGAAAATTATTATAATTACTTCCTGTAATTTGAGTCTCTGCACTTAATTTGACACTGAGCACTGATTAGCTTGTCCATCAAACTATCACTGCTAAAAAGCAATAATTCAACTGAATTAGAGGGTTTGTGGCTTTTTTAAAAACCTGGATTGACAAAATTTAGAAGGTATGGATTGTACCCTTTTACCCTGAACTGTTGCCTACTAGCGGCAACAGCCAGTTGGCTATAGTATAGAACTCTAATGGTGTAGGAGGGGGACATACCTTCTCCATCATGTCTGAATTGAATTTCCCTCTAATCCTCCCACCTTGCCTAAATTTACTCCCAAGCAAAAACAACTCTTAGCTATAGCTCTGCCTAAAAGATATAGCAATATGTGAGCTTCCCATTCAAGATCTTTTTTAAAAATTGGTTAAAAACTGGGGGATAGAGGTGGGAGAGAACAAATCAATGAATTGAATGTGTAACTTAAAAAAAAATCAGGAAATGGGCAAGTTAAAAACCCTATCTAAATACCAAAACAGAAATTATGAAAATTAAATGAAATTATGAAAAATTAGGAAAATTCTTTGATTTTCCTAATTTTTCCTAATTTCATTTAATTTTCATAATTAACAAAAGGAGAAGCAAAAAGAAAACAAAACTCATCAAATTGATGAATAAAACTAAAAGCTGTTGAGTTTGTTTTGTTTTGTTTAACCAATAAAATACACAAAATATTAACTAGCCTGCTTTTCTTAAAAAAACATAAATCATATCTTATCCTTAGCTCTTATTTGTGGTGACTTAGAGGTTTGTTTTCTTGGGAATTGGAAACAAGATAGGGGAGAAAGCAGAAGGCTGAATAGATTTGCTAAGGGCAGGACTGCTTCTGAAAACCTCATGACAAATTTGGTGTAAAAATTGGATGACAGAAGCCAATTAAAAATGGGAGAGATGGATGGCTTTACTTAAAGGGATCACTGATGAATTTGCAACTAAAAATAAAATAAGCCCAAATGTTTTGGGGAAACTATTTCAGGTGAAGCAAATGTGTCACTTGGCCCCACTTCTACTTATCTCTAATAAAAGGATTTTTAGCCTACAATTATTAGCCTTTTTTCATCCTTCATTTCTCTCCAAATGTCTTTTTGTTGTTGTTTTTTTGTTTTGTTTTGTTTGTTTGTTTGTTTTTAACAAACCAGGGTTCCCACTTGGGTTGGGCATCTGCTATTAAATTACTCTTTTGACTGAACTCTTCCTTCCCCCCAATCCTGACACTCATCCAACCCTGACAAACCTAAAGATATATCTCTATTATTTTTTTTCTTCCCTTAATACTCAGCAGAAACAAGGGTGGATTCAGAAACATGAGGTCATAGATCCAGACCTGGACAGGATATTAGAGGTCATATGGTCCCAAGCATTGCTTTTAGGGAAGCCCTAGAAGGCTATCCTGGGTCAGATAGTGAGCATCAGAAGTGGGATTTGAACCCAGATCCTCTGGCTATACAGTGTTCATTCACTGTAGCAAGAATCTACATTCTTATTACCATTTACATAGGTTATTCATCTCTGAGCATTAGTGTCAAAAATATGAAGGGATTGGACTAGAAGGCCCCCAACTTCCTCTCAGCTCTGCATCTCTGACCCCAGGATCTTCCTCTCCTGCTGTCTAAACTCCATTTTCAACATAAAGTGGAAACCTTAAATAGTAATTATGCAAATGACTAAAGTGATTGGATTTTGGGATTAGACACCTAGCAAGTTCCAATGGGCTCTAACTAAGGAATTCACTTAACAATCAAGTCTGGGTATTTTTATATTCAAGCAATTATTCTGATGAAACCTTTTCCTGGAAATCACACACCAAGAAAGGAAAGGTTTGAATCAGTGAAACTCAGGGAGCAAGGCTGAGAGTCTATCTTACAAAAGTGGCCAGTGAAGTTTGAATATTTTCCCTTTGTCAAACAAGACCAAATGCTGTCTCTGATCTAAAGGCAAAAGACTGGGACTCTAAACTGGTTGGAAATCAAGAATGTCTAAGAGCCGGTCTATTTTTTCAGAGGATAATTTAGTACATAGGATGATGTGTTAGATCTGAAATCAGGAAAATGTGGGTTCCACATCAGACTTCTCCTCCCCATTTTCAAAGCTCTGAGAGTATAATTGCCTCAAGGTCAGGGACTTTCATTTTTGCAGAGGGACTTCGTAAATGCTTGGTGATTAATTCATTAAGCCTTGGAACAACCTAATTAAATAGGAATGATGAGAATTTTCATTCCAATTTTACAGATGAGGAAACTGTGGCTTAGAATAGTGGTGAGTCTGTCCATGGTCACTAGTTACTTACAGGCAGAGAAGTGATGATATTAGGAAGAGGCTGAGGGAGACTTTCCAGAAAGGCACAATGAAGTGGTTTGGGAGATCTGCTCCCTAATTTGGCGAATGCACGTCTTTTGTAGCTGTTTCTGGGCTGCTAACTACATCCTGAAGAGATAGATTGTTGACTAGCTGTCAAACGACAACAACAACAAAAACCCAAATGGGGTCATAGAGAATCAGAGAATCATGTATTTCCATCTGGTAGTCTGGATACAAGGCCGAAAGGTTGCAACTTTTCAAACCTTGTTTTCTGGGTTCAAATCCAGCCTCAGACACTTAATAACCTGGTGACTCTGGGTAAATCACAAACCTGCTCTTTGTTTCAGTTCAGATGGAGTGAGGGTGGGACTCCATGACCTCTAAAGTCCTTTCTAATCCCAAATCTGTGATCCTACAAAGACATTACTATCACAGGAAGTGATGGGGTAACCCAGTTTTGTACCACTGACATAGAGGTTACATAGAGAATCATGAGAAAAACCCAAATGGGGTCATAGGGCAATCTCCGGCTGGTTTTACCAAGCTGGGGGTCTGGGACAGGGGAAGGTCTGACAGTGTTGTGTGCCAGACCAGCTAAGGGATGGGGCTGCTCCCCAGTGGGTGGGCCACGAACAGAGGAAGTCTGGTGTTCCCAGCAGCTAAGGCCAGGTGGAGAATGGGCGACCAGTTTCTAATATCTTCTTCCCCAAATCACCCTACTTCGATCTTGTACCTTCCTGTGTAGGAAGACTCCGAGCTCACTGACAAATGCAGCCATTCTGGCTCGGGGACAGTGAGACAGAGCATTCTCCTGACACGGTGTCTCCTCCCCAGAGCATAAGGCTTGGAAGACAGGAATGGTTTACATTTTTGTCTCCAGATCCCAAGGGCCCAGATCAGTGCCTGAGCATTTAGGAGGCTGTTAGAATAATAGATTTAGTGTTGGAAAGGAACTCAGGGGCCATATTATGCAAGCTTTTATATATATATATATATATTTTTTTTTTTTTTTTTACAAAAAGGGAAACTGAGGTGTGGGGATTTGAAGTAACTTGCTCAAAGTCACACAGCTAGTAAGATTCAGAGGCAGGACTTGAGTCAGGTTCCCTGGTTCTAGGACCCGTCCTCATTCAATTGTATCATAAAAACTGCCAATGATTTGAAATGAACTGAACTGGCCTGCCAAGTGCTTCCGTTTTCTCCATTGGCCAGACTCTGGGATGAGGTTAAAAGGGAAACACGGTCATTGCGGCCTAAGCCGGCAATACAGAAACAACAGCACGATAAGAGCTCGCCTCGGTCCTCTCGTTACCCATCCTACACAGGGGCCATGCCGGGTATAAACTCAGAAATGCGTCTGAGGCCGCGCCCAAGACTTGTTTGGCAGATACCAGCCTCCTTGGGTTTCAAGTTACAGCAAAAAGAAAACTGCCGGGAGGAAATCCGTCCACCAGACAATCCAGGTTACCTGGGGATTTGCACAGGACCCGGGAACTGGCTCACCTCTCTTTCCCCTCCTCATTTGCATGAGTTGTGATGAGACAGTGAGTCTTGACTTCCAAAGCTGGAGCTAAAAATATAGTTCCTTCATTCTAGAAACTGAGACTTGTGTGGGATAACCTTGGATCCATAACCTCGGGGGATAAGGCCCCACCTTAGTAAGTGTGAGCAGGGCCCGGCCTGCAAAGCTCTCATTTGGGAACCACTGCAGCTGGTGCCAGATTGGACTGTCTTGGACAGGGGGTGGTCTCGAAGTCAGTAGCATTGGGTTGTGAGGAAGAAAGGCCTGGGTTTTAAAAGGCCTTTGTGACCCCAGACGAGTCGTTCCCCATGTGGTCGCAGATAGGTGAGATCTGCTGTGGGGTCAGATGCCTCTGGCCGGGGTGTAAGCATACATTGATCAAATCACCATAAAATGGTGCATTCACTTGTGTTTGATGATCTCACCTATGTGCATGTAGTCTCTTTATTCTTCTGTGATGTCTCAGGAAGGCACAGCAAGACCGACTTCTTGAAGGCTGGGCCCCGGAGGGCAATCTCCAGCTGGTTTTACCAAGCTGGGGGTCTGGGACAGGGGAAGGTCTGACAGTGTTGTGTGCCAGACCAGCTAAGGGATGGGGCTGCTCCCCAGTGGGTGGGCCACGAACAGAGGAAGTCTGGTGTTCCCAGCAGCTAAGGCCAGGTGGAATTGGAATCTTGCGCAGCCTCAGCAGAAGCCCCCTCCCACACACACACACACTGACACATTATTGATGCTCGAAGTATCCAAGCAAGAAAGCTTGATCTACATGTGGTCACAAGATGGCAGGCAGGCCCATTGTCAGTGGTACAAAACTGGGTTACCCCATCACTTCCTGTGATAGTAATGTCTTTGTAGGATCACAGATTTGGGATTAGAAAGGACTTTAGAGGTCATGGAGTCCCACCCTCACTCCATCTGAACTGAAACAAAGAGCAGGTTTGTGATTTACCCAGAGTCACCAGGTTATTAAGTGTCTGAGGCTGGATTTGAACCCAGAAAACAAGGTTTGAAAAGTTGCAACCTTTCGGCCTTGTATCCAGACTACCTGATGAAAAGACAAAAACCTCTGTCTCTAAATCTTGCATGACACAGAGCACAGGAGTTCTTAACTTTGGGGGGAGGACCTCAGAGGAATTTTTGGCAGTCTGATGAAATTTGTGATTCCTCCTCAGAATAAAGTTTTAAAAAACAAAATAAAAACCATAGAATTGTGAAGGAAACCAATAATATTGAAACAAAGATGTAATCTTTTCCCCATCCAAATTTACACATCCCCTGAAATCTTGAATCCTTGATGTAGCCCTACACTATGCCTCCCCCAGTCCCAGGTCATTTTCTATTTTCACCAACTTCCCTTGTCTTTCTTGTCCCCCTGTTTTTTCCCCTAGTCCAAGAGGCTAGAATTCTCTAGACATCCTTAATGTATCCTCCAAGTTTGCTGTTATTTGTCCTTCATTTTCCAAGAGGACCAAAAACATCAATGGGTGATATCCTGACTTCAAAGTCCAGACCCCAGCACAGGGAGATGGGGCAAGGAACTGGGACGGTGAGTCAGAGCACTGCGGTGCCAAACACCTGGAAATCTTCTGTGAACTTCTTAGGCTACTCTGTCCTAGTTGCAAGCAGATGACTTGGTAGGTTGCTACTAAAGGCAAATTGTAAACCACCGAGCCCCCCAAAACCGAGGGAAGTAGCCATGATTACCCAGCACCAGAAGTCAATCAGCAGAACTGCCCCAGGGCAAATTAAAGCAGCGATCGCTCCTTTGCATTGAACAGACCTCAAGTTTTAAAAAAAATGAATAAAAAACAAGAAAGAACTCTCACCATAAACAGCTTTTATGGAGAGAGAAAACAGACCTCAAATCCTGAGGTTCCTAAAGGCAAAGCAACTCCAGAAGCTCCGAAGAGAGACATGAGCTGGTCCCTATTTCACTAAACTTTCTTTGAAGATTGAATAAAGTATCTTAAAAGAGAGAAGAAAAATTAGAAGAAAAATTGGGGAATGAAATGAGATCATTGCAAGAAGGAATGGAAAAAATGGAAAAAGAATGCAATGAACAAAAATTTAATTGGCCAATTGCAAAAGGAGTAAAATTACAAAAGGTGACTGAAGAAAATTGAACAAATGGAAGTGAATGACTCAATAAGACTTCAAGAATCAGTCAAACAAAAACAAAAAAAAAAATGAAAAAATAGAATATAATATGAACTATCCCCTAGGAAGAACAAGTGTCCTGGACAATAAATCTAGGAGAGACAATTTAAGGATTATTGAGCTTCCCGAAAGGCATGATGAAAAAAAGAACCTAGCCATTATCTTACAAGAAATCATAAAAGAAAACTGCCCTGATATTTTAGAATCAGAAGGTAAAATAGCCATAGAAAGAATCCACCAATCAGTTCCTAAAAGAGATCTCAAAATTAAAACTTCAAGGAATATTATGGCTAAATTTCAGAACTATCACACCAAAGAAAAGATATTTCAAGCAGCCAAAAAGAAACAATTTAAATACCAAAAAACCATAATTAGGATTACCCAGGACCTAGCAGCTTCCACATTAAAGGATTGAAGAGCCTGGAATCTGATTTTCCAAAAAGCAAAGGAACTGGAATTACAGCCAAGAATAAGCTAACCTTCTAAAATAAGCATTATCTTTCAGGGAAGAAGATGCACATTCAAAGATATAGGTGCATTTCACCTATTTCTAATGAAAAGAACAGAACTGAACAAAAATTTTTATCTCCAAACACAGAACTCAAGAGAAGCATAAAAAGGTAAAAAAGAAAGAACTCTTGAGAACTATATTTCTGTTATGGGTTTACTTAAAGAATGAGGGGTATAATCTGATTTTATTATGATCATATGAAAAAAAAACTCGAGGTGGAAAGCAAATTATACTGGAAGAAGAGGAAAAAAGAAGTAAAATAAGGAAAATTACATCTCATTAAGAGGCAAAGAAAACCTATTATAATTGAGAGAAAGAGGGGAGAGGGATGAGCATTATGTAAATCTTATTCTCATCTAATTTGGCTCTAAAAGAATATCAGACATATTTGGTATCATAAAAAAAACCTTGTTTTACCTTATAGGGAAGTAGGAGAGAAAGGAGGAAAAGAAGGGAAAGACTAATAAAAGGAAAAATAGAAGAATTAGGGGAAAGATGTAAAAGGGAGAGGGGCTCTAAAGGAGGAGCACTGTTTGAGGGAGGTGGTCATCAAAAACAAAATATTGGGGAGGAGGGAAGGAGAGTAGGAAAGAGAAGAGCATAACCTAGGGTAAATAAGATAGCAGAAAATACAGAATTAGTTATTTTAACTGAGAATGTGAATGGAATGAACTTTCTCATAAAACGGAAGTAGATAGCAGATTGGATTAAAAACCAGAATCCTACAATATGTTGTTTACAAGAAACATACAGAGTGAAGGTAAAGGACCGGAGCAGAATATACTATGCTTCAGGTGAAGAAAAAAAAAAAAAGCAGGGGCAGCAATCCTGAACTCAGATCAAGTAAAAGCAAAGCTAGATCTAATTAAAAGAGAGAAGGAAGGAAACTATATCTTACTAAAGGGTACCATAGATAACAAAGTAATATCAATACCAAACATATATGCACCAAGTGATCTAGTACAGAAATTCCTAGAGAAGTTAGAGATATGCAAGAAGAAATGGACAGCAAAACTATTAGTGGGGGATCTCAACCTTGCTTTCTCAGAACTAGATAAATCGAACCACAAAATAAATAAGAAAGAAGTAAAAGAGCAAACAAAATGTTAGAAAAGTTATGTATGATAGATCTTTGGAGAAAATTGAATGGAGACAAAAAGGAGTACATTTTTTTTCTCAGCAGTTCATGGAAGTTATAGGGCATAAAAATCTCAAAATCAAATACAGAAAGACAGAAATAGTAAGTGCATTTTTTTCAGATCATGATACAACAAAAATCACATGTAATTTAAGGCCAGGAGAAAAGAGACCAAAAAGTAATTGGAAACTTAAATAATCTCATCCTAAAGAATGAATGGTTGAAACAGCAAATCATACACACAATTAATAATTTCATCCAAGAGAATGATGATAGTGAGTCAACATACCAAAATTTGTGGGATGCAGTAAAGCAGTAATAAGGGGAAATTTTATATCTCTAGATGCCTACTTGCATAAAATAGAGAAAGAGAAAATCAATGAATTGGACTTGCAACTAAAATAGCTAGAAAAAGAACAAATTAAAACCTCCCAATCAAATACCAAACTTGAAATTCTAAAAATAAGAGATTACTAAAATTGAAAGTAAAAAACCTATTGAATTAATAAATAAAACTAAAAGTTGCTTTATGAAAAAAACAACAAAATAGATAAACCTTTATTTAATTTGATTAGAAAAAGGGAAAGAGAAAATCAAATTGTTAGTCTCAAAAATGAAAAGAGAGAATTTTCCCCCAATAAAGAGGAAATTAGAGCAATAATTAGGAATTACTTTGCCCAACTTTATGCCAATAAATATGATAACTTAAGTGAAATGGAGGAATACCTACAAAAATATAGATTGCCCAGATTAACAGAAGAAGAAATAAATTACTTAACTAGTCCCATTTTAGAAAAAGAAATAGAATAATCTATTAATCAACTCCCTAAGAAGAAATCCCTGGGACCTATGGATTTGATAAAATCCAACACCTATTCCTATTAAAAACACTTGAGAGTTTAGGAATAAATGGACTTTTCCTTAAAATAGTAGCATCTATTTAAAACCACCAGCAAGCATCATATGCAATGGTGATAAACTTGAACCATTCCCAGCAAGATCAAGGGTGAAACAAAGTTGACCCCTATCACCATTACTATTCAATATTGTATTAGAAATGCTAGCTTTGAGAAAGGGATTAAAGAAATTAGAATAGGTAATGAGGAAATCAAATTGTCACTCTTTGCAAATGATATGATAGTATACTCAGAGAACCCCAGAGAATCAACTAGAAAATTTAGAAATAATCCACAACTTTAGCAAAGTTGCAGGTTACAAAATGTTTTTTGATGTTTTTTGCTTGCATTTTTGTTTTGTTTTGTTTTGTTTTTTCTTATACAGCAAGATAACTGTATAAATTTGTCTACATATATTGGATTTAACACATATTTTAACATATTCAACATGTATTGGACTATTTGCCATCTAGGGGATGGAATAAGGGGAAGGAGGGAAAAATTTGGAACAGAAAAGTTTTTCAAGGGTCAATGTTGAAAAATTACCCATGCATATGTTTTATAAATAAAAAGCTTTAATTAAAATAATAATAATTAATTTTTAAAATTTTTTTTAAAAAAGAAAGAAACTGCAACATGTATAGTGGCTATACACTCCAGTAAAACCTCTACCACCAGAGTACAAAGTCATCACTCTCAAGGATCCCATCTCTTATTGCAAAAATGGGACACAATCCAACAATTCAGTTCATCAGAAATGAGACAGGTTTGAAAAGCTGCAACCTTCTGGCCTTGTTTCCAGATTACCAGATGACAAAACAGAAACCCAAGTCTTATCCTTAGATTTTGATTTATTCCCACAATTTCAAGCAAAGTACTTAAATTCGTCAAAACAGAGGACATGCAATTAAGAAGTGGAAGATCAAATCCCTTGTCTTGTATTTCTTAGCTGCCTAACCAAGGACAAGTCATAGAAGTCTCACACTCAGTCTCTTCATCTATAAAATGGAGATCATCATACTTCCTGCTTCCCATGATCAAGTGAGATAAGGCACATTTCAAATCTCAATGTGTTATGTAAATATCAGCGGTTATTAATTGTAACAACAATAATAATATTCTCATCACTGGGGATGTGATTACAGCTTGGTTTTTCCCTGAAAAGCTAGATAAAAGGATCATTGAATCAGAGATGAGACCAGCCCATCCCCATCCATCTAGAGAGCTAGAGGAAAGTTAGCTAACTAGGGAATTTCAGCTCCTGGGGCAAGAGGAAGAGAAGGAAGGAAGAGAATGGTTTTGGTTGATTTAGACTGGTTGGATTTATCTGTTCATATTTAATATAGTTAACAAGTAAGACTCGTGCTCTTTTTGTAACTGAGAGCATGCTTGTTAATGAGCACTGCAGTGACAAGATAGACTTTCCCATGCTTAATAATAAATGTTTATAATCATTCAGGTTTTTAATAAGAAAAAATGCTTTGAGATCTTTATTAAAGAAGGGTAATAAAATAGTTCCTGCCCTCAAAGAACTTACATTGTAATCAGGAAAGAAAATATGCAGAGGAGCTTGCCCAAGGTAACATAAATAATAAAATGGGCATTTTCCCTCATGTGTATGGAAGTGTCCCATGTGGGGAGTGAACAAGATGTCCTTTCAAGTTCCCTCAAGCTCTACATCTATTGAAAGAATATGCTTCCACTCCAAACCCAAGTGATTTCAGCATGGAAGATTCGGAGACCTTGATATAGCACAGGTCCTAAAACATAGGAAGCACTTATTAAATGCTTTATCCATTGATCTATTAATCTTGCTTGAATCATTCTACAAATTGATGAAAAATATAAGCTAAGTGTGGATATGTCTTTAGTGGATGTGAGGAGATTACAGAATTTTGGCCATTGAATTAAAGGCAGATATAGCATTATACAGAAAACAGTGTAAGACTAAAAGAATCAGACCAGCCTGGGTCTGTGTATAAAACTAGCAGCCACATCATCAATGAACTCAATCAAATCGTAGAATGGTCTATTAGTAGATGATTTCTAGTTTGGAGGTTTCCAATTGAATGGTGAGAGTCAAATCCCTAAAAAAAAATCTCCTTTCTACCTCACCCCATCTCTCTGTGTCCCTCTCCCTTTCTCTCATTCTGTCCCTTCATCTCTGTTTATGTCTGTCTGTCTGTCTCTCTGTCTCTCTTTCCTTTTCCCCTCAATGTTCCATTACTCCCATTGATTATGCTACCAGAGATGCTGAGCCAATAGCTAACAATGCCTCCAGAAAACACATTAAGGATAAACATAAGCAAAAATAAACAGAGAAAAAAATTATCATCTGTGGGAGGAAACAGCTTTAAGAAATATAACCTCTTACTTACATGAACTGATGCTGAGCGAAATGAGCAGGACCAGGAGATCATTATATACTTCAACAACAATACTATATGATGATCAATTCTGGCGGGCACGGCCCTCTTTGGCAATGAGATGAGCCAAATCAGTTCCAATAGAGCAGTAATGAGTTGAACCCGCTACACCCAGTGAAAGAACTCTGGGAGATGACTAATAACCATTACATAGAACTCCCAATCCCTCTATTTTTGTCCGCCTGCATTTTAGATTTCCTTCACAGGTTAATTGTACATTATTTCAAAGTCTGATTCTTTTTGTACAGCAAAATAACTATATGGACATGTATACATATATTGTATTTAACGTATGTTTTAACATGTTTATCATGTATGGGATACCTGCCATCGGGGGGAGGGGGCGGGGGAAAGGAAGGGACAAATTGGAACAAAGGGTTTTGCAATTGCCAATGCTGAAAAATTACCCATGCATATATCTTATAAATAAAAAGCTATAATAAAAAAAAGGAATTAAAAAAAAAGAAATATAACTTCTTGCATCAGAGAACCTAGGTAGCAGAATGGGAAAAGTGCCAGATGTGAAGCCCAGAAGACATGATTTCAAATTCTGCCTCTTTCATAATAGCTATGTGATTATGAGCAAATCACTGAGCATCTCTCAACCTCAGTTTACTGATCTGTAAAATGATGATAATAATAACACCCACCACAACAAGTGAGAAAATGTATGCAATACTCTTTGCAAACCTCAAAATACTACACAAATGCTGCCAAATAAGATGATGATAGTGGTGGTGATGATTTAATTTAATTTAATTTAAAATGTGTTTCACTTAATTGTATAAAAATAAACAAACAAACAAACAAATACATTTAAATTCAAAATTTAAAAAAAAATTTAAAAAGAACTACCAATAATTAGAAGTTAGACTTTGGCCATATGTATTCTTGATACAATTAAAATTTAAGATTAAGCTCATTCTTCTCATGGAAACTATAAGAATATATGTTAGAGTACGTATTGGACCTTTGTGGGAGTATGTTTTGTACCATCTATTCTTATTATTCCACCTTAGTAAAAGCTCTTTCTAAAAGCTAAGTGAAGTGTGTGTGTGATTATTAAGGGGAAGCCCAACAGTAGGGTTCATGAGTAATTGTAGTAGAACCCTAACCCTTCAGAGTGATTTACTAGAGCCCTGAAACTAGTAGTTGTTGGCCACCTTCTATCTGGTCCACCATTGGGAGTCAGAATTGGGGAAGTACTTCCAAAGAGGTTGTTACATAATAAACCTAGGTCCATTATATATTCCACTAATTCTTTCCATTTTACCAACTTGCCTCTTACCTTACCCAAATTAATAACAATTGTACTTTTCCTTTTCTTGACCAATAAGGGTATTTGACTTTTTCTACTAAAAGAAGCTTTCTGGACACTCTTTTGATATGAGATTACAGCAAGAATGAAGATCTGATTCAGTATTAGGAAAACTATAAGCATAATTGACTATACCAGTAACAAAACCAACAGAAATCATATGATGATATCAATAAATACAGAAAAGGGTTTTGACAAAATACAGGACCCATTCCTATTGAAAACACTAGAAATCAGAATAAATTGAGACTTACTTAAACAAGTAATTATCATTAAAAATGACACAATTTTTTTTCTATAATGAGGATAGCCTAAAAGCCTTTCTAATAAGATCAGGATGAAGTATCACCACTTTTATTCAATATTGCATTAGAAATGCTACCTATAGCAATAAGACAAGAAAAAAGAACAGAAGGAATTAAAATAGACAATAAGAAAACAAAACTATCACACTTCACAGAGGATATGATAGTATACTTAGAGCACCCTAGAGAATCAATGAAAAACGAGTTTAAATAATGAATTAGTAAAATTAGTTGGGATTTAATAAAAAAAACATATAAATTGTCAGCACTTCTACTTATTACCCCTTGAAATCTAGCACATAGAGATAGAAAGTATGAGAAACATTCATTTGGACTCCTAATTTATTCTAATCAGTATTAATCAATGTGATAGAATCATATCAAAGTTTTGTATATAAGGCCCCAGAGCTGTGAACTGCAGGTTGTAAGTTCACTTGCTTAATTGTAGAAAGCCCTCAACCCTTGTTTTGTTTCATCATGGTGATCAAGCCCAGTGTAGCAGAAATAACAACTACATGGAAAGTCCCCCAAAATGTTTTTGTACCTCTAGGCCAATCCCTTGTCCAATAGGAACAAATGACCATCTTATGACCACTTAGATCACTGTTTGTGAGAGCTTGTACCATTTCCTCCTAAGGAGAAGCCTGCCCCCTTTTTATGTGGAGATATTCCTTGCTTCATCCAACCTGTGAGCCTGATGATATTTTATTTTGCTTATTTTAACTTACATGTCACCTGCCAATCAATGAAATTGTTATGTATAACAATTCTTGAATGACATGTATCCTTATAAAAATAGGGCCCTGAAAGGAGAAAGCATCTAAGATAATGAGGAAAATCTGAGATCCACTTCTTTTGAGGGAACCACAGACCCTTTAATAAAGTGCTATTGGCTCAGAGCTCTGCCCCAGTCTCTCTTATTGTAGGTGATAATTTTAATCTCCACAAAAGAGAAATTTCCTTTAAAATAACTGCAGACAGTATAAAATTCTTGGAATTTTACCTACAAACACAGATCCAATCATTATATATGAACATAATTACAAAACACTTTTCATAGGAATAAAGGCAGATCTAAACAATTGAAGAAATATTAATTGTTCATGTATAGGTTGATCCAATATGATAAAAATGACATTTATGCTTATATTAATTGACTTCTTCATTGTCTTCCCATCAAACTACCAAATAATTATTTTATAGAGATAAAGAAAATAATGGATAGAAAAAATAATGAGAAGAAAATGTAATGAATATCAACTTTCATCTGAAGGAATAAAATATCAAAAATATCAAGAGAATCAATGACAAAATATGAAGGAAATGAAGCCTACAGATTTCAAACTATATTACAAGAGAGTAATCATGAAATCAGTCTGGTACTAATTAAGAAATAGAGGTGATCAGTGGAATAGTTTAGATACACAATATATACATTAATTGAACATAGTAATCTGGTATTTGATACACTGCAAAATCCAACCTTTGAGGAAAAGAATTTACCATTTCACAGATATTGTGAGGGAAACTGGAGAGTAGTTTGGTAGAAACTAGATAGAGATCCCAAAATAAACAACAAGATAAGGTCAAAAATGAGTAAGTGAATTAGACATAAAATGATAATCATAAGCAAATTAGGGGACCGTGAAAATAAGTACTTATGAGGCTTATGGATGAGTAAGAGTTTACAAGCAAACAAGATATAGAAAAGATCACAGAAAGTAAAAAGAATAACTTTGATTACATTAAATTAAAAAGTTCTTGCAAAAACTTTTAACCAAAACAAAAGTAATACTGTCAAAATTAGAAAGAAAGTAGAAAATTGGGGGAATTTTTTTCACAGCAAATTTCTTTGGCAAAGGACATATTTATCAAATATGTAGGGAATTGAGACAAATTTATTAAAAAATAGTCATTTCCCAAATTGATAAACAAAGGCTATGAACAGTCAATTTTCAGAAGAAATCAAACATAACAATAATCACATGAAAAATGCCATAAATCACTATTGATTAGAGAAATGAAAAATAAAACAACTCACACCTATCAGACTGACTAACATGATATGCATCTCCTATACTGTCTAGAACAGAAAAGGCATTCCAATTCAGAGGATTTAAAATTTAAAATAAGCTAAGGGACCATCCAGTCCAGTCCTGTAAAATCATACAGGAAAAAAAATTAAGATTGTTCATATAGACAAGAGATAAAGAAGTTGATCACTCATTGCAAGGGTTTGAAAAAATCCTAGGGGAAGAGAAATTGCAATTAATCTGATTAGTTCCAGAGGGCAGAATCAAGAGAAATGAGTTTAAGTCACTGAGGTTTATTAAGATTTGGAACGAGAAAAAAATTCTTACCAATTATTGCAGTGCTGAAGTCAAATGAGTTTTTAGAAGATTGTAGGTTCTTCCTCATTAGATGCCATCAATAAATGACTAGATGAATAATTATTGTGTATGTTATAGAGAGAATATTTTTAATTGTCATATTGAAGCTTTTTAAAAATATCACATTCATTTATAAATATACTCTTTCTTCCCACTAGCAAGACTTACCTTATTGGAGGCGTTTTTTGAGGTTAGAGGTAAAGGAGGAAGGTGGCTTAAATATGTTTTATTTTAAACAATCTATCTGATATATATATATATATATATATATATATACATATGTGTGTGTGTGTGTGTATATATATATATATATATATATATATATATATATATTTATATATTTTTTTAAATAGTGTCTCCTCTCCAAAGAAGTCAAGGTCAAAAATAAAAAGAATAAAGCTCAAATGGCATGAGAGTAAATTTGCTCAAGTTCTGGTTTATAGATGACAAAAAAAAAAAAAAACTTTCAGTTATGATGTTCCAAAGTAATCAGCCACATCTGTCTACATTTTTAAAAGAAAATTGTCATTGGGGTCACATCATGCTCATGATGGTCCAAAATAGCTACCCTGTTTTCACATAGAAACATCTGATCATTTTTGAAATTAGCAAAGATGTGTTTGATTTCTTCTGTAGCTTCTATTGTAAAATGTTTTGCTCTTTCTTCTTTTCTTTTAGTCTACTTTTGATGGATTTCATGTAATCTTTGACATAACTTTTAAAGATCCTTTTGCAAAGTTAATTTCTTTCAGATGATATATCATTACTAAGTAAACTTGAGACAGTGACAACTTGAGTCAAAAACCTCACCAGAGGCATTTTCAGCAATGAGTGAGCCATCAATAGTGTCTTCTGTTCTACTGACCATCTCCTCCTTCTCCTCCAATCCTAGCCCATTCCTGATCTCCCTAA
Source organism: Antechinus flavipes (assembly GCF_016432865.1). Lineage (NCBI taxonomy): Eukaryota > Metazoa > Chordata > Mammalia > Dasyuromorphia > Dasyuridae > Antechinus > Antechinus flavipes. The sequence goes on from NC_067399.1 coordinate 662,898,816, forward strand.
TCTTGAAGATGATGGAAAACATTCCGTCACGGATGATTAGATCTTAGGAGATGATCACAGCAGTAAATAGGGATGGAACAGCACAAGCATGAAGGAGAGTCAGTGCTTTATAACCAATGTTGTGCAGATAGAGAAACTTTTGGGAAAAGGGGAGGAGGAGAGAGGGTGGGAAAAAGCCAAATCTTCCCTCCCATAAGGTTTATCCCAAGTACTCCTCATGGCAGCTCTATTGCTGGCGTTATTATTCTAGACTTTGGAAATCAGATTTTAGAGATCAGCAAATTAATTCTCAGACAGAACCAATGCCTTGCATATGATAGATCCTTAATAAATTATTTGTCAAAGAGAATTAAGTTAAACATGTTACCCATTTAGGGCATAGTTAAGGCAGGATCCAAACCTGGGTTCCTGATTCCAAGGGTAGTGTATCAATCAAGCAATGAATGTGCATCTACAAAGTACCTACTCTGTGCCAGACATTGTTCTAGGTGACAAAAATGAAACAATGCCCGGCCTCATGGAGCTTATATTCTATAGCTCGGTGTTCTTTGCACTGCCTAAAAAAACCTTTCAAGAGGAATTACTTGTTTTCTTTATCCATACTGACTCTCTCCTTTAATTCTCTTCAATCCCTTTTCCCTCTCAGAATATTATCCCTCATAACAAGTGCATCTCCATGGCAACTCCACAGCCTATTCTGCCTACTATGTTTTTCACTCAGCTTACCCATTCTTCTCTGGGGAGTCCTTAACTAGTTTTCTCTTGGGCAGGGACTTTCAACCTCAAGAGGCAGTTATCAGAAAGGTTTAAAATAGTCCCTCCCAATTCTCATCAGAGAGTCATATGCAGAGTCAATACTAGTGTGGCATTATGTACCATCAGTGAGGTACTGATGTTTCTTCTCAAGAAAGTACTTCATTCCTACAGCAGTTCAAAGACTCTGGTCCTTGTACCTAGAACTTCAGAATCCTCCAGTGGTCTTGCCTGGTCCTAGGATGTCAGCTCCAGAATGTCCTTTCTAGAGTACCTAGTATTAGGTCCAGATTCTCCCATCTTCCTCCAAAAAGCACCCAAGTCTTTCAGCATAGAAGAAAGAATCCCTAACTATGATTATGGCCATATGGAATTCTAAAGTTAGAATGGCCTTTAAGAAGTCACTTCATGTACCCTTTTGTTTCGAACAGTTTATATTTATACGTACACATATACATCTTTCTCTCTCTTTTTCTCTCTCTGTATATACACACAAAGATATCTATATATACACATATATGTATATATATATCATCTATCTACTTATCTATCTATGGATTATCTATCTTTCCTTCCTTCCTTCCCTCCTTCCTTTGTTCCTTCCTCCTTCCTTCCTTCCTCCCTTCCTCCTTCTTTCTTTCTTTCTTTCTTTCTTTCTTTCTTTCTTTCTTTCTTTCTTTCTTTCTTTCTTTCTTTCTTTCTTTCTTTCTTTCTTTCTTCCTTCCTTCCTTTCTTCCTTCTAATTTACTTGTTTCTGTATATCCACTGTTCCCTTCTCCCCACTTGACCCAGAAAAGTCATCTTCTTGGATCTAAATTTTCTCTGCTATAAAATGAGAGAGAGGAACGACACCTCTGGGGTCCATTTTAGCTCTTGGCCAATGTTCCTTTGAATCTTTGATCCAAGCAGCCATAAACTGTTTGAGGGAAAGATCTGTTTTTGTATCCCCAGCATTAAGTATGGAAAGTTAGAGTGAATGAATGAATGGAAAAATGAATGATTCAAAATCTCATTTTGATTTTCTTGTAGACATTAAAAGCATGTTTCCTTCAAAATTACCCTAAGCTTCTTCGTAAAAGTTCGAAGATTCTACAATATAAAATGGAGTGCCCCAAAGCTTAAAAAGACCTCTATAAGAATGATCATCACAATTTGAGAAGAATTCAAATGGGAAGTGAGCCAAAGAGCAAGGGAAAAAGTTATGGCAGTCAGCCAGCTAACAGTGATTTGCATGTGAGAAGTAGCTACAACCCTTTGCCTTCCAGGCTCAGTGTTCCCAGTCAGTGGCGATTGAGGGAGTAATTTGGGACCAGATGGTCACCATCTCTTAGAATAAGGATTTTGCTCTGAAATACTGAAAGCAATAACAATTCCAGAGCAATGAAAATGTTCTCATTTAGCACATCATTTAAGATGTAGTTAACAAAGTAGTTATTTAACAACTTACAGCCCTTCAATTAGTCATGGAGGATATAAATAGAAATGGAAGACAGGCCCTGCCTCCAGGGAACTTACCTTCTAAGATCAAGGTACCCAATCACCCAAAGCTACTATTTCTAAACTTGTTCCTCCTTCTCTTTTTCTCTGCCTGCTTTCTTTATCATCTTCTTCTACAGCATCATTTTCTCTATCTTTCTTATCATCATACTCTTCATCTTCCTGGCTCCTGAGCAACAGGAGTTGTTCAAGCTTCTGAAGTCTTTCCATGGGGCAGGACCCTGACAAAGCTTGGGACCCCATAGCTGCTAAGAACCCAAGGTTATCCCTGCAACATAATGAGTCATTCCAGGGAGACTTCATGAAGCACTAGAGTATAGTGGAAGAACACTGGGAAATGTGAGGGAATCAGAGCCTGGGTTCAAATCTCACTTTTGATTACTACTATCTGTATAAATTTGTATAAAGTTACAGCCTTGCTGGGCTTTGATTTTTATCATCACCAAAGGAAGAGGATTCAGCTAAGCCTCTGAGGTCCCTTTAAGCTTTATAAAAGGAACCTCAGAGTCTCAGCTAACACCAAAGGCAAAAAGAAATTTTGCCTTTTTCAGGGAAACTTTCCCATTAATCAGTTTTTGTTACTTTCTCTAAAATTCCAAGAGACTTTGTTATTCAGGGATTGAAATATTTTTTTAATAAAATGTTTAAAGGCAATTTAAAAATACACCTATTTTACAACTCAGATCTGAGATTATTATATTCCACACATGGATTGTGACTCATACCAAGGACACTGAAGCATCCTGGCCATGGTGAGTCAGCCTAAGTTGTTCTAAGCTTGGCCGCAGTACAAATCACCAAAGTTCTGTCATTGTTTTTCTGGTATTCCTGGAGTATGGGTTCAGGGGAAGGGCTAAAACCAGGCACTCACCAGAAGCTGCCCTGACCCTGGCAAGTAAAGCTTTTGCTCATATCTTTCTGCTCCAAGGGCACCGGAGCCTAGAACATCATTTCAGGAAGAGAACTCAGAGAAAGTTGAGTCCAGACCATCCCTAAAAAAGAATCCCCTTGAGTCAAGTGGTTATTCAACATTTACCTGGAATCCTACAATGAGAAGCATCTCACCAGTTTCTAAAGAAACTATTTTGAGATAGCTCCATTGCTGAGATATTTCTTTCCATTCTGCTGATTTAAACATCATGAAAAGACTCCATAATAGGAGTCAAGAGACCTGGCCTCTAGACTTGTCTTTTCTCCTGATTGCTGTATGACATCGGGCAAGCCATTTAATTGTTCCAGTCCATCCTTTCATCTATAAAATGAAGGATTTAGACTAGTCGCTCTCCAAGGTTCCTTCCGGCTCTAAAATTCTGCCCCTGAGGGCTCTGCGATTAGATCCAGGTAGTACCCAAAAATGTCATTTCATTAACTTAATGAGTCTCATATTGGATACCAGGGACAGATTCAACAAATAATTTCATCTGCTGAAAAGCTTAAATCCAGGTTTATACTCTTACTTAAAATTTAATTTTATTGTTATTTTTTTTAAAGAAAAGCAAGCTAAACAGAAGCACAATACCTGAACTCACTTAGTCTTTCTCCTCTGAATATAAATAGCTACAATGGATAAACATCATATCACTGGGTGTCCAACCTATTAAATGTGTTTCTGCAAAACAGTGTCCAACTCGATAAATATTCGAGCTATGGAGCCAACAAGTATTTATTCATTGCCTATTATGTTCGGGGCACTGTGCTGAGGACTGATGATGATGATGTTATCTGACTCTCTGTGACCCCGTTTGGGCTTTTCTTGGCAAAGATAACAGAGTGGTTTGCCATTTCCTTCTCCAGCTCATCTTGCAGATGAGAAAATGGAGGCAAATAGGGTTAAGGGACTTGCACAGGGTCACACAGATAGTAAATATCTGGGGCTAAATTTGAATTCAGATCTTTTGAGTCTAGGCCCAGAGGTCTATCCACTGTGTCACCCAACTGCTAAGGACTGGAGGTGCAAAAATAAAGGCAAAGGACAGTTCCTGATCACAAGAACCTCAGATTGTAAAGGAAAAGCCAACACACATGTTGTCTCTGTATAGACCCTACAGTTGGAATAAGCTGGAGGTCATCTCAGATTAAGAGTGACAAGGAAAGTCCTTGTCAGGGAAAGGCGTCTGAGACTAGAATATTGACCATGTCCAGGCAGATTTAATTTCATCCTCTGCCCCTTTGCTGTTGGTTTCCTCCTACTTGTAACCCATGGCGCAGAACTTGAAGTTGATGAGCGAAGCTCTCAAGGTTGGATGAGAATCTTTGGCTCTCCAGGGTTCAGTCTGGGAAGGGGCCCCACCATCGTACCTTTGTGGGGTTTTTTCATCCAATGTTTGCTTTGAGAATTCTCAGGAAAGAGCTGAATTATAATCTGTCTGGGTCACTAGAAATGTGAATAAAGGAGCCATCAGCTCCCGTGAGAGCGCTCAAGTTAACAAAACATAGGATGAACAGGACGGCCTCTATTTCATCACCAAGAAAATGGGGGGAGGGGGGGAAGTAAGCTAACAAGTGGACACAATTTTTCCTACGTGAATGCCCAAACCCACCCTTCCCCATGGCTTCAGTCAGCTCTGGTCTCACAGTGCCACCTAGTGGTCTGGTCTCCCCTTAGAAGGCACAAACTTGAGTTTGTTGAAGAGACAATTCTCCCAACATGTGGTGAGTGAGAACCACTTCCATCCTGCGGATACAGATCGATCTCCAATTTTACTAGAAGCCTAGACTTCCTCGAGAAAATTCGCAAGAGGTGGCTAGGAAGGCAATCCACTTTCCCACTGGATCTTCATTATCCAAAAAGAACTTGCAGTACTAATGAAGGGCAACTATCAAGTCTTTTTACTCTTTCGTGTGAAGAGTCAGTCTCTGGCTGCTCTTACAGGGACAAGGATATGCTCCTCTTCTCCCCAAAGGCTGTCACTGCCCAGGCAATCCCCCTTTTTCTTTCTAGAAGTCTGAGTTTTTGAATATTTAAAAAAATAGTTCTTAAATAAAATATCAGTGACTCAGTGCTGTCCGTGAATTCCGCCCCCCCTCTAAACAGGAGCCTGGATCCCCAAATCCCACTGCTTGGACACATGGAACCACATGATTGAGAAATCGTACGACAATGAGCCTCAGCTGCTGCCTTTTCAGGACTTGGAACCACGAGTCAAGACCAGCATGCTGCCATCTCTTGGACAAGAGGCTATGCTACTATCCTCCCTGTGTTGTGCCATGGTTCTCTTTTATTGTCCTGACTCAGTTTCCCTAATTGTTCTGCCTCAGTTTCCCTAAATTGTTCTATCTCAGTTTCTTTAACAACAAAAAGGAAACGGTTTTCATCTAGAACCCCAGGAGCAAACCAGGGTGTTCCCAGTTGAGTCAAAAGAGTCGGAGCTAATCAGGTAATTCTCAGTCAATGAGACACGGAGGCAGCTTCATCCTCTGCAATGTGTTGCTAATGGCCATGCTCTAGATGTCTCCCAATCTTCATGAAGTGACAATCAGTGGGTTTGCCCCTCCCTTCCATTAAGACACAACCAAAGTTCCAACCAAAGACCTCTCATCAAATCCCTTCCTTATGCACTGGTGAAGAGTTGCCTGAATTCCCTCTGGTAGAAGAAATGTTAGCTTGCTATGTGACGGGGCCGGCTCTCAGTCTCACCTTCATCATCCACAAAATGGGAAGTAGTAAACTACAGAAATTCATCAGAGTTAGAAGTACTCAGATTCCCATAAAGCTTGAAGGCTCAGAACCCGCTTCACCTACCTAAAACCAGTTAGAAATTCTGAGGGTCTCCAGCATGAGTTGATACCAATATTTACATTAATAGAGCACTTGACATAATGCAAAATCAATATCTTATTCTCATAACCACTTTGTAGTGTCAAGGAGAGTAAATGTATTATCCTCCCCATTTTATAGATGAGGAAATTGAGGGACTGAGTTAACTCAGAGGTCTCAAGATCACATAACTATTTGGCAGCAGAGCTGAGATCCAGACCCAAGTCTTCTCATTTCAACCAAGAGCTTTTCCATGCTAATGGGACACATACTATATATCATGTAACATACCTGGGTTAGGTCACATAAACAATTCTTTTTTTATGAACTTTACAAATGGATTTATTATCTTTAGGTTTTTCTCCTTTTCTCCTCTGTACTTCAGAAGAGAAGGCAGCTGGCAGGAACCTCAGAAGAACCAAATACAGCATTAGCGCATAAATAGGAAAGGACATTTTGTTCATGATTCTAATAGATCTATTAATAAAAGCCTATTGTATGTTTTCTCCCCCGGGATCATTTCTGGCAGGAAAAAACAAACAAATAAGGTCTTGTGGGCCAAACACTAAAACAGCTCCTCCAAGCCCTTCACACAGGATGTACGGTAATCATCGGCATTAAGCTGATGTAAAAGCCGGCCCTGAGTGACGCAAACGAAGGGGACTCGAACGGTAGGATTTAGCTCAAGTAGACTCAAGATGTTGCCTGCCATTGTGAGCAACTTTTAGGAACAACACAAGTGGCAATTTGGTGGGAATGGTAAAGAACACTCACCAGTGGCCCTGTCCTTGATGGGAATTATTCTGCTGAACTATTCTCACCAGTGACTTTCAAGAGAAACAAATAACAAAATTGATCTATTAAAGAGCTCCAATGGTTTGAAATTTCCTGGATGATGGAGATGGAGAGGTCAGGCCTTCCGGGGCACATAATTATAGCATCTGACCCCCTGTGTCCACCTCCAATTCTCCAACTTTATACTTGGACTTGAAGTAGAAAGTTGGGTATCTCAACTTCTGGGAATTTTCTAATTAAAAAAAAATTTGGACATCTTTCATTCTCCTGTCTCCTTTATTTTCCCATATATACCTCCTCGTTCCCTTCTCCAAAGAGTTATCCTTTATAACAAAGAATAAAAGAGGAAAAGGTTTGCCAAACAAACCACCCAGTCTGATGGTGTTCCACTCCCATAATCCCCATCTCTGGAGCTATGAGAGTCTACGGGTATAGAACAGCATAGTAACCATACCTGCAATTTAATTCGAATAGGGAACTTCCTCTACCAGTTCAGGTCGAAATCTTTTCTTCGATGGATAATGTTAGAGACCTGCCTGGGGAATTAAGAGGTTAAGTGATTTGCTTGGAGTCACCCAGCCAACATATATTAAAGAGTGTCTTGAAGCCAAGGCTTTCTGGCTAAAAAGTCAGCTCTCTATCGACTATGCTGTATGCATTTATACACGTGGAAAACTGCGTGTAATATTGGACTTGGCTGAGTGTGTTAATTTTACCAAGTTAATTGAACAACCTTCTCCCCTGCCCCAATTTAATTCTTTATTATATGGCCCTGAAATAAGAGGTGGACGTGGAGAGGAGTACACTGGAAAATACAGCTTGATCCCTATTATTACAAATAGTCAACTCCCTTAAAGCAGTCATATTATTTGAATTCAAACTGGAGCCAATTACCATATTTTATATGATTTTTAACTTCAAATAGTTCAAATTCAAACTCATGGGATCCCTGAGGGGATTTACCATTCTAGTTGTACAGGTGATATATAAAAATAGAAGGAAAAAAGGAGGTGAATTTTCTCCCCTCAAGAAGTTATTTTAGAATTCTTTTTGTCTTCTTGATGGAAATACCACTGGATTTGGAGTCATAGGATTTGGCTTCTCTATCATCCTCCTTACTCTCTGTGCAAACTATGGCAAGGGTAGAACTGTGAAGATTTCTGAACCTGGAGTCAGAGGCCTGAATTCTAATTCCAATCCTGCTCTTTTGGGTCTCTGTGATCTATGGCACTTGCAAATGTCAAATTTTGTGGCCTCAGTTACCTTAGCTGTTAAAAAATGGGGATTGGGCTTAATGACCTTATTGTCCCTTTAGTACCTTCGGCCTCAGTTTCCTCAGTTGTAATTTAAAGAGGTTCTAGAAGAATGATTTCTAAGTTACCATCCAGGTCCAAATCCAATGAGAGGCATCATGAATGTCCTAGATTAGTAGAGTTCCAATTGCACCTCTCTTATTAGCTGTGTGACCCCAGGAAAGTAATTTAGCTTTTGCCTCCATTTTCTTTCTTTCTTTCTTTCTTTCTTTCTTTCTTTCTTTCTTTCTTTCTTTCTTTCTTTCTTTCTTTCTTTCTTTCTTTCTTTCTTTCTTTCTTTCTTTCTTTCTTTCTCTTTCTTTCTTTCTTTCTTTTTCTTTCTTTCTTTCTTTCTTTCTTCTTCTTTCTTTCTTTCTTTCTTTCTTTCTTTCTTTCTTTCTTTCTTTCTTTCTTTCTTTCTTTCTTTCTTTCATACAGCCCACTATATTATTTTCTTTTTTTTCCCTGAGGCAATTGGGATTAAGTGACTTGCCCAGGGTCACTAGAGAGTATTAAGTGTCTGAGGTCACATTTGAACTCAGGTCCTCCTGACTTCAGGACTGTTGCTCTATCCACTGCACCCCTAGTTGCCCCTTGCCTCAGTTTTCTTAACTACAAAATGATGATCACAATAGCACCTACCTTGCACTGTTGTTAATGGTTAGCTGATAATTATAAAGTACTTAGTGGATTACTTGGCATATATTAACCATTTAAATGCCTGTTTCCTTCCTTCCTTCTACAGAATACCCCTCCCAAGTCTTCGAGGCATCAGTGAGATAATCTAAACACGGTGCTTTCCAAACCCCAAAGCACCATATTGATAGATTGATTTATACGGATACCACTTGCTATCTTTTCTGTGGTTCTTTGCCCCTTCTGTAATAGGAACATGAACCTTTGCTGTGGTGACTGGAATGTTGACAGATGCCATCAGCTTTGCTCTTCTCTCTGTAATATTATTTAGACTTATTCATCTAGATTTATTGGTCTCAAAGTAATTTGTATGATCAAATGTTAATCACTGAGGGACGATGATGGGCATGGGAATGATCAGTGGAAAATGTTATCAAATGAAATACACTCCCCATCTTCTGACAGAGAGCTGATGGATTCAAGATTAAGAGAGCTACAATAATAAGAGAGAGATACAACTTTGAGTATGGACAATATAAGAGAATTTGCTTTTCCTTTTTAATTTTTTTATTGGGGTTAGAAGGGACATAAAATAAGTGAAAAAAAAGGAGGATTTTAAAATGGGAAAAAATGAAATGTTTTATCCCTTGCCTTAAAAAACACTTCACAAGAGGTAATCCTTTGAATTAGTCCATTAATAAATATTCCTTCAGCGCCTACTATGTGTGGAGGACCATACTAAGCTCGGGAGCTACACAGAAAGACAAAAGGTGGTTTCTGCCCTAAAAGAATTCACATTCTAATGGGGAAGACAATATGCAAATATTTAGGTATGTAAAGTATAGACATCTAGTAAATGGAAGTCAATTTTGGAGGAGAAGATGGGAAAGGCTGGGGGAGGAGCCCAGAAAAGGCTGCTACACAAGTTTCAATATGAACTGAGTTTTGAAGGTAGCTAGCAAAAAGGAGATGAGGAGGAAGACAACGTATGGGGGATGTATGGGGACGATGTGGTAAAGAGAGAAATCACATGACTCATCATGAGATGCGATGTGTAGGATAAGCACGAATGGGAAACCAAGAAGAAAACCAAAGTAAGCCTGGGAAACAGGGAGCATGCTGATGCCCTTGGTCATTTGGAAGCAGGAAGAGTTGGGTGGGAGTGGGGAGGATGAACTCTACTTGGGATGTGTTGAGTTTGAGACACCTGTGGGAGCTTGTGATTCAATATGTCTCAAAGTCTAAAGGACCATTGGTGATATGTGACTAACTCAGGAGGGAAACAGGGGCTGGATTTCTGAATCAAGGAATTTTCTGCATGGGGATGATGCTCATGAGAACTGATAGATCAAATGGGAGAGTAGAAGGAAGAGAGAAGGATATCCAAAATGGAGCTGTGAGGGCCCTGGATTTTACTGGCACAACATGGATAAAGAATGGCAAGGGGGACTGAGAAGGTCAGAGCCATGGAAGAACCAAAAGAGTAGTGTCCTGAAAACCTGGAAGAGAGAAGAAGGGAGGGGAATCTATAGTTTCAAGTGCTGCAGAGAGCTGCAGGATGAGATAATGACGACAGAACAGACATTTATTAAGAACCTATCATGTCAGGAACTGTACTAAGCACTAGGAAGACAAATGAGAAAAGGCAAGGGATTCCCTGCCCTTGAGAAGCTTATGGTCTCGTCGGGGGAGGAAAAACATAAAAGGTGATTGAAAAACAAGAGGAAGAGGGGATGATGGTGATAGTGGAGTGGAAACCAAGCAGAGGAGCCAGTGACAAAGAAGAGCTTTTGGAGGAAAATGAAGGATTCTGAGCTCTCTATAAAAGAAACTATGGGAGGAGGTGGAGTTTTTATTTATTTGTTTTTGGATTGGTTTGATTTGATTTGATTTTTTTTTTGCTCTACCTTCCAATCCTCGAATCAGAGAAGCAGAAGAGAAGCAGGGAACTAATGAGATGTGAACCCCCAAAATGAAACAATCTCTCGGATGATGGATTTTCTAGTGATTAGATTACTGGGTGGGGAGAAATAGAGGGGAGGACATCATTTGTAGGACTTTTTTTCTACCTGGAGAAGATGTAGTAGGAGTTAGGAAGAGTGTAGTTTTAAGGATGAAACTGAATAAATTTCCCAATAAAAAAATTTACTTTCTTTTGTTACCTTTCTTGGGAAATGTTTTTCGCTCTATTCTGCAGCCCTATGATCAGAGGGGGCAAAAACTATTGAGGGTACTGGTGAAGTGTGAGTACCAAAGTGATGGCATCTCTGGGATGATGAATTTCCTGGTGATGAGCTTTTCCTAAAAGCATGAGGATGGTAGAGAACAGGTAGGAGACACAGCAAGACTGAACACCTAGGTGTCCGGGATTTTAACACAAGGAGATGGAGATGCTGCAGGAAACAGGAGTATCTTGAAGCAGAATTGCACAGAGAAAGGCTTAATCTGGAAAATCCTGACATAATCTTGAGCTACCATGGCAAGAATTATCAAACAGAATGGGGGTATCTGAATTTCAGGTACATTTGCAGCTTTCTAGTCCCAGAGACGTGCCAGGAAGGGAATGTAGCAATTTGCATCCATGTGGAGGAGAACAGCAGTACCCTGTGCCGGAGAGGAGCCTGGATTTCATGAGTGCTCCTTCCTAACTTTGGGCAGGGGCACGTAGCAGGGATTCTATCTCAGAAACTAAGTTTGCTAAGGACTGCTTTACCCCTTCCTTTATCTCTTTGCTCTGGGATAAGACCCCAATTCCAAGAATGGCATCTCAAATGGTTTGCCTTTTCTCACTAATTGTTTCCATTTCAATTCAATGTTTTACTTTTAAATTGCACATTCCTTGCCCTGGGCTGCTAGTGAGATGCTATGACTGAGTTTACTTGATCTTAAAGCTTCCCAGAATATCTAGCATATAGGCGCTAACCATTTGGGGCACATTTGTCTTAGAGGCAGCTAGGTGGCAGAGTGAATAGAGTGCTAGTCCTGGAATTAGGAAGATCCAACTTCAAATCCAGCCTCAGATACTTACCAATTCTATGTGAGCCAGAGCAAGTCACTTAATCTCTGTTTGCCTCAGTTTCTTTAAAATGGGGATAATAATAGTATCTACCTTCTAGAGTTGTTGTGAGGATTGAATGAGATAATATTTGTAAAACACTTAACACAATATCTGGTGCATGTTAGGTGCTACATAAATAGTAGCCATTATTGATATTATTATCATCATCTTCCAAATTACAAACTTTGTTGAATTAGTCAGTAAACCAGGAGAATTCTACAGTTCTGAATGAGTTGTACACCATTAAAAGGAATAAAAGGAAATGTATTGGAAAGATGAAACATTTCTACTTCTAAATTAGTGTTAAGAAACATTACAGTTTGGAAAATAAAACAATCTTTTCTGGAGAATGGATTAATCATTACCATTTCCACTTCTTTTTTTGTGGCATGTAAAACGTCTTGAGTAGAATTAATAGCCCTTTTTTCAAACTCATGTGTCTATCCTAGTGTTTTGATTTTCAGTTTTAATAATGGTTTCATGAAGTTAGAATTTTTATGAAGATTTGTTAACTAACATGGAAAGGATGTCAAAAACTCAAAGTGACTTGGGGTTTTAATTAATGAAGATCACATGCTTGTTCTGGCCAGCATATATGCCTGGAAAACTCTCAGGATCATAAGCTCAGAAATAATGAAAGAAAAAAAATCAAAGATGAGAAAAAAGTTATCTCCACCTGCAAGCCTTATGGAAAGAAAGAAGGAGAGAGAGAAAAAGAGAGAAACAAAGGAAGGAAAGAAGAGAAAGGAGAAAAGAAAATGAATGAAAAGAAAGGAGGAAAAGAAAGAAGGAAAGAAAAAAGAAAAAAGGAAGGAAGTAATTACAAAGGTAAGAAGGCAAAAGAAAAAAGAAGAGAACAAAAAATAAAAAAGAAAGGAGAAAGAAAGAGAAAGGGGGAAAAAAAGAAAGAAAAAAAAGGCAATCTTTGAATTAACCAGGTTGCTGTTATTCAATATTTTCTAAAGGGCCATTGGGGAATCTAGTTCATTGCCTCTACAGCAGTTTCTTTGAATTACATGCTTTTGGAATAGTTCAATTGAGGTTTAATGAGGTTTCATGATCTAAACAGCTTTAATGACTGAAAAGTAGGACAAGACACATAAGCGCTTTAATGAAAAAGAAACTTTTGAAGATTCAAAGTTGTAAGGACCATGGGTTACACAAAGGAAAAAAGTTCTAGGAAAAAGTTCCAAGGATCATCTATTACTAGTCATACATGACTAGTAATAGATGATCCTTGGAAAGGTCCATGATATCCCTGATGGGGGTATTCTCCTCTGGCTCTGACCACTGCCTCTTTGTGCACATCCATTTCTCTGGGAACTTGGTTAATTTTTGATTTTCATCCTTTATGCTATCCAGGATCTGCCCAAGTGCTGGAGACCTTTCTCTGGCTCTTTTCCTATCTTGTGGGTATCAACGTGCTGTTCTGGGGATCACTCTCATATTGCCACTTTTTTCATGCTCATTCTCAATCATTTGTCATAAACAACTTCCTTTTCTCCCATTGTCATTGGTAACATGCTAGACATTGATTGCAGGATGAAGGAAAATAGGGTAATAATTAGAAAGGGTCAAAGGGTATTAAGTAATAGCTAGAATTGGTTGGTTGGCTGTTGTCCTTGGTTCTCAAAGATGACCAAAATGACCTCAAGTTAATGGGTCCAACGGTGGCTGTTCAGACCCACACGATTTTGGAACACGGGTCAGACACAAATGCCTCAGTGGTCACTAAGTCACCGGGACATAGACTGAGATTTGGCAGCCATCCAAGCCTCTGATTTTAATGATGTGCAAGGTAAGAGTCAGAAAAGCTAAGGAACAAGCCCAGAATCACAAAGGTGATCAGCATCAGAGACAAAATTCTGGGGCAGATCCAACTATTAGCCCACTTGCTGTTCCTTGAAAGCGACACTCTTTCTTCCTTCCTTCCTTCCTTCCTTCCTTCCTTCCTTCCTTCCTTCCTTCCTTCCTTCCTTCCTTCCTTCCTTCCTTCCTGTGTCTAGAAAGCTCTCCTCATCACTGCCTCCTAATTTCCCCTCCTTCCTTCACGACTCAGCCCAAAGAGTACCCTTTCTGCCAGAGTTTTCCTTGGTTTTCCTAGCTGCAAATGCCTTCCTCATTCAGATCACACCTCCATCCACTCTGTAGCTAATTGTTATCTACCTAATTACTTACATATTGTCTCTTTCCCCCCTTAGACTACAAACTCATTGAGGGCAGGGACTCTCAATGAGTTTGTAGTCTAAGGGGGGAAAGAGACAACATGTAAGTAATTAGGTCTCTGTATCCCCAGGGCCTAGCAGAGTGTCTGACACCCAGTAAATACATAATAAATCCTTGTCGATAACCTGAATGACTGACTCCAGAGTTAGGGCTCTTTCCACTTTATCATACTGCCTCTGGAGCTCTGAAGAATAAGGTTTGATTCTGAACAAAGTAAAATCTCACAGGATAAAAATGGCCCAAGATGATGAAAGTTCAAAGAAATGAAGTTTTCTTTCATCCGTCTTCCACTGACATCTGTTGTTGATCCATCTGGAGCTCAGCTGGGGGGCAGAGTCTATTTCTGCTCTTCACAGAATTTCAGAACTGGAAGGGACTCCAGGGGTCAGCTAGTCTAATGGAAGCCGAACAGGAATCCCTCCCCAACATCTTTGCCATGGGTTCATGCAGCCTTTTCTTGAAGGCCACTAGTGAGAGAGAGAGAGAGCCCATTGCAACTCAAAGCAATTTGTCCTTCTTTGAGACAGTTTTAATTGTTAGAAGATTTGTCTTTTTATTCAGTCTAAATCGGTTTCTGTGACTTTTACCCACTGTTCCTCCTTCCTCTCTCTGGAACTAAGATCAACTAAACTTTTTAAAGTGCTTATAATCTCTAGAACCCTATTTAAAACGTGTACTGCTTTTAAAAAAATGTGTATATGATCATCATCCTTGTTATCTCATTCTTGTCCTTTTTGAAAGAATTCAGGCCAAAAAAGCTGCTAATCTCTATTTTAAAATATTTAACATTCTATTGATTATTAAAATATTTAATGTTCTATTGACAATTGTAAATGAGGAAAAGGGTTTTTTTTTTTTTTTTTTTTTTGGTAATTGCTACTGATTGTCATTATTATTTGTAGAGGAAGTTTAGTGCAGTGGACATCAAACTGGTCTTTTGTGAATGGCCCAAAGCTGTCACCCTAGAATCAGTCTAATCAAAAGCAGAGGATGTTCAACATCCCTGGAGTGGGAAATGTTGGGCAACAGGATTGTTTTTTAAGCAAAAGCAATTCGTAAAAGCTATTAAGACTCGACAGGGGTTAAGTGTGCTCTGTCAGTTAAATCAGGGACCCCTGGATTAAATCACATAAATGAAAATATCACTAAGTAGCTGATCTCTGATCAAATATCATAACCAACTTTAGTCTCAGAAGACAGAGGATGAAGCACATTTCCCAGATAGTGGTGGAAAAGCTGGAGACTGTGGTGACAGAATGGCACATACATTGTCAGATATGGTCATTGTGCTAGTCCATTTTGGTTAGTTGTTGTTTTAATAAGGAAAGGGAGTATGGGCACAGAATACATCAGGAAGTGATCATGGTGCACATAATAAAGGGAATGGATGATACTAAGTGGAGGAGGAAGTAAAGGAAAACATTTCCTAATGAGGGTTTTACAGAGGACTTTCCAATGTGGACAAACACATGCTTCAATAGTTCTGCGCCACTGCTGTGGCAACTTCCATTCATGCAAATGGTAACCCCCCTCTGCAAATCTTTTCCTCATCACCATCATCATCCTATATACCGTGTCACCTTCTCTCTGACTTCCTGGATCATAACTCCCTTCCCTGGCCACTATTCTATTTTTCTTTCTTTCTTTCTTCCTTTCTTTTTTTCTTTTTCTTTCTTTCTTTCTTTCTTCCTTTCTTTCTTTCTTTCTTTCTTTCTTTCTTTCTTTCTTCTTTCTTTCTTTCTTTCTTCTTTCTTTCTTTCTTTCTTTCTTTCTTTCTTTCTTTCTTTCTTCCTTCCTTCCTTCCTTTCTTTCTTTCTTTCTTCTTTTGTTCTTTCTTCCTTTCTTTATCTTTCTTTCTTTCTTTCTCTCTCTCTATTCCTCCCTCCCTCTCTCCCTCTCTTTTTTCTTTCCCTCCCTCCCTTCTTCCCTCCTTCCCTCTCTCCTTCCCTTCCTTCCTTCCTTCCTTCCTTCCTTCCTTCCTTCCCTCTCTCCTTCCTTCCTTCCTTTCTTTCTTTCTGCTGAGGCAATTGGGGTTAAGTGACTTGCCCAGAGTCACACAGCTAGGAAGTGTGAAGTGTCTGAGATCAATTTAGAACTCAGGTCCTCTTGACTTCAGGGCTGGTGCTCTATCCAAAACTTTTTTATTTTCAAAACATATGCATGAATTTGGAACTATGCTCAAAAAGTTATCAAACTGTGTGCATACCCTTTGATCCAGCAGTGTTACTACTGGGCTTATATCCAAAGAGATCTTAAAGAAGGGAAAGGGACCTGTATGTGCAAGAATGTTTGTGGCAACCCTCTCTGTAGTGGCCAGGAACTAGAAACTGAGTGGATGTCCATCAATTGGAGAATGGCTGAATAAATTGTGGTATATTAATATTTTTGTTCTGTAAGAAATGACCAGCAGGATGATTTCAGAGGGGCCTGGAGAGACTGACATGAACTGATGCTGAGTGAAATGAACAGGACCAGGAGATCATTATATACTTCAATAACAATACTGTATGAGAATCAATTCTGGTAGACGTGGCCCTCTTCAACAATGAGATGAAACAAATCAGTTTCAATAGAGCAGTAATGAACTGAAGCAGCTACACCCAGTGAAAGAACTCTGGGAGATGAGTGTGAACCATTACATAGAATTCCCAATCCCTCTATTTTTGTCCACTTGTATTTTTGATTTCCTTCACAGACTAACTGTACACTATTTCAAAGTCTGATTCTTCTTGTGCAGCAAAATAACTGTTAGGACATGTATACCTATATTGTATTTAACATAAACTTTAACATATTTAACATCTATTGGTCTACCTGCCATCTGGGGGAGGGGGTAGGAGGAAGGAGGGGAAAAATTGGAACAAAAGGTTTTGCAATTGTCAATACTGTAAAATTACCCATGCTTATAACTTGTAAATAAAAAACTATAATAAAAAATAAAAACAAATAATATAAAAAAATAAAAAATAAAAGTGATAAATTAAAAAAAATATGCATTGGATGATTTTTCAACATTAACCCTTGCAAAACTTTGTGTTCCAATCCTTTCCCTTCTTTTCCCCACTGCCTCCTCTGGATGACAAGTAATCCAATATATGTTAAACATGGTAAAAATAGGGACAGTTAGGTGGTACAATGGATAGAGCACCAGCTCTGAAGTGAGAAGACTGGAGTTCAAGTCTGACCCCCAGACACTTAACACTCCTAACTGTGTGACCTAGGGCAAGTCACTTAACCCCAATTGCCTCGGGGGAAAAACATAGTAAAAACACATGTTAAATCCAATATATGCATACATATTTATACAATTATCTTGCTGCACAAAAAAATCAAATCAAAAAGGGAAAAAATGAGAAAGAAAATAAAATGCAAGCAAACAACAACAAAGAGTGAAAATGCCATGTTGTGATCCATGCTCAGTTCCCACAGTCCTCTCTGGGTACGGATGGCTCTACATCACAAGATCATCGGAACTGTCTGGCCACTATTCTAAATGGATGCTGTTCTCCCCTATTAGAATATAATGATGATGGTATAACAACAATAATGATCACAGCATATATGTAGCACTTTTAGATTTACAAAGCAATTTATAAGTACTATCTTGTTTTATCCTCATAACAATGCTGGGAAGTAGGTGTTATATTATGCCCATTTAGTAGATGTGGAAACTGAGACTGAGAGCCCTGTATGGGGCCAGATCTATGACTGAGGTGACAGAGAGTTAAGTAACTAACTTCCTCGGGATTATAAAGAAAATCTAAGGCCAGATTTGAACTCATCTTCCTCATTCCAGATCCAGGGCTCTATTGCACCACCTAGTCACCCATGTAAGTTTTCATGAGAGCGACGGCTGACTCTCTTGTTATAAGCGATCAGCAGAGTGCCTGATAAGCTCTTAATGATTTTTAATTCACTCTTCATCCATGGTCATTAGCCAAATTACCCACCCCAGACATTGCAAGTCTTACACTGGGTCTCTGGTGAGGAGTTCCGAGAATGGTCAGACCATGAAAAAGTGACTGAAAGAAATGACCGGGGCTGCCCATTCTAGAGAAGACAGGAGTGAAGGGGGAACCTCAGAGATGGCTGCAAGAGTGGAAGAAGGCTTACCTACCCTGCCTAGCTCTAGATGCCAGAACCAGGACCAATGAGACAACCTTAGGTTCGGGGCTGGTTTAGACTAAGTGACATCTTTCCGCTCTGAAATTCTAATTCTGTGATTTCCTTTCTATGGCTGGATTTGGTATCAGAGGATTCTGGGTCACGTAAGCCCAAGTCACCTTGGGCAAGTCACTTGGAAGAGGCCATATGCTAAAATGTTCACAGCATTGTGTCAGAGGGACTATGAAGTCGTAGTGACTATGTATCCGACAAATCTCTTATTCATAAAGAGACAATTATGAGACCCAAGATGATACTGAGCCACGAACGGTTCGAAATTCAAATACTCCATCCATACACCACCGCGGTTACTCAGAAATATAGCTTTATTATTAGAATTTCTCATAGTCTAAAAACATTTTCTTTTAAAACTCTGATAACAGTATATTCCAACTTCTCTACAACGGACTGGCCCTGCAGTAGGTTGCAAAACAGTATCTTTAAGTAACCTGAACTTAAGACTTTTGTTAAGCATTAAGACTTTGTAATCCAGTTTAAAAAGAAAAGAAAAAAAGTTCGAGTCTGAACCAAATAATAAAAAATAGATTGATTTGTTCAACACTGAACATTTTCCGCCGTGTACCTTTGGTGCCACCTACAAAAAAAGTATCAACTTTAGCTGCAAATATCTCCCTTAATATGTACAAACTGGGGCCAGTTACCCAGGGCACAGCCCATAGAGTGACCCCATAGGAGCAAGCCAGACTCCACATCTCAGCTTGTCTTCCTTGGCTAAATAAAGCAGGAATAGACACACGGCTCCCCACACGCATGACGTCGGCCCTTTTAGCGGGCTTAGAATTTACCTGTAATTTCTTATTCTTTTTAAAGTTCCTACTGAATGTATAGAAGATACATCAATGAGAGGTACGGAACACGCCAAGTTCAGTTTTGTTTCCATTGTCTAATAAATGTAGAGAGATGAGCACTCTCAGGCTGACTAGAATGTGCTAACCTTGTGATTTGTCCCCGATCCAATCATATAAAAAAGCCAGGCAAGAGTGAAGAGCAAAGGCTTCACTTGGTCCCTCTGCCCTGCTTTTTTAAGTTCATTCACCTATCAATTAGTGTTAATTATGAGAGCTGAAGTGTTGGATAGAGTTCATGAAATGGGTTTTAGGCACAAAGATTCACAATCAGGGATTAAGGGAAGCTTCTGACTTTCTAATTCCATGTCAGAGGGTTGACTGAGACCAAGGTCTTTGAGTCAGCACCAAGAGAGAACCAATCAAAAGTGAAGACTTAATCTTTTTTTCTGGTTGCCTTCTGGGATTTGGGGGGATGATAAGCTTTTTCATGGCAAGGATAGTCTAAAGATCATTTAATGGTTAGTATTAGGTTATGAACACCCCTTCAAACCAGAAAATTAGCAGAAGCCCATAAGCTAAAATTAAATCTTCTCTTTTGACTACATTTCTCCTGATGCTAAATTCAGTTCCCTGGTCCCACCTTAAGATCAGACTTAGATTTGGAAAATTCCCTTAACTTTCATTAAGACCCTGATGGTTAGTGTAAATCCCTCCAAATCCATTTTAGGGATCCTTGTCTACAAAGCCCCACGGGATAGGTATGGGGGCTGAGCCAATAATGCCTCCCTCTACTCCAATAATGCTCTCTGACTGTGATGCAAAAAACTCGGGAGACAAGAACAAAAAAGGCACCTCCCTGCCTTTAGTAAGCACAACTGTCAGCAGCACAAGCACTGCTTGTATATTGCTCTGGCAGGCAAGGAGTTGCTCACTTCTCTCTACACCTGAATGATACTCGAGTGCCACGGCGGTACTTTGGGGGGCCACTGTTTTCACCCAGATAGGGAGGGCTTGCTGAATGAAAACTGAAGATGTTGGTTGCCGTAACTCAAAGGGACACAGCGAGATAAGAGTTTCTGGCCACTCACTCTGCAGCAAAGCATTCATTATGCTGTCATCACATCATACACACATTACCTGACAGAAAGGAGGGCATGCAATATAGTTGAGAACTCAGTGAATCAGTACAGAAATTCTAAAGTGCAATTAGGTTATGAACAGTAAGAATAAATAGTGTCTGGGGTACAACAGGACCCCAAATAAATATCTATGTTACTTTACCAATTTTTTTTTTACAATGTGACTTTCAACCTAAACAGTGACACTCATGGGCACTTTATCCACAGGACTCCTTCACAGACACGACATGAATACCCATCTCCCTGACCTCAAAGGTCGAGGGATGGAAACTTTTCACTATGACAAGTTTGAATACTGTGATGTGTTATGTATACCAACTAGTTATATATCTCATTTCCAATTATTAAACCCTCAATGCCCATTCTCAACTCCTGACTAGTCTGGTGCTTATGGCAGTAATGACCAGAGCAAAAGACTCTGACTAACGTTCACTTAGTTAGATTATCATTGTAATTATATAAGTCACTTAAAAATCACCTCCCCCCACACACAAAGACACAGATCTTCCCCTTCATCCCCCCTCCCCCTGAGTATTTAAAAATAAATTATTCATGTACTTGAGTCATATATACATGGACCTTTGTCTTGTAGACAAGATTGACCTTGTTCATAACTCCAGACATCAGCACTTGTGAGCTCTTTGTGAGGTCTGATACTCTTACTGGGAAAAACGGCGATGTAAAAACCCGTTTCTGGAAGCGAGGGATGATCCCAAGGAAGATTCCCAATGGACACACCTTAGGAGAAATAGAAGTTACTCTCCGAGGGGGCTCCTGGGGGACTGGAGGGGGCCTGGCCTACCCTCATTAACTTCAGGATTACTTCAACAGACAGGCTAATATATTAAGCATATCAAATATTAGGTTCAAGGCAAGATTAGTGAGTGTACTAATCATAAGAGTGGGGAGAAGCTCTAAGGAACAAAGAACAAGGCAGCCTGGGAAGAAAGGATATCAGAGAAAAAATCACATCCATTTACTACGGCTGAGAAGGAGCAAGCACTGCCAAGAGAGCCTGTGCCATGGGGGAAAAGCCGTGCTAATAGTTCTAGCATCTGCAGACCCAGGCTATGGCGATGCTGGAGAAGATGCCCACTGGTTAGTGCAGTCAGACAGACAGACCCAGGGGCCGAGGAGTCCAATGGACAGCACAACCACAGGTGACTAAGGAGATGCTAGTAAGAACATGCCGGCTAGTAAGAAACAACATCAGGCTGTCTGGATGCAAAATGTACAGCCGTAGAAAAGGACAGGGGTGAACCCAAATTAGGTTCTATGGGGGATCACAGGAGCTGGAAGGGACCCGAGTCCAACCTCCAGGGAGAAACAACTTGCCCAAAGTCACCCAACTCATAAGTAGCAAGGGTGAGATTTGAACCCAGGCTCTAGACCCCAAATCCCGTGCTTATATCAACAAGTTAAGCTGCCCCCTAGCAGAATAGCGGGATCCAGAAAAACATAACCCTATAACCGACATTTCACTTGAGGGTACTAAACAACAGCAAAACCTCAATGAACCAGAAGACTTGAGTAAATCGGGATCCTGATAAACTGATTTATTTAAATCGATTTTTCAACTGTGAGTCAAGTAGAAACTATAGGATGGAAGGACCATAGATCAAGTTGGAAGGAAATTCAATGGGCATCTAGTCCAGCCCCTATGTTTTACAGATGGGGATACTGAGGCCCAGGGAGGTTAAGTGACTTGTGTAAAGTCACAAGGTAGTATCACTTTTTTTTTGTCCCAATCTTTGTTATCAGAGGGGGAAAAAAAAACCTTTATAAAATTCACTTTTATCTTAGTAAGCCAGGAAGTACAGTTGAATATTCCTGATGGCTAAGGCCACTCTGTAGCTTTAGGTACAGAAAATGAATGATCGCTGATTAGCAATGTATACTTAGAAGAGGTGAGAATTAGGTAGAATTGTTAAGAGTCATCAAGCATATACTGAGAGTAGGGGCTTGAGACATTAGTGTAAGTTTATTTGTTTATTGTGATTTTTCCTCTGAGGTGATACGGTCCTCAGAGGTGGTTAACTTAATGCTCTAGTTAATTGAGGGCTAGTTAACTGAGGTTTTCCTGTTCTCACAAAGTTAATGTGTTAATCATCAATGTCCTGTGGGACAGCCAAGTGGAACAAATTGCTTTCCTTTCCCCAAAGCTCAGAACTGGCAGCTTGGAGACCCCCACTCTCTTCAGATGATGTTCACAATGGCCAGTGACTTTTTTTTGACCATTTTTGCCTTGACGTTGACCTTCCTGGCTGGGCCCAGAGGCTCCCCTTTTTTCAAAGGTCTCCAGAGTTCTCTCGAGGAATCCGCAAGGTCATGGGCAAACCTAGCTGACTGCATGCTCCCTCGTTCGTCCTTGGCTTTCTTCAGGGAATTCCTTCCCTTTGGGTGGAAGTGGGCCTTGAGGTCAGGATGGTGACATGCAGGGTGAGGGCCCCCTCGACACCTGCAGATCAGAGAGAAACACAGTGAAGATCCTATCTTAGAAAACTTGTAGGGGCTTAAGTTTGGTTTTTTGAGCCCCTACTTTTAAAGGGAAAAAAGGCTATAACCAGTTAAAGAAACAGAATCAAGGCTATGAAGAATTCAGAGAAACTTGGCAAGATTTACAAAAACCAATGGAGAACCAAATAAACAAGACCAGAACAACAAGCTACACAATGACCATGAAAACACACGCACAAAAAAAAAAAAAACCAAACACTGAAGAACTTCAGAAATCTGATCAGTGCTGCAGTCCAGCACTGATGGTGAAATTCTACCTTCAAAGTGGCAAGGTTGGAGGCTGCCACGGATGGAACCAAGCCTACATTGTCAGCCACGGCCACCATGTTGATTTGTGGTATCTAAAATTAATTTTGCTCAATTTGTTTCTGTTTAATTATTAAACAACTTCATATGTGCCTTCTTAATGGAGCATGAGAGTGGGGAGGAAGGAAGAAAATCTGGAACTCAAAGTTTTAATGCAAAAATTTAAATGTAAAAAATTGCTTTACATGTAACTGGAGAAAAAAAATTTTTAATTGGCTTTTTTATTATAAGGTGGATTTCTACTTGATCACTGAGAAGCGATAACAATATAAACCTGAAAGCATCAGTAAAATAACTAAGTAAATAAACAGCTCCCAGTACTCAGTCAAGAATAGGCACATAAACCAAATCCTTTGTAATACTTCTTAACTAACTCAACTAATCTAACTAATTAAGCTAGTTAAGTGATACACATATATTAGATTAAGATGAGGAGGAGGAGGAAGATGAGAGCTAACATTTATACAGCATTTTCAGATTGGAAAACCACTTACAATAGGTTTTATTTACTACCGAGACTCAGCAAAGATAAGCCAGCTGTCTACAGTCTCACAGCTGATATGTAATAAGACCTGAAGTCCAGTCCAAGCGCTTTTCTCCCTAACCCAGGCTGTCTTTCCTAGTACTATAGTAAGAGGACCCTGGAAGTGTTTGAGGTAGTAAATCCTGGAAGAATATTGGCTACGACATCAGAGGATCTGCTTGAATTTTGCTCTGCTACTTCTTAGCTTTTACTACTTCGTTAGTCAATCCTCTGGACTCCCTCTGGACTTCAGTTTCCTCATCTGCTAGTGCCTTCCTCCTATTAATTATTTCCTATTTTTCCCTGCATATATTTGTTTTCATGTTCTCTCCCCCATTAGAATGTAAGCTCTTTGAGGGCAGGAACCTTTTTGTCCTCTGAGAACACCGTCTTTTGCCTTTTTGTACCACAGTGCTTAGCACAGTGCCTGACGCTAGTGAGCACTTAACAAATGCTTATTAATTGAGGAAGTTGGCCTGTTTGTCCTTCCTGTCTCCCTCGTTTATGAAGAAACATGTCTAAAGTCGATTTCCTGACTACTTTACCGCCCGTTATTTCTGCCTATCATGTTTTCCCTTTTTTTGGCTTATACTTAATCAGATGGTCCCCAGTGAAGCTTTAAAAAATAAGAAACACGATGGTAAATGTCTTCCTGATCTCCACCGTACATACGCCATATGATCGCGTCATTGTAGATATTTGTATATGTCTAATTACACAGAGTTATAACCAGCTATTTTGGTGTTTGAGGGCCCTGGAGGCCACTTTGGGGAAAGACAGTACCTGGGAGGATGGGAAACTCTAGAACTCATCTGGATTATGACCTGTTTTAATGAATTAGTATTAGTGCTGATCTCAGCTGTTTCTACGCTGTACAAGGAATTTCCGTGCCGTGAGCACACTCCCAATTTCAACACCCAGGGACAGAGGGCTGATTATTTTATCCTAGTTATGGCTCTGTGTAGACATATCACCCGTGTATCATAAAAAAGAATGCCACATGAAAACATTCCGTATTAAAACCTCAATTAAATAATCAAAAACAAATATAAGTACATACAGGCATTTCGGTTTCCTATTTGAAGCGATGTCTGTAAACTGAAGAAAAACAAATAAGAGAAAAGCATTACTTCACAGGTGGATTGAACAATTCCTAGTTCCCCCACCCTAAAGACTCTGTATACATTGTGAGGACCCATTGGGTGGGCCATGCTGCTGTCCATATGGATGACTGATGAATTACTTGGCTGCTGCTCTCTCACATAGGGATTCAGCCTGATTTCTCTCTGTGTGTCATCTATCTTTTCTGTGAGACTTATTTCAGAAGGTTATATTGTTCCAACACGTTGGGTCCCTAACATGGAGATTTCATGGAAGAACATGGACAAAAATGACACAGAATGAGAAAGCACAAATAAGTTGCAATCTCCACTGGGGAAGGGAGTCCTTATTGAGGAGGTCATATCGCCATGAAAAAAAATCAAAATATAGAGGCCCCAAGTATAATTCCTACAAGCACAGCAGAGAACAAAAGAACAAAGGAAATCAAGAAAAGATGGACACACGTGAATATAATTTCTTCTACTTATATATACTTAAATATATACACATATACTAATATATATATAGTATATGCAATACTGTGCTTTAGTCATAATATCTACTATATATATACTATACTATATGTGTATATATACACATATATATATATACACACATACTTTCTTGAAATGGTAACTTATTATTATGTTTTGAATCCTCCCTGACATTCTGCTGGGCACATAACAATGTTCTCTTTTGTTTTACTTTGTTTTGTATTCCTTTTCTGGTTTTTTTTTTTCTTATTCTGTTTTACTTAAATAAAATAATTGTTTAAAAAAGAATAATTCCTAGGAGATTGAGGAAAATAGGATTTAAAGCAGAGATTGCTTGGAATGTTCTCCTTCGTGACCTCCACTTTTCAGAAGCCTTTGCTTCTTTAAGACTCAGCTCCAGCACCAGTGGCTTCCTGAAGGTCTTTCTTCATCCCTTCAACTGTCGTCACCTTCCCCTTCAAGGTTACCTTACATCTACTCAGCATGGGTATTTATACAAGTCTTTGTGTGTGTGTTTATGTGTGTGTACACATACATACATATATAAAATGCACATACACATGTGTACATACCTGCAGGCTTTTGTGTACACAC
Source organism: Antechinus flavipes (assembly GCF_016432865.1). Classification (NCBI taxonomy): domain Eukaryota; kingdom Metazoa; phylum Chordata; class Mammalia; order Dasyuromorphia; family Dasyuridae; genus Antechinus; species Antechinus flavipes. The sequence continues at coordinate 662,924,477 of NC_067399.1, forward strand.
ACATACAAATACACACTTATTTGCATGTATATGCACACATGTACATATATAAGTGCACATACTTGTGTGTACACACATGCGGATTTGTGTGCATACATAATACATATTTACAAACACACATACCTGCATGAACATACATGCAACTTTTTGTGTGTATACACATACATATATGCAAATGCACATTCTTGTGTATACATACATGCAGGTTTGTGTGTGTACACATATGTATAAGTGCACATACTTAGGTGTGCATACACACATATATACAAAAATACATACTTGCATGAATACAATACAACTTTTTGTGCACATACACATTCATATATGCAAATGCACATACTTGCATGTCCATACATTCAGCTTTGTCTATATATACACACATCTATATACAAATGCACATACTTGTGCATACATACCGGTTTATGTGCATGCACACGTATAAACATACAAACGCACACACTTGTTTGTATATATGTCAATTTGTATATATACACATATACAGACACACATGTCTGCATACATGTGTTCCTATACAGAAGGGTGTGGATCAGGAAGGACTCAGTTCCTTCAACTGATTCTCATTTAGTACAAGCTCAGGTTGCCCTCCTGTTCTGCCCAGCAGCATGCTTGCACACCTACCCCTATTTGTGTGGTACATATCTGTATGCACTTCTGTCTGTGCATACACACAATATGCACGTTATGAAGGGGAAAATAAGACACAGGACCTTCCCTCAGGGAAGCTTACATTCCAATGGAGGAGACAATAAATATGTATTTTTTTCTTAGTATTCCCAGCACCTCACACACAGTAGGTGCCTAATAAGTGTTTGTGGATGGGCAAGCTGCCATTTGTGATTGGGATTTCAGCCCACAGTGACCCTCATCTAAACTACCTTCAGTCTTTTCAGCCTCCGGCACACACACTCTCCCCTTGGAGAGGACGCTCTCTGAGGGTCGGGGCCATTTTTGCTTTCTTTCTTTGTTTTGATTTCTCCAGCACTCAGCCCTTTGCCTGGCACAGTGATTGCTAAGAGATGTGTGTTGATTGACTGGTGGAAGATCATTAGGGGAAGCTGGAGCAAAAACCACCCGGGGCAGAAGGTTCCCAGGAGCCGATCGAAATCTCAAAGAAAGTCTCATCACCCCGCTGTGCTCAGAGGCCGAGGCTGTCCCAGCCAAGTGGGCGTCGTGGAGAGAGAGGGAGGGACTGTCGGACAGTCTGGGGGTTTATGGCTGGGCTGTCCCAGACCAGAGAGAGAGACCAGCCTGGGCTCCTTAGAGTAACTGGAGGAAGGTAATGAACACGGGTCACAAGGAACGGGATGGATCAGTCATGAACAACATCAGCAGAAGGAACTCCCCCGTCATGAGCTCACATAGGAAACCTGCCTTGGGATGCACAGACTCATTTGTCTGACTGTCTTTGACCTTACAAGGCAGGATTTCTTTCTGAAAATCTATCAAAAGAGGGGCAGCTGGGTGGGCAGTGGATAGAGCATCAGGCCTGAAGTCAGGAGGACCTGAGTTCAAATCTGGTCTCAGACACTTAACACTTCCTGGCTGTGTGACCCCGGGCAAGTCACTTAACCCCAACTGCCTCAGCAAAAACAACAACAACAACAAAAAAAAACACAAAGTAATTTGAGGGACAGAGGCATGAACAGTTTTGTTTTGTCTTGGCAGAAGAGTGTAGAACAGGAAAGATTCAGTTTCTTAAACTGATTCTCATTTAGTACAAGCTCAGGTTGCCCTCCTGAGCTGTTTTGCCCAGCAGGCATACAGAAGGCACTTAACAAGTGCTCAAATGAATGGAAAAATCAATGAATGATAATTGGGCATTGAAAACCCGGACATTCTGACTGCATGTCTCAGACATCAGACAGTCGAAGAAATAGTCCTTCTTTGGAGATGACTTAGAAAAAATATAAATCCTCATTTCAAACATCAGCCCAGTTACTCCAAAACATATCTGAACAGCTCCAATGTGAGCAGATGGACGATAGGTCATTCTGCATCTATAACTCGGCAGCATTTTCGGAGGCAAGGAGAAAACCTTGGAGTAAACATAATACATTTTTAGAACATCCAGGTGAAAAGAACAAGGGGGCCTGAAAGAAAGAGAGGGAAGGAGAGAAACGCTCATGGGCAGAGATGACAAAACCAGGAGGATGAATGTCCAGCCCAGAGGTTTCACTGAAGGGGGCTGATGAAAACAGCCAAGAGCAGGTAAGCGTTTTGCTAACTTACACAGTATTGAAGGATTTTCTATTGCTTGTGATCCAGACTTTTAACACGGGTCGGGGAGAGGTTACATCGGAGAGAAATTAATTTCAAATTCCCAAACACTGGCACCTCTCAGCTTGACCCATTGTAAGCCAACGTACGGGGAGAGTAAAGAACGACGTCTTCCAAGCACTTCTGACTAACAAGACTGATACCTCCGGCCACCAGAGATCATGTTAAGACAAATGTCTATTTTAGAGGGAGATTGAAGGGAATGAAGGTTCGGAGGGGCGACTGGCCAAAGCTGAGCCTACAGAAAAAAATGCTGGGGTAGCCATTCCGAGAAATAAATGCCTCCTGCTTTACATGGCTCAGGGAATCTACCGGCTCGGATGGACGCTCATTCACGTCCAGCCAGCTTCTCACCGGCTGTGGACACACTCAGCTCGTTCCTGCCGGTCTCTCTGAGCCGTGCCCTTTTCCTGGATAATCTCAGGTTATTGCCTGTGGGGCCATCTTGGCTCTTCTTCTAGATGATAAGGATAGGGGCCACTTCTTATTCTTTATTCTCCCCATTCTCAACATCTTCTCTGCCTAAGCTTGTTTACTGCACTCCCAAATCTCTATTTTTCCTAACCCTGATTTCTCAAGAATTCTCCCTCCCCAGCTCCATCTCTCAGACCCTCCAACATCCTTCCAGGCTCATTTTGGGTACCACTTTGTCCCGGAGGCTGTTTCTGATTTTTCTGTTACTTGTTATCCTCCCGATTCCATTACTTTGTACTTATTTTGCATAAATGTGTGTTTATCTAGTTGTAAGCACCACATGTTTATCTGTGTGGTGTGTGTGTGTTGTTCCTCCAGCATGCTGAGGGCAGATTGCTTTTGATTTTCATCTTTGTATTACCATTGCTCAGCACAGTGCCTGGCACATAATAGCTGCCTGATAAATGTTGGCTCGAATTCCCCAAAAGATAAATCTACTTTTATGTGAAATTGTAGGAATATGGGAGAACCAGGAGTTCTCCCTCCTCCAACGACTCTGGGCCAGGAGAGAGGAGGGCCATATGGCTAGAATTGTTCCCATGGTGCACCACTGTTTGCCTTTCAAGAATTCTCATCCGTTCCTTGAGCCCAGTAAAAGGGCAGCAATAAGCTAGGCGAGGAGAGGAACGTGGCAGGGAAGAAATGAGGATGTTCATTAGACTCACCAAATGCTCACCGGCACCCTTGCCGTGGCCTGAGACCTGTTGGTTTTGATAATACTCTAATTGCTTCTCAGCTAAGTCGACCCGTTGTAACAGATTCTCAATGAAATTCTGGAGTCTGGCTTTTCCCTGGACTTCCTTCTCTGCGGCCGCCTCAAGGAAATGGTTGAAAGTGACAACTTCTCTACAAGACAAAAAGCAAAAACAAAACAGAGCAAAGAACAGAGAAAATTGACAAAATAAGTATTACAATATATACCCGTTGGTCTGATATTTAAAATCCATCATAAGCAGACTCAAAGCGACCCTTTTGGTCCTTTTCTAGTTTTTCTTTTTACACACACACACGTACACACACACACACACACACACACACACACACACACACACACACACCTTCTCCCAGTCATATTAGACTATTAACCTCTATGTGACATTTCATTCCTACTCGCATGTCCTTGCATCCTCCATATTTAGAATGCGTCCCCACTTCTAGGATATAATATAAACTCCTCCATTTGACATTTAAAGGCCTTCAGAGTCTGCTTGCAACTTACCTTTCCAGTTTTATTAGACACCACTCCCTTTTGTGCCTTTTTTTTAGTACAGCCGAATGACCTCATTGATTTTCCTCACATACAAAATTCTACCTCAGTTATTGTTCATCCATTTTTCAATCATGTCCAGTTCTTCATGACTTCATTTGGAGTTTTCTTGGCAAAAAATACCAGAGTAGGTTGCCATTTCTTTCACCATTTTCCTCTGCTTCTATAGTTTACTCATATGTAACATGCGAGAGTTGGACTAGACTCTACAATAAGGATGTCTTTCATAAATGGGTTGGCTGTTGACATCCCTTCCAATTTGCAACTTTTGTGATTCTACAACCGCACAGTTTCCCATCCAGTCATGTGAGATTCTATGATTCTCTTGGCCACATCAAATCAAAAAACTGAATCCATTCTCTGACTTGTACTTAGGAGGCCAACAATCTCCAAATTCTCTTAAGCACCTTCACAAGGACCCAGTTGTTATCTACCCTTCCCTAGTCTTGCTACTTAGTTTGAAATGTGAGATGTCACTACATGACAACTTAAGACAATGTTCCTTTTATTACTGGATATATATTCATATCCATATTCATATCTATATCTAGCTCTGTATCTATCTATCCATCCGTCCATCTATCTATCTATCTATCTATCTATCTACGTCCAGCAAAACTCCCAATTGTAAAGCACTGGATCATCCAACAGAAGGAGCTCCTCTTCGCCTCACTGAAGCAACTATTTTTCACCCCACTATTCAGGAAGGATTATCCTTTGAATTTCAACCAGTTTTGCAAGGGAGGAATTCCTAGATCTGTCTGGTCTCCCTAATATGCCTACTGCCTGAGAAGAAAAGTTGTTGACAAAAAAGTAATGACATATGGGTTGGTTGGGAAGATGGAGAGCAACTATGTCTCCCAATGAAGGCAAACTGAGAGTACTCTTTGACTCCCTAATACCACCCCAAGGCCTCTACCCAAAGAAATCAAAGAAAAAGGGAAAAAAGTCCTTTTACACCAAAATATTTAACACATCTTTCTTTGTGGTGGCAGCGAACTGGAAACTATGAGAATGTTCACTATTGAAAAAAAAAATAGATGAATGAACTAGCATATATGGATGCAATGGAATATTATTGTACCATAAGAAATGGAAAGAATAAGTTCAGAAAAACCTGAGATTTGTATGAATTGATAAAGAGTGAAGTGAGCAGAACTAGGAGAGCAGTATATATAATAACAATGTTGTAAAGACAAACAACTTTGAATAGTTCAATAGATCAAAGAAATGCTGATGACTCTGGAAAATTCATGATTAAAAATTCTAGCCACTGCCTGACCAAGAAGACAAGGCTTAAGATGACAGGAAAAGATAAAGATAAATGTTGCAGGGCATGTAGGAAAACTAGGGTACTAAGAAATTGTTGGTGGACCATTCTGGAGAGCAATTTAGCAATCTGTGTCTCTACCGTGTCAGGACTAGGCTTGTATCCCAAAGGAATCATAAAAAAGGGAAAAGAACCCACATGTGCAAAAATGTTTTGTAGTGGCAAGAAACTGGAAACTGAGTGGATGCCCATCAGGTGGGGGATGATTGAATAAGCTATGGCATATGAAAGTTATGGAATATTATTTTTATATAAGAAACAATTAGCAGGATGATTTCAGAGAGGCCTGGAGAGACTTATATGAACTGATGCAAAGTAAAGTGAATAGGACCAAGAGAACATTGTACAAAAAAACAACAAGATTATACAATGATCAATTCTAATGGACGTGGCTCTTTATAACAATGAGGCAATTCAAGCCAATTCCAATAGACTTGAGATGGAGAGAGCTATCTACATTCAGAGAAAAGACTAATATTGATACCTTTTTGTTGTTTGCTTGCATATAGTTTTTCCCTCTCATTTTTTCCTTTTTGATCTGATTTTTGTTGTTCAGCTTGATAATTGTGAATATATGTATAGAAGAGTTGCATATGTTTAACATTAAAAAAAAGAAATATATAGTACTTGGAGTGAGGAAGACCTCAGTCTGCTATCTGGCAGAGTTCAGTGGATCATGAGGGCTGCTCATAAACTAGGGAGTAGTTTATTCTCCCTACTCACCCCTTTGGCTTTAGTTGGTTATTCTCAATATTGAGAAGCAGCATGACACCATTGTTGGAAAAGCAGTCTGGGAATCAGGAAGTCCTGAGTTCAAATCCTACTTCTGATATCTACTGGCAATGTGGCCCTGGCCAAATCATCTAATATCCTGTATCAGCTGTTTTTTAAACCAATGAAACCGTAGGTTCAGTCCAAAATTAAAGAACAAAGCATTCAACCAGGCAGCCCCCCAAAAAAATCCCTCTTCTCTTTTTCTACTAAACTTTGTTAGCTTGCTCTTTAATTCCCCAGAACTGATATACACACATGTATACACACACACTTATACCCATGCACATATACACACATAGATACACATACATCAAATAACCACCAAAGTACGTCCACCCTTTTCTGATCCAGAAGTTCAAAAACTGAAAACTTAAAAAAAAAATAGAGAAATCCTGGATGTCAAAATGAATCTAGTTACTGATTATATATGTCCTTGGACAGAGGTGAATTTGATCACAAAGACTATTATCTACATACATATGTATAATGCACCTATATACATATATACATACATACACCTGCACACACATGTACAACATGTATATATTCACATGAACACAAATAACCACCAAAGTACTTCTATCCTTTTCTGACTCACAAAACTGAAAACTTAAAAAACTCAAACAAACAAAAACCAATTAGAGAAATCCGGAACGTCAGAATGAATCTAGTTACCATTCACCTAAGTCCTTGGACGGGAATAAATTTGCTCACACAGAATATTATCTCCCCTGGAGTCAGCTCCTCTCTGAGCAATGGAAAGTCACCCCCAAGGACACAGTCTCCTCATAACTCATAAAGAGAACTGGGGCTCTTGACTGCTGACCCCTCTGGGCTGATCAGGCTACAGGAAATCCTTCTGCCCCCCCAAAATTGGAAATAAATTCTGTTTCTTTACTCAAGCAACTCTGACACTTGAAATCCCCCACGCCCGTCCGAAGCCACGCCGAGGAGGATCAGTACAAGATGGAGACGACAGCCCCGATGTTGCCCCGTTTGTATAAATATCAGTTAGGAAGAAATAAATACCAGCCCTCGCCAACCAGAGGGGAGATGATTAAAAGTGAGGGAATTTTCATCAACCTGCTGCCTGGATATTTACCAGCCCAGGGCAGAGAGGCTGTAGGTACCTGCTTGTGTAGGTACCTGAAGCTGATCAAGTGTCAGGGGTCCTCAAACTACGGCCGTGGGGCCAGATGCGGCAGCTGAGGACGTTTATCCCCCTCCCCCAGGGCTATGAAGTTTCTTTATTTAAAGGCCCACAAAACAAAATTTTTGTTTTTACTATAGTCCAGCCCTTAAGTCTGAGGGACAGTGAACTGGCCCCCTATTTAAAAAGTTTGAGGACCCCTGGCCCTAATTAAGTGGAAAGGGGCTGAGCTCCTCCACCCAGCATCTGCCATCTATCTACCGCAGACTGACACGGGCCTGCGTGGATCAACTTACAGTGGGACTGGTGCCAGGTGCTGGCAGCCGGGCCAGTGATGGAAACAGAGCCTGACTGTGGCTAGCAGACACTCTCCCACTCTCCGAGAAGCTACCTGGGGTTTTCCTGGCAAAGACCCTGGCATGGTTGGATGGGGGAAGACGGAGTCTGTAAGAGACTGGAAGGACGATGACTGAGCAGCAGTGTAAGGCGCTGGTCAGAAAATGAGGATAATAGCAGGGGGAGCCCCCCCAATTTCTCAACACTCTGTTACTTCCTAGTATCTCCTTCCTCCTTCATCTCTTTGAAAGTGCTGGTGAAGGTCTTTCTGATTGGGATCCCCAGCCCTGGTAACCTCAGTCACCAGCAGCTGTGGGCCCTCCTCCTCTCTGTCTCTCAGGAAAGCTCACTGCCATGCTCCTCCTCATTCACAGAAGTCTCATTTCATTCCAGAGGCTTTCACCCCCTTCACAGACCCTGCTCCCCCACTTCCAGCTTCCCTTTATGTATTGTCTTTGCCCATCTGAATGGAAACACCATGAGGGCAAGATCTCTCTGGTCGGCTTCTATTTGTATATGCAATGTTAATCCAGTTCCCGATACATAGGAAATATGTAATAAATGATCTTTCCATCATCTATTCATACATACAGAGATATAACTCATAGATGTAGAGATAAGAGATATGGTGCATAGAGACAGAGGTGATGAGACAGATGGATGCTTAAAATGATCTAACCTTTCATTTTACAAATTAGCAAACTGAGGCACAGGGAGGGAAAGGAAATACTTGCCCAAGGATACAAAACCAAGTGCTCTGACATAAAATCTAAGATTTTTTGCCTTAGTCTATTATAGTCTTTTAGAATCCCCATAAAGGATCTTTGGAGGGGCAGCTAGGTGGTACAGAACCAGCCCTGAATTCAGGAGGACCTGAGTTCAAATCAGCCTCAGACACTTAACACTTCCCAGCTATATGACAACCCCAAGTGCCTCAAAAAAAAAAAAAAAGAGGATCTTTGGGGTCAGCTTTAACTCTTCCACACATTTCACTTCTCATGCCCATCAAACAAGGAAGGTTGATTCTACTCCAACCACATGGCTTGTATCTGTCCCCTTCTCTCTATTACTGTTCCTCCCATTTTCACCCAATCTTTCATTATCACCTACCTGCATAATTTCTTCTTAAGACAGTTGATGCTTATTGCAGACTTACTGATTGGCTGATTAAAGGGGTTCCTCCCTCCAAATCCCTGCCTCTTCTAAGGGATCATCCACACTGCTAGACTACCTGTCTTCCTCCTTCAGAGATCAAATCGTGTCTCAAAATCCTATTTCCTTTAAAGCAAAGCTAAAACCCCTTCGAATGGCATTCAGGGACACCTTCCACAATCCTGCGCTCCTATTTTCCCTCTTCCCAGCATTACATCCTAACCCTTTTCCCTATAATCTATGCTACAGCCACACTCATTATCCCTGACAATACTTGCTCGTGACTGGATTTTGTCCTTGACATTCCTTATACCCCAAAGGTTCTCTTGCTTTCTCTTTGTCTAATTTTTAAAGCCTTTCCCCCACAGGATCCAAACATCTAAGACCTGGAGGGAGCCCCAGGAACCAGAAAGTTCTTAAGTTGTTCCAGGCACCACACTAGACATGGAGAATATCAAAACAAACAAAAAAAATGGCAGTCTCTCTCTTCAAGGAGATTAGATTCTATTCTCATGCTTCAGGTTAAGCACTGTCAGTTCCTTTAAGTGATCTTCACATGGCCCTTCCCTCAAGGTCTTCAATATCATGCTTCTCCTGGAACCAAGGGAAGTACTAGATTTTAAATTCTGCTACAAGGCAGGAATCACCAAAATGATTTGGTACAGGGGGAGAAATAGAGAGGTTCACCAGCAGAACAGATTAGGTCCACAACATTTAGAACCAAAGAGACTGTGGTGTGGGATAAACTCAAAGATCTCACCTACTGGGGCAAGGACTCCATATTTAACAAAATCTGCCAGGAAAACAAGAATACAGCGTGATAAAAATCAGGTTCAGGCCAGCACCTCATACTAGGATTGGGTCCAAAAGAGTACAAGACGTGGATATCAAAGATGACATCACAAACAACTTAAAAGAGCAAGGAAGAAAATTACTTTCTGATTTATGGATAGGTACAGAGCCAAGCATGGAATCATAGAAGATTAAAGGACTATTTTGATTACCAAAAAAAAAAAAAATGAAGGATTTTTTTTTTCATAAACAAAAATGACAAAGCTAAATTTAGAAGGAAAAGTCATTCTGAGGAAAAAAAATGAAACAAAATGTTTTTGCTACAAGTTTAGCTGGTGTAGAGCTCATTTCTGAAATAGATATGGAATTAATTCAAATTTATAAGAATAAAAGCCATTCCCCAGTTGAAAGATGATGAATAGATAAGAATAGATTTTTTTAAAAGAAAGAAAATGAAGCTATTAATCAATAGGCATGTGAAAAAAAAATGCTCCAAATCACTATTAATTAGAGGAATGAAAGTTAAAGTAATTCTGAGATTCTGTTTCATATGCCTTTGATTGGCAAAAATGACCCAAAAAGAGAAAAGAAAAGGAAAAAAAAGAAAGAAAATGACAAATATTGAAGGGGCCATGGGAGAATAGTCCCACAGTGTAGCGTTACTTAGAGTTAAATAACCCAATGGATAGACCACTGGGCCTGGAGATAGAAGGACTGACTTCGAATCACTTCTTAGCTGTGTGATCTTGGCCAAGTCACTTTGCCCTATTTGCCTCAATTTTCTTATCTGTAAAAAAAATAAAATGAGCTAGAGAAAGAAATGGTAAACCACTCTAATATCTCTGCTAAGAAAGCCCCAAATGGGGGCTGAAAAACTCCTGAATACTAAGAACAAAACTGAATTAAGTTGAATTTAGAGACAGATTTTGAGAAGAGACCTATGTAAATGACAAATTAGCAGAAAGGAAATAGAATTAATTCCCATAGTTGTTCTCCCTACCCCTTAGTTCAGCAGTGAAACTTAACATTTAACTCAAATAATTCAATTACTGTTTATTATTTGAAAACTCAGTTCTTGAAGATGTGTTCTCAGTTCAAATCCCACCTTTTTTTCAGGAGATGTTTCTACAAACCTTCCCCCCTTCCCAGAGCTTCTAGTATATTCCCTGATGATATTAACTTCCATCTACTAGAATACAGGATGTTTAAATCTTGTTATTTACTTGTCACCGCCTTCTTTGGAATGAATGTTCCTTGAGGACAAGGAGTATTTTTTGCCTTTTCTTAACTCAGTGGCTGCCACATATTAAGCCCTTACTAAATGCCCGTTGGCTTGACTTGACTCGTCTGTGCCTAATGGGAGCATTAGCTGTGAATTTGTAATTAAAGTCGAAATTCTTTGTTGTACAAACACACAAAAATGAATCCCGTGCCTGTCAAAGAGCTGAAACTAAAGTGGTACGATCAGGGCTTCATCACAGGGCAACACAACTTCAAGAGGGCTCTCAGCCTTCAGCAACAACCAAAAATTCTTCTTCTAGTTCACCTTATAACCTACCACTCAAGGGGCAGCTAGATGGCACAGGGGGTAGAGCACCAGCCCTGAAGTCAGGAGTATCTAAGTTCAAATCCGACTTCAGACTCTTAATGCTTCCTAGCTGTGTGACCCTAGGTAAGTCACTTAATCTCTATTGCCTCAGCAAAAAACAAAAACAAAAAAACTACCACTCATGCTCTGAAGCTGTCAGGGTGTCTTCAGGCCTCTTTCCCACACCTGCTTCCAAGAGAGTTTTCCTTTAAATGAGGCATTTGAGAGAGATTTTGCACTGCTTGCTCCAAGTTGATTTTATGTTCTTGACCTGATGTGCACAACTACTAGTTATGATTCTGGTCTTTCAATTTTGAATTTGTCCAGAAGGATATCTCTTTTCCAGAAAAGATTTTTAAAACACAATGTGGGAAAAAAAAAGAAGGCAAAAAATATGATTCCCACTATAAAAAAAAAACCCCAACAAAACAAAACACAATGTGGGTTCATTTTTTATTGCATTTTAAAGAAAACCAAACCATTGGGGCAGCTAGGTGATGCAATGGATAAAGCACCAGCCCTAAAGTCAGGAGGACCCGAGTTCAAATTTGACCTCAGACACTTAACACCTCTTAGCTGTGTGACCCTGGGCAAGTCACTTAACCCCAACTGCCCCAGCAAAACAAAACAAAAGAACAAACCATTGATCATCCTTCCATTATAGGAGTAACTGGAGTTACTTAGAGTAACTGTTTGCATTTGCAGCCCTCCTCAATCTGACCCCAGCCTTCCTTTCTAGGACTTTTTCATATTATTCTCCTCCATTCCCCCCATTTTTCAGACAAGTTGGCTTTCTCTTGATTCCCCAACCTGATGCTCCATCTCCTGCCTCTATGCTTTTGCATTCAGTGCCCCCTGCCAAGAATGCATTCCCTGAACTTTAAATCCTACCAGGTTCTGAGCCTTTCCTCTACCTCTTAGAGTCCCTAACATCATTCAAGACTCAGCTCACATGTCACCCATGGGAGCTTTCCCAACATGGCCCCCACCCCCTACATTAGTGCTCTTTCCCTCTTCCTCAAAGTATTGTATGTATTTGGAAGGAGCCAGGTAATGTAGTGCACAGAGCTTGGACTTGGAGGCAAGGACCTGAATTTGGATCCTGCTTCAGATACTTGTTATATATATGACTTGGGGCAAGTCACTTCACCTGTAAAATGGGACTACTACTAGTAGGTCCTGGGTAACAGTACCTAGTTGCTGCGGAGAGGTAATGAGGCAATATGTATGTAGAGAAGCACTGCAAACCTTAAAGCGGCCTGTAAGTGCGATCTATTAGCTTTTCTCGGTTGACCCGCTGCATTCTTCCTGAATACTGTCAAAACTCTCTGAGAGCAAGGACTGGTCTTTTCTTTTATCTTTATATTCCCAGAGTCTGCTGCCTTGCACACACTCCCATAGTCACCAAACTAGTATTAGAGTCTAGGGGTGCCCAGGAGGGACTCACACTTTGGTGTGAGGGCTTGCCAAGGCCTCTAGGACTCCCAGACTGCCTTTGGTGCCCGTTTCTCATCCAACTCTCACCCGTGGCTCCACGGAGCTGCAGAATGAACAGCTGCCCCATCTCAGTAAAGCATTTCGACAGACAAGCTAAACTAGGCCGAGAATAACTGAGAGATTTGGAATCCATTGGTAAGTTAGAGAGGTGTCGACCCCAATCCATGGGAAAGGGTAGAGGAAGACAATTTGCTCCAACAGTCATTAAGGTGACTAAAGCAGGAGCTATGGAGAGCTTAGAGATCGGTCAGCCCTCAAAGATCCCAACATCATCCCCTAGATCCCAGGTTATCGCCGGCAGTCTTGACTTTTGTCCCGATGCTGGACTTTGATAACTCAGGAAGACCGAGGCTGAAGACTGCCTCACTTACATCCCACTCACATAAGAGTCAAGGTGAAAATGATGGACAAACAACAAATAAATGAAGTATCTAATTAGGGTACAGTCTGTGCTGACACTCGGAATACAAATATATAAATGAAGCAACGTCTGTCCTTCAGAAGCTTATATTCTATCAGAGAAAAACCCTATCTAACTTCACTCGCCATTCACTTTCCAAAGAAACCTAATTCACCTAAAGGTCAGTCTCCTCAATCTATAGGGTTGTACTTCCATGTCTTCAGGCTAATCCCATCACTTTATAATCTAATTTCATTGCGTGAGGACTGATTTTATCTCCCAGGGATATCATTGAACCATCCAGCCAATCGTAGGCAGACATATTGGTTGTTTGAGATCTTGCTCATCATCTTGTTAACACTATAAAAGATCCTATCGTCCATTACTCTGGGGTCTTTGATCATTGAGAGATCACCGACCCCATTTATTGACAATTGTTAGCTTTGCTAAGAAATAATTCTCTCAGAATTTCTCCAATGAAATAGCCATTGGGCATCTCTGCATCACCATAAAATATCAGAGAATGTTTTTTGAGGAGTGACTCCCAAAGACCGTTCAAGAAGCCCCACATAAGTTATAGGATCATAGAGGAGAAGCTAAGAGAGACCCCTTCACTGATCCAGCCCAGTCCCTTTGTGATAGGGAACCTGCAGCCTTCACACACACAGGAAGCAGCAGAAGCAGAATTTTAATCCAAGGCCCCTGACTGCAAATCCATCCCTCTTTCCTTTAGACTAAACCAGCTATGATTTTAGTTAGTAGAAATGAGGAGATCTTCAGTGCTAGGTGTGATTAGCAGAGGAATCAGCAAAAATTAATCTCTGAGACTAGCGGGGAGAAGGAGCCAGTTTAGGCCCGGGGAGCTGTCCAGGCTGAAATCCAAATTATGTCAAACTCCTGAGACCCACCCTCTGTAGAGGTCTCGGGCAGTCTCCCAGTCATGTCCCTGAGGTTAAATTTCCCCTATAAAATCGACTAATGGGCCATTCCATGGCTGCTACCTTCCGTTGGGTCGGTTGGCACTCTATCTCATGGGTCTTTTCCCTTCTCTTCCCATGTCATGTAGTATCTCTCCTAATTCTACTAAGCTTCTCAATCCCACTTCTCCTTCTTAGGGCTAACTAGCTCTTTTGGGGTGCTGATTCCCTTTCAGCCTGCCAGCTAAGGGTGTGCCCCAACCTCATGGGGTGCTCCCTTTCTCCTGGGTCATTGTGAATTCCACTGAGGAACTTGTCTTTCATATGGTCTCCTACTCTTTCATATTTACTATCCCTTCTTTTTGTCTGTAATCTGTTCCCCCAGATAAATCTTTTTGCCGAAGAGAATGGCCATTGGGAATTCTTCACGGGAACGAACCCACCATCATCTGATACTTAATTAACCCACATCATTTTAGTGCTAAACCTCACATCAGAAAGAAGACCCCAAAAGATAAAATCATAGGTCCTGGAAGTATTGATTATTCCTATTAAAACAGATCATTGGAATCGCCATCTAATCCAACCCTCTCCTTTTAAAGATGAAGAAAATGACTGATGGGAATAAAAAAGCAAATGGAGAGCAGAACAATAACTAGGGCAGGGCAATGAGGGTTCTGTTCAAGGGTGGGAATTTTAGAGATCTTCAGTGGTACTGCTCTAGGAGATACCTCCTCTCCTGCCTATCTTCCTACCTGAAGCAGCCGTAAAGTTGCCCTCATTTCATCTTGAAAATTCTGTTCCTCGGTCATTTCAGTCATGTCCATGGCAAAGATATTGGAGTGGTTTGTCATTTCCTTCTCCAGCTAGTATCTAAGGCCAGATTTGAATTTGGGTCTTTTCTGACTCCAAGTCCAGCACGCTATCTCCTGCCAACCTATGGGTACTTATTCCTGTCCACCCCCCATGCCTCCAAGACTCTGGTTGAAGTTATGACTCCAACTCACCCAAAGTCAGAAAGGGCTCATTCGCAGCTCTCTCGTTAAAACAGCCCAAACTTAAAAATCTAGTCCGCTGACCCTCCCCTCCTGGCCCTCACTCACTCTTCTTTGCGGAGAAGCTCCTCTTCAGATTCCGTGAGCCGCTGCCTCAGGACAGCGATCATCTCCACGGCCACGTCCACCTGCCGGTTCAAGGCCCTCTCTCGCCTCTGAACTTCCTGCTTTTTCTGAGTCAGCTGCACAAAAGCCGCTCGGACTTCTAAGAGTTCCGCTGTCTTTTGTGCGAGCTCTTTGGTCAGCTTGTCGATCCTCTTCTCGATGGTCTTGTCCACCGCCTCGACCATCCGATTGAACTTTTCCCTCACATGGGCCTCAAAGGAAGCTTTGGCATCCGTGGTGGGCAGCCCGGGGCTGGACCTCGGACCACCCAAGGAGTCTATGGAGGTGTAGATGGGCACGAAAGACACGGGCCTCTCCGCCACCACCTGAAGGGATTTGCGATCCTTCAGGTTTTCCCGGGACAGGTTACACAAGTTCACGTAGCTGGATTTCTGTCTGACCGCTCGGCCGCCGCTCCCTAATTTCAGGGGTTCTGATGAAGTGATCAGGTCTGGGTCTTTGAGGGGAGAAAAGAGGCTGCATTTTGTCATGAGACTCCTTTCTTCATAACTGTGGTTGAACTCCAGATGGGCCCTCAAGGAAGATAAGCTTCGAAAGCGGGTATGGTCTCCACACCGTGGGCAGCGAAATGGCAGGCACACAGCAACATTTTCGAATGACTCTTGCCAGGGGTATCTATTTTCCTCAAAAGCCTTCTGTTGCATTACTCTAAAAATCCTGGAGGAGGAGAGGAGAAAAAGACCAAAGAGTTTCTACGTATATTCAAATGCCAGATCTGCAAGATAGCAGAGCTGGGATACAGGCTGGGGATAATCTAACCAGGGGTCCTCAATCTAGGAGCCATGAATTGGATTTTAAAATATCTTTTAGATAACTAGATTTCAATAGAATTAATTTCCTTTGAAATCCTATATCTGAAATCAAATGAATTTAAAAGTAGAAAAAGGGACCCAAAGGCATCTATGTCACAAAAACAGGTAGGAACCCTCTGATCGAGTCAAAGGTCAGAGATCTCAAAAAGGAGGGGACCTAGAAAATACCTAGTCCAGCCCCCCCTCCTAGTCCAGCTGGAGCTTCAGCAGCTGCGCAGAATGAATGGATGTAACTAACTGGAACCCAGCTTCAGAAACATCATCTTTCCATCTGTCTCCAGAACTGGTTCCTGATGTTGTCTACACAGTCCCTCCTCTCTCCAATTACAAATGCTATCACTATGGTTCAGCCAGACAATTCCCTTGGTGGTACAAGGAGGACTTTATAATTTTGGAAAGCAGAAATGCCCAGGATAAAGTAGCAAAGCAGGCTGGGATTATAATATTACTGCTTAAAATACAACTATGTGTCGGAGACAGCTGGAGCATACTGGAACTGAGCATGAGAAAGAAGCAGGACTCAAAGTTAAATTCTGATTCTACTCCTTACTGACTGGATAGGCTCCATTTATAAGCCAGTTAGAATATAAACACTTATTAAGCACCTGCTGTGTACCAAGCACTGTGCTAAGCAAGAGGACGCAAAAAGAGGAAAAAATAATACCTGCTCTCAAGGGGCTCCTAATAGGAGACACAACATGCAAATAACACAACATAGAAATAATCAACAGAGGGAAGGCACCAAAATGAGGGGTTGAGAAAGGCTTCCTGTAGGAGAAGGGATTTGTAACTGGTACTTGGGGGAAGCCAGGAGGTAGAAATAAGGAGGGAATCCTTGGAAGCATTCATTTCCTCACTATAAAATGTAAATTAAATAAACACCTGCACCTAGAGAGGCAATCCAGTCTCCTGGATAGAGGGCAGGCTTTGGAATAGGAAAGACCTGGGTGCAAGACCTGAGTCTAATTCATCCTTGTTATAACCTTCTGCATCCCCAGCCAAATTTCTAAGGCAAGAAGTATGGGGAAGATGGCAAGATCTTACCTTCAAGGAATTCATTCCATGGATGAAGTTACAGGTGTAGATTTTTCAAGGCTTAGCAGCAACATTTATTTTAGAGGGTTATTTTGAGCAGGGACAGGGACTGGACTGTGACTTCATTAATATAAATAGGGAACTCCCCGAGAAGGAAACTCCCTCTACCTAACTAGGTCAGAACTTCTTAGTTCTTAGAGTGTGACCCAGAGGACAAAAAAAGTGATGGGATTGGCCTAGGGTAACAGGACCAGCATAGATCAGAGGCAACAGCTGAACCCCAGTGTTCTTGGTTTTGAGACTGGTCACATACCCTCATGTTTTGAGTATCAAATGAAATGAGATAAAGTAAAATATACATGTTGAAGTTCTGTTAGTTTGTTCCTACTGTTTCATTTTCAAGATAAAAGGGATATCATCCATCTACCTTGCAGATGTAAATTCAGAGGCACTGACCAGTAGTCCTAATTGCTCATGTTTCTAAGGCCCATTTGGTTTTACAAAAGTTTTTTACTAATTGAATATATACAAGGAGGCCCTTAGTTGGGTATATGTTTTGTTCAATTCAACAAATGTCAATTTAGTATCAATGAATTATTGCAACTAGTGACATTCTGCCCAGGATCCCTGCCAGAGAAAAGAATATCAAAAGGAGGCCTTTGGTTGGGACATTTATTTCTTTATTCTATTCTGGGCTGGGTGCCTCAGGTGGCTGCCTTCCAGGCCCACGGGGCTTCTATGACACCACTTTGCCTTGCTTCCCAGGCCCCAGCTCACTTTTCTGATCATACAAAGGCAAGGAAATATTGAAGTAATGAAAGTGGGGACAGTTGTCTACAGAAAACATATTTGTTTACAGAAAATAGGTCCTGAGAAAAGCAAGCTCAGCTGTCTTCCCCAACTGTAAATGGTGTCTTAAATAATAATAATAATAATGAGTAATGAGACAACCAACAAACAGTAATTCCCAAACCTGCAAATTTCACCTCTTCAGCCTCAGGCAGAGTCCTGCTTATGACAATACAAAAAAAGCCTTTCTGCCCTTGGACTTTGAAGAGCATCCAAAGCATATAAATGGTCCTGAAAGCCTGTAGTCCTCTGCTCCTGAATGCTTCCAACAAAGGAGGCCTTTGCCTGGAATACATCCTTTCAGTTCAACAAATGTCAATTTTATATAGCTGAATTATTACAATTACATGCAACCTAAGGAGTGCAATAGATTGAGCCTAGAATCAGGAAGATCTGAGTTCAGATGTGACCTTGAAGACATATTAGCTGTGTGACACTGGGCAAATCGCTTTACCCTGTTTGCCTTAGTTTCCTCATCTGTCAAGTGAGCTGGAGAAGGAACTGGCAAACCAGCCCAGCATCTTTGCCAACAAAATCCAAATGGGGAATAAAAGTCCAAAACAACTAAATAACATGTAACAAAAACAAAAACAAACCAACCAAAAAAACCTATGCAGCCTGCTCAGGATTTGGGATAGAAGAATGAATGTAAACTTCTTGAGGGCAGGGACTCTAGTTTTTGCATCCCTGCTCTCTAACAGTGCTTACATCATGACATGGCCTGAACAAATGTTCATTGAATGTTAGGGAAGTATTCTGGGAAAATTTGGAATATATACTTAGAAACAGGGGATCTGAGCTCGCAAACTTTGGCTTGTATGATCTCGGGCAAGCCATCAAATTTTCTGGAGCCACAGTTTGCTCATTTGTAAAATAGAAATGACAACTTGACAAACCCTCAGACTGTACAGGAGGTCTTTAACTTTTTTGTGTGTGTGCTCTGCACCCCTTTGGCAGTTTGGTGAAGTCTATGGCCCAGTCTCAGAGTAAAAGTTGTGTATCCTTAACTGGCAAACGCTAATGCCTTCCTCTGGTTGATTACCTCCAATTTATGTTGTATATCTCTGGGATCTATATAGTTATTTGTATTTGTCTCTCCTTATAGATTGTGATCTCTTTTGGGGAGATCTTTTGCCCTTTTTGTATCCTCCGTATTTGGCAGAATATGTGGCAAAAAGTAGTCAATAAATGCTAGTTAACTGAAAAAGGAAATTAAAGGTTAGTAAAATAATAATTACAATAACAATGATAATGATATCCTTAAAAAAAAAAAAGCACCTAGCTTCAGGAATTCCCCTGAAAGTTGTCCATTGACCCTCAAGTTAGGAACCCAGGCTCTGAAGAAAAGGGAACTGCTATTATAAATGAGCAAATTGAGTCTGATGAATCTTTTCCAGCTTTAAATATATGCTACTAATATTCGCATTCCCAGGTATACAGTTTTTTAAAAGGCAGTTCTCCAACAGAACTCTTAGCAACTAGCAGATCTCATTTTCTGAAAGGGATTAATGCTTTCACGCTGGCAAGGATGCCTGAAAGCAACACCAAACTGTGCCCAGAGCTCCTTGGGCAGGTAAATGGTTTCCATCCCCAATTTAACATGCATGAGGAGTCTTGGCTAGGGGACGTCATGTTAGAAAGGCATGGATGTCGGGGAGCACTGCCTCAGCAAGAGTTCCAGAAGCACTCAGGGCTGCAGGGGAGCCTCAAACAGCTGGCATGTCACTCTCCAGACCAATTGACTTGTGCGCATCCAGAGAGAAAGCCCGTAACAAACTCATTTATTGGCTAGCTTTGCTGTGAGAAGGCGCAAAGGCTCACTGGGACCAATGCCTGGAAGAGGGGAGAAGGCTGATTGGAGTGGGGGGCGGGTGTTCTGATAAGGAGGGTGCCTCCGGGTTGTGGGTACTCCGGGAAAGGGTACACGATAGGGGTAAGAGGTTGTCGGGTGGAGAAGGAGGGACAGTACCAGGTTTCTGACCCAGTTCTGGAGGGAGGGGGGCAATGGACGAGGGGTTGCTGGTGGAGAAAATATCAGGTTTAAAGAAATGTGCTGGGAGGGAAAAAAAAAAAAAAGCAGAGGACGTCACATGTTCTGATCCATGCAGAGTACAAACTGGGATCCAGAGGCAGGAGGGAACATCAGTCCAGTGGTTTTATGGCGGTTTTTGCCTGATTGTTAGAGAAGGGGGGAGGAGGAGGAGGGAATGGTGCTGCTGGGAAGGAAGGTGATGAGAAGGCAGCGGTGACTCTCCACTGTTGGCTGCCCAATCCCCACCTCCTTCCCCCGCGCTGCCGAGTGTGGGCTCAGGTTCTTGGGGGTTGGGCGCCCAGGGGACCCGAATAACCTCAATAGCTCGTTGCCAGGGCTTCTCCAGTACTGTAAGGTACTCCCTTACCCTGTCAGCATCGGGGCCCCCAGCTCTCCTCCCCACCCCACCCCCTCGGGAAGGGCCGGTCCAGGCCATGCAGGGTGGGCTGTGCCGGGCGGGCTGCGCAGGGCCACCGGTGCGGAGCCTCTCAGTACGGGGTGGGCCGTGCGGGGCGCGCCGCGCCGGGCGGGCTGCGCAGGGCTCCCCCTGGCTTCGCCACCCCCGGCGGGATGCGCAGCTGCGGCAGCCCCTGCAGCCACCGACTTACCAGACTTGTTGCTGCGGCGGCGGCCGGGGCTGAGGCTGCGGCTCGGAAGAAGCGGTTTTCAGCAGAGCCGTAAATCAGGCAGAGCCCGGTACCCCGTTGCACTGACGCCCTCCCTCCCTCCCCGCACCCCCCCTGCGGCGGGGCCCGAGCGGCGCCCAGGGCGGAGCGTGCGGCGGCGGCTACGGCGGCGGCAGGGGCTGGCAGGCGGGGATGTAGGCGAGCTGGCGGCGGCCGGGGTCGGGGGGAGGAGCAGACCGGGGGAGCTGGGGGCGGGGGGAGCTGAACAGGCGGACGAAGTAGGGGGAGGGCCCAGCAAGCGGGCGCCCCGGGGGGAACCGTGCTCGGCCGCGGTCAGCGAGTTGCGGGGCAGAACCGGGCTAGACCGCAGCTGAGCCGACCCCGGCGGCTACTGCGCTCCCCCACCTCCCGGGAGGGGTCCGGCCTCAGGCCTTGGAGGGAATGGGACGGGCATGCACCGGACAGTGTGGAGGCACTGACTGCCATGCTCACTGCTTGCATCACCCAGGTGGGCCCCGGGCACTGCCCGGGGGGCGCTCAGGATGCCATCGCCAGTGGGGGAAGCTGCTAGGACGGGAACTCGGGGTTGTCACCCCGTCATCGGGTCTAGGGAAGAGGGAAAAAGGGTGCCGCCCCCAACCCCAGACGGGCTAGAATGTGGGAGTTGGGCGGACAAAAGTGGGGGCGCTGACAGCTGGGCTAGGTTAACTTCAGAGCCAGCCCGAAGCCAACCTAAAGGGATTCAAAGGTTCTCAGAGATCCCCCAGCTGGATCGTCGGGTGCCTTTTCCCTCCAAAAGGTCCACTCAGAGGCCTCTTCCTCTTCTCCTAACGTTATCTTCCTTTTCCAAGAAGCCTTCCCACTCGATCGAGGCAGTTCTTAGGGCTTCTTCCTCAAAGGATTTCTCTCGGAGCTTAGGCCTGTACCCAAACATCTTGGACGGGGAGACGGAAAGGACCTTAGAAGCCATGTAGCCCCTCTCCTCTGTTTTACAGGAAGGAAACTGAGACCCAGAGAAGGGAGATGCCGTCTAAGACGCCGTCTAAGATTGCATGAGTGGTGAGCGGCAAACTGGTTTTTATATGTTCAGGACTTATTGTATCTCCCTGGAGGGATATCAGCTTCCTAGTGATAGCCCTGAGAGGGGTAAGAGGCCATGGGGAGAGCCCAGAATCTAGACCCCAGAGGCCAGCTAACCAACCCCCACGCTTTACAGATGAGGCTCCTGAGGCACAAGGGTTGAGTGCTTGGATGCTGACAGAAACTGGCAGGATTCCAAGATCAGTGCTTCTCTCTACATCTTTTCTCCCATTTGAGCTTCTTAATAGTCTTCCACCAATAAATCCAGCAGCCTTTTGGTTCAAATATCAATTCCTGTATTTGTCATTTGAAGCCTAACACAACTTCTACCCAACTTTATTACTCCTCCTCAGGCACACCCATGGTCCAGCCAAACTGGTCTTCTTGCTGTTCTTCCTTTTCCCATCACCATATCTTTGCACTGTCTCCGATGCCTCAGAATGTGCCCTTTCAACTTCTGCCCCAGAATTCCTGGATTCCTTCAAGCCTTTTCAAACTTCTCTTGTCACATAAAACTTTTCTTGCCCCCTTTCCAGTGCCTTCCCCCCAAACTATCTAATTTTATATGTACCCATATATGCCACACACCAATTTTCCCAATGGAATGCAAGTTCCTTGAGGAAAAAGCTTATTTTTGCTGTTGTGTTTTTGGATCCCCAGCACTTGACAGGTAGGAGCTCCCTGAGGGCAGGGACTGTATTTTGTATTTTTTTTTAATCTGTAGTGCTTCATAAAGTGCCTAGCACATAGTAGGTGCTCTCTGAGAACAAGGTAAAAAGAAAAAAACCCAACAGTGGAGCTTAATAAATGTTTACTATTTGATTGAAGTGTTTAATAAATGCTCATTGATTGGTTGATAAAATCTCATAACATCCCTGAGTTTCAGGAAATTTCCTAAGACTTATCTAAGGATAACAGTAATAAAATGCAACATTTCTAGAACACTTCGTGTATTATATCTTTTTTTTTCCTCATAAAAATGCTGTCCCAGTAGGGGACTACATATTTTTAAGTCCATCTTACTGATCAGGAAACTAACACTGAAAGAAGAAATTAAAGGACTTACCGAGGGTCACACAGTTAGGTATATAAAACAGGATTTTAATTTAGATCTTCCTAATTCAGGTTTGAAGCCTCTGTCCACTGCCCCTCATAAACTGGTTAGCTACTAATTGGTTAGTGCTGTTGCTTGAGACCTCCTACATCACAGAGCATTGAATGACACAATACCAGTGCCTTGTATAGAATGTCTACTCAATACATTAGGTGAAATAAAGTCCTAATCTACTGTTCCCCAGTGAGACATGACATTTTAATCACAGTTTCTTTTTAAATCATTTTTTTGAATGAAGGTCAATCTATATTTTGACTCATTTTTGCAAAATTGTAGTTAATTTTTAATGGATGTCAAGGGGCGTGCCTCTTTTCAGAGACTTAATTATGACTCATTTCCAACTCATTTTCAAACTTTAAATAGCTCATTAGTTTTTTTTTTTTAATTAAAGCTTTTTATTTTTCAAAACATATGCATGGATAATTCTTCAACATTAGCCTTTGCAAAACTTTGTGTTCCGAGTTCCTCCCCTCCCTCTATTGCCCTCTCCTAGATGGCAAGTAGTCCAATATATATTAAACATGGTAGAAATATATGTTAATACAATATATGAATATATATTAATACAATTATTGTACTGCTCAAGAAAAATCAAATCAAATCAGTAAAAAAAAAAAAAGTAAAATAAATACAAGCAAACAATAACAAAAAGAGTGAGAATGCTCTTTTGTGAATCACATTCAGTTCCCATTGTCCTTTCTCTGGGTGTAGATAGCTCTCCTCAACATTGAACAATTGGAACTGGTTTGAATCATCTCATTGTAGAAGAGAGCCACATCCATCAAAACTGATCATCCTAGTCTTCTTGTTGCTGCGTGTAATGATCTTCTGGTTCTGTTCATTTCAGTTAGCATCAATTCATGTAAGTCTCTCCAGGTCTCTCTGAAATCATCCTGCTAATCATTTCTTATAGAACAATAATATTCCATAATATTCATATGCCTTAATTTATTCAGCCATTCTCCAATCAATAAGCATCCCTTCAGTTTCCAGTTTCTTGCGACTATAAAGAGGGCTGCCACAATTTTTGCACATGTGGGTCCCTTTCCCTCCTTTAAGATCTCTTTGGGATATATAGCTCATTCATCCTTGAGGGGAGCAGGGAACATTTTTGTCTTTCTCCTCTAGGAAGCCTGCCTGGATTCCCTGTTTCATAATGATTTGGTTACTCAATATTCACCCAGGTCCATTCTGTAACTCTTCAGTATATTGGTTATATTCTTTACAAATACATATCCTGCTTAACATTATAACCAGTTGTGTTTGTGCTTTGCCAATAACTGGCCCCAAATGCGGGACGAAGTAGTAAGAGTAAATGAGTGGGACCGGGTGAGTTCAAGCTTACAGCTTAGACCTGACTTATTTCTTGCAGCTTCCCTTTTATAGTCCACCATAAGCATGTTTTTCTCTGTTATACATTACACAAATGCCAGAAACCCACAGAAAGTATAACTAAGACTGCGATATTTCCTTGTTCTATTAGTCAAGGTTTATCCTAGTTTTTTCTTCCTTTAGAGGGCCTTCTTTTCTACTAGCTAAGGTACATTCTACTCAGGTCGACCTTCTTATCTCCTGTAAATAATCCTAGGGAGTTCTGATATGAATCACCAGCTGTGGAACTGGCCTTTCCAAGTCCCCTAAAGTCCTGCTTCAGTATTCCAAAGGACTTAACAGCTGGCTTCCCACAGTGTTTTATCCCCTATTGCTTCAGAGGGAATGATAACAAAGACCTCCATTAAACTCATTCCTCCAATATTATTTTGTGTGACTTCCCATAAGTCAATTCAATAACCTCAGTTATAGCATCTGTTAAAAAAAAACAAACAAAAAAAACAGAGGCTAGATGACCTCAGGGACGTATTCTTATACAGGAGTCCACAAATTTGTTCTTGTTTTGTTTTTTTTACACATAAGTATTTTGCCATTTTAATGTAATTGATTTCCTTTGTAATCCCAGGTATTTAATCAATGTTTTTATTAACATTATCCTGATAAAGGCTCTGTGGGTTTCACTGTCACCCACAGATGGGTCAGACTGTCAGATGGGTCCAAGAGGCATCCCAAAGGCTGAGAACCCCTCTGCTTTAGAAGTCTCTCGCAGCTGCAGAGCTACAATTTTGTAATCTTAAATTATAAACTCCTTGAGGGTAGGAAGTTTGTTTTAGCCAAACTCTGTATTTTCCTAAGCACTTATATGTAATGATCTGTGTCTCGAAGGGAATACCCAACATGGAAATGGTCCAAGGGATCACGGTGGACAGAGAAGCAGATTTGATATCAAGGAGACATTGTTTCAAATGCTGCTTCTGACACAGTGACTATGTGAGCCCTAGCTAGACAAACTTCTTAACTTGTCTGTGCCTCAGTTTCCACATCTGCAAAATGGGAAAAAAAAAGGGAAAACAATGTACTCAAAGACTTTTAAGCTTCCTTTCATCTCCAAGTCTATGGTCCTAAGATATTGTCATTTGAAGACACAGTATAATTGAAACAATGTTCATCCTCCCTAATAGTCAAAGAAATACAGGTTTTCAACAAACTTTGAATTGTGCTAGTTTGACAAAAATTACAAATTAAATGCTGAGCAGATTGTAAAGAAATAGATGTACTGGGCAGATTTGCAAAGTTGATACAATATTTTTGAAGAGCAAATCAACAGAATATTCCAATAGTAAATATTCATTTATTAAATTGTACATTTTGCAAAAGGGGAAAAGACCTGTTCAAAGCTATTTAGAGAAGTAATAATTATAATTGTGAAAATTTAGAAACATTAGAGATGTGCAGCAACTGAGAATAAAAATTAAAAAATTAGAAAATCAATATACTGCAATACTAGAATTCATCAAATATTTCTTACATGATTACTTAAAGGAGTTATTGGTCTCTCCTCAATGTGGGTTCTCCTTCCTAGGGTTCACCACACCCTTATTCTGTTCCACTCTCGACAACATCCTTCCATGGCTTATTCTCCAGGGCTTCTCTGCTGAGCTGCAAAATTTCCTCTTTCTATCTTTTGACTTTGCCTGAGTTTATCAGGAGAGGGTACAGATTGACTCCCCGTCAAGCTTTGCTCCTAATAAGTGTCTCTCAGCCAACTTTTCTATTCGAGCTTTTTTTTTTTTTTGGATATATTTTATAACCACTTTGAGTACATTTATTAAAATTAAGACTTCTGTTTTATTATGAACTTGACTGTGATCAAACATTTCAATATACAATAAACAAGCCTTGTCTAAGAAACTTAATGTTACATTTAATGTTTTTAAATAAGAAATATATGTATATGTATTGTGTTTATATGTGTATATATATGCTCCATTTAACAAAGTAGTAACAAAATTCTTCTGTTTTTCTTAATTTTTTTTGTTTTTTTCTGTTCATTTTAAAAAAAATAATTTAAAAATTTATAAAAGGTGACTATCTTCTTATTTTGGCAAATCTACCACTTCCACCACCACCACATTCTGAAGTAGAAACTCTCCTTTGTAATTAATATCTAGGGTCCAGCAAAGAAAATAAACATATTAACCATTCTGGAAAGTACAAAGTTCATTCTGCATATTTAATTTATTGCTTCCCTGCAAAGAAATATGAGGTTTATTTGTAATCAGCCTTTCCTGCTTTCACCAGATTTCTGAGAAATATCAGTCACTTAAATGTGAATTATTGTGATGGTCACTGTGTAAATTGTTTTCCTGGTTCTATTCGGTTCAGATAAATGTTTAGATCAAAGTTTGGATACAGATTAATCCACATCAGTTCAAAGAAGTCTTTCTGTGTTTCTCTGAATCTCATCACATGGATATTTTGTTTTGTTTTTAATAGCACAATAATAGCCTATTTCAGTTGTTCATCCTTTCCTCAACTGATGGACTCCAATTTTGTTCCCAATTCTTTGCTATGACCCAAAGTCCTGCTCTTATTACTCTTGTATGTAGGAGTTCTTTCCTTCTAGTTTTGACGTTATTGGGTTAGATCTTTAATGCTGGGCGAAAGGGTATTTATTACAGTCTAGTGTAAGCTGCTTGGGGATCTAGTTCCAAGTTTTCTAGAATGGTAGAAGAAATTTACACCTTTTACGAGGAGCACAGGAATGTGTTTCTTTAGCTACAACACTCCTCTTTTCCACACACACTGTTATTGTTGCATAATTCCTCCTATGCAATCTATTTAGACCAATTACACATGTTCTCTGTGGTCCTTTGGGGGAACATTCAAGGTTAATTTATATAAACCATGGTATCGCAAGATTCAGAATCACATAGCATCATCAAACAAATATAAATTTTTATAGAGTTAACCTTCTATTTCAGAGAGAAGTTTGGGCTCATTCAAAGCCATACACAAGTTTCCAAAGTAAATTCATCCCTCTAATTTCCTTCTATTCACTTCTGGACCCAGAGTATTGTCCATCTGTATGATCTTTCCAAACAAAATTAAAAACTATAAAAACTTTAAAAATCCATAAATAAATATGGAAAGGCAACTATAAAAATAAAAAGTGAAGAATGTGTAGAATCAGAGGATCGGGGCAGCTGGATGGTGTAGTGGATAGAGCACCGGCCCTGAAGTCAGGAGGACCTGAGTTCAAATCCGGCCTCAGACACTTCACACTTCCTAGCTGTGTGACCCTGGACAAGTCACTTAACCCCAATTGCCTCAGCAAAAAAAAAAAAAAAAAAAAAAAAAAGAATCAGAGGATCAATTAATCAATCAATAAGCATCATTACTACTAAATGAATCGAAAGATAAAAATAGGCTGTTATCAAGGAAAGACAATCAAGCTATCAATAGCCAAATAAACTTCAATAGTAATTAGAAAAATACCAATTAAAGCAATTCTAAAGTTCCTTCCCCCATCCATCAGTTTGAAAAAAAATTAATAAAAAAGAAAAATGACAAATGCTGGAGGGGTTACAGGAAAACAGGCATGCCAGCACATGATTGGTGGAAGTGTGAACAGATCAGCCATATGTGCTCCCAAAGTTACTAAAATTGTGCTTATCCTTTGATGAAAGAATACTAATAATTGGAACTTATCTCAAAAAGGTCAAAGAAAGGAGAAAATGTTCTATATATACAAAATATTTATAGCAGTCCTTTTTGTAATAGTAAAGAATTGAAAACAATGGGGGCTATCAAATGGGCAATGGCTGAACAAATTGTATATGAATGTAGTGGAATATGATTGTGCTTTAAGAAATTACAGAAGTGACAGTTTCAGAGAAAGCTGGGAAAACTTGTATGAATTACAGAGTGATGTGAAAATAATCAAGAAAACAAATAATACAATGAAAGCATCCCATCTTCTAAAACTTTCCCAATCTTGTTAATTCTAGTATCTTCACCCCTTGTTTCTTATTTGTCCTATACATAACTGGTTTGTATATATTTATTTGTTTTCTGTTTCCCCCATTAGATTATGAATCCCCTTGAGGGATAGGGGCTGCCTTCCACTTCTTTTTTTTCCCAGTGTTTAGCATAGTACCTGGAGCATTTGTTGTTGTTTATGTTGTTATTTAGTCACTTCAGTTATATCCAATTATTTGTGACTCTACTTGGGGTTTTCTTGGCAAAGATTTCTTGAAATAATTTGTCATTTCCTTCTTCAGTTCATTTTACAAATGAGGAAACTGAGGTAAACAGAGTTATATGACTTGCCCAGGATCACACAGCTAATAAGTATCTGAAGCTGGATTTGAACTCGGGTCCTCCTAACAGCAGGATCCCTGTACTGCACCATACAGGTGTCCCAACTGGCACCTAGCTGTTAATAATTTTTTATTAACTGGATAATTGACTTATATGGTAAAGTCAAACATCTTTGAAAGATTTAAAAATTCTTATCAACACAGTGACTATTTATGATTCCAGAGGACCGATGAATAAGCAGAACTACCTACCTCCTGAAAGAGAGGGGATAGACTCGGGGTGCAGAGTCAGACATATATTTTTGGACGTGATGAATACAAGAATTTGTTTTGTTTCCTTATACTTATTTGCTATAAAGGGTTTGGGAGCTTTTTCTTCCACTGAGAGAGGGAGAGGGAGAAAAAATAAATTCCTGACAATAAAAAATATTTTAATTAAAAAATAAGCATGTCTAGGGTGTCTTCAATAGACATTAACAGAGTATTTTCTAGCTAAGTGCACAAACAGCAAGTAAGTACCGTAGCAAATATCAGCATAGGACAGCTATTCATTTCCTTACCACAAAAGAAATGTTTAAAATCCCCAAAGTTACTAAGTACACTAGCACATACTTAAAAGATCGACTCTACCTACAGCCTAAATTTATAATTCTTTCTTGCTGCCAAGTGATTGTAGTTGCTGTAGCTGCTATTGGGAAAGGGAAGATAAATCCCCCCCTCACTATTCTAGAAGTCAATGTCAAAGCTGACATTGGCTGATTGCCACAAAGACACGACCTCTCAGGAGACCAGAAACCGTTGCTTTCAGAGCTTTCTATAGAGCAGAGAGTTTTCATGGGTCAGCTGCCGATCCTCCTATGGGAGACGATTATCTCCTCCTTTCCACAGCCCAACCCTCAAACTTGTACTTTTGGGACCAAGGGACCAGCTAGAGACCAGAGGGAGCTGTCCGTTGTCTAAGTATGTCTGTTAGAAAAAGGGCCAGAGCACACTTGGCCAACTGCACAGGGCCAGGACAAAAGCCCGTTCTCCATTCCCCTCACTGCACAGATAGCATACACTATAAACAAAAGAGATAAAATAGGTTTTGAGAGAGGGAACACTTACAAATGGGCAGGTCCTGGAAAACTGTAGAGATCCAAAGCTAGAAGGACTTTCAGAAGTTATCTAGTCTACCTGCACATTTCGCAGTTGGGGAAACTGAGACTCAGAGAAGTGAGTAAATTATATCAGAGCACAGAATTAGGAAGTATTAGACTTCTAACTCTAACCCCAGTCTTCACTACATCCAACTTCCTTATAGTCTCCTAGAATTGACAATTAAAAGAGATCTTTGAGTTCATTTTGTTAAACTCATTGATTTTTACAGTGGGGATACTGAGGTTCCAGAGGGTAAATGATCTAGGAAAGGTCACTAAGAGGCTCCCATCCAAGCTCTGTGACTTCAGAGCTTCTGACTCATTACTCTTGATGACTGCCATTGCTTTGGGGCTGCTGTCTTCCTGGGAGATAAACTTTGCTGACATAATCTTTCTTCAAAGACTCCTGGCTGAAGTTTTTAGATTGAATTTATAAAGCGCCATCACTGTGGTGAAATAATAAAAATCCCTATTTCAGCTTAGGATAGTTGGCATGGCAACTACCAGTCTACTCACCAGGAATACCAGGAGCCAGCAGGCCTTGGTTAAGGTGAGAATTAGGCAGGCGGTGGAATCGAAAAATAAGGAATCTTTAGGATCATAGATTGTGAATTGACAAGGCCATTGGAGGCCATTTGTCCAACTTCCTCATACTGTGGGTAAGAGAACGGAGGCCCAGAGTCATATAGTGCTTTGTGTCCAAAGTTACAGATCTAGGAAAGAGAGAGTCAAGATTTCAGCAGAGGCCCACTGATCTCCTCTGCCTTGACTTCTTTTATCTGTACTCTAGCATAGGAGTGTCTCCTCTAGTCCCTTGAAAGGCAACTGGAAGGAGGAGCACAGAATTAGAGATTTTGCACCAAAAATAAGTAAAATAAAATGATTTAGTCCAATCACTTCATTTTGTAGGTGAGAAAATGGAGAATGCCCATAAAAGGTCAGTGACTTGCCCAAGACCACCCAACCTACAAATTAAAGAGCAGAAGTTTGAACTGGGGTCCTAAGATTCCAAATCCAGTATTCTTCCCAGTGTTAATTGTATCACTCACTTAAGTGTTTATGAAGCACCTATTATATGCCAGGAACTGAGGCTATAGCTTCCGTTGTTGTTCAGTCATGTTCAACTCTTTGAGACTCCATTTGGGGTTTTCTGGGCTAAGAAGCTGGAGTGGTTTCTCATTTAGCTTTCCAGTTCATTTTAGAGGATAAAATGGATTGCCCAGGATCACACAGCCAGTAAGTGTCTGAGGCCAGATTTGAATTCAAGGGGATGAGTCTTCCTGATTCTTAGTCCAATGCTCCAGGTACTATAGCACCCTTGATTTCAGATAATTGAAACAATTCCTACTTAGATTGAAGTTACAATCCAATGTGGGAAACTAGAAGAGAATTATATCACAAAAACCAGAAAGGAAAAGTATTTAAGAGAGTGATCCACAGTGTAGAATATAGCAGAATGAGAAGAATTGGGGCTAATAAATCACTATCAGATTTGGAAATTAACGTAATGTTGAAGAGAGTGCTGATGAGATCTGCAGTCTATTTACTGGGTTTCTTCACGTAAGATAATAAAGCCAGAAATAGTTATTTTATGATGCTTCACTCAGAGTGGTCAAGCCACTTTAATTTAATCCAAAAATCAATTATCAAGTTTATGGATTATTCAGCCCCAATGCAATGCAATATGAGGAAACTAGCCCCGGTTTGGGAAGAATGTCCCAGCTTGGCTACTAACTAGCTGTGTGATAATAATAACAACAATAAATATCATTTATATAATACTTAATGTGTGCTATACCCTTTGCTAAGGGCTTTAGAATTTTATATTCTAAACAATTCTGCGAGGTACTATTATAATCCCTATTTCACAGATGAGGAAGCTGAGGCAGGCAGAGGTTAGATGATTTGCCCAGAATCACACAGCTAAGTTTCCCAGGCTGGATCCACTGCACCACCTATCTATGCTTTTAACCTCTTTGACCCTCATTTTCTTTATCAGTAAGTTCACTTTAGTACATTCTTCCCTTCTCAATCTCCCAAAGTCACCATCCACCCCCATCTCTCAGATATCCTCGCCTCCTATCTTACAAAGGAAATTGATACCATCTGTCTTAAACTCCCTCATTTTTCCTAATCTATAATTCAAATCCCTTTTGCATTATTTCCCATTTTCTCCTCTTTTGCTCCTGTATTTGAAAAAAAATTGGTTCTTTTTCTCCAGATCAAGGCCAACACGTTTATTTGTGCACTAGGTCCTGGCTTCCCCCAAAACATGCCTTGGTGACATTGTGTGGATACTCTCTCTTTCCCTTTCTCTGTTCCTCTCAGTCTGTCTTTTTTTTCTATGGTTATCTTTCTCTCTATGTGTTTCTTTCTATTCCAGTCTTTCTTCTCTACTGGTTTTATTTACACGTTCAGTTCTCCCCCATTTTCAAAAAATCTTCACTTGACTTTGCCTTCCCCACAAACTAGCTTCCCTTTTATTATTCAACTAGTAAACAAAATGTATCACAATTCATCCTTCCCCTCCACCACTCAACTAAAGTCATACTCTAACAATTCATCTGGGTTCTTGAGATAGATCTACCATATGGGTAAGGGCCTATGATGCTGAAAAATCTGAGTACCGACCCAGAGACAAGTGTTTTGTGTCTGTATCAAAGTTAAGGTCTGCCTGAGAGACTCGTGGTTTCTGAGTGACAATTTATTTTGACCACAGTAATTCTTTTTTTTTATTATAGCCTTTTATTTACATGTTATATGTATGGGTAATTTTACAGCATTGACAATTGCCAAACCTTTTGTTCCAATTTTTCTCCTCTTTCCCTAGATGGCAGAATGACCAGTAGATGTTAAATATATTAAAATATAAATTAGATGCACAATAAATATACATGATCAAACCGTTATTTTACTGTACAAAAAGAATCAGACTCTGAAATATTGTACAATTAGCCTGTGAAGGAAATCCAAAATGCTGGTGGGCGAAAATAGAGGGATTGGGAATTCAATGTAATGGTTCTTAGTCATCTCCCAGAGTTCTTTCGGTGGGCGTAGCTAGTTCAGTTCATTATTGCTCCATTGGAACTGGTTTGGTTCATCTCATTGCTGAGGATGGCCAGGTCCATCAGAATTGGTCATCAAATAGTATTGTTGTTGAAATATATAATGATCTCCTGGCCCTGCTTGTTTCACTCAGCATCAGTTCATGTAAGTCTCTCCAGGCTTCTCTGGAATCATCCTGCTGGTCATTTCTTACTGAACAATAATATTCCATAATATTCATATACCACAATTTATTCACTCATTCTCCAATTGATGGACATCCAGTCAGTTTCCAGTTTTTGGCCACTACAAAGAGGGATGCCACAAACATTCGTGCACATACAGGCCCCTTTCCCTTCTTTATGATCTCTTTGGGATATAAGCCCAGTAGTAACACTGCTGGATTAAAGGGCAGGCACAGTTTGATAACTTTTTGAACATAGTTCCAAATTGCTCTCCAGAATGGCTCGATGTATTTACAATTTCACTATCAGTATCCCTGTATCAGTGTCCCTGTTTTCCCACATCCCCTCCAACATTCTGCATTATCTTTCCATGTCATTCTAGCCAGTCTGACAGGTGTGTAGTGGTATCTCAGAGTTGTCTTAATTTGCATTTCTCTGATTAATAATGACTTGAAGCATCTTTTTATATGGCTAGAATTTTAATTTCTTCATCTGAGAATTGTCTGTTCATAACCTTTGACCATTTATCAATTGGAGAATGGCTTGATTTCTTATAAATTAGAGTCAATTCTCTATATATTTTGGAAATGAGGCCTTCATCAGAACCTTTGACTGTAAAAATATTTTCCCAGTTTATTGCTTCCCTTCTAATCTTGTCTTCATTAGTTTTGTTTGTACAAAAACTTTTCAGTTTGATATAATCAAAATTTTCTATTTTGGACCACAGTAATTCTCAAAAACCATCCAGATCTCAATCATCGCAAAAACCTATCAGGTCAAAGAAGGACTGGGATTGTCCAGATGGACAAAATCACAAGTCAAGTCAATAAGCATGGCCATTGTGCTAAGCACTGGAGAGATACAGAAAGACAAAAAAACAGTTACTGCCCCCAAGGAGCTAATGGTCAAAGGTGGGGGAGACACCATGCATATAACTTTGTATAAACAAGATAGAGACAGGATAAATTGGAGTCAATAGGGAGGCTCTGATATCAGGAAAGGCTTCCTATAGAAGGTAGGATTTTAGCTGGGACTTGAAGATCATTTATCTATTTTGAGAAGATATCTGAGAATTCATCTAACCAACTCCTTCAGTTGTATTGGACTCAGAGAATTAAAATGATCATCCTAAGGTCAAATAAGCAATAAGCATCCAAGTCTGGATTTGAATTCAGGTCCTCTGATTCCAAAGCCATTGACCTTTCCATTATAACATAGAGCCTCCTCAGGCTGCTAAAATAAAATGGAAGATATGGATCTTGTCCCCAAGGAGTTTGTAATCTAATGCCAGGAAAGTCAAGAATAGAAACAGGTATCACATAAGAGAGAGAGAAAGGAAATGTACAAAGGAGAAATGCCAGGAAACATGCTATACTAGAAATTTGAGAAGAGATAGGACATTTTCATCCTGGGGAGAAGAAGAGGAGAGAAAGAACAGAGGATTCCACAAAAGATTCTTTCCCGCACCCAAGGTCACAGAAGAAATTTCATTCATTTTATTTATACTGAGACTGAACTAACTCTACATAAGATTCTTGAGGGACCCGAATTGAGCTTTGAAAGAAGTGGGGAGACTTAGGATCATAGGATCCTAGATTTAAAGCTGGAAGAGTGCTTAGAAGCCATTTAGTTGAACCCTTCATTTTACAGATAAGGAAACTGAGGCAGAAAGAAAAGTGATTTGTCCAAAGTCAGCATCACAAAGTTAACTCAGCTCTTCTCATTCCAAATTCCATGTGCTATCAGCTATATCATTCTAGAGATGGGAAAGTTGGGCAGGTGGTCCTTCGAGATTTCTTCCAAGTCTAAGATTTTATGAATCCTTTCCTCTTTATTTCTAAATTTCATCAAATAAATCTAATATTCATTTACAGAATTTTCACCATTCCCTGTTTGTTTGTCAGACAGATTGGGGCAGAAGACAATGAAATGACAACCAAATCAAACCCTACGCTTATTGGCCAACAACTCCAGTAAAAAAAAAAAATTGAGGGCATAGAGAGAGAGAATTGCCACAAAGACAAAATTTCATGAATTTAAAAAGATTTTCCAGCTAGAAAGGCCTTTGTGACCATTTCTCACAAAGGTTCCATCCATTTCCTTTGTTAGTGATCTGTAATGAGAACAGAAGTCTCTGACACTTCTTCCCTGAGATAAATGATAGTGGGAAGTATAAGATGTGCGTTGCTAGGGAATAAAACGTACAAAAAAAGATACCGTTGAAATGCATGAATTATGAGGTATGAAATATTTAATTGTATGCAGAATGAATTATTGCGCATGAAGTTCTGTCAAAATAGGACAAGAATTTAAACAGCTAGTACATAGAGGCAGGTTTATTTCACTCTTTAAAGAGGGTATTTTTAGAGAGAGAGAGAGAGGAAAAAAAAAAGCTTTTGGTTACAGTAAAAGGCTGAGAAAGAACATATTCCAGAACATTGAGAATCAAAAAAAAAAAAAAAAAAAAAAAAAGAAATGTACTCTCCCTTTTATTCTGTACATGCTGGGAGTACGTGGGACATGCTGGAATGTTTCCCATTAACAGTGATGGAGGATAAGGAATCATTTAAAAATATATAAGCATTTGGATCTTTAGATTTAACTTCTCTATTCTTTAACTGAAAATTTTTTTCTGCTTCTGGTAGGAAAAGGATCTCTTCTTGCAATAGAATACTTGATTTGATTTTTACTAATTTCTTTAACCAATGACCAAGCAT
This sequence comes from Antechinus flavipes, assembly GCF_016432865.1. Classification (NCBI taxonomy): domain Eukaryota; kingdom Metazoa; phylum Chordata; class Mammalia; order Dasyuromorphia; family Dasyuridae; genus Antechinus; species Antechinus flavipes. Next base: position 662,959,921 of record NC_067399.1, read on the forward strand.
GGTCCAACAAGAGCTAAAAAAATCTTCATCTCTCCTTTCTTTAAAGAGTGAATGATTACATGTGGAATATTGCATATATTCTCAGACTGAGTGACTGTCCTTGGTTTGCTGAACTACTTTTCTCTTTTTTTGTTTTCTTATCATAAGAGATGGCTCAGTTGATGGAGATAAAATAGATTTGAAGATGAAGAGGGTGTGGAAATAAAGATATCAATATATTGAAAAAGTATTGAATTATTGGGAAGGAAACTGGCTCTAATAACAATAGCCAAGCTAGACAGGATTTGAAAATTTTCAAAACATTCTTGACATACATGATCTTATTTTAATCTTCTGACAAATCGGTGGGGTAGATGCTACTAATGTTTTTGGTAGTTATTTTTCTTTTTTACAAATAAGGAAACTGAGGCTCAAAAATTTCAATGATTCGCCCTTCTCTGAGCACACAGCCAATAAATGTTAGAAGCAGGATTCATGAAATTTTGTCTTCGTGGCAATTCTCTCTGTGTGCCCCCAAATCTTTTACTGTTTTCTGTAACTTGGAGTTTTAGAAACTTTCCTAAAGTTCAGGGAGTTTAAATGTAATCTCTTCTAACTGTGTGACTGTGAGCCAGTTCCTTAACTTCCTTTGAGTCTCTGACCATTCTCCAAGACCAATTCTCCATTGTAGGTAGGTTGTGATGTGAAGTCATGGAAAGAATTTGCACACTGGTTCCCTAGCTCGTAAAGGGTCAGAAGCACTGACTTCACCTAGAACAGGACTGTATAGTTGATAAGTTAGTTTTGGAGCACTGCCTGGGACTCATACATGGAAAATGACCAGCACATAATCAGGCAACAATAAGGGGCAGAGGGAGAATTGAAGCACCTAACACAATACCCTGGAACATAATAAGTTTTTAATATGTTCTTGTTGATTGACTGATTGATTCCTGATTCTGTATCTATTGCAAACATGCTGATTTGACAAGCACAAATAGTTTGCTGAAAAGCATTATTTTTGAATAATTAGATTAAACTCTTCAGCTCTTTTAAACCAAATCTTCTAAATAAGATTCTTTCCCATTATTTAATTGACTGAGGAATGGGAAGAGTGGAGAAGAGTGTTTTTCACTAAAAATATGGCACTCAATCGACTTGGCTATTCTTTTAGGGATTTTTTGAGAAGGGATCCATATGGATCTTTGGATATCATATTGGGAAGATTTGGATTCAAATTCTGATTCCAATCCTTTCTAGCTATGTGACCAAGGGTCAATTTCTTAAGTTCCCTGAGCCTCTGGCCACTCTCTAAGACTATACTATATAGATAGTTATGATGTGAAATGGTGGAAAGAATTCACATACTAATGGAAGTGATAGGTCTTTGATCAATTGATTTTATACAGCACTAAGAGATTATAGGTTCATTCAGCCAAAAAAAAAATTAAGTGCCCACTACAAGTCAGAATTTGTACTAAATTGGGGATACAAAGAAAAACACAAAACAATCCTCATTCCTAAGAAGCCCACAGACTTAATGAGAAAGACAACATACCACGTAGAAACAGGCCTAAAGCTAAGGTCTTTAACAGATCTTAGTTTGACTGAGGCAACACCCATTCAGTGATTAAGGCTAGGTGGTGATTGAGGCATCTAGTGAAAAAAAAAATCAGTCCATCAATCTGGGTAGGAAGGCCCTTAGGTTTTCTGACTAAGATAGAAATGATTGTTATTTACATTCACTCTGAGTCATTTAGGACCCAAACAATGACCAACTGGGACTTAGTCGGGGATCTATGATTGGTCAATCAATGAGAGTCAGAGTGATTTAGGTTTAAATTATTATCTTTAAGAAAAAAATCTAGCTGATAAACCCTAAAATGTCTTGGGAGGGTTCAATGATCAGGAAAAAAAAACAGGTATGGATATGTGGACAGAGGGAAGGAAAGAAAAAAGAGACACACAGAAAGACAGAAACAAACAGATGGATAGACACAGAGACAGAGAGAGAAGAAAAGAAAGGAAGCAAGAAAGAAAGGAAAAAGGTGGAAGAAAGGAAGGAAAGAGAAAGAAGGAAGGAACAAAAGAAAGAAGAAGGAGAGGAAAGAAAGAAGAAAGGAAAAAAAAAAGAGTGAATTGGAGTTTTTCAACTGACCAATGACCAAAGAGTTCTACTCACAGAGGTTATTGCTTGTCCTTTGTTCTCAAAGAGGACTATGAGATCAGGATGGTGATTCAGTGACATGCAAGTGAATTGGATTTGAGTGAGACAGGTCTGTGCAAACTCACTTGTCTCCCTTTCTCCTGCAGAACATTCTGGGTCCAGTAGCCAGATATGTAGGTCAGCATGAGTGGAGCTGGCCCTGGTTGCAGTGGGATCATTGCAGAGTATATGGGAGGAGAGAAGGTGTAAGGTATTAAAAACTGGAAAGATAAGAAGGGGTCAGGTTATAAAAGGTTTTGAACCTCAAACAGAGGATTTTATATCTGATCCTATAGGTGATAAAGACCCACTAGAGTTGTTGAATAGGGGGAAAAACATAGTCAGATCTGTATTTTAGGAAGATCATCTCAACAATTCTATGGGGGACAGACTAATGGGTGGAGAGATCTATGACAGGTAGACCAACCAATAGACTCTTGCAATAGCCTCAGTGGAAAGTTCTGTACCAGGGTTGGGATGGTGTCAGAGGAGAGAGAGGAACCTGAGATGTTACAAAGATAAACTAAAGAGGGCTTAGCAGCAGATTGATAAAGGGAGTATGGGACACAGTAAGGAATTGAGAATCACACTTAGGTTGTTGTCTGGGTGTCTGGGAGGATGGCAGTATTATTAACAGTAACAGGGAAGCTAGAATCATTTATTTGGAGCCTAAAAGAACCTTAAAGCCATCAAGTTCAAATCCTAAATTTTACAGAGAACCACAGAGGTGAAGTGAAGACTAGGACTATATAGGTATTAAATGTTAGAAATAGGATGTGAATAGTCCTGACTCAGGACTCAGGCCTTCCGGATTATTTTTCAATACTGCATCTCCTAAATCATTCTTGGAATTATTCAATAATTTTTCAAATAATAATCAATAAGCCTTAATTGTTGAGTTCATTCATTCATTCAATAGGCAGCTATTAAGCATCATTCTAGTGGTTTGCTAATTACTTAGAACAACTAGTAATTGTGATATGGTTTCATTTGGTGACGAAGGAGTCAGCAGTTACAAATAGGTAGGTAGAAGGAACTCTATCTGCATTGGTGAAATATTTAAATATGTCTCTATATTTTTTGTTACATTGTTAATAAATTATATAGACAGTCATATTGATTTTATGCAAGCCTATGAAACTAGAAGATTTGAAAGAGAGAGAAGAGAAAAAGCTTATGGGAAAAGAGGTTTCTCTGGTTTATTTTATAAACTGAAGTGGGGGTTCAGAGGTAATTAATTAATTATAAAGAATATTTTAAAAATTAATTTGTAAGGAAATTGAGGACTGTTTGGGAGATATTATGGTAATTGAATTGTGGAGGACATATAACTGGGAAACCCCATGTTTAAATTATGCTTCTGACTTTTAATTAGCTGTATGGTCCTAGCAGATCACTTATTTTCTGATACTCAGTTTGCTGGGGTTTTTTTTGTTGTTCAGTCCTTCAGTCTTGTCCAACTCTTCTTAACCCCAGTACTCTATAATATCCATGGAGTTTTCTTGGCAAAGATACTGTAATGGTTTGTCATTCCTTAACACAAAAAGAAGTGACTTGCCCAGAGTAACACAACTAGTGTTTGAGGCCAGATTTGAATACAGGTCTTCTTGACTCTAAGCCTAGAATTCTATCCATTGAGCTATTTGGCTGCTTTTGTTTAAGCCTCCGTTTACTTATAGACTAAATGACCTCCAAAATTCTTTCTAACTCTAAAGTGATGGTTCTCTGATGGCCTTAGAACTCAAGATGAGAATTAACAAGAAATAAAGAACTAGATCGAGGTGGAGTGCCAATAATATGGGTCGTCAATGCATATAGTTTATAGTCCCATACCTAAACTGTATATGAATTCAATATAACCTAAACCCTGTCAATTTTTTAGGACAAATTTTCATGTTCTTGGTCCCATTGTGCTTTCTCTTCCTCTAACATCACTTTTCACAACACCTTAATGTGGTTGATGAGAACTCTCATTTTTACCCACTTGTCCAGGAAATAAAAACTTGTGCCTGTTATGTCCCTCCCCTTTTACTATCAAATAATTAAATCAACTACCACTTATGGGTCTCTTCACTCCAGCTTCTCCTCCTACTTTACAGACATTAATTGGCTTTCCGTTCCCTCCTCTATGCTGAGTAAGAACATGATGGAGATTACTCATTCTCTCAACAACTAGAATTATGGAGGCAGATGGAGACAACAGAACAACAGGAAGTGACTAAAACGTATTATCATATCCATCTGCAAGTAGAAATTCATGAAGCAAAAGAAATTTACCATAAAATCTAGTTTATAGGATTACAGACTCTCTCAATTCAAAAGAACCTAGAAGGTCATCTAGTGCAACCATAGACTGACAAGTTTTCCAGCCTTCTTCCTATTTTAAACTTTCCCATGAAATCAATAAGGGTTGAAAGCTTGCATTTGGGTAGACTATTCCACTGTGTGCTACAATAATAGCAGATACCTCATCATTAGAAACCATCTTTAGGCTTAAGTCTTTTTTTTTTCTCTATAATTTGTATCCATTGTTTCCAGTTCAGTCTCTGGAGTCAAGTAAAATATATCCAATACCTCTTCCACAGATGATCCCACAAATGCTAACACACTCTCCTCCCCTTCTTCCTAAGTTTGCTTTTTATACATCTCTCTTAGCCCTGGCTGCCATCCTCCAGAATAGCTCTAGCTTTTCAGTCTTCATTCCAAAATATGAAGCCCAATGTCTCAGCCAGTTGGGTTAAGATAAAGTCATTCTTTAACAGGTTGTTATTTTTATACACTTGCTGTTAAAAATTAATCTGGATGGCCTTAAGTTCTCTTTCAGCTCTAAATCTATGTCCCTTTGGTCCATTGTTCCTGTTTTATTTTCTGATGTGTTCCTTAAATGAGAACAACTATAACAACCAAAGAGAGAAGGATGGAAAGAGAAAGGGGGAAAAAGGGGAAGGGAAGAAGGAAGGGAGGAAAAGAGAGAGAAAGTGAAAGAGGAAGGAAAAGGAGAGGAGGAAAAGGATGAAAAGAGGGAGAAAGGAAAAAAGGAAGGAAGGAAAAGAGAGAAAGAAAGGAAAGAAAGAAGGAAAAAGGAAAAGCAAAAAAAGAAACTAAATGTTATATAACTATAATTATCAAGCTTAGCTCTGAAGTAGAAATAAGAACATTCAGATCTCTTCATCCTTTGCTGAGACTGTAAACAATGGATGTGATACATTTTATATCCTGTTAGATTTAGCTGAGAGTTTGTTAGTTTTACTAGTTTTACTCAAATGTTTCTTTTCTCTCCTTTTAAAAATCTTTTTAAACAAGGAATGACTTCCTGGAAAGAGGGCTATGAGAAAAATATATTTGGAAATGAAGATATTGTGAAAGCAAAAATTATCAACAAAAATTAAAAGGTTTTCTGGCTCAAATTCAATTAAGATTTTAGGATGACAAACTTTTTTTTTACATATGGAGCTCAATAATGCATACTTTCTTCCTTATCAACAAAGAACTATATCATTGGATCTGAAAATATATCATTGGATCTGAAAAATTAGCAGAACACAGAGCCTCAGGATGTCGGAGGTAGAAGAGACCTTAGAGATCATTTAGTTGAACCCCTCTCATTTTACAATGATGAAACTGTGGTTTAGAAAGATAATGTGACCAAAGCCAGACAAGGAGGAAGAGAAAAAGCCTAGCTTAGAATCGGGTTTCCTGATTCTAAGCCCTAAGTTTGAATCTTGCTTATTTAATCACTGAACAAATATTTATTGAGCACATACAATATGTAAAACACTAGGAAGGGATATATAAAGACAAATAAGAGTAGGGAAATAATTGTTCTCAAGTGACTGACAAAATCAGAAAGCAAAGCATTAGAAAGCAAAAAAAAAGCCTCTTTGCTTAAACACTAACATCCTTCACCTAAAAGGAGTACCACAAGATGTGTTTCCCTTATATTGTGAATTAGATGTGCCCTACATTATGCTTTTCTTTTCTCAGTAGTATTTTATTTTTCCAAATACACATAAAGATAGTTTTCAAGATTCATTTTTGTAAGATTTTGAGTTCCAAATTTTTTTATCCTTTCCTTCCTTAGCTCCCCCTCTCCCCAAGACAGCCATTGATTTGATATAGGTTATATACGTGCAGTCCTTTTAAATGTATTTCCATATATGTCATATTGTTCAAGAAAAATCATATCAAAACATAAAAAACACAAGAAAGAAAAAGCAAGCAAACAACAAAAAAGGGTGAAGATAGTATGCTTCAATCTACATTTTGTCTCCACAGTTTTCTCTCAAAATGTGGATGGCATTTTCCATCCCAAGTCTAATGGAATTGTCTTGGATCACTGAATCTTAGAAATGAGCCAAGTCTATCATAGTTGATCATTACACAATTGTGCTGTTTTTGTATACAATGTTTTCCTAGTTCTGCTCAATTTACTCAGCATCCATTTACTACATTGTACTTTTCAATAACATTAATCACTTACCATGTGCAATACATTGTGGCAGGTGCTAGGGAGATACTGAGGTTAGATAAAGTCATTGATCACACTAAGTTCAGAGTTTATCATTATGCCCATTTTACAGAAAGGAGTCTGAGAGATCAAGAGGTTAAATACATATAATCATATAGTTCTTAGGTGACAGACCCAGAATCCCAACAATAAAAAGCTGTTTGATTGTTGTGTTTCTATTTCCTCTGCAAAGGAGAATGAACTTACCCTAAATTCAAGCTAAGAAAGGAGATGCTAAGGGAATACCAGCCACTCTTAATGAAGTTAACTAGACCCAGAATAACTCTATTCTTGGTTCTGAAAGTACTTGAGGACATCCTTGCTGAATCATTGCCAGGGATATGTAGATCATGGAAAATAGGAGTGATACCACAACGTGGAAGATGGGCAAATGTCCCAATTTTCAAACAAGGGAAGTGAGAAGATTTCTGGGAAGATTCTAAAACCAAGCATTAAAAAGCTAGTTGGTCACATCTAGAAAGGAAAGTGAGGGTTACAGAGAGTCAGGTTGGTTTCATCTAGAATAAGCCATCTCAGACCTTCTCATTTCCTTTTTCTGATGGGGCTACTAGATTAGTGAGGAAGGGAAATGCCACATTTTAGCATCACTTTTGATAAAGTATCTTATGGAGACAGGGAGGAGAAGATGGAGATGATACCAAGATTAGACAATAATTCAGTCAGTTAGATTCAGAATTGGTTGGATAGCTGGGTTTTAGAGTAGTGATTAATGGCTCAGTGTAGTACCTCAAGTATCTGTGCTTGATCCTGTGATGTTTAACATATTTATCAATGGCATATAAAAACATACATGATTTTCTCATCAAATTTAAGGATTATACAAAAGGAAAAGGAGAGTTTATGCACTAGGTAACAGAGCCACAATTCAAAATGATATTGACAGAGGAGATCATTGGCCTGAATTTAACAAGATGAAACTCAACAAAAATACCAAACTTTTCATTTTGGTATAAAAAATCATCTTCACAAGTAAAAACTGGAGGAGGTATATTCTGAAAAAGGAGTTATTCTAAAAATGATCTGGGAGTTTTAGTGGACTGTCAGCTCAATATGTATCAGCAATGGGATGTGACAGTCTTTTTTCCCCAAAAATTAATGAGATCGAAAAACTAATGGGCAAAATTAATGGAACAGTTGAATGAATGAATGAATGAATGAATAGGGAGGGGATAGTTCCATGATCCTCTGCCTTCAGAATACCTCAATTGGAGTGCCGCGTTCACTTCTAGGTACCAAGGTTAAAAAGACATTGATTATCTGGAGAATATCCAAAGAAGGCAATCAGAATGGTGATGGCTCTGGGGTCCATGGCATCTAAAAATCAATTAAAGGAGCTGGATATATTCAACTCTCAGAAGGCTCAGGGGAGAAATGCTGGCTACCTTTACATATCTGAAGCATTGTCCTGAGAAGAAGAAATAGCCTTTTTCTTCATAACCCCAAAAGGCAAAACTCAGAGTAATGGGGAGAATATGCAAAGAGGAAAATTTAGGTTTGAAATTATGAAATATTTCCTAACTTTCAGAACTCTCCAAAAGCAGAATGAAGAGGGGGTGGGTTCCCCTCAGGGGAGACCTTCAAGAAAAGGCGAGGTGACTAATTGTTACGTATGTTGTAGAGGGGATGCTTGTTCAGGAATAGGTTGGACTAGTCTCTGAGATTCCTTCTAACTCTGAGATCCTGTGAATCTGTAATTTATCTTTTTTCTAAGTTTGGATTTCCTTACATTAGATTTTCTTAGAGCTGAGCCTTGACAACATCACCCACATATTTTTATCCCTCTGTCATGCATATTCTAAAATGTGACTCTGAAGAGTGAAAAAATGCCAAATTGTTTTTAAAGAAAAATTCAGATGACTTAGTGAAAAGTAAAGCATCAAAGTGATTAGCAATCCTTCAAAAATAGCCAGAACTCAATATAAGTACAGCTATTGGCCATAGTTACTTAAATATCATTTTAATTTCTTAAACATAACAGACAAATTTAGATTTAAAATTGATTTGACGTTGAAGTCATAACCATGGGAAACCAAAGAGTAAAATTATTCATTTTATGCAATTATATAACTCATTTGTATCAGAGCCATAATTAGGAATTCTTTCATCTGGAGTGAAAAATGTTAAGGAGATGAAGAGTTAGAGGAGCATAGTTTTTTATATAGGGAATTCTTACCAAAAGTGATCTGGTCAGGGTCTCCATCTTCGGCTCAATGTTGTGGGAAGAAGAAATTTCTCTTTCCCTTTCCTTTCCCTTGGGATTCCAGGATGATAGGACTATGATCCACGGCCCATTTTCCTATGCTTTAGAAAAGGAACACAAGATGAAGGGAAGTGATCAAGTCAGGGAGGAAATAAACTTTATGGATTATTGGCAACTGTGAGGAAAACCCTGTTTGTTCCACATTGCTAGTTAACACTCAATTTCTAAGAAATGATAGATTTGTGAAGTGTAAGTTTGTGAAGAAGTATCTATATCATTGTCGATGTCTACATCCTCTATCAGTATCTGTATTTGTGTCCATATCTAAGTCTATGTCCATGTCCATTTCCATTTTTATATCTGTATCTGTATTAGTATCAGTTCTTTTCCATGTCTGTGTCTATATTTCACTGAGTCAACTCGAATCAGAATCATAGAATATAGGAAGTGTAAATGACCTTAATCAGAGATTAACCAGTTCAATCCTAACCAAATAAGTATTCCCCTCTACAGTAACTAAAAAGGTAGATAGTACAGCAGTAGTTATATTATAGTAGAAAGTCAAAGGACTTGAGTTTGATCTCAAGTCTATTTTTTGTATGACTATGGGCAAGTCACTTGGTTCCTCTTTCATAAAAATGAAGTTGAATACATTTCACTTAACAGGAAGACAGGAGGGAAAGGGGAGAAGGAAGTAGGATATGGGCAGAATCAAAGGGAGGATAGATTAAGGAAGGGTATTTATTCTAAACAAAATAAACTCTAACTCAGGAGAATAGATCATGAAGAATTAAAAAGATATAAAGAAAAGATAAGAGCATGTGCTTGAGCTGTAGAGGAGGAAAAGAGAAGAGAAGGGAAAGCAAAATTAGATTTCATCAACCTTGAACACTGGTGCTAAGCACATTTTTTCTGTCTTACTCCATCTCCTTTATGAAAAAAGGTGTGGGAAGTTGATCAATACAGTGACCAAACACACTTCATAATAATGTGTGTTACCTGCCTCCTAACAGAGAGGTTAGTCACAAAGTCTCTGATCTAGTCCTGCCTGCTAAGACCAAATGTTCTAGCTCTGTTCTTATTCAGGCTAGTCTGGTGGCTTTGACTTGGCATTTGAAATGAAATAATGCCTTCACAGAATAAACTAAAGGGCATTTCTTGAACAATAGCATGGAAAGGGTATGGAAGAATATTCCATAAAGATGTACCATGAATTCAACTGGGTACAGTTTCCCTGCCTCCAGCAGTCAGAAGAAATTGTGTAAGAGAAGCAGAATCCAATCAGAGTAATAGAGCTAAAAGGGGTAAAGTCTTTCTAAGGCAGCAAAGAAGTAGGCAAGAAGATAATAGAGTAAGAACTAAAGCAATGAGTAAAAAAGGAAGAAATCTGAGAAAAGAAAGAGAATGAAGGGGAATTGACTTCCTCCTCTATTATTAGCAGTAAAGAAAGTTTCTGGAAGAAATAATGGGAAAGATTATAGAGGGCAGAGTATGGTAGCCACCAGCAAGTGCCACCTTTACTATTGATGTCCCATGTGGTTTGGGTTTCCAGGACATTCATTGTGTTGGGGGTAGTCTAGTCTAGTGAGAAGGTCTGAAGAGAACCTGAGACAGATGAGGGATCAAGCTGGTTGAGCTACCTTCACTTTGTTAGAGTGAGGAACTGAATTTTCCCAAGTGCCAATGCCTGGGTCAAAATCTCAATTTATCAAAAAGTATTAAGTGTCTACCAACTGCCAGGATCTCTAATAGTAAACTTTAAGGGAAAGAATTACGCAGTATGTAGAGATGTGGGTAGAAGTTTGCTCAGAGTGAAACTATATCTTCCCAGAAATTGTTTCAACAAAATGCATTTAGCTAAATTACAAGGACTTAAAATGTCCATAAGATATTGTTTAACCTACTAAGTAAAATAAACTGTTATCAAGGAAGTTGTATCTCATGATGGAATGGAAAGATGATTAAAATCAGAAAGAATTAGATGAGCTGGTTATAAATCACACTTTTGACATACATTAATTCTGAGTAACTTGGGAAACAATTTCTATGAGCTCAATTTTTCAATAATATTATCTGAAATATAGGGATAAACCAGTGTTACTGTCAAACTCACAGAGTCATTAGAGTATGTATATTCTACATGGTATACACAACATAAGATCATGTCTATAAAATGCTTTGCAAACCTTAAAATGTCACACAAATTCAGTTATCACTAAATGGATAAGCAGGAAGTGAACCTGATGTGTGTGCCCACTGGTATTGTATTAATCAGGTTTCAGAGATCAGGGCTGCCTTTCTTCTTATTCCTGGCTGTCTGGTAATGAAGTCTCAATTTCTCCTTCTTTCTAACTGTGTGTGTCTCCCCCTCCCCTCTCTTTGTCTTTGTCTCTTCTCATTTATCCCTCCCATCCCCTTTCTCCTGCCTTCTCTGCTTTGACTATAGCCAAAAAAAAAAAAAAAAAAAAAAAAAAAAAGAATGGAGGGCATTTCTCCCTTCTCTTATATCTTCCCATCCAAGAACAATAATGTTGACTTACAGCAGAAGCACTGGTACCAATGAAACCTATTAAGAGAATTCAACAAAGTTGCAACCGAATCCCAAATGTTCAGTAGGAACTGAACATGTCCTAATAAGAAGGCTCCTAGGATCTAGCCCAAGAAGGGAGATTTCTTGGGCAGCACCATCTTTGGAAGTGGGTTCATTTATAATCCCCCCAAAATGAGAGTTTTAGAGCACAAGAGTTCAGATTTTCTAGAGCGGGGATTCTCAACCTGACATATGTGGATAGACGTAAGGGGATTTACAAACTTGAATGAGGAAAAAAATCATATTTTTAGACCTCATATATTTAAAAATTTAATTTTGAGAAGGAGCTTCTCTGGATTGGTCAAGTGGTTCATAATACAAAAAAAAAAAAGATTAGCAGTCATTGTTTGGGGAAGAAATGATTTCTTGAAGCATATTGCATTATGGCAAAAAAATTGAAGAGGATCATTCCTTGTATAACATCTTCCTTTAAGAGCAAAGTGGATGAATGACAGAGAGTTCACTTTCAAATTAAAAGAGATGGTAGATTCAATGTATATTTACATGGCAGAGGTAGGACACAAGTTTTGAGGAACACATGTAAGATTTTAGGGGAGAGTCACTCAATAAAATGAGAAAGAGCTTTTCAGACAAGAACCATAAGCTCATTTTCATTCCTGAAGAAGCTGTTGGGCTGAATGCTTTATGTTTCTGTTTGTTCAGGGACTCGAGATGATGATGATGATGATGATGATTTTCATGTTTGCAAGCTACTTTATAAAAATTATCTCATTTGATCCTCACAGCAATCCTGAGGTATAAGAGTTATTATTACCCCATTTTATAGATGAAGAAACTGGGACACAGTAGTTAAGTGACTTGTCTTGGGTAATAAAGTCAGTAAGTGATTGAGGCCACATTTGAAATCAGGTCTTTCTGACTCAAAGTCCACTGCTCTCTTTCTTGCTCTACTTCGTTACTATAAAGTGTCTTTAAGATCTCATGCAGTTTTTCTGTGGATGAAATAAGAATCTATCTCCTACCTAATACCTATATTATACACTAAGTGCTCATACAGGAACTCAAGACCCTGATACCAATATTTGTGGAAAGTTCAGCATGAATTGTTACTTGGCTTCATTTGGGAGAATTTCCTCAATTTACTTTTGGTAGAAGCAATAAGTAGAGAGAAATTAATTTTTTGGAGGTCAGCTCCAAGGATTATGCCCAGGACCTTTGAGAATCTCTGGGCTGTGAAACACAAATGGAAATCACCTTTTTTTAAAAAAAAGAGCCGCTGTCTTTTTTCATAAGGTTCTTTACACACAGTGTCAAACCCATAGGCTAGTGAGCAAACAGATATCTCTCTAAAGTCAATGTCAGAAGGATCAGTCTCAAGTACAAATATTCCTTGTAGGAAGGTCAAGCAGCTACATGATGAAAGCAAATATTTTCTCTTTGTTGTCCAGGTTTTGAAGCAAAGATATGGCCATGTTTATAGAGCAGAGTGTTCCAGATTCAGATGGCAATGAAACCACATTCAGATAGAATTGTTTGGATCATTTTCATATTCCAGAATTTTTCACTGGCCCATTCTTTCAGCATGGTGAGTAACGACTTGATTCTTCTCACATGTTGGGGCATGTGATACGAGACAAGGAACCATTCTGGGGGTGGGGGGAGGGAGGAGAACCCTGGTAGTGAATGCAAACACATTGCCAGAAACACTGCCCAGCAAATAAGTGGTCAAAGACTATGAATAGAAGGACCATTGTGTTATAGTGGGGGAAAAAATTAAGAGCCATGCTTAAGACCTGGCTCTAATACATACTGTTTGTGTAATTATGGACAAGTCATCAAACCTCTTACTCCCCTCCCAACATCTCCCCCACTGTGTCCCCTCACCCTCTCACCAATTCTATAATACTGTAAGTTGCAGAACACTTGCTGTTTTGCTTTGCTAGAAGGTCTTCCCTCAACAGAAGTTTCCTATACTAATGAAATAGAGAGAGAGAAACAGAGACAAAGACAGAGAGGCAGAGGCAGAGAGAGAGACAGAAACTGAGAGACAGAGACAAAGAGAGATATACTCATTCAGACAGAGATAGACAGAGACAGAGGGGAAAAGGAAGAAAGAAAGAAAAAAGAAAGAGGAAAGGAAGGAAGGAAAGAAGGAAAAAAGGAAAGAAGGAAGGAAGGGAAAAAAGGAGGAAGGAATGAAGGAAGTGAAGAAGGAAGGAAGGAAAGAAGGGAGGAAGAAAGAAAAGAAGGAAAAAAGGGAAAAGGGAGGAAGGAAGGAAGGGAAGAAGGGAGGAAGAACAAAAGGAAGGAAGGAAAGAAGGAAGGGAGAGAAAGAGAGGGAGGAGGAAAGGAGGAAAGGAGGAGGAAAGAAGGGAGGGAGGAGGAAGGGAGGGAGGGAAGAATTTGCTTTGTTCTCCTTTGTCTTCCTTACAAGCAGGATTTAATTATGGGGACAGGGTTATTTGGAAATGACAGTGCTTTTTTCCTGTCAAAATTTCAATAAGATATTGAATGTCAGGCCTGAGGGCTCATACCCATAATCCCTGTTATTGGAGGAAGCTGAGAATGGTGGCTTTCTTGAGACTTGAGACTCTTGTAAGTTGCAAGTGGCTAACGCTAATCGAATGGCCCCACTAACATGGTTCATCTCGTGGAGCACAAGGATACCAGGCTGCATGGTTTGTACCTTGCAAACCTGAAAATAATTTAATTATTATTAAATTAGAAAAACCAATCAGTACTGGAATTGAACCTATCAATGGCCACTGCTCTCCAGTCTGAGCAAAATAAGGAAACCCAGTATTGTTTAAAAATAAAAGTGCTAGCCATTTATTGTCACTGGCATATTCATGTACAAGGTAAATCTCTTCCTGAAGTTTTTCAGAAAATTAAGGAGGAGTTTCCATTAAACTGGGACAAAAGACATAGTGCAAAAATTGAGGGTTTCACCCAGCCTGGGAACTAGTGATGATTTTGCAAAATAAACTCCTTCTCATAATTAATCATTGGAGATTACCAAACAAATTAAAAGAGGAAAATTAAAATGATCTATTTCATTTCGTTATGGACTCATTTTAAAGATACTTCACAAAGATGGACTAATATTCTGATCACCTAGTTGAATGAGATTATATCTGCAGAAACAGATATTCTATATTTATATGGTAACTAAGGTCCTTAAATGTTGCATAGCATTTAAGCAAAATGCTGCATAGAATTTTATAACCACATTAACCCAGATGCAGCATGGTCTTAGCAAAATTAGGAGGCTGATAACAAACCTGATACATTTGGGCATCTGTTTCCTAATTTATGAAACAAGCATAAAACTTCCTATCTCTCAGGATTGTTGATAGAAAAGTGCCTCTAAGGCTTTAAAGTTCTACTAAAATGGAAGGTACCATTTTAAGGAAAACATGAGGTGTGCTATGGTTGAAAACCTTTCCATTCTGGAACTACAGAGGAAGGAGGAAAGCAAGGATTCCCCTTGGTCTTCTCTGACTCTAGCAACAGTGAGCTACATTACCTTTTTTTATTTTTTATTTATAGAGAGCCAGAACTCTGGAGAGGTATATTTGAAACAAGGTTATCTCAGAGGAACTGATGAGACAATGATTCTCTAGTTTACATGTACTTAGTATAGTTCCACTGAGTTGACATCTTGTTGTAGGATTAAATCAATCATACTGAGCCTTAGTATATTTCTTCAGAGTTCCTGTCTTTTACATATATTTATTTATTCATTCATTTATTTGTTTGTTTGTTTATTTATTATTTATCTATTTATTATTGCCACATTACCTCTCATCCTTATTATCCTGAGACATAGTCCAATAGTCCATAATTATTATTGGGATTGTTTTTCCTATAAAGGCAGCCAGGCCATAGAGTAGATAGAAAGTGTTGAAGTAAGGAAGAACTGCATTCAAATCCAGTCTGAAATACTTATCATCTGTAAAATGTGTAATGTGTAATTAAACTCTCTCCAGTTTTTTCATGAGTAAAATGGGGATAAAAATAGTATCTAACTCATAGTTATTGTGAATATCAGAATAATATGTGTAAAGTAATTTACAAAACCATAAGAATTTTATGAATGCTATTATTGTTATTATTAAGGAATTTTTTTAAATAACAGGAAATGACCTCCAAGTCACATTTCTGGAAGGTCATTGATAAGCTATTATTTATTTCAGTGTTATTTTGAAGCTCAAATGAGATCGTATGTGTAAATCAACTTAAAAGTGCTCTAGGAAAGTCAGTTGTTGTCATCATCTAAAGAAGAGATTTGCAGCAACTCAAAAGAGTTTGGCCTGACCATCCAACCAACCACAGGTTGGAAAAAGACCAGGTGAAAAAAGAATGTCTGTTTCCCAGTTCCCAATATACATGTGCATGGACAGTCACCTAGAGTACTGCTCAATCAGTGTGCAGATAACCGAGGTGGACAACAAGTTGGTACAAAAGTTGAACAGAAGGACAAAAATGATCTAGACTGCTCAGGAAGGCTCAGAGTTCATTTAGAGATTCCAAGATCCCCATGATAACAAAAGTTCATTTAAAAAAACACACACATATCCTACTGAAGTTGCCATATAGCAGTAAGATTATAATGATTTCCAAAGAATCAATTTCTTGTAAAAAGCAAAGACGAGACATATGGTAGATGTGATGAGCCTTAAAATCTTCAGGAATCATTGGATTTCCTAAGACAAGATGAGACTGTTTCAGTTCTTGAAAAAACAGTAAGAATCATTGGATTCCTTGAGATGAAAAATTGTTGATGAGACTTTTGCAGTACTTCAGGGCTTACAGGAACTATTGGATTCCTGGCACATGAACTAATGGACAATGGAATCCTTTTGGACTATTTCTAGGACTTATGGACATGTATAAATTTTCAGGATGATTCATGTTGTTACATTACTACTAGCCTGTGTTATATTGCTATGAGCTTATGTAAATTATGTATAATGCCTCCCATATTGATGGATTTATGTATACCATGTATAATCAATGAAAAATGTAAAAGAAGTTGAAGAATATAAGATTTCATAGACAGAGAAAAGAAGATATGATGGCAGATAGCCAGAATTTTTTTTTATAGTTACTCCCTCAATGTTAGGAGAGAGCAAAGAGGGCTCCCAACACTTTGAGTGGAGTACAGGTGGGGAGCTTACAGAAAGACATGGACAAGAATGTAAGAGGGTGGGTAAACATGGACAGATTTCAATCTTTTATCATTGAAGACAGAGGCAGTGGATAGGGCTATTTCTTATTTATTTTTTTATCTATTTATTATTGCCACATTACCTCTCATCCTTATTATCCTGAGACATAGTCCAATGGTCCATAATTATTATTGGAATTGTTTTTCCTATAAAGACAGCCAGGCCATAGAGTAGATAGAAAGTGTTGAAGTAAGGAAGAACTGTATTCAAATCCAGTCTCAAATACTTATCATCTGTATAATGTGTAATGTGTAATTAAACTGGACTTCAGTCCCAAAATATTTACAAGCTACATGACTTTGTATAAATTAATCAATCTTTGCCTCAGATTCCTCAACTATAAGAAAGAATGATAATAATATATGCTGTAATAAAAGTATCTACCCCTCAGGGTTGTTATGAGGTTCAAATGAGATAATGCTACATGTTTAGCACATAGTAAATGCTTAATAAATGCTTGCTCCTTACCTAGTTTACATTGAAAGAATTGATGAGATCACAGATCTGATTTCAGACTATGAGTGTGAAGTATTCTTTGTAAAACATACAGAAAAGGGTGTCCAGGATTGTGAAGGACTTCCAGTTCTTCCCATATGTGGATCAATTGAAGGACTGGTTTGATTAGCTTAGAGAAGGGAAGACTGGATGGGATGGGTGCAAGGAATATGAAAATCCAGGTACTTGAAGGGTTGTCACTTGGAAAAAGAATTAGGGTCCTTCTGTCTGGTCCCACAGGACCAAATTAGGACCATTGACTGGATGATGCAAGGAACAAATTTAGGCTTAACGTAGGGGAAATCTTGCTGATAATTGGAGATATGCCACGGTGAAATGGACTTTTTTCAAGAGACTGTACTTTCTTCCTTATTGGAGGTCTTCAAGTTGAAGGCTGATGATTATGTTTGAGGATTCTTGTCAAGTATAGTGTGACTTAGTTGGCCATGGAGGTCCTTTCCTGCTCAGAAATGCTATTATTTTATGGGTCATTGAATTTTCTGACCATCACCCTTTTTCTTCCCAACTTCTCTAAGTCCCTTATGATATATTCACAACTTATTTTAATGTGACCATGAAATCATGGTGTTTAATTTTTTTATTAATCAAGAGTTAGGTGCACACATAATTTCTTTTTCTTCACAAAATGTCACTATTTACCACTTTATTGATGATTCAGTTCAATTTTCTAATCCGTGAGCTCTTACCATTCTTTGTATCAGAACTTAACACAGTATCTCACGCACGGTAGGTGGTTAATAAATGTTTATTGACTGATTGAGAAAACTGAGACCTAACAGGGCTAAATTAATATATCCTTAAATCAAAACAAAACAACTCATTACTTTTGCAACATGATATCAGGATTAATCCATTTTGAGTCTAACTCATGCTTGAAAAATTAACATTAAGTGAAATGTGTCATTTTGGGGTGTGTTCACCAAAATAGCTAAGAAATTTGTCTTCAAATTCAAGGGAAAACAATGTATGAATTATGTAAGTGAACCCTGAGAGAATGAGAATGATCTTCAACTACATTTTTTAGCTGTTAGATAAACTGTAAGTAAACACTTGAGGCCAAATTTTGAGATATTAAAAAAATGGTCACAGGGTAAATATTTATCAGCTTGTGACATTTTGGACTCCTTAGTTTTTAAAACTCTTAAAAAATTTTCTTCATAGCATGTTTTTTTTTTAAGAAATATTTCCTTCCATTTTACCATCCAACATAGTAAGTCTTAAGTGAATACAATGCCTAAATATAAACTGTCACATTATTTTGGAAAAGAAGCAGAAAAAAAAATATATTTTACAGAAAACAGAGAAACACAGGACATATTTACTACATCGGGGATAGTGATAATCACAAAAGGAAAAAAAAAGAATGAAGTTAATTGCAAAATAGAGAAAAGTATTTTGAATGAATAAAATAAATGTAGCTAGAATCAAAAAGGAAACCATAGATTGGAGAAGGAAAATCTTTGTCTCTAATACCTCTGATAAATGTCTGATCTTCAACATACATAAAAAATTGACCTAAACATAAGAAGAAAAGTCATTAGATAAATGATCAAAGGATATAAATAGATTCTGAAAGAAGAAATGTAAATTATCAACAATCATATGAAAAGGGAAAGACTATGTGGCATTGAAGCTAGTTAAAGAGTGATCTTAAAGCCAAGAAGACCTGAGTTCAAGTTCTGCTTCTGACACATACTTCTGTGTGTCTCTGGGCAAGTCAGTTAACCTCTCCCTGATCCCAAACAACTTTTCATGATGACAGCTTGCAAAACAGATACTGACTTGCTTGGAGGAAGTTTCTTAATCTGGGAGTTCCCCACAATGAAATCACAAATCTAACCTCTATCTCATTTGAAAAAGAAAATATTTTTAAAATGCAAATCCAATCTCTGATGTTTAACCTCACACCTCAAATTGGCACCTGGTTGGTACACAGAATAGCAGCTGGAGTCTGGAAAAGCTCAGTTCAAAGTTCTGCCTTAGATATTTACGAGCTAGACCACCTCCCAAAAAGTTGTTTAATCCCTGCCCAGGGATGTACAGATAAATGTTT
The DNA here is from genome assembly GCF_016432865.1 of Antechinus flavipes. Taxonomy (NCBI): domain Eukaryota; kingdom Metazoa; phylum Chordata; class Mammalia; order Dasyuromorphia; family Dasyuridae; genus Antechinus; species Antechinus flavipes. The sequence continues at coordinate 662,979,185 of NC_067399.1, forward strand.
AACCACTGGATCTCTAATAAGTGGGACACACTTTTAAGTTAATGTGCACTATTCACATTTTCTCTATCATTTTCTTAAATCTAGACAATCCACAAAACGACAGATCAAACTCTGATTTTAAGAGCATTTGCCCATGAGTTAGTTGGAGCTGGCTCTAACATATCCATTAGGTACAAGACACACACAAAAAAAAATCATCAAGAATTCCTGTTTTAATAGCAGTTTCCCCATTTGTAAAATAGAGATACCTGACTCATAGTATTGTTTTGAGAATCAATTGAATTAATGTTCATATAGTGCTTAATGTACTGTATAAATACTAGCTATTGTTAACAATTATTAATAGTCAAAAATCAAATCTTTGTTAAGCTTTTGCTATGTGCCTGGTGATATGTTAAGTGTTGGGGAAACAAGTAAAAAAAAAAACAACAACAACAAACAAACCAATACAACCCTTCCCCTCAAGGAGTTACAACCTAGTGAGAAAGAAAACTCAGAAGACTGGGAGAGGAGGAAATAAATCTTGTGCAGGATGAGTGGAAAAGTTAAAGAAATCCACACATGAGTGCAGGTAGATGTGAATCATCTAAGGAGATCAGGAGATGACAGAAGAGATAATCTTCTTTCTCCCCTCTTTCAATAAAAGCTGAGGAGCTTATAGCTCCAGACTCCAATCAAAAAGTACTGATGAGATATAGCACAAGATGAGATTCCCCATTCATGAGTTTATTGGAAGCAAGATGGAGAAGTCAATTGAAAATGAATGCAACTAGAGAAGACAAAAAAAAGTCCAAAAATGAGAGTAATTGGGTGGGAAATGAGGAAGTGATAGGTAGGAGGAGGATAAGGGGGAAGGAGAAAAGGAAGAAATGAAAGGAAGAGAAAGAAAATGAAGAAGAAAAGAAGAATTAAAAGAATAGAAGAATAATTAGAAGAAAAAAAGAAGAAATAAGAGGAAAAAAACAGAGGAGGAGGAGAACAAAAAGAACAAGAGCAAGAACATGAACATAAACAAGAACAAGAAGAAATAGTTCATGTTGGAAAGACTGTGTGAAGACAATAGCAGTAAAAGTAGAATTTGAATTTATTCAACTACTCTGGAAAACTATTTGGAATTTTAGGAGAAAAGCCTTTAAGCAGTTGATACTCCTTCCCCACAATTTCTTTTAGTAAATAAATATTGTAATACCATACAAAAATGTATTATTATTGTAAAGGTCAAAGTCAGAAAGAAAAATCCTGTACATTTCAAAATGCTCATAACAACACTGTGTGATACCAAAAAACCAAAAACCCTATACAAAGCAGATGTCTAGTGATTAGGAAAATGGCTGAACAAATTATCATAGAAATTTTGAATCAATGAATTTAAGTGATTCAAAGACACATGGGAAAACATGAACAATCTTTTTTTTCTTTTTATTAAAGCTTTTTATTTACAAAATATATGCATGGGAAAATTTTCAACATTACCTTACCAAACTTTATGTTTCAAAATTTTCCTCCTTCCCCCCCCACCCCATCCTCAAGATGGCAGGTAGTCCAATACATGTTAAATATGTTAAAATATATGTTAAATCCAATATATGTATACATATTTATACAATTATCTTGTTGCACAAGAAAAAATGGATCTAGAAAGAAAAAAACCTGAGAAGGAAAACAAAATGCAAGCAAACGTCAACAGAAAGCATGAAAATGCTATGTTGTGGTCCATACTCAGTTCCCACAGTCCTCCCTCTGAGCGTATATGGCTCTCTTCATCACTGAACAATTGGAACTGATTTGAATCATCTCATTGTTGAAGGCAGCCATGTTCATCAGAATTGATCATTGTATAGTCTTGTTATTGCCATGTATAATGATTTGGTTCTACTCACTTCACTCAGCATCAGTTCAAAACATGGACAATCTTAAACAAATGAAATTTAGCATAACTCAAACACTACCAGGGGTCCTCAAACTACGGCAGCTGAGGACGATTATCCTCCTCACCCAGGGCTATGAAGTTTCTTTATTTAAAGGCCCACAAAACAAAGTTTTTGTTTTTACTATAGTCCGGCCCTCCAACAGTCTGAGGGACAGTGAACTGGCCCCCTATTTAAAAAGTTTGAGGAAACCTGCTTATAGACAGTATCCAATATAGATGAAAATGATACTAAGTTTAGTTACAAGGACTTTGTGGGATAGTAGGACAGTGATGTATTAGGAAATGATTATAGTATAAAAAATAGTGTTTCATTAAGCCTTTCAAAAAGAAAAAAAAAACATTTTCCTTTTTGCACTATTAAAACAGTTTCCCAATGTTCCTTACTTTCTTTAGAATATTTTATCCTGGTTCTACCCTTCATCCATTGCCTTAATCCCAGTGTACCCACTTGTTCTGTTGTCTGATAAATATTTAGATGAATTTTTTTCCTCTGCATAAGTTTATGAATTAATACTTGCAAAAAAAAGTGAAGTTGAAATTAACAGATTCAAATCAGGTTCATATTAAAAAAAAAAAACAAACTTTGGGAATGGTCTGAATTTGATTCAATGCCTGATTATGGCACACTAATAAAATGAATGGGGGATTAGAAAAAGTTATCAGGTGACAAGAAAAGACAATGATAAATGTTGGAGAAAATGTGGGAAAACTGGGATGCTCATACTAGGGTTGGTGGAATTGTAAATTGATCCAGCCATTCTGGAGAGCAATTTGGAACTATGTTCAAAGGGCTAACAAACTGTGCATACCCTTTAGTACTACTTGGTCTATATACCAAAGAGATCATTAAGAAGGGAAAAGGACCCACATGTGCATATATATATATATATATCAGCTCTTTTTTAGTGGCAAGGAACTGGAAATTGAGTAGATGCCCATCAACTGGGGAATAGTTGAAGAAGTTATGGTATATTAATGTAATGGAATATTATTGTTTCATAAGAAATGATAAGCAGGATAATTTTAGAGAGGCCTGGAGAGACTTACATGAACTGATGCTGAGTGAAATGAGCAATTCCAAGAGAATGCTATATGTAGCAGCTACAAAATTATGTGATGGGCAATTGTGAGAGACTTGATTCTTTCCAATAGTGAAGTGATTCAAGGAAATTTTCATAGACTTGTGATGGAAAAAGCCATCCACATCCAGAGAGAGAACTGTGGAGACAGAATGTGGATCAAAGCATAGTATTTTCATCTTTTTTTAAATTTTTGATTATTGTTTGCTTAGTTTTTTTCTTTCTGATTTTTTTTCCCTTTTGATCTGATTTTTCTTGTACAGCTTGATGAAAATGGAAATGTGTTTAGAAGAATTGTACATATCTAACCTATATTGGGTTGCTTACTATCGCAGGGGTCCTCAAACTACGGCCCACCAGATGCGGCAGCTGAGGATGATTATCCCCCTCACCCAGGACTATGAAGTTTCTGTATTTAAAGGCCCACAAAACAAAGTTTTTGTATTTACTATAGTCCAGCCCTCCAACAGTCTGAAGGACAGTGAACTGGCCCCCTATTTAAAAAATTTGAGAACCCCTGACTAGGGGATGAGTAAGATGAGGAGGGAGGGAGAAAAAATTGGAACACAAGGTTTTGCAAAGATGAATGTTGAAAAGTATCTTTGCTTATATTTGGAAAAATAAAAAAGAGTCACTTGGAAAATCCAGAACTCAAAACCACATTTCCTCAGAAATAATTCAGCAGTTATGAATAATGTTAGAGATGCAAACATAGAACCAATATATGTGCCTCTCTAAAGGACCTTATAATCAAATAAGGATAAAAACATAAAAATAACTATAATAAAACAGAAATAGATGCAGAGGGAAAGTCAATCAATATGTTATGAGAAATTTGAGGAGTCTGTGATCATTTTCATTTGGGGAGGGAAAAAGAAAGCAGGCTGCATGGATGAGGTAACATCTGAGTTGTTTCAGAAGGAGAGGAGAAAATTCAACAGAGAGAGATGTTCAACAAAGAGAGTAAGAGTGAAATTTCTTCACCTTGGACTAATGGACTAATATCTCTTCATATGGAGGATGACAGAAGCAAGGTAGAGACAGGAAGAGAACAAGAATTATGCCCCAGCATTCTAATTCACTTTTGCCCAAATTTCACCAAGATACAGGTTCAACTGACATTTCTTGAAGAACTACTGTGTTCACCGCATAAAGATAGATAGGATTCTTAAGTTGGAGTTCATGGACACGTAAAGATTTCAGGGGGTCTTTGAATTTGTGCATTTAAAAACATTATTGTGAGAATGAAGTCCATTAGCTTCATCAGAAAGCCCAAAATGTCTATGACATAATAAAGAACCCAACCATTAATGGAAAAAATCTGATTATCATTCTTGTGTATCACTTTGGAGCCCACCCCAACTCACACATGTGCCTCAGGCAAGCCCATCCCAGGCTATGTGTTCACTCAAAACCATGGCTTATATGTCCCTGTCCCTATATTTTCCTTTGCTAGTCAGCTATAGGACATACTTAGTACTAAGCAAAAGTACTTAAGTAAATGGCATAGTAAATGGCACCAGAGCAAGAGAACATTACTCTCAGATGATGGAAAGAATGGACACAGAGGCAGAGTTCATGAAAAGGCAGGCATATGGGCAACATATATGGCTAAGATGCACATGCTCTGGAACTTTCCCAGTCACCCCTGGAGGGAAACAAGGCTGTGTGCTTGCTCCCATGCTTTTTAGCATGATGTCTTCAGCCACGTTGTCAAAACACCTTCAATGAGGACGAACATGGAATCAAAGTCAGCTACTCTGGTCGGTTCTTCAACTTGAAAAGGCTACAAGTCAAAGCTAAAGTGGATTTTTTGTTTGTAAATGGGCGCTCAGTGCAGCTTCTGAAGTCGAGATGCAATAAAAAATAGATCAATTTTCTGCTGCTTGTGCTAATTTTGGGCTAACAATTAACACCGAGAAAACGCAGGTCCTCCATCAGGCAGTACCACACCATCCATATGTGGAATCGTCAGTGATAGTAAATAGTGAAGTTCTGAAGATGTGGGTAAGTTCTCACCTGGAGGGATGTCCACATTGATAATGAGATCAACACAGAGCTAGCTCAGGGTTTGGGAGACTCTGAAGGAAAGTATGAGAGAGGAGAGGTATTAGACTGACTACCAAACTGAAGGTCTACAGAACTGTTGTACTGAACTCACTGTGGCGTGCCTAAGAGACCTGGACAGTACACCAGAGCCATGCCAGGAAATCAAATCACTTCCATTTGAATTGTTTTGGGAAGATTGTGACGATCACCTGGCAGGGTACGATAGTAGTCATTGAGGTGCTTTCTTGAACTAAACTGCCCAGCATTCCAACTCTACTGCAGAGAGCAAAACTCTGCTGGGCTGGCCACATTATTTGAATACCAAATGTACGCTTGTCAAAAACATTATTTTATGGAAGATCACACAGGGCAAGCGTTCACCAGGTCGTCAGAAAAAAGCAATACAAGGTTGCTCCCAAGGTCTCTCTTAAGAACTTTAGAATTGATTCTATGACATGGAAGACATGGCACAGGACCATAAAGCATCATGTGCCCTCTTCAGAGAAGATGATGTGTTCTATGAGCAAAGCAGGATTGAATTAGCTCAGAAGAAATGTGAGATGCACAAAACTGGAGAATTCACCCTAAATATTCATAGGGGCCATTTGTGCCTGACCCATGGCAAAGCGTTCCAAGCCCATATTGGTGTGATCAGCCCCAGCTGAACATACTATAACTCGACTCTAACACGGCTATGTCATTTTGACCCTCTTCAAGAATGAAGGACAACAATCAACCCAACAACCGACCATGTAGGGGCAAGTCAATAATGGATCAAATGTCAGTCAATGTGGCTGAGGCGATTTTGCGGAGCATCAAAATTTGGTCTCCTATTGCAGGGCTGCTGATTTCCTCTGGTAATTTCAACTTCAGTATCTAGCACAGTACCGGGAACATAGCAGTCATTCAATAAATGTTTTTTTTTTTCCTTTTCTTTCTAGAGTGAGTGATCACACAACTTCCAGTAGATCTGCTTCCCACTGATTTTATGGAGCAACATCACTCACTGCATTGTGTCCCACTGGGCAGTATGGCTGATGCTCAGCATTGCTCTGCCAGTCCTGTGGATTTGTGGGTTGCTACCAGGTATACATACTTCCCCAGCAGGATTTTCTTTATATTTCCTCTGCTTCTAGCTTCTAGCATCAGTACCTCATATGAAAAGTATGCTCTTCCATGCTTTAAAAAAAAACCCTGAGCTTTCTTCAAGTCCTTTAAAAATCATAATGCCTAAAACACCCATTTACAAAATTAGGAGAAAAAAGCCCCTTTCTGGCTCTTTCCCCCATGAGGAATGAGATATCTGTTGTTTTGGGTTTTTTAAAGAGACTTAGCTAATTATAGTAGCTAGCATTTACATTTTGCTTTGAGTTTTGCAAAGCATCTTGCAAATATTATCTCACTTTTATGTTTACAACAGTGCTAAAAGATAAGTATTGTTATTAGTCCATTTTACAGATGAGGGAACTGAAGCAATCAAGGTTAAGTGACTTGCCCAGTGTCACATAGCTTAATAAGTGCTTGAGACTGAATTTAAACTTGGGTCTTCCTGACTTTAAGTCCATTGTTTTGTCCACTATTCCACTTAGTTGCCCTAGAACAGGCAACTGTACCAGATGCCAAGCTCTCTGGAAAACTGAGCAGAAACATTTATAGCTAATTAATGCATTCAGGCTTCATTTTATTTTTTGAACTTCATTTACTGGTTACAAGCCCTGGATCTCTTCCATGACCACTCTCCAGCTTAAATCCCTATGGATCACTGTTTAATTTCCAGCCGTTATCCTAGTCAGCACTTAGGAGCCCTCAGTTTCTCAATTCCAAAATATTTTCTCTTCTAAACAAATGAGTGGAAATAAGAAAGTCGGAACAAAATACCAAATGTCTAGAATCATCAGGGGTCCTCAAACTATGACCCGTGGGACAGATGCAGCAGCTGAGGACGTTTATCCCCCTCACCCAGGGCTATGAAGTTTCTTTATTTAAAGGCCCCCAAAACAAAGTTTTTGTTTTTACTATAGTCCAGCCCTCCAACAGTCTGAGGGATAGTGAACTGGCCCCCTATTTAAAAAGTTTGAAGACCCCTGGTCTAGATTATTATTTTCAGTCTATATTGTCACATTTCTCCCTTTATTATGTATTTGTGGCTGGAAAAAAACTTTTTTAGACTTTAAATCCAGTCTCACAGATAGCAAGGAGCTATATGTCAAGGAAAAAGTCTCCTTATGTGAGGTAGGAAATAGGATCATGAACTTTATCAAATGCAAGCTTGAACAGGAATCTCTGCCTTGGGACTGTTAGTTTGAAGAGTAGTATTAATTAAATTCTTTCCATTTTCCTAACTAGCAGATTTTAAAGTGCAAAAATTGTCTCTCCAATTCCACTAGGTAGGTGATTATCTACTGTAGCCCATGTGGGATCCTAATCCTGTATCTGGGAAATAGGATAACTTCTCACTAGAGCTTCTTTATATTTTTTGTATCTTCAGGACCTAGGACAGTATCTGGCAAAGTCACAAACATTTATTGTTTGATTGATTAATTGATTGCTCTTAGGTGCTGTTATTTGAGAAAGCTTGGCAGAGTAATCTAAAGTCTAGGGATGTCTGGCAATGTTTTTCCCTGTGTCTTTCAAGATCTAAGTCATTCTTTCCACAGTAAGAGAGGAATTCTTGTACACTATAGAATTAATAGCAAAGAAGAAACAAATCATGTGCTCTTGTTCCAATTCTATTTAGTATTGTGCTAAACTACTCAGTATTACCTTCTGTATGTGAGGAGAAGCCTACACAAATCCAAATATCATTATCAATTGACAATATATCATTTATCTTCCCTGAATGTTTTCAAGATAAGCAGCAGAGAAAGCATTCAAGGTTCGAAGTAATTTCACTTCTCTTTCTCCACAATAATAAGAAAAGAGTCAGCTACATTCAAAAGAGTACCCAAACCATTTTGTTTGTCCCCAAAGGCCCAGACAGTACACATTTAAACTCTTAACTTGTTTGTTTCCATCACTTTTGGCAAGCGAGAACATGAGTAAATAGCTCTATTCATATAAATGAAACCTACATACAAAGAACAATCAAGCCACATGTTTAAATGCAGCCACCTTCCAAATTTGTGTCTGTTTTCATCACCCAAACTCTGTCCGAGTAACCTGACAGGATCCTGTTCAAAAATTCACATGTTCCTCTAAATGACATTGTCAATGATGAATTGAAATTCTAAGATTCCAAAGTGCTTTCTTCAAAATAACATTACAAGATGATAGGTGTTATTATTCTTGTCCCTACCGTACGGATGAGAAAAATGCAAATCAGAAAGGTGAAGTCACTTGACAAGTATCCCAAAAAGATGACACTATTTTTCTCTCGCACAGAGATAGGATGTCATGAGGACAGTGTGTCTATTATCACTAAAAAAGCATGGCTTCTCTTTGTAGTGGCCAGAAATGGGAAACTGAGTGGATGTCCATCAATTGGAGAATGGCTGAATAAATTGTGGTATATGAATATTATGGAATATTATTATTCTGTAAGAAATGAGCAACAGGGTGATTTCAGAGAGGCCATGAACTGATGCTGAGTGAAATGAGTAGGACCAGGAGATCATTCTATATTTCAACAACAATACTATATGATGATCAATTCTAATGGACGTTGCCATCTTCAGCAATGAGATAAACCAAATCAGTTCCAATAGAGCAGTAATGAATTGAACCAGCTACCCCAGCAAAAGAACTCTGGGAGATGACTATGAACCACTACATAGGATTCTCAATCCCTCTATTTTTGTCCACCTTCATTTGTGATTTCCTTTACAGGCTAATTGTACAATATTTCAGAGTCCAATTCTTTTTGTACAGCAAAATAACTGTATGGACATGTATACATATATTGTATTTAACTTATGTTTTAACATGTTTAACATATATTGGTCAACCTGCCATCTGGGAGAGGGGGTGGGGGGAAGGAAGGGAAAAATTGGAACAAAGGGTTTTGCAATTGTCAATGCTGCAAAATTACTCATGTATATATCTTGTAAATAAAAAGCTATAATAATAATTTAAAAAGAAAGCATGGCTTGAGCCAGTTGCTCAGGTATCATACCTGTCCAAACTTTCATGTGGTACTTAGAGCTTGAACAGGATCACTTGCATATATAATCTCCGAACAGCTTCCACCACTAGGTACTCTCTCCAAGGTTCTGGTTTCAATCTAGAAGTATGGAACAATCTCAAAAATAACTCATAATTCTCTTGGCTTGTGCTCTCACCTACTTGGATCACAATCTCCTCTTCCCTTCTGTGTCTATCCAAAGAACTTAGTTACTCTGAATATAAGTGGAGCAACACTTAAAACAGTGAAAAGGAAACTTAAGTATAGTAGCATTAATATCTGGTCACCAGTTATTTTTGGTAAGGACTGAAATTCTAATTCTTTCCCACTCTTTATGGCATCAAACTTTTTTGTTCTCAGAGAGAAGAGTTATATATAAAGGACTTCACAGAGAAGTGCTTCTTCACAAGAAAGGGAAACTATCTCACCACTCTCCAGTTCACATAGAGTTCTTGATGACTAGAATCATCTTTTATTATATCTTCTCATTTTTGTCTTGTAGGTTAGAATTTTAGTTGTGGTTTTTTGGCACCTTAAAAGTATTTTTTAAATTAAATATAAAGATTTTGAGTTCTGAATTTTTCTTATTTTCTTCCTTCTTCTGTCTCCAAGACAGCAAAGAATCTGATATAGGCTATACATGTACAATCATGTTAAACCTATTTCTATATTGAAAAACCAGGTAAGACCTGCTATTCCATATTTCACTAGATGGCTCCAGGAAAACTTCCCTGATTCATGTATGTGGTCAAGTTTCTTTCTCCACATCTGTCAAGTGTCAAGTAAGAAATTTAGAGGAAGTCAGCCTCTTAGGGATTTTATAGACTGGATGCAGGAAATTCACTGTCTCTATCCATTGCTTAAGTCATACAGTCAGGTAAATATATCATTATTATCTTCTCCCTGAGCCATAATCATATTGCAAGAGTTCAAATTAGCCAGAAAGTTGCTCCCAATACATATCCTGCAAAGTACCCATGCTTAATACAATGCCTGACACACAATAGGAACTTAATAAATACTTTTAAAACTAGTGTCACAGATTAAAAGTGAGCATCATGATTATGGCTGACTTTAGAGGAGCCCTCAGTTTGTTCCACTTTACATCCCCATCCTTCTCTGGTACCTAGAAGCCAAGGAAAACACAAAGGAAACAGGTATCCCCTTACACGTCAGGAAGCTGCTAAAGCAAATGTTCAAACATAGTAAGGATCAAAATGAACATTCAAACTTTCACAGTCATGTAAATTCTCTATTCAAAAACCTTCATTGGACCTCCATCATCTGCTTCTAATCCAGACACTCAAGAGAAAGGGAAGAGAATAAGCATTTGTAAAACTTACTATGTTTCAGGAAATATGTATTATCTCAACAATTCTGCAAGATAGGAACTGTTAGGAGGCCAAATGAAACCAAATGCCTTGCTTAGGATCACACAGCTAGTAAGTGTCAGAGGCTAGATTTGAACTCAGATCCCAAGCTCAAGACCCTAAGTATTTTGTTTTTAAGTCCAGTGACCTCCCACGATAACATTTCTCATTCTTAGCTTCCCAAAATGAAAAAAAGGGGAAAGAAATCTATTCCCAATGCTATCAATTGTGAATGATTCTCTCTAATTCTCAAAAATATCCCAACAAAATCTGGCCGTTAAAAACATTAAATGATATGGGATTGTGTTATAGGACAATTAAAATAATGACATATATCCTCAAAAATAGCCCACTAATTACAACTACTAGGGTTTTTTCCTTTAATTTTTTTCTTGAATGTTTTTTCTTTTTAAAAAAAATTAATTAAAGCTTTTTATTTATAAAACATATGCATGGGTAATTTTTCAACATTGACCCTTACAAAACTTTCTCTTCCAAATTTTTCCTTCCTTCTCCTTACCCCTTCCCCTAGATGGCAGGTAATCCAATACATGTTAAATATGTTAAAGTATATGTTAAATCCAACACACACACACACACACACACACACAGTTATACAATTATTTTGCTGCACAAGAAAAATAAGATCAAGAAGGAAAAAATGAGAAAGAAAACAAAAAGGAAGCAAACATCAACAGAAAGAGTAAAAATGCTATGTTGTGGTCCACAATCAGTTCCCAGAAATTGATTTTTTTTCTTAATTTTTTTTTTTAACAATTGCTTCCATTTTCCAGCTCATTTGGTTAATTTGCAAGGTGACATAGACAGAAGGTTGAAGTATATACATAGTAATTCTACAACAGCCTCATAGAACACAGCACTTACTTAAACAGAAGAGTGTCCTGGTCAGGTCAAGATATATACATTATCTCATATTAGTTTACAGATGATGTCAAATCCCTCATGATGCTCTGAAGATGAAAAGAAACAGACCCAAATGCTTGTGGTTATAAACTGATGTAGTTAAGTCTCAGAAGAAATGTGACATATGATGAGTAATGACACAATGGCACAATTCTTCTTGCCAACTTTTATGAAAAAGTCTTCCAGTAGCATCAGATAATTGTTATTCATCTTTTATTTTAGAAGAGGACCGATGTCATCACAGGTTATATCTTGACTTGTGTGTGACTTGGATTTAGATGAGTCAGTATTACGTAAGGTTATCAGCCTCACTCTTTCTTCCTGTGTCATCAAAGGTCCAGGGGAAAGACAAAAGTCAAGATGATGACTTGGGATATAGTAAATGACCTTCGTATCTCTGATCCCTGGTCAGGCTCTAAATGCTCCACAGTGCCGGCTTCAGCTGCTCATGGGCATTAAAACAAATTGTTCCCATCTGCCTATTCTACCTGGGAAAATTTTCATATGCTTGGCAAACATCCCCCTAACAGGCTTAAGACCTGTTGGCTATATTCCACTTCATTTTACCCCATATGCTGAAAGGATTTACCAAGGTGTGGTTGCCATGCATGCTACATTGGAACTAGAGATAAAAATTGAGTGAACATGGATACCAAAAATGGATAAGCAGTCTTGAAAAGGACTCGGTAAGCCCTCACACTAGAGGTGAATACCCTCTGAACACCCTGTTCACCAGAAAGAAGCAATTCAAGTACCAAGGAGATATAATCAGGATTATACAAGAATTGAAGTTTCTTTTAAAACTGAGAAAAGATCTTGGAATGCAATATTGCAAATGGCAAAAGAGACAGACTTGTCATCAAGAATAATCTATCCTGGAAAGCTAAGTATATTACTATAAGTCATAAAATGGATTTTTAATAGATTAGGACCTTTAAATCTTCCTGATACAAAAACTAGATCTAAGCCTAGGAACTTTGAAATGAAAACATAAGAGTGTAGAGAAACCTAGAAAGGTAAAATTATTTGAGAAATTAGAAAGAGCTATATAAGAACAAATTAAGGAGGAAGGAAAGAAAACAATCCTTTATCAAGACTATCAATATAGGGACTAGCACTGTGCTAAGCACTTTACAAATATTTCATTGGTAGTGCTAATATTCTAATGGAGGAGAAAAATGGTATATGAAGGTAATGGGATATTATTGTTCTATAAAAAATGATGAATAGCCTGATTTTAGAAAGGCTTGGAAAGATTTACAATGAACTGATTCAGAGTAAAGCAAGCAGAACCAGAAAAACATTATACATAGCAATTGCAAGATTGTATAATGATCAACTATGATAGACTTGTTTCTTTTCATCAATTTTTCATCAATTTCATCAAGCTTCATCAATTTTTTTCATCAATTTCATCAATTCATCAATGATCCAAGATAATCCCAATAAACTCTCCCCATGCAGAGAGAGAACTATGAAGATTGAATATTAATCAACACATTCTATGTTCACTTTCTCTTTTTTTTATGTGTCTTTTCCCTTCTATTCTGATTTTTCTTTCTCAACATGATTCACATGGAAATTTGTAAAAAAGGAGTGTACATGTATAGCCAAAGGAATTTTTTACATGTTAAAAAAAAAAAGAATCTAAGGGGGTACCTTGTATTGCCTCTTGGACAATTGGGGTCTATCTAAGCAAACTGTGGTATATATGATTGCCACATAAGAAATGAAGAAAGAGTGAATTTGGAGAATTCTGGGTAGAATGAATTGATGCGGAATGAAGTATGTAGAGCTAGTAGACACAAAACAATACTACTAAAAAGATAGGAGCTTTGAAAATCTTAAGAACTCTGATCAATGCAATGACCAACCAAGTCTCCAGAGGACTAATAATGATTTGAGCTGCCTACCTTCTGACAGAGAAGTGATAAAAACAAGGAACAAGGCCATACATTTTTAAACATAGCCACTGTGTGGATTCATTCTGCTTAACTATTCTTATTTGTTTATTTCTTCTTTCTTTCTTTTGATTAATGAAAGGGAGAGTCAGAAGGTTATTAGTAATAGTGCTGTCTGAAATAGAGAGCCATTGTAACTTTCTTCTGCACAGAGAAGAAAATTCAGAAGGAAAGACAAACAAGAAATGTTTTGAAAATATTGTGTAGATTTAGTACATACTTTTACCAAATACTGAGTGGTATGAAATTGTGAAAAAAGAATAGAAGCTTCTTTTTGTATTCTGCTGTGTATAAGGAAATGTTCTTTTAGGGAATGTTTAAGTTTAGAATTTAAAAAGTATAATATAAAAAATCAGAAAGAAACAGACTTTCTAGGATGGGGATTTTTAAAAATTGGCTTAGAGACAATTGTGGGCAGCTAGGATGGCAGAATGAATAGAGCGCTTTGGATTGGAACCAGAAAGATTGTCTCTGTGTGTTCAATTCCAGCCTCAGTCATTTATTATGCTGGATGACTGTGGGCATGTTATTTAATCCTGTTTACCTCAGTTTCTTTATCTACAAAATGAGCCAGAGAAGGAAATGGCAAAGCATTCCAGTACCTCTTGTCCAGAAAAAATCCCAAATGGGGAATCATTAAGAGTTGCACACTACTGAAAAACAACTTAACAACAACAAAAAAATTGTTGCGTTCAAAATAGGAAGAATAAAAGAGAATGAGAGACAGATAATTGGCTGATACTTCTGTGTGGCAGAGCAGCATTCTTTTCTGGGCCATTCCTGTTTCTCAGTGCCTTTCCTTGCGCATTTTTATCTTTCCCAATGTTCTATGACGTGTGCTGGACTGGACTGTAAGGTACCCAAAACCCTAGGACAGAAATCCTGAGTCAGACAGCTAGCAATAGCTCTACATCCTTCATAATTCTCTAGTCCCTTCTTTATGTTGATGAGGACATCCTTGCTCAATTGATCTTCCTGGCTTAGTTCAGTTGATGAAATTGCCCAAAAGAGAAACAGAGATGAGGTATTAATGTGTTTTTTTTTTTTAAGTACAAAGAAGGAGTTTCACTTTGTTACCCCTCTAGAAGGGGTCGGAATCTTTGTTGGAATCAGAGGGCCAGATTGACATGGGCTAGTTGAAATATTCAATGCCTCTGATGATCTAAAAAAAGGCAAGCTTGCTGGCTCTGGAAAAAAGTACAAAGAAGCCCCAAGGAATGAGAATCCTGGCAGTTTAGAAGAGAGTCATCTGATGAGAACCCATCTAATGAGAAGGAATCGATCACTGGTTACTTTTGTAACTGCGCCTCTAGGAAAGAAGTTGCAAGTGTTAGGAGAAAAAGGAACTCTCTTTTTTTACCCACTTCCATCATCATGGGCTGTAGCAGCAGAGCTAATTGCCCAATGGGAAACACTGAACCCAATATGGAACCGGCCCAAGAAGCCAGTCAAAAGAGCCCCAAAGAGCATGACCTTGGCAACAGAAAGAGAGTAAGTTGTAAATCCAAGAGAGAATTAGTCTTGGCAATCTGGAGGGAGGCTGGGGAAGAGTGGGCCCATGAAGCCCAGATAAGCAAGTTACCCATCAGAGACAATGCATCTGAGGAGAGCAGAGGGCGACTGTCATGGAAGTGAAAAGACATTAGAGATCAGCAGTGTCAGTCATGCATTTCTTTGACCCACATGAACTTCAAACTTAAGCACCTTTCAAACAGTGTATCCTACATGTGTGTCCACTCTCTCCATTGACAATGGAAGAATGCAGCCTCACTACTATTATTCTTCTTACTATTCCGTCTTCAATGGTATTTATGTATTTATTTATTGCGAGGCAACTAGGGTTAAGTGACTTGCATAGGGTCACACAGCTAGTAAGTGGTAAGTGTCTGAGGCTGGATTTGAATTCAGGACCTCCTGACTTCAGAGCCAATGCTCTATCCACTATTCCAACTATTCAACCTTAACAAATAGCTGCTCAGAGATAATTGTGTCTCTTGGCTGACTATTAAAGGAAACATGTTGTTTTGTGAATTATCATTAGAGGAGTACCTTGAACCAGTTTCAACTGACTGGAGGGAAAATTGTCAAATTTTAAATTTTCATGCAAAATTTATAGCTCTGAAATTGACAATCATTATAAATGGAGGTTTGATTTATTATTTTGATCTTTCTTAAGCTTAAGAAAGTGAAGGCAAAAATGCTTATAATAATGCAAATTACACTTAAGAGTGTGTTGTATGAACATTTCTCTGTCCCCTCCTTCAAAAAGTTGCTTATTAAATATTTACTAATACACCATTGCCTTGAGCCTATGATAATAGTCACTCCTTAAAAACTTAATTTGAAATCTATGAATGTCATATGGAAGAGATTGTCCAGAGAAGGTGCTAATCTTAATTTTAGGTTCCTATGTTATGAGACCTTTGGAGTCAGAAATTTAAGGGTCTCAGGTATCCTAGTTATTCCCAAAGACGTTTTTGTTTTGAGACAATGAAGGTTGAGTGACTTGCCCAGGGTCGCACAGCTAGTAAGTTTCTGAGGCCAGATTTGAACTCAGTCCTGCTGACTGTAGGACCAGTACTCTATCTATTGAGCCACCTGGCTGTTCCTACAAAGACTCTTGAAACTGGAAAATACCTCAGATTAATGGTAAATAGGAAAAAGTATATTCTAAATTCATCATTATTTATCTATGTGTACGTATGTACATAGGTGTAAGTGTACATACACATATGTAGGAATACATAATAAATGTATTTATATATGTATGTATGCATATGTATTTATATATATATAAATAGGTATATACTATAAAATTTCAAAATCAAAAAGTATTTAAAGACTTATTACATTTTTTTACTAATATTAACAAGTTTATATTCTCAACCCTTGTAAAATTTTCAAATTGAATAAATTTAAATATTTCATTATCACAAGGAAATAAATTTTATTATTTATGTGGGGTGGGCCAAGGTGGATACAAGAACAGAAGAATTTAAAAGTATAAACCAAAAGGTATAATAACAAATTTTTGTCGTGTTGTTGTCAGAAGACTAGTTCAAGAAGATTTATCTACTTCTTTGCTATGTTAATGTAATCTGCTTAAGAGTTCTCTCTTTAATTATTTCAAGAATTTATTTTTTAAGTGCTTACTTATCAAGGAAGCATTTCTGTAATGAGCATTTTATTGACATAAGAGAAATAGTTCACTTGAGTTAAGTTGAGGTAATGTTGAAAGCACCACATATAGCTGAGAAAAAAAGGTATATT
The DNA here is from genome assembly GCF_016432865.1 of Antechinus flavipes. Classification (NCBI taxonomy): domain Eukaryota; kingdom Metazoa; phylum Chordata; class Mammalia; order Dasyuromorphia; family Dasyuridae; genus Antechinus; species Antechinus flavipes. The sequence continues at coordinate 662,995,888 of NC_067399.1, forward strand.
CCTTTCTGTTATCATTCTAACTTTTCTAAAAATCTATTTATCTCCTTAATTTCTGTATTATTGTTTTATTATATCAAATAACTTTATTATATTTATCTAGCTTTGAGAAGGACAAGTTGAGATATCCCATTAATATAGTTTTGTCTCTATTTTTACCAGTAACTCATTTAACTTTTCCTTTAAGACTTCATATACTATGCCATTTGGTGCTATATGCTTAGTATTGATATTACTTTATTGTCTAGCATATCTTTTAGCAACATGTGGTTTCCCAATTTCTCTCTTTTAATTAGTTCTGTTTTTACTTTAGGCAGCTATGTGAATCAGTGAATAGAATGTCAGGCCTGGAGTCAGGAAGACCTGACCTCAGACATTTACAGCTGTGTGATCCTGGGCAGGTTACTCCCTGGTTCCCTTAATCTACTACAGAGGGAAATGGCAAATCACTCCATATGTTGCCAGGAAAACTTCATGGACAGTATGATCCTCAGGATCACCAAGAGTTAGACACAGCTGAACAACAGTTTTTTTTTTTTTTTACTTTTATTTGAGAACATAGTTGTTTCCCTTATTCATTTTTTTTTTTTTTACTTCAGCTGAAGGATAATAGATTCTGTTCCAGTCCTTTATTTTAATTCTACATGTGTCTCTCTGTTTCAAGTGCATTGCTTGTTTAAAAAAAAAAAAGACACGTTTTGACTTATAATGCTATCTACTTCCATTTATGATCGACTTGATCTCATTCATGTTCACAGCTATGTTTATCTTTTTCTCTCTCTTTTTTCACTGCTCTTCCTAAGAACTCTATTTTGCTTCTGACACTACCTAGTTTAATCTACCATATCTTTTGTCATCCTCTCTTACCCATTCTATTTCCTTGTTGGGTAAGATACTAAATTGAGTATGTGTATGTGTGTGTGTATGTATATATGTATTCTTCGTTCTTAAAATCAGTTAAGAAGAATAAGGTTCAAATGTTAGCCTTTAACTCAATTTTCCCCTCCATCATAAAAGCTCTTCTTTGTGTTCCTCTTTTATGTGACATAATTTTTCCCATTCTTCTTCTCTTTTCCCCTTTCTCATATCCATCTTTCTCATCCATCTTTTTTTTTTAAAGATCATCCCTATATAACTGATTCATCCCCATGCTCTCTGCCTACATATTATCTTTTTAACTTCTCTAACAATAGCAAAGTTCTTAAGTATTATATGTATCATCTTCCCATATATGAAGATAAACAGTTTGATTTTATTAAGTCCCTTATGATTTCTCTTTCCTGTTTACTTTTTTATGCTTCTCTTAAATCTCTTAAGGCAGATTTTTTAGTTTCAAGCATCAGAAATGCTTGAAAATTATCAATTGAATTATATTGAATAAAATTATATTTTTCCCCTGAAAAATTATATTCAGTTTTGCTGGAAAAGTGATTTTTGGTTGTGAACCTAATTTCTTTGCTCAAGCCCTTCCTGTGTTTGATATGAAAGTTGCTAAATCTTTTGTGATTTACCTGACTGGCTCCATGACATTTGAATGAATCCTTTTCTGGCTATTGATAATATTTTCTCTTTGACCTGAAAGCTTTGGGAGTTTTCATTTTAATATTTTTTAGGATTTTTTCCAAGGAAGTGATTGGTGGATTTTTTCAATACTTATTTTATTTCCTGGTTGGGATATCAGATCAGTTCCACTTATCATTTCTTGAAACATGATTTTTAAACTTTTTTCTTGATTATGGCTTTTAGATAATGCAATAATTCTTAAATTATTTCTTCATGATCTATTTTCCAGATCAGTTGTTTTTATTATGAGATAGTTCACATATCTCCCCTCCCACCCCCCATTCTTTTGACTTTGTTTTATTGTTTCTTGGTGCCTCATGGAGTCATTAGCTTTCACTTGTCCAAGCCTAATTTTTAAGAAATTATTTTCCTCAGTTAATTTGGCATTTGCCAATTTGGCAAATTCTGCTTTTTAAGGAATTATTTTCATCAGTACACTTTTGTGCCCTCTTTTACAATTTGACCAATTTTGCTTTTTAAGATATTTTACTCACAGGATTTTTCTGCCTCATTTTACCAAGCTGTTAACTATCTCACTATGATTTTCTTGCATTACATTCATTTATTTCCCCATTTTTAAAAATATCTTTGGGATGAAGACTTAGTAGCAAAATTGCTGGGTCAACATGTTATGCATGTTTTGTTTTGTTTTTTAGTTATTAGTTATTTGAGTATAGTTTCAAATTGCTCCCCAGAATGAATCGGTTCACAACTCCACTAACAATGCATGAGTGTCTCAATTTTCCCACATTTCCTCCAACATTTATCATTTTCTTTTTCGGTCATATTAGCCAATTTCATAGGTGTGGTACCTCAGAGTTGTTTTAATTTGTATTTCTCTAATCAATGATGATTTCCCAACTACTCTTCAGTTTTAAAATAACTTTTCAGCTCTTCCAGAAATTCTTGTTGTGCTTGTGTCCAATTAACTCTTTTTTTTTTCTTTTGAGGCTTTGCTTGTACCTTTTTTGATCTTTCTTCTTTCAAGTTATGTCTTGATCTTCCCTTTCACCATAATAACTTTTTCATGGTCAGGTTCTTTTTGTGGTTGTTTGCTCATTCTTTCAATCTGCTTCTTGACTTTGACATTCATTTTATGTCAAAGTTGAGCTCAGATAGCTAGATAGCATAGCAGTGTCTAGAATCAAAAAACACCAGGTCTGGAATCAGGAAGACTTATTATCTTCATGATTTCTAATCTGTGCTCAGATGTTTACTAGCTATATAACATGGTTAAGTCACTTAACCCTCTTTACCTCAGTTTCTTTATCTGTAAAATATGCTGGAGAAGGAATTGGCAAATCACTCTAGTGTCACTGCCAAGAAAACACAAATGGGATCGTGAAGAGTTGGACGTAACTGAAATGAGTGAACAAAAGTTTGACCCTGTTCCTGGGGAAAGGAGGTATCTATCTCAAACTTTATGCATTTTTGTACTGCTGTTTTCAGAGCTAATTCTAAAAATTTGGAAGTTTTCAGTGCTTCCAAGATGATGCGGTCTGGGAAGAGGTATAACCACTGCTCTCTTGGTCACTCAGGTCTTTAGCCAACAAGAGCCTCTGCTCCTTTGCAACTATGAAAGATACTGCTTCTCAGGGCCACTAGGATTCTTTTAATAAGTTTTTGTTGGATTTTAATTTAATTGAGCTCTATATCTAGCATTCTTTGTATTGCTCATGGCATTTTTCAAAATGTCATTTTTTGGGAAAATTCTATGCATATGAAAGAAGGTGGTAATATTCCCCTCTGTTTTGATGCATGAGTTGCCAAATAGGCTATTATAAGACTACTTGGGAAATTTTCTCTAGATCATGCCTTGGGGAAAACAAAGGGTTACTCTTCCTTCCAATGCCTCTAAGAAATATCTTTTCTTTTGTGAAGAATGGAACAGGGGCCCCTTTATCTAAATAGTCTTTAGTTTAGAAGACTGTGATTTTTTCTGAATTCTATCAAACTTTAAAAACAAATCCCAGTGTCCCTAAAACAACAACAAATGTCTCTAGGCAAGTTGAATTTCCTGATAAAATAGCTTCATAATAAAAATGACAATGCCACCTAAATAAATTTACTTATTTGTAACTGTACCAAACAAACTACCAGAGAATTTCTTTATGGAGCTGAAAAAAATTCATCTGGAGGACAAAAATGTCAAGAATTTCAAGGAAAATAATGAAAAAAGGCAGAAGGAAAATAATCTAGTAGTACCAAATCTCAAACTATACTATAAACTATATGTAAAATGATAATTAAAACTATTTGGTGATATTTAAAAGAGAACTTACTCCTTGGAATGGATTAGGTACATAATAATCAGAAACAAAGTCCACAGTAGCCTAGCTTTTGATAAATCCCAAGATCCCAACTATTCAAGTTAAAATTCATTATTTAACAAAAAGTTCTGGGAAAATCAGAAAATAGTCTGGAAGAAATTAAGTATAGAGCAACATTCAGACCTTATATCAAGGTAAGCTTTAAATGGGCCTATAACTTCTACATAAAGGGTTAAATCATAAATAAATTAAAAGACCAAGAAAGAAATACTTTTCAGATCTGTGAATAGGGATGACCAGAAAAAAGAATAGAAAGGATTGCAGATGTTGAAAATAAATTATTTTGCTTATACAAAATTTAAAAGTTTTGCACAAACAAAACCAATGCAACTAAAATTAGAAGGGAAATAGGTAAGTAGCTAAAAAAATCTCTATAGAAAATTTTTCTAAGTTCTCATTTTCAAGACATGTAAGCAACTGACTCAAATTTATATGAATAAGAATAAAAATAAGAAGCATTTCCCAGATAATCAATAATCCAAAGATATGACTAGGCAATTTTCAGAGGAAGTAGGACACATTACCAATAGCTTTGTGAAAAATCCTTCAAATCACTAAAAGTCAGAAAAATTCAAATGTAAGCAATTCTGAGACTCTACATCTGATGGACCAAATTGACCTAAAAATGGTTAATATTGAAAGGGCTATGGGAAAAACAAGAACATGAATGCAGTTTAGCAAGGCTATGAACTGATCCAGCCATTCTGGAAAGCAATTTGGAACTATCTTCAGAAACGGTGCATACTCCTAAACTTGATCTTTCCCCAAAAAAGATCAAAGGGGAAATGAACCCATATATGCAAAAATATTCATAGCCATTCTTTTTATAGTAAAAGTTTAAAAATTAAAAGGGGGAGTACCAACTGTGGAATGGCTGAACAAAGTATGCTATGTGAATGGAATGGAATACTAAATATATAGGTACAGTAAAAATGAGATAGACCTGTATGTGATGAATAAGTAGAACCAGGAGAACAAGTTACACAAAGCAACATCCTAAAGACAAACAATCTTGAAAGACTAAGGACTATGAGCACTTCAGTGACCAACTATGATTCTGAAGGATTTAGATTAAACACATCTGGCACACTCCATAAATGTTTGTTGATGGACTGATCGGCTGACTGACCAGGATCCATGTGTGAAAGTTAAATCTTTTGGGTTCAGAAACAGTCTTATATAACTGGGCAGGCTTTGCTTTCTACTAGTTTGACATGTCACATTCTGGAGAAAGACCATTACTCTTCTAAATGAGTTTTCTGAACATTTAAATAAACAAGGCATTCTATTCCTCTTGTTATTTGTCATAATGAATATTTGCAAATTGATATGTCACACAGTTAATATTCATCCCATTTTTAAAGTAATTTCCCCATCAATTTCTGTCCATGAAATTAACACATGCAAAGAGACAGACTATCCCTATACTCTCTGTTATTTACACTCTAATTTCTTCAAGAAAAACAGAAGCACACCCTTTATTGGGGGATAATTTCTTGAATATATTAAGAACACAGACCACTAAGTCTATTAAACCTCAAAGAGGATAGTTTCACATAATTATTCATTGCATCTTCTTCAGATGCTGCAGCTAACAGGCTTTAAATTTTTTTTCTGGTTATTTTCCTATGTGGTTTTTTATGGATGCCCCCAAGCTTCTTTCTGAAAGGAAGGGCCATCTTTTTTATACTAATCTTCTGGTTATCTTATATAACTCCATATCATGGGAACTGCAGTCTCCAAAGTAGAAAATGCCTCAAAACACAGTGGAGTGCTACATGTTAGGAAGGAGCAGATTGAAACTATCACAAATGAGAAATAATGTCAAAGATGAGTAAAATCTGCCATTAGTGAAATATATGTTTGGCCAGGGGTGGGAGGAAAACTAGTTATGGAAGAAGAATTAGGGAAAATCAATGAATTTTGCTTATGTTATTATAAATTCTTTCTTCATGGGATCTATGATCATTTATTGTATTACCTGTATCATCTCACAGGAAGATCACAATCGTCCTGAGAAGTAGATCCTATAAGTATGGTTGTCTTCATTTTGCAGTTAAGAAAACTGAGGATTTCAGAAGTTAATTGACTTGCTTATAGTCACTTGACTAATAGTTCCCAAGGCAAGATTCCAATCTATGTCTTCCTGGCTCCTGGTCTGGCACACTACCTCCTATATCACTTTGTCTCTTGATTATTGTGGTCATTCTGATAGGGTACAGCTTCTAGGGGAAATTTAACAATAATCCTGGGGTTCCCTGACCTTCTTCTAACAATCTGTCAATAATTCTAAAATCTTCTGGTCTTCCTACAAACATTGCTAACTGTAAGATATATATCTTATATATATCTTTTATATATATATATAATGCTTGTCAGTGATCACCAAACTTCTGAGACCACTCCTCAGTTCTACCTCTGGTCATAAAATTAGCATATTGGGGACCTGAAGAACAGGATAAATGTGTCTCCTTGCTCCCAGTGCTTTATTAAGTTCTTTCAGAACTTAGCCCGCTTTAACTGGCATTACAATTACAGCAAACTTTGCTCTTTGCCTTGGAGATAAGTTCAAGTCTGCAAATTCTTTTGAGACACTTCACGACACCAGTCTGTGACCCCCAAGTTTTTGGGATCCCTTTTGAACCTCAACAATTCCCTCTAATGGTATAAATCAAAACACTTCCATACCTTCTCATGATGTGTAAATTTTATTTATGTCTCCTGGATCACTTTCTATGCCGTTCAACCTATTTCTGAAGTCTGAACCACAGACTTTCTTCACCCATGTAAATTGGATCCATGGAACATGGAGACCCGTGTAATTTGTAACATGGATTACAACCATGTAATATGTCTAGAGTGGCAGACTTGGGATCAAGAAAACCTGGATATGTTATAGTGGGGATCCATTTCATGTATGAATTGGATCCAATGATTGCTGAGATCCCTGTCTACTTTCAAATTCTGTGACTGTGAAATCCAACCTCTGACCCTTGTTAGTTATGTGACTTTGGGTTATTATAGTCTTGGAGAACAAAGGCTCAATTTTCTCATCTATAAAATAGGAACAATAATACTTATAGCACCTACTTTATAGCATTGTTGGTAAGAGATCAGATCAAACACAACAATGTACATAAAATGCTTTGTTAATTTTAAAGTATTATAGAACAATGAATTGTTATTGTTGTATTGTTGTTGTTGTTCCTATGGTAGCATGCTCTGTTCCCAAAAAGAAAACCTCAGTTATGTCATAAGATTAAAATTAAATTTTTTTCCTGAACCTCAAAGTTCTATATGGAAAAAATCTGGATGCTTTCGGAAGTTCTTTTCGAGGAGGGGATCTGGGTCACCCCGGTACCTGCTAACTCCAGGTAACTTGGAGTTTAAGGCAGAGAAGGAAATTCATCACCTGAGGTTTTTTTTTTTAACTACTCATTTTTTTTTTTAAATAAGTGCTCTTGCCTCTGTTGTTTCTAACTGCTGAAGGGCTTGTGTCATCAAATTCCATTAAATTTCAGTATTCTTGGATAAAGTCTCAGTTGACCCACCCTAGTTAGAGTTCTGTTGCTTTGAGAGAAAAATATTCAGAGAATTAGGAGGGATCTTTAATTTACGTGTGGTTTGAAGTAGAAATTTGTACTGGAAATTTAATGAAAGAAATATTCCTGTGTTTATTGAAAGAATTTTATTCGTTAGTCTATGAACTGCCTTTTAAGGAATGACCTGCTAAAAGATTTGCAGAACATGAGGGGCAAAATAAATCATTTTCTTTATGCATAACAGAATGGATGGCCACTGTCCTACAGCAGCTGGGCTACATTAGCAGGAGGGGGATAAAGGCTGGGCTCTGTCCCAGAATTCCTGATTTTATGGTGAATAGCAAACTTCCACGAGGGCATCAATAGTTCAGTGAAATAGTAAAAAACATAATTCAACTGGAGAACAAAAGTGAGTGTTGGTCCCAGTTGCAGTTTTATACTCTTTCTAAAATCACTCAGGGCTTTTATTCAGCCCTTGCCATATTTTCAATTATGTGCTTAACCTAATCAAACTTGATTTAATGCAGTTAATTAAGGTTTTACATTTTAGGATGATCAAAATATTTAGATACATCTCTTCAAAAAGATGTTAGCATCAAGCACTGTCCATATGTCAGTGAATTTAATTCTTTGTAGTTTAATTGATACCAGTTGTTAATTACGCAAGTGGTTCCCTAAAGAAGCACATATAGCCTTAATTTTTGTTCCCAATTGTCAATAATGTCAAGTTCAGCTTTCTCAAAAACCAGTAGAATGAATGAATGAGCAACCAAACATATATTTATCTTTAAAATAAAGTTTTATTTTGATCTTTTGTCTTAATAGCACCTATATTTTCTAGTGCATTCCTTCTTTACTCCTTCCTAAAGAGCCATTTCTTTTAATGAAAGAAATATATCATTCAGTATCTGATTTTAAATACAAAGTTCCCCACCCATGGTCTTCCACCATTAGGAGAAAGGTAGGAGGAGATGGCTATTTGTTATCTCTTCTCAGGAGCCAAACCTAGTTATTATAATTTCACAGTTTTAATTGCATCACTCTTATTGTTGTTCTTTCCATTTACATCATGGCATTCATTCTTCCAGGGGTGGGGATGGGGTAAAGGGTTGTTGTTGTTTGTCCTTCATTATCAAAGAGGACCATGACTTCAGGGAGGTCGATGCTATGACTTGCCAGTGAATTGGATTTAAATGAGAGGGCACTGAGCAAAGTCACCTGCCTCACTTTCTCCTCCAGAGCCATCTGAATTCAGTAGCCACACTGGAGATGGATGCAGTGAGAGACCTTGGCTTTGGAAAGTTAAGGTCTTTCCCAAGTCTCAGTTTGACTAAGGCGACGCCCAATCATCAGGGTTTCTGATCAAAACAGAAATAATTGCAATTTACGTTTACTCTGAACCAATCAGGATCCAATGACCAAGTGGGGTTTGGTCTGGACCTTTTAATTGCCCTCTCAATGAGAGCCAGAGTGATCTGGGTGTAAGGTACAATCCTTAAGAAAGAAATCTAGCTGGTAAACTCCAAGATATCTTGCTAGGTTTCAATGATCAAAATTTGTATTCCTTTGGGCAGAAAACCCACAGATAAGGATATGATACCCTAGATGGACACGGAGAGAGGGAAGGTAAAGGGAGGAAGAGAAAGAGAAGGAAGGGAGGGAGGAAACTGGGACTTAGTAAATGCTTATTGAAGGGCAGCTGGGTGACCCAGTGGATGTAGAACTCTGGGCCTAAAATTCGGAAAATTTATCTTCCTGAGTTCGTATTTGGCCCTAGAAGCTTTCTAGCTGTGTGACTCTAGGCAAATCATTTTGTCCTGTTTGCCAAATATTTTTGACCCCAAAATAGATGAACTTGGCCAGCTAATTGGCAGACCTCCATTTCATATTATGTAGACAATTAATGCTTGCTGAATTAAATTATGGACAGATGATTCTGGAAATTTTGTTTAATGGAATCAAGGTTATGTTGCTAAATGTTAGCAACTGACTCTGAAAAAATATACTTTCAACATATTTTAAGTTTAATCTTCATTATTATTAATATTTATTAGCATTTTCTTCATAATTCTCTTAAATCTAAATAATCAATGAAACAATAAATCAAGTGCTGATTTGTTGTGATTGCCAATTTCTAAGCTGTATAAAGGCTTACATTGAAAATTTTACAATGGGCTCTCCTTGAGAGGGGCAAGAGCTGGCTCCAATGTGTGCCTAGGAGAATTGAGAGACACCGTCTCTTCTAAAAACTTATTTTGTAACCTTAAACTAGTCACTGTTGATTTCAGTTTCTTCATCTGTAAGATGGACAAAATAATAATGAAGTAATTTTTCAGTCATTTCAGTTGTGTCCAACTCTGTGACCTCATCTGGGTGATTTTTTGGGCAGACACACTAGACTGGTTTCTCATTTCCTTCTCCAGATAAACAAAGAAACTGAGGTTTTGTGACTTTCCTAGAGTCACACAACTAGTTTCTCATTCTTCCTGGTATCGAGCCCAATACTCAAGGCACTGTAAACTTCAAATGATACACAACCTCTGGGGTTGTAGTGAGGTTCAAAGAATGTTAGATGGGGAGTCAGAGGCCCTAGATTTGACCCCTTCTCTGCTATCTGTGTGATAACTTTTATGGGCTTCATTTCCTTTATTTTTAAAGTGAAGGTGTTTGCTCTAGATCTGGGAGTTGTAAACTGTTTATGACATCTTGCACGGACTCCTTTGGCAGCACCAAAATGCATAAGATGGGACTCAAATTACAGAGAAAACCAAAACCAATTTATATTGAAATACAGGCTGCGGACTGCAACCATGTGCACTTTAGAGACTGGTCTGGTAACTACAGCCATTTCCAAGTAGTGAAGAGTATAAATGAAATTTCTACAGGAACTCTAATGTCAGACGATCATATAATGATCATATATGTTCTCTCGATCACTAACAAAGTCACAGTCACTGCTAACATGAATCTGCTTTGTTGCCAACATTCATAAATGAAGGAAATTCTAAATTTTAGCCAGATGTAAAGGAGAACAAAGATTTTTTTTTCCCATCCAAGGTTATGGACCCCATAATGATCCAAGAGTTTCAATTTAAGAATCCACTTCTAGTTCTAAACCTGTAGTCTCTTTGGCAATACAGAACAGAACCCATTCATTTTTGTCCATCTCGTGATGCTCTTGACCATGTCCTACTATAAATCTACCATAGATGGTCTACTCAATGGAGTGGGGATCTTCTGTAGTTCTTTCAATAGTGATAAGATATAATGCTAACTTTTGCCAAATAACCTCCTCCTCCATCTTTTCCTCCTCCTCCTCCTTTTCTTCTTCCTCCTCATCTTCCTCCTCCTCTCTTCCTTCTTCTTCTTCTTTTTCTTCTTCTTCTTTTCTTTTTCTTCTTCTATTTCTTCTTCTCCTCCTCCTCTTCCCCCTTTTCCGTTTGTTACTCCTCCTTCTCCTGCTCATTCTCCTTTTCTTCTTCCTCTTCATCTTTCTCCTCCTCCTCCTCCTCCTCCTTCATATACATAATTAGGTTTTACTTACCTGTCTCCATCTGGCAATGAGGATGATAATAAGTGGATTGTGATAACACAGTAAAATGAAACATGCCAAAAGCATTACACAAACATATAAGACACTAAGGCCTCATTTATTAGGCAATGCCTGGAATGAGGAATTAGGAATACCAGTTCCCAAGAGTGAATTTCCAGATAACAAATGCTTTTCCCTTTAAATGCCAAAACTCACTCATATTTTATTTTGACCACATTTGAAGAAGTTATTTTTCCTAAGACATTTTATATACTGCCCTGCCTTCTTAAATTGAACTTGCTTGGTGTGATCTATTTCTGGGACTTGACTGAAACATTACCCAGTCCAGTGATACAAAGAGATCTGCTTACTCCCTAGCAAGTTTAACTCAGAATGGAAAGTTGGGTGATTTAAGTGGAAATAACCAAGGGGCTGGAGAATGGAGTTGGGAGGGAGATAGTGGAAGAGGTAGAATCAGACTTGGAAGGAGGCAGGAAACATGTGCTCTCATCATAGTCTAGGGGACAAGGGCACAACTGGAATCCATAGATGACCTTGGGGGTCAAGGTGTAACTATAGAGAACACAGTGGCTCGAGATGCCCAAATCCTCTCTTCCTGAGGACTAGAATATATCATAAAGTATGTTATGCCTAAATGGTGGTATAATGGTTGGCGCACTGGGCCTAGATCAGGAAGATTCATCTTCACAAGTTCAAATCCAGCCTCAGACACTTACTTGCTGGTGATGCTGGGCAAGTAATTTCCCCTTGTTTTCCTCAGTTTCCTCATCTATAAAATGATCTGGACATAGAAATGGCAAACCTTCACAGTATGTCTGCAGCAAACCCCTCAATGAAGTCAGTTATGACTGAAACAACTGAACTACAACAACAAATATGTTTACCATTTGTGAATATTCAAGTTCCAAATGTATTTTTATCTTTTCTTTCCCTCCTTCCACTAACATTTTTCTGTATTTCATCTCTTTCTGGGATCCATTCATCTTCAGGAATGGGATCTTAGATTTGGTCTCAGAGGCCAATTCTTCCAAGTCCTTCGGTTACAGATGAGGTACATGAAATAAAAGGATTTTAAGTAGAGTAATTTGCCCAAAGTCATGCATGGAAATAGCAGACTTCAGAAGTGGGATTGAAAGTCTTATTTTATGACTTCAAAAAAGATGTGGATTCAGAGTCTTTAGAGTGAGGAAGAAGGATGCCTTTATTGGCAGGGCAGCTAAACATTACAGGCCGGCCATTGGGCCAACATCAGCTCACCTGCTTTGAGGAAAGGTCCAAAATTGCTTCCTGGTTCCAGCTGCCTTCATGACTTTTTTTATTCTTTTGGGTTTTATGCCAATAGTCACAACAGGTTACAGTCATCCTTTGCATCTTTGCATTGTGCTCGCTATGCTGGACACAATCCCGTGAAGATACACTTCTTGTCAAAAGAGGGATTTGTGATGGCTTTTTTGGTCAACTGTAAGCCAGCTCAGTGTTCTTTCTAGTATTGGCAGTTTCTCTTTGGCAGTGTACCCAAGCAACATCACTAAAAAACATTCCCATTCTAAATATAGTACCAGAATCAAGGGAAAGTCGTTTATTCATTCATCCACGGATTCATGAAGCATTTGTTAATAGGGGTCTCTAATGGGGAAGGTACTAAATGCTATATATATTTCCATTCCATGCTGATCAATCAGTGACCTACAAAAAGCACAGTCTGGTATGTTGTGTGAGAGTTTAATCTCTGTATGTGTTGTTTGAAAATAGAAGTTTGTTAGAAGGAAAACAGAAAACTGGGGGGAAATGATTTATATCCAAGGACAAAAGCTTCATTTCTAAAATATATGGAGAATTGCCTCAAATTTATAAGAATTGAAGCCATCCTCCAATTGAGAAATGGTCAAAGGAGATGAATAATTATCAGATGAAAAAATTAAAACCAATTCTAGTCATATGCAAAAATGCTCTAAATCTACAAATCAGAGAAATGCAAGTTAAGACAACTCTGAGGTACCACTATACACCCCTCAGAGGGGCTAAAATGACAGGAAAAGATAAATATGGGAAGGGGTATGGGAAAATTGGACATTAATACATTGTGGGTAAAGTTGTGAATTGATACAATCATTCTGGAGAATATGGAATCATGTCCAAAGTGCTATCAAACTGTGCATACCCTTTGATCCAGCAGTGTCTCTATGTGTTCTGTATTGCAAAGAGATCATAACAAGGGAAAAGACCCATATGTAGCAGCCCTTTTTGTAGTGGCAAGAAGTTGGAAACTGATGGATGCCCATCAGTTGGAGAATGACTGAATAAGTCGTGGTATATGAATGTTATGGAATATTATTGTTTTATAAAAAATAATTGGCAGATGATTTCAGAAAGGCCTGGAAAAACTTACATGAACTGATGCTAAGTGAAGTAAGTAGAATCAAGAGAACATTGTACACAGCAGCAAAAGATTATACAATGATCAATTCTGATGGATGTCGCTCTTTTCAGCAATGAGATGAATCAAGGCAATTCCAATAGACTTGTGAGGAAGAGAGTCATCTGCACTCAGAAAGAGGACTTATGGGAACTGAATGTGGACCATAACATGGCATTTTCATCTTTTTTGTTGTTTGCTTTTTGTTTTCTGTCTCATTTTTTTTCCTTTTTGATCTGATTTTTATTGTTCAGCTTGATAATTGTAGAAATATGCAAAGAAGAATTACACATGTTTAACATATATTGGATTATTTGCTATCTAAGACAAGGAGTGGGGGAAAAGGAGGGAGAAAAATTTGGAACACAAGGTTTTACAAGATTAAATATTGTAAACTATCTATGCATATATTTTGAAAATAAAAATCTAAAAAAATAGAAGTTTAAAAGTATTAGGCCTCATTTTACATTGACTTGGTTTAGAAAAAAAGTAAGTTGATGAGTAAGAAAGCAAATGAGAGCCAAGTACAATAATCTGTCCTAATTGATCATTAATTAATTTTGACTGGTTAGTCTTGCTAGACAGTTGAATATAGTCATTAATAATGAAAATAGCTCAATAATTTTATGGAATAGTTGACATAATTTATTCTAATGATCATGAAAGACATCTTGTTAATATCCCAAAATGAATAAATTTACTGATCTAATGATAAATGTGAATCCTAAATAAGGTATTATGGATTACTTGTATCTGATTTGATGTTTTGGGGAGTCAGTGTACAAAGAGCTGCTTTTGAAATCTCAAGACCTGAATTAAAATTCTCTCCCTCTCATGGAGGGTTCTATGTGAAACCACAGACATACCCATATCCCATTCTGAGTCCCCTTTGGCTCATCTGTATAAGGAAGGAGTTGGCCAACTGGATCTTTGAAGTCCCTCTCCGCTGATGGGCTATGATTCTATTTATTTCCTAGTGTCTGGTATTTTTTCAAGGATTTTGATAGTTTTGATTTAAATCTCTTAATTCGGTGTTTATGCGTCCATAGAAATTTGTTCCAGTTGACCCTTAGTAACTATTTAGCATTTGGAATCTTAGTTTAATAAAATTTATTTTAGTTTAATTGAACATATAATATCCTAGAATTATTATAAGAGGCACCTAGGTAGCAAAATGGATGGAGAAGACAAATCATCTGGAATTCAAGAAGACCTGGATTCAAATCCTGCCTCAGCAACACACTATCTATGTGACCCTGGTAAGTCACTTAACTTATTTGTACCTCAGTTTCCTTCATTTGTGAAAAATAGCATCTATTCCCCCATTGTAAGTGCTATGCAAACAAGCTATATAGGAATGCCAGCTAATATAATCATCATCATCATTACTCAGGGTATCTATAAGTCTATTTGGAAGGATCATAAAATCCTATATTTAGAGCAGGAAAGCACCTTGGGAATAAATCTAGAACACCCCATTAATCTTGATGGAAAAGGGAAATGTCTATTGGGGTTTGCATGATACTCTGAAGATATGCAAGGTAGACAAAAATACAAAAATCAGGCTGCCTGCCTGCAATGATCAATTATTCATTTCAAATTCCCAATTTCCACTGATGCAAATTATTCTCTTATTTCTAACATTTGCTTCATCCTTGATGCTTCCTTCTCTCTTACTTCCATATTTGATTTGGATTCCACCATCTGATTTGGATCTGCTCCCTTGTCTCCATCCACTCAGCAGCCACACCAGCTCAGGCCCTCAGGATTTCACGCCTGGACTATCCCTGCTGCTCTTAATCAGTCTCCAGACTTTGTCTCCCCACTTTCCATCCTTGAATTCTTCCCAGTCACCAAAGCCATCTCCCAAAAATATAGATTGCACCTCTATGCCACTCAAAACTCTTCAGTGGCTCTTTTTGTCTATAAGATACAAGCTAAACTCTTCAGACTGATCTTTAAACTCCTCCATCCATTCAACTTGCCAGTCAATTTTTAGTCATCTTCCTCCCTCACTTTCGAGCCATAATGGCCTTCAAGGTACTCCCTATATAAGGCATTCCTTCCCCTGCCTTTGCTCAGGTGGTCTCACAACTCTAGAATTCCCTTCTTCCTCACCTCTACCCCTTGGACTCTCTTTTTAGTTTGTGTTCAGTCCTTTCCATTGTGCAAACTCTTCATGACTCCTTTTGAAGTTTTCTTGGCAAAGATATTGGAGTGATTTGCTATTTTCTTCTCAAGTTCAATTGATGGATGAGGAAGCTGAAGTGAACAGGATTTAGTGACTTGCTCAGGTTCATGCAGCTAAGAAGTATCTGAGGCTGAATTTGAACTTTCTTCCTGACTCCAAGCCTAGCACCATCTAGCTGCCCCTTAAACTACCTAGTCTCCTCTAAAGCCCAGTTCAGTGCCATCTTCTAGATGAGACTTCCCCTTATTTCCCCTACCTCAGTTGATCATACTTCTGTTCTTGATATTTTTTATGGTTATCCCTTCCACATCATGACTTTTCCTATTGTAGTTTCAATAGATTGCAGATTGGCATAAAAAGTTAAATGGAAACTTAGGGGGAGTTTTATGGAAACCACAGATGATACACAGGTAACAAATGACCCCAAGCCTGTGACCAAATGTTTGATTCATATTTTACAATAAAGTACTGTAAATAACATAAGAAGAAAAATAAAATAATAAAGAAAAATAAATAAACATAAAAGAACAATAAAAAACCCATACTTCTTTGTATGAAGGGAGGGTCAACAAATTTTATGTGGATTTTCCAGATCACAATGTAAAAGGGAAAATCAAACTTTGCATTTCTTTGTAATTTATTTATTGGGTTACATGTCACATCCTTCTTGAAGGGACAAAATACTGCTGTTGCGAGGGGAAATTTTCCTTTTCAATCAATGAGTGAGTATGTTTGTTGCAAAGTCAGTATATCTGTGCCACGATGCTGTCATGGGGTTAGTAAGGGCAGCATCTTATTTAAAGGACATTGCCATTATCACAGCCACAGGGTTCCTCCTTGATTTATGGATCTCATATAAATCCTGATGATTGTGCAGGGCAGACAAAAAAGACAAAAATCACAGCAGGCCTGCCTGCCTGGGATGACCCCATCTTTTTTCCTTTTTTTGCTATCTATGCTTCCCGAACAGCATTTCTGGCTTTACAGATGGGAGGGGAAAAAAGCCAACCTCTGCAAGAGTTTTTTGAACACTATTGCATAGTCTATGTCATTATGTCATTAAATCTATGAAAATTATGGACAGACATTTGGGTAATAATGGGCCTTAGGAAAATCTTTCCCAATACTGTGAATTGCCATTTAAAAATTATAGAAAAAATAAGGATAATTAAGATATTACCAACCAATTCACAGCTATTAATTAAAATATTATATTAAATAAAATATAACATAAAATAAGTAAAATATAATCATATTAAAATATCATAAAGCCAGGTTATAAAGTTATTTTGTAATTATGCATCCATAATATAATGAAATATTTATAATAATTAAATAATAATAATTAAAATCTTATCTTACTTCAAAGAGTCAGTGTTGTATAGTGTTTAGTGAGCTAGATGTGGAATCAGATAATCTTGAAGTGGCTCACCAACAAATAGGTTATTTTGACCTTTCTGGGTCTCATCTTCCTCATCTGAAGGGAGATGGACTAAATGACCTCTAGGTCTCTTTCAACTGGATATTGAGCTTAGTCTAACAGAACGAGTCTATATCAAAAATTCTTAACCCAAAAGTGATGGCAGGGAGATGCACCAGGGAGGGCATTAGGAAAGGTTTTGTGTAGAAGGTAGTGCTCAAACTGTCTTGAGGGAAAGTGATGATATTAAGAGCTAGAAGAAGTAGTGTATTCTAGAAATGGAGATGGCTAATGTAAATGTATGGAAATGGTAAATTTAAAAAAGTAAGTCGATTTAGCTGAACTATAGCATGTGGGAAAGATAGAAAGGCAAGTTAGGGTTATGAAGGGCCATGACAGAGCAGTTTGTATTTGGTTACAAAAGTATTAGGCAGCCCCCAGAACATCTTGAGTAACAACATAGTCAGATGGACCTTCATTTTGTTTTTTGATGATTTTATTGTTGTTGTTATTCTTTTTTTTTAAATAACAAGTTTTTATTTTTCCAAATACATGAAAAAATAGTTTTCAACATTCACCCTTGCAAAACCTTGTGTTCCAAATTTTTCTCACTCCTTTCTTTTCCCTCCCTCCCTAGACAACAAGCAATCCAATATAGGTTAAATATATACAATTCTTTTAAACACATTTTCATATTCATCATGCTATGCAAGAAAAATTAGATCAAAAGGAAAAAAAGATATGAGAAAGGGAAAAAGCAAGCAAACAAGCAAGCCAACAACAATAAAAAGGTGAAAATACTAAGCTTTGATCCACATTCAGTCTCCATAGTTCTCTCTCTAGATGTGGATGGCTTTTTCCATTACAGGTCTATCAGAATTACCTTAAATCATCTCATTGTTGAAAAGAGCTAAAGGACCTTCATTTTAACAGCTGTATGAAGGATGGGTTCAAGTGACTTGAGGCAGGGAGACTATTGTAAACTAGAAAAGGTAAGAAACGTGGAATCAGTTCAAACAATTTGCAGAGAGGATGGAGCCTCAGAATTTCAATTGCCATCATCCATCAATCATTACCATCACTACTGAGATGGTTCTGCTGAACAGAGAACTTCAGAGGATGAATTAAGACAGCTTCCCTGTCCCTTAATCTTGCCATCGAGATCCCAGCAAATGATGACACCAGAAACAACCTTCTTCTCTGTGTTGGGCTCTGATGCTACTCTGCACTGGCTGACACAGAGTTTCAACTGTCATTTGTCTCCTCTTCTCTGAGAAATAGAGAGTTGTCAAACAGCCAGGCAGATATTATTCAAGACGCCAGCCCGCTTTGACAAGGACTGTAACTGTTTCCCTATTTTCATCTTCAGGCAGACTGAAAGATAATTCTGAGGGAGAAAGATGTCATTATTCATTCTTTACAAGGTAGATATCTGGTCCAGGGAGCAGAAATCACACTTACGTAAAGTGACTTAAGTTTAAGGTTGGCAGATGTTTGTGCTACTTTGTGAAGTAAATAACATAGGTTTGGTTAGGGCCATTTGCCAGATAAGGAAACTGAGACCGGGAGAGATCAAATGATTTGTTCTGTTAAAAGGAAGAATTCAAACCCGGGATTTCCAAATCCAGCCCTCCATCACCATACTCCCTCTCAATTCATTAAGTGAACATGTGAGATAGAATAATATATCATCTCTTTGACAAGCTAAATATATTCAGCTTTTCATTTAATTGTTATATGATTCTATTTGTAGACTCACCATAATTTCCCCAGGGTCTGGTGGACAAGATTAGATACAGGAAACCAAATCAACTGGAGTTCACTAGAGAGGCTACTGCTGATATCACCAAAAAACATTTATTATTTCAGATTTTATGAGCCATTTCCAACAATTGGGACCCCAGGTAGGGAACGATTATTGGCCAGACTCTAGGACTTGCCTCCCCAACCCCATCCTGACTCAGAACCCGGATTTTCTTTCTCTGTTATGCTATAAACTTGCTGAAGTCTACACGAGTCTTTCTGGAACATTGGAGCTTTCCACTTGTATAATCAGCCTCTCCCTAATTCAATCTAACCTCTCCTCCTCTTATATCATCAGAAGTAAAATTTCTAAGTATCGATTAAGAGATTACTAGTATGTGATTTATCACAAGCTTTGGGTTAAAATAAAATTTGTTTTCTTCAAAAGAGTTTTTACAATGACTTAAAAATCAGATTTACAGATAGACTTCCCAAAGTGTAACATGGCAATGACTCTAGGCAACTCAAAGATTATGCCCATGGATGGCAAAATTTGGCAAATCTTACTAAACTGGAACTACTTTGAGTACAGTTTAACCTTAGACTATACTAAAGACCATCTCCAGGCTGGCCACAAGGTAATATAGCTTTTTTGCCCAGGTAATTGTCAACCATATTACATAGGAATTAGAATCTAGTTTGGGGGAGAGAGACAGACAGACAGAGAGAAAGACAGAGACAGAGACACAAAGAGAGAGATAGAGAGACAGAGGCAGAGAGATACAGAGAGACAGAGACGGAGAGGGGAGAGAGAGAGACAGAGAGAGAAAGAGAGACAGAGAGTGACAGAGAAAGAGAGAGAGAGAGAGAGAGAGAGAGAGAGAGAGAGAGAAAGAGAGAGAGAGACAGAGAGAAAGAGAGACAGAGAAAGAGATATAAGGGCAGAGAAATACAGAGAGACAGAGACGGAGAGAGAGAGAGAGAGAGAGAGAGAGAGAGAGAGAGAGAGAGAGAGAGAGAGAGAAAGGAAAGAAAGAGAGAGAGAGGAAAGAGAAAGAGAGAGAGAGCTCATGTAGATAAAACCATATTTCCAAGAAGAAAATATTCCTAGGATCTTAGAATGAGATTTAAAACTGAAAGGGAACTTAGAGGCAAGTTATTCTAACCCAGTCATTTTAGAAATGGGCAAGTTGAAGCCCAGACAGTTTATCAGTCAGGCCAGCACTGTGGTAAGACCCACAGGTAAGAGCTAGTTTTCGACTCACAGGACCTGTTTTGAATTCCATCCTTGCCCCTTACTACTCTGGGGAAATGATCTACGGTCTTATTTCCTGGCCATTACAATGAGGTCTGGGGCCAGATGCTTCCAGACTACATTTCTTCTTCTGTTGTCCACTTCCAAGTGCACAGCACTGAGCTAAGTTCTGGGGATGCACACACAGTAGTGACATCTCTGCCCCTCAGGAAATCGTGTCCTGTGGGGCAAACAGACACAAGCATATGCAGGCCAATTCAAGGCTGGGAGAGGGAAGGGCATCAGAGAGGTTTTGGCGGGAGGAGCCCTGGGAGCAGAGCCTGGAGAAAGCGAAGCCTTTAAAGGGGGGTATGAGGAAAGGGTTTTCTCCGGGGATGAGTAACAACCTCTAAAGAGAGGAGGAGATGGAAACTCAGGCACCCAGTACAACTCAAGTGGGTCAGTTTGTCCTGGATGGAGAGTGGTTCTAGAAGAATCATGGGAAATAAGTCTGGACAGGCAGGCAGGAGCCTCCCCAGGAAGGACTCTCCATGCTAAGCTGAAAAACTGAATAGCTTATCCCAAAGACCCAATGCAATGGATGCTGGCCTGGGAGTTGGGGGAGAATTGGGTTTCCACATCCAGACGAGCACAGATAAAACTTCGATCGTAAAAGTTGGTCACCTGTAAATTAAATTGTTTTCCTTAAACCATTCTATCAATCCAGCATATGGTTACTCTGGCCAAAAAGACGCCTTCAAGAGTTCTCCTATGTAGCTAGTATGATCTTGACATGTTAGGTTAAGAGAAAACCTTATGCATATCACTCTCCTAGATCAGAGATCCTTAACTTTTTTTTGTTATCTTGGATATCTTTGCCTATCTAAGGAAATCCATGGACCCTCTCTCAGAACAATGTTTTTAAATAATTGAAGGAAATGTAATATTTCTCTTCAAGGTTAGTGAAAACAAAAATGCATTTTCTAACCACCATGGACCCTTGAAATCTACTCAGAGACTCCTTGAGAATCTCTAATCCCCAGATTATAAATCCTGGCTTTATATATATCTACCTCCTAGCTCCCAGGTACAGTTTCCTATTCAAAGTAATTATATTTCAAACCTGATCTCTAAAACTCTTTTTAAGGTTCTAAACCTGAGTCCCAGAGATTTCAGCAACTTTTTCTTTTTCTTTTCTTTTTTATTAAATAATAATAGTTTTTTATTTGTCAAAATACATAAAAAGATAGTTTGCAATATATGCAAAATCTTGTGTTCCAAATTTTCCTCCCTACCTTGACCCTCACCCTCCCTTAGACAGCAAATAATCCAATATAAATTAAATATCTGGAATTCTTCTAAACATATTTCCACATTTAACATTCAGCAACTTTTTAAGGTGCAAATTGACTGCTATGAATCTCCCACTTTGGTTACACTCTTCCCAGATTAATGCACTTTTAAATCTCTCTCTCTCTCTCTCTCTCTCTCTCTCTCTCTCTCTCTCTCTCTGTGTGTGTGTGTGTGTGTGTGTGTGTAATCAAAATGATCAGGGAAATCCCTTGCTCTATTGGTTTCTGGATTATATATAGATCTAAGTTGAATGGTTTAAATTTTCATAATTATTCATTGCTGGTGAGGCACATACTCTCACAAATACGAACGATCAAAAGTCTTGGGAATGGATAAAAATTGATGCAAAAATGTTGACTTGATTTCTTTTTCCTCTTCCCTTCCTTCTGGGAAAAGGAAAGGATATAGAATAAAGGGAGAAAAGAAGCCACAATGATTCTTGTCTTTAGGGAAAGATTTATTTAGCAGGCTGGCCCTGGCTGGATTCTGCATCAACTTCAGAGGATGATTATATGTTTTAAATGTAGGAGAAAAATAAATACTGCAACACTGTAGTGCTAGCCCAGGTAACTGAGACAGAAATGGATTCCTCCTCCCGATCATTAATAACTTACATAAATGTACGACTTGAAGGCTTCCAAGGCCCTTTTCTCACAAACTTGTGGAGTAGATAAGTCCAATGAATAAGAATGACAATTGTAACTAGCTGGAACGGTAGATAAAAGCCTGGTCTTGGAATCAGGAAAACCTGAATTCAAATTCTGCCACAGTTTCTTACAAGCTATGTGGCCTTGGGCAATCCCTGTGTGCCTCAATTTCCTCACCTGTAAAATTGTGATAATAATAGCACTTAGCTACCAGGATTCTTGTGAGCATCAAATGAGATAATATATGTAAACTACTTTGCAAAACTTCAAGTACTATATAAACACTAGCAGTATCTTCATCATTATTATCTTTATTTCTTCACATGGTGCTTTAGCCCAACTATTTTGATGAATTTTTAGGAGATATATCTCTTTGCTTTTGTGGAATTATTGATGGATCTGAATTTATACATCAGTTATTAAGTCCATAAATATTTATCAGCATATGCTCTTTAGCAGCCACTATGTTAAACTCTTGGGAAGAGAAGGTCAGAAAGATGTGTACAAATACAAAGAGTAAAACAATCATATATTCCATATGAGAACTGATTGAAGAAATTGGGAGCATTTAGTCTAAAATAAAAGCAGACCCATTATATCTGAGGGCAGCATCTTTACCAAGAAAACCTAAATGAACTTTTGAAGAGTCATCGAACAACACCTGAACACATAATAGCTATTACCAAATTTTAAAAGGTAATTTGGAGAAAGATCAGATTTGTCCTGTTTGGCCCAGAGGGAGGAAAAAATGGGAAGTTGTCAAGTAACTTATGTAGGCTTTGATGTAAAGGGAAAACTTTTTTAAAATTGGTGTTGTTGTGGATCACAACATAGTATTTTCACCTTTTTTGTTTTTGTTTATTTACTTTTTGTTTTCCTTCTCATTTTTTCTCCTTTTTGATCTGATTTTTCTTATGCAGCATGGTAAATGTGGAAATACATATAGAAGAATTGTACATGTTTAACACATATTGGATTGTTTGCTGTCTAAGGGAGGTGGTAGAGGGAGGAGAGGGAGAGGAGTTTGGAGCACAAAGTTTTGCAGGGGTGTATGTTGAAAACTATCTTTGCATATTTTTTGAAAATAAAAAGTCATTTTTTATTTTTAAATATTTTATTTTAAAATATTTATTCATATTTAATTTGTTAACTTAATTTTTTAATAAATAATAATTTTATTTATTATAAATAAATTAAATAAATGTTTTATTTTGATATTTATTTAGAAATAAATAAAATTAGAGTTGTTATTCAGTGCTCTCTGACTGTTCCCGATCCCATTTGGGGAATTTGGGAAGCTAAGACAAATAGAGTTAAGTGACTTGCTCAGTGTCACTCAGCTAATTAAGTATCTAAGACCAGCTTTGAACTGAGGGAGATGAATCTTTCTGACTTCAGATCCAGAGTAATATCTTCTTTAAGAATTAGTGGAATTACTACACACCTCTCAGATTGGATAAGATGACAGGAAACGATAATGATGAATGTTGGAGGGGATGCAGGAAAACTGGGACAATGAAACATTGTTTGTAGAACTGTGAACAAGATCCAGCCTTTCTGAAGAGCAATTTAGAACTATGCCCAAAGGGCTATCAAACTGTGCGTACCCTTTGACCCACGAGTGTTACTACTGGGCTTGTATCCCAAAGAGATCTTAAAGAAAGGAAAGGGACCCACATGTGCAGAAATGTTTGTGGCAGCCCTTTTTATAGTGGTAAGAAAGTGGAAACTGAGTGGATGCCCATCATTTAGGGGAATGGTTGAATAAATTGTGGTATATGAATGCTATGGAATATTATTGTTTTATAAGAAATGACCAACAGGATGAATACAAAGAGGCTTGGAGAGACTTACAAGAACTGACGCTAAGTGAAGTAAGCAGAACGAGGAGATCATTATACACAGCAGCAACAAGACTATACGATGATCAAGTCTGATGGACGTGGCTCTCCTCAACAATGAGATGATCCAGACCAGTTCCAATAATCTTGTGATGAAGAGAGCCATCTAAACCCAGAGAGAGGAGTCGGGGAACTGAGTGTGGTTTATAACATCGAATTTTCACTCTCTTTGTTGTTGTCTGCTTGCATTTTATTTTGTTTCTCATTTTTTTCCTGTTTTGATTTGATTTCTGTTGTGTGGCAGGATAATTGTATAAATATGTATGCCTATATTGGATTTAACATATATATTTTACATGTTTGACATCTTGGATTGCTTGCTGTCTAGGGGAGGGGACAGGGGAGAGGGGAAGAATTGGAGCACAAGATTTTGCAGGGACTAATGTTGAAGAATGGTCCATGTATGTGTTTTGAAAAATGGGAAGCTTTAGTTAAAAAAAAATTAGTGATATTGAAAAATTGGGATGAGCTGGATGTTGTGGTGGATAGAGTACTGGCCCTGGATTCAGGAGGATTTGCATTCAAATTCTACCTCAGACACTTAATGTTTACTAGCTATGTGACCCTAGGCAAGCCACTTAACCCATTTTCTTGCCAAAAAAAAGAAAAGAAAAGAAAGAGAGAGAGAGAGAAAGGAAGAAAGAAAAAAGAGAAAGGAAGGAAGGAAGGAAGGAAGGAAGGAAGGAAGGAAAGAAGGAAGGAAGGAAGGAAGGAAGGAAGGAAGGAAGGAAGGAAGGAAGGAAGGAAGGAAGGAAGGAAGGAAGGAAGGAAGAAAGGAAGAAAAAGAAAGAAGAATGGAGTAGACTATGGATAGTAATAATTTCTCCTTCACTGGAGGTTTTCAAGAAAAAGGTTTTCAAAAACAAACAAACAAAAAAAAAAACACTTGACAATATTGTAGAGGGGATTATAGTATATCCGTGGATGAGACTAGGTGGTCTCTAATGATAAAGTTCTGTTTTATAATAAGCCTTCCTTATTTAGAAAAACAAAACCTAGCAGAAAATTTAAAGTGAAAGTGCAGGAAACAGAGGAGGGAGAGAGAAAAACAGAGAGAGCAGACAGAAGCAAAGACAGACAGAGAAAAGGGAGTAGGGAAGAAAGAGGTGGAAGTCTCAGCAAAAGCAACAGAGACAGACAGAAACACAAATTGAGTAAAAGAGAGAAGAGATGCCCAAGCTTTATTTCTCAAAGGGTTGCAAGGTTAAAAAAAAAAAAAAAAAGCCACAAGTCCCACCCACTTTCTGGGTGTTGTATGTGCATATGGAAAAAGATATTGCTAAAGAGGTGAGTTGCTCAAATCATCAAAGGACTCTAAGTGAAATCTTTAACCTCTGGCTTGTTTCCATGTGTTATAATGAGAAGAAAGAAGACTGTAACTGCTAAGAGCAAAGTGGGAGGGACCTGGGAAAGAAGTCAACATACTGGAACTCCAGGGTAGAAAAATAAATTTAAAGCTTGAAGAAACCTCACATGAAACTTCTCCAATCTAAGTCCACATTTTACAAATCAGGAAACTGAGTCACAAAGACCTCAGGTAATTTGTCAAAGTCATGCATGTTGCAAAGGGCAAAGAGAGAATTAAACCCAGTTCTTTTTGCTCCCAGTTCCAAACCTTTGATGTGGCTTTAGGCAGGGAACCTGAGCCTCCCCAAATCAGGTCCCTGCTCCTGAATCAGCTTTCAAGCTGTGTTCTGCAGAATCCAGTGAGAATAGGATTTCTGGGTGAAATGTTGATGTTCATAACATTTTCCCTTCAAAATTATGAAATGTGAAACTATGTAGGTATCAACCAGGCTCACTGATGTCACACAGGTGCCAAATTCGCAGTTCTATGCCATGGTTTGACACTCAAGTGATATACAATGAATTGATTTCCAGATTTAAAGCTAAAAAAGACCTTGGTTTGAATCTGCCTCTGATACTAGTTGTATGATTTTAAGCAAATCGATTTATGTCCCTGCCTCAGTTTCCCCATCTGAAAAATAGGGATAATGATAGCACCTATCTCATACTGCTATTATAGGGAGAGTGAGATATTACAAATGGAAATAATTGCAACCTTGAAAGTAAATAATAAATGTGAGTAATATTTTCTCATTCCTTTGATTGAGAGGATTCTACAGTTCCCTATTATGTCTGAAATAAAATACAAGCTTCTCTGTTGCACATTTACAGCTCCTCCAGGTGAAGGCTTCCTATTTTCCACTTAGCTGCACTCTTTCTGGACTTTTCTTTCTCTATCATGCCCCTAGTAACATCAGCCTTGGGAAATTTCATCATCCTGTAAAATCCATCAGCCTTATTACTCTTAACCTCATCAGTACTTTGGGCTCTTTGATTGGAAGGTGGAGCTGCCTTCCTTTGAACCAGGAACAGGATTGATATTTCTTTATTTCCCACCCTGCTGGGTATTCCCCTTCCTTTTCTATTGTGTATAGTCTTCCTTAATTAGATTGTAAACTCCATGAAGGCTGTCTTTTAGCTCTTTATGTTTCTCCAGCACTTACTAGAAGTTAATTAATGCTTATTGATTGATTGATTGCCATCCATGTCCATAGTACTTTGCCTATTAAAAATTGTAGTTTTCATAAAAGTTTAGCTTAAAAGCTACTTCCTGCAAGACTTCTCCCAAGTTCCTCAGTTGTTATTGTTCTTATATCTAGAAGCTACTCAGTTACTTGAAACTTACTCTGTGTTTTAAAAATCATATATATAGGAGATGACTTACGTAGAGGTACAAGTAGGCTTATTGGCTAGACCATAGGCGGGGAGAATAATGTGTTCCTTTAGAATTACAAGGGCAAATAGCTTAACTGACTCATTTTGGAGATGTAGAAACCAAAGCTCAGAGAACAAAAGTGATTTCCTTCCCAACATCACTCATCTAATAAGTGGAAGAACTAAAAACGGAACCTAGCCAATGGATATCACCAAAGAACTTATGAATGAAAAATGCATAAATGTATAGATGTGGTAAGTGGGAGAGCTAACCGAGGGATAGCTAATGGGCCATAAGGTCCAAAGAACCTTCTATGGATGTCAATTGACAAATATGTAAGAGTAGCAATTAAGAGTCACACAGAAAAAAAAAATGGACTTTTTGCCACTTATTACCTATGTAACCCTACTCTTTCCCATAAATGTTGCCACAGAGACATGGTAGCCTGAAATGTGGTTTGGGGAAACACATACATTGCCTCAAGTTTTCCAAGTTTTCCAAATGTGGGGCTTTGGGTTAATCTCATTGTCCCAGAAGAAGTGAGGCTGCATCCAATTCAATACTTTTTTCCTACTAAGCCTAGGAAGGAGTTTGGGAAGGACTCTTGATCTTATTTTTTTTTCAAAGACAGAGAAATGCAAAGGCCATCACTTTTGAAGTCAAAAGCAAGATACTAAGCACATCAGAGGAAGAAATGGGAATAAGATGCAGCCAAGATAAAGTGAAAGAGGAGGGAAGAGTGAGAGACTGGACCAGAAGACTGGAAATGAAGAACAGACAATAAAATCTAGTCCCTTGGTCTTCCCCCTAGCCTATCTTTGCTTCACTATAGTTTGTTAACTCAATCATTTCATCCTATTTTCCCATTTAACTTGTAGGGAGGAAAAGAAAAAAAAAGTCAGTTTTTACTTCATCATGTAACAGCATGTTCTACTTGTTTGGTTGTGCATCTAGGCTTTCTATGATATCAATATGACTAATAAATTACCATTAACAATGATTTTTAAAATGAAACCTTTGAATTCCAGGATTTCAAGATAAGGGAAAATCAGAGCTCTGCCCAATCCCAGTCCAAGGCGAGGGACACAAGCTGATTAGAGAAAGAGATTCTGTAATTTGGGGCAGTTCTGCTTCTGTAGGATATCTCTGAGACTATGTTTGAACCTGGATATGGAATTAATAAGGAAATGTGCCATCAAGCTGAGTATGGGGTTGGGGTTGTTGCACCTGAGTTGCACTTTTTTTGGGGTCCTGCTTTGTCTGACATTTGATGATTTTTATAAGCACATAATTCCTGCTCCATGTGGGAAACCTTATTCCTTACACTTCTTCAACCTTAATCCAGTAACTTCTCTCAAGGCCTGTTGCATTAGAAGTTGTAATCTAATCTAATCTAAAATCAGCTTTTAAGGGACAGCTAGATGGTGCAGTGGATAGCACACCAGCCATGAAGTCAGGAGGACTGAGTTCAAATCTGGTCTCAGACACGTAACACTTCCTAACTGTGTAATCCTGGGCAAGTTATTTAACCCTAACTGCCTCAGCCAAAAAAAAAAATCAGTTCTTAAACTAGAATCTTAAAACATATTTTTCTGAGCCAAAAATTGGTGCCCATATTTTGATACACCCATATTTTTTACAAAATCTGGACTCTACTCAAGTTCACTTTATTGACTTGGATAGTGCTCTAGGTTATTTGAAGACTAATCAGCAGAACCCTAACCAAACAAGGAAAAAAATTCAAATTTATACTGCACTTTAGTATCTTATTTCATTGGATCATCATAACAACAATGGAGATAGTTATCTCCATTTTACATAAGGAGAAAGACCCGGAGAGGTCACAGAGCTACTAACTAAGACAGGATTCGGATCCAAATTCAGATTGCAGTACCCAGAGCATAGCAGGCTCTTAAAAGCTATTTGTTATTCTAAGTGTAAGCTTTTAGTGCATGGTGTAGACTTTATGCGAGGACCAGTCTAGCTCAATTTATAAGACTAGGTTGATTGATGGGGATAAATCTTTTATTCGTAGCTACTCTCAAAGACCCAAGGTAATGGGAGGCAAAATGGTATCATGGAGAATGCCATAGTTTTAGAGGTAGGGGATATTAGTTTGAATTGTGTCTCTGTTTTTTTTTTTTTTCACACTGATTGTATAACTTTGGGTGAAGATTCTCTATCTGAAACTTTGATTCCTTGATTCCTGTCCAGGCTTATAGATAGTTATAGTTTGCAAAGTGCTTTATACATCACCTCATTTGATCCTTTCAAAGTCCCTGTGAGGTAAGGAGTACAACTATGATGACAGCGTTAGCACCCTGGATATCTTAGAATCAGCCAGAGTCAGGATAAGCAAAAGTCCTTGGTCTTTATTCTTGGTCTTTAGAGGTAGAACTCAATTGAATGGGCACAGAATCTCCGCGACCTTCCTCTTCATCTCCTGCCCAGAAGTGACTCTGACTAGTCTACTCCACCCCCTAGTTCCTGCTACAATTCTCTGTATACACCAATTATCGAGCCAGCACAGAACAGTGGGAAGGGCCATTTTCCAAGACTATGCTTATAGAGTATTGTCCAATCGGTAATTAGCCTTAAGGGCTCAGTTGCCCGACCTCAGTGCATTCACTCAAGAGTTTCAGCCCTTTACATACAACACATCCTTATTCTCCAAGCTCCAGTGACTCTTGGTTACCTCTAGGATTCAACATAAACTCTTCCATTTGCAATCCTGGCTCCAATCCACATTCCAAATTTGTTTCACATTGGTCTGTTTCACTTACGTGTCAGTACAGTCCCATTTGCCTTCTTGACATATGACATTTCACACATACACACACATCATCATCATCGTTATCATCTGAGTGTCTTTGCACAGGTTGTACTTCATTCTCACCTTTGCCTCTAACTTCCTTTGAAGCTCAGGGCAAGAGCCACCTCCCGTATGAAACCTTTCTTCATCTTCCAAGCTCCTAATGGTTCTGCTAACATCCTAAGTTACTGAGTATATATACTGTAATCTATGCATCCTCTTTCCTGAGTAGGACACAGGCTTTTTAGAGCAGGAGGTTTTGTCTTGCTTTTTTGTTTTGTTTTTAATTTGTATCCCCAGCACCTAGGACAGCACCTAGGCTCTTGTACCAGGCACAAATCTATAGTATTCACTAGATGATGTTGGACAGTTCTCTTAGACATATCTTTCATAAACTTAGATGGATCTGTATTGGTGTGAATCTCCTGCTGAAATCGTGGACCCTCGTTCTGCTTACTTTTTGTTTTGTTTTGTTTTAATCCTTTTACTTTTTATTATTCTATTCCTTTAGCCCCACAGTGTTCCAGGCCACTTTTTAAAGAGCCTAAATGGCACAGAAGATACCAGTCTGCATTGGCAGAAGACCACCCACTCCCGTTACATCCCTATATCAGTGAAATCATTGGTCTATCCCCCTCCCTATCCTATTCTTGGCAAAATCCAAGGTACACTTTCATTTCTGTATGTAATGAATAACTGGAAAAGACACCATGAATTTTCATTACAGTTTGTCCACTTTTAAAAAGCACATAATTCAACTCATTAGAAAAGCTTCATTCTTTATTTGTGTATTTTTCCAAATTGCCTTTTGTTACCTTTTCTGTGTGTTCTTAACATTCCAGAGACTCTTTTCTTTCCCACTCTTGTTTCTAGACCTCATCATTTACCTCCAAACACTACTTTTTAAAAAAACAAAAACAACAAAAAACCCCTTATTTTCTGACGAGTGAACAGTCAAGCAAACCAAACCCTCACATGGGCCGTGCGCAAAGATATACATCTCCCTGTCTCCCATCTCTCTCCCATCTCAGTGAGAATGCGGGCACTGCCCACTCCTCAGAGTTGTTGTGAGGAATGATCTAAAAGCCTCAAGGTGTGGCGGAGAAACCTTAGGTGTTGGAACTTTTTTGTGACAAGAGGATGCTGTCTGTCACCAGCCGGATTCAGGGGGAGCCTGGGTCTGAGTGTTTATCTGAGGCTTGGGGGGAGGGGACTGGTCAGTGAGCTTCCGGGCTCCCTTCCAGCTCTGGGCGTCTGTAATTCACGGGCTGGACGATCTCGCAGGTCCCCTCTGTCCTAAACGCTATGATTCGATGATTCGTTATCCTAAAGGTCTCCTGTGAGTCCCCCGGGCAGAGTGGAAAAGAACCTGCCTCTTGGGGCCGGAAAAAACCTCCTCCAAGTCCCGGCTCTGAGTTGGGAGAAACTCTGGGCGAGTCCCTTCTTCTCAGTTTCCTTATCTTTAGAAAGGGCAGTAATGACTCTAGGACGGCCTTTGACTAGGAGGCACCTAAGAGTGAGCAGCAGCGCCGGGTGGGAAGCCTTCGCTCCCGGGAAGGGGTGGAGCACCGAAACCTGCCGAAATACCAGGCTGGGGCAGGTGCAAAGGGCGGATACTTTCTCTAGAAGGGAGGAGCGGTCCATCGGGCCCCGCCCCCACCGCAGCCTCGGTCCCGCCCCTTCCTTTGCTCCACGAGAGCCCAGAGAACGGCTCGCTGCGTTCGGCCCCGCCTCCGCCAGGGCTGCGCACGCGCAGAACCGCCCACGCCTCCTCCCCTCCTGACTTAGTACGACCCAGCGGTTGGCCTCCTCCCCCTCCCCCCGCGCAGTGGCCGGGCCCGGAGCCAGGGGGCGGGATTTTCAAATCGCTGTCGGAGGGTCAGCTGGCGGTGGGGAACGGGGACGGACCCGGGCCGGGGCGGACGGACCGAGGGACCTTGGGGACCGAAGCAGTGAGGGCCAGTGCGGAGTACGGACGCGGAGCCGGGGCCATGGAGGCGCCGCAGGGGCCGGCGGGGAGCGTCGCACAGCAGCAGGTGAGGGCGGCCTCTTTGTCCCCTTTGTCCCCGCGCGGGGGCCCGGCCCCGGCCTCGCTTTCCTCCGTGTTACGTGAGGGGCTGCACCAGCGCGGAATCTCCACAGAGCCAGGGAGAGAGGGGGGGAAACTGAGGCCGGGGTGGAGAGGAGCCCGGAAGGGGCCATTGGGTCTGACACCCTCCCATTTTACAGATCGGGAAACTGAGACCCAGGCAGCGGTGGTCGCAGGCCGAGGAACCCCCCCAGAAGAGAGTAAGTGGCCGAGTTGGAGCGGTCTGTGCAGGCAGACCGAGCCTCTGCCCGCCGTTATTGTTAGCTTGACTGTCGTTATTGCTTCTCAAACTTGTGGGAGTCGTCAGCCTAGGGCTGCATTAAGACTTTGGGGACACCTCGAGCAAGAGGCTCTTAATGCAAGGTCAGTTCCAGCCCCACTGCCAAGTCTTGGGCTAGGCTCCGGAGCTGTCCCCCCTCCTCGGGAGTGAGACTAAAGGTAGCCCTGGAGGGGGTCGCTGGGCTGACTCAGAGCTCACCTCCGGGTGACTTACGGTGAGAGTGAGGGTCCTTGGGTCATGGGGGGATTCGGACCCAGTTCCCTGGTCCGCTTTGGGGGTTCTTGGATCTCTTGGGCAAACTGTCTCCCTGATCCCTTCCCTCTTTTAGCAGCCGTTGGAAAGACCTTGGTGGGGGAACCTCAAATGGAATAAATAGGACAATATAAATCTAATAAAATGTAAATTCAGCTAATACTAGAGCACCCTAAGATCTACAAGCATTTGTCCTTCTTCAACCCCAGATGAGCTAGTGTTATCCTCAGACTGACTAAGGGACTTAGGTGATGGACACACAGTCCTGGGAATTCTCCAGACTGACTGCAAGTTGCCCTTTCTACTACTCCGCTACATCTGGAATATTTCTCTGAAAACTAAGGGAAAAATGATTTGGGTTCCTCTATCCCATCCCCATCCCCTGGCTCACTGAAGAAAAGCTGCCTATTGATGAAGATTATGGGAAACTCACTGTTAATGGAGTTTGTGAAAAAGTCAGTTGAAATTAACCCAAGGGACCTTAGCAAAAGGAAGTTGGTGAGGGAAAGGGTCTTTATCCAGCCAATATATCCATTGGAAGAGGAGATAGAGAAAAGGCCCATCCTTATGTAATTGTAGAGAAAGCCCCAAATTGGAAATTGGGACTCTTACTATTAGAATTACACTCCTTTTATGTAGCATGTGAGCACAGCTCCTTCCTTCCTTGCTGCCTTCCTTCCTTTTTTCCTTTCCTTTCCTTCCTTTTCTTTCCTTTCCTTCCTCCCTTCCTCTTCCTTTTTTTCCCTTCATTCCCTTCCCTTTCCTCTGTCCACATAGGATATCTTACTCTTATCTATACTCTTACCTGCGGGTACTCTGCCCAAAGAATGTTTTTGTTGGAACCCTTCTAAGATACTTTGGAGTTTACCAGTCAGATTTCTTTCTTAAGGACCCTGCCTTAAATCCAAATCACTCTGGCTCTCAATGATTGGTGAGCAGTGGGTCCCAGGCCAACCCCACTTGGCCATTGTTTAGGCCCTGATTGGCTCTGAGTGAATGTAAATAGCAGTTGTTTCTGTTTTGGTCAGAAACCTGACCATCTTCCCTTTCCAGATTGATTTTTTTTTTTTTTTTTGGACTAGGTTAAAAGAAGCCATCCTCTGCCTCAATTTGTACTTAGTCTTAATCATTGGTTGGGTGTTACCTCAAATTAAGAGCTATTACAGACTTTACATCCAGAGCCTTTTCCAGTCATTCTGATCTAGACCTCGCCACTGGATCCAAATGAGTCTGAAGGGGAAGGTGAGGCAGGTAACCTTGCCCAACCTTCACTTAAATTAATTCATTTACATGTCATGGTATCACCTTCCTAAAGTCATGTTCCTCTTTGAGAACAAAAGACAAACAACAATAGCATGTAAACAGTTCAAACAATGTCACTGAACAAGGAAAAACTTTTTTTTTTTTCCCTGAATAGGATGGATGGAAGTAGATTCAATTAGAGTTGCTTAATCTATTAAAACCTTTAATAGCTTAAAAGAGCGCTAAGATTTTGGGGACACCTAGTATTTTGTACACCTAGAAGTTTTCCTCAAAATGATTTCTCTGATGTTTTAAGGTTTACAGAATACTTGCCATAGATCTCAGCTTTGTGCTGATGGTAAAAATATCAATGCCCCCATTTTATAAACAGGTTCAGAGAAAGACAGAATAATATAACAGAGCCCAAGTTCAACTTCTGGCTTTTTCTTACTTTTACCTGGGTGAACCTGGGCAAATCAAGACTCTTTTTTTCTCCAAGAGCATTAGTCTCCTACTTCCAACGTTCTTTCCAGCAGGACCTTCCAACAGGTCTTTTCTATAAGCCTGTGATTCACTTCATTGGAATCCTGATGGAGGTCACCAATCCTGTGTCTTCATTCTGTTGACTAGCATAATTTTAGAGAAGGAAAGGCCCTTGATCCTCAGGTTGGGGTTCACATTCCATCCAGGTCTGCCCCTCATTCCATGTGTGACTTTGGGCAAGAGACATTGCTTGGGGGAACTCCTGTCAAGTGAACTAGCTCGATGACCACCATTGTGGTCACTGGGAGCCCATTGCTTGCTGAGATGATTTAGAGCAGGGGTCCTCAAACTATGGTCCATGGGCCAAATGTGGCAGCTGAGGACATTTATCCCTCTCACCCAGGGCTGTGAAGTTTCTTTATTTAAAGGCCCACAAAACTATAGTCCCGCCCTCCAACAGTCTGAGGGACAGTGAACTGGCCCCCTATTTAAAAAGTTTGAGGACCCCTGATAGAGCAAGGGGCAGCTGGAAATTCATTCAAGTCTTCTGACATCATCATTGTCTGTGACTTGGTTTACTTTCCACATTTCCATACATAAATCTATGCTCAGAACTAAAACTTTATTTTGTTGCCTCTAGCACTTTTAACTGTTGCTTTTTAAAGTGGATTCTCACCTGTATTTTCATTTCTAACTCTAGTATTCTCCTCTCATACATGTTTTGGTTTTTCTCGGTGGATTATAAAAGCTTTGCAAGGAGAGATTGGTTCATTCATTGTATTGTATCTTCAATGTCTGGCATATAGTAGGTGCTTAATAAATTGATGATAAGACTTCAGTCTTTTTTCCAGTGGTATCTGAAATGCTGTAGTGCCTTGGATTATTCATCCTGAATAATTTTGGGAGTGGTATATAGCCATCTTAACCCACCAAAAACAGAATCTCACCAAGGGCTTCCATGTTTCCTCACTGGGTTGTTTTGAAGATGACTGGAGATAGTGTTTAGTTTTTCTAAACTATAAAGATGCCATTCAAATTCAAGGTGGGGTTGTTATTTTTATTTATGACAGGTATCCTAACATCCTCCTTGTGCGGCGTGTGCCAGAGAGTGATGCTGGACCAGATTGTCCAGTGGGGCCTGTCCTTGCTCATTATTCAGGCAGTGATTTCTAAAGATTATTTTGGCCCATTGCTTCAGAAACTGGGGAGTAAGTTATACCTCATAAGTCCCATTTCTCTAATGCTTTAAAGTTTACAAAGCACTTTCTTTGCTATTGTTAGGAGGTCCATAAGGACATAGTTTTATTCCCATTTTACAGATAGAAAAACTGAGACAGTGATTAAATTAATAATTGATGTCATTCATGTGAGTAGTAAACATCAGAGCTGAAATTTAATCAAAGGCTCCTATTTCACGGACTATATTCTTCATTCTCTGAGCTAGCTCAATAACTACTATTGTGGTCACTGGGATCCCACTGCTTGTTGAGATTTAGAGCAAGAAATAGCTGAAATTTTCTCCCCCCAGGCCTCCTGAGGCAATTGGAGTTAAGTGACTTGCCCAGGGTCACACAGCCAGGAAGTGTTAAGTGTCTGAGGTTATATTTGAACTCAGTTCCCCTGACTTCAGGCCTTGTGCTTTATCCACTGCGCCACCTAGCTGCTCCAGATAGCTGGAATTTCAATCAAGTCTTCTGATTTGGTTTTCTGTGACTCAGTTTACTTTCCATATTTCCATGCATAAATTCATCCTGGTAACGAAAACTGGTAACGAAAGATTTTGTAACCTCACCGGGTGTTGTCTACCAGCACTTGCAGAACCTTGTGGTTATAGGTTGTAGGGCCATTTTTCATTCTGCCTTACTCCTTTCGTGGTCCTCATGGCAGAGATCCTGGAATGGTTTTGCCATTTCCTTCTCCAGCTCATTTTACAGATGAGAAAACTGAGGCAAGCAGGCTAAAGTGACTCATCCAAGGTCACACAGCTAGGAAGTGTCTGAGGCTGGATTAGAATTCTGGAAGATCAATCTCGCTGCTTCCTGACCCCGCACTGTCACTCTCCATCCCTTGTGACATTTAGCTGCCCTCCACTGTGCCTTGTTGCTTGAGCCTAATTGAGGGAGGTACAAACAAAATGCCATTTATATCATCAAACTATAGACATAATAATGGCCAGCATTTGCATGGCATTTTAAGGATTACAAGACTCTTGGTGTATTTTAATTTTTTATCTTTACGACAGTTCCTTGAGGTAGATGCCCCATTTAACCCCCATTTTATGGATGAGGAAATTGAGACACAGAAGTTAATTGATTTGCCTCAGCTCTAAGTCCTGTCTTGCACACCGTACCCCCTCTGATCCCCGGTCGCTATAATGCCCATTTCCCAGTGTCAGGGGAGTTAATTTATTTGGACATTTAGTATGATACTTCCTGCAGTGCTTTCGAGGCCGTGGATGGGGTTAGCTCTGGGCAGATCCTCCCCTCCCCCAGTGTGTGGAGGGTCCTTCCTTCATCCACCCCTTTGGGTAAAGGGATTGACTTTATTTTTGTAAATGTAAAATGCAAAATAACTTTGACTTTACCAAGATACTCGGGAATAATTCATAGGAAGTGAGTGGGCTTTGCACATTGGAGAACCATGTCAGAAAACTTGGGTTCCAACTCTGGAGCCACAGGGACCCGGGTTCGAGGTTTGCCCCTGTGTGAAGTCATTTAACTTAGGAGGCCTCAGGAAGATTAGGTGATGGTGTGGGATCTTTATTATACAAACTGCCATTTGCTAGTCTTATGACTTGGGACTTGTGCCTCAGTCATCTCCTCTGTAATATGGGAATGATGTGGGGCTCAGATGAGCTCATGATGTTGTAGCCATATACATGTCAGGTTCTAGTCCCACCCTCCATGGAGATAGCCTTCCTTAGCTTCCCCCCTTCCCCAGCGTGTACAGGGCCTGACACTGACGTGAGGCATTTCAAGGACAACTAGGGATCACGGAAGCAAGAGGAAGTCCTGCTGTCCCAGATCCGTCCCAACTTGGGTTCTCTGTCCCACTTGGATTCCAGGTCCCTTGCAGCCCTGAATGAGGAGCGGGACAGCCAGGCTTCCCCTGCTGCTTCACTGCCTTGGCCAGACTCCTCCTT
The DNA here is from genome assembly GCF_016432865.1 of Antechinus flavipes. NCBI lineage: Eukaryota > Metazoa > Chordata > Mammalia > Dasyuromorphia > Dasyuridae > Antechinus > Antechinus flavipes. Next base: position 663,032,800 of record NC_067399.1, read on the forward strand.
ATGGCAGTTTGAAGGCAGCTCAGCAGCCACAGGCCGCTCCTCCCAGCATCCTCAGCTTCTGCACCCATGGCAACCAAGGCTGCCTCTGTCTCTGGGCCCTTCATCCTTCCTCTTTGTGTGAAGGACTCTCAAAGAACCAAAGTTTGTGACTACCAGAGCTAGTCAGGCTATGGCATTTATTAAGCACCTACTGCATGCTAGACACCACACTAAGCACTGAAAAAAAGAATAAAGACAAAAACCATAGTCCCTGCCCTCAAGGAACTTACATTCTATGTCCCATAGAGTGCTGCACATACAAAGCCTATGTAGTGGAAATAGAAGGTCATCTCAGAGGGAAAGCAGGGGATCTGTCGAAGCAGGCTGGGATTTCAGCTGAGTTTTTTTTAATTGTTTATTTTATTTTTTATAATAGCTTTTGATTTTTCAAAGATATGCAAATATGTTTTCAACATTCACCTTTACAAAACCGTGTGTTCCAAATTTTTCTCCCTCCCTCCCTCTAGTCCACAAGCAAAGTTTAACCTATATTGATAAGTTAAACACATGCAGTTCTTACCCACTACCTTGCTGATTGATCTCCTTTAAAAAGAGAAGTGGGTTGAAATGACTGAGTGCATTCAGAGGCTCTCACACTTTCTGGTCCTTGATCTCCTGCTCTGTTTGACTTTAAGTAGCCTAAGTCTAGCCTTGCTAAAGAGAGGATCTGTTTCTAAACGTTTCCATATTCCTTGTGATCAGCTGAGTCTTAAAGGAAGCCAGCCCTGGGTGGAGATGCAGGAGTGGACATGGAGCAGGGGAACGGGTCAGAAGGGCAGTAAAGTCTGGATCACAAAAGGCTGGTATCTTGAGGTACAAGGGAGCCAGTGCAATTTACCAAGTAGGGACAGGAGTAACACTGTCAGGCTTGTGCTTTAGGAAGATCCCTTTGGCAACTGAGCAGAGGAGGCTGGGCAGGGGTGAGGAGAGCATGGGGCAGGAGATGAACCAGAGGCTAGCAGTGGCTCCTTTCTCTAACCCTTCCTCCCCTCCATGAGACTGGCAAACACCATTTACTGAGCACTCCCTCTGGGATTTGGACTCGGTCAAGAATTAGCACAACCTTGGGCCTGATTACCAGCACGCTTACTGTTCATCGGCCCTTTGGCTTCTCAAAGATTACGGAGCCCATCTTCATTTGTCTGCGTTAGCCAGAATTAAATTTCAGGTCCAGGAGACTTTACTGCCTCTCCCTCCTCCCTCTTCCTCTCCTCCCCTCCCCTTCCACCCTTTCTGTCTCCCTCTTTCTTACTTACCAAATCTGACCTAAAGATACTTACTAGCTGTGTGACTCTGGCGAGCCACTTAGCTTCCATTTGCCTCAGTTTCCTCATCTGCAGAGTGGGATTATAAGAGTACTTGCCTTCCAAAGTTATTGTGAAGATCAAATGTAATATTCGTGAAGAGCCAGTACCCAGCATATAGTAATAGTAGAAAGGTATCATTATTATGTGTTTACTCATGATTTCTATTTGTGAAGAACGACTTATTTATTGACTTCATTTAAGTAAAGAAGTGGTTTGTATTGACTTTGAATGAATTCAACGGCTCACACACTTTCTGGTCCTTGATCTCTAGCTCCATTTGACTTTGTCACCTAAGCTTAGACTTCCTAATGAAAGGGCCATTTCTTATTAGTTGGGTGCACTCCTGCACTCCCCCTCTATATTGTTCCTACAATTCTGGATGTGGAGTCAGGAAGATCTGAATTCAAATCCTGCCTTGGACACTTAGTAGCTGTGTCACTTGATTCCTGCTTGCCTCCATTTCTTCATCTGTAAAATGGAGCTAATAATCCTCAGGCTGGCCAGAGGATCAGATGAGCTCACGAGCACTGCCCAGAGAAGTGGGAGGTGCCTCTGGAGCTGTTTCAGCCTTTTCCCCAGACAGCTTCAGGTAAAGATCTGCAGCGGGGGTTGGGAGGGGTCAGAGGGGGCCCCTGGCCAAGAACCTGGCCCTTCTTCATGGGCCTGGACACTGTTGGGGAGTTAAAGGCTGCTTTCCTCAATGTGGCTGTCGCCATCTGGTGGCGCCTGCAAGGTAGGACAGCTTTTGAAAGTGACATGGAAATTGAGGAGACAGCCCACTCAGGGAGGGACCAAGACTTTAGATCGCAGAGCGTCAATCCAGGCCTTCCAGCCCGGGGCAGGGACAGATTTCAGGGCGCTTGGATGGAGGAAGAACGCCTGGCTCCTTCCAGCCTCTCGCCGACATTGAGCGTTTCCTGGAAACGGCAGTAACGATAGGTTACCCGATGGCAACAGGCTGCATCACACAGAAGCTTCCGAATCCGTCCTGGGCGCACTGCCCATAGAACAAATGTCGGAGCATTCACTGACTTGTCAGCGGTCGCCTAGGTAGTAAACGGCGGTGGCATTTAAACTCATTTGCTAACTGTCACATTCCGCTCCCTTCCTGTTTCTGGCAGGGCCTGGGGAGCTTTGGGCCCCAACGTAGGACCCGGTGGCTACTGACCTGTCCTGGGGAAGGGTCAGGCTGCTCATCCCAACTCCCTGTGACATCATGAACATTCTGGTTTCCAAAACAGCTTGCTTTGGGTTCCTTCAAAACAGGGGTGACCATGACCAAGCATTTGTTTACAGTTTCGGGGACATTTGTTTCCCATCATGAGGCACTCGGTGCCCATTATATATGGGGGGGAAACTGAGGCACAGCAGTATTAAGTGACTTACACTTAAGCTAAATAGGATAAACCTAAATTGTTTACTAGTTGTTTTAAAGAAGGATGACTTGGAAAGTTGGTACATATTATTTAGAAAGAAAAAAAGATCTGAGATAATTTAAATAGATATAAAGGCATCTGCATTTATATGACCTATTTATTTAGCTCAGGCTTACCTTACCATAACAGCAAAGTGCTTTGCAGTGTATATAATTACACCCAAAGGACACCATAATTAAATCATTTCTTTGACATGTGATTAATGTATTTCATTTAGATAGTGAAGTTAAAAAAAACCAGTGAAGTTTTTCTTTCCTGGTCTTAAACAGTTTCCTTTTCTTGTAGAGGGCTGCTTATTTCCTTAAAATGTGAATTTCTAAATGAATAATATAATTCATATTTCCTGGTCAATTTTAAGATAAAAAGCAGTTTAAAAAGTTTTTTTTTTGTGCATCCTTTTTATTCAGATCATTTCATTTATCTGTTAACTGTGTCCAGAGGGAAGATTTTACTTTTAAAGTAAAGAGAAATGTTGGGATAAACTTTGAATATTGACAACTCCCCTTCCCTTACCTCCCCAAGGACAATAGCTTAAAGAGTCCCCTAGAGTGGAAATGCAGATCAGCTTTTTACATTCTCATATTAAATATGTGGAATTAGAGTATTTCAATTCCATAAGTCTATGAACTACACCAAGTATAGTTCCTTATGCTGGGGAGTACAAATATAAAATCCTTTCCCTTTTCCTTTCCTTTCCTTCCCCTCTCTTCATAACATAACAATAACAAGTGTTCTTTTTATTCCTCACTCTTTTAACCATTAATTTGCTTTGCTTTAGGATGGCAGCATTCAAGGAAAGCTTGACTTTGAAATCCGGATGCAAAAGGGAATATGCAAACTCCTTTCCCTGAGTACTCAAAAAGATCAGCTCTTACATGCAGTTAAAAATCTGATGGTCTGCAATGCTCGGATAATGGCTTATACAGAAGAACTGGAGAAACTGAGAGAGCGGATTGGACCTGAAAAACGGTGAGTTACAGATTCAGGTTTGCTCTTCCTTGTATAATTTATAGCTGTGAATGAACTTAAACATTTGAATGAAAACTGCCTAATTTAGATTCAAGTAGAAATGTCAAAGCACCCAATACTGTTTTAAAGATAAATGCTAAAGAAAGGGATCTAGAGCTCTTTCGGGGTTACTAAGCGTGTTCCTGACTTTTATCCTGGGAGGTAGAGAGGATGAGATCATTTCCTTCTGGGGAGACTGGAGAGCTTTAATGGTGAGGAAGTTTTCCTGAGAAGCAGACAGCTATGGCAATTGCAATGGGTAAGCAAAATAATTTCATAGCACCTTGGAGCAGGAAGGGGCTATAAAGATGATCCAGTTCAAAATAAAAAAGGAAACTGAGCCCCACAAAGGTTGACTTGCTCAGGCTCATCAGTCTCAATAAAAAAAGATAGTCTGCTTTCCCACTGATTCCTTATCATTAGCCTGTTGTGCTGCATCGCCCAATGCTTTTCTCTGAGAGGAAGATTTCAATATCCAAAATGGGACATCATCCCATTGCTGCTTGACGATGTTGTCTTGAACCCTCTCTGTCTGATGCTCTTTCAATCTGCAGGCACAGGGAGGTAGGGAGGGGCTGTTTCATAATCCACTGTTACCTCTGCTCTAAAATTATTCATTTATAAAAATGTTACATAAGGCTGGTCCTAGCACTGATGTCTGTTATGTAACAAAGGCAAGGGAAAAGGGAAAAATGATTGCTGAGCTGAGAACACATGTGATTTCCCAACTCCCTACTGAATGCTGTTGGGAAGGTTACCTTTTTCCCCTCTAACTGCCTTTAGATATAGAAAGGAGAGTGGCAGAGAACTGAAACAGTGACCAACCAAAAATTAAATAAAACATTAAAATACAACCACAATCGGTTATCTGTCCATTCCTGATTTAAATTTCCATTCTGAATTGATGTGATTTCCTTGGTTTTCCTTGATTTTCTCATCCCTGCTTCATGCTAGATAGATCACTGAGTTATTTTGAGTGCCTAGGATGGGGCTTCCTAACCCAGTGTTCACAAATTTCCATGGATCTGTTTAAAGATTTCAAGGAGCCTGTGAACTTAAGTGGGGCATTTATTTTTACTAACCTTTGTATCCCCATGGATTTTATTTTATTTATTTTTAACTTTAATTTTAGAAAGATCCAAAGACTTCACCAATTTGCTAGGAAGGGGGAGGGGTCAAAGCCAAAGAAAATTTAGGAACTCCCAGTATGTAATGTGGAGAAAAGCAGTCATTGCTATCAAATAATAATGAGGGTTAGAGAGATAGTGTCACAAAGATAGGGAAGAATGATGTTAATGTGAAAATTGCATTATTTCTCTTAGGTAGGCAGTCAGATGTTTCTTGAAATTTGTATATAGGATATGTGTTATGTACCAAGTTATTCCAAGCTGGTTAAGTTGTTCTACCATATACAAATAAGATTATGTATAGTCAGCTGTCAACTAATTTAACTGTAGAGAGAATCCAAAATAAATTACATCATGACATGATCTCAGCCCTCTGATTCGGTGATTGTACCAGAATTCACATTGTTTGCAGCTGATGGGCAAGATGAATGTCCTCCTCTCTAGAAGCTAGAGTTATCTAAGGCCTTAAAAGGGCTGAAAGCAATGAGGGGAGAAGATCTCGCTTCCCAGGCCTGGGTAACAACATGAGCACAAGCTTACAGTCAGGAGATTCACTGAGGCTCAGTATCAAGGTTGCCCCTTGGTCATCAGAAAAACTCTAAGGCCCTGGATCCTTGGTCTCTTCATTGGTCATAAGAGGAACTTAGACTAGATCCCCAGAGGTGTTGTGATTCACAGTTGGAAATGGGCTTGGAGCCTGTTCCCAGGGTCTCCCTGATTAAATGGACTTTGTTTTGGGGGTAATAACAGGATATCTAATTGGCTTGTCAGGTGATATCCAAGCTTCTGTGCTTTGACTAAAAGGAAGAGCATTTAATCATGTGAACTCCCATAGGCCATGTGATTTTTTTTTCTTTTCCCTCAGTTTCCCTATCTCTTACTCTCACTGTCTTAGAGTCATAGAGATCATATGAAATAATATTTTGGGAATGTTTGTATAAAAGCTACTTTGATTAGTTATTTGCATGACGTCATATAATGAGAAGCAGGGTAGCACATATAGCCTCTATATGGCTCTGGGTCAGTCACCCAAACTCAGTGCTTTAGGCAGTTCTTTTATTAATTATTTTTTGGAAGCAGTTTGTGTTAAGTGACTTGCCTGGAGTTACACAGTGAGTAAATGTCTAAAGTGGTATTTGAATTCAGGTCCTCCAGACTCTAGGACTGGAGAGCTATCCACTGCAGCACCTAGCTGCTCCCAGGCAAAGACAAGAATTAGATTTCCCTAGACTGGAAAATTCAGAGAATCCATAAATTTGGGATTTAAAAATATACATATATATCCTGATAGCTAATTCATTTTAATAGTTTCCTTTGTAATCCTCCATAACTAATTTTATTATTCTGAGAAAGGGTGCATAGATTTCCCCAGACTGCCAAAGGAGTAAGGAGTCCATGACCCACAAAAAAGACAGAGACCCCTTACTCTAAGACTGGCAACTATAAACAGGCTGCCAGCCTGCATGGATGGAGAGAGAGGGCTTTCTGCTCTGGGAGCTCCTGCTATAAACTGAATCCCAGCCACAGCCCTCATCCCTCTCCATCCCTCTAGCATCTAGTAAGGGGCAAGCTGCCTTTTTGTTCAGAAATAGGTTGGATTAGCCTCCATTACAAGCTTGACTTGGTCCTGGCCTTCCCGGTGGCCTGTTCATACAATATGCTCGTCCAGCATCCAGGGCGCCTTGGTTAGGGGGCCGGAGCTGCTCGGTCCAAACCGAGATGGCCCAAGGGGAGCATGTGGATCTAATTGTGTCCTTCAAGCTTTGATGGTTTGGTTTCTGGTGAAAAAAGGGCTCAGTCTTCTCCAAATTGGATGGATTTGCTTCACTCTTTTTCTTTGTCACAAAGGAGCTTGACACTGGGGGAATGATTGATGGGTAAAGATGAAAACTGTCAATAAAATACATTTAAAAAACAAACAAGCTCCTCTGTTTAGGGTCAAGAGGTGAAATAAAAACTTGTCCAAAGAGCTGTGTGTGATCCATTTGGATTCCTCACATCTACTCTATCCCATAATTTAAAATTCTCATTAAAATTCCCAAAGCTGAAAAGATTATATAACCTGCCTAAAAGGCAGCTATTTACCATCCTTTCAGGGCTTCTTTATGAAAACATATAGGGCTCTTTCATTGTTGGGTTGGTTTGTACTGTAGATTATTACTTTTTGCAAAGTGATACTGTGTTAAATCTGCACCTGGAAGACTATAAAATACAAAAATCTATTTACTCAATTTAAAAATACATTTTGAAAGAAAATGGCTAATTGGCGCCCTCTGGTGGTCATTTCCCATCACTGCAAGTAGAACAGGACCTACATTCAATCTTAGATAAACATTTTTCTATATTTAAAAAAAAAAAAAAAAGTCCACTTAAGATTCAGCACAAGATCAGTTGAAAACTGCAGTTCCAAGAGTGAAGAACCCTATTAAAGGGTGTTTTTTTCCTTGGGGCCAGACTTCTTGTCTATTCACCAATTGACTCTGTTAAGTATAGATTTCTTTATTGAGAGTAACAAGAGACTTATAAAGCAGATGTTTGCTTAATCATCAGCTCCTATATCAGAAGTAATATTTTAATTCTTAGTCTCAGAATCCACTGGAGTTTTGGATTTACGTTCATGCACATGTTAATAGCAGACGTTAATGTAGCACTTGAAGGTTTCCAAAGGGCTTTCCAAAATAGTATCTTCTTTGATCCTCATAAGAAACCCAGGAGATGAGATGCTGCTATTCCCATTCGGGTCTCCAGACAGGTTAGGTGACTTGCTCAGAGTCACAAAGCTAGTATGTGTCTGAAGCTCAATTTGAGTTCCTATCCCGACTCCACATCCAATTCTCAACCCACTGTACTGCTTAATTGCTCAATATGTAAAACATTAATATCCAATTTAAGCTAATTCACATTTCTGTAAATAGCTACATAAGTAAGACAGAATTATAGAGAGAACTAATTTTTCCATAAGCTGGTTTTTTTTCCTCCTGTAATTTTTTAATCTTCTCCAAATCACCTTAATCAACAGGAGTTTAAGGAGGAATTTAAACACCAAATAGTCCAAGCAATAATCAAATGTCCCCTCTGTAAACCCTAAATTATTCTGCTTAGACTCATCACATCTCAGAATGGTAACATTGTGTTGAGAGGGATTGCTTAACAGCCGTGAATGATCTAATTTTTTGTGGAGTAATAGAAAAGTGCAGATGTTCCTTGGGATTGGAGTCATGGAAATGGATGGCTCAGTTTTCAGAAGAAGAAAATTGATTCATCCAATGGATGCCAATTCCTGGAAAAAAAAATTTGAATGGATTATTAAATAGGTGGTTTGTGAATGCTTCAAAAGGGACCCAGTCATCACTTAGAGCTAGCATAGATTGTATTAGACCAACACTTCCTTTTTTGACCTTTTAAAAAAAATTTTTTTTTGGACTGGAAAATTTGAACAATCTTGGAGAATAGGAGAGAGGTCCCACAGGACTGGAGAGAGGCAAATGTTGACTTTTTTCCCTTGCCCTTTCTTTTCCTTACCTTCTCTTTTTATTTTCAACAAGATTTCTCTTCCCTTTTCTCTCTCACCAAAGCCATCTTTCATAACAATAAAAATAAACTTATCAGTATATTGGAAAAGCCTGACAGTATATGCAATCTGTTATACCTGTTGACCTCCTACCTCTAAAAAGGTTGTGAATGTTGTCTTATCTTTGGGGCTATGCTTATTCTTTGGAATTTTGCAAATCCTCATTTTTTTTTTATCATTTTGTAGTTCTTTCCATTTATATTACCAAAGTTACTTGTGTAAGAGATTTTCGTAGCTCTGCTGACTTCCCTGTGCCTCAGTTTGTGTCTTTCCATACTTTTCTTTTGTCATCTATTTCTATTCCCATATATTCATGTGCCATTCTCTAAATTGCTCTATTTTAGTATATATGTGGATTTCTTTGGGTAATCAGTAGGGAAATCTCCAGACCAAAGGGGATGGGTATATTACTCATTTTATTTGCATAATTCCAAAATTGCTTCTTTTGTCAGTTTGCAATACTGTGAGCACACACTTCAGGATTGTTTTGATTTGCATTTCTTTTGTTAGTGATTTGGAACCTGTGGTGCTTAATGACGGTGATTCTTTTGAACTCTTTTTTTTTTTTTTTTAATTTGACTACTCTTTTAATGGTGGCTTCTGGTCTTAGTTATAGCTGTTAATTGTTTATATCAGAAATAATAATGATAGTCTTTTTGTAGCACCTACAAATTTACAAAGAACTTAATATCTGATTTGATCTTTACATCAGCCCTTGGAGATAGCTATAATCATTCCTATTTTACAGATGTGGAAACTGAGGCTCAAAGACATTAAATGATTTGTTTGGAGTCATGTAATTGGTTAATAAATTGAGGCAGGACCTGAGCTCAATTCCTCCTGATTACAGATCTAAGACATAACATCATTGTATTATCTAGCTTACCAGGAACGTCTTGCTTTTCTGATCCTAGGTGCGTTGATTTTGTTTGTATAGAATCTTTTCAGCTTTTATCTCTTGTAATTGCCTCTTGTCTCTTGTTTGCTTAAAAATACACCTGCCCTGCCAGGAGACAAATATGTAACACTGGGCTGAATCAGAAAGACCTCACATAATTCTTAGCTGTGTGACCCAGACCCAGGTCAAGTCACTTGAATTTTCTGCCTCAGTTTCCTCGTCTGTAAATGGAAATGATAATAACAGCAAGATTGTGGTGAGGATCCAATGAGATAATAATTGTAATGTATTTAGCATAGTGTCTATGCTAAGTGTCATGTGCCTGACACATACATAGTACATACTTAATACATATTTTTTTAAGTTCTTTATCTTTAAGTAGCATTTTATAACTAAGGCTGGTTTTTGTAATTATTTAGAATGGAATTTTCCTTTGTTATTGTTTCTTGAATTTTGTTATGTAGAAATGCTACTTTCTAGTGAGGGTTTAAATTTAGTTGCCTGCAATTTGGCTGAAACTATTTTCTGAATAACCTTACTCATGATCTGGAATTTTCTAAATATATCATCATGTCATCAGCAATAGGGATAGTTTTACCACCTTATCTTTATGCTTTTAATATCTTTAATATTTTTCTCTTGTCATATTATATTAAGCAACTCCAGAATTATATCAAATAAGAATGGGGATAATGGATTTCCTTGCTTTATTCATATAATATTGGAAAAGTTGCTAGTATATTTCTGTTACATGATGGTTGCTTTTGGTTTTAGAGAAAATTATAATATTTTAAAAAGACCCTTCCCTTTATTGCTATATTTTATAAGGTTTTAAACATAAGTACCTATCATACTGTGTCAAAGGCTTTTTCATTATCTGTTTAGATAATCATGTGGTTTTCATTGTTTTTGCCTTTAATGTGATCATTTCAAAAGAAACCCTAAACAAGAAAATATCAATATTAACTTTCTATTCTCCAAAAGCATCTAAATTCATAAGGGAAAGTGAATTAAATTATAAGTAAATAAACAGTAATATAGTTGTGGCAGAAGGTTTTAATGTTGATTGGCTGATTGACCGTAAAGCTAAGTAAGTTGGCTTAGATTGTGAAAGAATTCAAAAGATAGAGGAGTTTTTATTTTTCTTAGAAGCAAAGTGGCAAGAGAAAATATAGAAATGAACAAATTGATGGGTAAATTAGAGCTTGTGGTATATTTTCAATGGCAACATTAAAGAATATACATATTCCTAAGTACCACACAGAACTTTGACAGAAATTTACTGTAGAACACAGGCATTGCAAATAAATGTCAAAAGGCAGAAATACCCAAATATATCCTTTATAGAACACAATACAACAAAAATAGGGATTGTAAATAAAAGACATAAGTGGAGACGTGATAATGGAATTTTAAATGAGTCAAAGAACAAATCATAGAAACAATTATGTGGTTTTTTTTTCAATGTATTGATCTTACTGGTTTGGTTTTTTTTAATCTTTAAAAATTGTTATGGGGAAGTTCTGGGATGGACAGTGGAGAAAATTCAGGCATTCTAAAAGAAATCAATACAATTTTATTTTTTTAATTATGTAAAAAATAAACACAAAAGAGAAGATATTAAAAATTAGTCAGTTAATAAACATTTATTAAGTGCCTGCTATTTGCCAGCCACTGTGCTAACTTATTGGGATACAAGCAAAAAGACTTTGTTCTCAGGAATCTCCCAGTTTAATGGGAAAAAACAACAGGTAAACAACTAAATATTCACAAAGAAGATAAAGCAACTAAATAACAGAGGAAAGACTAACATTAAGTTGGGATCAGTAAAGGCTTCTTATAGAAAGTGAGATTTAAGTGGGATTTGAAGAAATTCGGGAAAGCCAAAAGATGGATTTGAAGAAAAAAATTAGAGGGAAAATGTTTTGTCAATCCAATCAAAAAAGATGTGGCAGAAAGTTTAAAAACAATAGCAAATGAACAAGATAAAAATACTATCAAAACCTAGAGAAAAAAGCATTATCAGAATCTGTTCAGTACAATTATATATGACCAAAACTGAGAATCATTCCCCTCAGGAAAAGGAGGGATACCTTAAACAATATGAAATAGCCAAATTAACAGATCAGAGACATTTTAAATAACCCAATCTTAGAAAAGGAAATATAGCTAGTTAGTTATTAAGGAACAATCAAAAGCAGATGGAGAAATCTAGGTTCTGATGGAAAAATTTAGTGCTAGTGTCATACATATCTCTGACTTTTTTTTATTATTATTATAAAAGAGTACTAATAAAGCAAAGGAGAACTTTTTAATCATAGATTAATATCATTAATTTTTATTCAGATTTTATATAAAAATGTAAAGTCACAGCAATTGATCTCCAAAACTCATTGTGGCCAAATTGAATTTATACCAGGGATGGTTTAACATTAGGGAAAGAGTCAACATAATTGATCATATTAATTTTTTTAATCACCCAAAATTACATGTCTATTTTTTTACATGATTATTTCAATTAATTCAATTTTTGAAAAAAAAAAAAAAAAGAGGGGAGGGGGAAGACATTTCAAATTAGAGACCAGTAAGTTTGACTGATTTGTGGCATATATTTTTGGTTTGTCAACATTTAGAAAGGAAAGTAAGTATTGACTAATATTCATTGTAGCTTGATCAGACACTGCTAGATTGGTAAAAACAAGGTAATGTCATAGACACAAGACTCAGATTTTTGCAAAGCATTTGATAGTCTTATACTCTTCTTGAGATGGAGAGATGCAGGCTAGATAGGACAAATTATCTCTTGGATGAATGGATTCAAAACACCCATTTAGAGGTTACTATCAACTTGGAGAGAAATCTCTAATGGATTGTGTCAGCGATCACCATCCCTGCTTTTCAGTTTGCAGATAACACAAAAGGTAGCAAGGAAAGCTATTATATCAAAATTCAAAGATCTCAAGAGGTGAGAATACTGATTACAATCTAAAAAGGTGAAATTGGATAGAAACAAATGTAAAGTTTTACAAGTCTTCTCAAAGTAAGTTCTTATAGGGTGAATCAAAGGTGTTAGTAGACCTCAAGCTTGAATTAGGAATTGGCCAAGGGCTGTGGCACCTAAAAGAATGAATGTTCAAATCTGGTATCAGACACTTAACACTTCCTAGCTGGGTGACCCTGGGAAACCCCAATTGCCTCAGCAAACAACAACAACAACAAAATAACAACGACAACAAAAAGAATGTGAATTTAGGCTTCATGGAGACAAGGATCTTGTCCAGAATAAGGGAGGGATGGTGGTTCTGTTGTTTCAGCTCTGTTCAGTTCCCTTTGAGGTTTGTGCTCTGTTCTGGGGGACATGATTCATAAAGAACATTGACAAACAAATGTATTGAGATGCGTGCCATGTGAGAACTGGAGAACAGATATTCTCAGGGGAGGGGAAGGATGGTGGTTGAAGAGGAACAGACAGTTTTCAGGTATTTGAAGGTGTGATTTGGAAAGAGGATTAGACTTGCCCCCTTAGAGAGTAGAACCAGGATAAATGAGTTGAGACTGCAAAGGCAGATTTAGCATAACATAAAGAAAGCCTTTTTTAAAAATTGCTTTATAGTACTGATATTTATGTATTTTAAATTATTTTGTTTTCTAAATTAACAAGTATTTATTTTCTCTCTTCCAACCCCTTTGTGAAAAAATGAAAAATTTAAAACTTTCTAACAAACATCTATAATTAAACCAAATAAACTCAAGGTTTATGTCTCACTGTTCTTATCTTCATCATTGGTCCCTCTGGACCATTGTGAATAGTCTTTAAGTTGATCAAATTTCTTTAACAGCCTTCTAAGTGCTCAGCTATTTGTCTCCTTCCTCTACTCCTCCAAGCTCTGCTGTCTTCCTTATGGAATTACCTGGCTCAGACCATAAGGAACACCACCAATGCCTGCCCAAATAATCAATAACCTACTTCAGTTGGCATTCAATGCTCTGTCCAACCAATTTCATTACATTTTCTTTTAAGTGCTGCTTCAGGAAAATGACTCTAAGAAAGATTTTCTGAGCTCATCTTGTCTTCTCTTGCCTCTGCGTCCTTCCAGGCCTGAAATTCATTCTTTAAAACTCTTACCTGTTGAAATTCTCCTTTGCCCTCAAGGGCCAACCCAGTGAAGTACGCCCCTTGCATGAGGTCTTTTGATCTGCAAAGCTTCGGGGAATCCCTTTGCCTTTTTGCTCAATGTTCTTCACTAACTTGTAGTATAATTATTAACATTCTTATTCATGTTGTAATTTGTATTTGTGGCTCATCCCTGTCTGATTTTGGAAGTTCCTTAAGGATAGAGGCTGCTATTTTTTACCTTCATAATTAGAGGCACCTAGTATTGGGCCTTTTCTACCTATCAATTGGATTGAACTGAATGGACTGTACCTTTCAAGGTGGTTCAGCAGTGCGACATGGCAGCCAAACCAGTAAGTGCCTCCTTAGTTTGTGGTCGTGGAGGGTTACCCCCCTGGATGAGTAAGGAGCCCATTTCCCAGTGGGCTGTCTCACACTGACTCCATCTGGTTTCTCTTACTCAGTTCTGTGCATTACATTTTTAGGAAGACAAGGATAGACTAGAGTATGCCCAAAAGATCAGTCAGGATGGTGGAAGGACTTAAAACCACTAATAGAGGAGGTAACGGAATTAGAGAGGAGACTTGTGGGGGACTTGGTTGTATGTGTCCAATCTTTGGAGAGTTTTTAATCACACGGAAGGGTGGAGCCAATTTATTCTTGTCTCCAGAGGTTAGAACTCTAGGATAAACATGTAGAAGCTTTGGGGGCTGGGTGGGCTACAGTTTTTTGCCTGAATAATACAGTAAAACACTGAGCATTTTCTCTGGTCTAATGATATCAGCACTGTTGACCTTCAGTCTGGAGAGCATTCATTGGACAATCAGTGCTTCAACTGGGAGTTAGATCAGTCAACATTTTAAGGTCCTTCTAACTATGATTTTATGATTCATTTGTGATAGCCTTTGAAATTTCTCTTGCAAGATTTTATTGTGTATTTAATGCCCATCAAGGTATATAGTTCTCAACAAATGATTTGAAATTTTGGATATATGTGAGTGGAAAGTAGGATTGAAAACTCTGCTGCCATGACGCTGAAGAGATTGAAAGAGGAGTGAAAGAGAAGCCTGGACTAGATAATGTCCAGTGTTTACTTCAGGGAACAAACACTTCTGAACTTTACCTACTTGAGCAAACCATATTCATCTAGGTGCCATTCATAATTAGGTTTAATGGATTTCAACTTTAGAATAATTCACAAACCCTTCCATAGCATCTACTTAGCTGTTTAAATTACCTGGCTTATTAGGCCTTCCCGTTATCTCCAGTGAAATTCATATTTTGATGGATTATATTGCTCATTGCTTATTATTACAGAAATTTGAAAGAAATCTCATTTATATGTCAGAAAAGATAGGAGTTTGAATTTATGAATGGTAATTCTATTTCAAAGGAAAATGAATTTCCTTTTATGTACTATAAAATGTATTTTATCTGAGATTTGATAATAAAATGATGAGGCTGATGACTGGCTTGTAGAATTAGTCTCATTATTTTATATCCTCATTTCAGTGAGGGTTTGCATATGTGTGAACCTGGGGTCTCAGTGCTCGGGTGTACTCCTCTACCACTGTAGATTTTAGTTCATCTAGGGCTTTGATCCATGTCTTTTTAAAATCTCCCATGTCACTCATCAACTCAAGTATTCCAGAAAAGTTTCAAAATGAACTAAAATATTTTATATGCATGTATGTGGCTGAGCATTTGAAATGAGTGATTAAAGCAGGAGATTAATATATATTGTTTCAATTAGAGATATAAAGTAAACTGGACTGTGGATTGCCAACAGTTCTCATGGCATTCCTGTGGAAAAGTCAAGGATGATTTTTAAACTGTTGAAAATAAATGAGATTTCCCTACTTCAAACACTGACCTGATTTTTTTCCCCCAAAAAAATCTTTATTTAGAATCAGATAAGACTAAGATTTTTTTTTTTTGAAAATGTGTATCTATCATTTCACCACAGATTTGAAAATGCAGAGGAGTTAGATAAGACAAAATATTGGAGGGTTTTAGGATATGGTATGTCAGGGATATGCAGGGATGGGATTAAATGTTTATCCTGATATACCAAAATTAGTCATTTGCTTTTCTATCTCTTCATGTCTTTATGTAGTCTTTGGTTTATTTTTGTATGTGCTTTATATGGAGAACTATGTAGCATACACACACATGTACACAGATACTTGCATAATGATGTGTGCATGATTATATATTTCTATCATAATTTGTCTAAATTGTCCCAATCTATTTACTAATCTGGTACAGCTTGTTCTAAGTGAAGCAATGTTGGCTTCTAATGATCGCCTCCCTTTCTGAATGTTCACAAATCATCTCTTCAATTCATTTCTAAATAGCTGACCAGATCAGCTTAGTATAATGCAATGAAGCAGCAGGACATCAGAGTTTGAATTTTGCCTTTGCTACTTTCTTTGTAGCCAGGAGTAAGTCACATTACTGTGAGTTTTAATTTCCTCATCTGTGAATATAATACGTTAAAAAATATATAGTAAAATGTAATTATACAATTACATATAACAATGCAATTATACAATAATCTCCATAGATTATATACAATGATACCTGCACTATCACTTCTAATCTTTTTGTGATGGAAGGGCTAAACTATAATGCTATTTATATACATATTTATACATACAGATACAAAGGGGTATATGCATATGCATATATATACAGATATGCATAAATTTTGAAACTATCATTAACAAGCATTTGTTAAGTCCCTCCTATGTACCAAGCACCATGCTAAGCCTTAAGGATATAAAGAAAGGCAAAAACATGGTCCTACCCTCAAGAGGTTTATGGGGAACAACGTGAAACAATTGTCTGTATGAGATGCATAAGGAGGCAATGACGGGAGTACCCTAGCTGTCAGAATGACTTAGTTACTTCCTGGTAGTAAGTTACATACTTGGAAAGTTAATGGAATTTTTGTTTTTCAGTTAACTATTTCATTTGATAAGTAGGTGGTGTAATAATTCATTTCCTCTTTTCTCGTGACAGATGTGTGGATTCTGAAAAAGAACGGACTGCTTGTAAAGGAAAAGTTGCATTATCAGGTATGTGATTCATGGGCACTCATTCATAGGTCTAATGACCTTGGTCATACCAGTATAAGTTACTAAGTGGACAGTGTCTTTTGAATTCTTTGTAATGCTGTCAGATCCACCTTCTAAAACCCTCTTTTTGTCCCATTGCTCCCCATTCAAAAACTGAGAGCTTTACCTGGGTCATAGTCCTGCCTAGTCTCCCAGTCTGGCCTCTGATAGCCTTACCTTCCATTCCTGTTTGCATGGCCCACCCACCCTCCTTGCCAAGTCACAGAATTACAGGCAGACTTGGAAGGAAGGACAGTTTTCACAGTTTAGTAGATTGTCATGGATCCTGTTCTCCTTCTTCAGGGTCTGGGAGAAGAAGACTCTGCCCAAAGACCCCCAAGGATCCTAACAGTAGCTAGCCCATAGAAGGTGCATTAAGGTTTACAATGTGTTTTACAAATAGTATTTCACTGAATTCTCACAACAGCCCTGCAAGGTAAATACTATTAACATCCCCTTTTTGCAAAAGAGAAAACTGAGTCTCAAAGATTAAGTGACTGCTCTGGAGTCTCACACCTTGGAAGAAGAATTTGAGCTCAGGTTTTCTTACCCTGACATAGAAAAGTCATCATCCTGAATTGCAGCCTGTTATATTTCAGGACAAGTCTGTTTTTCCTACTTAGATGCCTTATTGTGGCATGAAGGTGTGACCCTAGGCCTAGTTGGGCAAGTGCCAAGTCGAGCAGGTGTTAACACTGCTCTCAGAAAGCCTGGAAAGGTGGTTGTTTTTGAGGACCAACCTGGTTAAATTCAGAGAGACTCTTCCCAGTTAGCCTGGTCACCTGGGGATGAATTGCTGGGCCTGACAACCATAAGAAAAATTTTAAATGGTTCTATGTTGGTACACTCCTCCCCTCCTCCACTTTTGGAGCACAGAAAAATAAGAATCACAATTTTTAGACTATCCCTAGGAGATCTTTATCAGTGACCAATCATTAGACAAACTTCCAGAGGAAGTGAGTCATAAAAATCTTGAACTTTTCACTTGACTTGAAACCAGTCTACAAATGCCATTCAGTGCTTGAGTGACTCACAGGTTTCTCTTAAAGAGGCAAATAAAGGAGTTGGTTTTATTGTAAGAACAAATACATACGTTTGCAGAGCATTGTGAAAATAATTGTCTATTATGCACTGACATTTGGTTCAAAGAATGAACTTAAGACTCTACTAATGAGATCAACATCATTGGGAAAACTGGAAAGCAGTGTGGCCGAAGCTGTGCATGGACCCATATCTTATACCATTTACCAAGTGATAAGGTCAAAATAGATGTATGACCTAGACATGAAATGGGAAAATTAGGAGAACATGAAATATATTTATCACTTATAGATAAGCAAACAGTTTATGAATAAACAAGAGATAGAGAGCAAAGTTAGGTATAAAGTAGATAATTTCAATTGCATTAAATTCAGGAGTTTTTGTGCAAATAAGGATCAGAAGAAAAGCAGAAATTTGGGGGGAAGGGAATAGATTTTCAGAAGTCTCATCCCAAATATCTAAAAGAACTTTGTAAAGTCATTTCCCAATTGCTAAATGGTCAAAGAATATGTGAACAGGCAGTTTTCAGATAAAGAAATGGAAGCTATCTATAGTCACATGAAAAAAATGCTCTAAATCACTATCAGAGAAATACAAATTGAAAAAAATCTTGAGATACCATTTTACACCTACCAGATTGGCTAAAATGATTGACGAGAAGAGTGACAAATATTAGAGTGTGGAAAAATTGGGACATTCATTCGCTGTTGGTGGAATTATGAACTGATCCCATCATTTTAGAAAGCAATTTGGAATTATGCCCAGAGTTATAAACTGCCTATATCCTTTGACCCAGCAATACCATTTATAGGTCTCTTTCCAAAGATGATTAGAGAAAAAGGAAAAGAATCTACATTCTAAAATATTTATAGCAGCTCTCTTTGTGGTGGCAAAGAACAGGAAACAGTAGGGGTGCCCATCAATTGGGGAATGGCTGAACAAGTTGTGGTATATGATGTGATGGAATATACTGTACTATAAGAACTTATGAGCTTAGATCTTAGAAAAACATGGAAAGACTTGCACAAAATTATGAAGAGCAAAATGAACAGAATAAAGTGATATTGTTTTAAGAATGACTTTGAGCAAATTAAGTCATTTTGACCATTAAAGACATAAAGATGCTATCTGTATCCAGAGTAAGAACTGATAAATATGTATAGAATAACTATATGTGTGTGTGTGTGTGTGTGTGTGTGTGTGTGTGTGTGTGTGTGTGTGTAGATGTGTCTTATAGTAGCCATCTCAGGGAGAAAAAAAAAAAGGAAAAAATTAAATACATTTAAACTTAAATATATTTAAAAGGAATAGCATAGATTTGTAGTTTCATATATAATCATTTTTGAAACTATATTATGGGAGTGCTCATTTTATTCCATAAATTAAAAATAAAATTTAAAAAAACAATTAGATCAACATCTACTTGATTTATTTGGTGGTTTTAGTACAAAAGCGTGCAAAAGGAAATGATGGTCCCAAATTGGAAGGCCTGTACACTGTACCAAAGCCTCCCCCTCCATATCTTGAATATTGGCTTTGAGAATGAACGAGCAGGTATTTCATTTGTTTGGCACCAACTGTGTACCTATGTACTGGGCTAGAGGCTGCCCTGTTGATGCTTGCACCATCTGGGAGAGATATGCAGAGAAGAGTATATAAAATAGGAACAGGATAATTCTGGAAAGAAAGTGCTACTACTGGGAAGAGGAGGGCATCAGAAAAGGCTTCAGTGATACCCTAGCTGAGCCTTGAAGGAAGCAAGACAGAGATGAGGAAGAAAACATCCCAACAAAGAGTACCACCTGGACAGAGGCCAATGTACAAGGAACAGTAAGAACACCAACTTGGCTGTATCAAAGTACTGTTTAATAAAGGCAGAATGCTACAAAGGACAGGCTTGGAAGAGCTTCAAATGCCAAACAGAAGCTTTCTATTTAAACCTGGAAATAATAGGAAGCCCCTGGAGCTCCAGATTGAGTGGTCAGTGACATGACCAGTTTGGCAGCTATGCATGTTAGACTAGAGGAAGGACAGAGTACTTGAGGAACTGACTAAAAGTATTTGCAATAAATAGTCTAGATGAGAGATGACAAGAACCTGGACTGGCATAGAAACCAGTCAATTGGAGAATAGGGGATGATTTGAGCTGCGTTGTGGAGGTAAAGGCAACAGAATTTAGCAACTGTAGGGATGTGTGGGATGTGCAAGAATAAGAAATCAGGCATAACTGAAATCATGAATTTGAGTGACTGAACGGATGGCGGGGCCCTAGACTGGAACAAGGAAGTTGGAAGGGTGGGTTTGGGGCAAAAGATCATGAATTCACCTTTGGACATATTGAGTTCAAGATGTCTATGGAGATACTTTTTATGTTTCCACTAGGCTACTGGCTAGTATACTAGGAAATAGGAAACTGGAGTTTCAGGCATAACCTATTTATAGATCTGGAGGTTATCAATTGAAATCTAGGTGAGCTGACATGAGAAATAGAGTAGGATAAGATAACCTATATGTTAGAAGATGTGAGATGGATGATAAACTAGTAAAGAAGAATGAAAAGGAATGGTAAGACTGGTAGGAGAATCTAGAGAAAGTAGGGTCATGAAAATTCTGTATACAGCATCCAAGAGGAGAGAATGGTCTATGCTGCCACATGTGGCAGAGGGACTAGAACAATGAGAAAAGTCCATCTCACTTAACTGTTCAGAGATGATTGAAAACTTTGGAGAAAAGAGGTGGCATAGAACTAGGTAAGCACCAAATAAAATTTTAGCAGACAAAAATAACTTAATTTTTTATTCAGATTTCTGGATTTTTAATGTATGATCAGCTCACAAAGAACAAAGGTCAAAATCAATTGTGAAAAAAAAATAATACAAAATAAGATAATACAATTGAAGTATCTCTTACCTGACCTATTTAAACAAGCTGTTAACTTTACAAAATAAGAAATGGACAAAAGAACAGACTTTGAGACAGACAATAACCATTTCCAAAGGAAGTTTAATCATTATGAGTCACTTACTACAATGAAAAGACTAAAAGAGACTAGAAACTGTTTTGGCAGAAACATTTGATCTTCATTTTTCTGATCATTTTCTGATTCTGATCCTGTTAGCTGTAGCCCACTGTTCTAGCTTGATGACATTTTTATCTATATGCTACCAGCCAGTGTATTAGCTGGCTTTTCCAGCATTGTGCTTGCCTTAGATTTTATTATCATTATTTATACCTTCATCTAAGTCATTATAAAAGTGTTAGAGAACAAGACCAAGGATGGAACCATTCTATGACATTGCCCAGAAACCTCTCTTCAGTTGGCCATTGTTATTGGTCCATTAATTATTAGTCCACTTATCAATGTTATGCTGGTTCCAATCTTACCTAACTGTAGTTTCATCCATCTTCTGAGACACTGTCAAAATGCTTTACTAAAATTTAAATGTGTTCATGGCCTCTCCCTGGTCTGCCTATCTGGTGAAACTTGTTTTAATTGAATTCTGGTTGGTTTATAGCAATCATCTACTCCTTGAAATGTTCATGATTCATCTCTGTTTTAGGATTTTATTTTTAACCAGAAATAAATGTCAGGTTCTCTGACCATAGTTTAAGGTATCTATTTTTAAAAAAATTGCAACATCTGCCCATCTCCCAGCCAGTGATACTTCTTAGAGATCACCACTAGCTATCCAATAATCATATCAGTTTTTTTAATGCCTGTAGATATAATGGAAATGACTGGAACTTTTTCAGGTCAGCGAGGGAGGTATCTTCCTTGCCTTGTCATCTTTTTTGCCATTTGAGTCTCTTATAAGCATTTTTGTTTTTATTCTTCCCACTACAAAGGTCATTTTCATTCGTGGAAAAGTAGAATTAACATGAATTGTACAATTGCATCTCAGTTCTTGTTTTTAAAAATTCAATTCAGTTTTTTTTTTAATTTTTAGTTTTGAATTCCCCTCCCAATTCCACTACCCCATCCATTAAGAAATAAGCTTCAATCTGCATCTCTTCATTTGGAGATGGATCTTTATGGATATGAATGTTTAACCACTAGTTCTCTAGGATTATTATTGGTCATTGTGTTGATTGTAATTCTTAGTCTTCGAAAGTTGTCTTTTCCCCCCCTGAGGCAATTGGGGTTAAGTGACTTACTCAAGGTTACACAGCCAGAAAGTGTTAAGTGTCTGAGGTCACTGTTCCTCCTGACTTCAGGGCTGATGCTCTATGCACTGTGCCACTTAGCTGCCCCCAAAGTTGTTTGTCTTAATATTTTTATTATTTGAATTGTTGTCTTGGTTCTGTTCACTTCGCTTTGTATAAGTTCATACAAATCTTACAAGATTTCTCTGAAACCATCCCCTTAATTTCTTAGAGCATGATAGTATTCCATCACATTCCTATATCATAATTTGTTATTTATTGCCCAACTGATAAGCTACCCTCTCAGTTTCTTTACCATCACAAAAAGAACTACTGTAAATATTTTTGTATATATGCATCCTTTTCCTCAATTTTTATCTTTTGGGTATGTGGTGGGAGAATTAGACCTAGTAGTGATATTACTGGGTCACAGTTTAATAATTCAGCACATTTCCAGAATGTTTTACCGAATAGCTGGACCAGGTCACAGCTTCATTTACAGTGACTGATTTATTGATTTGTTTAGTGTCTAATTTTTAATCTTTGCTTCAAAGGATCTTTATTGAATATAATTTTTATTATACTTGGTTGCTAAAAGATGCATTTAATATTTCTTCATTTGAGGTTTTTAATACCCTACTACATGATCAATATTTTGAAGGTTTCACTTTCCTACTGATCTCTTGTTATATTCTCAAGCACCCCAAATAGGAGTATTTTCCCTTCATTAGTTTGCTTCCCTAGTAGCTAAAGCAATTTTTTAGCATCTTAACTTTCATTACATTGTTTTAACAAATACTGAGATTTTTCCTTTGTGTCATTACCCTTATATCCATTATCCTCATTTTGTGTTCTGTTAATTGTGCTTTTTATTTATATCTTTATTAAATTTACTTTGGTTGAATTGTAACCTATTAGTCAAGTCCTGATTACTGCAGGACAAAATAAGTTTCCTTTTCATATTGTTCTTGTCACTTTTAGCAGATTTTCCCCCCCCTCATTGTCATTGTTTGAATACATGCTTTAGCTTCCTATTAGAGGAAGCTTCTTCAGGGAAGAAACTATTTTTTTTTTTTTGTATTCTATGTAGGTACCTATCATGCTGCCTCACAAATAAGGATTCAATAAATATTTAATCAACAAAATATTGTATTTTCCTTAAAAGGGAATTTTCAAAAAAGATCTTATATCTTTGATATGTAAGCTAATTCTTTTATCCAAATGGCACCCTTCAATGTACAATGTACAAGGGTAATAAATCACTAATTGAACCTTGAGTGACTCAGTGGAATTAATACCATTTTGAAATAACTAATTTAGGTTAATCACAATCAAATAGAAATTGTCTATCATTGCACTAAATCCCCTATGAAAGATTTTGCTTTGGACCTGGATTTTCCTTGCAGATACTTTAAAGATATCACTCTTTAGGCTTTTGTGAAGCAAAGTTTTTATTATTATTATTATTTTTTTATTTCCATGTTAGTAAAAACATTTTTCCCCCTGAAAATTCAAATAGGTAAAATGTAGAAGCATGTTTTCCCCAGGTATACAATCCTTATTATCATTGGTTTAATTCCAGATCTGAGTACTGAAGTACTGATTATCATTTTCACCTTCAACTAATCACTTTTTGACATTGGATAGGGCATGTTGTGAATTTTAAATTATGAAGTGACTATTTTGTTATAAGGTTTCATAATTTCTTTTTTTCATATCTCATTATTGTTCAGGAAATCTTGAATTCCTATCCCTGTTCTTCTACTCAGCTGTGCATTATTAACAAAATAAAATGGATAATTGAAGCATCTATCCTTCTAATTTAAGTCAAATGCCAAATTGTTCTATCTATTGTCCACTCGCTCCCCTATTTTGGCTTCTGTTTTCTCTTCAGACAATAACGATTGGCAAGGCTGCCTCTTCCAGTTGGATAGGAATTGTATCGCTGGGTTTTTTTTTCTCCAAAGCCATTAGATATCCTCAGAGATTGATGACATTCAACAGATGTGTCTTGCTTTATGGCAATAAATATGTTTCCTAAAGGTCTGTAAATCACACGTGTACAATTTGAATCATGACTTATTTGAGCCAAAGGAGCTTACTATTTATTTAGAAAACTCTTCCCTGGAATCTTTTCACAGAAATGAAAAACCCATTCCTAGTGCGAATAATTAGTTCATTTCACCTGTTTTCTGGTGGATTTTTAGATATCAATTCCAATACTAAGTGGAGATCAAAGAATAGAAATGAAGCCAACATAGGGAGGAGATGATGATGACAGACTGATAAAGTTCTAATTGAACAGTCAAGGTCCCATGGGGTCTAAAAGGGAAGCTCTTCACAAATGTATCTAGCTTAAATCCATACAGATTTGTAACTAATTAAAACTGACATAATTAATAGGTGTGAAAATTTCATGTGTAAACTTGGTAAGTGATGATAGAGGGGAAAAAAGTTTTAAGTAGGGATTAAAGACCTGCTTTAGGCAGTTTCTCAGGAAATAAATTGAAGTAGAGGGTTGAAGCAATTATCTAGATAATTTAGGCAAAAATCTCCAGGTATTTCAAGCCGAAACTCACCCTCCGCCTGGCTTTGTTGTAGACACAGTTGGATGATACTATATCCTCCTTCAGCTGGAGGCCCATGAGCTTCCTCCACTCAGTGTCCACATGTGGTTCTCTATGTTGTGTAATTATTCTTACAGAGAGCAGGAAGGGAGACACCAAGGAAGAATTATTAATAGACTCTGTAAAGCACGTTTACTTCTTCCCAAGCAAAGTGGAAAATTGAGAGGACTGTCCAAATAATTCAAAGGGTCTCTGGACTCTGTATCTGGAATTTAAAGGTTCTGCTTTAAAAAGATTGATATGATTGATATGCAGGCCAGCATTTCCCCCCCCTTTTTTGAATGTCTCTCCTGAATGGCTTTGGAAAATTTCCATTGTTCCAGCCATATTAGTTTGCCCATTGTTTTTCTCATCAATATTTAGAGTACTAGTGAGAGCCAGAGGGTATTAGTAGATATAACCTGAAGGGTGATAGACCAAAGTCACTCCTGGATTGGGAGTCAGAAATATTGTTACTTAGTGTAAATGTGACCTAGCACAAGGCATGCGACCTCTGCTTCCCAGTTATGAAATGAAGGACTTGAAATCCATAGCCTCTAAGCACTGCAGAGCTATGAAATCATATAAGGAAATGCAGAGATTTTCAGGAGTCCAAGAATATCGGGTGTTAATTTTAGATTATTTCAGGGACAAGTCACTTAATTTCTCTCTGGTTCTCAGTTTCCTTGTTTGTAAAAAAAAAAAAAAAAAGTGATCAAGGTGATTTCAAAGGTTTGTTCTAGCTCTAACATTTTTTGATTCTATGAAATCATATATTACTGCCCTTTTATTTGTTATTAATGCCTACACAAAATAGAAATTCAACGAATAGGTTTTCCCATAGCTGATCGACTCTTTAAGTGTAGAATATCACAAAATGAAAATGTTACATTGTAAATTTATAATAGTTCTTTCCTGAGTAAGAGATGTTATGTTATTTTTAGCAATCTTTCATTAATATTAAAGGCCTGTAAGATTTAAAATTTCTAACTTAACGCTTTTTTAAAAAAAAAAAAAAGCAAAATGTTAGCTCATACTGGAACATTTAAATAATAAACTTTCTTCTGGCATTAGTAGTCAGTATCCATTATGGAATTCACAGGCTAAGATTACTTCAAGGTATGAAGTCTGGAAGAAAATTATTACACGTAGTCATTTCTTTTTCTCCCTCTAGATATTCGAATACCATTAATGTGGAAAGACTCTGATCATTTCAGTAATAAAGAAGGTATGTGTAAAAATTTTCTTAATTTAAATCAAAACGTGGGATTATTGAAAGCCAGTCTTTCTACAATGAGATGCAGATATCATTTGATTAATTGAAAGAATTTTGCTGAATTATTTAACAGACTGATGCCGTCTCTCGGTTGTAACTTCTCTCCAATTAGGATTATGCATGTCTGGTATATTTTTGGTTGTTGCTGGGAAAATGTGCAAAGCTATAGTTATGGTTAAAGTAAATAGGAGAGAAGTCGTGAGGGGAAGAAAGTTGATATTTATAATTGGACTGGCAGCTAGAAATACTTTACTGCCTCTTTACTTATTTATAACTCATTCCAATATTTAAGAATATGTAGCACAGGGTAGGCAAAAGAATCTGCATCTTAGTCTCTGATTTTCAGCATTTCATAGCGTCTTGGATGGTTTTTACAAATTCATGTACTTTCCAAGGTCACGGAGATTAACCCCAAATCATTTCCAGCTGTTATCCAACATAACATTCACCTTTGTTGTCAGTGGGTTCAGAAAGCCTGTGAAGGAAAAAAAAAAAACCCAACAAAGATCTTTTATCTGTACAATTTTTCTTCAATATTATATTAGCATATTTTTCTGCTGATTGATATTTCTTTAATAACTGGATCATATTCAGCATGATTAATTTTGCATGGAATGTCTGAAATTTGGTTAGTTTTCTATTATTTCCTTTAAGGAGTTAGTTATAGGCACTTCTAGAAAGGAGCATGTGTCAGAGTGGAAGATCATCTTTCCAATGATTACAGTAAAATCTCTCTTCTCGTTGGCGACATCAAATCTCCTCTGTGTGATTAGAAACCAGATAACTCAACTTGTTGAAATTATGTCCAAATCAGCATAAACAGGTCTGAAGTGAGAAGAGCGCCAGGAGAGTGATTCTCCTGGGATTAAAATACATGAGCATTTTATTCGTTCATGGACTTTGTAACATGAGTCTTGTCAGTTTAGCGATCTCTTATTTACTTGTCTGGGTTTCAGCTATGTTCCTGTTAGATGAAGTTATAGAATAGTTAAGCTCCAGAGAGATGAGACTTTGCTGTATAAGTGGAACTGTTGGGCTAATGCAACAACAAAATGTGAAGTACGATACTGACAGCCTCCAATTAGGTTACATATCCTCCTCCCCTTGCTTAAAGTGTTCATCCCTTACACAGATGCTCCATTGGCCATAGGAGCTTCTTTCCTATTTGAGATTTCTTTCATTGTCCTTTATCCACCCTCTATTTTTGACACTTGTCCCTCACTATAGTCTTGTTTCCACTTTTTCCTTAGCTCTAGAACCTGCCCTGGCCTTGGGGAGAAAGAAGGATATCTGTACTGCTCATCCTTATCTTTCACACCCCTGGTACTCTCTAGAAATATCATCAAATTTCTACTCCATCTCCTTTTTTTCCATAGAGAACTTGCTATGAAATAACTGCCAAGAACAAACTGATCTTACCCTGAATTCCCAATAAGGCCTCCTTGTCAAGGCTCAACATTAGTACTCCTCCATATCTACCTGCCACTTCTAACAGTCTCCATGGAAAATGTGCTTTAAGTTGAAACATATATTGGGGACTTGTCTGTATTGGGTTGTTTATGAAAATAAGAACTTTGGGGGGTACTGCCTTTGAATGTCATACTTAAAGGACAAGCTTATTGTGATTCAACTTTGCTAAAATATTGTTTATTTATTTATTTTAGGATCACAGCGCTATGCTATTTTTTGTTTGTTCAAGATGGGAACTGAAATTTTTGATACCAACATGATGATTGTCAATAAAACAATCACTGACTTATGTTTTGAAAATGTAACTATATTGTAAGTATTTCTCATCTTCCAAGACTAAAGACAGGCTAATCTCTTATTCAAAAAGGCATAGTAATACATGACACAAAAATTCACATTTTGAATTATTTGGGAGGCAAGAAGACATTTTTATTTCTACTGCTTACAGTACAAATGTGTTCTACAAGTAGAACACATACTAAGTGAATTTGAAAATAACATTACTACAGAGAGAACACATCTACATTTAATTTAAAAGAATTTTTAAAAATTTGAATGTTAAAATCTTTTATGTAGAAATAGCATATTCATAACAATGAATGTTTAAAGATTTATTGAATTGGATCAGCTTTTATAAAGTTAATAAGGGTTTGGTTGCTAGATCTCTTCCCATAATTAAATTAAAACTTTAGAACATCATAAAAATATTTGCTATTACAGCAGAATATCTTAACTATTTTGTGTCATGGACTCACTTAAAGATGTGCTAGAGCCAGCTCAGACCAGCTTGTGAGAACCAGTTGTTATATTTTCTGGGTGAGCATTTATATTTAGACAAATGCTGCAACTCAAAACTTGATTTATTGTTTTGTTGATTGCTTAAACATAGAAAAAGGATGAAGAAAATGGAAACAATGCAGATTAAACTGGTATCATAAGCATTTCCCATCCCACCCAAAATTGACTGTTAAACATTTACCAGCACACCTCTACATGAACTCAGTCTGATGAAGCTTATGGAGTCCTTCTCAGAATAATGGTTTGAAATGCCTAAAATAAAATGTACAAGATTTCAAAGGAAATCATATCATATTATATTAAATATTATCATCATTAACATATCAAATATTTTTTATTTTTAATAAGATTTTAAAGATAGTTTCTATTAAGAATTCATGTTAAGGACCCCCAAATAAGATCATATGTGCTCTAAGAAAGCTGCATCTTGAATCCCAAACAAGGAGGCTATTATTAGGTAGGCTTGCCTCCACAGTAATCCTGAAATATGGGGACAACAGCCCTTGATCTAGTGACTTCTTATCTGTTGATACTTTTTTCCCCAACATTACAAAAGAGTTAAAAAAAAAGAAGAATTGTAGTGATGTTTGAATGTTGTTTATTGTCTGACTATAGAACCAGATAGAGTTCTTTTGGTAGGCTTTAAAATCATTGTTGACTAAAAGACTTTCTCCACCCCTTTTAGATCCTCTTGGCCCTCACCATTATATGATTTCTGTTTATTCCTAGAATCTTAAAGGATTGGCAGCACCTAGGTCCTGGGCTCTTGTCCCCCTGGATATCTCCTCTGTTCTTTGTGGAGCCAGAGAATGACAATAGCTCATATTTCTCTAAAATGATAGGCACATTAACCTGAGTAGGGATTTTTATTATCCCCATTTTACAGATTAATATACTAAAGCTGAGAGAGGTTAAGGGAATTCCCCTTATGATCACAGATCATCACTGAAAGAGGCAAGATGGACACCCAAATTTTGCCTGAGTTTTGTGCATTACACATAATTTTGCTGTATTTAAGACCCAGTGTATGTGGTCCACAGATCAAGTGTTATGGTGGTAAATTGTGGGGCTTATACCTCTTTAATCCTCTTCCTGTATTTTATTTTACACACAGAATTCAAAACCCACAAGACTCACATTATTGCCAGTCAGTAGCAAAAATGGGTGTAACCCAGGCTGTATTTGTGAATACCGAAAACATTACCTGGATAGATCAGTCCTTGAAAAACACTCTCTAAAAATAGCCTGAAAGTTGAGGAGCAAGTATCTTCTTTCAAGTTACCTGAGATTATTTTCATCTCCATTAATAGATATTTCTTATTCTTTTTAAAGCCAGAATTAGCCTGAGGTTCATTCTATTTTGCTGGTGTGGTGAAATAGCCACTAAGCCAATTTTTCCCCCCCTGAAAACTCAAGTCAAAATCTTTTGCAGGAAAAGAAGCAAATTAAAAGTTATTTTGAAAAAGAAAAAAGCACAATTTACAACTAAAAATCATCCTGGTAAATATTTTAAATGTTTAAAAAATAAACCCTGACAAATGTTTAAAATGCTTTTTTAGAATGTGCTTTTTGTTATGATAATTGTTTCTTTTAATAAGAATTCAGTATTTATGAATCTCTGTTTTTCCTCTAAATATTGACATTTGTTAGTCATTACTAGGAATACTGTATGTTTAAAAGTTGCCAAATAATAAACTACAGAAATATCTGGAAGTTATTTCTTGGGTTTATCCAAACTATAGATTGTTCATTTAAATCTTAAAAGGCTAAAGCTGCATTTTTAAAGTCTCTAAGGCTTTTCATTTTTCCATCTGCAGGCAGCATCTGCTGCTGATGATCCACTTATTTAGGTCCTAAGTACATTTTCTTGTTGGTTATAAACACTATATTTTTCTGTTGTAAAGGCTGGTGTCATGGAAAAGGCTATCTGGAATGGGCCAAACTGGCTTCAACATACTTCTGTGGTTTATGATGTCATTCTCTAGGACATCTATACCTACCCTGTGAGCACCCCAAATTAAACCAAATAATGAAATATGAATTGTAGCTGGGGGCCAAGGGCAAGCTGGGCTGAGGATGCAGAATCTTGCCAACATTGCAGGCTTTAGGGGAAAACCTACAAATGAGCCGTTGTGAGGGTGATATTGACATAAGATCATTTGATAAAAATAGTGTTTTGGAGCAATAAAGTCACTTCAGGAAATGAGCCATTTAATGTAAATACATTAAAAGTATGTCCATGATAGAAATGACAAAGAGAAATAATAATGTGGGGAAAATGAATTACATTTACATTTTTTTTAAAAGCATCTATTCTGAGCTAAGGTACTCACTGTATAAGCTATTCCTTGGTAACTCCAGAAATTTCAATAACTCATGTTATTAAGGTACTAAATAATAAAGACTTTGAGAATCTAACTCATTAGCATATATTAACATAAGCTGATTTCAAATGTTGATTTAGAGTATCTGTTAAAAAAAAACATCAATGAGAAATTTCTTGGCTCTTATCAATAGCCTTTTATGTCATGTCTACATTTCCATTTTGTAAAAAACTGACTGAAAAGGCTAAAGTTATGTATGTGTTTGTTTTTAGTAATGAAGCGGGGCCAGACTTCCAGATAAAGGTAGAGGTCTATAGTTGCTGTGTTGAGGAAGCATCTCTAGCAAATGCACCAAGAACACTTGCCAAGAGACTGAGAAGGTCTCTCAGTAAAACTACAGCAAAAAAAGTCAGTTGTATGCTGCAAGATGACCTTGAAACTGACTTTTATTTCAACCCAGCAAAAATGTAAGTAGTTTAATTAAATATAGCTATTTTAGTATATGTGAATATAAGTATACATTTGTGTCACATAATGTCACTTTTTTTCCACCTCTGTCTACTAGACATTGTGTTTCAAATGGGGGGAAAAAATCCAAATATAGAAAGGAAGCTACAGTTGTCCCAATAATTAATTGGCCAGGGTACTCCTTTGAAGTCAGGAAGTCTAGAGGCTGCCTATTTTCATTGAAGAGGCCTTGGCTGGGGAATCTTTGTCTGTATTTCTCATAAGGGTTATCTGTGTGTTGAAGTGTTTACATGCTATCTGTCTTAATAGTTGGGGACCCTGCTGCTTCTAGTAGGCAGTAAGTACATTATGCTTCCTTCTTATTATAAGGTATGCTGTTAGCCAATTTAACAGGCTGTCACTCAAGAAAATGTTCCCTTGTTAGTCAGAAAATGGTTGCTATCAGGTATGTAATTCATTGGCAAAGCATTGACCAAGCTTTTGATGAGTTTAATGTCAATGACATTTTGGTATTAGTCAATATTTTTGGTATAAATTAAAGACATTAGGGTTCCTGAAATTATGAGTTCTGAAAATGGTTAATGAATTTTCTCTGAATGAACAGCTACAATGAAATAGCCTGTCTCTTAGTGCCAAATGTAATGTAGAGGGCGCTTGACTGTCTTAGAGGGAAGTCAATCAGCATGATGGAAAGCAGCAGTATCGGACTCATAGAAACTAGGACTCCTAACCCTCATTAAGCATCCCTGTGCTCATGGACTTAGAAAACTATCTCTTTCATTAACGCTGCTCTGTGGTAGCACACAGAAATGTGGTGAGCCCCCGCCCTGGGCCGTGTGCACTATGCATGGGCTTCTGCACTTCAGGAAAACCTAGGTTCAGGTCCCAGTTCACACCCTGAGTAGCTGCATAAGCCCAGAAAAACCGCTTCAATTCTCTCAGCCTCTATTTGCTCATCTGTAAGATGAAAAGTTGGATTGGATGGCCTTCCAGTTCTCTTCTAGCTCTCAATCAACCAGGTGAAAAACCTAGTGCCCAGGAAGGGTGACTGCCTCTTGGACCACAGTTTCAGGCCAGGTTCTCTGAATCCAAATGGTTCTTTCGGCTCCATCATACTGTCATTGGGAAATGCCTTCATAACTCTCAAAGCAATTTTTTCTTTTTTTTTTTTTTTTGATTTGAGCAATTAATTTTTTTTGATTAGGAGGGCTTTAGTGAGTTGGGTTTGGTTTTTTTTAATCTTTGAGAAGCTTTTACTTTTTTTTTCAATTACATGTAAAAACAATTTTTGAAAATAATTTGAGTCCTCCCCATTTTGAGAAGGAAGTAGTTTGATATAGATAATACATGTGCAGTCTTGAAAATCAAAAACTTAGCCAAGTTACAAAAGAAAATGCAGACAAAAAAAAGCCAAAAATAAAAAAAAATTAAATAGCATATACTTCAATCTGCATTCAGACATCAATTCTTTCTCTGGAGGAGAGTAGCATTTTTCATTGAAAATAAGTCCTTCAGAATTGTCTTGGATAATTGTATTACTGAGAGTACCTAAGTCATTCATGGCTGATGCTGGTACAATATTGCTGTTACTATGTACATTGTTTTCCTGCTTCTACTCATTTCACTTCTCAAAGCAAAGCTGAAAGAGTTCTATCCAAAGGGTTGGGAATAATGTCCTTGTCTAGATATGTCTAAGCTCCCAGATGAACATTCTGAAAGGGACAGAGAGTATGTGTGCATTGTAGTAGGTTTGATAAAAACAAAACAAGCGCCAGCACATTATTTTACACCACCGAGGAGATGGGAATTTATAGATTTTTATACCACTGAGAGCTAGATGTCCGGTTGAGTGATACCGTTACAAAGGTCATTGATAAATCCATTTTAACCACCCATGGTGTGAATTCTTAACATTTCAGATTCTATTGTTATATAAAAACCACAGTCATTTGTTAAATGATTTTAGGCTTAGAAGTATTAATAACCTTTATTGGTGCAAGCCAATTGAATTTGAAATTTGAATTCAAGTTGAAATTTATTCAATTGAAAAATATACGAAAAAATAAGGAGATCATTAGAAAAATATTAAAGGTTTTAAAATGTGCTAGTATTTTCAGGTAAAGGACTCCAGCAGGCATTTTACAAATGAGGAAACTGTAATCCAAAGAAGTGAGGAGACGTATTCAGAGTTACACATGGTGAAGCTGAGATTAGAGTACTTACTCTTTCTCCGTTGTTCTTGATTTTGAAAACAAATCAATCTGTTTGTTTTGACATGGTTTTTGAATTTTGAGTTCCATATCATCTCCCTCCTTTCTACTTCCCCTTCACCCCCTGAAAAGGCAAACAGTGCAGTATCAATTATACATGTCAAATCATACAAAACATTACCATATTAGTCATATTACACAAATAAAAGCAAGAAAATACTTGAATCTGTGCTTGTAGTTCATTAGTTCTCTCTGGTGAATGACATTTTTTTCATCATTAGTCCTTTGGAATAGTCTTGGATCGTTGCATTGATCAAAGCAGTCAAGACTTTGGTAATTGATCATTAGAACAGCATTGCTGTTACTGTGTACATTCTCACTTCTCTTTGCATCAGTTCACATAAATCTTCATATGTTTTTTTCTGAATCCTGCTCCTCTTTCTGCTAACATATCTTATAGCACAGTCATAAGTCACACAACTTGTTCAACCACTTCCAAATTAGTGAGCATCCCCTTAGTTATTTTCCAAAATGGTTGAGTTAATTCACAGCTTCACCAATAGAGTTGTCTTATTTTCCTTTTTCTTTGATCTTTTTGGGATACAGCAAATTTAGGGTTGTTCTACAGAATAGCTGGACCAGTTCACTATTCCAACAATTGTTTAATATACCTATTTTCCCTCAATCAGTAGTGATTTTTTTCATATGACTATTGATTGCTTGATTTCATTGTGTAAAAACTGCTTGTTCATATCCTTTCATCTATCAATTAGGAAATAGCTCTTTTTTTAATAAGTTTGACTCAGTTCCTTATTTGAGAAATGAAACTTTTATCAGAAAATTGCTATAAAATTTTTAAATAATTCATTGTCTATGGAACTTTTTAGCAAGGTATAGTTTCCTTCCTTATCTCTTTTAGTTAGGTCTGTTTTTGCTTTTGCTTTGAAATCAGAATTACTTGTCCCTGCCTTTTTTAACTTCAACTGAAGCACTATTTTTTTTTTTAGATTGATAAAAGAGGTTTATTATTAGATAAGCAAAGTTAAAGTATAGGCGAAAGTAGAGATAAGGAAGGCACTGGACAGAGGGTCCAGTGGACAGAGGGTCCTCACATGGTAGCCATGTTTGGAATCTCTGCCAACTGAAGCACTATTGATTCTGATTCTGATACCTGTTACTCCCAAACCTTCCTCCCCCCACTTCCTCACCTCCCCACACACATCCATTCTCAGAGTTACTATAATAGCTCTGCCTTATGGGCAAATTTTTCCCATACTATCTCTTCCAGTTCATCTCTCATTTCTATTTTTTAAATCATTCCAACTTAATTGATGCACATTCATGCCTTCAGTTTAAGTAGACTCCTAACTGCCCTAATAATGCAGTTGTTAGGAGTTTTATGTATCATCTTCCCATATAGGAATAGTTATTGAATCCCTTGGATAATAATCTTTTATGTTTACCTCAGTTCTTCTGTTTGAATGTCAGATTTTTTATTTAGCTCTGGTCTTTTCATCAGGAATGCTTGAAAATTCTCAATCTCATTAAATATTGTGAAATATTAACAGTTAAATTAATATGTGTTAATTATTAAGTTTAACTTTATTGAATTCCTTGTTTTCTCTTTTCTGTTTACTTTATATAATTTCTTTTGAGTCTTATATTTGGAAATCAAATTTTCTATTCAGTTCTGTTTTTTTCAACAGGAATTTAATTTTATTAAATGCATATTTTTTCCCCCTGAAGAATATAGTTACCATTCTTGGTTGTAATTCTAGGTACTTTGCCCTCTGGAATATCATATTCCAATCCCTTCTACCCCTTTAAAGTGAAAGCTGCTAAAACTTATGTGATTCTGACTGCTTCATGATACTTGAATTTTTTCTTTCTGGATGCTTGCAATATTTTCCCTTTGATCTGGAATTTCTGGGAATTTTTGAGGGATATCTTGCAGGAAGTGATGGGTGAATTCTTTCAATTTCTGTTTCACCTTCTGGATCTAGGATGCCAGGGCAGTTTTCCTTTATAACTTTGAAATATGATTTCTAGGCTTTTTTTTTTTTTGGTCAATTTCCAGGAAGTAATATTTAAATTGTCTATCCTTTAGATATTTTCCAGGTCAGTTGTTTTTCTGATGTTTTTCTGATTTTTCCTTTTTCCTTTCACCTTTTTACTTTTATAACTTTGTTTTATTTTATTGTTTCTTGATGTGTTTTGAAGTCATTAGCTTCCATTTGCTCAATTCTAATTTTTAAGGAATTATTTTTTTCTTTGAGTTTTTGTACCTCTTTTACCATAGGTCAATTGTTTTTTAAGTGTTATTTTTTTCAGTATTTTTTAGGCCTCTTTTGTCAAGCTATTCTGGTTTTGTAAATTTTTTTTTACATAATTCTCATTTCTTTTCCCAAATTTGCTTCTACCAATTTTATCTCCAGCACTATCAACTTTATTTCCAGTAATTCTTGTTGGACATGGATCCAATTAACATTTTTCTCTTAGACTTTGCTTGTAGATGCTTTCATATTGTTATCTTCTGAGTCTTGATCTTCCTTTCTCCCATAGTAGCTTTTTATGGCGCAGTTCTTTTGTTCATCTTAACTACCTACCTCTTGACTTTGAACCTCTAAAATAAAGTCAGGCTTTGCTCACTTATGGGTAAGGAGGCACTGTTCCAAACTTTTTTCACG
Organism: Antechinus flavipes; assembly: GCF_016432865.1. Taxonomy (NCBI): domain Eukaryota; kingdom Metazoa; phylum Chordata; class Mammalia; order Dasyuromorphia; family Dasyuridae; genus Antechinus; species Antechinus flavipes. Next base: position 663,068,442 of record NC_067399.1, read on the forward strand.
CTGCTGTTTTCAGAGCTAGTTCTGGAGTCTGTAAGTGTTTGGTTCTTCCAAGATGATGTTATCCTAGAAGAGGTATGGTTACTGCTCTCCAAGTCTATGCCACAAGTACTAGTACTTCTCTTAGCCTTTGAATATACAACTAGAGTCCCTGTTCCCTTATGGCTGACTTCTTGTGGGCTCTGCCACTCAAATTTTATTTGAGGAGATATTTTATTTTGTAAATTTTATTTCATTTGAGGAAACATTTTGAAATTGTTTGGAGGGCATTGTTGGAGATTTTAGATGAGTTGCTGCCTGTATTCCACCATCTTATTCCCCAGTGTTCTTTCAAAACTTTCTGAACAAATCCCAAAGCAATATTATTTAAAAGACTGAGCAGAGGGTTTAGAAATGAAGAATCTAAATCTTAATTCACATCCATTTTGTGCCAAAAGATGACCAAATAATAGAATCAATATTTTATTTCAGTCTGGTGATATCCTTTTGAGAATTTTGAGAGGGATTTTTGAGGGTTGCATCATTGACTAGTATGTCTTGAATTAAATAATTTATTGGTAAAGCCAAGCATATATTATTCTTGGCAGGCGTCATTTCTTTTTGTCAATCAGACTGAAAACCTTTGAGAGTGAGCCTTGTGCTACTGATAGACTCTGTGACTGAGGGAGTCGTTTTACTTGTCTGGGACTGGAGTAGAGAAGGCTTGGCTTAGAGGGAGCTGCCCTCGGACAGCCATCCATTCCAGGGAAATTGCCTATCTGGGCTCTGACTCCAAATTTATATCTCAAAAATACTACCTTCATGCTGCTTCCCCTTTCTTCTGTTTTCTTAACTTAATAGATGACCACCCCCTCTGGGAGATCCCACTCAGGCTGTTGCACCGACAGCAAAGCTTCTGCTTGACTGTATCAGAGGCTCTCTCAGCCTGTTTGCCATTCTTGATCTGTTAGTGAGGATGGTTTTATTTCTATAGAATAAGAAAGCTGTCAAAGAAACAAGTCCTCTCCTTCCCAGATGAAGGCAAACATGGAAACAGCTATGTATATAGTTCAGGAAGAGTTGTTATTGTTTGACCTTCCTTCTTGAAAAGGACCAGGACATTAGGGAGGTGATGTCATGACATGCAAATGAATTGGATTGAAGGGAGGGAGGGAGGGCTGGGCAAGGTCACCTGCCTCACTTTTCCCTCCAGAGCCATCTGGGTCCAATGGCCAGATGGAGATCAGGATGACAGGAGATGGCCCTGGATGAACTGGGGGCTTGGCCTTTTTTAAGCGAAAGTCTTCAATGGGGTCTTAATTTGACTGAGGCCATAGCCATTCGATGATTATGGCTAATTTGCAATTGAGGCAAGAATGTCTTTTTTTACCTAGTCCAAACAAACAAACAAAAATCACAAATAAATCTGGGAGGAGAAGAACCTCAAAGTTTCTGGCCAAAGCAGAAATGATTGTTATTTACATTCAATTTGAGTCCTTCAATACCCAAATAATGACCAAATGAGACTTGGCTTAGGACCTCTTGGTGGCCAGTGAGAATCAGATTAGTTTTGGTTTAAGGCCTGCTCATTGAAAAAGAAATCTAGCCAGTAAACCCCAAGATATCTTGGGAGGGTTCTAGAAGAGTAGAATTTGTAGTGTCTGAGCTATGATCTCTGAAAGTAGCATTATAGCAAAATTCACATATTGGAAATTTGAAGTAGATATTGAGAAGCAATGTCCATTAATTGATCATCCTGAATGAAGGAGTGTGTCCAGATCCATTCATGATCAATTGGAAAGAATGGCAGTATAGTTTGTGGAAAGATTGTGAACCTGGAGCTCTGTGCTGGTGCTGGCATAGGCTTAAACTGGCTGAATATCCTCGCCTCATCTGTAAAACCTCCAGGTTCCAATTAGTTCTTTCTATTAATGTATAAGTCAAAATGTCTCTAAACCTAATTTTCCTCTGTAAAATAGAAGGATTGAAGTAGGTGATCTAATATCCTTTTTATCCCTAAAATCATAGGCTTTTATAATTCTACAATTCTGTCTTGCTCCCCTTTAAAAATGAGAACATCAGCATTACAATAATATCCTGTAGTATGGCAGGTAGATTGCTGACATTAAAAATGGTTTATGTGGAAATCTAAAGTGTAAAAATGGTGTCCTAGAAGGTCTGGGATTTATTCCACTTGACACTTTTTCAACTGCCCATCCTATTACCAGAATCAAAAGTAGAAAATAGACGGCTGCTGCGATGGCTTTCCTTAAAAGGAACTCGTGAGTCATCTTTTATTAATCAGAATCGGCATAAACAATACCAGTAAATCTCTAGTCAGTGGACCCACCTGGAGCCAAGGCCACTTTAGCAATTTAGCCATATCTTCATCTTTCTGGTCCTCCTCAGTTTCCCCATCTGAAGAATGCCAGTGTAGGACCAAAGAATCTTGGCAGTCCCACCTTGCTCTCTGTTGGAGGATTCTGTGAATTTTAGAAACATGATGTGTTTCTTTAGCATGCCTTTTAAAGTACCCTTCTATTTTCCTCAACATTTTCTGAACAATAAATTGCCATGCTGATTAGCCTATTTGGTTTGAAAAATAGTCACTGATTAAATTTTTGGGAACTCAAAAATGTTGAGGTTGGCTAAAAGGAATGAATGTAATGTTTTAGAAAGAAAGGGGAATACTGACAAGAATATTTTTAAAGTGAGGTCATTGTTATTTTTGGCAGAATTGTTATAATTAGTCATGTTTGAACAATGAGGTAACTTGAAATATCAACATGCATTATTTTATTTGAAAGAAGACACGGTACTTTTAGGGGTAAATTTTTAATATGCTTCCTGATTGGATTCATTTCTCCATTTTATTGACAAAGCATAGGACTTTGGTCTTGTGTAACATATAGTTAGATTCTTAGCCCCTCAATTTGCTGCTTGCTGATTTGGTACCTTTTTAGGGTATCTTTTTTGTCACTTGGGTTTGATTTCAACAAATCACTCTAAGTGCATTAAGTATCTCTTATTTTAAGTAATCAGAGAGTGAAAACCTCAACTTGGAGATGATCCCTTTACAAAATGAGTCACTTTAGAGATTTCCTTAAATAGAAAATGTCCCTGATACCTTTAATAAAAAGATTAAATCTGGAAAAGTAGCTTTAGGTAAAACTAAACATGAAGTCATTTTGTAAAGTGAGTCACTTTCTTGAATCCTTGGAGCATCTGTGACACCATCAAGGTAGACACTGCTTTCATTGATATCATTCTTCCCTGTGGAGTATCGTCTCCTACCCCAGCTGGGCCTGTGGTCATTTTCCATCCTTGGCAAGGTGGGGATACCGTTTAGAGTTTTACTTGATGTAGCTTTGGAAACCTCTTGGGTCACTTCCAGGCCACGATGAGGCACAGAGGAAGTGAGGTGGACTTTTATTAAAATATTTCACTGCTATGAAAAACACTGAAGCTTTCTGAAGGTGATTGAATTATGAAGCACTAACATAAAGAAACAGCATGGTTGTTAGAGTGGAAAAGAGTTGTGAGTTTAGATATTGCCTCTGACACCTATAGGTTATGTGATTCAGTTTCCTTGTCTGTAAAATGGGGATAATATTTGGTATTCATTCCAGAGGGCTTATGTGAAGATCAAAAAAAAAAAAGAGATACTTTTAAAGCATGAAGGTATCCTGATTCTTATCTCTAAGTAAAATCAATAACACAGATTGAAAATATTTTCTTTCCTGCTATTTTAAAGTGTCTTGTGTTTTTTTTTTGCCTCGTTCTCTTAAAAAATAATTTTTTTACACCATTCACTTTCCTCTGAACATTCCCTTGAGCAAAGAAAAGCCTTTAAATAAAATTTAATTCTATTTTCATAGTCCTGCCTCCTCTCTGCTAAGAGGAGGAAAGAGTACACTCAATAAAGTCTTAAAAGGATGCATATGCTGAATGTATTGCAAATATAATCAAAAGATTTTTTTAGGTAGAAAAGACCAGAGAAAGAAGGGAGAAAACCATGTCTAGAGACCAATGAAAAAAAGTGTAAGAAAAGTAGCTATTGGAAACCCAAATGTTCAAAAGAGATAATCCAAAAAAGGATTTCAAGATAAAACCTGGGGCCTCAGATATCTTGGCAAGCATCAAAAGGAAATGGGTATCAGAACCCGGGAGGACAAGGTCCTTGACCAGAATGTGGCTCTATAAAGTGTTCCTTACAGAAAGGAAATAAGACAGGTAAAAAGAGAAACAGGAGCATTGTGGATTATGTAGGTCTGATTATATCAGGAATTCTAGGAACCGAAAAGTTGTGTTGGAGGGCACTTGATTGGATATTAACTGCTGGGGAGACAACATGTGGAAGCAATTATGTCATCAGAGTCTATTACAGATCACCTGGACAAAAAGAAAAATCAGATGACGGGCTCAGGAAACAGATGACATAGTTGGTTCCCTGGCATGATGTAGTAATGATGGGCAACTTCAGTTGTCCAGACATTTGCTGGAGGGCTTCGTTCAAAGCAGAGCAGCCTAAATAATCATGAGAAATGGTTAAATCAGTAATTGATACACAACACGAGATGGGAGATAGTAAGAGGCCATTTAGGTCCATGATTGAATATTGGGAGAGATGGCTAGTGTGATGGTCTGATTTGAGGGATCATGGTATTAAAGGAGATATACTGAAGGCCTTGGAAAGGACAAACATTTGTCTCAATTTTCAAAAAATGGAACAGAATGGGATCTATAAAGTAAAGATCAGTGAACTTAGCTTCAATTCTTGTGAAAGTATATTATTAAAGATCTTCTTAGTAAGTCTCAATAAAAATAAGTGGCAACCTAAAAAATAGCTGGCACAACTTCAAAAACAAGCCTTCTCTTCTCTTTTTCTTCTTTCTTCCCTTCTGTTTCCTTCCTTCTTTTCTCTTCCCTCCTTTTCTCCTTCCTTTTTTCCTTCCCTCTCTCCCTGTCTCCCTTCATTCTTTTCCTTTTTTTTTCTAGAGTTACCAAACAAGTAGATGAGAGGTGCATTTACTTATATTTTAGCAAGTGTTTGAAATATCACATATTCTCATGACAAAAATGGAGACGTGGGTTAATTGATAATGTTGTAGACAGATTTGGAACTGTTGAATGGACAGACCCAGAGAGTAGTCGTTACTACTTCAGTGGCAGCTTAGAAAGATGTCTACAGTGGAATTTACTCAAGAACCTGTGCATGGCATTGTGCTATTAAAGACATAGACAATATTCTCATTAAATTTGAAGAGCATAAAACTAAGGATGATGGTTAATATAATAATTGACAGAGTTTGGATCCAAGTAGACCTGGTGAGATGAAAGTTAACAGGAGAAGTGTAAAGCCAAATGCTTGGATTAAGAAATTGACTTTATAAATGTTAAATTTATATACATGGTTCAATAGCACTTGGTCTGTAAATCACCAGGGTACTTGTGATCTTGGGCTCTCTGTATCAAGAGAAGTTACAAGATCACAAGCCCTCTGTTGTCAACCTCATTCAGTCTGTCACATCTGGAATGTTCACTTCTAAGCAAATCATATGAAGGACATTGATAAGATGGTAAGTGTCCAGAAAAGACTGTCCAGGAGGATGAAAGGCTTTGCATTTATGCCATGAGGATTGGTTAAAAGGGCTGGGGATGTTTAGTTTATAAATAGAAGACTCAGGAGAGAATTGATGGTTATCTTCAAGTAGTGGGCAACATCATTTCCAGGGAAATAACTGGAAAAAGTGACCAGGCATATTTAGACTTAATGTGAGGAAGAGCTTTCAGGAAGTGGGTTGGATTATCTAAGGAAAGGCTAGATTGCTGCTTGTTGGGTTTTTTCCAGAACGACTTGAGCTAGGTCCTTCTGATTTCAAATTCTATCGTCCTATGATTCTGTGTGTTTCCTCCTCAGTTCTCTAGATTGGTTATTATAATCGATCATAGTTCTGTTTCCTCTTACTGGTTTTGTTTACATTATTTTAGTCATTGGATAGAATGCTCTTGTAGTTTTTTATATCAAACTACATCCATTCAGATAAATCTTGCAGTATTTCTCTAAGTTCTTTATCTTGATTATAATAATTCATAAGCTACATTTTATTCATCCATTTTCCAGATAATGGGTACTTACTTTGTTTCCAGTTTTTATCTACCACAAAAAAGTATTGCTTAAACAATTTTGTTTTATATTGGATCTTTTCTCTTGTCTTTGATTTCCTTGAGGAATTAAATATTTGTAAAATGCTTAGCCTACTGCCTGGTACATAGGAAGCACTTAATAAATGCATATTCCGGTCTCTCCCTTAGTCCCTCCTCGAAATATATTTAGTAGCTCAGTAGATCAAAGAATACGAACAGTTTAGAGGCTTTTCTTACATAATTCCAAATTGTTTCCTAGAAAATCAAAGCTCCACCAATGGTATGTTAATATCTATGCCTTCTCCTTTGGGGATTTTCAGATTAAGAAATAGAAATAAAGACTGAATGTTTACATTAGAAATTACATAGCAAGAGTTGTTCAAGATTTCTAAAAGATTTCAGAAGATTTTCTTGTCCTCTGATTTTTCTTGAAATTAATTGTGGGATGTGGTCCCTGGTCTCACTCATGGAGCCATCGTTCTAACAGTGAACAACATAAAAGAACAAAAAAATAATTCAACAAAACTTATCTATCCATTTGAGAGTGACTGTAACATTTCATAGCCCTGGTTCCCTACATCTGCAAAGAGAAAACAAGTACATTTTCTGTAATTTCAAGTCTCTTCCTTGGGGATAAGCTTGGTTATTGTGATTGCAGCTTTCAGTTATTTTGGTCATGGTTTTTTCCTATTGTCATTGTTTGACTAATTCCCAATTTGCTTTTCTCTGCATCAGTTCATCTAAGTCTTCTTTGACTTCTTTGAATTCTTCATAGCATCATATCTTATGGCTCACTCACAAATTTTGCTTAGCCATTCCCTAATTGGTGGACATTTAATTTGTTTTTAATTTTAGTTTGGCAAAAGATTTACTTTAATTCCATCCCCTTCAATGACCTCCTCTCCTGCCTCCCTGGCATGGTGGGGACTCTCAATTCTTAAAGATTGGACTAGGGCTCCTACCAAATCTTACTGACTCATGTGGCCAGCCAGAACCTGGATGTTATGCAAAGATGTACCTGGGAGACTTGATAACTTTCAAAAAACATTGACTAAATATGGAAGTTGTGAACTTCATTAGTGTAAGAAGAGATAATCCATGAACTTATCAGTTCTTGATGCTGAGTAAAATGAGCAGAACCAGGAGATCATTATACACTTCAACAGTATGTTGATGTATTCTGATGGAAGTGGATATCTTAGACAAAGAGAAGATTTAATTCAGTTTCAATTGATCAATGATAGACAGAAGCAGCTACACCCAGAGAAGGAACACTGAGAAATGAATGTGGACTACTTGCATTTTTGTTTTTCTTTCCTACTTATTTTTACCTTCTGAATCTGATTCTTCTTGTGCAACAAGAGAACTATATAGATCTGCACACATATATTGTATCTAGGATATACTATAACATGTTTAACATGTATAAGACTGCTTGCCATCTAGGGGAGGGGGTGAAGGGAGGGAAGGGAAAAGTCAGAATAGAAGTGAGTGCAAGGGACAATGTTGTAAAAATTAGCCATGCGTGTTCTGTCAATAAAAAAGCTAAAATTAAAAAAAAAAAACTTACCAGTTCTTATTGTGACAGTTTTATTTGCATTCAGCTTTTACTGACTCTCCTGTTATATCACCTTCCAGCATATAGCTAACATAGAAACATGCACAACAGCACATATATTCTTTTTTAAAAATTTTATCAAAGCTTTTTATTTTCAAAGCATATGCATGGATAATTTTTCAACACTGATCCTTGCAAAAATCTTGCGTTCCAAATTTCTCCTTCCTTCCCCCCACCCCCTGCCCTAGATGGCAAGTAGACTAATACATGTTAAACGTGTTAAAATATGTTAAATCCAAAATATGTATACATGTTTGTGCATTGCCTCACAAGAAAAATCAGATCAAAAATTCAAAAGATTTTTTAGGTAGAATGAGAAAGAAAACAAAATGCAAGCAAACAACAAAAATGAGAATGTTATGTGGTTATCCATATCCAGTTCCCATACTCCGAGTGCAGATGACTCTCTTTATTTACCATTGAAACTGACCTCAATCATCTCATTTATACAAATTCTAAAGGCCCCTCAACACTAGCATTATTATAATACTCTGTAGCAGCACTAGGCCATTCTTGGATTATCATTTGAGACAATTAATTGTGCTGTGTTTGGTTTTATACCTTTAATTTTTAAGCCAAAGGCAATTCCAAATGTTACTTTCCTTAAAAAAAAAAAAAAAATCAGATGTTTTTGGAAAATAGTGAGGAAATTGCATCCACTGATGCAATTTGACTCCTACTGTATACCATAGACTTCAGTTCAGTGACTTGACCAGGGTCATACATTCAGAATGTGACAGTTCAATTTAGGTCCAAGCCTTCTTGATGCTGATGCCAGCTTCTTCTCCATTACAGCTTAATCATTTTTGAAAATTGTTACAAATAAAAAGCAGAAAAATTAACTTGCTTCTCATTAATTTTATGTGAGAATATGCTCCGTATAATGTGATGAAATTGCTGTAATTCCTAAAAATTTCTAACAAGGGACCACTATTGGATTTCAGTAATTCACCTTACTATCTCGTGCCATGGAGAAAAGCTCCAAATCTTTGAACTAATTAAACCTTAGGGGAAAAAAACCAGCTATCAAGTTGTCTAGAGTAAATGTTCCAAAGAAACATATCTACCTGTGTGATTATGTTTGCATATCTGTCTCTTTTTATAGAGAATTTTTCAAATAATTTGAAAACATTACTTAAAAACATGAAAGGGAAATAAGCCTCTCATACTGTTGGGTTGTTAATGTGGGATCAGACACTTTCCTCTCACATAATCCCCATGCACTGAAATGTTTTCTCTCTGAAATCAGGAGCTGTTCTGAAATATTTATTTAGAATTTCTCTTACTTTTTAGGGGTGTAAAGTACAGTTTGCTAGCCCATACTACTCTGACCTTGGAAAATGCCGATGAAAGCTTCAGGACCCACACTCTTACTATTACTGGAAATGGTAAGTCTATTGAGTTGCATAAAACACACAGATAGCTAATATAATGCTCATATTATAACATGTTTCTTTCAAAGATGCATCTGTTTTCTTCAATCTGTCAGTGGATTTGTGTTCACAAGTATTATTCACATGACCTCTCAAAGTGGCTTTCAAATTTGAGTTTTTCTAGAAACTCTTTGCTTTTTCTAGAGACAAAGTAATTGAGGGATGGAATGGGAAGGAATGAGAGTATTTATCTGAAATATTCCCATCACAATGTGACCCAAGAGAAAAGTGTTATGGGTCCATTTCCTGTCTTAGGAAAGAGACACCCCCATTGCACTTCCCCTGGGCAGCTTTGGGGGCATCTGGACACTTTGCTAATAGACTTGAAATGGAGGCACCCACCCCCTCTGGTGGTAGGAAGCAGATAATACCTGTGTTCATGTAATAAGAGGGTAAGAGTAGGTCAAATCTTCAATTCCTGGTACTTTTTGAGGTCTTGTGAGCAATATCAAAAGAAGGATGGCAGGTGCAGCTGAGTAGAAAGAAGTGTCCATCTTTTCATATCTACTCTGGTTTGGAGAAAACTGGAAGTGGGAAGAGGAGCATGGGAATTTAGGAGGCTTACAAAAGCATATGTTGGATAGCCTTGATCTTTCCCTTAGGTGGTTTCTATCGAAGATAAAACTAAAAAACAAAAACAAAAAAGATTTTTGAAAAATAATTTGATTTTTTTTTCATTTTTAATTGAACATATTTTAAGAATTAGACAGAAATCAACAACACAATAATAGTTTAATGGTTAAAATGTAATGACCATACATTGATCAGAACAATACTTTATGTTCAGGTGCTAATGAGAAATTGTCGCTGGAACAGAATCTTTTTTTTAGGCACTGCTTTCCCATTCAAATTCAGAACTATCATGAGCTCATCTAATTTAATGTTTAAATTCCTTACTTTTTAGGATCTGGTATGGAAAATATAAAATACAATATTATGATAATATAAAGTACAAGTTAATGGAGTTGAACCCACCAGTTGTCCCCAAATTTGAAAATAAATGAGAATGGTCACCATTTTTGTTTTTCTAGCTTGATAATGGAGCAGTGGCATAAAGGGGGGAAATTTTAGCTCACTAAAGGACTAGGTTCATTTTTAATACCAATTTCTTTCAATAACCATTTATTTAGGACCTTCTATGATAATTACTGGGAATATGAAGTCAAAAAATGAAAATGCCTTTGTCTTCCAGGGAATTTATCAAAGTTCAGTTCAGTTAATTCAGTAAAAGTCTAAAATAACTAATAATGAGAAAGAATAATGATCTGTTTTGTGCTTTGTATTTTATTTTTAATAACAACTTTTTATTTTCAAAACACATGCAAAGATAATTTTCAACATTCACCTTTGTGTTCCAAATTTGTCTCCCTTCCTTCCCTAAACAAACAGCAAATAATCCAATATAAGTTAAACATCAGATCAAAAAGGAACAAAAAATTAAAAAAAAGCAAACAAACGACAGAAAAGGTGAAAATAGTAAGTGATGATCTACCTTCAGTACCCATAGTCCTCTCTCTGGATTCAGTGGCTCTCTCCATCATAAGCTTTTTGTTGAAAAGCTCCAAGTCCATCCCAGTTGATTATCACATATTCTTGTTGCTGTGTATAATGTTCTCCTGGTTCTAGTCACTTCATTTATCAGTTCACACAGGTCTCTCCAGGCCTTTCTGAAGTCATCTTGCTGATCATTTCTTACAGAACAATAATATCCCATTACATTCATAAACCAAAACTTATTCAGCCATTCTCCAACTGATGGGCATCCACTCAGTTTCCAGTTCTTTGCCAACACAAAAGGGGGTCCTTGTCTGTTTTTTCATGATATCTTTGGGATACAGACCCAGTAGAAACACTGCTGGATCAAGGGTATTGTTCTTTGTATTTTAAATATGCCATGATACATTTCAAGATTTTTTGAACTGTCACCTTTTAGCAAATTCTTAATAAATTTACAATAACAAAGTATTTTAAAGTATATAAAGAATAAAAATACTCCTTCTAAACTTATAAGGGGACCGGTTTTAGCCATTAAATGTGGTGTCCAGTGTTTGTAGGAAACTAGATAAGGATACAGACAAGACCTGTTATTTCATTGGTTGGTAATGGGAGCAATTCCCGGTGAACAGACTCTTATCAATGCAAGTGACACATTGTCTACAACTTTCAGTCTTAGAGACTTGCCTAGAGTTGCCTAGAACAGAACTGCTAACAACCCTCAAGTGCAGCCTGAAGGAGATTAAAATGTAACTGGGGAATGTTTAACAAAATAACTAAAAATACAGTAAAACATAGTTAACATTACATTTTAAAATTAAGTCATTTTGCACCCTGCAGGGATGCTTATGTTCAGATTAGTGGCCTCCTGTCTCTGTTGAGGTTTGACAGCACTGGCTAAGGGCACTGAGAAGTTAGGTTGGATTATATTCCAGACCTTTTTGGCTTCAAGGCCATGGCAGCTCAGAATCTAAAAGTAGGCATTCTCCATGTCACATATGATTGTGCATAACTCCTTTAATGTCACTGGCATTTCTGGGAATTGTTGCTCCAGTTGGATGGTCCAATTACCTTGACCCCTTCACTCCTTCTCAGTTTATCAGAATGACTTCTTTGTCTATTCATTCTCCTTTATTTTCATTCTTTTGCAAGTACAATTATTGTATGCCCTGTTCTGTTTTCTTTTGTTGATTTGCATTATTTTCCAAAGGTCTTTCTAGCTTTATTTCTCATTTATGTTTATATAGTGTTCCATCCTATTCATTAGAATGTAAGCTCCTTGACAGCAGACACTATTTCTTGGCTTTTTCTTGGAATCATTGAATCACAAAACTGGGGATCTAGGAGCTCTAACCCACTCATGAATGAGATTCCCCATCTAACATATCCCCCAGTGGCCATCCAGCCTCTGCTTCAAGCCCTCTAGTTGTTTAGCTCAGATTGTTAGGGATGTGGTCTCCTTTGCATCTACCATCAGTTATTCTTGACTGGCCTTTTGTGGCCAACCAAAACCAATCTCGGCATGTTCCCTGGGAGACTTTTCTCCAGGCCAGACGCAGTTCCTTCAAACAGTCTTTCTATATCACGGACTTGAGGCACTTTGTCAACCTTTGTGCCCTCCTATGCACACTTCTTTCGCTTCAGTCTTCAACATTCATTTTCATAAGAGTTGGAGCTCAGAATTTTTCTCCTTCTCCCCTCCCTGAGATGGCAAATGATCTGATAGAAGTTGTACATGTACAATCATATTAAACACATTTCCACATTAGTCATATCGTGAAAGACCAAGAGAAAGAAAAACCAAGAAGAAAAGGAAAATAGTACGCTTTTCTCTGCACTCAGACTCTATCGTTCTTTCTCTGGATGCGAAGAGCATTTTCCATTATGAGTCTTTTGGAATTGTTCTGGATACTCTTTAGTTTCTAATCTGTGTTCTCATTCAACTTTGGTGCCAAGAACTGAACATGGCCATGTGTGGTCTGACAAGGGGTCCATTGCTTCCTTCTTCCTGGAAGTTATTTCTCTCATTGCAGGCCAGCATTACCTCAGACTCTTTGGCTGCTCTATCCCTGAAGACTTCATTAAGCTTGTTGTTTAATCAGCCCCCAGATCTTCTCACTGCCCAACTGTTCCTCTCCCATCTTACACTTGTAGAAAACTTCATCTCAATTCCTCCCTAATGTTGTCCACTGGCAAGCCTGTCAAGAACCTTTTGGATCCAGAACCATCGTTTTGGCAGTTCCTCCCATTTTTGTGTCCTCTACAAATTGGATAAGCCTGCCATCTATGCCTTTATGCAAGTCACTGGCAGAAATGTTCAACCACAAAAGGTCAGACACAGGTACCTAGAGCCCTGCACTGGCGACCTCCTGCCGTGGAGGTTGATGTGGAACAATTACTTGATTTCTGTACATTTCCTGAGTTCATCTGATAATATTATCATCTTTTCTATATCTGTGTCTTCATCATAATGGCAGCTTTACAAAAAGCTTTGCTAAAATCTAGGTAAGTTGCATCCGCAGCATTTGCTTCATCTCCTAGTCTTGTAGTCATGTCCAAAAAAAGGAAATGAGATTAGTATCTCATCTGTTCTTGATGAAACCATCTTGCCTTTTCTTTGTAATTATGGCTTCTCTTTCTAGATAATGATCAGCTATCACCTTAATGATGCTTTTTTGGAATTTTCCCAAAAGTCAAGCTTCTGGGCTTCAGTTTGCAGACTGGAAATTGGGCCAGCCTTGTGGCACCTCTGCTGTTCTCCACGATCCCTCCTTCATCACTCATTGTCTTGGCCATCACATTGGCCAGTCCTCCCAGGATCTGAACATAGAGTTCATCTGTGACAAGTGAATTGACTTCATCCAGGGCAGCTGGATGCTCTCTCATTCTCTTCTTATCTTGGCCTTTAACCCCATTTTAGTCATTTGTGTTCTGTTTCCAGTGCAGTAGTGATTCTTCTTGGCAGAGAAATAAAACAAGTCACGATTTAGCATGTTTGTTCTCCCTGCGATCAGTTTTTAACACCCTTTCCAGTCCAAGCAAAGTTTCTGTCACCAAGTTCAGTGCCTGGCACATATTAAGGAATTAATCAATTATTACTGATTATTTGGTTAGTAGTTTTAAAAATATTCCCCTGCTGCTGAACTTGGATCATTTCCCATTTTTTACAATGACAGTGCTTCTATGAAAAATCTTTAAACTGATAATTCTATTTTTGATAATCCTTTTAGAGTATTTTCTTTTCATGTGTATTTTAAATACTATTTTATTTTTCTAAATACATGCAAATATTTTCAACATTCACCTTTGCAAAACCTTGTATTCCAAACTTTTCTCCCTCTTCTCTCCTACCCCTTGCCTAGACAGCAAACATATTTGTATATTCCTCATGCTGTGTAAGAAAAATCAGATCAAAAGGGAAAAAAATATGATAAAGGAAAAAAAGAGTAAACAAAAACAACAAAAACAGTGAAATTCTATCCTTTCTAGGCTTTTTTTGCAATCAGCCTGCTCATTATTTCGTATAGAACAATAATATTCCATTACCTTCATGTACCATAACATATTCAACATTTTTACACATGTGAGTCTTTTCCCCTCCGTTATGATCTTTTTAGGATATAGACCCAGTGGAGACATGGCTGAATATGGGTATGCACAGTTTGATAGCCCTATATGCATGGTTCCAAATTGTTCTCCAGACTGGTTGGATCATTTCACAACTCTACCAGCAATACATTTGTGTCTCGGTTTCTCCAATATATTCACTCTCTTTTCCTGTCATCTCCTCTCAGTCTGAGAGATATGTAGTGGTACCTTAGTGTTTTAATCTGCATTTCTCTAATAGTGATTTAGAACATTTTTTCATGTTACTAGAAATGACTTTATTTCAATTGTTTGGTCATATCTTTTGACCATTTATCAATTGGGGAATGGCATGTATTCTTATAAATTTGAATCAGGAGTATATTCCTCAAAATTGCATCATTAGTTCAAAGGGTATGATTCTTTTTGTAACTTTGTATAATGCCAGGTTATTCCAGGACAATAGAATCTTAAGGGTAAAGATAATTTTTTTTTTTTCAATCACTGTTGCCTAACCCTATTGTCCTACATAATTTTTTTTTTTGAGAAGTTAGATGTAGGTCTTTGATTAAAACCTGTGATTTCATCCACATAAAGGACACCCAATATGGAAAGTTACCAGTCCACGCTGTCAACTCACTTCTAATTAGATGTTTAGAGTTTCTTTCTGGGCCACTGAGAGGTTTAATAACTTGCCCCCATCCAGGAGGGATAGAAGGAAAGACTTTATCCTAGGTCTTCTTAACCACCATATTGTCTCACATTAGCATATGCTTAGTAACTTATTTGAACCTGTTTGAACCAGCAATGAAGTAAGTTTATTTGTTTCTCCACAATGCCACTGGCATTGCCTTTAGTTGTTTTTAATCATTTTTTCCATAATGATGGGTATGAGGTTCCTATTTGTTCTGCAAACCTGGCAGCAGTTTCCACAAGCTGCTGAGAAACTAAATCTCTCAGAAGTCCATGAAAAGTGGTGGTGTGCTTATCCTGCTGTGTCATGTTGGAAAAGAGCTTTGATCAAAAGGCACCATGGTTTTTCCATTGACTGTTCTGTTTAGTTAAGCTAAGTCATTTGGTTAAGCTAAGTCATTATTCTTTTTTCCTTTAAACCCTACAAGCCACCCAACCAAACAAGAATTCTGGTTACTGAGCATTCATATTTAGAATATTGCTAATATTCTAACAATGAACAGTTTTTCTTTTAAAATTAATATTTTACTCTAGTCTTTTAAAAAAAGTGACTGATTTTCATAACGTAAACCAGTTAGAAAAATAGTATTTGATATTTGATTTATTCCTAGACACTTCTTAGGATACGTCTACTAAAATGTGACATACCAATACTCCTTTTTATTGACTTTTTAGGAACATAAACAAAAAGGTAACCTATCAAAAGGCTTCTGTTTATTTAAACAGAAGAAATACAGGATAAATGCTATTAATCCTACTTCTTTCTTGTAACCCTACTGGCCAAGCCCACAAACTTCATCCTGATCTCTTGGATCTATTCTAAGCATTTGTTTCTTTCTGATCATGACATTTGTATTCTGTGTAGAGTGAGCATCAGACAGCACTGGTATAATAAACATTCGAATAGCTTATAATGCTAAGAGATGAATTTTAAAATCTATTGTTGTACAAAGATAAAATATCACAAAATTAAAATGGATTTTGTAACTGACTTAAATGAGTTTCTATCATTGCACAATGGTTGTGATTTTTCTCCTCCTGATTTTTTTTCTTTTAAACAGAAGAGTCATCATTTTGGCTTCCCTTGTATGGCAACATGTGCTGCCGATTAGTTGCTCAGCCAGCTTGCATGGCTGAAGATGCATTCAAAGGATTTCTTAATCAGCAGGTTAGAATGCTTTTACATATCCTGTAGCAGCAGTGAATGTCTGTTTGAAGTAATAGAGAATATTATACCCAATTAAATCTGTATATACTGATGTTGCTTTCTGGCCTTCTTCCAATAGGGAAAAGTCTATTGTAGAACATAAGACTTTATGGGGTTATTAAAGTGTTATGTCTAAATTTGATCAATCATTAGACCAATGTTAGTGTGCTTATGTACTCATTATAAACTGAGAAGATCTTTGTTGGAGATGGGCTTCTAAGGGGAAAGTCCAAAACACAGTGGAAGCTAAGAGATTACTGCTTGGGAAGGGGAGATTGGAAGGTGCTCAGCTGCCCCAGACTTTTAGAAGGGAAGAGGGATGAGCAGTATCAAGAGAGTACCCATTTCTGCTCCTCTTAAGTACCGGGACATGTGATTGTCAGGGATGCAGGGCACATGTGTGTGTGTGTGTGTGTGTGTGCGTGCACAAAGCATGCACATGTATGTGTCCTGGGTCCATGGGCTTAAAAGTTTTTTTGATAACAATTTCAGTATAATTGGTTCCCTATGTAATCCCATGTATTTTTTTCAATAGTATTTTATTTTTCCAAATATGTGTAAAGATAATTTTCAACATCCACTTTTGCAAGATTTTGTGTTTCAGATTTTTCCTCCCTTCCCAAGCAGCAAACAATCTAATATAGGTTATACATATACAATTCTTCTTTCCATACTAATCCTATATATTTTATTTAATGAATTTATAAATTTTATCCTGACCAGACCAAAAGGTCCAAGACACACAGTCAAAAACTGGTGTCTTTGCTTGTTTATAAGAAGAGGGGATAGGATTTGACCAGAGGGAGGCCTGATGTCTGCTTGTTGCATAAGGAAATCTGCCCTATTTTTCCTCATCCCAGCTCTTGCTGTGCTAGATGTTCAGTAACAGAAGGCCCCTTTTTTGTGGAGTCCTGATTTGGGGAGGGGGAAATGCTTGACATCTTTCACATACGGCAATTTCTGGCAGAGATGGGATTTGGCACTCTTGAGGCCTCTGGGCTTCCAAATCTGCTTCTGTGCCACCTACTACTGATTTATTTATAACCATAAATAGTTATTTCCATCCAGTAAATAATTCATTATGGACTATAGTGAATCAATAGCTTTTTTCCGAGAGAGATTCCATTATTAGAAGAAAAGAAAATTTGCATTCTTACTGAGTAGTTGACATTTTCAGTATTCCCAGCAAAGTGTGGCAAAAACAAGATTTTGAAAGTTATTTTTCTAATTTTGCTGGGTCATTTGATGGATTGCCACTGTGTTTGAAACACTAATTTTTAATAGATTTGCTTCATCCGGTGAAAGATCTCCTAGAACAATGTATTGATTATGATTTCGTGTGGGGAGTAGCTCTGTGGTATTTTTTTATTTCTTCTTTAGTCTAAATTCTTTGTGAATTTGGGACTTTAATTCCCTGAAGCTAACTTGCTTTTTGATCTCAGGCAATTGATTTATTTCACAGGGAATTAAAAAGGAAGTTGCTTATTAGTTTTAAATTATAAAAACAGTGTAAACTTGGAGAATTTCAAAATTTTCTTAAAATTAGCAAAACTGAGAAAGTTGTTAATTTGTTGATTATCTCTTCCTCAGCAAACGGTTGAAGGCCTAATTATCTGGACAAGGTTCTATTCTGTGTTGAGAAGCGGCCAACTCTTCTGCTATTACAGCCCAGAAGAAATTGAAGCTAAAATAGAACCCACTTTGGTAGTGCCTTTTAACAAGGTAAAATATGATTCCCTTCAGTGAGTAAGGAGAAAAAAAAAAAAAAGGTTCTAAAAAAGACTCTGCATTTGATCACTTCTGAGTTAATCAATTTCACTTCTGCCCCCAGATGTGAAATTCTGTTGTGTTGGAAGCCTTCCTTATACATCTTATTTACTAAAATGTTGTCATAAAATGGTGAAAGCTGATTCCATTCTCTCCTTTCTTTGTCAGAGCTTATCTTTTTAGGAGAAATCTTACTGGCCTCATTACCATTCAATAAGCAGGGAAACCTACACCCATTAAACTGGATATTTGTATAATCTAAAGAATATTTTATTGTTCATCCACTGATCCTCAAAAATAGAGGATCAAAAAGTAAAACAGAAAGATCAAAAAGAACAACTTTCTTTTTCTTAGCCAGTACCTAGATAGTTTTGAGAATGACTGTTTTATTATAAATAATTGGATTTAGATCTTCTTCCCTTTTCCCCCCACTAATTCCTTTGATGTTTTTAACTTTTTGTTCCAAAATTGTTTTATTTCTTTTCTAGCAAAAAAATAATTTTTGACAGTAAGTAGGTTAGTTTAGGTAAAACTGCCATTTTTATTATATTGGCTCTACCTACCCATGATCATTATAATTTCTCCAATTATTTAAATCTGACTTTTTTTGTGTAAAATATATTTTATATATGTTTAGTTCATGAGTTTGTCTTGGCACATATATTTTATGCTGCCTATTGTTATTTTAAATGGAATATCTTTTACTATCTCTTCTTGAAGGGTTTTGTTGGTGATATATAGAAATGGTGATGATTTATGTGGGTTTATGTTATATTCTGCTACTTTTGCTAAAATTGTTTCAGCTAGATTTTCCAAGTATATCTAGTATACCATCAAATCATCTTCACAGGGAAACTTTGGTTTCTTCATTGCTTATTTTGATGCCTTTGGTTTCTTTTTCATGTCTTATTGCTATAGCTAGTATTTCAAGAACAATACTATATCACCAATATTAACCAATTAACCAATTATTATATTATATCACCCATATTAACAATATTGGTGATTATGGACATCCTTGTTTCACTCCTGATCTTATTAGAAAGGCTTCTACCATATTCCCATAATACTTACTGATGGTTTTAAATAGATGCTTCTTATCATTTTAAGGAAAAATCCATTTATACCTATGCTTTGAAGTTATTTTGTCAAAGCTTTTTCTGCATCTTTTCATATAATCATAATTTTTGTTATTTTTATTTTTGATGTAATTTTCCCTTATGTTAAACTATTTCTGTATTTCTGGTATAAATCCCACATGATCAAAAGGTATAATCTTTGATATATTGTTGTAATCTCCTAGCTAGCATTTTAGCTAGGATTTTGCATCCATATGTGTTAATGAAATTGATCTTTAATTTTATTTCCATTTTTGCTCTTTCTGGTTTAGGTATTAGCATCATAATTGTTTTATAAAAATTGTTTCTTTGCCTTATAATTATAATGTATATGTATAATAATTATTTCACATTATCTATTTAATGTTGGAATTGATCTTTACCTGTTTGGTAGTATTCATTTAAATCCCTTTTCTTTTGATCTTCCATTTACTTCTCTGAGTAAAGTATATGCTTTACAATGGAATCTCTTTATTTGCATTATCTCAAATTGCATTGCAGAGTGGTTGACACTGCATTAGTGTGCTTTTATTTTTGCCACCCCTCCTTCGGTTAATTGTTTCCATTTGTCAGCTTTACTGGTTTTCTGGCTATGAGATAAAACTAGGAGTTATATTCATTTGTATTTCTCTTATTCTTATTGATTTGGAACATTCTTTCATCTGGTTGTGAATACAGTTTTTTTGAGTGTTGTTTCTCCATATCCTGTCCCCATATCTACGGGAAAATTGCTTTTTATCACATATTTCTTACTTATCTTTACCCAGGACCTTATCAGATCTTGATATCCTATCAGCCCCTTGAGGACAGGGGTTGCTTTTGCTGCTTTGTGTCCCCAGGTTGCCATGAGATATAGTAGGCCCTTAATATTTGTTGATTATGGATTTGATACAAACCTGTCTGTTCTCTTTTAGCCTACTTGCATTAGTTTTATATTTACTTCTAACTTAATCTGTTATATAATTTCTTATTTTTAAAAAAGTTTCCATATGAATTGTAGATAATTTTTTTTTTCTTTTCTGGTATGAAAAAGAATTATTTACTCTGCAGGAAAAGGGAGAAATAATTAGGGTTCAAGTAGAGCACATTTCAGATTTTGTCATCCTTCAGCATTCCTATTGTCCCTAGGATAGAATACAAACTACTTTAATTGGCATTTTAAACTGATTCCAGCCAATCTTTTTCCTGGCTGTGTTTTAGTAAAACCTGCTCACCTTCACAGTTGGATTTTTGGTTTTATCTTGGTTCTGGAGAAGAGTGTAAACTCCACCTCTCTTAAATCCAATTCACAAATTAGTCAAGGCATTATTGCCCTGTAGAAGAACAAAAATAAATCTTGATTCTCTTATCCAAGATGTTCTTTCAGTCCTCATCAGACTTGCAGAAATTTAAAAGACTTGCCACATTGGCTTTTATCAGCAATATTGATAAAAAGTAGAAGCAAAGTTGTACACATAGAAAAGCTCCTTAGGAAAATAAAGAACATAAATGATTGAAAATATATTCAGTGCTCATGGATAGGCCATGCCAATATAATAAAAAGTTAATTTACAGTTTTAATGCTATGGCAGTCAAACTATCAAACTTCTCTATCAAGAGAAACTATCAAACTATCAAGCCCCATAAAAATTTTGTTTAAGGGAACAAAAGATTCAGACTATTAAAGGAAATAATGAAAAAAAGGGGAAATGAATAGCACTTCCATATTTCAAACTGTATTACAAAGCAGGTAGTCATCACAACCATTTGGTATTCTTTTAAATTACAAAAGAACAAATCAATGATAGGGAGTAAGCAATGGAGAATTGGAAATAATGGAAAACAATCACCAAATGTATAGTAAATCTAAAAACATTTAGAAAAGAACTCCCTATTTGATAAAGACCAATATTTAACTATAAAGCAATCTGACCAAAGTTATTCTAACATCTTAAACCATTTTTTACAATCATTCCTGATCTGGATATTAAGACTGTACATTAAAAAAAAATTAGAAGACAAATAGATACTATATCTTTCACAGTTATGGTTAAGAATATTCCTAATCGGGTAAGGGATGGAGTCAATTATAAAAGATAACACAAATAATTTTAATAAAAAGAGGTTGTTTTTTTTTAAAGCTTCTGCACAAAGGAAATAAACAGATCTAGGTAAAGAAGAGATTCAGTCAAATGGGGAAGAAAATGTTTGCATTAAATTCTTAGATAAGAGTTTGATATCCAAAAATTTATAGACAACTAACTAACAAGAAGCCATTTCCTAGTAGGAGGAAACTTGAAAGAAAACTTCAGAGAGAAATGCAATGCAATAGCTCTGGAGTTTCACACCCAGCTAAGGTGGGCTAGTCAATGCTGGAGGGGATATGGAGAAATAAAGATATGCTGATATTTTCTTGGAGCAGTGAATTAGTTGACCACTTTGGAAAGCAATTTGGAATTCTACAGTGACGGAAATCTACATGTCCTTTGAAACTGAGAATCCAAGGTCCTATATTATACCAATGTATTTATAGCATCACTTTGTGAAATAGCAAAAAACTTGGAACAAAGTAGATGCTCATTAGGAAAAGGGATATAGGAATTGCAGTATGTAAATTAAAAGAATATAACTATTTTAGGAAGAAACATCTATGATGGAACACAGAAGTGTGGAAGGACAAGGTAAAATAACCATAGCAAAATACCCTTCTACCCACAATGACTTCAACTTAGTGAATGGAGAGAAGCAAAACCATAAAATAATCAGTTGATTAGTCCCTACTATGTACTAGAGACATAAAACATGGTAAAAATCAATTTCTGCTCTCAAGGAATTTAGTCTGAGAAGACAAGATATAAAAAAATACAAAGTGAGCTGTATATAAGAAAAATAGAAATTGGGAGGGGAAGGCATTTGAAGTTAGAGAGATTGGTGGAGAAAATGCTGCAAAATGCTCAAGAAGCCAGTACCAAAGAAAAAGTAGAAGGCATCCCTGCCCCTCCTTTGCAGAGGTGGGGAAGGACAGAGGTAGGGATTCAAGGCTATAGAACATAACACATATCAGATT
Source organism: Antechinus flavipes (assembly GCF_016432865.1). Classification (NCBI taxonomy): domain Eukaryota; kingdom Metazoa; phylum Chordata; class Mammalia; order Dasyuromorphia; family Dasyuridae; genus Antechinus; species Antechinus flavipes. The sequence continues at coordinate 663,090,526 of NC_067399.1, forward strand.
TAAAAAAATATATATATTAATCAGTATTTTTTTTTTAGGGAGGGTTATGTTTTAATTTTTTTTCAATTATTCAATGATTATCTGGGAGGAGTCAGGGGAAAAGAAATGGGAAATTTGGGCAGGTGATGTAAAACTGAAGATATCACTAATTTTTTTTAATTGAAAAGCATACGGGGCACATCCCCCTTTCATCCCACTTGTGACTCCCTAAGTGTGGCTTTTCAAATCACTGCTGTCTGAGGTCTGCTTCCTTAACCATTTGTGAATCTGCCTAATTACATTATTATCCCCTAAAATGGGGCAGGGTGTGTTCCCCCAGCCTCTTCCCACTTGCTATTCAGAAACACCTTGTCTAATCTTTTGTGAAACTATGACTTTTTTTCTGTCTTCTTTCTGTGGGCAAATCCAGCCCAACAGGATGATTGCCTTTTCAGGGACCTGGATCTGGTTTTTTTTTTTTTTTTAATGCTTTCCTGCAACCAAAAAATTGAATTTGAACATTTTATGGGAGTAATATCACTTTATAGACCTTTAGCTATGAGCTTTATAAATGAATGGTAGATATAAAATAAATGTTAATGAGGAAGCCCTCACAATGTCTCACTACAGTAGAAACTCTATTGTCCTTTCCCTACCTCAGCTGATACTTCTAGTTCCTGGCTCGAATGTCAGAATGAGGAGCATTTGACGGATTCTTTTCCATCTTATTACTCTTGGAAATAGAGATAATGTATACTCTGTATTACAGTTATCATATTCAGTTCTTGTTTCATTGCTCAAGTTAAGAGCTGCAAATAAAAGTCTCCCCCTCATATCCCCCTCACTCCATGGGAGATTCAAATAGCGACTAGCTTTTAATCTCAGTCACTATAAAGAGTCACTGTTACTCATTTGAAAATTCCCGAATTTTTTATATGTTTGAAGTTTGAATATTGAAAATCAGTCCTAGGAACAACTCCTTTTAGGCCAGGACTGATGTCAGATTTATCGCTGTGTGCTAGGCAACTGTACCAAAAGCCTCCAGTCTTTGGATGAATTGTTGAATTGGCGTTTTATCCAAACTTTTAGGAAACCAGAATCCGTGCGATGGATAAAGATCCCAAGAAAAAAGCCCATCGCTTCTTCGTGATCAACATTATAGATGATAAGGCCATCACAGAGACATTTGCAGCAGATAGTCTGGAAGAGCTTCAGGAGTGGATGGACGCCTTCAGGCAGCATATTTTTGACCTCAGTAAGTAAACATTTGGGGTTTTCTAGGGGTATAGTTCTATATTTATAATATAAAGGTATATATAATACTGCCCCTTGGGGGTGTCATGATATACAGAGCTCTGGGTGGGGAGGTAAGGGAATCAGGAAAATCCAAGCTACTTGTATGACTAGACAAGTCTGCTTCACTTTGTTTGCAATATGGGAGGAGGAGGAGAAGAAGGAGGATTATTACTAATAGTAATAGTAATAACTACTTGCAGCATTGTTGTGAGGATCAAATAGTATTTGTTACAGTGCCTGGCACATGATTGTTACTCAGTAGATGCTTATTCCTTCCCTCTCAAGATTCATTGACCATATCTTCTCAGAAATCCTAAGATCTTTTAATTAGCCATTGAACAACCATTTGTTACCTACTGTGTACCATGCATTGTGCTAGGGATTGAGGATACAGGTAGGTAATGAAGAGTGGATTTTATTGAAGAAGTCTATCCAAATAAATATGTACAAAAGCTGTACAAAATAAATGAGAAGTAAGTTGGAGAAAGGGCCTTCTGGAAAGAGTAAGAAAGGCCTTGTGGAGATGATGTGTGTTGAACACTTTAGAAGAAAACAAAGGAGTGCTAAGGGGCAGAGCTGTAGTAGAATGATAGCCTATACATGGAGGACAACCTGTGCAAATGCATGGAGGTGAGAGATGGAACATCATGTGAGGAACAGTAAAAAGACCAGTTTGGATAAACTGGATAATGTAGTTAAGTAATATATTTAAAAGGCTGGAAATGTAGGTGGGACAGATTAGGGCAACAATGAAAACTAATTTGAGAGGCAAAGGGAGCTGTTGAAATATATCATAGGAGAGTGACTTGGTAAGACCCATATGTTGGTAGTTACTTTATTAGCTGTTTGGAGAATGGATGGGAAAGCTGAGATGGGAAGACTAATGGAGTGGATGCAGGTGGGGATAAGAATCTGAAGGAGGTGGTGATCATGGGAGTGGAGAGAAGGGATCATCTTGGAGAGATTGTGGAGGGAGATTGTTGATGGATTGGCTATGTGGGTGAGGAAGAGACAGTAGCCAAGTGTAATAATCCAAGCTGTGGGATGAAAAGAATAGTGGAAGGAAACCTGTGACTGGGGGAGGTCCTGGGAGAATTCAGGGGCCTGTGGGCATCCAGGCAGAGCTCAGGAGAGACACATGCAGGCTTGGGAGTCATCAGCCTAGAGATGGTGATCCTTGCATCTGTAGGAGCTGGTACAGTCTCCAAGAGGGGATAGAGAGAGGACGACCCAGCAATGAAGGGAGTATCTGGAGTTCAAGGTTGTTCTGTGGTAAATGGGCAGTAAAGGAGCCATCAAACCCACACGTAGGGAACCAGGAAACAAGTCAGGATCTGGGAGCCGAAGTTGGTCAACAGGATGAAAAGCTTGAAGGAGGCTGAGAAGGCCATCAGTGGAGAGGGCTCATTGGTGACTTTCATCATCTGGAACTGACTGAGGTGAAAAGCTAGACTGCAAAAGGGTCAGAAGCTGTGAAAAGTGAAAATATTGGTGTAGACATGGGAAAGTGGCTTGAATCTCAGCTAGAAGAGGCTTTGGCACATTTGTGGCAGGCAAGGAAGGAGCCAATAGAAAGAGGGTTTGATGAGAGACAAGGAGAGGAGATGTTGCAGACCTTGAGGAAGTAGTGAGTGCAAATTTGGTGGGCTTGGCCTTGGACAGAAAAGTCCACCATCTTGTGGCTAAGGATCCAAGAACAACTTTATAGTGAGATTCAAGCAAACAAGATGTAACACATTATAATACCTAGGAGCCATGATCAAAAACCTGCATTTATAATTGATCATCTTTGATCTTTTTACCTTCCTACATTCTCCCTTTCCCCCAGTTACTAAAGAATTGCTGTTATGATAAGGTTGCCACTGTGTGTGTGTGTGTGCGTGTGTGTGTGTGTGTGATGTTTATAAGTGTTATATTTGTTAAGCTATGAACTCACCTTCTTTTAAAGGAAATCAGTTCTTACAGAAACTCTTTGGCCATACCTTGGTCATCTCATATCATGAGATAAAGTTAACAGAAGAAACCAGGCCTTTCTGTGAAAGGGAGAGAGACGTTCTAATCCCGGGTTCTGAGAGCAGCATTAATGCTGCTTGGTGCTCCAAATGGGGCATTCTCCAGTGACTGGACGGTCGGGTGGCTGGAGCAACTGAATCCTATCAATATTAACAAGGAGATTGCAGCTTAATGGAAACAGTTCTTACAGATCCTTCTGAGAAGGGCAAATAAAGATGTTGTAATCGCCTATGTCCCAAGGCAATTTAAAAAAAAAAAGATTTCATGGGAGATAGAGCTATCTTGTCTTGCAGGGGGCAGGATGAGCATTTTCCAAAAAACATGAAGTAATAGAAACTTTTGTGCCAACATCTGTTGTAGAAGATGAGGACACAGAAATTCTTCCAAGAATTTGATAAGACTTCCAAAGTTAAATCGACATCTTAATATCCAGAGATTCCAGGGCAAAGGCCTTCCCCCTGAAAACAAAATACATTGTAATAGGAGGTAAACAGTATTTCAACAGGCAGTTGAAGAATGGAGTCCCATGGGAAAATCCAGCCTGTTAGAATGCAGAGGAGGAGACTCCTGGGAGAAGTTGGGGGTATAGTCAGGCTGTTTGGCTGGAATACAGGAAGCGGAGCCGCTGGAAGCTCTGCAGCTTCCCAGATCCAAAACCTGCGGCTGTCCTCCTCCAGCACCATCTTGGACCCGGACTATTGGCCATTCCCAGAGGCTGAGGATTGTGTGACCCCAGGAGCGCCGCTAGGGGGCGCCGTAGTGCAAATTTAAATGGGACTTCATTCCCTTACCGGCTGTGGGACCCTGGAGAAGTCACCTTGCCCTGGCTACCTCAGGTTCCTCATCTGTAAAATGAGCCGGAGAAAGAAAGAAATGCAAGCCCCTCCGGGATCTCTGCCAAGAAGCGGGATTCTGGAGGCTAGGACATGAGTGGATGGCGGCAGAGGCAGCAGAGATTGGGGGAGGGGGAAGTTGGGGCAGGGGCTGAGCAGGACCCCGGCGTGCCCAGGAAGAGTTGCCCAGCGTGGAGACAGGCCTTCCTTCCTGGCGGCCCCCGCTCTCCCATCAGCCAGCCAAGGGATGAGGGCCGCGGCGGCCGCTCCCTCCGCCAGCCAGGCTGCGTCTGGCCAGGCCCGCTTTGTCCCGACTATTTCTTATGGCCATAAGATGCAGCCACCCGCAGCCGGAGGGACCCGTTGGGTCTCCTTGCCAGGAGACCTGCCTTCCCTGGCGAAGATGGAGCCGCTCAACGTTTCCCCTAAATCTAGGCTTCTCTGACTTGAGTAGAATTTGCTGTTGTGAAGGGTACAGTGGGGAAGGTGGTATTATGTTCCAATTTCGAACAAGATTAGTATCTTTTACAAAATTCAGCCAGCAGTTTAACAATGAGACTCCTTCAGCTAATCGGGCGCAGTAAAAACGCCGCACTTGAGAATTTGTCGAGAATGGCAGCAGAGACATCCTGCTTGGCTTGTCCACAATCTGTTTCATTATTTTCTCATTAGACTAGAGGTTGATTTGCAGGGGGGAAGGGGAGGGAGGGCAGCAGCTAGCTTTTATGTCTTTATTTAAAAGAGGGGGAAAATACCGGGCCCAGATCCCCAGAGATTTAAACTTGGCTTAGAGCACTCTTGAAGGTTTATCCTTGGAATTTTATTCCTTTCATAAATTGCTGTCTTGCTTGTTTCCATATCTTTACCATATACCGTACTTAACAGGCTGTAATAAAACATACTGAAAGGTTTTTTATTTTCCTTATTTACTTGAGGTGAATGGATTAAGAAGTTATAACTGTATTAATTAACCGGCTAGTATTTTAGAGGAAAACTCAGAAAACTGTGCAGATAACTTGACCGAAAATGAGATGTCTTTAATTTCTTAAAGCCAGGAAAACCAGTCAGACTGGATCATGAGCGTGGATATTGAGAACATAATAAAATGCAGGGAACTGTAGGCCATAAATCAGTCTTAAAAAGTTGCAGGCATTTGTACTACAGTCGTTTTCCTGGTCGTGTGGAGGGCATAAACCTTATGCCCGAGGACTATATGTCTTCCAGTTGGGTAATTAGTAGCGAGTACAGTGACGGGCAGGGATGTTGTCTGTGCATAGTAGGTGCTCACTAAGTCCTGGAACCAAGGAATGAACAGATGAATGAACGTATGTTAGAGAAGCCCCTCCAAGGGAAGTCAGTCTGAGGATTAGATTTTAAAATAAAAGTTTTGAGAGAACAGTTCATCTTTCCCAAGCTCTTTAATTTTCTCCAAGATTAGATTGTTTTCCGATTCCAATGCCTACTCATTTTAAAATGTCGCTCCTAAAACAAATTTGCTTGAGTTAGAAATAGATTGTGTGATATCTGTCCAATATTTTAGTAATAACTGGTTTCACTTAAAGAAAAAAGAACGATTTTCCGACATTAGATGGTTGTCAAAAGAATAATCATCATTTTAGATAATAGAACAATTGTTTATTAAATTGGCAATTCTTAGTTATGTTCTCCCAAATTAAAATTGTGCCTTAAAACACGGTTTCAGCTTTCAGGTAGTTTTTACTTTTGATTTTGTCTGAAACACTGAATGCTTATATTTATTATGTAAATTAACATTGCTGTAGTTTAACTTTGAGTGGGAATCACAAAGGAGTGATTACTTGATTACTGTCCTTTTAGTGAAGAAGTAAAAATTATCATCCTATTAAAGTGTAGCTTAATATCTGCACAAGAAACTTTTCTTCTTTTTATTTTTTTTCTCTTTAAAAAAAACAAAACACTTTTTGTTATTTTTGCTATTAAAATTTTTTTATTATTATATCAAGATGTGGGTTTTTTAACCCACAGTAAAGAAAGTTATGGGTTTTTGTGCAAGTTTATTTAAAGGTGATGTTTTTCAGGTTTACTCACAAATCAAATTAAATTTACTGGCATCTGTTAAAAATAAAATATATGGATTTGCATTTATATTTTAGCCTAGTCTGTCTTTTCTTTCTCAGGCCAATGGAAGCATTGTTGTGAAGAACTTATGAAAATTGAGATTATGTCACCACGGAAACCACCTTTGTTCTTGACAAAAGAGGCGACCTCAGTCTACCATGATATGAGTAAGTGGGATTTGTCTTTTCCAAGCTGCAGGGTAACAAAAACAACATTGTCTGTATTCAAACAGCTTGTTCTATTGACATTAAAATGCTGAATTTTTTAGGGGCCGTCAGAATGAATGAAAAAAGACTATGATTACATCCTAAGGAGTTCATGTTTAATATATGAATTAATACAAAATTAATGAATACACATTTTTCATAGCTTGAATGCTTAAGATCAAACACAATTTTAAGGCTTCAGTATGAATAAAGGTACAGGGGAAATAAACATTAACTGAGTAGCTGATGAAAATTTTGAAAATGAAAGCTTACAATATTCCAAATTATAGTCATGTACTGTAATTTTTTTTCTCTTTTATTAAATTCATTTTTAAGTGGTTTTGGAAAATGAATATTAATGCATGGAAAGCTTTCATCTTTGGCCAAAGAAAATTGCAGTGTTTGTTACTTGGAAAAGTTTGAAACTTCTAGTCTCATTGATATTCCAATCTCCCATATTTTAAAGAGTATTTAAGATCTGAACTGTGTGACTTTGCAGCCATATTGTGAATAGATAGGAAATCACAACTACATTCTCTTTTCATCTGTCATCATCCCCATATAGCCAAACTCATACTCCTCAAGCTGGGCAGAATGTTTGAAAGTACAATTTTATTTAAGAGTAAATATTCAACTAGCTATTTATGCTCAGGACACTTTCCTTACCAAAGAGAATAGAGATGAGTGTCTCTGATCTTTTCCCCCTCTGGCAAAGTCTGTGGCAGTCTAGGGGCCAAATGTTTATTCAGTCACAAGAGTCTGAAATTTTGCAATGCAAACTGCTGAAAAGGAAAGAAAGCTTTACCTTTACTTGGATGTGAAGTGTAGTTTTCCATCTAGAGTTAATGATGTATATATGTAAATCTATATATATATATGTAAATCTATATATATATGTAAATCTATATGTGTGTTTATGTTACATAGCTCCATTTTAAAAATATACTCTCTAAAAATATATATAATAAAATGTATATATTTAACATGTAAATATATATCCTATATGACAAAGACTTCCAGATTGGAGAAAAAACTTTAGAAGCAGCAGTATTAATTTGGGGCATTATATTCCATGGCAGCATTCTTTGCCTTTGAGTAAGACCACTTCTGAACAAATTCTTTTTTAAAAAAATTTTGGCTGAGGCAATTGGGGTTAAGTGACTTGCCCAGATCACACAGGTAACAGGAAGTATTGTGTCTGAGGCCATATTTGAACTCAGGTCCTCCTGATTTCAGGGCTGGTATTCTATCCACTATACCACCTAGCTGTTCCCGTGAGCAAATTCTTGCAGGAGAATTGTATTGACTAAGAAATATAGAATTATCACCTTTTAGACCTTGAGCTGAAAGGGATCATAGAGTATCTTCATAGAGTATCTCTGATCCAACCCTGTCTTTTTGCAGATGAGGAAGCAATGGCTCAGATGTTTGGCAATATAAATGGAATTGTTTTAGTTTAACTTTTTTTTTTTAAACTTGATATTTAATCACAAACATTCTAAAATGATTTAGCTTTGTCTAAGGTGTTGATCTAAGATCCTTACTAGCTCTTAATGTTAGGAAATGAATAAATGATTGAAACTTTGGAATTTTATCACCAGTTTTTCCCCCCTTAAAATCATTATAGGCATTGATTCCCCAGTGAAACTTGAGAGTTTAACTGACATCATAAAGAAGAAAATTGAAGATACTCATGGGCAGTTCCTCATTGAAAAAGACTCATCTTCCCGATGGGGGGCGTTCTTTGACGGGACTCATCAAATAGTCTTGCAAAAAAAGGTTGTGTTGTCTCCAGTAAAAGACCCTTTAAATACTAATGATGGGAAAGGGAAAAAAAGGCGAGCACCTCTGCCTCCTTCCGATAAGCCACCATGTAGCATGAAAGGACCGGCGACATCGGACCAATTGGACAAGGAGAACTGGGAAAAGGACTTTGACTCTCGGGCCTCCTCTTTGGATCCATCCCTCATATAAGCTACAAGTGCGCCTTGTTGCTGCTTCCCAGTAGAGATGATAATTTAGGGTGATGAGATCTCAGCCTCTTGAGGTACAATGTAGAGGCCAAACTGGGGCCAGGGCCAGGACAGAAATCTACCAAAGACATTCTTCAAGAATAATTCCGGGTTCTTCAAGATTGTCTTTGAATTGTTGCAATCCCAAATGTAACTCTTAATGAATACATGGCTTAGCCAAAGCCGGTGTTGGTTCCTATTTGTCATTGGGACTTGTTCCTTCAGAGTCATTGAGATGTGTTGCTACTTAATGACTGTGGTAATTATTCATATTGCAATAGATAGTGATTTGCATCAATGGTTTATAATAGTGTAACTAAATATTATAGTTAGGGAAGAAAATAGGGGTTTTTTTAAAATTTTTTTTGTTTTTTGTAGTTTTTTTTTTTTTTTTTGGGGGGGGGGACCATTTTCCATGCTTAACTGTCTCCATTCAGTTTCCATAATAGAATGAATGAGTCAGATTCTAAATGTAGTCTTACAGTCTGGAAGAGTTAACTTGCTCCCACCTCAACACCAGGGTATAAACTTTGCCCCCAGGGAAAACAGAGTGAAAAAATTGAGGGTTGTTGGGGAGAGAATTCCTAGTTATGTTATTAAATATGTGTCATATATTCATCCTGTGAATTTTAATGGGAATCAAAGTTTGTTTTAATTCATATTTCAAAAGTTTTATTCAAACCACAAATTGCCGAATCCACCCAAGAAAGTTTCTTTAATATTCTGGAATTTTCATCTGACATTTCACTGGCTCCAATTCAGTATTAGTCACCAGTTTATAGACTTGACCTTTTAAATTCTTGGGATAAATTCTGGAATCAGATTGAATTCTTCATCTTTAAAAGGAATTTTTAATGCACTATTTAAAATTGTTTCCTTGATGAGACCCGTAGCTATGTTTTACCATTAATCCCTGAAAGTCAAATACATCCAATTTTGGCCTATAGAAATGATACACGACAACATGTTCTATGCATTATTGAACAAGAAATACGCTTTCTATCCAGTGCTAATTTCCTATTGTGTAACATTGGATTTTCAAACTTTGGTTTGTAATTGAGTGCTTGGCCAACATTTTAACATTTAATTAGTAGCTGTGTTCAAAGGAGATGGCAGATTAGGAATTCTCAGAAAAGTTGAGTATGGTATTAATTTTCCATATTAAACACAAATAAATAGCATTCATATTAAATCTGATCTTTCTTTCTTAGTTAAAGGTTTATAATCTGTTGTCTCTGTTATCTACCTAAAGTCAGATTCTTACAACAGTGACATAATTTCCATAGGTGGTAATTTCCATAGCAACTAATCATGGTGACAGAAATGGGATTATGAATTCAAGGAGAAGAATAAACAGCAGGAACAGATGAACACCTTAAAAGGAACAAAAAATCCTTTTCTTGTTATAATGTTTCTTGTAAGCTAGAACAGAGGATTGGTTCTTAAAAATATCTAATCCAAATTTCCAGACAAAGCATTTTCCATAAGGTGTCAGTAGCAACACTAACCATCTCAAATCCTGCTGAATTCTAAATGTTGTTGGAAGAAGGAAATAAAAATACAAGGATTAAATTACTGCCCTGTTCTCTAATCTCTGGGGATCTTTTTAAAGCTATTAAAAGCTCCAAATCTTGGATCAGGACTGCATTATTACAATGTAGAATAAGTACTTGGCCAAAAGGGTCTCTGTTAATTTAATTGGAGCCTTTATTTTTTTTTCCCGATAATATCTATTGCCACATATGTAATATTTATGTCTGGAATGTGTGTGCTTATATATGTACATATATGTATGTAGATGTCTAATTTGTGTATAGGTGAACACGTAGAGTGATGCCATTTTGTTGGTAGCAGGACATGTACTATATGTGTGTGTGTGTGTGTGTGTGTGTGTGTGGTCAAGATGTATACAAAGAATGAGGGAGAATTTCCCAATCCCTGGAAGAACAAGGAGAGACAAGATCCTTAGCGTGCAGGCAAATCTGAATGGCTAGCTAGGGTAATTTATGGAAGATTCTGCTTGTGAAATCCTAGAAATAAAACTAACTTCCTTTCTCTAGTGAAAGAAGTTTATATTAGTTGCAGTTTTGATTGCCCTTTTAACAGATGACATTGAAAGTCAAAAAGGAAAATACTGGTATTAAAATGTAAAATAATTCATGTAAAATAATTCTTTTTTTTTTTAAATAGGACTGTTTTAGATAGTATTTTGTGTCATCTGTTTCTACTTAATTGTATATCTAGACTACGCCAGAGGCAAAATGGCTTGTGTCACTGGAATGGGCCATTCTCTCTTTCATAGTTGGAATCACTTTATGTCTAACCTCTCTTGAAACTTTTGAATTCCATCCTTCTCATTTCTCATGTAAATTACAGCAGGGAGAGATTTTAGTTTGATGTGAGTTAAAAGTTCCTGGCTACAAAAATAATTTACACACCAGTCGTACCTCTCCTCAGTGGACGACTTTGAAGGTCTCAGAGTTGGATATCTGTTTCTATGCCATTGGACATGGATGAATTGGAGCCCTTTAACAGTCCTCCTAATGACCTCTTGTTTACTGATGGACTGAGACCAAGAATAACAGGTTCTCTTTATTTTAGAATTTTTATTTTATTTTTTCAGCTAATAAGTATCTTTTCTCTGCCTCTCACTGTCCCCTTTCATGAAAGAGAAAAAAAGAAAAGGCTTTTTAACAAATATGCAATCAAGTGAAGCATGTTCATATTCAACAATGACTATCTAATTGTACATCTTGGATCATAACTTCTTTTGTAAATAAAAGGAATAGTAATAATTCTCATTTGTATAGCACTTTAAGGTGTGCAGAGTGATCATAGACAGATTATGTGAATAGATCCTAAATGGGCAAGTGTAGATGGAATATAAATAGTATACAAAGGAAAATTTATATTGATAATTTAATAGAAATGTATACAAACTGAATAATCATTAAGCAGAATACCCAACATGAGATGCAATAAAGACTTAGCCTAGAGTAATCTGAAACTACTTCTGAATCCCAAGTAAATTGTCTGCCCTTTAAGTTTCACTGACTCTGAGGTATCTCCAGTACACATTTGTGCACTGAAGGAAATAACTTATTATTGTTACCATAATGTCTGGAAAGAGTTAAATTGCCCCCAAAAAGACAAAACCAGGCAGTTTCCTCTCTTGCTCTTGGTGAGATCTGGGCCCTATTTGCTTACAGTTTATTAGATTAAGTAACATGAGAGCCTGGAGTATAGTAAAAAGTATTTTAAGTTGTACATTTTTCCATTATGCTCTGGTGTAGACAACTACATAATTACCATTAGGATATCTATGTTAGTTTAAAAAAAAATCTAGGATAAATTAATGAAACTTCTTTCCAAAGCTGTTGTAATAGAACAGGGACTTCACTGTCTCATAGCTATACCGTGGCCTAATAAATGTCATCACTCTAGATGTTAAAGTGAAAAGATATCTCCATAAAGTAATATGCTTCCTAGAAACAACTTCTAAGGAAATATGCCTCTAAACAGATTATATGTAATATACATAACATATAAATAGTACAAAAACATAGAAAATGCTAGAATAGGACTACATTAATGGCTCCCCCAAATCTTCCTATTTTAAGAATAGTTTATTTGTCAATTGATAGTTTTGGTCAGTCAACTAAAGCATTTCCTAACCCAAAGTAATTTTTCTATTTTAATCCTAAATATTTTTTTATCTCCAAGATTTTAAATTTACCAATGGTATAGACTAGAAAGATGCTATTTTTTCCCCTAGACAAACACAATGAATTGAATGTTTTCTGGAATAGGATTTGTCTTCCCTTTGTCTCTCACATACATACCCCTTGAAAGACATTGTTGTTATGCAAAAAGCTTCCATCCCTCTCTCTATTCTCTTCATAAAGATTTTTTTTTGAAGGGACTGAGTTAAATCCATGATGAAGTTCATCAAGGACCTGTTCATTTTATCTCATTTCCAATAAATATTAGCAGTTTATGACACAGAATAATGTATGCTGAGTTGTAAAAAAAAAAAAAAAATGAAAAAATGAAAAAAAAAGCTGGCTCAGCTTTAATGGGCTGTCCTTTCAAATTCCTTGTTTGCTCTTTTAAATTGTCTCTTTGTGTAGACAGACGTAAACTTGAAACAAAGCCTTTTTTGACTGGAAACTTAAACCCGGCCTTGTTAATGATAACCTAATTGGTGGAACTCCAGAGAGCTAAGAGATATATGGCAATTCTGTGATGATATTCTGATGCTCTGAAATGACTGGTTGCAAATTTGCTTTTTATATCCTGCTATGTGAATTCCCTATAATAAGCATTAGTGTATTTTTAAGCATCGACAGTCACAGTGTGGTTAAATACAAAAATAATAGAATCACAGAGTGGGGACAGAGATGTAAATCTAGAAGGCATTTGGTTAGCATATAATTTACACCTCCTAAGGTAAACAGCTTTGCAGAAAATATCAGACAGGCCAATTCTCCGGTGAGTTTTGCAAAATCCATTTTAACTTTCTCAAGTACCCCCCTGACCTGGGAGAGCGCCTTTTTTAAGTGGATTCAAATGTATGTGGAAAGTGAAATCCATTTATAAATGCCTTATCTTTGCCCTTTAGGGTTCTATTAAATGTATTTTACCTGGTACTATTAAAAATGGAAATTGTGATGATTTAGAGACAACCCATGTAAGGTCACTTAGACATGTTTGTATTGTATAAGCAGTCAAGTATTTCTTCAGGCATGGATTCAAGCACCTCAGCCACCTGCTGAGAAGTTAATTAGTTCAGCCCCAAATGGAATTATAGGGCAGTGTGGCACAATTTATGTGAAATGGCATTTTAGAAAGCAATCACCTGTAATGCGGGGGTTGGAGAGCAGAGGTAGTAGAGATAGAACTGGCAGAGAAATGCCATCGCGCCCAGAATATTTTTTTCGATATGGTAGGAATTTAGCAAAACACAAATTGTATTTTTAAGAGTGAAATATTAAAACACTAATTAAACTTTAACTGATGACAGTTTAATTTCCTGGTACATCTTAAACGTTCCATTAGTCTTAAACCGTAATGTAGATGGCGATGTCTTTTTACGCTTACATTTCAAAGGCATTGCCGTAGTTAAATGTTTACATATTTACTTTTAATTGCTTTATGGGTACTAATCATAAGCAAAGGTTTGTTCTGGATGGTCTAACTTTGCAGTTAATACTTTTTAGCCTTAACAACTAGGAAGTACCTACTTTGTTGTTTTTTATTTAAAAAAATAAAAATCTTTTCAACTGACATGAAATTGTTGAATGTTATTTTTGCGAAGTAATAGTATAATTTGTATTCTGTATGTCCCTCCTGTCTTAAAATCTATGTTAAAGTGAATTTCTGAATTAAAGGGATCTTTTATACCAAGGACTTATATTTCCTTAAGCAACTAGAAGCCATGTGTTCATGGCAACTATAAATTCAAAGAACCAATTCATGAGTACATTTTTTTTTGCTTCTCTCAAAGAACTTTCCCTTTGGGTTAACACTGACAATAATAAACAGTATAGCGACCCGAGTTCAGTCAAATGGACAGACAGGCCAGGCGCTCGTGCTAATTGTAAAACCAATATCCTTATGGTCTTGTCTGGATGGAGCTAACGTTTGTCAGATGCAGAATTGGATGTATTTAACATCCTACACTCTTTACATATAACCTTTCCTTGAATTCTAGACTTCCTCTTTTCATCCTCGGTACTATCCACAGACTAGGAAATAGCAACTCAAAGCTTTCTCATAACTTGGTGATGGAGAATTTCCCCAATGGGAATCTGATAGTAAATTAGACACTTGAGAGAAACTGTCTCTCCTTGCCACTAAGAGACCACTTATTTGAATGCTACCTCCCTTAGCACCTAATTTACTTCCAGGGAACAACTTAAGAGATGGGGATAGGAAGAGAAAAGAGCAATAAAGTGGCCACTAACTCAATTACTAATGTTAAGTCTATACTTGATTTTCCAAACCTATAGCATAACCACCATGCTAAAAACCTGTCGCTTCTTGTGCGAATGAGTTTGCTTTCTCCGTGGAGAAACATTTACTAACTGAAGGAAGGATGCACTAAGACCACTAAAGTAGATTGTGATTCATCACCTGCTGTGGGCAAAGAATGAAAAGACCCCTCTTCTCATTGAATTTACATCCTAATGAAGACACACATAAAATATGTTGCAGAAATATAAAATTACTAGACATTTACTAAAGGCTTTCGCGTAAGAGGGTAATAATGAAGCTGCATCTGAAAGAAAGTGAAGGCAAGTCAATAAGTTGGGTAAATTTTCATCATAAAAAATAGGGTTTTTTCAAAAGCACAAACCAAATATTGCCAACTTAATATTGTAGAAACTGCATTTTCAGAAGTAGTCATAAAGGGTATGTGGTCATGTGTACATGTTCTCTCTCTAATGAAAATTCATTACTGGCTCCATATATCACTGAGGGTTCTTAATCAAAATATGTTCCATATGTTTCTTCATGCAATTTTAACAAAGGGAAAAAATAGAACTTACTGAATTACAAATGATCCAGTGGGCAACAGAGAGATACACTATTTGGTATGTTACCAACAATACCTTGTGAGTTAGATGGTGTGGAAAATGAGTGAAACAGGGCCTCTAAGTGCCATGTTGAATGAGAGAGAAAATCTGGAACGACCAAGGGTGGAAGAAGAGCCGAAGATCTGGATCAGAACAGAGCAGACGGAGCTCAGTTCTCTCCCATGGGGCCGTCTGACAAAGTGGAAGGTGAGCCTTATAGTCAAAAAGACTCTTGTCATATGCCGGCTTTCAGCTTGTACAGACACAGATGGCAAATTCTCCATTTCAGGCAGACTGGACTATTAGCTATTAATTCTATCTGGTCCCCCCCTCCAGTCTTGTTACTGTTAACTCCAGATTCCTCAGTCATAAACACTCTGTGCATCTCCAACAACTGAAAATCTTGTTTCTTTGCAAAATGCCTTCTTTCCAGAAAGCAATATACATCTGATTCCCCAAGCTGAAACTGATCTTTGCTTCCTCCCATCTCCTCCATTCTTCTGTCTGAATTTCTTTCTTCCTTACCCAATTCTATCCAATATCATATTGACGTATATGGCTACTTCCTGAAGGCGGGGACAATCTTATTTTCTATATTTATAGCTCCCCTAGTGAAAGTCCTCAAGGTCTAATGGGCAGAGGCTTGACATGTTCAAATGCTGCTTCTGCTACTTAATAAATAGCTCTTTCATTTTAACCAATTCATTTAGCGTTCCTCAGCTCTCAGCCACTCTCTTAAAGACTAAATTGTTGAGGAGATGCAGACTTGCATTGATGGAGAGACTTTTCACACCAGTATTTCCCTTACCAAGGAAATCAATTATATATTCCCACCATATTCTTTGTCCTTTGTTCTCAGAGAGGATCATGACATTAGGAAGGACTTGCAAGTAAATTGGATTTAAGTGAGGTAGGGCTGTGCAAAGTTTGAGAGCTTCACTTTCTCCTCCAGAACTATCTGGATCCAGTGGTAAAATATAATCGGGACAACTGGAAATGGCCCTGGATGCAGTGAGCAACAACTCTTGCATCTTGGAACATTAGACAATTAGCACATTTTGATTGTATTGAATAAAAGATTATTAAAGTAAAGATGATCTTGGAAAGACCAGGCACCATATTTTGCCATAATGCATCTTGGGAGCCAGTGGCCACTGCTAATTGGAGTCATTCAACACTGCCAATTTAGGATGCTTTGGAAGCCTAGATTCTCCCAAGAATAGAAATTGATTATCCAAAGGGCAGTGGAAAAGAAGCATCTTGTTGTATGTGAACTGGTTATAATACCTGTTGAGAAGGAATTAATATAGAAACAGTAGAAAAGATATTGCCCACAAACATATGACCAGGAAAAAATGAAAGATCGGTCATGTAGAAAGAGAAAGGACTAAGAGTGGACAGCTTGCAAAGCTCTCCAAGGAGGGCCCCTAGAACACTGAGGGGTGAATTTATAGAGGGCAGTTGCATGAGGTGGACAAAAATGGTTTGTGATCTGACTGATCAAGTGGTGTTCGGTCATGTCTGATGCTTCATCATCCCAGCTGGGGTTTCCTTGGCCAAGATACTAAAATGATTTCCTCCTCCAGATCATTTGATAGGTGAGGAAACTGAGGTAAATAAGGTTAAATGACTTGCCCAGAGTTACACAGCTAGTAAGTTCAGAGGCCACATTTGAACTCAAGCAGACGAATCTTCCTGGTCCAGTGCTTGGTACTCTATGGAACCCCTAGCTGTTTCTTGAATCAGTACTTATACTGAGATAATATTGATCGGGATGTTTCTTAAATGAGCTTATTCTTCCATAAAGACCATAAATTTAGATTTCTAGCACAATGCTTCCATTTTTCCAATGAGGAAACTAATTAAATTTAAAAAAACAAAGCACTCTTGTTGCTTCCTAGAGCTGTGTCTTTTTCTGAAAGTCAATTCACAGCTATAAATTCACGACTCCCAATCAAGTCTGTCAATAAATATTTATTATTTCTTGTGTGCCAAGCACTGTTCTAAGCTCTGAAAATTAAAAAAAAAAAGTGAAAATGTTCCTTGCCCAGAAAACTTTTCTGGCTCACTGAGGAGAAACTTTTGCCTCTCACTAATGTTTTTCCCCCCTATATTCCAAACCTGTCAAATGCGTGAACTTATTTGTGTGGGTCCTCAAAGGGGAATACAACATTTTGCTTGTATTATTTCCTTTGCTTTGTAGCCCTCCACAAATCAAGTACCATTTATTTAATAAGCAAGGCAGCCTCCATTAAAGTCTTGCCAATGCCTCTTTATGGTGTTTAATTGATCAGGAGTTCTTGAATCTATGCCGGCAGCTTATATTTTTTTATTTTCTTGGCAAAGATACTGGAATGATTTGCCATTTCCTTCTCCGGCTTATTTTACAGATGAGGAAACTGAGGTAAAGGGGTAAGTGACTTGCCTAGAGTCACACATAGCTAAGAAGTTTAAGGCCAGATTTGAACATGGAAGATGAAACTTCCTGATTTCGGGCCCTCCTCCATCGGTGTCAGGTCTTCCCAAACAGGAAGAGTCTTGAATATGAGCCCAGGAATGAACCATATTTTTATTGTCCAAGGACCTGCCTAGTTAAGTGCTGCATGGTAGGAAAAATGTTAGAGCCAGGGGTCAGGAGCCAGGAGAGGACTGAATTCCGATCCCACAATTTCTCCCTTACCTAACTTTAATCACTGAATGGGTTTTCTTCAAACATAAGCCCTGATGAAGACTTTAGCTTAAAAAGGCCATTTGGATTTTCCAATTTGTCATCTATAGCACCTCTCTCCATCTAGTTGGGAGGCCTAATGGGACCTTCTATGGGAAGCCCTCAGCAAACCCCTCAATGGCTAGGAAATGTCAGCCATTCTCAATTGCAAAATTATGATACTTGCTCCCTCTCTCACTCCCAAAGGCTGCCAAGGAATGGAGGACTTGAGACCCATAATCTTCTCTGGAGAGAGAGCCCATCTACCCATGCAATCACAATCCCTTGCAACATTAGGGAGTCACAGAGACTCCTCCAGGTGGATTCCGGGATTCTCATTTTCCATCGCTCCAATGGTCTCCTTCTCTGCTTTCCCTGCCTCCTCCTATACATGATACTGGAACCTTTCTCCACCCACCACCGGAAGCTGGAGGCCGGACACAAGAACGTGTTCAGACATTCTGAGAGGCCCAACATCGGGGCCGGGCTCAAGATCTCCCAGGGTACTAAAAGGCTGTGTTTAAAAAAAAAAAAAAAAGTCTCTGCCTTTTGATCGTACGGCATTTCAAGATGCTTGAACTGTTATTATTCATTTAGTCTGTCAGGGAAGGAGTGTTTCTCCCCGAGCCGTATGCACTTCGAGCATTTCTGTTCGTGCCTTCTGTCAAACAAGATTTCTTCAGCCTTTGATTTTTATCAAGATTTACTTCACCGTGCTCTTCAAAGCAGTTAATTCAAAGTTCACTGTCTCTGTGGGTGGATTCGTTGAGTAACTGAAATACCAACGATGAATGCCATGAGAGTTTGTGATAATATTTTCTCTTCACGAGATCACTCTTACCAAAATAAGGGGCCTTGAACATTGTACCCACTTATCTGACATTTTTAAGGGAAAGACTTGGAGGAACACCCGCTGCAAATTAAAAAAAAAAAAAAAAGATTTCATTTTTTCCTCAATTACATGTAAAAAATGTTAACATTTGTTTTTGAAAATTCTGAGTTCCAAATTCTCTCCCTTCTCTCTCATCTCTCTTCCTTGAGAAGACAAGTAATTTGCTATAGATTATACATGTGCGGTCATGCAAAACATTTCCGTATTAGCCATGTTGCAAAAGAATCAATGATGTGTTAGTGATAGATCATCTAGAATGGGCTTTATTAAATAGAACATAGCTGCTGCAAGATGAGGCGGGGAGAGAGGGAAGCAGCTAAATGGTTCAGTGGAGAAGAGTGCCAAGCTTAGAGTCGTAAAAGACTCATCTTCCTGAGATCAAATATAGCTTCAGACTTCCCAGCTGTATGACTTTATCACTTAATGCTGCCTCAGTTTCCTCATCTGTAAAATGAGCTGGAGAAGGAAATAGAAAACCATTCCAGTATCTTTGCCAAGAAAATCCTAAATGGGATCACAAAGAGTTGGACGGGACTGAAATGACCGAACAAGCTTCAAGATGATACTTAGCAGGTAGAATCAAGCAGATGTTCTCAAACTGCCTCAGATCTTAGCTATATTGAACTGGGAATAAGCCATTTAAGCTTTCTCAGCCAGTTTCCTCATGAGGACAAAAGTGAGAACATTAGAGTTCTCAAGTATTATGTAGAATTATATATATATATATATATTCTTATATATAATATAATGTAAATCTACATTATATGTCAGACATTAATATTGTTTTAGATGTATGTCTACACATGTGCAAATACACATATACCCATATATATACACGTTTATACAATATATATAACATATATATATATATATATATATATATATATATATATATCAAAGAGCTTTTCTGGATCTGAACCTATGATACTCGTTGGAAAAGACAAGCAATAAGTACCCAGAGGAAAGTTGGAATATAGCTTTTGCTCCATCTCTTTCTGAGTTAGAAGGAGTTGAGAGTATAGACAGGATAGTTGGAAGGAAAGGTTTTCTTTTTAGACTTAAGAGAAATGGTCAAAACGTGAGATTCATAAGAGCAACCAGAGAAGCGAATGAACAATATGGAAGTCTCTCCTACCTTTAAGCTGGAGGCCATTTTTAATGGAGTCTTCAGAGGCAGGACAGGAGGACACTGAACTGGTCTGCCTGACTGCCTAGCCCTGGACTGGAACTCCAGATTGGAAGGGGAAGAAGGAAGCTACTAACCGGACCTCCGAAGTATCTAGGGAGGGGGAAAGGCAGCTTTTGCCTCTGGGAAAAGCAGATACTTTTATAAGCGTACATTCCTAAGGTTGGAGTCTCCTCATAAAAGAAGTAATGGTTTTACAGGGCAAAATTACAATAGCTAACATTTACATAGCCTTTTAAGGTTCACAAAGCGCTTTACAAATATTACCCCTGGCAGGTAAATGCTATTATTATTTCCTTTTTTACAGAGAGGGAAACTGAGGCAAACAATTTCAGTCATTTGCCCAGGCTACACGGCAGCGTTGGAGGCTAAATTTGAACTCAGGTCTTCTCAATTACAGAGCCAACACTCTAGCCACCGAGCCAGCTAGCTGCCTCATTTCAGATGGCTCTTGGGAAGATTCCACCCAAGGGTCTAAGGCTTTTGGAAACTATATTACTTACTCTGAGCTCTCTCTCTTAACATATTTTGGTGCAATAGAAATGATTTATGTTAGTTACAAAAATACCAAGGTATTTATATTTCTTTAAATTTTACTTTAAATCATACCTTGAGGTAGTTGTCCAAAAGGCAAAAAGTACAGAGTAAATAAATAATCGAGCTCATTATTTTAGCGAAAAGGTTTTCATATAGGAAAGTATATTTGGCTCCATTCTGTGCAGTGTCTTTCCCTCTTGGGTCTCATGAGGCATTTTTATTTCTCCTGTATTTCTGCACTTACTTAACAGATTATTTCCTTTTCACAGAATCACAGAATCTCAACATTAGTTAAAACCTCAGGAGCCACCTAGACAGACGGTACCTGAGCAGCTATATGTCTGCCACCGATGTCACAGTCCCGGCCTCGTTTATTATTATTATTTTTTATAATTATAGCTTTTTATTTTTCCAAATACATGCAAAGATAGTTTTCAACACTCACCCTGGCAAAACCTTGTGTTCCACGTTTTCCCGGCCTCTTTTAAAGACCTCTAGTGAGAATCCACCACTGCCTAGGCCGAGCTCATTTCAGTTCATTAGGAGGTTTTTCTTTATATCAAATCCTCATATCAAGCTGCTCCTAGATCTTCCCTCTGGGTGTTACCACGATAATGAAATCTAGTTCCTCCAGGCTGAGAAAGCTAATATACCTTCCCCATGCCTGATGCCCAAGGCTTCTCTTACGCAGGCCCCAAATCTCCATTTCAACTGGTTGCCATATGGCATGGTCTTCAGGCCCCTAAGATCATGTATACTTCATGTATTTATGTCTAGAAGGGACTTGATTTTTTATTTAAAATAACACAAACTAAGAAAAAACAAAATAGAAAAAGAAAGAAAAGGAAAATTTTAAAGACAAAACAAAACATTGTCATGTGCCCAGCAGAATAGCCGGGAAGTTTCAAAATAATTAGCCCTAAATTTCCATTTCAAGAAAACATATATAGCAGAAGAGATTGTATATTCATGACTGTTGATATTTTCTTTGCTTCCTTATAGGTTATTCCTTTCTCCCTACCTGCCCCAATAAAGCTACAGTTAAGCACAAGTGTGTGTGTGTGTGTGTGTGTGTGTGTGTGTACACACACACACATATATATATATTCATATATACATACATATATACACATATACATAAAAATATGCACTCACATATATGTGTGCATACATAATGAAGTAATAGTTTTACAGGGCAAAATTACAATAGCTAGCATTTACATAGCCCTTTAAGGTTCACAAAGCGCTTTACAAATATTACCCCTGGCAGGTAAGTGCTATTATTATCTCCTTTTTACAGAGAGGGAAACTGAGGCAAACAATTTCAGTAATTTCCCCAGGATACATGGCTAGCATATACACATGTGTATGTGTACATATGCATTTGCCCAGGTGTCGACATACAGCTAAAACAATATTAATATGACTGACAAATAATGTAGATTTCTCTCAGTTTTATCTTCAAGTTTGACTTTGTCTGACATTAATGATTACTAGCCTTCCTTTATTTTTCTAGTGCATTCTATTCCTATCTTTGTTACAGTATTTGTGTTTATCTCTTTGTTCCCGTCCCTGCTAACTCATTCACTTTCATTCTAGTCCTTAACTTGCCTTGCTATTCCTTAATCTTCCCATGAGCCCCTCTGTTATCTTCTCCCCCAACCTTTCCCCTCCCTCTTTATCCCACTCCCCTTAATCCGAACACCTTTCTGTGCCCACCTTATCCTATACCACTCTTTCTTTCCCATTAATTTATAGGCTTTGTTCCACTGCCATAAAGTTACACACCCTTATATGCTCCATCTTATCCTATTTCCTTCCCCCTCTCATTTATATCTCTATAAATTTTGGAGGGGCTATATCTTCCACGATATATGCACATACATATGCATGGTGTTCCCTATTTGACCCATTCCCAATATGAGTAGGCTTTCAGAACTGCCAGCCCTCCTTCCCCATCCAATGCCTCTGTGGCTGTTCTTCCTCTGCCCCTCATTCATATAGCATAATTCCTATTTTTACCTTTTCCTGGCCAGTTTTGCTTTTTAGAGCCAGATAATATTCAGCTCTACCCCAATCTTTCTTTTGAGCTGCCCAATCACTGATGTCAATCTTAAACATTTTCCATGTAAAAAACATAAACAGTTTTTCCTTGTTGAGTCCCTTGAAATTAATCTTCGAAAGTGGCTCTTATATGTTAAATTTTCTATTGAGTTCAGGTTTGGTTGAGATAAAGTCCTAAAAATCTGCAAGTTTGTTGAATGTCCTTTTTTTCCATTCAATATTATGGTTAGTTTTGCTGGATATGATATTTTTGGCCACAGATCTAGTTTTTTTGATTGTTAATATATATTATTCCAGGACGTGTGACCTTTTATTGGAGCTGCTGATAAATTCTGTATAATTCTAATTGTCTTCAGCATATTTGAATTTTTCTTTTTCTTGTAGAATTTTCTTTTTGATCTGAGGGTTTCAAAATTTAGTGATAATATTCCTATGCGTTTTTCATGTAGGATCTCTTTAGGTGGAGCGTGGTGGAATTTTTCTATTTCTACTTTCCCCTCTTGTCCTACCATGTCAGAACAATTTTATGTGATTATTTCTTGCATTGTTATATGAAGGTTCTTTTTTTTTTTTTTTGGTCACAGCTTTCAGGTAGTCCAATTCTTCTTCTATTTTCTCTTCTTGATCTGTTCTTCAAATCTGCTATTTTTCTTATGTTTCACATTCTGTTTTATTTTTTAAATTCTCTGTATTTTGTTTTTTATTTATTATTAAAGCTTTTTATTTTCAAAACTTGTGCATGAATAATTTCCAACATTCATCCTTGCAAAACTTGTGTTCCAAATTTTTTCTCTCTCTTCCCCCCACCCTCTCCCCTAGACAGCAAGTAATCCAATATGTGGTAAATATGTGCAGTTCTTCTATACATATTTCCATGATTATCTTGCTGCATAAGAAAAACCAGATCAAAAAGGAAAAAATGAGAAAGAACCCAAAAAGCAAGAAGACAACAACAAAAAGAGTGAAAATGCTATATTATTATCAATGCTCAGTCCCCATAGTCCTCTCTCTGAGTGCAGATGGCTCTCTACATAACAAGTCTATTAGAATTGGCCTGAATCACTTCATTGTTAGAGCCACGTTCATCAGAATTGACCATCGTATAATCTTGCTGTTGCTGTGTACAATGTTCTTTTGGTTCTACTCACTTCATTTAGCATCAGTTCATGTACTCTCTTCAGGCTGATCCTGCTGATCATTTCTTATAGAGCAATAATATCCCATAATATCCATATTATATAACTTGTTCATCTATTCTCCAATTGATGGGCATCCATTCATTTTCCAATTTCTGGTTACTACAAACAGGGCTGCCACAAACATCTTTGCACATGTGGGTCCCTTTCCCTTCTTTAGTATCTCTTTAGGATATAAGCCCAATAGAAACACTGCTGGGTCAAAGGGTATGTACAGTTTGATAATTTTTTGAGTATAGTTCCAAATTGCTCTCCAGAATGGTTGATCTGTTCACAATTCCACCAACAATGTATCAATGTCCCAGTTTTCCCACATCCCCTCCAACATTCAGCATTATCTTTCCCTGTCATTCTAGCCAATCTGACAGGTGTGTAGTGGTATCTCAGAGTTGTCTTAATGTACATTTCTTTGATCTATAGTGATTTAGAGCATTTTTATATGAATATAAATAGTTTCAATTTCTTTATCAGAAAATTGTTCATATCCTTTGACCATTTAGCAACTGGAAAATAGCTTGAATTCTTATAAATTTGAGTCAATTCTGTAAATGTTTTAGAAATGAGGCCTTTATTAGAATCCTTGAATGTAAAAAAAAAAAAAATTTCCCAGTTTAGTGCTTCCCTTCTAATTTTGTCTGCTTTGGTTTTGTTCGTATAAAAACTTGTTTGGGATAGCTAGTTGGTGTAGTAAATAGAGCACCAGCCCTGAAGTCAGGAGGACTTGAGTTCAAATCTGGCCTCAGATACTTAATACTTCCTGGCTGTGTGACCCTGGGCAAGTCACTTAACTCCAATTGCCTCAGCAAAAAAGAAAGAAAGAAAGAAAGAAAGAAAGAAAGAAAGAAAGAAAAAAAAAGGAAAAAAAAACTTTTTAACAATATAACCAAAGTTATCCATTTTGCATTCCATAATGTATTCCATTTCTTCTTTGGCCACAAATTCCTTCCTTCTTCACAGCTCTGAAAGGTAAACTATTCTTTATTTTTCTAATTTGCTTATAATAGCATTCTTTATGTCTAAATCATGAACCCATTTCAACCTTATTTTGGTATAGAGTGTTAAGTGTGAGTCAGTGCCTAGTTTCTACCATACTATTTTCTAGTTTTCCCAGCAATTTTTGTCAAATAGTGAGTTCTTATCCCAGAAGCTGGAATCTTTGGGTTTATCATATTTTGTTATATACATATATATTGATAGTCTCACCCAATTCTAATTTTCAAAGAAGAATTATTTTTCTTCCTTAAGACTCTGTATTGCCTTTTCTAATTGTTTAACTTTTTTTCATCATCTTCTTATTTTTCTTGGATGGTTCTTATTTTAGCTTAGTTTAGTTTTTTTGTTTTTTTGAGTTTTTCCTCAATCTTGTATTTGATTTTTAAAGTATTCTTTTAGTTCTTCTATAAATTCTTTCTGGGCAAGTAGCCATTTAACATTATTCTTTGGGGAGGAAGAGGCTTTTTTTAATCATCATCCTCTTCTGAAGATGAACTCTGGTCTTCCTTATTCCCATAGTAAGTTTCTATGGTTGAGTTTTTTCTTCTTTTCCTGTTCATTTTTTAAAAAGTGAGAACTATTAATGTAAGTACCTCTAATCCTAGAGGGGCAAGGTAGCTCTGACTTCATCCCTCCCTTCTGACCTAGAAGCCCAAACCAAGACCGCCCTTCCTCCTGAAAGTGCCCGCAGCCTCCCTGCCCCACTGCTACTGCACTCCCCATGTGCTGGTTCCTTCTCACCCACGGTCAAGTTTTTGTAGTGCAGCTGGGCAGGGTGTTCCTATCAGCAAAGGTTCCCCCAGTCTTCCTGAACTGAGACCCCCTCCACTCCCAGAAGTTGAAAGTTTCTGTGTTTCTGGCTAAGGTTCCTGCCAAACCCAGATAGCCTCAGGGCTCCCACTTGGTGTTTCTGAGGAGTTCATCTGGAGCTGTTTACACTTCTCTTGGGATTAACCCCAGTCCTGGGATCTTCCTTTGGGCCTTCTTCATTTGTCCCAAAAGGATCCCTGTTCTGCCCCAAATCTTTGTTTTCCACTGGTCTATGTTCTCCCTGAGGTGCAATTTGTTCTATTTGCCGGGGAAATTTAGAGAACTTGGAATTTTCTAATCTACTCTGCCATCTTTCCAGAATCCTCCCATGGAAGGGACTTCAGAGATTATGTATCTCAATGCTTTCATTTTATGGTGGGGAAACGGAGCCAACAATTGAGTCTAGGTTCACTGATACCAAAACTAGTGCTCTTTCCACCAGTTTCATTTGACTCAATCTAATAAGCATGCATTAAACACCTACTGTATGCCAATTCTTTTACTAGGAATAATAGGTATAAAGATAAAGTTAAATAAGAAATCCCTTGAAGTGGTCAAAATTATTTGAATTTGAACTGTTTGAACTTATCATTAGGTAAAATACAGTAACTAGCTCCAGATTAATGGAAATGGAAGTGTGCAGTACAAATTTAAATAATGGGATTACTTCAGGTGCTTTATTAGGTGCACTGTAACTAACATTTATATAACCCTAGAAGGGGCTGGAGATGAAGGTGTTTGCCTGAAAAGGAGAGCGAGTTACTACCTCTTAACTTAAATTATGTTTAAATTATATATAATATTACCTTATTGTGAGTGACACCGATTTTTTTAAGCTCAACTCTTCAGGACTGACACCTCAGTTCTTTAGGTGTATAGGTTTTCTTTCAAATCTGCCTAGAAGCAACAATGGAAAGGGCACTTACCTGATGTTATAGCCCTAGAAAATCTAACATTAGCCAATTTACAAACATTATGACCCCTCCAGGACTGTTTTGTGTATTGTATCTACATATTGGTCTGGATTCACATGTTCTTTCTGCTCTTGAGAAGCTATAAAAATATAAATCAATAATATCTCTGTTCAGTCTAACATATTATTATATAATTATATATTATATATATATAACATATACTACATATACATATTATATATTATACATAATATATTATATATTCTAGGAATATTACTTCCCATACACCCCTCATACAGTTTCCTTTCTCCCTGATGACACAGATTCTCCTTTGGTGCAAGCTCTCATCATCTGATTAGTGTCATGGCCCTTTTTTTCAAGGTAGACATTTAATAAAGACTTGCTGAATTGAATTTGTTTTCTGCTTCCTCCCCATGGAATTTAACCTTGGAATGATGTAACCATACCCAAGACCCCGAGAGTCAGTCAATAAACATTTATTATATCTATGGTGTGCCAGGTACTGTGCTAGGTGCTGAAAATGCAAATAAGAAAGACAATCCCTGTCCTCCAGGGGTTTATAATCTAACAGGGGAAGACAATACAAAAGAAAGCTGTAAAGAAGCCACTGAAGGTGCTGAGGAAACTGGACCCATCTCAGTGATATTGAGCTTCCGATAGGATTTCCTGGGGAAGGCACAAGTTTTTGAAGTCAACTCTAAGCAAAATACATCCTTCTCAATGGAGCTAACCTTACAAATAAGCCTGTTAATGTCAAAGCCTTTCCCATAACACCTTTCTGTTAGTAAATGGTAACAATGCTTTTTGTTGTCCAGTCCTTTCAATCATGTCCAACGTTCAATGACCCCATTTGGGATCTTCTTAGTATAGGTGCTGGAGTGATTTACTATATCCTTCTCCATCCCATTTACAGATAGAGGAAACTGAGGCAAACAGGATTAAGTTATTTGCCCAAGATCACACAATTAGTATCTCCAGTCGTCCTGACTCCAGACTCTGAGCTCTACCCACCAGACTACCCAGCTGCCTTCTGGAAATACTTGCTTACTTTCAAAACTGTTCAAAAGACAATGCTTCCTTGAATTATTGGATTATTTGATTATTTATATACTAGCTGAATGATCCTGGCAAGCCATTTCAATCCACAGTCCCCTCCAGGCAACTCTTAAAACTATTAATGACAGAACATTTGCTGATCCACCTTGGTAGAGGGAATTTCCTCCCTGGACATTCTCTAAATCAATTAAATCACAAGTCTGGACCACTACATTCTTCATCAAAATAACAACAAGAAAACTGCCAGGCACTTTGCAAGATCCTGCAACTACAAAGAAAAAACCAAAAATAACCTCTGTTCTCAAAGGGCTCGTAGTTCACCGATGATGGTTTATATGCCGTTTCATATATGCAAGTCACAATTTGTAATATGCTTCCACCTACTTGTGTTTCTTTAAATCTTGTTCTATTTCATGTCCACACCTGAGACTTAAAAAAAATAATAATACTTATAAACATGTTTTTCAATCCCTGAAGGTTTACAAAGCATTTCTTTGTACACTGTGAGAATGGTAATGAAATTGTTATTTGACAGATGACAAGGCAACTGAACTAAAATGTGTGGCTGGGGTCACAGCTAGAAAGTGTCAGAGACAAGAGTTCAATGCAAAATGCCCGAGTCCAATCACAGTATTCTTCCCATGAATCCCCACCAAGCCTCAAACTAAAAGGAGCCTGAGCTGAAAATTGTTCTAAGGTACCTCAGCTGTGAGGATTAGGAAAAAGATCTATATTATAACACATTATTTGG
This sequence comes from Antechinus flavipes, assembly GCF_016432865.1. Lineage (NCBI taxonomy): Eukaryota > Metazoa > Chordata > Mammalia > Dasyuromorphia > Dasyuridae > Antechinus > Antechinus flavipes. The sequence continues at coordinate 663,118,667 of NC_067399.1, forward strand.
GCACAATACTATCTCACAATTGTCTATTCTTCCAGCCATTGGAAATGTTTTATTCTGTCCTTACTAGTTCTAGAAAAAAAAACAACCCAAATGAACAAACTAATTACAAATATTTTCATCAAAATAGATAGTGAATTGTCATAAAGACTTGAAATTACTCCCAACTTCTCACCCTAATCCGAAATTTGTGCTAATTCTAACCCTAAATGCATCTGACTCTAACCCTAACCCTATCTAACCTATATATAGTTACAATTCATACTTCTCTAATTGTTCATTCAGCATGTCCATAAGTTTATATAAAATTCATAAAATCAATTTTTAAAATGAAAATAAATGTGAAAGCTTTTAGTGAATAGAATATTATTAGAATATAGATAATAGAATATTATTCCATTAGCAAATCTGTCTTAATTAAGTACTTGTACTCCTTCAGATAACTTTTCTGTTGGCCATAGTGAAAGCCAATATTTGGAAGTTAGAGAGTCAGAGTGTACTGGAGTTGGAAGGAACCTTAGAGGTCATCTAGTTTAATTACTTTATGTAAACCAAGGCCAAAAGAGAGGAAGTGTAATTTAACTTGCCCAGATTACACTAATTAGTAGGAGATGGTGCAAAACAATCCAGATTTCTTAATACTTGGTTTTGTAATTTCTGTCTCTTGAAAGAGACTAAAGTGTTAGGGAGTAAGATCTGGTAGGTCCCTGATTTCACTCTCTACCAAGAGAGGATAAAACAGAGAAACAAGTGGGGTTACTCAAAAGAAATTCATTCAAGGGCAGCTAGTTGGTGTAGTAGTTAGAGCACCAGCCCTGAAGTCAAGAGGACCTGAGTTCAAATCACTTAACACTTTCCAGCTGTGTGACCTGGGCAAGTCACTTAATGTAAAGGGCTGAAACTCTGAGTTGATGCACTGAGGTCGGACAATCGAGCACTTAAGGTTAACTACCGATTGGACAATACTCTATTAGCATATGCTTGGAAAATGGCTCTTCCCACTATTCTGTGCTGGCTCGTTCTTTTGGTGTATGCAGAGAATTGTGGGAAAGATTAGGGGGTGGAGTAAGACAAGCCAGGGTCACTTTGGCAATGGAGGAAGAGAAGGAAGGTCCTGCATCCATCCTGTTCACTTCTACCCCTAAAGACAAGAATAAAGAACAAGGACTTTTGCTTATCCTGACTCTGGATGATTCTAAGATATCCAGGGTGCTAACGCAGTCATCACAACTTAACCCCAATTGACTCAGAAAAAAAGAATGAGAAGAAGTTCATTCAAGTAGATCCTATGGTCCATCAAGGGCAGGGAATTATCTTGTGCTTCATAGTATTCATCACTTTGACACTGACCCCCTCACTATTGGTCCTGGGGACACAGGGATGAAAACAAAATAGTCCCAGCCCTTTATGTTGTATTGGGAGAGGGAAATTTTTATGAAGATAAGCTTATCTACAATACATAGAGGGCAAAGAAATAGATAAAATTATAAGAGCAATGATGTGGAAGCTGGAGAAATCCTGGAGGATTCCTATAGGAGGTGACACCATGAGGAAATGATGAATTCTACAAGTCAGAGATGAGGCAAAGATAAAGTGGAGAGATGGAGTCTTATGTATGGAGAGCCACAAATGCACCAGTTAGTCTGGAACACAGAAAGTATGGAAAGGGGCCATGACGTGGGACCAATCCCACCGGTTAGACACATTTTGTGAAAGGCTTTAAATACCAGACAGATCCAGCCAGCCAAACACCCCGACCATGTTGCCATCTGTCCTCACTATTTCACTCTTTCCTTCCTAGATCCGCACCTTCAGACCAGAAACGAGGTGGGGGGAGAATGCCTCAGGGTTAGTAGAAGTCAGTTTGAGGATGATTCTGAATAAATAGAAGGATGGCATTTCTCAACAGAAATAGGGCAGTTTGGAATAGGAAAAGATTCTTATTTTGTGGGGGAATAATCCGTTTTGTTTTAGACATGCTTAGATTCAGAACCAGTGGGAGAGTCAGATGATATCAGGCAGGCATTTGGCCACGAGAGCCTGGAGTCATCTCATAAAGATGATAATTGAATCCATCCAGCTTAGGAGTTTGCTAAAAGAAGAGAGAAGGAGAGAGGAAAGAGGTCAGAGCTTTGGGAACATCTAAGGGTAGGAGACATCCGGCAAAGGAGACCGAGAAATGGTCAAACAAGTCAGGAGACAGGAGTATCTAAGGTAGGAGACATCCAGCAAAGGAGACCGAGAAATGGTCAAGTGAATCAGGAGACAGAAGTATCTAAGGGTAGGAGACATCCAGCAAAGGATACCAAGAAATGGTCAAACAAGTCAGGAGACAGGAGTGTCATAAGAATTCAAAGGAGAAATAAATGTCCTGCACAAAAACCTGCACAAAAGTAAGAAATGAGTCAAATGAGGGCTGGTTAGAGAAGGTTTGGAACTGAACTTAAGTTGGTCAATAAATATTAATTAATTGTTTTTTAAAATGTGATATTTGACACATTAAAGCTTCCAAATAAAGACTGTTTCCTAAAGAGAAAGGCCAACAGGAAATTGACCAGCACAACCCTACTGAGCAAATAGTCAATCCAGCTCTTTCCTAGGTCTCTACCCATAGTATTCAGTTATGATGGTTGATGATTGATTTTAATTGAAATCAATTGAACTCTAAAGTGTGTCTGGGAAGTTTCATTGCATTTAACTTTTATTGAAATTTGACAACATAATGTAGAAATCTGGGTGCCTTCTCTGCTTCCCTCTTTCCCATTTTAAATGGCAAAGAGGCTGAATTAGAGTCAAGAGATCTGGGTTCTCAAAGTGGCCCTGCCACTCATTGTCTCTGAAATGATATGCATCTATCTCTCCATCTTGAGCTCCAGCTGCTTCGTCTTTTAAATAATGGAGTTGCTCTAGATGAAAGCTTCTTTTTTATTATAGCTTTTTATTGACAAAACATATGCATGGGTAATTTTTCAACACTGACCCTTGCAAAACTTCTGTTCCAACTTTTCCCCTCCTTCCCCCCACCCCCTCCCCTATATGGCTGGCAGTCCCATGCATGTTAAGTATGTTAAAGTATATTTTAAATGCAATATATATGTACATATTTATACAGTTGTCTTACTGTACAAGAAAAATTGGATCTAGAAAGAAGGTAGAAAAACCTGAGAAGGAAAACAAAAATGCAAGCAAAAAATAACAGAAAGAGTAGAAATACTATGTTGTGGTCCATAGTCATTTCCCATAGTTCTCTCTCTGGGTGTAGCTGATTCTCTTCAATACTGAACAATTGGAACTAGTTTGAATCATCTCACTGTTGAAGAGAGCCACATCCATCAGAATTGATCTAGATGAAAGCTTCTTAAACTGCCATTCATGACCCTATATGGGGTCACGTATGAGTGTGGGGATTGTGAGAAATTTGACAACAGTAAAAGGTATCAAATATTTGACCAGGATTTAATTCTTTATGGAAAAATAAACAAGCGCATCCATCTCTGTTTGCAAATTTGCTTTAGTCTTTAACAAATGGTAAAAATTCTGTATATACAAATGAATTGTTTTAAAATTTCTTTATAGTTTTTTTCATCAGTAAATATTTAAATTGCATACTTTATATACCTATATATATATCAAGCAAAAAGGGTTGTGAGTGGGAGAAGTTTAAGAAGCCCTGGTCTAAATGATTGCTAAAGTCCCCTTTCATTCTGATGTTCTCTGATTCTAGATTAGAAGGATATTTTCTTTTCTAAATCTTCTGTTCATATAGGATTAGAAGGCTGGGAGGAGATAGGAAGAGAATGGGACAATTTTATGTATTCTTTTCCAGCTCATCTCCTCCATTTTTGTTCCTTTCTTACTTCTCTGTGTCTCTCCTCTTATTCTAATTCTCTTCTCAAATCAGATCTTCCTCTTCTCCATCCCTCAAACTGTGCCTATTTAGGGGAACTCTCTGTAATATTTTTCATGTGTATATGTGTGTGTGTGTGTGTGTGTGTGTGTGTGTGTGTGTGTAAGTTTTGAGACTTGATGCACAGGGGATCAAAAACCAATAGAGTTAGCTATACAAAGAAAGGAAGAAAGTACTCTACAAAAGAACAGAGATCAGAGGCACTGAATCATCATTTAGTCTGAGCCCTGGGTAAATTACTAATTGCAAGGATGCTGTAGGGCATGTCCTAATATATCTGTCATGTCCGAGCCTTCACTTCCCAGGCATTGGCTAATATACCTGTCCAGCCCCCATGGAACATTGGGTCACTCTGCTCACAAAGTCCTCCTCTGCTGCTTTCTCATATTATAGAGCTCTCAAAGGCTACACCAGAGGAAAGCAAGCTCTGACAGATTTTACCAGGCTGGAAAGACTTCAAATATGGTGCAGACAGACTGTCTGTTTTCTGCGGCCCATCCTAGTGAAGTATGGAGAAGCTAGCTCATTGCCAGCATGCTGACTGTTGTTTAGTAATTCCATGGCCATGGCAACTCGTAAAAGAAAGAAGACTACAAAATGATCCTTGCTCCTCTATGGTCCCCGTCTCCTTCTGCACTGACAGTAGCAAAGGTTTAGAAAAGGGGGCAGAGGGTGCTAAGGATTCCCAAGGTCACGTACAGTTTGGAAACATTAGTTTAGCTTTGGGGGCTCTAAATGTGAGCAAAACTCTTGCTATAAATGCAACTAGAGGGGGGAAAATGGCAGTTCAGTGGAAGGAGAGCTTACAGGTTCTCCTTGGAAAGGTGAACAGATGGAGAGAATTGGTTTTAGCCTGCATCCAAAGGCAACAAGCAGCAACATCATTTCATAGGGCATTTGGACCATCTCGTACTGCAGTGCTCGTGATGAACTTTTACAAAAGGACTGACATGAAAATAATTTCATCTTCTGCTCCAACATCTGTTGCGGAAGATGAAGAGGTAGTGAAATCCAATGAAAAATTCAATAAAAACCATACAAATTAAATCAATATATACTATGGTGACTTTAATGCAAAGGTTGGCATAGTGAAAATATGCTGGAAAATATGGTTTATGATGAGAAGGGAATGCGAGACGCCAAAGATCTGTACACCCCATAAAAACCTTATGCCTTTATGTCATTAAAACTTTGAGAAAAGAATCTGGAGCTTCCAGACATCATGAGCACAAATAGCATTTAAAAATGAAGCAGATTATGGTTGAACAAAAAGGAAATGGCTTGTTATTGAGATGGGAAACTATGACAGACCACCCACCTGTTAGGGCGGGGATCAGATTAGCACGAAACTAAAAGAAAGAATAAAATGAAACAAAGAAAGAATAAAAATGAGAAAAGAATATGACATGCAATTAAAACAATCCCTACCTGTCCTACTTAACATATTATTGATTCTGGAAAATGGAAAATAGACAGAAGAAAGCACATTGAACAGAAGTTTAACTGATATAAACCATTGCCTTAATGAGAGAACCAAAAGACCCTAAAAGTTTCCTTAGTCAACAAAACTTGATCTGCTTGTCAAACAAAGATATGGCAGCCAATGTAATGCCAATTTAGAATATAAACTCATTTGCAAACTCGCATGGAAGAGTGCAGTAAATTGTAAACAGTATTACCTCATAAAACGGAAGCTTTGGAAGGAAAAAAACAGAATAAAGAAAGTTTGGCAAGAGACCCAACTATATGCTATGTTATCAAAAGGGTATTTAAGAATGAAAGTGGAAGAAAACAATTAGACAAAAGATAGAAAAGGAATCTGTAAAGATTTTCATAATATTCTTTTCATTAATTATCACAGTGGAATTCCATTTGCATTCTTAACATCACAGACCCTGTTATGCTTCTTGAGTAAAGGAAAATGACACTGGAGAAAAGGAAGATGGGAAAAGCAGATGGACTAGACTGAGTATATCTGCTGGAGGCAAAACAATTTTGAAAGCATGAAGGGATTGATTTTCAAGGTACCTGAAGGAGGAAAAGTTAGCAAAATGTGTGAAAAATCTCAGACTTTATTATTACCAAAATAGATGACCAAGAGAGCACCAGTGACTGCCAAAACATAGGCCTTATTTCCCATCAACATAACATTTTAATGTTAATAGTTTAAATACAATGCGAAGACATCAGGACAGAGAAATTAGAAGAACACAGGCAGGGACCCAGAATTGAACAACGACAGGTTGGATTGCCTTTGAAGAATTGCAACGTTCTTTCAGGAAACCCCCAAACCTCTTCCTGAAACAAACTCATCTTTCTACCTATAGCAGTAGATTTCAGGTGATGTATGGCTGTAAGTCACCCAACATGACAGTCTCTAAAGAATAGAAGTTAATGATCACTCAAAGGGAAATGGAAAGGCCCATCATAAGCGTGAGTGGTAGTAACACAGTACAAAGAATGATATGAGAGAATTGGGATAAAGGATGTCTACTAAGAAATGTAAGATTGAAAAAAAAAGATCACAAAGGAGGGAAAGGGACCCACATGTGCAAAAATGTTTGTGGCAGCCCTCTTTGTAGTGGCAAGAAATTGGACACTGAGTGGATGCCCATCAATTGGAGAATGGCTGAATAAATTGTGGTATATGAATGTTATGGATATTATTGTTCTATAAGAAATGATCAGGAGGAGGATTTCAAAGAAGCTTGGAGAGACATGAACTGATGCTGAATGAAGTGAGCAGAACCAGGAGATCATCGTACACAGCAACAAGATTATACGATGATCAATGATGGACGTGGCTGTCTTCGACAATGAGATGATTGATTCCAGTTTCAATGATCTTGGGATGGAGAGAGCCATCTGCACCCAGAGAGAAGACTATGGGAACTGAGTGTGGATCACAAAATAGCATTTTCACTCTTTTTTGTTATTGTTTGCTTGCATTTTGTTTTTATTCTCATTTTTGATCTAATTTTTCTTGTGCACCAAGATATTTGTGGAAATATGTGTAGAGGAATTGCACATGTTTAATATATATTGAATCACTTGCCATTTAGGGAAAGAGGTGGGGGAAGGAGGAAAAAAAATTTAGAACACAAGGTTTTATAAGAGTGAAAATTGAAAATTATCCATTCACAATTCTTCCGCTGTGCTCTAATCATAAAAGACACTCAGCAGTTATTCTGTTGGTTGGTTCAGAATAGGTAAGAAGGAGTAGAAATGCAGGGAAAAATAATCTCAAGGAATTTAATCTTGCTTAGAAAATTTGCTTCTTCAATGTAATTCAGTGTAAAAAAAAAAGCATGTATTAAGCACCTACTATGTGCAAAGCATGGAACTACATTTTCATGGCACTCAAGGCTCTCCCATTCTGTTAATGCAGCATAAAAAAAAGATAATTAAACATAACGTGATTTAAAAAGGAAGAGTTCATAACAAGAGTGGAAAGAACAATAAAAGAAGGTTTTGTGGAGTCAGGGAGAAGGCTCCTTGGAGCTCAATATGCTCTCCAGTGCTTTCTATAATATCCTTAACAGTTCTGCCTGAACTCTTCCAGGAATGAAGTTCACTGCCTTATCATCGCTGTTCCCATCCTATTCCATTCCATCACCAGTCCATTCCATTCCTATTCCTAAGGATTAGGAAGTCTTCCTTGTACTGATCCAAACTTAAATGGACCTTCCCTCCATTGTTCTCAAGTTTTGATTTTCCCCTCTGGGACAAAGCAAAGCAAATTTCAACATGAAAATCCTGTAAATCCTGGAAGACAGTGATTCCAAACTACTTAAATCTTTTCTACAATTAACATTCCCAGTTTATTTTTTTAATTTATAAAATTGTTGGCAATTATTTATAAAATGAACATTTCAATATACAAAGAAGAATAAAAAAAGAAGGAAAATGACCTTTTGATATGGAAATATTCTTTTAAAATTCACACAAAATTTAGCATGGTAGTAACAAAATTGTCGGTTCATGTCATCTTTTAAATGGTCTCTTATTTTCTTTAGTGTATTTTTAAAACATTTTCTTTAAATTCTTTTTTTCAATCTCTAACCTTAGCCATTAATTCACTTGCCCCCCAAATAGAGCTCCTCATTATAACATATGTCCACATTCAAACAGAACCAATCAGACTGTGGGCCATGTCTGAAAAATGCACATCTCATTTTTTATCTCAAGTCTGTCACTTCTCTGTCAAGAGCTAGGAGTCATATATCATCATCAATCTTTTGAAGAAGTGATTGATCATGGCAACAGAATCCTGCTGTCTTTCAAAATAGTTTTCCCCTATATTTTTGGAATCTTCATGTAAGTTGTGTTCCTGGCTCAGCATACTTATTTATAAGCAAGTTGTTGTTCAGTCACGCAGCTTTATGTTTTCATATTTGACTTTATGCGATCCCACGTTGTTGTCCATGAGGCTTTCTTGGCAAAAGTATTGGAGTGATTGGCCATTTCCTTTTCCAGTATGTTCCCATTTTACAGATGAGGAACTTTGGCAAATACAGGTTAAGTGATTTGCTCATGGTCACATAATGTCTAAGGCTAGATTTAAACTCAGGACATCCACGGCACAACTTATGAGTGCTATTCTTGTAGGCGCTATTCTTAAAATGATGTTTTTTCTGATTTTTCTAGGCCTTAGAGATTCCCATCCTTCCCCCATTGCTTCATATATATTTTTGCTTTTACTTATCTGTTTATTTACTTAAAAGTTTATTTCTTCCTGCATGAAAGGGAAATGATTTTTCATTCCCAAATGATAATGGGATCAGGTAGAGTTTGAGACTTGCCAGGGTCAAGCCACCATTAGGAAAAACATTGCTCATATTCATGAAAATATTTCTTTTGGTAATTTACATCTGGATGGTTTGGACATTTCCAGTTCAACTAATTTGTGGACAGAATAAATGTGTGTTGGGGAGTAAAGAGAGGTTTGGATACATGCGCTTTGGCATCGAAAACCCAGATCTTAGCAGGATAAATTTTTTAAAAACCCTCAAATATTGTCTGATCTACTAATATGAAAAAAATCTCTCATGTTTTTTAATATAAATAATATTTAGACTAGGAGAAAATTAATTTCAAGCTAGGAGAAAGCATATAGGACATCCAGTTCACTTCATTTTATAAACAAGAAAACCAAGGCCCAAAAAGATAAAATTATTAGATGTTCAGGAAGGGACCTTAAAAATCATTGTCTGACACCTTCTTTTTACAGAGGAACCTAAGGTCCAGAGGGGTTGATTGGTACTTAGGGTCACACAAGCTAAGTGTACTAGAGCTAGAACACAGACCCAAAGCTTTTTACTCTAAATCTGGTGCCTTCCCCAAACACTGAACCTCCATCTTGATTTTCCAATCTCTTGATTTTCAGTGAAACACAAAGCTACCCTTATCTGACATAGGTTTGGTTTTGAATTTCAAAGTAGAGTCCACGGTTTGGGAGATCCCCTCCCCCACCAGCCTCATTGATGAAATGACATAAGGGAAGAGGTAACAAAGAGAAGTGTTAATATGTAAAATGGAAAGTGCAAAGATGTATCTGGGCCCTATGGTCCCTTACAAAGTGTGATGATGTTTCCCCTATGAGAATTAGACAAATTGTTTGTCATTGGAGGCCTGAAAATTGACATCATATCTGATGTCTCTGAAAAGCAGATTTAGCAGCCCTAAAAGAACTTTGTGTAATTACCCCTTTGTCTCTTCCTTTCTCCCCATTAGTCGTGGTATCTTATAGTGAAGCTGTTCATGTAATTACTGTATCCTATAGGAACCACAGACAGAAAAAAAAAAGAAAAACAGAAAAGGGAGAGGGAGAGGGAGAGAGAGACAGAGACAGAGACACACACACACACACACAGAGACAGAGAAAGATAGAGACAGAGAGACAGAGTCAGAGAGAGAGAGAGAGAGAGAGAGAGAGAGAGAGAGAGAGAGAGAGAGAAAGGGGGGGGAGCAGTTTTAAGCATTATGGCCTTTGATCTTTGGCAACAGAGAGAATAGCTGGAAAGAAGCAGGCACAAGGAGCTCTCTGAAGAGCTCACCAAGTGGAGAGTCCATTCTCAAGGGGAAGCAGTTCCTTCCATGAAAAGAGAAAGGCCATCAGCAATTTTTTGTACTAGAGGAATAAGTCTTCTTGGCCACATTTGCACTCTGTATATAATTGATGCCCAGGGTGCCCCTACTTCCCATCAATACTACAAGTTTTTATGAGAGAGATTTTTTGGGGAAATAATTTGTTGCTTCTTTTTGTATTATTCTATCTTAGGAAATGCTTTTGCTTTGAGCTAATTATATCTATCGACTAGCTATTTAGGGTAAATACACTGATGGGGGCTTATGAACTATAGTTTTGGGAACAAATATGTACCCAAAGAATACCTTTGAGCCTGAAGGAGAAGTTATTACCCTCTGAAGAACACAAAATGTAAATATGAGAACAAGTAAAACACTAGATTCTGGAAGGAGTGCTACAATAGCTGAAGATGTCATAGTGTCTGTGGCTTCTAAGGACAATAAGAAAATTAAATTAAATCCATCACAAAAATCTTATGTTTAATAACGAGTGTTAACACATGAAAATATTGGCTGAGCCTGGTAAAAAATGCAGTAAGTCAAAATCAAACATACCAGTAGGAAATTCAAATATATTCCTGGGTACTAAAGCCTTTAAAAAAGACAAAGTGCTTTTTTTTTTTTCTTTTTAAATAACAGACTGGACAATGAATATACCACAAGAACATTTATTTGTCAAATTTATCAAATTTATTTATTTAAAATTTTTCACTTTTATTATTTTTCCTTCTGACTTTAGGCCTGACTTAGATACATATCTATTACACTTTGTTTTTCTAGATGCAGGCTCATTGATGATAAAATGGTGGAGCTCAAATTTATCCCCTTTACTGTCTCCATCCCACCTGCATCCCACCTCTTCATTTGATGTGAAGCAAAAGAGACAAAGTTGGTTAGAAACTCTAGTATAGTTGTCTCGATGAATCCAGGCCCCGAATCCAAGAAACCCAAGTTTTTGCCCCATTTCTGCCCCTAACTCATTAGCCGGTGCTGAGCTCATCACTTCCCCTTTGTCTAAGTTGTCCTTCTCTAGAAATGGCCGATGAAGTACCTAGCCTCTGAGTTTTCTTCCAGTTCTTTATTTTTCCTATAACAAGGATGCTAAAATTGGCTGCCCCCAGTGAGAACTTTCCCAGGCCAGCATAGCTTTTGCATTATCCACATCATTCCTCTTTTCTATTAGCCTGGACAGACAAGAGTGGTTCCTAAGAAGGAATCTTTATCGAACAGAGATCAGTTTGTACTAAGCCTGACTGAGAGTGTAATTCACAACACATGGGCTGTTCGATCAGAAAAGAGCATTTAATTATTCATATCAGATTAAATAACCTCTCAGGGCTGCTTTTGGACAATTTTGAGCCCCATACACTTCTAGGAAGAAATGCAATTTTTCAACTTCTCAGATTTTGTTTTTAAGTCTCAACATTACAGGATAGAATGGAAAATAATTCCCCCTTTCACTAGTTGTAGCAATTCAGAGGAGGGGGTGCAGAGAATGGATGAGACCGCCTTCACCTCATTTCCTTGCTGGCTAGATTTAAGTCACATTCTTGAGCCGAAGTCTCATTTTCCAAAGAAAACATCTATCTCGGAGAACCAATATCTTAAGTGGGAATGTTCCAACTGTCCAAATGGAGATTACCAAAACAAACATTTGTTTCCCTAGCAAGTGTTTTCACACAAAAGCATTTGATTGGAGTGCCGCAGAAAACAAACATTTGCTTTAGGCAGTTAAGGCAGCCAAAAGTTCTTGCAGAAAAATTTTCACAAGCTGGCGAGCATCCCTCCTCTGCCGTGAGCTTTCCCATTGTCCAGGACCACTTGGGAAGCCAGTGGCCGGCTAGCGGAGGGAGCCATTTGCAAAACTCTGAGGCTGTTAAGACAGCTTGAGCATTTTCAAAATGTGTTCTCAGCAAAATTAAAAAAAAAAAAATAAAGGACATGTTGTGGTTAAGATGCCGCTCTGCTAGGAAATAAGTTCCTCTCTTCCCAACGCTTTATTTACCAATATAAACCCAGCCTTGGTGTAATTATAAAACCAAAATTCTTATGAAAGTTCACAAAGGCAACTACACATAAATGCATATTTACACAGTTCTGAAGACATTATTTATGCAACAGACCATGAGAGTTCATTATATAAATAGAACTTTAGACTGTATTTAAGCCTGCTATTTACCCGGCCAAACAAAATCTGGCTTTTCTGTGTAAATACATATTTGTAAGGGTGTTATTCTTTTCAAACACTACTGGATAGACATGGTTCACACACCGAAATCCGGTCATTTTCCATATTGTTTAAATGTCTTTGGAATGAATCAATATTTCTGAGGAAGTCATTTACTTAAATACTTGTTCTCTAAAGCGGGAGGAGATTGATCCTGAATTCCCACTTCAAAGATGGGGTTTCCTAGCAACTGGACCAAGATTGATTCTCTAGTTGGTTCTGAGATGAATGAGTGACAACCACGGCTGCCCTCACTTGAGAGGAGGCCACTGGGAGTTCTCCCAGTGAATAACCAAAGAAAGGACTTTGAGCTTATCAGTGAGGGCGCAAAGAAAAATTATATTTCTGGTAAAGCAACCAATGAGTGCTTGCTAAGTGCCTTTTGTATGTTAGTCCGTGTGGTAGGGGAAAAGAAGGATGCCCTGTCTCCAGGACACTTCCAGTCTAGTTGAGGAGACAAATCCATCACAGACTCACTAGTATTTAGAATTAAGAGACTGGAGACAATTGAAGCTGGACTGATGAGAATAACGGCACGGGGAAGGCATAAGGTATCTGCAGAGAGAGGATTCCAAATCCAGCACATCAGTGGAAAGGAGTTTAGAAGAGGAGTAATGGAGTGTCACTTAGCTCTGGCGTGAGGGGACTTGAGATCATATTCTGGCTTGACCTCTTATCTTGTGCGACTCCTTGGAGTCTTCCTCTGTGAAATAGAGAAGCTGGACTAAATGCTCCCTGAGGTCTCTTGTAGCTTTAAATCTTTGCCCAATTGGCTCATTTCGCACTAATGTGTAGTAAAGACTAGTAAGAAGAGCCTGGAAGTCTTCACGGAGCAAATAGCATTGATGTTGGCTCCCTATGGCATGAAGGCTTTGACAAATTGAGAGGAGAGAGGAAAGGATGTCATAGGCAGGAGGAACAGCATGGGCAAAAGGGTGGAAGTAGGAATGACCATGTTATATGCAGGGGACCTGTCCTAGAATGTTAGAGCTAGAAGAATTTCTAGCCTGTTCAGCCCTTTCCTGCATTTATCTGATTCATTTTATTCAGAAAGCCTGTGCAGTATAGTCAAAGTTCTCTCCTCTTAGAGCCAGGGAACCTAGATTTGGGTCCTTCTTCCAAGTTTTAAGCTGGGCAATTTTGATTACTTACACTTGCATGTATTTGTATATATGTATGCATCCACACACATACATGTATACATATATATTTATGTGTATATGTGTGCATTGTGGGTATATAGGTTTGTGTATGTACATGAGTGTATAGGGATGTGTGCATTGTGTATATGTATATGTGCATTGTGTACATATATGAGTATGTGTGTAAATATTGTGTATATCTACCCATCTACACAATACATGTATAATACACATATGTTATTGTATAAGTGTGCATTGTATGTGTATATAGGTTTGTGTGTGTATATGTGTGTATATGGATGTGTAGATGTATATTGCATTGTGTACATATATGAGTGTATTATGTGTGTGTGTATTGTGTGTATGTCCCTATCTACACAATACATGTATATAACTTATATGTTTATGTTTATAACTGTGTACTGTGTGTGTATATAGGTTTGTGTATGTACATATGTGTATAGGGATGTGTATATGTGAATATGTACATTATATACATACATGAGTATATTATGTGTATATATTGTGTCTATCTACTTATCTACACACATACATTTATAATATATGTGTGTATGTGTATATAGCATGTGTACATAGGTACAAGAGAGTATGTGTACGTGCATGCACAGGAATGTGTATATTATGTGTGTGCATATTGCACACATGTGAATATATGTATATGTGTATAGTTAACTTGCTATGTGATCTCTGGTAAATCACTTACAGTGTCTAGGTCTGTTTCCTCATGTAAAATGAAATAAGTGAACTCAATTTGTACCTTGGATCCTTTGGTAATCTGGTGAGATCTATCAACCCCTTCTCTTTTTTAAATGTATAACATAGAACACATAGGATCACAAAGAAAATTATTTATATTGAAATTAGTTGTGAAAATACAATGCTTTCATGGGAGTAATAGTCAAAGAAAATGATACAGAGGTTCCCACCCCCACCAAAACATGTAATCTTTCTCTAATGTTGAAAATAGATTTTTCAACATACAATTCTTCATAACAAAACAGTAATTCTGATAATATGATAATAATATTATTTAATAATAACATGATGCTGATTCATGAACACTTTTTAGAAATACTTTCCTCCTTTTTACAGATATAACAAATCATCAATTTGTTAACACCAAACAGAACAGAGCTGCGGTCATTCCAGCACAAAGTTTATTTAACACCTTTATTTTCTCACCAAGGCTCATCCCTGACTTTGCACCCTTGGGTTTGGAGCCCAAAGGATTTGCATTATACTTTGAGGGCATAATTAAAGCACAAAACTTGGACTTTTATAGGAAAACAAGGGAAATGGGCAATGAATTCACAGGAAGTTTTTTATAATGGTAAGGTGAACAAAACCAATGGAGCACCAGTAGGATAACAGCTGTTCCCTAAAATTGTGGGCATTGGGCATTTTTTTTCTCTACTGTGCTTAGTCACTGCAGGGTTGCCATCCTGAAAGTGAAACTAAAGTTACCAACAAAATGACCAAAAACTTGTGTGCTAAAGTTAAAATGATAAATCTTGAAGATCAATTATATTTAAAAGCCAAATCCACAGACTCCAGATTGAAAATGGACTTGGACTAGATAATCAATAAAGTGTTTTCCAACTTAAGAATATAAAGGCAGCTGTGGAATTGTGGGAAAAGCACCGGATTTGAAATAAAAGCTTAAAAAGATTCAAACTCCCACCTCTAGACTTTTGCAGAAGTCATTCCTCACATATGAAATGTGCTCTTCCCAGTCCTTTCAGTAGAATGTAAGGTCTTTGAAGGCAGGGCCTGTTTGGTGTTTATTTTTGCCCCCCTTGCTTAAGACACTTGATGAATCTTTACTTAATCAATGATTGCTCTTTTCCACTCAGAAGATTATATCAATCATATATCTTATCCCCTTCACTCAGTCTGATTCAGCAAACATTTATTTTGCACCAACTATTTGTAAGACTATACTACACTGAAGATTCCAAGATGAAAAAAAAAGGATAAAAATAATCCCTGCTCTTGAGAAGTTTATAATCTATATAGGGGAAAGGGAAGAATATGTGTCCACAAATGAGTTTAATACAAGGCAGAGAGTGAAGGGGTAAATTATATAATCAAACAAAATGCTCCTTAAAAATTTGAGGAGGAAGAGAACTCTTCAGAGAGGGAGAATCAGGAAAGACCTTACAAAGGACAAGAGGGATACAGGGGAACCCATTCTGTACTTAAGAATCAGAAATACTTGGGTCTGTATCTCGTCCTCAGTATTTACTACCTGTTTGACATTGATTAAGTTATTAAGCCTTTCTGAGATTCAATTTCTTGGCCCGTAAGGTGAGGATAACTAATATCCTTGATAAACACAAGAACCCTGGGACCAATGGTCCTGCTTTCAGCTGTCATTTGGGGAAAGAGGGGCCATCTATCCCCACCAACTGACACTCACAGAACAAGTGAGCCTGGCAGTGCAATTTCTTTACATTGTAGCTGTTTAACAACTAAAGAAGGGGAAAAGCATTTATTAAGTGTCTACTCTATGCCAGATACTTTGCAGATTTAATCTCATTTGATCCCTGAGTTAAAGGTGCTTTTATTTTCCTCATTTTACATTTGAGGAAAATAAGGCAGTCAGCAAATAAATGACTTGTCCAGGATCACAAAGCAAGTGATATCTGGGGTCAGATTTGAACCCTTTCTGACTTCAGACACAGTGCTCTTGACAATTTGCTATATAGTTTTCTTTAAATGAAGGTGAAATCCCTATTAGTGTGAAAAAGGAATCCTATAGAGTGGTCACATTATTTGAATTCACACTTTCCATTGGACTGAAACCAATGATTATATTTTACATAATTTCAACTATGAATAGAGCAAATTTCAATTCATGTGGTCACGTCCTCGGATTTGTATCCCCAGTGAATCAGGATTTAGCTATAGACTTGCTTATAATCATCTGGCTCATACGTGTTAGGGTTGAGCTAAGAATCCAGTTTTCCTGAATCCCAAACCAGTGTTATTTCCACTGTACAAAACTGTCCCAGTGGGGACTGAACTTCTTTTGGGATTAATAATAATAGTAATAACTATGACTTAGATGGCACTCAGAAGATTACAAAGCACTTTACCAAAATTAACTGATTTGAGCTTCCCATCTATCTCGTGGAGTCTATACCATAGTAATGGTTATCTCCATTTTACACATTTCACCCCAAAGAGTTGCCTGTGTCCACATAGCTAGTAAGTGTAAATGTCAAACCCAGATTTTTGTAATTCTGGCTCATCTGGGTCTGAGGATAAATATCATCTGTTGTTGTTCAGTCATTTTTCAGTTGTATCTGATTCTTTGTCCCCATGGAGGTTTGCCGGGCAAAGATACCAGAATGGTTTGCCATTCCCTTCTCCAACTTATTTTACAGATGAGGAAACTGAGGCAGAGTTAAGTGTCACACAGGATCACACAGCTAGTAAGAGTCTGAAGTTAGATTTGATTTTAGGAAAAGGAGTTTCTCTGACTCCAGCTGGCGCTCTATCCACTAAACTACCTAGTTGCCCAAACTTCATCTGCCAGATGCTTTTTCCCTCAATGTCATAATTCCCATCATGAATCTAGGCCCTCAGTCCCCAAATCAAATTGAACAATTAGAGAATCTCAGTTTTTCCAAGAGAAATAGGCTTGGGAAGCGGCCAGTGGAAATTTCTGCTTTAATTAGCCCTATTGGGGAGTAGACGTCATTCCCTGATTGTCCCAGGATTCTATAAGGGGCAACACAATGGAAAATTAATAAAAGTTTAGGACAGCCCTTCCCACTCAAAGAATTCCCAAATAAGGCTAAAATCTACTAGCCTTGGACCAAGGTTGATGGATATTTATGTCCATGAGGGCACAAAACATTTGCTGAATTCTAGGCTTGAGAACTGAAGGGTCCTTCAGAGATTGTGGTCCAAACCTTAATGTCCACTTGGGCACTATGGTCTAACTGAATTTCTATTGTCTCAGGGTTTAACTGAAAAATTTCAGTAGAGAAATGGGACTTCAGAGGCCATCTAAACCAAACTCTTCATTTTACAAATGAGGAAATGGAGGCTTGAGAGGCTACAGGGTCTTGGCCAAAGTTACTTGGTGGTCAGCGTCACTGGTAGAATATGAAACCCAAGCAAGTTTTTTCTCCCAAATATTTTTCACCCCCATCAAAATGCCCATGCTCCTGCATCATGAGCTCTGAAGTGAACTC
The DNA here is from genome assembly GCF_016432865.1 of Antechinus flavipes. Lineage (NCBI taxonomy): Eukaryota > Metazoa > Chordata > Mammalia > Dasyuromorphia > Dasyuridae > Antechinus > Antechinus flavipes. Next base: position 663,136,253 of record NC_067399.1, read on the forward strand.
AAGCAAGCCCCAGCCTCAGTTTCTGGATCTGACTTGAGCATGTTAGACTGGATGTGCTGGAGGTGAGGTGCCTTACAGCTCCAGAGCTATTGTCTTCTGGCTTCCTAACAATGGTCTTTCCATGACCTTCCAGTGAGTCTTAAATCTGCTGGAGAGATTTGTGATCCTAAATCAGACAGCAACGGAGTTGTAACAAGGATGTGGAAAGCTGGGTTTTCCTGAAGAGTGCTGAATTTTTTTTCTTTTCTTCTTCTTTCCCTTCTCCTTTCCTCTCCTCTTCTCTTCTCTCCTCTCCTCTCCTCTCCTCTTCTCTTCTCTTCTCTTTCCTTTCCCTTCCTTTTCTTTTCTCTTCTTTTTTTTTCTTTTTTCTTTCTTTTTATTATTTTTTTAAAATAAGCAATCACAGTTAAGTGACTTAGCCAGGGTCACTCAGGTAATATGTCTGAGGTCCTATTTGAACTCAGGTCCTCCTGACTCCAGGCTTGTTGTTCTAACCACTGTGCCAAGTAATTGGTCCCAGGGGACACTGAGAGCACTTGCATTTAGGACCTAGTTAGTGAAAATAAACAAACAAACCAACAAATAAAAGTAGAAGCTATCCAGTGGGTTTTGCTTATTTCTCCCTTAATCACAATATCTCCAAATCATGTCCCCTTCGACCTGATTGCTGGTCCTGCTGTTCCACCTAATTCATGGCAATGGCTGTCCCAACAACAGACTCCCCATGTTCCCAGAGTCTCCACTCCTGAGGGCTGACCTCCCTCTCCAACTGAGATCACTGTAAAAACTTAACATGAGAATGTGTGCTTCATGACCCTTGTCTTATGTAAGCATGGCTAGTTACAATTCTCTTCCAAATATTCAGATGGCTTTGTGACAGCAGCAAATGGGAGTTCCCTGAGAAGATGTATAGAACACAGCCTATTCTTGTCTGCCCATTCTATGTGAATCTTGTCCATGTTCTTCCAAAAGTTTGCCCCACAATGTCCTGGGGGAGTCTTCCTTGATTTCTCCTCCCAACCCCCATTTTTTAAAAAATGCTTTCCAAAATTTCTTTTAAATTCTTTTATAATCCTCTTCTTTCTCCCCCTCTTGATTCCTCAGACTATAAATTATGGTTGAATCGAAGGTTGTAGAGAGATCTCTCTATCCTAATAAAATTTCAGATCCATACTTTTCCCATTCATACTATTATTTCCATACGCATCCATTTAACTCACAAGAAAACAGATGCTAACTGATTTTTCTATTTTACAAATTAAAATGTAGTGTGGACTCTTATGGGATAGAGAGGATTTCTCTCTCCAGCATCACCCAAAGAAATTGCTGTTGCCATTTTCTTTCTCTTCTTGTTGGAGGCTGTTACTGACTTCGAGTCTAGCAGATGTTTTCTTACCCCAAAATAGCTTGTGAGCAGCCTTCTGTGCTTTGTCTCTTTCCTTCCCCAACCACTTCCTGTGCCTCTTAGAACAACCCCGAGAGCTCACATTTCTCTTCTGCCTCTTTCCTCTTTGCAATGAGTGCACCAAGGCTTCTCTTATTATGGACTTATCCATTCTATTAATGGAGGAGGAAAAAGTCCTTGGTAGAACCTGGATGGTTCCACAACCAGTCACAGAGAGTACATGAGACAAATCTTCAGCTCCAACTAAAACTTGAAGGGCCTGTGATTTTGTGGAACCCTATAATAAGTACACCTAGAGAATATAACTGTATGGAAAGCTAGCTAAACAAATAAATAAATGCAAAGTTGCTGCCTTCTCTATAGAGAGAGCAATAACTTGGAAGAGAGAGGAAGGTTGGTGTAATTTATTTACTACAATATTTCACTTTATATGAGTGTATATATAATTACATCTATATCTACATGTATACATGTTTATAGCGAAGGTTGCACCTTTGTGGATATCTATAAAGTTGGTATCCTCTATATGTAGATAGATAGATAGATATTGATGATGAATTCTTAGAATAAAGGAAGATATATAGATATAGATCTATACATATATGCATGCACACACTTAATTGCTGCTCTCTCCCCCTCCTCATATACACAGAAGGTATTTCTTTCTCTCTCTCTTTTCTCTCTCTCTCTCTCTTTCTCTCTATCCCCATCTCTTTTTCTTCTCTGTTTCTGTCTCTCATACATATATATATAATATACACGTACACACACATACATATATACACGTGTTTATGTATGTATGCATATATATACACACACAAGGAAGGTACTAACTTTGTGTGGGGGAAGGGTAAAGTGGTAGGTGAAACAGAAGAATTGGTTCAAAACCTAAACTTAAAGATCTGAGGGCTTCTCCATCTAACTGGCCAGCTAACTGAGGTCTCCATCACAAGTGAAGCATTTCAAAGGACTAAATGGCTTCATTTGTTAAAAATCTAAACACACAATACTTTTGATTAGTTCTAAGAACAACTCACACCAGAGAAGGTAGAATTTACTAGTCAAAATTCAACAAAAATTTTAGCCTAATTGGTAGTTGAGACTGAAAAATGTGTATCATGATTTTGTAAACATCAACAACGCCATACGTTTTCCATTTGGATCAAGAAATCTTTGTGAGGTCTGTTTACTCACTGTGACTGCCATTAAGACCAAGGATTAGAATAAATTGAACTTTGAGCCAAATCTTTGAATTACTGTCTCACAAAATGTTAAAACTAAGACTTAAAAAAATAAAGCTGTTCAGTCACATTGTTTTCACTAAAATATCACTATTAAAAATATCTAATTAATAAATTATTTAATGAATTATAGCTCACCTTTTTAAAATGTTATTAGCTTTTAATAGTAATTATTAATAAGAATTTTGATACAAATTAGGTATGGACTGAGAACCAGAATTCTACCCCTTACTAACCAGGAAGCCTTTAAGTACATTATTTTGGTACCATTTGCTTCAGTTTCCTCACTAATAAAGACAAGAGGGTCAAGGCTGGACTTGGAAGTGCTATTGGGATAAGACTAAGATTGGTGGATGGATCCAGGGAATTCTAAGAGAAGAATCTGGTCAAGAACAAAACCACCAATTGACTTTAAGGGGATGGTCAAAGTTATCTAGTACTAATAGTATGCAAGAAGGGTCCCTCTCCCTGCAATCCAGGAAGGTTTGGCCCTAACAATAACCAGTCTATGTGGGACCTGCTAGAAAAATCCTCCTCTTCAACTTAATAAATATGTATGGTGCCCCAGAGTGGAAACAGTTGGGTTTGACTTCAGAAGGTATAAATTTGGCTCATGGCTTTTCTGTTTACTCCTAGTTATGTGACCCTAGGCAACTTAATCTCAATTCTCTAAGAAAACAGGCTGCAGGGAAGGTGGAGCCTTTCTAAGGTCTCTTTAACCTTTTTGTTTTCCCTCTGAGATAATCTCCAATTCATCCTGTATTTATCTTGTTTGTACATCGTTGTCTGCATGTAGTTTCCCTGCTGAGAGCTGGCTTAGTACAGTATCTGACAGCATATAATAGGTATCTAATAAATGTTTATTGACTTTACCTGCCCTGGTAGAGGGAATTCCCTTATATAGAAGTATTTTAAATCAATGACATCATAGATCCAGTCTCTATGCTCATTCTCATGTTGAAATAGGACTACAAACTCCTCATGGGTCAAACCCATTTTCTGTGTGTCCACCATGATGATTACAGAACTGAGCACACAGTAGGTATTAAACCTGCTGATGGTGATGGCTTTGATTTCCCTAGCTTGCTTTGTCTCCCCTTGATTAGGACCAATTCAAGAAGAAAATTCACTTCATTGATCAGTTGAAGTCCCCAGGGCAGCCAGCGGGGCAGCCATAAAGGGCCCTCAGAGAGGTGTAGGGTACCAAGTGCAATGCTCCAGAGACTACTAATTGGAGACATTGCTCTCCCCAATGAATCTCCCAGTGGGAGGTCGACCCAGATTAGTTGAAGTTCAATGTCATTATCTTCTAATGATGGGAAGGTGGCCTTGGTCTAAGGGGTGTGGAGAAGATGAATTCAGTTCCCAGAGGGAGAATCCCATGTTTTACAATTAAGCACTTCATGGAACAGTAAAAAGAGCATCCTTTTGTCTTCTTTATTGTTATGTACTTGCTGCAGCTAGACTTCCCATGGATTTCACAGCCTGAAATGCAAACCCAGAATGAGGCGATGGAAGCCAGAGCCAGAAGATCGGGGTTCAACTCTAACCCTCACTAGCTGTGAAGACTTAAGTACACTTTGGCTCCATGGGCCTAAATTGCCTCATCTGTAAACACAAGAGGGCTGGGGCTGGGCTTGACGATGTTTCTGGGGGAGGCTGAGGCTGGTGGGATGCCGTAAGGGAATCCTTAGCTCTAGGATAACTAAAGCGAGGAAGGGGAGGTGAAATGGCAGTAGAGCTAAGATTTGAACACTGATCTTTTGCTTCTAGAGCCATTACCATTTCCACTTGTCACATGGTCCACTTCTTATAGCTTGCTTCCTCTTACAATGATATGGCGCCTAGCATCAAGGACCAGAAGTTGGTTCTGAACTCTGCTTTGACTTTCTATAATATCTATAACATATTTTGCATCTAATCCCGCTTCTAAACTGCCAAAAGTCCTGTCTGGTTTGGAGTTTTCAATTTATCTATACTTAATATAGTATAGTATTTGGTACACAGTTGGTTCTTCATTCATGTTCTTGACTTGGCCTGGAATCTGATCCAGGCCATTATAATAGCATACTAACTGATTTCCCATTCTCTAACCTATTTCCTCTGGAGTCAAACACAACTGAACAAAAACAATATTATTTGATCTTCATAATCAATCCAGAGGTACATGCCATTTGTCCCCATTTTATAGATGAGTAAACTGAAACTGGGAGGAGTTACGGGATTTATTTAGCAAGACACAGTTAGGAAGTATCTGAATAAGGATTGAAATTCAAATTTTTCTAACTCCAAGTTTAAAGTTCTATCCAATGAGCTCTCTAGCTGCTTCCACATTTGTAGATTAATATTCTCTAATGGACTTTTAGAGGAAATGATATTGGTGATACTGGTGTAGGTCCATGTTATCCTCTGCGTTCCGATCCTGATACTTCATTCTAGATCTGGGAGAGAAAATACTTCATTCAGAAAGACACTTTTAGATACAAACATAACAAAAAAGCCTGAGTTCATATAATATCAAGAACAATAATTAGGTCATCCTTAATTAGCCCTGGTCATTGTTCAAATTCATTGTTATAACCAACCAACTGATAAGACCAGTTGAATTCTGTCTGAAAATCCTCTAACTCACAATGCACTAACTCCCTGTAGTTCTGGGAAGAACTCAGAGAAAGTGGTACAAACCCACCTGAAAGGACAGGAAGGCACTAGTGCTCAATGGACATAAAAGTTCCTCTGAGTCCTGGACTCGTTCTTGGTTTGTCTCCATCTCTTTTTATCTAACTCCAGCAGGGTTCCCTTCCTGTTCTACTCTCCCTCTGAGTGCTGATATGAAGCCAAAATTCAGGGAATGTCTCCCATGTTCTCATCATGTATCATAGATACAAGTACATAGGCATGGATGCACACAAACAGACAGAGATAAAAGCACCAACATAGACACAGACACAGACATAGACATAGACACTAGACACAATCCTAGACATATACACAGTCACAGATATAAAAATAAACATAGATATTCACACACAGACATAGACACAGAAATACATACAGACACACACAGACATAAACATAGACATACAGATAGACGTAGACACAGACACAGATAGATATAAAAATAAATATAGACATACACACAGACATAGATATAGACACAGAAATACAGACAGACACACAGACACAGACATAACCATAGACATAGAAATAGACACAGACATAGATAAACATACACAAATACAGACATAGACACAGAAATACATACAGACACAGGCATACATAAACATAGACATACACACAGATACATATATAGACAGACAAAGACATAGACATACACACAGACACAGGCGCAAACACCAACATAGATGTAGACATAGAGACACAGATATAGACACAGACACAGACACAGACATAAACGTAGAAATAGACATAGACTCAGATACAGACATAAAAATAAACATAGACATACACACAGAAATACATCCAGACACAGGCAGACATGAACATAGACATAGACATACACACAGATACATATATAGACACAAAGACATAAGCACTGACATAAGCACAGATACCAACATAGAGACACAGATACAGACACAGACAAACATAGAAATAGACATAAATTCAGACACAGACATAAACATAGACATGGACACAGACACAGACACAAACATAAAAATAAACATACAAAAACACACAGACATACATACAGATACAGACATAAACATAGACATAGACACCTACACAGACACAGATATAAAAAATAAACATAAACATGCACACATAGACACATAAATACAGACAGACAGACAGACATAAACATAGACATAGACACCAACAAAGATATAGATATAAAAATAAAGACATACACAGACACAGACGTAGACACAGAAATACATACAGACACAGATAGACATAGATACAGTAATACATGCAGTCATAGATAGACATAAACAGACATACAGATAGAGACACAGACAGATATAAAAATGAATATATATATATATACAGACACAGACATAAACATAAATATAGAAATAGACACAGACATAGACATAAACATAAACATACACAAATACAAACATAGACAGAAATATATACAGACACAGATAGACATAGACATAGACACAGACATTGACAGACATAGACATAGACATAGACACAGACATATATAAGAGACACAGACACAAACATAAACATACACACACACACACACACACACACACACACACGGAGAAGCAGACAAGGACACAGACACAGAATAGACATAACCCTACACCCAGATACAGACATAAACATAACTCTTTAGAGTTGGAAAGAATCTTCAGGACTATCCAGTCTGCACACTATTAAGTTTATGCAGCAAGTAAGGTGGGGACCTTATTCTCAAATCTATGTCTTCTGACTCCAAATTAGTAGAGTATCCATGAAAGCATCAAGCCTGGCGCCCAACAGGAATGGCAGAGATAGGAAGCAATGACAGAGAATCTGAGGAGATGAGTGAATGAAGGAGAAAAAAGGCACGATTAAGTGTCTAAAAAGGCACAACATCCCTCGGTACCTCAGTCTACTTAGATGGCAGCCCCCTGTAGCTTCTTAACTAGTTTCTGCAGGAGACAGTTCTCCCTATGCAGCCAAGCTTCTGGTGAGCCTCATTGGTCCCCCACTGATAGACATACAATCACTCATATGCCCATATTGGAACCCTTCCTAATCTGGAAGGACCTGCTGGAGGTGACACTCCACTAGCACAACCTTGGAGAATCTGCAGTCACACTATGTTGAAGGAGAATGTCTCCAGAGGGGCAACATCAAATTTGGCAGAAGGGTCATAATTCTAATTCCCCAAGTCTTTTAAACCAAGTATAGCATTAGAGAAGGGGGAGGGAGGAAACCCTACACCTACCCATGAGGGATCTCTGCCTGAACTACCTTTTATTTTACTGCAGTTGGATATCAGTGAATTCCGGACCCAAATCAGGTTAATGTCACTTTCACTGTTTCACTGACTTCCTCCTTCATCCAATGGCATGAAAAACAGCTCAGCATCTTGGGAAAAACCCCACAAGATTTAGGGCAAGACTTGTCACTGACTGTGTGACTTTGAATGGATCCCATTCCCTTTGAGACTCAATTTCTTTGTCTGCAAAATGAGGAAATCACCTCATCATCCCCAAGATGATCTTTAAGGATCTCTCTGAGGTAGTTGGTGATAAAGTGAATAAGACAGTTGGACTTGGAGTCAAAAAGACTCGAGTTCAAATTCAGCCTGAGACATTATAAGCTGTATGACCTTGGAGTCACTTAATCTCTGCCTGCCTCAATTTCCTTATCTGTAAAATGGGGATAATAATATCTAACTACCAGATTCTTAAGAGGATTAAATAAAACATGTCAACTATTATTACTGTTTTAAAGGTCACTGTTAACTCTAGAGTCTAGATTTTTCTCTCTTTGTGACTTGCATTTTGGTATGGATTTCTAACTTGACTTCTATCTACTAGTTGTATCCATCTGTAAAAGGATGGGGTGGGACTAGATGTCCCTTGAAGTCCCTTCTAATCCTAAATTTCTGACCCAATGATCATATGCTCCCATGACTTCAGTTAGCTGTATCCTCCCAGCATGTTCAATTCCTTGTCCCCAGGCCTGCTTTATAACCTGCGTATGAATGATAACACCATTCAAATAATATCTCTCCTAAGCAGAATGGGCAGAAATCACTGCTTGAAAACTCAATAATGGCCCTGGTTCCATGGCTGGCTCTAACATTTCTAGACTTGGCTAGACAAAAGCCCATCTCTGTTCCATCTCTGGGATCCTTTCTGCTAATTGTAGAAGCCCTGGACATCAGCCTTCTCTACAACATGGGAGAATTATTCTCATTCCATGCTTAGCTTTTAAAATATGGCAGATTCTGAGAATTTTTAAAGGACTTTAAAAGTTCTTTTTTTTTTTTCCTGTGATTTCATTTCACACACACAAACATACAAAAATCGTTTGTACTTTGGGTTATAAAAGCCATGTCTGTAGCGATCTGAATGTTCCAGCTAAACCAAATGGAATTGAGTTTATTTACAAAGGCCTTCATTTCCCCGGCCTTGCCAAAGTATCGCATTCTCATTCTTTACGTAAAACACTAGATGGAGTGCACAACATTTTCTTAAAATAAAAAATTCTTTCCATTAGCGCAGTCTCAGCACACAGCCCAACTGGCTTTTGAGAATACAAACACAAAGGCTACCATAAAGAGTTCAGAAGAAATCGACCTTGGAATTCATTGCTTGATTTAGATTGTTTAGAATACTTACAAAGCACTGTGGGAAGTGAAACTTTGGGATAGGGTTTACACATCTAGCCCTGCATCGAGAATGGGAACTAGACATTAACGTCTGTTGGAAGGGGTCCCACTATTTCATTAATTAATTAAGTTTGACATCTATGGAAGCTTCCAGACATGTTCCCCAAAGTATAATGGGCTGCATTGGGAAGTTATGGATTTCCTCTTGCTAGAGGTCTTTAAGTAGAGGTGAATGGGAATGGCACAATATGGTGGCTCAGGTCCCTTCCAATCTATGGATTCCATTGCTACCTCCTTCTGGAAGCCTTCCCTGAATCTCAGTACTGTGGAAAGAGACTCGCTGACTCCCCAGAATCAGGGAACTGAGTTCATCCCACTTCTAACAGATAATACCTATGTATTATACTGGGCAAATCTTTAGTCTCTCTGGGCCTCGGTATCCCTACTTGTGAAACAAAGGGTTTGAATTAGATGATTTCTAAAGATCCTTTTCAAACTAGAACTATGGTCCTCTCAAGTTCCCTTCAATGATCTTTAGATTGCTATGTAATTTTGTTTTGTGCTACTTTTCTACATTAATCATATTTGTGTCTTATGTCCTTATTACACTGTCAGCTCCATGTTGTAGCTCTGCTATTGCATAGCATAGTTCTCAGTGTGTAGGTTTTTAATGAATAAATGAATGTTGAGCCTTGCTATGTGTCCAACACTGGCCAATACGAGAAGAACAGAGAAATAAATATAATTCAATAAATATGTGTTAAGCATCCACTATGTGCCAGACACCATGCTAGGTGCTGATGTATTTATTTGGATGTGAGTTGTATATGGCAGGAGAATGTAATTTCCTTTTGCTTTTTCTAATCCCAGCACTGGAAAAGTGATTTGTAGGCCTTTGGTTTAGTTGAAAAATAGAAAATGAACAAAAATATCCTTTGACCCCGACTGTCCATTTCAGTGACACATAACCATAATGAGGAGGGCAGAGAGCCTGGAAACTATCTCGGTCAGAAAGCACGATTTCCTAGTCAGGTAGAAAGACATGGCAGGTTGGACATGTGTCACTTCCCTACTCTAGAAGCTCAGATGAGTCCCTATTTCCTCTAGGAATAAAGGGAAACTCCTCTATTGGGCATTGAAAGCCCTTCACAGTCTGCTTCCAGCTTTCTTTTCTGAGCTTCTTAGACATTTTCTCCTTTTACACAGTTTGTATCCTAGCCAGCATCATCTGTTTGCTGTTTCTCATATTTGACATGACAGATGGTTCCCCACACCTGGAATGAGCTGTCTCTCCCCCTCCCTCCCGTAGCTCTCAGCATCCTCAGTTCTTTCTCACTCCTCTCAGTCTCTTCTCCTACACGAGCCCTTCCCATTGTCCGGGCTGTTGACGTCCCCCACCCCAAATGACTTCTCTTGGACTTTGAGAAAGAGCCCTGAAAACAAGAATGGCTTGAAAAACCACTTTGAAAGATGATAATGGAAATGGACAAGCAGTATCATTTAACAAAAGATTAGAGCAGGAGAAGGAAAAATCAGTCTATGAAAAACTTGGCTTGAGATCCCACTAAGACAAATCATCCTGAGAACATTTACATTAAACTGAAAGGAAAATATATGTGAGCTGGAACAGATTTTCTGGTGTTTCTAGAGCCATCTATTATTACTAATAATGGCACAAAGAGCCCAGTGGTGGAAAGAGCTTTGAATTTGTAGTGAGAGAGAATCTGAGGTCAGAGACCATTTCTGCTCTTTGCAACCTGTGGCCTGGGCAAAAGTGCTCACCCCTCTGTCCCCCCTAAATGCTTCTGTGGGATATATGGGCACTTGTGTGTATAAATGTTGAGTCCTACAACACGTCCAATACTGTGCTATGCACTATGAAGAACAGACAAATAAATAGAATTCAATAAATCTTTAGCCAGAAGACTTGTGTCTCTCTCTATATGTGTGTACATGTGTGTGTGTGTAGTATGGGTGTGTATATTTATATATATATACATATATATATATATATGTATATATATAAATGTATATAGACATATAAGTGTATATATACACACCCAAACAAATGGAATTAATGATTCTGGTGGGAGGAACAGATAGGCAGGATATACTTTTAAATTTAATCTGCGTTGTTAATATTTTCTCCATACTTTCTTAAGCCCAGACAATTAACCAAATAATAAATCCAACTTTGATCTATAGCATTTGCCTATTTTTAATTTTTTTATATAGCTTTTTATTTACAAGTTAAATGCATGGGTAATTTTTCAGCATTGACAATTACAAAACCTTTTGTTCCAACTTTTCCCCTCCTTCTCCCCACCCCCTCTCCCAGATGGCAGGTTGACCAATACACGTTAAATATGTTAAAGTATAAATCAAATACAATGTAAGTATACATGTCCAAACAGTTATTTTGCTGCACAAAAAGAATTGGACTTTGAAATAATGTAAAGTTAACCTGAGAAGGAAATCAAAAATGCAGGCGGACAAAAATAGAGGGATTGGGAATTCTATGTCGTCATAGTCATAGTCATCTCCCAGAGTTCTTTCGCTGGGTGTAGTTGGTTCAGTTCATTCCTGCTCCATTGGAACTGACTTGGTTCATCTCATTGCTGAAGAGGGCCACATCCATCAGAATTGATCATCGTATAGTATTGTTGTTGAAGTATATAATGGTCTCCTGGTCTTGCTCATTTCCCTCAGCATCAATTCGTGTAAGTCTCTCCAGATCTCTCTGAAATCATCCTGCTGGTCGTTTCTTACAGAACAATAATATTCCATAATATTCATTACCACAATTATTCAGCATTCTCCCATTGATGGGCATCCACTCAGTTTCCAGTTTCTGGCCACTACAAAGAGGGCTGCCACGAACATTTTTGCACATGTGGATCCCTTTCCCTCCTTTAAGATCTCTTTGAGATATAAGCCCAGTAGTAACAATGCTGGATCAAAGGGTATGCACAGTTTGATAACTTTTTGAGCATAGTTCCAAATTGCTCTCCAGAATGGCTGGATGTGCTCACAATTCCATCAACAATGTATCAGTGTCCCTGTTTTCCCACATCCCCTCCAATATTCCACATTATCTTTCCCTGTAATTCTAGCTAATCTGACAGGTGTGTAGTGGTATCTCAGAGTTGTCTTAATTTGCATTTCTCTGATTAATAATGACTTGGAGCATCTTTTCATATGGCTAGAAATAGTTTCAATTTCTTCATCTGAGAATTGTCTGTTCATATCCTTTGGCCATTTATCAATTGGAGAATTTGCCTATTTTTAAGTGAAAATTTAACTGTCTTTAATGTTTCACTGAAAATTTAACAATTGGCTCTCAGTAGGAGAGCCTGTATACACATATTGCAGAACATCCTTGGTTTTATTTATTTATATCTACTGCAATGGAATTAAAACATCTAAGTATTATTATAAAAATAGTTTTGATTTTGGGGATACCTTGAAAGATTTTGGTGACCCACAGGGATCCCCAGACTGTCCTTTGAAAACTGATATCAGATCTTTTGAGACTTAACTTCCTCATCTATAAAATAGGAATAATGAGACTTGAACTATGTACTTCAGAGCATAGGATTTTTTAAAGAGGACAGAGTGTGGGACTTAGAGTCAGTAAGGTTCACAATCTACTTCTGACCCTTAGAAGAAGCTGCATCACCTGAGCGAGCCCCTAGCTCTGTCTAAGCTTCAACTTTCTTATTTATAAAATAGTGGTGATCATAAGAGAGAGTCTGCTTAGCAGGTTATTGTGAGGATCAAATGGGATTATACATGTAAATCACTCTGCAGGTTAAAAAGGGTCTATGAATGGGAACTATATTATTAGCCATTATTTGGATATAATTATATTCTGTTCTAAATGGTTCTCTTAAGTTCTCTTAAGTTAGCTAGTTAGCTAGATGATAGAACAATGACATGGGGGTGAGGGGAAGAGAGAGACAGAGAGAGACAGAAAAACAGAGAGACAGAGAGAGAGATAGAGAGAGACAGAGAGAAAGGGAGAAAGAGGAAGATAGACAGACAGAAGAGAGCATGGAAGAAGGGAGAGAAGGAGGGAGGGAGAGAGAGAATAATAGACACATATAAAGATAGGCTGATTGATAGAGATAAATACATAGACAATTATAGATGATGTAGTTATATAAACAGATAGATAGATGATAGAGATAGATGGAGACACATGGATGGATGGATGGATGGATGGATGCATGGATGATGAAACTATTTCCCTAACTAGACAAGAAGTTCCTTAAAAGGTTGTTCTATGTTTTATATTCCTATAGTGTCCTTCTTCTACCTTCCCAAATCTATACTTGCGTGCACACACACACACACACACACATACACACACACATACACACACACACACACACACACACTCTCACACACACACACACACACACACACACACACACACACACCTACGCTGCCCCCACCAGACTTCATACTGTGCTGGGCACAAACTGTAGTATTAAGAACTGGAATGGGCCAGAAATCATCTAGGTCAGTTTCTTTATTTTTCAACCTGAGTCCTAGAGAAATCAAGTGGCTTGGTCAGGGTCACACAGCCAGCTGAGCGAGATGCACCCCAGGCCTGTTGACTTCCAGCCCCGTTCTCTCCATTAGCCCCCGGGGTTCCTTCCCTTGGCACCCTTGGACGCACACTATTCACACAGAACCGAATTCTCCGGAATGCTGGTCAGCCCCTTTGACGCCAGGAGCATCTCTCTGAGCAGGGGAGGCCCAGGAGTAGGTGGGCAGTCGGAGCCCTCCAGGGGACCTTCCCCAGAGTGATCCTGCTCCCGTGAGCCACCCGGGCACAGTCAGGGTGTTGTACACAGACGGGTTCAGAGGCCACGGGACACGAGATGGACCAGAGTTGGGCCCCCAGGCCCTGAGTAAGGAGGCATAAAAGGCAACTGCCTCCCCTCCATCTGTCTTTGTGATCTCTCCTTTATCTAGCTGGAGGAAATGCTTTCAGAAAATCATAGCTGGGGCTTTGAAGCCCCATTTCCTTCTCGTTTTTTAACTCTTTGGCTTCTGGGGCCCAGGCTAGGAGAAGCCACCGGCCCATAGGTTATCTGCATAACCAGAGTCAGTTATGTCAGCCCGACTCCTACGTGGGATAGTGGATATAGCATTAGGCCTGGAATAAGGGTCCCGAGTTCTGACCTTCATCTGTGAAGTGGGAGCAACAACAGGCTAACGTGAGCATCAAATGAGATGATATTTGAAAAGCTTTGAGCATGGCTCATAACAGGCTCTTAATAAATACCCGTTTTCTTCCCTTTATCTTTGATTCTCAGTGTCATCATCTGAAAAATGGGAATAATCATATTTGAATGCCTGTCTAACAGAAGTGTTGTGAAAGGGTTTTGGAAACCAGAGCAGTATAAAAATGGGGGTTATTATTATTATTCCTTGTTTTCCAGGGCATCAGGGTGGGGGAGGACACAGAAACCTTCCTCCCTCCTCTGAGCCAGACCTCAGGAAGGACTGCAAAGTCACAGGTGTCTCTCATTCAGCTTCCTAAGGTCTTATGCTCTTTCTGTCCAGAATGCTTTGCTGTGATGTGGTTTGAAGTACTATTTTCTTTTCTTTTTCTGTATTTTATTTTCATTATTTCTGTGTTTCCCCTATGACCTGTATAATATGTGCAGGCTCATATTTACTTGAACCTTGGCCAGCTATAAACATATATGTAAATTATTTTTTGAAGGGTAACATACTAAGTGATCATATATTCACTTTATCTTGGAATTCTTAACTGCTTTGTCAGAAGCCTCACTTCTGTCACCATTGGCAAGAGGACCATGAGGGAGGGGACCCTAATAGAAGAAGGGGAGGGGCTATTTTGAAGCATGGGTTAGGAATGGCAAGATTTAATGTGAAGAGTAGAGCTTTTATTTTATTTTATAGCTTTTATTATCTCCTATAATATAGAAAGGAAACAATTTTCAGAGTTGAAGTGACTTCCAAGGTCACAGAGATAAAAAAGGGGCAGAATAAACATTAGAAACCCACTCCTCTTTTTCCCTTAGCATGTGCTTTCCCTTATCTTTTTCATTCTTTGTATTTGAGTATTTGAGTAGACTGACTTGGGAAATAGGTATTCCCTCTCACTAAAATGGACTGTATTGGATATGTCATTCATGGGTTGAATAAACTCAGTTCTGAGGTCCTTCCATGGGTGTGCTGGTACAATTTTAACAACCAGATCTTCAAGGAAATAAAATGTACACAATCTACTTAATCTGCTTTACTGACAGTTTTTCCATCGATTTCTTAAGTCTAACAAACTGAAAAATAAATCAACTGGGGGCAGAAGGCTCTTCAGTGAAAGCCAGCAGTAGGACCCCAAAGTCCTGACACAAGAATTTTGGGATGGCACCCTCTCCACTCCAGAAACAGAACTCAAATTTTATATAAAGCAAAAAGTCACAAAATAAGAAGGAAAAATAAGCAAAAACAAAAACAAATAAACAAAGGAACCTGACTATAGAAAGTTACTATCATGAAGGGAAAATTAAGGCAAACTTAGAAGAAAAAAACAATGTCAAAACTTCTACATGTAAATCCTCAAAGAAAAATGCAAATTAATTTTAGGCCCCCAAAAGAGAACTCCTGAAAGAGATTCCCAAAAAGGATTTTAAAAAACAAATTTAAAAAGTAGAGAAAAATGGGAAAGGAAAGGAGAGGAATGCAAGAGAATCATGAAAAAAAGTCAATAACTTGGTAAAGGAAGCACAAAAAAATGGGGAGGGGGGGAAATGTACATAAATTCACCTAATAAAACAGCTCCTTAAGAAGAAGAATTTGTCAGATGGAAAAGGGGGTACAAAAGCTCACTAAAGAAAATTTCTTAAAAATTAAAATTGGGCAAATAAAAGCTAATGATTCCATGAGACATCAAGAAACAATAATAAAATAAAATAAAAAGGATGAAAAAATAGAAGAAAATGTGAAATTTCTCACTGAAAAAACAACTGACCTGGGAAAAAATTCAGAAGAGATCATTTAAAAACTATTGGACCTAAAAGTCATGATAACAAAAAGATCCTGGACATCTTATTTCAAGAAATTATCAAGGAGAATTGCTCTGATATCCTATAACCAAGGGGTGAAGTAGAAATTGAAAGAATCCACTAGTCACCTCGTGAAAGAGACACCAAAATGAAACCCTCAGGAATGTTACAGCCAAATTATACAGCTCCAGGCCAAGGAGAAAATATTGCAGCATTTAAATTATCATGGAGCACAGTTCAGATTACACAAGGCTTAGCAGCTTCTTCATTAAAGGACCACATAATTTGGAATATGATATTCCAGAGGGCAAAGTTGTTAGGATTATAACCAAGAATCATCTACCCAGCAAAATGGAGTATAATTCTTCAGGAGAAAAAAATGGATATTGACTGAAATAGAAGACTTTTGAACATTTCTAACAAAAAGACCAGAGTTAAATAAAAATATTTATCTTCAAATATAAGATTCAAGAGAAACATAAAATAACTAAACATGAAAGAGAAAACATAAGAGATTTAATAAGGTTAAGCTTGTTTATATTCACACATGGCATGTTGATAATTGTAATTCTTAAGAACTTTACCACTTTTAGGAAAATTAGAAAAATAGAGGATGAGGGTGAGAGTTCACTGATGGGATAGCACAAAAAACAAAACTAAACTAAAAGAGTGAAAAAAAAGGGCTGCTTTGGGAGAAGAGGGAAAGGAGAGATGGAATGGGATGAATTATCTCACAAAAAAAGAGCTGTAAAAGAGCTATTACAATGAAAGGGAAGAAGAGGACTAGGTGAGCAATACTCAAACCTTACTTGCATCAGACTTGGTTCAAAGAGGGAATAGTAGGTGCATTCAGTTGGATTTAGAAATCTCTCTTATCCTATATGAAAATAATAAGGTACAGCAATAAGCCAACCATGGGAGGCAGGGGAAGCTGATGAAAGGGAGACTGGATTAGGGAAGCCTATGGTCAGAAGTAAAATACTTGTGAGGAGGGACAGGGTGAAAGGTGAGAGAGGATAAACAGGGGAAAATAGAATAACACAATTATCGTAACAGTGAACGGGATGAACTCATCCATAAAATGAAAGCAGATAGCAGAATGGATTAAAAACCAGAATCCTACAATATGCTGTTTATAAGAAACACATTTAAAGCACAGACACACACACGCAGTAAAAATAAGGGGCTGGAGCAAAATCTATTTGGCTTCAGCTGAAGTAAAAAAAAAAAAAAGCAGTTGTAGCAATCATCATCTCAGACAAAGCAAAAACAAAAATAGTTATAATTAAAAGAAATAAGGAAGGAAACTAATCTTGCTTAAAAAAGTATCATAGAAAATGAAATAATATCAATAAAATCAATAATCAATCAAAATACCAAGGGGTATAACATCCAAATTCTTAGAGAAATTAAATGACTTTTAGGAAAAAATTGACAATAAAACAATTTTAGTGGAAGATCTTAGCTTTCCCCTCTCAGAACTAGATAAACCTAACCAAAAAATAAATATGAAAGAAGATAAGTGAATAGAATTTTAAAGAAGATAGATACATGGACTTGTGGAGAAAATTGAATAGGAATACAAAGGAATATATATATATATATATTTTTCCCCCCTCAGTGGCACATTGCCTCTACACAAACATTAACCATTTATTAGGTAATAAAAACATCACAATCAAATTTAGATGAGCAAAAATATTAGATACAAGCTTTTCATATCATGATGCAATAAAATTATAAGCAATAAAAGACAATGAAAATATAGATTTAAATTAATTGGAAACTAAATTATCTAATTCTAAAGAATGGGTGAGTCAAAGAATAAATCATAGAAACAATCAATAATTTCATTAAAGAGAAATACAACAATAAGACAACATACTAAAATTTATTGGATGCAACCAATCAGTACTTAGGAAAAAATTATATCTCATTAGTAAAATGGAGAAAGAGCAGTTTAATGAACTGGACAAGAAAGAATAACAACTATAAAGAGAACAATTAAAAATCTCTAATAAAATACCAAATTGGAAATCCTTAAAATCAAAGGAAAGATACATAAAATTGAAAGAAAACCAATGAAGTAATAAAGTTAGAAGTTGGTTTATGGGAGAAAAAACATTAAAATAGATAAACAATTAGTTGACTTCATTTTAAAAAGGAAAGAAGAAAACCAAGTTACCAGTATTGAAAATGAAAGGGATGAATTTACCACCAATGGAAAGGAAATTAAAGCAGTTATTAGTAGTTATTTTTGTCCAATTATATTCCAACAAATCCAGAAATCTAAGTAAAATGGACAAATATTTACAAAAACATAAATTTCCCAGATTAACAGAAGAGGAAGTACAATACTTACATAGCCCTATTGTAGCAAAAAACATTGACTAAGCCATGAAGGATTTTCTTACAAGAAAAATCTTTAGGGCCAGATGAATTCACAAATGAATTCTACCAAACATTTAAAAGTAATTAATCCCACTAGTATATAAACTATTTAGAAAAGTAGATGGAGGAGTCCTACCAAATTCTACAAATGTTGTGCTGGTACCTAAACTAGGAAAAATCAAAAACAGAAAAAGATAACTATAGGCCAATTTCGCTAATGATTAGTGATACAGAAACTTTAAATAAAATCCTAGCAAGAAGATCATAGCAATAATCATAAGGATCATATACTATGACCACATGGGATTTATGCTAAGAATGCAATGCTGTTTTAATATTAGGAAAACTATGAGTCTAATTGACCACATCAATGACAAATCAAACAGAAATCATGTGATTGCCTCAATGAAAAAAAAAAAAAAGCCTTTCACAAAATACAACACCCATTATTTTTTTCCATTTACTTTAATTTCCCCCCAATTACATATAAAACAACAATTATTTTGGTTATACATGTACATTATTTTTTTACATGTTTCCATATGAACCACGTTAAGAGAGAAAAATCAGAACAAAAAGAAAAAAACCATGAGAAAAAAAAAAAAAGAGAAATAAACTGAAAAAAAAAATGTGTTGTTTTATATTCAGTCTCCATAGTTCTCTCTCTGGATGCGGATGGCATTTTCCATTCAACGTTATTGGGATTGTCTTGGATCACTGAACTGCTGAGAAGAACCTAGTGTGGTCATAGTTGATCATCCCACAATCTTGTTGTTACTATGTACAATGTTTGCCTGGTTCTGCTTATTTTACTTAAGATCATTTGATGTAAATCTTTCCAGGTCTTTTAAAAAACATCTTTTTCATCATTTTTTATAAAACAATAATGTTGCATATACCTTAACTTATCCGGCCATTCCCCAATTGACAGAAATCTACTCCTTTTCCAATTTTTTGCTACCACAAAAATATTTTTTGCGCATGTGAGTCCTAGTCCCTCTTTTATAATTTTTTTTGGGGGATATAAATCCAGCAGTGACACAGCTGGATCAAAGGGTATGCACAGGAAGGAATTTGACAGGATTCCTTCTTTGCCTATTTTCCCAAATAGTTTACATAATATTGGAATTAAGTGCTCTTTAAATGTTTGATATAATTTACTCAGAAGTCCTTCTAGCCCTGGAGATTTTTTAAAAGGGATTTCAGTGATGGCTTGCTTAATTTCTTTTTCCAAAATGAAATTATTTAAATAATTTATTTCCTTTTCTGTTAATCTAGGAAATTTATATTTTTAGAAATTATTGTAGATATCCATTCATTTCACTTAGATTGCCAGATTTATTGGCATACAATTGGGAAAAATATCTCCTGATTATTGCTTTAATTTCCTTTTTATTGGTGGTAAGCTCACTCTTTTCATTCTTGATAGTAGTAGCTTGTTTTTTTTTTTCCTTTTCTTTTTCTAATTAAATTAACCCAAGATTTATCTATTTTGTTGTTTTTTCATAAACTCTAAGTTTTATGTTAGTTTCATAGTTTTCTTACTGTCAATTTTACTAATCTATTAATTTTCAGAATTTCTAATTTGATATTTAATTGGGTTTTTAAAAATTTGTTCTTTTTTCTAGGTTTTTTAGTTGCATGTTCAATTCATTGATTTCCTCTTTCTCTATTTTATTCATGGGAACGTCTAGAAATATAAAATTTTCCCTAAGAACTGTTTGATCTGCATCTCGAAGCCTTTAGTATGTTGTCTTATCATTGTCATTCTCTTGAATGAAATTACTGATTGTTTCTTTGATTTGTTGTTTGATCCATCATTAATTTCCAATTAATTTTTAGTCTATTTGTTCATGGCCCTTTACTATGTAATTTTTATTGTATCACTTAGATTATTGTTATAGTTTCTTGATCTTTCTTCCTATTGCCAATATTTTTCCTCTCCAATTTTAAGAAATTTTAAGAAATTTAATTTTAAGAAAAGAATATCTTTTTATTTTTAAACTATATGCAAAGAGCTTTCACCAATTACCCTTGCAAAACCTTGTGTTCTAAATTTTTCTTCCTCTCTTCCTTCCACCCTCTCCTCTAGACACTAAATAATCCAACATATGTTTTTGAATTGGAGAGATCTTGCAGATGAGATGAAAAATCAAATTGGAAGGAGTAAGAGGTATTTATGGGCCCTGTTGTCCTGTCTGCTACTGGATTTGTACCACGGATGCTTCCAATCAGCTTATAACAAGTGAGTTTACATCATAATGCTTTCTATTTAATTATCAAAAAATTGCATTTTTAATTCAACCTTCAGAACAGTGAATATAAGGAATAACAAGAAAGAAGTAACTTACCCTAGAATGTTTTTGTCTCCATACTCCAATGAAGAAGATGAGGAGAATAAGATGATCTTCACAATTGACATTTATGTGTCACTTTAAGGTTTGCAAAGTACTTTGCATAGCTCACTGGAATCATACCATAGTACCATTCTTTGGCTAGGTAGAGGTTCTGGACCCGTGATCTCATCAATCTAGGGATCTCCCATGTGAGGAAACTCTCTAGAAAAGCAGCACCTTCTTTGACATTTTTAGTTTCAGAAACTTGCTTAGTGCACCGAGAGGTTAAGGTCAAGGTCACCAGGCAGTAGCTGTCAGAAGCACAATCTGAATCCAATTCTTCCTGGATTTTAGGTTAGCTCTCCATCCTCTCAGCTAGAGGGCACCCCATTTTCTGGGCACTGAATTTGAAAGGGGAGAATTACTTGCCCAGGATCACTTAGCTCAGAAGTCTCTGGGGTAGAAGTCAAGGCCAGGTATTCCTTACTCTGAGTGCTGAGACCCTACTCCACACTGCTGGTCCATTGAAACCCTTCCCTTCAGGACAGAGTTAAGATGGTGGAGAGCAGCCAGGAAGTTGCTTGAGCTCTCCTCAGTTTCCCTTAGGAACAACTTAATCAGCCTCGGAAAGAATTCTGGAGGGATAGAATCTATCAAAAGCCAAAGTAAAACAATGTTCCAGCCTGAGAACTTAGAAGAGTTTCAGAAAAGGCCTGTGTCACTTGGGTAAAAGGGGAGTGCAGTTCAGCATGGGTAGTGTTGGGGAAAGCCAGTAGGAGGCTATTAGCCACAACACAGATCAGCAACTGAGATGTCACAGTACTGGATCAAAAAGCTAGTTCAGCTCTGAAGCATCCAGCCCCAACCTAGCAGGCAAATTGCCAGCCCTGAAATCAAAGGTACAACAGTCACAACTAGGCTGGGTCACTCCAGAGCACTAGGCAAGTTGCCAGCTTGTCAAGCCCTGGAGCAGGAAGCCAGTGACAAAGCTCCTGCCCCCAGTACAAGAAGTTTGAGTCAGTGTATTCCAGGAGTATCCCAGGAGTAGAGCTCAACTTTTTAAAAAAAGGAGCAAAAAGCAGAGAAGAGTCCTGACCATAGAAATATACTGTGATGACAAGAAAGATCCAAACACAAACTCAGAAAAGGATAGTAATGTCACAATGCCCACATGTGAAACCTCAAAGTGGAATATGAACTGGAAGCCTTCTAGGAAGAGCTCTAAAAGGATTTTAAAAACTAAACAAAAGAGTGAGAAGAAAAATTGGGGAAAGAAATGTGAGATGTGCAAGAGAAAGTCAACAGTTATAAAAGGAAGGACAAAAATTGACTAAAAAAACCTCAATTACTTAAAAAATGCAATTGGTGAAATGGGAAAAAATCCATTGAAGAAAACAACTCCTTTAAAAAGTAGAATTGGTCAAATAGAAAAGGAGATACAAAAATTAACCAAAGAAAATAATTCCTTAAAAATTAGAATGGGGTAAATGGAAACTATTGACTCTATGAGACAACAAGAATCAGCCAAACAAAATGAAAACAATGAAAAAGATAGAAGAAAATACAATATAAAATATTTCATTGGAAAAACTACTGATCTGAAAAATAGATCCAGGAGGGATAATTTAAGAATTATTGGACTACCCAAAAGCCATGACAACAACAATAACAAAAGAGCCTGGACAGCATCTTTCAAGAAGTTATCAAAGTAATTGAAAGAATTCACTAGTCAAGAGATCCCAAAATGAAAACTTCAAGGAATGTTGTTGTCAAATTCAGAACTATCAAGTCAAGGAGAAAACGCTGGAAGCAGCCAAAAACAAACATTTCATTTATCAAGGAGCCACAGTAAGAATTATGTAAGAACTTAGCAGCTTCTACATTAAAGAATTAGAGGGCTTGAAATAAGACATTCCACAAGGCAAAGGAGCTTGGATAACAAGCAAGAATCAACTACCCAACATAATTGAGCATGATCTTTTAGGGGGAAAGATAGATATTTAATGAAATAGGGAACTTTCAAATTTTCCTGATGAAAAGGCCAGAGCTAAAAAGAAAATTTGATCTTCAAATACAAAATTCAGGAATAGCATAAAAAGCAAACAAAAAAAGAAAAAAAAAAACATGCTACACAATAAGGTTAAACTGCTCACATTACTGCATGGGAAGATAATATTTATAAATCTTGAGAACTGTATTTCTATTAGGGCAGTTTAGAAGGGATGTAAAAATAGACAAAGGGTATGGATATAAATTGACTTTGATGTGATGATTTAAAAAAAGAGGTAGAAAAAGGATAGGAATGGGAAAAGAGGAAATGGGGAAGTAAAATGGGGTAAATTAGATGCAAAAAAAAGATATATTACAATAAGAGATTAAAAAAAAAAGGTGAGGGCTGAACATTGTTTGAACTTTATTGAATTTGGATCAAAGAGAAAATAACATACACACTCAGTTGGGTATAGAAATTTATGTTACCCTATAGGGAAGGAGGAGGAGAAAGAGGAAAGAAAAGAGAGAGGGAGGTAGATAGAAATGATGGCAGAAGTAGGAGGAGAAAAGGATAAGGGAAATGAGGGAAGCTGATAAAAGGGAGGGTAGATTTAAGGAGGATAGTCAGAAGCCAAACGCTAGTGAGAGGGACAGAGTGAAATAAGAAGTATAAATAAGGGGATGGAGGGAAATACACCATTAGGAATCATAACTGTGAATGTGAATGGGATGCACTCTCCCATAAAACAGAAGCAGATAGAAGGGTAGATTAAAAACAGAATCCTCGATTATAAGAAACACATTTGAATCAGAGAGATACATACAGAGTAAACGTTAAAGGGCAGAGCAGAATACATTATGCTTTAGCAGGAGTAGCAATATGGAGCTCAAACCAAGCAAAAGGAAAAATAGATTCAATTAAAAGAGATACAGAAGGACACTACATCTTGCTAAAATGGAGTAGTATCAATACTAAACATATATGCACCAAGTAGCATAGCAGCCAAATTCTTAGAGGAAAAGTTATATGAATTACAAGAAGAGATAAACAGCAAAACTATACTAGTGGAGGACCTTAACCTCCCTTTCTCAGAACTAGATAAATCTAACTATAAAATAAACAAGAAAGAAGTTAAGGAAGTGAATAGAATTTTAGAAAAGTTAGACATAATAGCTCTCTGGAGGAAATTGAATGGGATAATAAGGAATATATGCTTTTCTCAGTAGTGCATGGGATCTATAAAAAATCAACCATGTATATGACATAAAAACCTCACAAGCAAATGCAAAAAGCAGAAATATTAAATACACTCTTTTCAGATCATGATACAATAAAAATTATGTATAAAAAAGGGCCATGGAAAGATAGATTAAAATCAATTGGAAACTAAATAATCAAATCTAAAAGAATGAGTGCCTCAAGCATCAAATCATGGAAACAATAATTTCACCCAAGAGAATAAAAGTAATGAAACATATCAAAATTTGTGGGATTCAACTAAAGCAGTACTTAGGTAAATTTTATAACTCTAAATGCCTACATAAATAAGATAAAGAAAGAAGAAATCAACAAATTGGGTATGCAACTAAAGAAAAGCTAGAAAAGGATCAAATTTAAAATTTTCAATTAAATACCAAATTAGAAATTCTAAAAATCAAAGAAGAGATTAATAAAACTGAAAACAAGAATACTATCAAACTAATAAATAAAACTAAGAGCTGGTTGTATGGAAAAACAATAAAATACATAAAATTTTGGTTAATTTGATTAAAACAAAAGAAAGAAGAAAACCAAATTACCAATATTAAAAATGAAAAGGGTGGATTCACCATTGATAAAGAGAAAATTAAAGCAATAATTAAGAGCTATTTTGCCCAACTGTATGCCAATAAATCTGACAATCTAAGTGAAATGGATTTACAAAGAAATTCTATTAAACATTTAAAGAACAATTAGTTTTAATACTATATAAACTATTTGGGAAAATAGGCAAAGATGAAGTCCTATAAATTTTTTTATGACACAAATAATGATGATACCTAAACCAGGAAGAGCCAAAATGAAGAAAGAAAACTATAGATCAATTTTCCTAATGAATATTGATGCAAAAATTTAAATAAAATATTAGCATGGAGATTACAGCAATTTATCACAAGAATAATTAGTACAAGCAGGTGGGATTTATGCCAGGAATGTAGGGCTGGCTCAATATTAGGAAAACTATCAGCATAATTAGCCCTATTAGTAACACAATTAGTAGAAATCATAAGATTATCTCAGTAGATGCAGAAAAGGCTTTTGACAAAATGTAGTATGTAGTCCTAAAAAAAATCACTAGAGAGCATAGGAATAAATGAATATTTCCTTAAAATGATGAAAGTAGTATCTATCTAAAAACATCCTCAAACACTGTATGTAATAGGAAGAAGCTATAAACATTCCCCAAAAGATCAGAGGTAAAACAAAGATGGTGGCTATCACCATTATTATTTAATATTGTATTTGAAATTCTAGCTTTAACAATAAGAGAAGAAAAAGAAATAGAAGGAATTAGAATAGTTAATGAGGAAAGAAAACTATCCCTCCTGTAGATGATATAATGATAAACTTAGACAACCTAGAGAGTCAATTTGAAATAATTAACAACTTTAACAGTCACAGGATATATAATAAACCCATATAAACTATCAGCAATTCTATACATTACCAATAAAATTCAACAGCAAGAGATTTAAAGAGAAATTCTATTTAAAAGAACTGCACACAATAAAAAATATTTGGGAGTCTACATGCCAAGACAAACACATGAAATATATGTATACAATTACCAAATACTTTTCCCATTAATAAAGTCAATTACAAACAATGTCAATTACTTATGGGTAGACTGAGACAATATAATAAAAATGACAATTCTACTTAAATCAATTTACTTATTTAATGCCATGCCAATCAAACTATAAAAATTATTTTATAGATATAGAAAAAATAACATTTATCCAGAAGAACAAAAAGCAAAGAATATCAAGGGAATTAATGAAAAAATGCAAAGGGAGGTAGCCTAGCTGTACCAGATCTAAAATTATATTATAAAGCAGCAGTCATCAAAATTACTTGGTACTGGCTAAGAAATAGAATGGATCAATTGGATAGGTTAGGTACATAAAACACAATGGTAGATGGCTATTGTAATCTACTATCTGATAACCCTAAAGACTTTGGCTTCTGAAATATGAACTTACTATTTGGGGGGAAAAAAAAACAACTCTTGGGAATACTGGAAAATAGTATGACAGAAGCTAAACATAGACCAGCATCTCAAATTTCATACCAAGATTAGGTCAAATTGAGTACATGATTTAGATGGATAATATGACAGCATACGCAAATTAGAAAAACAAGGATAGTTTACCTGTCAGATCCATGAAGAAGGGAAGAATGTATCACCAAAAAAGACATAGAAAACATAATGAAATGTAAAAAGGATAGTTTTGTTTATTAATTACATTGTTTAAAAGTTTTTAAACAGAAAAAGTCAATACAACCAAGATTAGAAGGAAAGCAAAAAGATGGGAAACAATTTTTACAGCCAGTATTTCTGGTAAAGGCTTAATTTCTCAAATGCTAAAAAAACTTAAATCAATTTATAAAAATACAAGTCATGTCCATTTGATAAATGGTCAAAAGATATGAACAGGCAGTTTTCAGTTGAAGAAATTAAATCTATCTATAATCATATAAAAATATTCTAAATCACTATTGTTTAGAGAAATGCAAGTTAAAACAATTCTGAGGTATCACTCCACACCTATCAGATTATCTTATATGATAGAAAAGGAAAATGATAAATGTTGGAGAAATGTGGGAAAATTGAAACACTAAGACATTGTTGATGGAATATAAACTGTTGTGGCAAAGAATTGGAAATTGAGCGGATGTCCATCAATTGGAGAATGGCTGAACAAGTTGTGGTATATGAATGTAATGGAATACTATTATCTTATGAGAAATGATGATCAAGCATATATCAGAAAAATCTGGCAAGATTTCTATGAATGCTGAGTGAAGTGAGCAAAAGCAGGAGAACATTTTACACATTAACCACAGCATTGTGCAAAGATCAACTGTGATAAAATTAGCTCTTCTCAGAAACACAATTCCAAAAGACTTGCGATAAAAAATATTATCCATATCCAGATTAAGAAGTATGGAGTTTGAATGCAGATCAGTACATACTATTTTCACTTTTTTTCCTTTTTCATGGTTTTACCTTATCCTATTGCTTAATTTCTTAATGAGGAGGGAAGGAAGGGAGAGAGGGAGAAAAATTTGAAATTCAGGAACTTATAAAAATGAGTTTAAAACTATCTTTATGTATAATTTGGGAAAAATACTATCAAGTGGCAGATATGTACACCATGACACACTTTTAAGGTTACTCTGCAATATTAACATTTGTTTAATCACTTCTGGAACTCTAATCAACAACACAACAAATTAGGCCTCAATTTATTTAAAAAACAAAAAAAAGAGCCAAAATGTCAGAGAGTAGACAGGTTTTTGTCTGAGCTTTTCCTAGCTTCCCTCAGAATCAATATCAGATCAAACCTCTGAATGGGTTTTGGAGTGACAGAAACTATAAATATTTGGAGTGTAACAAATTTCCAGCAGAAGATATTTTGGAAGAACTTCAGGAAAGGTCTATCTCAATTGGGCAGGGGGAACTTGGTCCAGTGCAAGTACAGTGCAGGGAGATACAGATCAGAGAGTCTTCCTCATGCTGAGGGAATCTAGTGGGAGACTCTTAGCCAAAATAAATCATAGTTGACTACTTTGTCCTGGTTCTGAAGCCAGTGGATCAGCACACTATCTGTGAGAACTCCAACACAATTACAGAAAGCAAATAGTGAGCTCCTGAACCTTAGCATAACAAGCAGGACTTGACTGCACCCACACAGCATTGGAAGGAAACTGGCAGCACTGGCCCCAGGACAGCGTGAAGTTGCTGTTGCCTAGAGGAGGTTGGGACAATCTTCCCCTTGCCCTAAGAACAGATCTCAAATCCTGAGGATACTAAAGGGAAAACTTCTCCAGATTAAGCCTCAAAGAGTGATACCAGTTGCTCTCCAATTCAAAAGCCTCTCTTGGAAGAATTCAGAAAGGATCTTAAATGAGAGTTAGAAGAAAAATGAGGAAAGGAAATGAGAGCTTTGCAGGAGATTTTGGAAAAGGTAACAGATATTGTCTGCAGAAAACCATTCATTAAAATGTAGATTTGATGAAATAGAAAAAAGGAAACGACTCCTTAAAAAAATAATTGGTGAAATGGGAAAAAAAAATGAACAAAACAACTCATTTAAAAGTTCAACTGTCCAAATGCAAAAGAAGGTTTTAAAAAAAAAAAGCTAACTGAAGAAGATAATTAACAACAAAAAAAATTAGAATTGAACAAATGGAAGTGAATAAGTCAATGAAACAAATCAGTCCAACAACCTTTTCTCTCCCCCACCCCCCAAAAAAAGAGAAAAAAAAAGAAGAATATATAAAATACCTCATTGGAAAAACAAGTGACTTGGAAAATAGATCCAGGAGAGACAATCTAAGAATTATTGGACTACCTGAAAAACATGATGAAAAAAAAAGAGACTAGACAACATCTTTCAAGAAATCATCAAAAAAAGAAAAGAAAAGAAATCATCAAGGAAAACTGCCCTGATTACTTAGAATCAGAGGGCCAAATAGCTATTGAAAGAATCTACTGATCACTTCCTGAAAGAGACCCCGAAATGAAAACTCCAATGAATATTGTAGCTAAATTTCAGAATGATCAAATCAAGGAGAAAACAATTCAAATATCAAGGAGCCACAATCAGGATTACCCAAGACTAAGCAGCTTTCACTTTAAATGACCAAAGGATCTGAAATATGATATTCCAGAGGAAAAAGGAGTTTGGGCTGCAGTCAAGAATCAACTATCCAGCAAAATTAAGCATTACCTTTCAGGGGAAAAGATGGACATTCAATGAAATATGGGGATTTTCATTTATTTTTGATGAAAAGACCAGAGTTGGATAGAAAAGTTGATCTTCAAATACAGAACTTAAGAGAAGCATTAAAAGGTAAAAGGGGAATGAAAAATCATATGTTTTTAAAGGTGAAAATGTTTATATCTCTATATAGGACGATAATATGTTTAATTCTTGAGAACTCTGTCTTTATTAGGGATATATTTAGAAGGTTTAGGTATAGTTTGGCTTTATTGTGATGATATAAAAAGGAAATTAGAGATGTTAGAGGGATTGTTTTGGAAAAAGAGGAAAGGGGAGGTAAAATGGGGTAAATTACATCACATGAAGAGGCAAAAAAGTTCTATTGAAATTGAGGGAAAGAATAGAGGGGGATGAGCACTGTGTGAACCTTAAACTCATTGGATTTGGCTAAAGAGAGAATATCAGACATATTTAGCTTGAAATAGTAATTA
Source organism: Antechinus flavipes (assembly GCF_016432865.1). Taxonomy (NCBI): domain Eukaryota; kingdom Metazoa; phylum Chordata; class Mammalia; order Dasyuromorphia; family Dasyuridae; genus Antechinus; species Antechinus flavipes. The sequence goes on from NC_067399.1 coordinate 663,165,450, forward strand.
GTCTCATCCTATAGGGAAGTAGAAGAAGAAGGGGGAAAACAAAAGGGAAGGCTAATAAAAGGGAGAACAGAAGTAGAAGAGGAAACAGAGGAAAGGGGGAGGGACTCTGAAAGGGGAAGGCAAATTGGGAGAGGTGTGGTCAGAAGCAAATGCTAGTGAGGAGAGAAAGGAGGAAAAGAAAGAGAAAAGTATAACTTGAAGTAAATAAGATGATGGAAATACAGTTAGTAATTTTAATTGTGAATGTGAATGAGATGGCCTCTTCCCCAAAATGGAAGCAGATAGCAGACTGAATTAAAAGTCAGAATCCTACAACATATTGTTTACAAAAAATGAGAAAGAAATCCTTTCTTTCATTAACTTTGGGGTCATTTCCTCTTGTGAAGCCCTCTCTTATTCTTCCAGGTAAGCATGATCTTCCCATCTCAGATTTTTTCATAGCAAGTCACTTGAACCTGTCTCTAGCTATTTAGGAAACTTTTTCTTCATTATTTAGTTTATTTACATCCTCCCTCCCCTTCTTCCCCCTCGCCATTTTCCTTCTCTCCAACTAGACTGTGAATTCTTAGAGAGCAAGAACTCTGGTGGATCTTTCCCCTCAAGGACTGTACACCATCTCACACAGAAGAAGAGCCCAGGAAATATCTGTTGAACTAAATATCTTTCTCTTGAAACCTCCCTCTTCCTTCCTTCCCTATTACTGTCCCTCTGGCTCACAATCTAGGAGTTATCTTGGACTTCTCATTCTCTCTTATCTCCACCTCCATATCCAAGCTCTTGCTCTTATTAGATACTTTTGTACCATCTCTCTAATATTCTTCCTCTCTCCTCTTATCCACTCTGATGCACACCCTCATCATCTCACATCTGAACTATTGTAATAGCTGCTGATGAATCAGCCTTCCTTATACTTCCTCACTCTAATTCATTCTCCATTCAGCCCCTAAAGTGACTTTATTAAAGCACAGGTTTGTTCACATCACCTCCAAACTTAACAAACTCTAGTGACTCCCTATTGTCTCTAGGAACAAATTTAAAATTTTCTAGTGGGCATTCAAATCCCTTCCTACCTTAGCACTCTTCTATCTTTCCAGGATTCTTACACTTTGACCACTGACATGTATCCTTTGATCCAATGACACTAGTCTTTTCCATGAACACTCCATCTCCTATCTCAATGTTGGGTATTTTCTCTGGTAGTCCTTTCCTGGTATGTTCTCTCTCCTCAACTCTGCCTATTGGCTTCCCTTACATCCAAACTAAAATCCCACCTTCTACAGAAAGCCTCCTCTAATCCTTCTTTATTCTAATTCCTTCTCTCTGTTAATTATTTCTATTTTTCCTGCCTAAAGGCTATCTATATATATTTGTTTGCCCATAATCTCCCCCATTAGATTGTAAATGCCTATTATCTTTTGCCTCTTTTTGTATTCCTAGCTCTTAGCATAGGGATCTGGCACATATTAGGAGCTTTATAAATGTTTATTGATTAATTGATTAATTCATTTAGTAGTCTTTCTCTTTAATAACTTGGGTGCATATAAACAAATCATACTGATTATATACATATGTGAGAAATATCTTGGATTGAAAATTACAGGACAATGTTCCCTGGAAAAGAGCATTTTGACATTGACATTTCAACCTTACCAATTTTCACAAATTCAGCCATGTTTATTAAGCACATCTGAGATGCAGAGTGCCATGGTTAGCACAGGATAGAGAGAAACAAGGTCATTCCTCCTTTCAAGGAACTGCAGGAAAGGAAATTTTGGTACTAGGAATGTCTAACTATGACTATTTTAAAAAGAAAATAAATAAAATCTTTTTAAAAAAATAAAAATAATAAGTTATTTTTTGAAAGAGTAGCTTTATTAATTTTAAAGCCTTATAATCACTCTCAAAAGGCCAGATTAGTATAATATGGAAATCCAGTCATCTGCTTTCATTAATAAAAATGACAATAGGACATATATATATATATATATATATGTATATATATATATATTGCTTAAAGTTTGAAAAGCACTTTATACATTTTACTTGATTCTCATAATAATCTTGTGTTTGGGCTATTATTACTCTCATTTTACAGGTGAAGAAATTGAGTCCAACACCATCCTAGCATATCTCTATAACAGAAGTTAATGTCTTTTAAAATTGTATGATGAATTGACTTGTGCCTAATATCATTGAGCAATTATATGTCCAGCTTGGGTTTTCCTTATGTCAAGTCTTAGAATTTATCTGCTTCCCAATCTAGGGAAGCAATCTAGCTGCCTCATTAAGATCATCATTCCATACTACAGCTTTTAGGAAAAGACCAGCCCTTTTAACAATAGGCTCACATATAAATAATGGTACAAGGCTTGCCCAATGTAAATTTAAAAAATACTTTCATGTTTCAATTCTGTACTAGATGTTTGAACTCATCAATTTAAATGTTCCCTCCAGGTTGACAAGCCATCTGTACCTGCTCATCCTGTCCTATATTTGGTCATGTTCTCCCAACAGCTCTCTGCAGAGGGTCCACCCAAAGTGCTGAGAACTTCCTGTTTACTTCAATGAATGACTTTATTCAAGTCTCATTTCAAAAAATATCATAGCCTGTTAATTTGTAGAAGGGTTGCAGAAAGGGGGGGAACTAAATAGTGTAGCGAAGATAAAATTCCGGGTCTTGAATTAGGAAGACAAGTTCAAATATGGCCTCAATCACTTACTAGCTGTGTGATGCTGGGCAAGTCACTTTACCCTGTTTGCCTCAGTTTCTCCATCTGTAAAATGAGTTGGAGAAGGAAATGACAAACCACTCCAATATCTCTGCCAAGAAAACTCCAACTGGGGTTGTGAAGAGTTGGACACAACTGAAAATCATTCAATAATAAGTGTGGTCTCTGTAGTGGACAGAATTCTGGCCCTGCAGTTGTGGCAAGTAATAGAACCTTTATCTGTTCCCAGTTTCTTCATCTGTAAAATGGAGTTAATGATTAACATCTTTCTCCCAGGATTGTTTTGAAGATCAAACAATATCTCATTATGTCAATAAATAATATTCATTAAATAAATTTAATAAAATACCAATATTAATTTATGGTGATAAATAATTATTGTATTAACGAAACAATTTTGCAAACCATAAACTACCCTATTAGCTTTGTTTGTTACTTGGAAATGAAAAAAACTATTTTTCTTGAATCCTCAAATTCATTAGCCTTTCATTAACTTATTGTTTAGTTCTTTCCAGCAATCCATGGTATCCAGCTTCTCTTGATTCTGTTCTCAGGTGTGTAGGAGTTTCCCAGGAGTTATGTTTGCCAAACCATTAGCAAACAGAGCAGGCTCTCTGGCAGAGCTTAACCACAAAGACAAACCAGTTGTGATTTCTGTGTTATTTTAATGCCAACCTGATTCTGCTGTGAATTTGTTTAGGATTCCCTTTCTCACACTGGGCACCAATGGGAACTTCAGGCCTGGTCAGGAGAGCTTACCGTGGGTTCTCCAGTAGTGTCTTTTGGGACTCACTTGATACTTTACTAACTTTCTTCAAAGGAAACTTAAGATCATTAACCATAAATTATTACCCATTTGAGAGCTCTCTCTGGCCAGGGCAACTTTTGTACCTTGATTGATTTAACTTTGGGCCTCAGTTTCTTTATTTGTAAAATGAACGTCTTGGACTAGTTGACTTCTGAAGCTCCTTTGAGCTATAAATCTGGCAAAAGGTAGAAATTTTTTTCATGAAATTTCTTGACACGATCTCATAAACACTGATTTGGAATTAAATGTCTAGATTGTACTCTTTAAATGGGCTTCAGTCAACCACTATATATCAAAGAGGGGCAAAGTAAATGTGTCTCTCTGTATCTCCTAAGAAGTACAGCACAAACAGGAGAACTGTTCGGTTCTGCAAATATGTATTGTATCTAGGATATACTGCAACATATTTAACATATATAGGACTGCTTGCCATCTTGGGGGGGGGGTGGAGGGAGAGAGGGGAAAAAACGAAACATAAGCGAGTGCAAGGGATAATGTTGTAAAAAATTACCCTGGCATGGATTCTGTCAATACAAAGTTATTATTAAATAAAATAAAATTTAAATTAAAAAAAAAAAAAAGTAATACAGCACACTAGATTGAGCACAAGGCAGAAGCAGGAAACCTTGAATTCAAATCCTACCTTACACTGACTGTGAAACCCTGAGCAAATCATTTAGCCTGTTTGCCTCAATTTCCCCACCTGTAAAAAGGAGAAACAAACAGCAGCTACTTCACAGGGGTGTTTTGAGGATAAAATGAGACATTTGTAAAGTGCTTTGCAAATCTTAAAGCATCACATAATTATAAGCTGTTGCACACTATAAATAGATGTGAATGGCTAGAGAACCCAGGAAGGCCTTGGATGGGTTTGCCCAAGAAACACTATGGCAATGAATTTGAAGAGATGACAACATGTAATGTAGAAGAGGGGAGGGACTGGAAATCTGGTATGGCTGATCGTGATAGGGATGTGGTTCTGAGTGGACCTCCAAGAAACTGAACTCTCTACAAAAGGGTCAGTCCCCCATGCACACAGTTAGAGCATGTGTTTAGGCAGCTTCCTATCCATGCCCTTTATCTGCCCTCCTGGGAAGGCTGTCAACAGCCCTCACCCAAGGGAAGGAGAAAACTCTCAAGAGATTGTCCTGCGGCAGGTAATTGAGGATCACCCCTTTCAAGGAGAAAGCCTAGGTTTAACAAGAAAAACTTATGGTACTGGCTTAGGGAGGTTAGTTCAGGAGGTCAATACTGACTAGAAAGAGTTTGGGGATATTTCTGAATAACATGCTATAGAAATAGGCAGTGTAACCTACTGGGAAAATGGTCTGACTTCTATTCAGAGGATCTGGATTTGAAAGCCTCCTCCCTATGACTAATATAACTTCACTTCTCGGCTTTTCAATGTTCTCATGTGCAAAATGAGGCATTCAGACTGGATTTCAAGTCTCTTCAGTTCTGGGTCAATGCTTCTATTCTCCCCAGGAAAATGGTACCTTGTATTGACATAAAAAAAGGGAAAATTGGGAGCAGGGACTGGGCAGCCAGTGACTTCTCGATAGGAAAAGCAGGAAATAGAATTATTACTCAGGCACCAAAGGGAACAGATAGTAACATTTTTTATTAAATATGACAGTGGATCAAAAAGTACAAAATATCTCTTGCCTGCTATGTGATTGGGAAACTATTGGCACGTGATACAGTATCAAAAGCATTAATAAGTACAATTTGGAAAACATACAAAATCGAGTGTTTATAGTTGGCTCAGCTTTATTTCTGGTAGTGTTCAAACTAATGCAGAGGTTACTCAATAACCTCCTCCATGGGAAAGTCTCTAATATCACTGGGCCATTTTACTATATACAAATAACCACCTTACAGAGCATAGAGGTTACATAACTCAAATCACCAAAAGTATACAATATTTACAACAAAGAAAAAGTTTAAAAAAGTATAAACAGCCAAGAGATTATGCTGCCTTTTCTTCAAACATATTTCAACCATAGGGAGACAAGCAGAATATCAAATACATTTACAGCCAACACTGGAGTTAAGTGCTTATGATGATCGTTTCAATGGTGTGGGTCTCGCCAGAGTGAAATCATTCCCATTCCTCATTAAGATCAGAACAATTGGAAAATTGGACCAGATGGGATTTGGCTGACCACCACAAAATGTGACCGTATGGAACAATCAGTGAAGAGAAAAATGAACTGCTCTCTTTGAAGGCACACTACATAAAAGATTTTTGTGGGACCAACTCAAAAACTTCCATGAGACACAGCAACATAGTAAGATACAGTACTTAAGAACTCATGCACCAGTTCAGTAAATTGTAAAGTCAATATTGGGCTTCAACAAACGATTCTTTATGCTCTGATAAATGTGAACTGAGAGTCTCCAATAACTAACTAAATAAGACAATCCTGTTGCAAGTACTCTGCATTCTAATTATTTACTAGGAGGACAGTGAATTCTGAAACTCAACTGGGCTCTATTTTTAAAATTGAATTTGCTAAAGTGAAAAGAGTTGTTTTTTTTTTTTTTTTCTTCCCGTTTTTTTCTGGTGATGGTGGGGGAAGAGTTGTTATTTAAATCTTAGAACCTCCAAAATATCCAATGAATCATGAACTTAGTGCATTTGGAATTGCAACATTTCTTGGAAGCTGTTCTCAGTAAATAGATTTATGACTCTGTTGCCCATTAGATTCCACAGTTTCCTTTACAAAACTACCAATAACAAGGGTCTGGTTGCACAACAAAAGGCTTGCACAACTCCATTCAATAATAAGGCCCCTTGGACTCAAACAATACAAACAAAGCCCCGTGTAAGACTTAAAAAAAAAAAAAAAGCCTTTCTCAGCCAATGAGGAATTCAATGGTCTTTTGGGAGAAAGAACTCTAAAATTTTGGATGAGATAAAAAACAACAACAACAACAACAACAACAACAAATAACGTGTTGCTTCCAGAGGGAATCCCACCATCTCTCATTTAGTGGTCCTGAGGTTTTACCTAGCATTTGATCTCCCTCAGAGAGAAACAGTGAGCCTCCTCTTGCAACAAATGAAAAAAAAAAAAAAAAATGAATGCTGGCTTCTATTAACGTGATTTGAAAATAGCATGACCCAATTCCAACCTGATGGAACCAAAGTGAGATCAGTGCGTTGCGGAAAACAAATACCCCCAGGTCCACAATTTATAGATGACTCCCCCAAAATGGAAGCTCCCATATTTTTTTAAACATGCTTCTTTACTGTGGAATGGCCATGAGGTTGTTTTTCTTTCATATTCTCTGGTTCTGTCACGATTCATATCTAGTGCAACTTCCTTATGTGTCCCTGCTGGAAGGAAACCAGCTGGGATTGTGATGTTCTCTCTCTCTCTCTTACTCTCTTGTGCAACAGCAGGATAATATGCACTCACACATGTATAATCTAAAGACTATTAGTTTATTTAATATTCTCTCATATATATGTATATATGGGCATACATACATATATACACACACACCCACACACGTGTTTGTTTGTTTTTTTTTTTTCCCCACAGGAAGGTAATTAATTGAAGCAAATGGAACTTTGAACACTGGATGACTACATTCTTCTGTTTTCACCTTTGGATATTAAGTATGTTACATTAGATATTTGGCTTTATGTCGTGGTGACGTTTCAATACAAATAAATGCATTGCATGCATGGCTTTGTTCTAGAGCCTTACCAGTTCTGAAAATTCTGCAGGCGAGTTGCTTATTTAAAAGTTGAAAATTGTCATCAATTTTCATACAACAAAACATCTCAGAGGAAAAACAATGAAAAAAAAATAACCCAAAACCTCAGTTAACTAGAAGATTAATGTCTACGGGAAACTGTGGGGGAGGGTGATGGTGGAGGATTTTAACAAAATGACCATCTATGGATAGAGGAGGAGGGACTCTCGGGGAAGGCCGAAAGGAAATCCACCATTTTCTTTGACAAAACCTTTTGAAAACAAAACACTCTGTGGTTACACCTCAGTAGCCCACGTAACACAGAGGCAAAACAAATCATCCACATCTTTCCATGGCTTGACCAGTGTGAGCATTTATTTCAGATGACAGAAGCAAACATCAAGCAAAATCTGTTGCCAGACAGGTCATTGGTCAAAACAAGCACCACCACGACAACGTTGCTTTTGCAGCCAAAGCCGAGTTTCTTTTTTTTTTTCTGTGCGTAATTAAGTACTCCAATCATTATCAACAGCCATGATGACATGGCGGCGGTGGGCACTTCTTTCAACCTGTGAGAGGCCGTTTGGACCAGGCCAGTGATCACCCCAAGGACGGCTCAGCTGGGGGAAGGCATTCTCTTCTGTTAAGTTAGTCCCATCTGGCCTCCTGTCCCTCCCCCCAACCCACCCTCTAGCCTCTGAAAGGGTTTCGATCCAACATCAGTGGAGATCATGTTGGCTTCTGCTTTCATTTCTGGAATTCCTAAAATATCTGTACAGCCCACAAATATGTCCTCTGGATTTGGTTGTTATTCCGCAGTTTGTTGCCAATGAAGTTTGTGTTTTTATGATTCCCTTGGTATGTAGGACAGTTTCACAGCCTAGATAAGGTAAGTACAATGCTGAACATTTTCACAGAACCCAACACTTCAAAGCAAAGCCTTTGGCTGGGTACACAGTGGAGAAGCTCTTTCGGCCCTGCCGTGTAGGAGGAACAAAATCCTTAAATTGCAGACTGAAAAATGAACTTGGTTTGCACCATCGTGTGATCCACTGTCTGTCTTTTCTTTCTCTGTCTCTGTCTCTCTCTCTCTCTCTCCATTTGTTCCATTTGAATCGGTTGCTTCAATTTGTAAACAATAACTTTACCACCCAAAGCTGCTCCAAATGATAAGATGTGGAAAAAAAAAATATACACACATCGACAACTAGGACAGCCTTTAAAAAAGAAACAAAAACAAAAACAAACAGAAACAAAAGACCTGTCAACAAAATGATACTGTTTAATTAAAAAAAAATAGGACAGAATAAACTGGGGAAGAAGGGGAAATGGAACTACCTGTATATAAATTATGGGAACAAACAAATACAGGTACCTTGTAAGAAGCAAGTCTATACAGTCAATTGAACAGTGTTTACTTTTCCGGCTTAATAGTGTCAAAAGGAAAGATCGATTGCAGATTCACTATACATTGCATTGATTTAATCTTGAAAAGTCAAGCAACTGACCCAGAGCCGGGCATCCCTCGATGGTGTGGATTCCCCCACCGTCTTCCTTTTCCCCTCCTCTGAATCGCCACCTTTCGAGCTCAGGCCCAACAATCTGGGGGCAGACGAGGGTCTCTTTTAGCCATTTTTGGACGTCGTAAATCCCTTCACAAAACTCGTGTGCAAAGTGAAATGATTTGGAGATCGGGGAGGTCGTCGAAATGGGAAAGGGGTCTAGGCCGAGCTAGCCGAAGCGCAGCCTCACCCCGATCCAAGAGACCTATCCGTTCGATTCCCAGGGTGGATCCTGAGCCCTAGCTGAGAAGGAATAGCGACGCCTCCTTCTTGAAGATGTCATCGCGGGGTAAGGAGTGAAGCTACGAGACTGACAGTTTCCGTTAGATGCTTTGGAAGGCTGCGTTTACAGTTTTGTGCTGGGATGCACAGAGGAGAGCTGGGAAGATGGGAAGGCCGCCTGAGGGTTTATAGCAGCTAGAGGGTAGATGCTGTTGTGCAAAATCTCCCCGTAGGAACTTCCTACAGGTGTGGCCGCAGCTAAGTGTCTATAGAGCTGCTGAGAATTTGCCGGGGAGGTGAAGATTCCACGCTGCATCACGAGGGAGTGGAAAGCCAGGGGTTGCATTAGCGGAGAGAGCACAGTCTGGTTTTTCAAGTACTGCAGAGGGTGAGAATATCCAGCTGGGACGCGGGAATTGAGGCCCGAGCACAGGGTTCCCGGGTACAAGCCCGTGAAGATGGGCGACGAGAGGGGGAGCTTGTGGCCCTCCAACGTGCCGCTGGGATGCCCGCCGTGAGCCGGCTTGGCGCCTTCGCCCTCCTGCTCCGAGGCCTTGTCCTTTGCCGAGGCTTCCTTGGAAGAATCCAGGGGGGACACGGCCCGGATTTTTTTCCCCGCAATCACGAGATCCAGATCCTCCAGGCTCCTCTTTAAAGGCCGCGCCGCGCCGATATTCTGGGGGCTCGTTTTGCGGTGGATCATCGGGTGAACCATGCCCTCCATCTTCCTCAGGTTTTCCAGTCTCACGTGATGGGGCTTTCCAGACCTAGGAAGCGACTCAATGTACTTTTTGGGGGCCGACATGGTCATGGGGGACACGCGGCAGGCTTTGGGGTTACAGTCTCGGTTGGTCTGGCTGCTCATAACCTGAAACTGGGAGAGAGCTTTGCCTTCCTGCTGCGCCATGGACGAGTGAGCCAGGCCCACGGCCTTTCCAGTCTGCTTAGGCGCGCTCTTTGGAAGGCTCAGATCTGTGGGCTGGTCATCCGAGGAGGCTTCCAAGGCCGCCTTTTTGTCTTGCAGATGCAAAGACGCGTGATAATTTACACTGAGTTTGTCTTGATGTTTATGTGAAGGGAACGCGGAAATATTTTCTGATTCTCTGTACATGTCTCGGGGGGAATATTTAGCCGTGTGTTCGTTATTAAGGTGGTGCTCCGTGTGTCGGTAAAGGTTGTGCAGATGAGGAGACGAGTAGAAGTCTGCCAGGAAGCTGGGCATGTGGGAGTGCTGGAGCGCCCTTTTCTCCATCAGTTTGTCCTTGCTCTCCTCCAGCTCGGACTTCAGCACGTAGGACTCGGCGAGCGGACTGAGGTGATGCTTGGAGAAACTGCAGCGGTGAGGATCCGGCTTACTTAACTTGTCGTGCTTGAAGACTTCGTTGATGACTTTTCTTTCTTCGGAAGTCTTGCTCTTGAAACTCTGCACGTGCTGGATCACCGACGGCCGGCTGACCACCATGTGGTCCGCGTGGGGCCCGTGATGGGCCTGGGACAGCCCCGAACACAGTTCATCTCTGCCGCTCAGTTTCTTTTTGCTGATCAGAGGGGGAGGGGAGCCGTAGGGATAGCTGCTGGATAAACTGGCCCCGCTCACCTGGGACAGAAGCTTTTTCTTGGCCAGCGGAGACATGATTCCCGGATTGCCCCGTGAGTAGAGCAGAGGCGTATAGTTAAACGCGGGGTCGTCGTGAGGAACCGTCAACTCCTTCTCTTTGAACATGTCAAACGACTGGACCACGAGGACCTTGGGGTTTTGCTTCAACGCGTCGTGGATGTCATCGTGGCCAAGCTGGTCCACTTTCACAGTGCAGTTGGCGATATAATCGGCCATCACGGGCAGCTTGTCGTCCTCCATCTCGTTCTGGCTTGCCAAAGGGTGCTGCATGGTGGGAAAACTGCCGAAGGGGGTTTCCTGAAGCTCGTTTTCAGGGGTATCTGTAAAACTGCAGGTCTGGGGCTCTTGCTTCATGTCAATGAGGATATCCGGAGACGGATGCAGCTCTTTGCCAACCATCGGGATGTGGGCTGGCTCCTCATCGGGGAGCACCGAAGAAAGAAAGGAAGATGCAGCCTCTTCCTCTTCCTTGTCCTTGGCGTCCTCCGCTTTCTCCTTGGTCGAGCCTTGGTCCTTCAAGTCTCCTTTTTCGGGGTCCGCTCTGGACACGAGCACCTCCGCTGAGATCCCTTCCATCTGTTTCTTCAATTCCACCGCGGCGAGGGGCGCGGTCAGATTTCTCTGATCCGGCTTCTCCTTCTCTTGCTCCGATGAGACCTAATAAAATATTTCAACAGACAGTCAGAAGAAAGCAAAGAATGTTGACAGATCCCACTATGAAATACAATATTACACCCGGCAGCTTTCCTCAAAAACAGGCTTGTCAATCACCTCGGAGAGTTTTGAAAAGCTTTATTACTCCCCAATCACAGCTCTAAACAAAGAAATCTAAATTACAGAAACATTAAGGGAAATACGCATATCAACTCCGGTTTCTTACGAGACACCTATCAAAATAGCAAAGCCGTGTATACTGATGGTATACAATCATATCATCTCTTGATTCTAACATATAGTTTAATTCTGAGGTTGTCTTCTTGTCAAATCAGTCAATTATCCAAATGGGTTTTAAATTACATGTTGTAGTTTTATGACACCATTGAGAAAGATTAAAAAAAAAAAGTTGCTCTCTTTGAGAAGGCAGGCAACCCCATTAAAGAACCACACAACAACAAAGTGGATTCTCACCTCTTGCTATTCCTCGAGATGGCCAGATTCCCTCTAATTTCTGCAATTTGGTGAATTTAAAATTAGCAATCGCTTATGTGTTAATAATTTCTCCTCGGTGCCACGCGATACACAAATAATGCTAAAATATTTAAAAATTATGCAGATGCTGCGGCAGCCTGCCTGCCAAGGAGAGAAGAAACTCCCAGTCTTCCTTTCAGCGTCGTGGCAAGCTACATTTTTATTAAAGCTAAAAATGAAGTTGTCAACATTCAGGCAGTGTGCGCCATTACAAATATAGCTTTTCTCTTCCCTGAAATAAGTTATCGTCAATGAGACAGCCCCTCTTTGTGCTGCCCCATTGACGAAGCTCGTGGGCACAATCCGTTCCATTCATTCCATTATGGAGCCGGATGAACTGTGACCTCCAGAGGTCATTATAACTTTCCATCTGTGACCCCGGCTGACTGACAAGCCCTTTCATAACAGCTGTCATCTCATCTTGACAAGCCTCGGCGGAGGACGGTCACAAAACCATGCTTTGTGTTGGGCTTTTATGGTCTCCGTCTCACCCTCCAACTTTGTTCTCCTCAGTTGTTAAGATAAGAAGCATCAAGAAAGTGATTATCTAAATGTTGCATGAAGGTATTCGGGTGAGACTCGATGGTGGGGGTAGTAGAAAAAGCATTTCATAAATCACACCCACACCCATTTAAAAGCTGTTTCTCCAACAAGAACCCACTGTGCTTGGGGAGGTACAATTTGTTACAATCTTTGGTCATCCATCTCATCCTTGCACAAGGAACTTTTAAGGAAAAAAATACAAATCTCAACATGTCTTTGTGACATCAAATCTAAGAAACTTCTAGCCGGCAGCAAACTTAATTCGCTTAGGCAAATCACTTAACCGCTCTGTTTCCTTTTCTGTAAAATGAAAGAAGGGGAGTTAGATGAGGTGATTTCTAAGATCCTCCTAGCCCTAGGTCCTTTTACATTTTTTACATTTACATTTTTTTTTAGGTCTCATTTTACAGAGAAGGAAACTGAGGTCCCGTCTCTTGTCCAAGCTAACAGGCTATTTAGCTAATGAAAGCACCAAGATCACCATCAAGTTTTTTCGAATCATCTGATGGCCACACTAGGCAGGCTCCCTTCCACATCACTACTAGTCTCTTGCCCTTGCATAATATGAAAGGGGTAGAGAAATTCAAAGGGGGAAAAAATGCAATTCACGGTTAATATTTTGCCCTCTGATCTGCTGAACCCTCAGGATGAAGGCTTAGTTATTGGGGAGCAGCAAAATGACATGATTGAAGGTTAGTTATTGGGGAGCAGCAAAATGACATGATTTCTGGAAAAAAAAACAAAAACAACTCATGAATCCTCTAGAGCTCAGGTAAGAATAAGTTAAGACCTTCCCTGATTATCTCAATCCCTTCAGCATCCAATGGGGGTACACATATCTCTTCATTAGCATAAACCTGGCCATCTAAGTCAATGAGAAGTAATCAAACTGAGAAAAAGACCTTCCACCTCCAATTTTTATATGATAATCTGGCTCAGTACTGGAAGTGATCAACATCTTTAAAAAGGCTAAGTAGGAGTAGTGAAATGACTTGTCCAGTCACATCGATTGGGAGTATCAAAGGTGGGATTTTCAGTCTAACCTCTCACGTTTCTGAACGTGTGACAAAGTTTATTCCAGCTAGGTTTGAGTTGACTTGTTACACTGACTATATTAGTGAGTTGGCTAAGGATGATGTCTTTAGTTGACAAACAAGCAATATTTTAGATTAGAAATAGTGTTGAACTGAGTATTGAAACCCAACTGTAAAAAAGAGACATTCAAAGGTCGGCTTTGGCTCCAGCATCCATAGTTTGATCTGTTGGACGTAGGCAACAGTTTTCTATGCAGCAGACAATGTTCCTCAGTGATCTGAGGCTCAAGAGGAACTAAGAAGCTTCCTTAACTTTGGCCACGTGTATGACCAACTCATAGGAACGTGTGTGTGTGTGTGTGTGTGTGTATGTGTGTATGTGTGTGTGTACTGGGGCTTAAAATGTTTATGAAGTGAAAAAATTTTTTTCTTCTTCTGTTATCTATATAATCTATTTCTATAAGACTGGCTAAGTAGCTTAATTTTCAGTTAGGGAGGGTTGGGTTTTTTTTAATCTTATTTTTAAAAAAGCTCCTGTTTAATTAGAGAGTCTCTTCTGAGTTCATTATAGACCTGATTTTTAGGGGCGTTTAATAAAAGCACCAAAATTCCCCTGGGGTTGAATCCTAAAACATGTTGCCTTTGAAAGCGGCTGCTAAGTTGTTGTTGTTGTTGTTATTGTTTTAAGAGGGAGTAAGATTTTTAAAAAATCATTCATGTTATAACAGACTTCAAAAAAACAGTCTCTTTGTCTAGCTTCTGAGAGGGTTTTCATCAGAGCAACTGTGGTCTACTGGCGGCTGGTGCTAGTATGAGAATGGTCAGAAACTACCTATTAACAGAAAAGATAATAATGGCTTCTGAGGAGCCATTTCAAAACTACCCAATAAATAATGCGTATTGAAAATGCTCTTTCCATAGAACACATTTGGGCATCACGACCAGATCAATTACACTGGGCAGGGATAACTCAAAGTGACTTAGGCACTGAACGGCTGAGATACACCCATGATTAGGGCCTGACTTGTCTAGTTTCAAACCTCAATTGATTTTTACAATTCTTTTCAAATTCTCTGAATGGCTGGTGTGCTGCTGAGAAGTAATCAAACTGAGAAAACGATTCCAGCTCTGGGAGGTCCGTTCCCAGGCCCGGCAGAAGCCGCCCAGCCTTCAGAAACCTGTTTTATTGTCCATCAGAACCCCGAAGGAGGGACGGTGAGGGGTGCTGAGTGAACCCGTCTCAATCAGAGCACCTGAAAGAAGGCCCGGCAGAAGCCTTCAACCTCTGAGGAAACTGCAAGAGGAGACCTTTTGGTCAAACGCGGAAATTCCTCCCCTAAGACTCCAAAGCAGGACATTTCTCACGGCAACACAGTGGTTAACTAACCTCTGTCGTGTCCTGGGGTTTTGTAGCATGATCTTTTTCTTTCTTGTTCTTTGGGTTTTCACTTTTGATGCGTTTGGTTCCAGATAATTTTGTTTTGCTTTCACTCTCCTGGGAATTGTTTTCCTGTTTTCGAGGTTTTACTGGAGGCAGAGGTTTATCTTCTTCTCCTTTAATAAATCTTTCATATGGCAGTATTAATCTAAAAGATTAAAAAACAAATAATTGATCAGCCCTTACAATTTCAGCCAATAATATTACATGGTGGCTCGCTATTTCTTTTAATATATACAACCCACTAATCATAGAGTTAGTGATCATGGAGAATCACAGAGAGTTAGAGATGGGAAGATCCTTGGAGATTATATATGAGAAAACTAAGATCAAGAGGATGCTTTTCCAAGGTTCTTGAGCAAGAGTTGGAACTAGAACTCAGGTCTGTTTACTTTAAGTCTATCGGTTTTTCTTTTAAAGGTGCCATTCCTCCATTGGCATAAATAAAATTCTAGAAATTCCCTCTCCAACAGAATAAACTGTTTAGAAAATTAGAAAAGGAAAATAAAAAATTATAAAAGAATGAGAATCAACACTTGGGATTTTGAACAATCTTTTATGAAGAATACTACTCTTGACTCAGCTTTATACTACTTGACAGTTACAAAGCATTTCCAACTCACAACAACCCTGGGATGTAGTTAGTGCCCCAATATTATTGCCAGTTTCCAGCTGAGAAAACTGAGGTTCAGATTAAGTCCTCTGCTCAAGGGTATGTGACAATTAAGTGGCAAAATTAGATCACTTGAACTTGAACCTGGGCTCTAAAGTCACTTTTCCAATTTACCCAAAGATTTCAGGAAAGATATATCATCCTCAAAGCAAAGCTAAGAAATATGGAGCCCAGATTAGCATAAGGGCAATAATATTTCCACAAACTAAAGACTTAGTACGAGTAGGAACCAATGGCTCTTTCCGTGTTGGCGGTAGTTCAAGGACAGTTCTACCAAGTAATAGGTACCTTATTGAGAATTTCCAAGAGAGCAAACTTTTTATGGGGCCTCCAGCAGTAGGGAGGGAGTTTACTGAGACTCTAGAACACAATCATAAAGGCAGCAAAGAGAAGAAAGGCAATGAGATCACAAAAATCAGAGGACTAAAAAATTCAAGAATTTTAATTATGTAATTTTCTTTAACAAAATCCATAAAATTGCTTTAAAAAAAGAGAAACATCAAACAGCTTTCATTTTAATCTGTTTTCCCTTTGCGACGTAGCTCTTGATCTGAACGGGAAAAATAGCTGATGTAATTAAAAGGGATGGATTGCATTACAATCTCAGTTTCAACTTCAGTGATTAAAGTTTTTATAATGCATTTGGTGTGATTAATGACTCACTGTGGGATTAATACAAGACTCAACCTTAAAAATATGAACTTTAATACAGCAAACATAATTTGTTTTAAATAAGACAAGTTGACTCAATGAAGAAAATGCACTCTACTTATAAACAACATAAATCTGTTCAAAGATTGGGAATCCTAATTATCTTTAATCTAAGACTCCCAGGCAGAAAACCCTTTGCCTGGGATGTTCATTTGTTATTCTACAATTGGTTTCTAACCATGCAATTTGGATGTCTACCCCTTGACTGAACCAACAGTTTTGGCTTTAAGAATATAGAAATGGAACTGCCTGGGATCATAAAATGTTGTTCTTTAATAAAATATTACATAAATTATGGTAAAATCAAATCTCAATTTATGCCATATTAGAAATGAAATTCATTAACTGAGCATGCTCTGACAAGGTATGTGCAAGGAGGCGTGAATAATACTTTCGAGCCCTAAATTTGGCAGTGAGCCAGCAACAAAGCTAAGGAGAGCCCATGGGGAATATTCATCTTCAGATCCCATTACAAACTGAGTTTAAACATGTTACAGCTGCTAAAACTGGAAAGTACTCCCTCTATGCAGACTTACTAAAATAATATATAGCTGCCAAATACCTGCTTCCCACTGTAATATTACAGCTAATGTTTATATAATAAAAAGCATAACTAAGCAGAATAAGAGAGAAAAAAAAACAATCTTGTTCATACTTGAATTTATTCTATTTCATTTGTAAAGTGTCCCCCAACATTCCCCCAAATATCTAATAATCCCTTCTGGGCCCTGCAAAGGGCCCCCTCACTTCAGAGCAGTGGAAAGTTGGGGTTCAAGCGAGGACGATATTTACATCCTTTCCCTCCACGTGTTAAATATTTAAAACTGACTTTAATCAAAACACATTTTATTGTAATAATTGTTATCGCAGAGATAGGATTGTTTGATTTTTGTTTGGTTGTCATGGCAACTGGAGGTGCATTTGAAACTTACAGATCCCAATGGTAACCGTTTCTCCCTTCCCCACCAGTTCCATCCCCAGTTGTCCTCATCTTCAAATGATTCAGTGATCCCACAGACAGAAGTTCCATGAGAACCCTTTGGGCGAGGGGGTGAAGGGAGGCAGCCAGGGGCCCTCAATCACCACTGAAATGCCTTTTCTGGGACCTCGTGGAATATTCTCAGGCAGAAGCCCTTTCTTAGCCTTGGTTCTGATACCACAGACAAGAGCTGTACCCTGGCTCATTAGACAGGTGCTAATTAGTAGCCAGGGCTTAAATTTCCTCTTATAATCTTGTGAGTTTAAGTAGGAGGACTACATTTTCAATTTTTGGTCCTTTTTTTTTTTTCTTTTTTTCCACTCAACTCAGCAGCTGGGCTGGCCAAGAACAGTGAAAACACATTTCACTTTGCTGGTCAAAGGCTGAGAGCCAGAAGCAGGAAATCTGGAATTAAATGTTTCTTGTATCTGGAAAGAGGCATGACTAAGGTAAAACTGAATCCAAACATAAGCCCTGCTTGTTCAAGGCTCAGAGGGTGTCCATGTGTGTTGTGCTGCAGAGTGTGTGTGTGTGTGTGTGTGTGTGTGTGTGTGTGTACACACTCATATGCATTTAAAGGATAGCGTCGTGGGCTGGGCTGTTAGTTTCCTGAATAGTAGAAGGATAATTATAGTAAGAAAGAAAAGAGGAAGGGAAGGAACAGAAAAGAAGGAAGGAAAAAAAGAGGAATAGAGAGAGAAGGGAAAGAAGAAACTAAAAAAGGAAGAGAAGAAAAGAAGAGGGAAAAGGAGGCAGGCAGAAAAAAATAGAAAGGAGGAAAAGAAGAAAATCAAAGAAACAGAAAGAGATCTAAATAAGGAAAAAGAGAGAAAAGAGAAAGAGAGGGAGATCCACAGAGAAATCGAGACAGAGAGACTGGGAGGAGACAGAGAGAGAAATAGAGAGAGAGAGAAAAGAGAGAGAGAGAGAGGAGAGAGGGAAGGAAGGAAAGAGGGGGGACAGCAAAAGTGAAGTGAATAGGACTGCACCCCAGCTCTGGAGGGCAGGACAACATCTCCCACCACAAACAATTACAGACAGCTTCATATGGCGATTTCCGTTTGGTGCAGTTTTCAGTGAATGTTTTTTCAGTTATCCTCTCAAGGTACAACACAATTACCCCACAGGATATGATCTTATCGTTTGATTATTAGAAGTTTTTACAGTCCCCCAGCACTAAAACTACTCCAGCTTTTGGAGCATTCGAAAATTCAACGAACACGCGGCACCATTAAAACAGGTTAGCCAATGGAAGGTCAATATTGCCCAACACAGGAAGAACGTGGTTTGGATTATACAAATAGTTTAGCAGAATGCAACATGCCTGAAACCAGCAGATGATTATTTTCAAATATTTGTAGTACAACAGAGATTTAATCAGTTTCTAAACAGTGCAGATAAAAGCAAAAATGTCCCTCTCCCCTTTCCCCCAGCCCCCTGAAATACATTAATCTGGAGAAATCACTTAGATGAGCTTGAAGCTTTTAGGCCACAGTTGGGTTTCAGGTGGGTGGAAGTTGTGGGGGGTGGGAGGGAAGCCATGTATTCATCAGAAAAACCAGAGAGCATTTTCCCCACTCCCTGATCATCAGGTCTGGCAACTGGAAGCAGGGCGAATAAACGGACCTTTACCGTGATCCAGATTTCAAATTCCAGATTAGCTAAATGCTTATTTATGAACCCATTAATGGATCTCAAATAGGTAAGCTATCACAGATTGAAAAATAACATCTTTCCATAGGCGAATGAGAGCAGCATGACATTTTTTTTTCCCCTCTTTCCTCTTCCAGGAATAATACAAGAATAGCATTTTCCACCCCAAAGCAGAAACAGTAGGGGAGCCCTTTGCTATCACAAAGATTCTTATTAAATTCAGTCACTGTGAAAGGCAAGACTTTTATTTTTTTTTAAATAAAGACAACTTAAAATCAACTCAAGTTAGATGAACGGATCGGTGACATGCTAACCCTGATTTATCGGGGTCTGGGCCAATAAATTATAATCATATAGAAATTGCCGGTTTAAAAAGATTCCTGCTTTACTAAATCTCAAGTGAAATAATGGAGCTCAGTGTAACCTGAGTTTTTAGATCTGCCTCATCTGATATTATGAAAAATTCAATGTATTTCTCTGCAGCACAAGTCAGAGGTCAGCAAATCTATTACAGTAATGTAAGTAATCTGGCTACCTGCCAATTCCCTTTATTTTTTTTTTTAAACACGAAGGCAGATACTTTTATATTTACAAATTCTAAAATCCTCTGGGGATCTGAGTCTCTTTCTCAACAAAAACCAGAAACTTCACATTAGAGAAATGTATTTCACAGTATATCACACATGTCTCTGTCATTAGCATTTCATAAAAAAAAAAAAAAAAGAAAAAGCTCTTAATCTTTATTAGTCAACATTCCCTACTGCCCGGCAGAATAATGTACAGTCTAAGCACCAGTGTCTCCTTTCCTGATTAATGCCTGCGTGGAATAACTGAACTCAGGGGCCAAAACATTTAGCAAACAGCGCCGAAGGAGAGATGGGAATTCATCTATTTATAGAGATTTGAAAAATTGGACATAGGCGGGCACGGCCTGATTCAAAGGTGAGAGGAAAAAGAAAGAAACTTGGACCTCAAGCTCACCAAAAAGGGCCTAGACCAATGGCAAATACCAAATATCTTTGCAAGTCTCCCCAGAAGAAACGGTTTTGAGGCAGGGGAGAGGGGAATATGGTCCAACTCAGGTTAAAAACTCTGGCACTCTCTCTGTAGCTATTAAATCTTGTGCTCAATTGGTTCTTTTCTTTTTCAAAGGGAACACAAAGAAAGACATGTTACATTGCTTCCACTGGGGCTCCAGACTTCATCTGATGTAAAACGGAGTCGCTACATTTCTTAGCAGAGATGCTAGTGTCTCGGCATTCAAGGGTTTGGCCAGACATTTTCCTTCTGGGCCAGAAATAGAAAATATAACTCCACTGTGAAGTGTGAAAAACAATCTCTCACCAAATATTCAGCCAAAGGAAGGTATAGTTTTCTTCTTCCAGTCAAAAAATTACCAACACAACAAATCATTCAGCCTTCCAAGGATTAGAACAAGATTCCGGTGCCATCCACACTTGTTCAACTCACAGGGCACCATCTTGATTACAAACATGGCAGAGAGCGACGTCCCAAAGCGGCTGTTTCTACGCTGGGTGCAGAGCTGTGAAGACAATAGCAAATGTGCTTCCCCGCTTCAGCTGCGGTCGACGCCAAGCCCCTTTCCACAAAGGCGCGCTCCAGATCACCCCTGTGTTCTGGGCAGGATGTCTCTCAGACAGGGGGCTCGGTGGGCAGAAGGAACCAGGGGAAGGAGAGCCGGTGGGCAGGGGCAGGGACCAGAGCAGCCAGTGGGCAGGGGCAGGGACAGAGGAGCCGGTGGGCACGGACCACCACAAGCGTGGTTTAGCAACACGACAGGGAGAGAATGAGAAGCCAGCCTTTGGGGATGGGCTGAGGATCCAGTTTCCTCACGTGTAAACCCTCTAGCCCTGCATGATTCTCTCTCACAGATAATTAAAAAGATACGACAGAGGGGAGTTTTTTTATACACACACATACACAATTATTGAATTATCTTTTTGTGGTCAAATGACTAGATCATAAGTTCCCTGAGGTGAGCCATAATCTCATTTTTCATCTTTCTCTATCTAGAGTCTAGCATAGGGCTCAGCAGAGAACAGACAATAAAAGTCTCATTGTACTTTTTAAGGGTTTGAGGGGTGATAACTATGAAATCCAACTCTGGCCCATCACGCAAGAGTTTTCAAAGCACGTTCATGGACAGTGGCTCGTGTGAGATGGGAAAATGGAACAGAGAGTGAATAAAAGCTACCAGGATAACTCAAGAGTCCCTTGAATGAGGCTCACTGGGACCAAGTCTGTGTAACTCTGGGCACATCTTCTCAAGTATAAAGTAAGGAGGTTGTCTATAAAACCAATTGATCAAGGGAGAATGGCATTCTCTCTCTCACCAGTGATTTTATTATTTTTGCTGAGGCAACTGAGGCTAAGTGATTCGCCCAGGGTCACACAGTTAGGAAGAATAAAGTGTCTCGAGGTTGGATTTGAACTCAGATCCTCCTGATTTCAGAGCTGGTGCTCTATCCACTGCACCATCCCGCTGCCCCACCAATGATCTTAATCATTACTGGTATGGTATAACAGGATTTGAAGTCAAAGGATCATGATTTGCATTCTACCATTGCCACTCAATACTTGAGAAATCCGGGGCCAGTCAGCGAGGCTTAGTTTCTCCATTTGTAAAATGAGGGAAGAAGGGGGCACCCAAGATTCTGTCTTAGGTGCCTTCTAGCTCCTAGAATACTTCTATTAATTATCACCCTATTATCCCCATGTCCATATAATGCCTAGCAATTCTCCAAAAACATTTATCCTTTCAACTAAAGTCCCAAATAACTTTTGTTAAAAAAAAACACACACACAAAATGTTCTGAGAGGGTTTGAATGAAAGAGCTAAGGATATGTTTTAATGGTAAACAATTACATTCTTCTGTCATCTGATACTTTCTTTCTTTCTTTTTTTTTTTTGGAAACATGCTTTCTGAATTTTCAATAGTTCCTTTGTTAAAGCATCTGTTACTCACATAATTGAAAAGATGTTTGTGCAGTGGTATGCTTGAGAGTACAGTTATTTAATCTTAATGATAAAGCCCCGAGGACAGAAAATCATAAGTAGAAACCTCTTGTTATTTATCAAAAAGAAAAGGGACTAAGGCACCTCATCTATTCTCGAATTTAAATGCATGCTTGATGAGAAATATCAATAAAACATGGGACCTGTAAAGTTTCTTGAAGTCCCGGAGTTGGCTTGCAAGAGAGGGAAGACAAAAGTTTGGAGGAAAACATAAAATAATACAACCATATCCTCGACCCACAGAGAGCTGAACGAGTTTGAGGGGCAGACAAAGAGGGGGAGAGCTGAAAGTATGGCACAAACACTCTGGCTAAGTTTGGGCTTGAGGTTGTTTTCTCACCCACCGAGGTAAAGGAAAGGAAACTCTTTTGTTAATTATAATTTGTGTTAAAGGCAAATCAAAAAAAAATCCAAAAAACCCAAACCCTGAAATCGAGACTGTTATTGGCTGTTATTTATTTATTTGAAAAACGGGTTTTTCTGCTTTGGGGTGGGCTGTTTGTTTTTGTTTTAAATAAAGTTTCTTGAAAGGTTCCACGTAATAGGAAGTTATTTGAACTGGTGAGGAATACCAAGCGGCCTTAGTGAGAGGCTGGATATTAAATCAGTTCCCCAAAGCTTCGGAGTAGAAAGTTTTAGGAGTGTGAAAAAGAAGCTACTTGGGAATCTTGATCTGCCCCATGAAAATTCAAGCTTTAAAAGGAGTGAAAGGGTGATAGAATAAACCTTTTCTGGCTAATTTTCAGAAACTAGCCTTGGATTGCTTGAATTGGGGGCCCCTGACAAGAACTCTGAGCTTTGTTGTGGGTTTTGTGAGAACTGAGGGGAGAAGAAAGATGGGAAGATGGTAGGACTTCAGTTGAGGAAAGGAGAAAGCAGACAGGATATGATAAAAGGAAAGAGGAAAGGATGAAGGCAATGGGATGGGACAAAAGAGGAGAGAATATGATAAAAGGGGAGAGGAAAGAATGGGATGGGATGGGATTGGATAGAATAGAATAAAATGGGATGAGATGGGAATGGGAAGGAATATGAAAGGAGAGAGTATGATAAAAAGGGAGCGGAAATGATGGAACAGAATAGGATGGGGTGGGAAGGGAAAGGAGGGGAAGGGAAAAGAGAGGAGAGAGTATGATAAAAGGGGAGAGGAAGGTATAGGATAGGATGGGATAGAATAGAATAAAATGGGATGGGAAGAGGGGATAAGAGGAGAGGATATGATAAAAGGAGACCGGAAAGGATGAGACAAGATAGGATAGAATGGGATGGGAAGGGAGAGTTCCAGAGCAGGTAGATACCTTCTCTGTTCCTTAAAAGAAAGCTAAATGCCTATAGCACTGAGAGGGAAAATGGCTCTGTGGGTAGCCCTTATTCATTCAGCCTTGGTACCTCTCTGCCCTATAGCTAACTCCAAAACTTAGAATTCTGGAGCTCAATGAGACCTCAGAGACCCTGAGTGTCTCTCTCTCTCTTTACATCTGAAGAACCTTCGACATGGAACTTTTCTGAGGACAGTCTTTGAATGCGCACCTAAATAGAGATTTTCCTTCTCATTTGGTGAATCAGATCTCTGCCCCACTTTTCCCTTCTGCTGCCTTTGTTAAACATCCATATTTTCAATCTCATTTATGTTTCAGTATTTCTTTCCCTTTTGTTACACACTGCAATTCACCAAAGACCAACAGAGATCTGAATATTCTGTAGGGAATCAAAGTTGATCACATTCATCATCGATCTGATCCAAAGCTTCACTCACACTTCCAAGTCAAGCTCCTATCTCCCTCCTTTCATCAGTGAATTCTTCTCTGCTGTCCTGGCTAAAAGAGATCAATGTCTCCATTCTGGAAACATTACTATAATTTAATCTAAGACACTCCAGGCCTTCTTGTATTTCTCAGTGTGCCATGCCCAGAGCAGCTCCTCACTGTCCATGATCAACTGCTAACAATATTCAAGAAAGACAGAAAAAAGTTGCTGAGATGCTTGAAGAGGAGGGCAAGAGTGAAGGGATTCCAGGAGATATTCCAAAGAGAAACACCTGTGAAAAACTAATTTTCTGTTAGGTTCCATTATCATCCCCAACATAACACAGATCTAGTTCTGAGAGGGACCTTAGAAGCCATCAAGTCCTAAGCTTTTGGGAAACTGAGGCCCCAAGATCATCCCATGAGGTCTGTAAGTTAGTTCCCTTTCAGTTCTAAATTTATGCTTCTATAATATTGTCACATTTACCTCTTTGGGCCTCAATTTCCCTACCTGCAAAATCAAGAGCCTGACCTTGATGGCACCTGAGATATTTTCCAGTTTGGATATGCATTGAAAGTAGGATTTAAATAATACCATGAAAATAAGGCTCAGAGAAAGTAACCCACCATCACCTGAATTTACAATCAGCGTCTTCATGATATCAGTGAGACTGCCAGATCAGGGGACGCAGGCTATCACTGCTCTTGGCCCTGCTCAGGTCAGATCTTCAGTAGTGCCCAGTTCTCCTAATTCTCTACATCAAGGTGTGCTGAGCAACTGCAGAGCATCCAGAGGAAGGTGACTGGGAAAGTAAAGGGCCTACAATGATCCTAGGATAGAGGAAGCAGTCCGGTCTAGAGAGAAGTCAGCTAAGAGGGGAGAGGACATGCCCACAGACTTGCTCTGTGTTGTCCTAGATGGCTGAGCAGTGATGTAGCAGCAGGAGCAACATCTTCCGCTTGGGAGGTATGAGTTCAAATACTGCCGATGAAACTTCCTAACTGTGTGTCTTTTGGGCAATCCACTTAAGTTCTTGAACTCAGTATTCCCATCAGTAATACGGGGAGGGTAATCTCTCACCAGAGTTGTGAGGAAAATATTTTTGTCCATCTTGTAGTATCATATGAATATTATTATTAATCATAATAACCATTTGAAGGTAGCTTTAAAGAGGGAAAAGGAATTTAGGAATAGATTTGGCTAATCTGTCCTGGGAAGAAAGGAAGGAAGGAAAGAAGGAAAGAAGGAAGGAAGGAAGGAAGAAAGGAAGGAAGGAAGAAAGGAAGGAAGGAAGCCAGAATTTGTGTCTACTGTGTGCCAGGTACTATGCTCTACAAATATCTCATTTGATCTTCAAAACAAGGTAGATAGGGGCTAGTATTATCCCATTTTACATTTGAGGAAACTGAGGTAGACTTGTTCAGCTATTAAGTATTTGAGGTCAAATTCACATTCATGTCTTCCTGACTCCAGGCCACAGCTCTACCCACTGAAACACCCAGCCCAGAGTAAACGGCCAGTCTGCTATGAGATAAGATCCCTCATTTCTGAGTGGGAGATCAGATTAGATGGTCTCTAAGATCCCTTTCAATTCAGAAATTCCATGCTTCGGTGACCTTCTGATCCATCGACTTTACTTTAAGGTGGCAAAAATGTACAAGAAGAGACCAGATTTCTATCTGAGCTGAGAAAGAACAGAGCCATAGATCACCTTGGTTTTCCTTGGCCTGTGTCCACATAATTTGCAAAGCTGCCTTGGAATCTGGAGTATTTTTAGTATTGACACAGGGGCATAGTTTTATCTCACTCAAAATATGTAACCTGCCCCGCCCTGCCCTGCACTTCCATGGCAATGGGCTGTCCCCTCTGGATGCCATTCAATTGATGAACCCAAGAACACCTGGCCCAGGTACGGCCCTTTACATTCCTCGGGGGGAGCCTTTCCTGATTTCTTGGCAATATGCTGAATCCATGGAACACTCAAGGAAGGGAATCAGGCCTTACAAAGAGTTCAAACATGGCGCCAGGGCATCTCAGTTCAAACCCAGCTCGGTCATTAATGAGCTGTGTGACTATATTAGTCATTTAACATTAGCTTCCTCATTTGTAAAATTAAAGGGACAGGCCTTGGGGGGGGGGGGGGGGGGGCGGGGCGGAGGGGCTGTAAGTTCCCTTCCAGTTCTAAATCTGTGCTCCTATAATATTGCCACTTTTACCTCTTCAGGTCTCAGTTTCCCCATCTGCAAAACGAGGGGCCTGCTCTGGATGGCATCCTAGGGGACTTCCAGCTTGGCTCTATGTCCCTATGAACTCAGTCTGTACACCAGGAAGAGGCCCCATTGCAATCCCCTCCTCCCTCAACGACATTTGTTTATGATTTTGAGTTTCTTAATACTCAGAAAAGCACATCCTAAAAAACTTTTGTCTTAAAGCTCTTTTTCAAATCCCTAATAACAACTTCATGCACTCCACCGAAAGAGACCATGTAATTTATTCAGGAAAATTAAAACCAGTAATCTGGTATTTTGTGTAAAGGTTTTCTTTCTTTCTTTCTTTCTTTTTTTTTTTTTTAAGAGAAGAAAAGAAACCCGCATGTGAAAGCAGACCTATTTAAGTAAGCTGCATTACCGTCATAAAAAACAAAGTTAAGAGCGTGTTACACCCCAAAGAAGCCATGGTCCATTTGCTCTGCCACTGACAGAAGAAAGAGACTCGGGCTCCCCGAGCAAAACAGAAGCATCTCCGAAAAGAGAACAGTGGCAGCCCATGGAGGGCAAAACATGCAGTTCTTACAATTCTGCAGCAAAGAAGGAGATATTCCTTTTCGCTAATCCCCAATGCAATTCCAAGTCTAAATTTAGAGCAAGAGAGGTCTAAAATAACTGGGGTACAACACAGCATTTTCACTCTTTTTGCATTTTATTTTCTTTCTCACTTTTTTTCCCCTTTTTAATCTGATTTTTCTTGTACAGCAAGGTAATTGTATGTGTGTGTATATAGATATATGTATGTATGTATATATATCCAGATATTGGATTTAAAACATATTTTAACATGTTTAACATCTAGGGGGGGGAAGGAGAGGAAAATTTGGAATACAAGATTTTTCAGGGTCAATGTTGAAAAATTATCAATGCATTTTTTTGAAAATTAAAGCTTTGCCCTGAAGTCAGGAGGACCTGAGTTCAAATCTGGTCTCAGACACTTACCACTTCCTAGCTGTGTGACCTTGGGCAAGTCACTTAATTCCAATTGCTTCAGCAAAAAGTAAAATAGAAAAAAATAAAAAGCTTTAATAAAAAAAAAAAGTTATGATATTAAGAATAAAAAAAAAAATTAGTTGGTTCAGTGAATAGAAATAAAGGCTTGGATTTCAGAACATCTGACAGCCTCAGACACACTGTGTGACCCTAAGCAAGTCAAACCTGTCTGCCTCAGTTTCCACATCCATAAAATAGAGTAATAATAGAATCTACCTCTCAGGGTTGTTGTGAGGATCAAATGAGATAAGTATAAAGCAAGTGAAAGCATTATGTAAATATTAGCTATTAGCATTATTATTATTATCACCATCATCATTATTATTATTATGCTTCAGAGGCTCTGCTGAGTTTGAGCCATCTACATAGCAACAGCCTCTCGATGGGAAAACATAAATGCTTTTTCTATTGGTAATCATCTGAAACACGAGCAATTAAATACAGTACTAATGGACTATGGCCAAGAACCTGGTACTAATATTAAAAACTGACAGAGATGAATAGGTTTGGAAGCAAAACGAGGCTGACAAAGCCATTTTTATGAAGTGCTTGAACCCATTTGATTTCGACCAATCAGAGGCAGGTTCAGGCTAGTCCGGCCCTCGGCGACAACAATGCATTCATTGGCACGGTGGCCATCCTCGCTATGCCTTAAATAAAAACATCCATTGATTCTATTCAATCACTTGTGCTTTCATTACTATGCTCATTAATAAACCCAAAGTAGCCCGAGTCACATGCTGTATAAGTAACACTTACTGAGATACCGGCTACTTTTTTTTTTCCCTGATTGTAAAATAAAGCATTTACTGGAACATGAAACACATGACCTGAAAAGAATGAATCAGAGGGGAATATACAGTAAATCACTCTTCTTCCTCCTCTTCCTGAAAAGAAAAGTGGATGTTGGGTAAAAATAAAAGCCAGTTGCTACTGTCATGGTGGAAAATGCCAGAAAAGAGTAACATTTGCCTGCAAAACAAATGAGTTCAGGAGCCAGTTCTGAGTTTCCAAAGGCAGGGAAGCCAGATGATCACCCATGAGGAATTTCTGACCCTGCTTCTTTCTCCAATGTTATTTGGAAGACGCAGGCCTTTCTTTCACTGATTTAGCGAATTTTAGATTATTTCTGTTCACACTGGATGGGCCCATCACTGATACGTGATTTAGAAGTTAATCTCCAATCACAGTGGACAGGGCAACTGAGTCTGGATGTGGATTTTGGTTTGGGATCTGGATACATACGTTCAAATGAATAGTTACTAAGCATCTACTGTATACAAATCAACTGGAACACAGGTCAGAATACATGATTTTGAAGTTAATCTCCAATCACAGTGGACAGGGCAACTGAGTCTGGGTATGGACTTTGGTTTGGGATCTGGATACATACGTTCAAATGAATAGTTACTAAGCATCTACTGTATACAAATCAACTGGAACAGATCAGAATACATAATTTTGAAGTTAATTTCCAATCACAATGAACAAAACAACTGAGTCTGAATATGAACTTTGGTCTGGGGGCTGGAGATATAGGTTCAAATTAAGAATACTTTGTAAGCACTTACTGTATACAAGTAAATTGGAAGACAGGGAGGACATAAATAAAACCGTCTCTGTTCTAAAACAGCTTTCATGTTTATAAGCCTGAGGAGAGTCAATAGCTAACTTTCTGGTAGGGAGAAAACTCTTCATTTTAAGCACCCACTCCATGAAAGTGAGGGTTTAAGGCAATCTTGCCAGCCCTGTATATGTAGCTAATTCCCTAGGACTCAGTCCCTTTGACCCTGAGATTATTCATGAAATAACCAGACTCCCTCCCTCCCCCAAATCATCCTTTCATTCATAATCATTTCCCTCAAACTGCTTCAGTCATAAATTTCCTCACTAGGACAGCACAATGAGACCCAAACAAAACATCTTGGGGTGTCTGTCGTTTTCGGGAGAGACAAATCATTTATGATTTAGAGTGATAGAACGCTGCCTAAAACTCAAAGGTAAGTGATTTGATCAGAGACACTCAGGCAATATGTTTTGCAGGCAAGACTTGGGTCTTCCCAGTATTCTCTGCACATGAGGCCTGTTAACAAGAATGAATAGTGTAGGGAATGGGAGTTTTGATTTTTGGGTAAGATACAAAGAATTGTCATTAAACATTTTTAAAGTCCACACAAGGTCTCTTATGTTTAAAAGAAAAAAAAAAGAATGTATTTTTAATATAGTATAATTTCAATTTTAAAAAATAATTAGACTGGTGGGGAGGGGA
The DNA here is from genome assembly GCF_016432865.1 of Antechinus flavipes. Lineage (NCBI taxonomy): Eukaryota > Metazoa > Chordata > Mammalia > Dasyuromorphia > Dasyuridae > Antechinus > Antechinus flavipes. Next base: position 663,194,628 of record NC_067399.1, read on the forward strand.
ACTAATAATATAAACTTGAAACACTTTTTCTAGGAATCTCTCACAGGGATACATTCATGAGGACAAAAAGATCTTTAGAAAGAGCTACAATTTAACCCAATTCCATTCACTATAACTGGGCCCCAAACACAGAACAGTAATAATTTTTGTTTCAGTCATGTTTGATTCTTTGTGACGTCATGTGGGGTTGTCTTGGCAGAGATACACTGGAATATTTGCTATTTTCTACTCCAGCTCATTTTCCCAAAGAGGAAACTGATTAAACAGGGTGAAATGACTCGTTCAGGGTCACACCGACCCTGTCTAGTGTCTGAGGCCAGATGTGAACTCAGGAAGATGAGCATTCCTGACTCCAGACCCGGCACTCCATTGACTGCTGTGTCTGCTAGTTAATAATCATAACAAAGACAATAACTGTCACAACAATAATAATAATACCACCATTTTTATATGCACTTGCCAGATGCTTAAACACATCACTGGAGTTTCTCTACACCTCTATAAGATAGAGACTAAAGGCAGGACCACTGCCATTTTATAGAAGAAAATGAGATTCAGAGTCAGACAAGAAGCACTTATAAAACACCTACTAATATGCCCAAGAAGCTAAATTGTTTCTAAACTACAGGCAATAAAAGTCAAGAGGCAGGATTTGAACCCAAGACTTCCTGATTTCAAGCTTTATATTCTTTCCACTATATCTTGCGGCTTCCTCTCTCTAGTGATTTTAAGTGTGCTTTCAGTATTTTTGAAGGGTTCAAATTGCAAGGCTACCTCGTGAACAGTAGAAAGAAGATGGGACTTCAGAGTCACAGGGCCTTGGCTTGTGGGTTGGTAAGTCATGTCAATACACATATGTACACATATATGTATATATACATACACAGACTCCTATCTCCTCCCTTAGCCCCTATATCTTCACCTTCACCATATGGGGGATGGCTTACAATATGTCTAATTTTCCTTCTGAGTGTAAAATCTCGCAGGTGAAAAAACCCAGAAGCCAAAGCAGCAACACTCTTTAACATGATCCTTTCTATTTTCACGTATGGTCAGTTGGTGATTTGTTCACTGGGCAACCCTTGTCCCATCACATTTCTTTCCTAAGCAGGCCCTGGGAAGACCGTCTACTACGGCCCTTTGTGGTCCAAGCTGGAAGGTGACCGTTTCATCCAAGAGGAACAATTAACACGTATATGAATGAGCCTGCCTTCCCTCCAAACAAACAGGCAAATTGTCTGTTTGCTCAGCTTTCCGCTCTCGCCCAGAGTCTGGGACGTTCGCGGCCATCCACAAAGGAATGATGTCTGCATTTCACGAGCCTTGCATCTGATACCAGGATGCTGAGCTCGGGAGGCACCTTCCTGTTGAATCACCTGTAATCACGGCAGAGTGTGACCTAAACAAATCACCATTTAGCTTTGGGAATCGAAGCATGAAGCAAGGACAAGTGGTGACTCTGTTAACTGTTCTTTTCTGACACGAGTAAGCCAGGTGTTGCCCTGATGAGAAAGCCGGCGGGGCTACATCTTCGGCTGCAGGCCGTCCTGCTAAGGCTACGTCTTGTTTGGGCTGTCAGACCCTTCCTGACAGAGGATGAAGCCTGTAAAAACGGGGCTGCAAAGAATGGCTTTCATATGTCAAATATGTCTTTGTAGATAAAAACATCAACCGAAGGAAGAAAAACCATGGAAATGTATAAGGGCGAAAGCAATGTGGACTCTCCAGACAGAGTAGGGTTAGTCTCTCTGGGGAGGACCCCAATGGTTCCCCTGGAGGTCTGAGAATAAATTTCTGGAGCTATGTTTTCTGAAGTTCAAGTTGGAGGGGCAGCCCTTAACCTATAGAGAATTCTAGGAGGAGTTAGTAGCAGTAGAAGTAGCCTATGAAAGGAGGCCCCTCCCCCATGGGTACCACCAACCCATAAACCCAAACGGAAAAGTCTTCTCTGAGCATCTGTAACCGTGAAAATATAAACTCAGATTTTCGGCGCAGAGTGGTAGGTTAATTAGAGTGGCGGAGGGATGTTTTCCATATTTTTTAAAAAGTCCCCTGACCTCCTCCTCTTCCTTATCCTTGACCAAGTACCTCCGAAGGAACATGCTTTTAATTAAACAAGGATTGAGAATAAGTGTTCTCTTACCTTTCATAATGTCTGCGTGTACACGTAGCTGCACTCGTGCTCCCTGGATTACCCCCTAATTCATCATAAATATGCTTCCATTGTCGGCGGGCTGTTATCTGCAAAAACGGCAATGGAAAATTCAAACGTGCATCTTTAGAGATTCAACAGCATCTGAGCACACAGCCTTGAATGCATATGCAACAGCGCAAGAGAACAGTGTGTTCTAGAAACCCGAGAGCAGGGAAGCTACGGAATTATACAATAAGCTTATGGCTTTGTATCCTATTCTGATATTCATCCCTTTTCTTGACTGGGAGGAAATGGAATTTGACTGTTGGTTCAATATCATGTCACTCCATTTAGTTTCACAAAAGGCCGCTCTCCTTTATTTCCCTCTCCCTCCCCCCATAGCCTGACATTTGTTCACCCCAATCAAGTTCTCCAACTTATATCTCACTCCATCATATCCCACGGCTAACCATTGGAATGAAACTAGAACTCGGCAAAATTATCGATTAGCTCATTAGTTAAATGGATCGAGGAAATCAAACCGGTCACGGCCGTCCCGGGCTGTATTTTTATCCTCAGATCTGTAACTTTATATGTTACAAGCTGTTTATTTTTATTCACTTAGGTCAGCAAAAGACTCTATAGATCAAATGCTAACAAAATCTAAACACACTCCCAAGCAAATATGTGAGCTACGTGTTTTATTGGGCTGGATGAATGAAAATAAACATCTTACAAAATACTGAACTGCCTACCATGCTCTTGTTTTCTTTTTCCTTTTCTGTAAAGAAATTAGGAATCTACAAAATAACAGATGGGAGATCTGGCAAAAGAATAATTTGGGGAAACCACGTCATTACTCTATCCCGGCAAGGCTAGTGGGTGTGTCCTTGAAACTAAGAATAAAAAGGGCCAATTTCTAGGCCCTATGTGGATGCCCATAGAAGAAAGAACTGGCCAAGGGGCTACTTTTGGTGGGGTCTGACACAATCGGAGCCTAAAGCTCGGCTGAGATACCCACGGAGCTGCCGGTGGAGTTCACCAAGGGGCCACAAGCAGCAATCAGAAAGAAAACAAATCTCACAACTTGCAATCTAGGCTCTGTAATTGTAATCTAAAGAGGAGGAGATGGGTGGTTAAATATTATAGGGTAAATGGCGCCTTTCCTGCTTTACATAAAAAGAAACCCTTCATTTTCGTAAAACCTTCTCAACAAGCCAAAGTCGGGCCTTGAGACAATATGTTATTTAGTATTGTTCAATTCCCTGTGAAGTAGTCTTGAAACCCTTTGTTTGGCGAGTTCTTATTAGAAAGAACCACCTCTCACGTCTACCAGCAGGTAAAATGGAAATTAAAATCCTCCTCTATTCATAGGATGGTTTAGATTCTAATAAATGGTTACAGGAACCTTTTCAGCAAGACTCAAAATACATATTTTGATAAGGATTTTATATTTAATGACAATCTTCCCCCAACCTGCTTAAAGGTACAATCATGAGCTAATTCTGTTCAAGAGGCCCGATTTTCCTTCAGAGACTTTGTAGGTAAAAAGGGAAGAAAGGACTGTCAAAATACGTCACTCCCTGGATGTACCGCTTCCCTCGAGCCTCTCTGGACAGAGGGAAAAAGAGGTGAGTCTGTCGTGTTAAACTCAACCGTCCGAGGTCCATCGCCCCTATCTTCCATACCGCCCGTGACAACTTGGTTCGTGTGCTCCCTCAAGGGCAAATGATAAACCAGCTTTGGGAAAAAGTCCTCCTGGTTACGAATGTTTGCTCCTTGGCTTTGGGCATGTTATCCACTGTGGAGCGGCTGGCTAGTGGCTAATGGCTAGATTCGCTCAGATTCCCATGCTCTGTGTTTGCCAAAGTCTCTCTGGTCCTTATTAATGTCTCTCTCCCCCATTTTAGGCCGGTTGTCCGTGACCTGGACCTAAATTACCTCCCAGAGCTGAGCTGGCAGATTCCAAGTCTCTCCACACCGGTCACAAAACAATTCCAATTATGACTGGATTAACAGGTAGTGACTACTGGTGCTTTCTTACCCCATGGTGGGCCCCAATGTCAAACCCGCTTGTGATATTGAAAAAACATGATGTTTTTGAGAATAAGAAATGAATGATCGAAGGAGAAGAATTCTGTTCACACTGGGATTGTAACTGAGTCAGCTGGAAGTGTGGAGGGCCCAGTTCTGAGTTAATAAGCCATGTCCACACTGGCTCGAGTCGGTGTCTGCTAGACCCCACTAGTAGGCATTGTGTGTCTCTAGAGCTCTTGCCGACATTAGTGTCATCATGAATGAACGATCTTAGACAAGGTTTTCTCTGTTTTGACTATTTTAACTACATACCCTTTAAGGGCTGCGTCCCTTGACGGATCGAGGTTTTAAGACAAAATGCTTTTTTTTTTAGGCTGGAAAACAAACAAACAAACCATGAAATGTGCTCTTACCGACTACAAAAGGCTTTTAAGTCCTGGGATCTCCTGGACACAAATTCCTCTTTGCTCTATTTCTCCAGCCTCACTCTCACTTACTTTTCATTCAAATGCTGACCATGGGTCCTAAAATAAGAAATCTCAAAAGCCCACTCATTGAAGGGTATCTAAGATGTCTTGGAGACCGACAAGAAGCAAAGTAATGACGTCTGCCGTGATCCAGTCTGTCTGGGGAGGACATACCAATGGCTACCACCCAAAAGGCCAATTTCCCTTTCTATTAATATATGGGAGCTAGAGCCTGGCCCGGGGATTTTCTTGATATACGGCACTCTCAGATGAGCGAATCTCATCTACAAAAGCTTTTCAGCAACATCTTTGCAACTTCCAGTCCTGGAGAGTTCCCCAGTTCATGAAGAGATGACCCAGCCAGGATGTGTCAGAAGCGGGGCTGAACCCCTCACCTCCCTGACTCGGAGCTTCACAAATCATTCTATAGCTCTTAATTGACAGCAGTAAGTCAAGACTTAAACTTCTCTCTCTCTCCTTCTCTCTCTCTCTCTCACTTGTATTCATCCCTAAAGCTCTAGTTGGCAAATACAGCAAAGCCAGTGCCTGCCTATGGAGCATCCAGGACATGGCATCCCTTACGTGGTGAGTACCACAGTGACAGGATCCCAAGACCAGAGGCCTCCAGCTGGACAGGAGATTTGAAATCCACCCAGCAATTGTTTTAGGTCGGCCCTTCACTGAACCTGGCTCACCTTCAGCTTCCCTATTCTGTCTATATCTGTCTGCTGTTTTGTTTTGTTTTGTTTTTTTCACTACTGGACTTTCTGAGGTTCTACCTGAAGAATTCCAGTCTTATAAGTTTCAATTCCTACAAAATTCCCTCATAAAGTATGTTCTTTCCTCTTTCTCCCAGCCCCACTAGCTTCTTTGGATCCTTCCTAGATGCAGAACTCACTATGTGAGCTTGATTACTAAACGAAGCAAACAATGTTTTTTTTAAAATATCACTCATGAGAGAAAAAATATTTGCCTCTCCCCATGTCTCAAGCCCCCTGGCCATCAAGCAGCAGCCCAATTTGAATGGTTTTTAAAGAGCTATGGTCAGAGGGACCGTCTTTTGGATAGACTCAGCTCAAAAGACAATCTAGCCATCCACCATCTTCATGATACACTCCTGACAAGGCTGGGCCTGGGCCTTCATCCCTGTATTAAAGACCAATTCTAATACCTTCTCTTGCTGTGGAAATTGGCCATGGATTCCCAAAGGCTATGCCAGTGGCCAGAACGATTTTGACCGTGGGTTCAGATGGACACTGTCATCCGAGATCAAGTTTGGAGAGATTCATCATCAGAAGGTTGGCTACCATATTTTGGAGGGGAGAAGAGGTGATGCAAGGGCAGGTCATAGACCAGAGATTGAGAGGTGAAAGGGACTTTAGAAGTCATTTAATTAAATCTATTCTAAAGAGAAGAAAAGTAAGGTCCAGAGAGCTAATACTAATAGCTAACATTAATATGGCTCTTTAAAGCTTACAAAGAATGTTACAAAAATGATCTCATTTGATCCTTCCAACAATCTTGTAAGGTAGGTGTTACCATTGTTCCCATTTAACAGATGTGAAAGTGGGGTCTAAGAGAAGTAAAATGATTTGCTCGGAGTCCACCAGGGAGGCCCTGGCAGAAAGAGTATGGTCCTGTGACTCCAAATCCAATGTATAATCCTCTCATGTCATGATACTATCTAAGTGGATGAGAAACTCTGATCTCTGTCAGTGTGGGAAGTACCTTCATCAATGAAATCAAGGATCTTTCAAAAAAAAAAGAAAGAAAAAGAGGAGGAGGAGGATGCTGGGATCAAATGACTCTCAGATTTATCTGTCCCAGTGAGAAGAGAGATGCCCGTGATCTGCTGTGGCCAGGACAGGCGCAAGGGCCATTTGCTCCCAAGACTGCTCCAGACGAGTGTGTGAAGACTGCTTCTGCAGGAGGCCCGAGGGCTAGCTGAATTCAACGAATATGCATTTTTTTTTCCTGGTAGCACTCCAGGAACTCAAGTCTTTCAAAAGTACATGACATCATCCTTGGCCCAGCTACTTTCAAATTAAGCAAGAAGCTTTGTCTGCCCAGAGAACTGAGGTCAGATTCGGAGGATGTCAAGAGAATGATGTCAAACTGCCGAACCCACACATTGTGAAGATAACGAGCATTTGCCAAAATGAAAAAGAAAAAAAAAAAAAAATCACGGCTTTGTTACTTGTGGGAGGGGAAAGGGGAAACAATTAATCGACAGACTTAGCAAGGACTGTTGTGGTCCATCATCCCAAGCTCCCAGAATAGGAATCCATTCAGACTTTTGGGTTCTCCCTGTGATCCTCTTCCCAGCTCTTGGCCGTCGTCGGCCACCAGAGCAACGAGCCAACAGGAAATGCTTCTCAGACCAACACAGGTGTCAAGAATCTTGGAAAGACCCTAGTTGTCTCCATCAGCTCTACACCCTTAGCCCTCGGTAGGGAAGAGGAAAGCTGAGAGGTCACCCACCCACCCTTTGTCTAGCCAACAGGGGAAGGGAAAAGCATGGCCCCATCGGAGCGTATGTCTGAAAGGGAAAGTTGGAAGTGACAAAACCACCGTAAGCTCCTCACTGTACATCAACAAGAGCGCCGGCATCAGCCTTTGTAGAAAATCAAATCCATCCCAGTAGATTAATGGGCTCTAAACATTGGGCTCTACAGACACCGCATCCATTTCCGTATCTGCCGGCTGGCCAACAGAAGGAAGAGAGCTACTTCTGACACACCACAGAGACCTGAAGTACAAATTCTGCCCTGTCTTTTTTTTTTTTTTTTGAATTTGTCATACAATTTGAGGGCTGCGACTGAAGGCTCCCACAATCTGAAACAGCATCCAGAAGTTTTGAAATAGCTTGCGACCACAAACAAAAACAAGCCAATTAAAAGAGTCCATTCTGTAACCACCACAGATTCCAGTGAGATGTCTTTATCTCACCATGAGTCAGAAGCTCAACAGATAAAACTTCACGTTTTACACTTGTGATTGACTGACTACTGCCATATACCAACAACTCTCCTCTTGATCCTCCTATCTTTGAAGTATGCTTGTTTCCTCAACAACAAGAGTATGGTGGTGTAAAGGGGGAGAACGTGGGCTAGGTTTGAATGCCATCTCTATCACTGAGCTCACTGAATATACAGGAGTCTTTTGACCCCTAGGAAGCTCGGCTGCTTCCCTTGTAAATAATGAAATTGGCCCAGGTCAAATGTTTTAATTGTGGGGTTGTGAGTGTGAGAGATAGATTTTCTTAAACAGTGTGGTAAAGTCTTATTTCAGATTTTTTTAATGCACAAAATTGAATACATAGGAACCAATTATATTGAAATATAATAATCAAAATGTATATTTTTAAAATTTCACATACTTTAGATTAAGAACCCTGCACTAGATGATCTCTCAACTTCTCTTCTGGCTTGATATACTATGTTCTTAAAACCTAAGTCAATATTTCAGACTATTATAAATTAATAATATCTTCCTTTAGATAATATTAGATATTATTAATATTGGATATTATTATAGTGTATATATTATATAATATTAAGTATTATTAATAGATAATATTTGCTACAATTAGCTACACTGATCATAAAGCTTGTGAGAATCAGAGGGTATAAAATCACTAAGCCCAACTCCCTTAACTAGATATAGTTAAGATATGGTTTCTATGATCATAGAAAACCTTTAAAGTTAGCAAGACCCATCCTTGGACAACAGACACACATAAGGGGATCACTACAGCCCTATCAAGGTTGGTTATAAAACCTGCTTACAGGGATCTAGATCCCTGGAAAAAGATTAGTCAGATGGTAGGAATGAGCTCAGAGATATCAAATGAGTTTATTCAGGTTACATGGATAATTTAGGAATGAAAAACTTTGGCAATTGGGTATCTCAGAGAGAATAAACCTATGAGATAAATGATTCCACTTGAACCCTTTTGGTGGATGATTTTAAAGAAGGATTAGAGTTAATAACTTTTAAAATTCATCAGAGTCCATAAGAAAATATCTAAGTCAAGAAGACACTTGAAAAGAAGCAAAAAAAAAAAAAAAAAAAAAAGAAGAAGAAAAAGAAAAAAAATGGTGTTGATTACTTACATGGGCTTTATCTGTTCTGCTTAACTTCAAAGGAAAGTCCCTATCAAACATAATTCTTCCTAGTCAAAGTGGGTCATCTGCCCAAGAGAAGCAGCTGCCTGTATTTAGTAGATCAGTAAATCTACAACTAGACCCTTAAATCTTTAAGGTTTTCTAGTCAATGGCTCCCAAGAAGACAAAGACAGATACAGAGGAAACTGGGGATGCTGTAAAAAAACAGGGTCCTCTCCTCCCAGACCAGTAGGAGATGAGGAAGGTAAAGGATAGCTAGAAGAAGATGGCAGTCACAGACTGGTTTTCTTTAGAGGTCTGCCTCCAGATGCAAGTCAACATTAGCTATGATAAGGCATACATCCAAACGGAAGACTAACCTCAACTTGAATTTCAATATTCTATGTCCTTTTAGCATTCTAAACACTCTATAAGCCTCACACAGGGATACAGTATTCTTGTACACATGTATAATTTTTGTTGTCATGCTGTTGCATGAAAAAGAGTCCCTGGGAAGAAAATGACATGGGAATAGGGATAATAGATGAATCTATCAGCACCCTCCTCGAAAGTAAACGACATTCAGAAGCTACTAGGTCTAAAGACTGTATTTTTGCAACAGTAGCATTCAACATTTGCAACAGAAGTATTCAAATATTCAGTCTGACTATTTCTTCTTCTTCTTTGATATATCAAGGATCTGCCATTGAGGGTTGTTGTGAGGTCTCAATAAGATAACAGATACAAAGTGTTTTAGAATATTAAAACGCTCTACAAATATCAGTTATTGTTACTGTCATCATTATAAATTAGAACAGTATGGGTGCTCCCTCTGCTAACCAGACTGCAACTTTAATTTTAACAAGTGAAATTGGCCAAAAGAGCTCAGCCCTTATTGATGATGAATCACTACAAACTTAGCAAGACCTATCCTTGGACACCAGTCATACACCGAGAGGATCATCAGACCCATTCCTGAGTTCTTTTCAGGGAGGTGGGCCCTGCCAGACCTTGGACATTATTGGCACAGCTTATAAGAACCCAGGACCACCTCCGAATCGTGATGAAGGATCACGGTAAGATCGTGTGGGAGCTTGCTTTCTCAGTTTATAGAAAACATGTATCCTTGTCCTTCACAATATAGGTTGGATCACAGGGTTAAGATTTAATCTATGGGACCCACTCTGAACAAGTTACCATCTTTTTCACATAGATGAAGGCTATAATTAGCACAGTATCTTACTAAGGCAGTCACCATAAAGTCAAGGTTGGAGCCTCTCTACTACTTCTATCAACAGAGCTATCCATGTGTAATAATTACATTGTTTATCTCAGGACACTTTAGAAAATAAACACTGCGAGTCCCTCAGGCCCTATGAAATGCACAGTCTATATGCAATTCATATATAGATTTTTTAAATGGATACTTCCTTACAAACATGCATATACCATATATAAAATGAATTTATATATGGGGGCACAACACAAAAACCTATCAAAAATTTTCAAGGCAGAATGCTCAGCAGCTATGTGTCCTATAAATACGGGATCATCTGTGTCACATAGAGTTTGTCACCTTTTCCCTGTCCTTTAGCTCCTTGCATCTAACCGTGATATTAGTTTATGGAACAATAGGTTTTATCTGGCAAAAACCAAAACACTAATTATTATATTTGGGCTAAAATGAATTTTATTTTCTTGATTTTGTGTCTCTTATTGTCATTTTACTACCAAACAGAGATAACCCAGATTACTTCTCTAAAAAAAATTTCTTATTCAATTTCTGAAGAAACTGCACAACTTAATCTGATCACTGTGTGCACAAGAAAGCATTTCCAGTGACGACATCTTCCTGTGTCAATTGGTTTTATTGCAGATGTCATCTCTGCGGGCTGTATTAATGCAGCTCTTTCTTCTGATTTCAAGATTTTAATCTAAGTTTGTTGCTTTAACATTTTATAAGTTAAAAAAAATATATGCCGCAAAATCTGTGGCCATCAAATTTTCCTTTGGGCTAAAAATAACCTGTTCCTGTCAGATAGAATTAGCCGATAAAAAGTGTCAGAGTCTTTTCTGAATTAGGTTGATCACTTCCTGTTTATGTGGCATTGACCCTTGTCTAATAAAGCCTTTTTGTGTGTGCTAGCAATAAGAGGAGATTCTGCTGCATATTATTCCTGAATGGCCAATACTGATTACTTCTGAAAGCCTTTAATACATTTCCCATATTAGACATGAACAGATGTCAGGTATGTTGCCAAGTGGAATTTCTTTTATTCCATCTTGGCCTCTTGTATAATAATAAGCCTTTCTCAACATGGGGAAAAATCACAGACCCAACTGATTTCCTAGACAAGGAAGAGTTCCATATGTTTTCCACTTGTCGTTTTTTACGACAAGTTTACAATTTTGCCAAACCTGGGACTAATTGGGACCGTTTCCAAGAGTGGCCCAAGAAACCCCCAAAGGGTAGAGCTATTTGAAAAGCCAGTCTATGGTTGCTGGCTTTTGCTTCTTTCCCATTTTGGTCAAAGAAGGGAAAGTGAGATTGCACAATTATTTCATTTAAGTTATTTAAACACTTACTGTTTCATATCCTCCCAGGTTTTGAGCAGCTTGAAACATAGTCCAAAGGTTGACTGTTAGAGGGACAATAAGTATTTAGATAAGCATTGCATTAATGTACTTCCGAGAAATTTCAATTAAACATTAAAAAAATAAAAATAAACTGAGGAGGAGAAATAGGCGTGCTAATCCACCCCAGAGAGAGAGAGAGAGAGAGAGAGAGAGAAAGAGAGGTAGGAAGGGAGGGAGGGAAAGAAGGAAGGAGGAAGAAGGGAAAGAGAGAGGGAGGGAGAGAGGGAGCAAGGGAGGGAGAGAAAAAAGAGAGAGAGACCTACTTGGGAAACAGTTTACAAAGGGCATTCATTCATTCAACAACAGGATATGGGATGATTTACAATATGTCTTAAGGAACATTAATACACAGCTACGGAAATGATTCTACTTTTAGGATCAGGAAAAGGATAATTTGAGTCCTGTTTCCATCAGTCTGACAGCAGAATCCTATTGCTCAATTGTCCTTGGAAAAAGTGTGTGATTTTAAAAGTGGACTTACTCACCGAGCTTCTGTGAAGAAGCCATTGATTAAATAGTAATATATTATGACTCTCTGGGAGAAGGAAGACCCATAATCAATAGATAACAGCTATTTTCATATATTATTGCTTTCAGAATAGAATAAAGGATGGCAGCACCATGTTAAAGGCCCATCCTGTATTTCAGATGTTCATGGAGACTCTCAGTGACTACAGTACCAATATTTCCCACCAGAGTCAGCAGCCATGTGGCAGCTGTAGCAGACGGGTGGAAGGCCTTCCTTCACTCACAGAGAGAGTTCCGAGGTGAGTTTGATGTGTGTGCTCGCTCAGCCTCTGGCCATCCGTACGTTGGATATTGCTTTTTCTAATTTTTTTTTTTTTTCTCTGTGATGTTAACCCGTGTTCAGGATGCTCAGCAACTCCAGTGAACAGTTAATAACTGTGTCTGTCTGAGCGGAATGTGCCACGGACTGAGTATTTTAGGCCCCCCTTCTTCCCCCAAATCTGAATTTCGAGTAATTCTTTGGCAGTAGAAATGAGGAATACAATAAAAATAAAACACTCTTTGACACATCACGTTCTCAAAGCCTCATTGAACCTTGTACTTTTTTCAGAGCACTCAAGAGCTTTGCTTAGGCCTTGATTTAATCTGAGTCAATGCATTATGCAGCAAAGCTGTTCATAGTACATTAATTTCACTTCTATTTTCAGAAACCAGTTTTCAGACAAACATTGTAATCATTCGTAGTTATATAAGTTTATAATGGCTGCGAGAGTTGGGTTGCAATCAGTGCCAATTGCTATTAGGTATGTAAATTGTTATGTAAAACACACAGGTTTGACATTCTTCATCAAAATGACACATGGTTTTAATCTAGGAAGATATGTTGGGAGAAAGGGATATTGGAAAGCTGGGAGCTTTCTCTTTTGTGTATCACCGACTCCCTGGGCAACTAAGACATGGAGCCACCCGGCTGTGAACGTGGGAGATGCGTTCTCTCCTCCTCGGGTGGAATTCTGCTAACTAGGATTTTCCCATCAGTTGCAAATGGGCTTTGACACTTCAAATCTCCATGTTAAAGTCCTTCAAAACTGGGCCCTCCGTTCTGGACTGTCTCCTTATTTTTTTTTGAAGCCAGCCACATATTATACGTTATCACCCAACAAATGGGGAGAGTTTGCTGGGAAAAAAACAAAAAAACAAAAACCAACAAAAAAAATGTCTCCTCTTTCTTTGTGGCTATTCTGATCCATCTTTCAATGCCCCAGCTTAATATCTGTCTTTTCACAGGCAACATCTGTGCTTGATAAAGCTACGTCATCTTATTATCTCAGGAGAAAAGCATTACAGACACTACGGTTTGACAAAACAGAAAATGAGAAATTTTCAACATGTCTATTTCCAGTCATAATCAGTGGATTGAAGCCTATAAATATCTCTTTGCAACTGGCCCGGAAGGAGCGCTCGAGAGGGAAGAGGCTGAGGAATGCCTGGCCGGGTGACGTGGGGCAGGGTCCAGTGTAAACGGACATCGTCAGCCCCAAATTAGGCCTGGAGCCTAATCTCTGGGAAATGCTTTTTTTTTTTTTTTTTTTTTTTTAATTCACAAGAAATCTGAACAGTTCTGAAATGCAGTAAGAAAAGGAGAGGCAAAAAATTGTACTTACTCTGCTTAAACCCTAAATAGGGAATTCTTTCTATTGGCGTCTTCCTTTCTTTCATGTACTTGTAAAGGGCCACTAGGAAGGCCTGCTCCTCTGCCCGGCATTCTTCCCCAATGGCAACCTTTGATTTCTCCTCATTGGAGCCCTTTTTACAGCTGCTGTGGTTATTCTTGGGCTTGGCCAAGGCTGATCTGGCCTCGCATTTCACCTGGAAAGGGGAAGACGCACCACATCAAACCTAATACAGGCCTGGAGAGCGTATTCAGAGTCAAGCTGGAGCCCGAACGTTCCCAGGGCAGGAAGGGGGAACCAATCAAATTCCACTGGAGGCCAGTTAACCATCCAAACAGGGAACGCATCCAGCTCTTGGAGTCATCTCTACATGGGAACTGTTTTCGATGGTTTAAGTACTTTTCTTTTCTTTCTTTTTATGGGAATATCAACCTAAAACATCATTGCCATCTGGTGGGAAAGTTCTCCAGGTGCCAGATGCAGCTTCTTTCATTTTTGCAAAGCAGCTCTATCCCCTCGTGCTACTGGGCGATCTAACCTTCCCAAGCCACAGCCCCCATTTTGGTGGTGGACTCACACACACACACACACACACACACACACACACACACACACACACAACACACACACACACACACACACACACACACCATTTCTCCAGAAAACTCCAACAACTCACATCAACAGAGCAGCAGAAATGGGCATTGAGGGGCTTCAGGCATTTGTAAGCAGCAGGGACATTAAAATATATCTAGTCTAGGAATTCATATCCTGAGGTGAAGGGTTTATGGACAGATTTCGTAGGAGGGGTGGAGGGGGGCGGTGAACTTATATAAGGGAAACATTTATTTTCCACTAATCCTTAACTAAAATTTAGCATTTCCTTCCATATGAATGTTCTCAACAAACCATTAATCTGAGAATGGGTTTCTAGGCTCTGATAGACTATCAAAGGGTTCTAAGACACAAAAGAAATAAAGAACTTCTGTTTGTTCCAACCTCTCTATTCTTCAGATGAGGAAACTGAGTCACAGACGAGAAAGGATTTATCCAAGATCACACACAGAATCACAGCTATATAGCTGGCTATCAGAGGCCCTCTTGTCCAACACTTTCATTTCATAGATGAGGATAATGAAGGATAAAGATCTGGCTTAAGACTTGACAAAATAGTAAGTATCATGGGTGGGATTTGGATTCATCCTTTCTAAGTCCAGTCCACCATTTTCCAATCTACAAGATGAAGGGTTTGGACTATGTGGTCTCACAGGTCCCACTAATTCAGTGATTCTTTCTATAAGAAGACATCCAGAATTAGTCTGTCTGTCTGACTATCTCTATCTTCTAGATTATCAAAAGTTGATTTATAGGTGATTTAGTCCAACTCTCTTATTTTAAATATAAGAAAACTGGGGCCTCTAGAAATTAAATGCCTTGTTCAATACATTTCATCTAATAAGTGGTATACTTGAAAAAAAAATAAATCTGATCTAATAAGTGGTATATTTGAAAATAAGTCTCTATACTTTTGTAAAGTTTATATAGTAGTAGGAAAAAAACATGGGGTCTGAAGATCTGCATTCAAATCTTGGCTCTGCTCTTTGTCAAATGTGTCTGCCCAGCCAAATCATTCACTCTGTCTAGCCCTCGGTTCTGCATCTAGAAGCGGAAAAGTTTGGTCAAGATAGCCTCCATTGTCCCTTCCCATTATCGAGTTCTCTGATCCTAAATAGATAAAAACTAGGCTGGTCACCACATGGGGGTAACTCATGATCAGTCCCCAAATGTGAGGCCTGAATTGCCCTCTCAGCAAGTAAAGAAGGTAATATGTTTTTATGACTCCTTCTGCTTTCCAGTTAGCTCTGAGGGTACAATAAGGGATGCTAACTTCCATAAAAAAAAGACTCTAGGTCACCCAAGGAAAAAAAAAAGGTTCATGAAAAGCTCTGTAAAAGGAGGGAGGGAAGCTTTGCACACTGACCAGATGTTCCTCCCTCCACCCCCTCACCCCCAACATTACCGAGAATACAGAGCTTAGCATCGTGTGCAGCTGACCTAATATTCCATCCTCACTGCCTTTGATGACTGACTGTTCAATACAACGTTAGGCTGCTGGGCTATTTTAATTGTAAAGGAAGAAGTACAAGAGGTCAGATTTGCAGCCATGTGAGTCTAGGAGGAATTTCTGTATTCCGATATTCTCCTATTGTCGATAGCCCCAGATCTAATACAGACAGAGGAAGGGAAGCAAAGGATGAGAATAAAAATATCCTACATTTTCTTCTGCATGTTCCATCTCCGGCTCTGGACTGATCTCTCCTTTCTAAGTATGAAGAATGTAAAAGGCCATGATTATTTATTAAATGGAAACATATCCCCTGTAAGAGTTTTCTTCATCATTTATTCCCTAGAGTGACTGTGCTAGTTTAATATCTTTAGCCTGGTACTGGAAAAATAATACTTCCCACACTACAAAGTTATTGAGCTGGGCTTTTAGGTCGCATTTTAATTTTTTAAGAGCTGTGGTAATGGGATTAAACATTTTTTTCCAAAGGAAATCTATCACTTGTATTCTTTCTAAACTTTCATTCCTTGTAACATTATACAGAGACTTATGCCATGTGAAATTTTACCTTGCCATCATTCCCCATCGCTGTAACTGGGGTTGGGTATGAACCTCTGATGAAATCTGTAATTTTAAAGGCTTTATTTAAATCATAAGATCACTCTAGTCTATAATCGACATCACGTGACACCCTGGGAGTGATTTTTTCAAAATATTAAGTTGGTAGTCAAAACTTGCAATTTGGAGAGATGTTCTAATTAAATTCAAGGCAGTAAGAGACCCTGTAGTTTAAAATGGTGATGTATACACTGGAGAAATTTAAAACAGAACCAAAAGAACCCAAACCGAAACAAACCTAATCCCAAATCTTAGATTATTTTTCTAATATAAAAGGCAACAATTCTTCAAGCAGTTGACTCAATGACAGATGATGCACAAGGAGAAATGAAATAATCACGTGGATAAATCAGGCAAAAACCTTCAGTGGAAGAAAAGGTTGATTTGGGCTCTACCCGGCTATTGTGGATTCCTGTATTAAGCAACACTGTATATACATACTATGTATCTACTTACATGTACATATATTGTTTCCTGGATAGAATGTAAACTCCTTGAGGGCAAGATACATTTTGGTCTTTGAGTATCTTTATTGCCTGGCACAGTACTTCATAAACAGTAGGCACTTAACCAACGCTTCTTGATTCAGATTATAAATTTAGGAATGGCCCATCCTATCATTTTACAGATAATAGTCATAATAATGATAGATAGCATTTCTGAAGTACTTTACAGATGTCATGTTAATTGATCCTCACAAAGGTTATGTGACTTGTCCATGGCCACACAGCTGGCAAAGAACAGAGATAGGCTCTGAACCCAGGTCTTCCTTATTCTCAGCCTATTTATGGCTCCTCTCCCTGAGTATAACCTCTCTGAAGAATGTATGAGAATGCTTAGACTAGACACATCTAGGGTGAAAAAGTACACAGGAGTCATAATCTCCACCAGGGAAGGGCCTCCTCATATGGATGAGATCCTTAATCCATCCATGTGACCTGATCATAGTTGAATAACAGCTCAGCTCTCCATTTAGCTCAGGCTGAGAAAGTTACAGGCTCTCAGAAGCTGAGCACAAAAGGGACCAAGATAAGAACATCCCAGATATGCTTGGATTCCTGGGTTAACTTGGTTTTAACTGTTTTAAGCTTTATTTCACTTTGTAGTTTTCTTAGAAGTTATGCTCTTGATCAGGCCATCCATGACAATAAGAAAACACTGATTTATTTTCTAATTTAATTATGTACCTACTCCATGCATACTACTGTGCAAAGAAAACCAAACAGCCCACCCTGCTCAAGGAGTTTACTTACATTCTCCTTGGGAAATATAGTAGGCACAAAGACCAACAAGCACAAATTTATCTAAGTAAGGAGGACTTGATAAAACCAGGGAGGGATAAGCTTCAGACTTCTGAAGGAGATTGTATCTAAGCTGACTTTTTTTTTTTTTTGATGAGGTAATTGGGATTAAGTGACTTCCCAGGGTTACACAGCTAAGAAATGTATCTGAGGCCACATTTGAACTCAGGTCCTCCTGACTTCAAGGCTGGTGTTCTATCTACTATACCACCTCACTGCCTTCTAAGCTGAATCTTAAAGGAAACTGGGGGCTCTGAGAGGCATAGTTGGGAAGGGAAGGCAGGTCAGCTACCATATAAAGATATAGAAGCTGGTGATAGAATGCTGGGTTCTAGCAATTCCAACAGGAAATAATATAGACTGTATGGAGGATAAAGTAAAAATACTTCTGATTAACAGGCCTTATAATACCAAGCTGAGCAATATATTTTATAGCATAGGTAATAGGGAGCCATTGAAAGTTCCAATTGAATACAATTTCATGCTTTATCACAAACAAGCAAGAGTAGACCTTCATGAAGTAGTTGCCAAACTTTTAGAACTCAGGACTCTTTGGAAACTTAAAAATTATTGAATAATCCCACCACAAAGAAATTCTGTATATGTGATTATATCTAGATATTTTTACCATTAAGAAGTTAAAATCTCTTAGTATTATCATGAAAATAATTTTGACTTTATGGGCACCCAGAAGGCTCTAGGATCTCTCTTCCCCAGGATTCCCAGATTATACTTTAAGATTAAGATTTGGCTTAGTGGGTATATAATACATAGTCCCTCTTGACCCTGCATCTGACTCATAAAGGCTGTGTGACTCTGGGCAAATCACCACCTCTCAGCATTCTAGGCAACTAACTTTCTAAGACCAAAGATTGCAAAGACAGCAACCTGCACTGGTGGAGGGAATTTTCTTCATCCCCATGAAGTAACAGGTCGATTCCCTCTCCACGCCACAAACGAACTCATTCTGTTATTTTCTGTGGTTAGGAACAGAACCTGCTTTCTCTCTATGTTTTCCTGTTTTGGCCTTGAGACAAAAGACTTCTTCGTGATTTTTAAGGTGTGACTATATTAGACTTAATGGACTGGAAGAGGCAGTTTTCCTCAATTCTGGTGCTAGCCACCTCCCTCCTACTCCCCTCAAATAGCTTCTACCTTCTGATGCTGGCTTTTAAATGAGAAGCCTGTTCTTTGTGACCACAAATAGAGCATACCTGGTGACTCAGAAAGCAAACCTTCCTGGTGGTCAACTGGTACTGGAGAAAGCTGACATCAAAGCAAGTGTGGAAGGAAGGGACGGAGTTTCTGTGAAGCCCGGGACACTGTGATCTTCCCATTAGAAAGTCCTCACAGATCACAGGAGTCGGGGCTAGAACTAAGAGATCGGCTAGTCGGGGCATCTCCTTTTCTAACGAGATCGAGAAATCTAATCTTTGAGTCATTTTCCTGTCACGTCTGACTCTCTGTGATTCCATTTTGAATGTTCTTGTCAAAGATACTGGAGTGGTTTGCCATTTCCTTCTCCCTCTCATTTAACAGTTAAGGAAACTGAGGCAAACAGAATTAAATGACCTGTACTCGGTCACACGGTTATTACTAAGGGTCGTGAGATTGGATTTGGGATATGGGAATCTTCCTGAGTCCAGCATTCTGTCTACTCTGGCACCAGAGTTAGACCTAGCTGATCCCTAAGGCCTTTTCCAACTCTAATGTTCTGTGATGAGTGAAAACTGAAGACTATCAAGCTCCCTAGTCTAAAACCCCACCTTCTACAGGAAGCCCTCCTCAACTCCTCTTAATAGTGGTGCTTTCCATGTGTTAATTATATCCTATTTTTCCTGTACAGCTTGTTAGTATACATTTGTTTGTCTATTGTCTTTCCCATTCAATTTTAAGCTCTTGGAGGTCAGTATCGGTCTTTTGCTTCTTTTTATATCTCCAGCACTCAGCACAGTGCCTGACACACGTAAGTACTTATTAAGCATTCATTGATTTGATTCCTACAGGCAAGTGACTTGTCCAGGGTCACACAAATTAGTAACTGTTTGATGCTTAATTTTAATTCAACTCTTCTTCACACCAGGCTCAGCACTCTATCCACTGCACCCCCCAGCTCTGCTACTTCCTAGGTGGGGCGATCATGAGAAAATCATTTCACTTCTTTCCTGCCCTACCAAAACAAACAACCACGTGTGAAATTGCACAACTGGGCAAAATTAGATTTCAAGATCTCTCCATTTGTTCTTTAACTGCCCCCTTCTTCTCCCATCCCAATATCCCCACCCCAGGCTTGAACCAGACATTTTTAAGCAGCTTTTTCCTCTGATCACTAAGGTCCTTTCTTGTTCTAAGAATCTATCATTCTGTGATGACTCAGTTTTTTCATCTGCAAAATGGATCTCATAATTCTTATAGTATCACCATCACTGAATCACCGTAAGCAAGTCTTCTATAAATCGTTAACTGTGACAAAATCAGAGTTACGTAAGCTCTTTGAGGGCAAGGGCAGTTGCATTTTTGTTTGCATATTCAATGCCAGGCACATAACAGACATTTAGAAAATGCCTGTCAACTGATGAGTTCCACCATAGAACAGTGGCTAGTCTGGCTCACCTGAAGTCAAGAGAGAACTGGTTTCAGTTCCTGCCTCTGACACTCCCTGGCTCTGTGACTATGAGCGAGTCACTTCATTTCTAAGATGCAATATGGAGATAATATCTACCCCCATGAGGATCAAATGAAGGAATGTATTTAAAAAGTACTTTGCAAGATGAGCACTATACATAACATTTTAGTAAGTATTTAATAATTTATTTTAAAATTTAATTTTTAGTTATTATTATTATTATATTCCAATTCTAAGTGCTTCCTAAGCAGGCAGCCCTTGAAATAGAAGCTGGGTCTTTAAGTCTCACAGGTTTTGAGACTAGATATTCAGTCCCAATGTGTAAATCCAAAATCTTGACATGAGGAAAAGGCCCATATTCAAACTCCAAGCAAGGCTATCAGAATCCAAGATGACCTGACCTCTAGTTTCCCAGATCGGTAAACGGATACGCTTCCGAGAGGAAGCACTTGGGGAGCAGTTCTACAAACAGAACCTCACACCCTCGTGCAGCCATTTGTCACTTTCCCAAGCAGAGGGGGAGAGAGACCCAGGAGGGCTCAGTCAATTGTCATGATTTTGCAAGACTCTCAGGCAGCATATTTTGGTGGTGACTGTAAATGACACTGGAGGGAGCGCTCCAGCTGGGCTCAGGTAGAGAACACTCTGCCTTATACCTGTGATGTCACACTCAAGGCATGGGGGCGGGCTGCCAAAACCTGGAATTGGCGGGGCCGGGCCCTGCCGAGCGCTCGTGTCCTGAAACCGCCCGGCCCCATTCGGTGGTATCTTGTCAGAGCTTGCAAACCACATCACAGGGAACCAAGCTGCTCTACTTGATGTCTCTCTCAATTACCTTATGCTCATTCGCTTATGAACCCATTCCATCCCTTAAGAAGGAAAGCGTCAAGATCGAACCCCCCAGAGATAAAGACAAAGGTACCCAACCCCCCGAAAAACACCTTTCTCGAATTTGTCATCAATCACGACAAAAGGAGAAGAGGCCTGATTTGCTCTTGATCAGGAATGAAAACAGACCCTCTGCTTCCACTCAGCCCCTTGGGGAAAGTCATGGGATATTTAGGATGGATAATCACAAAGGACTTGCCATCTGTTCTCAGCAAGTCAGTATGGAGCTAGAGAAAAATCTATGGATCGTGGATTCAGGATAAAGATTCTGGTTCTTCCTCTGATCATCCATGGGATCTGGGGCATTCATTTCCTCTCTCTCAACCTCAGTTTCCTCATTTATTAAAATGAGAAAATTAGGCTAGATGATCTCTGAGATGCCTCCAAACACCTTTGCTCTATGGCCCCCTCTTCTGATTGGTGAGTTTCTGTCTGAGATCATCATCTCAGGAAAGGTCCAAGACATTCACGTTCACTTTTTTTTTCCTGGCTTCACTTCTGACTTTCTAGACTTTTCCACTTTCTTTCTTCTTACCTCAATTAGAATGTAAGCTCTTTAAGGGCAGGTATTGATTTTTTTTTTTTTTTTTTGGGCTTGTCTTAGCACTTAGCAGAATATTGTGGAATAATAGGTCTCTGTCTGTCTCTGGGTCTCTCCCTCTCACTTCTCTCTCTCTCTCTCTCTCTCTCTGTTTCTGTGTCTCTGTCTCTCTCTCTCTCTCCCTCTTCTTTCCTACTCCCTCCTTTTCCCTCCCACATTTGAACTATCTGGTGAGACAGTCATGCAGATTGAGTCAATATTGATTATATGGGTTGAGCGTGAGGGAAGCACTTTAGAAATCCCAATGTGCTACATCAACATGAGCTATGATTAGAAATTCTGGGAAGGATGGGCCACTCATGAGGATGTGTCACAGAGGCCAAGCTCCTATTTCCCTACTGGAGACTTCAGGGATTCAGAATTTGGCTCTAGAAATAGTTTGCTGAAATCTGGCCCTTAATCCTGGCCTTACAGAGTTGATTAGGATGGCTGGCTTTGTTTTTAAGGGGAAAAAGCATAACTGTCTTTGGCACAAAATGTCACCCGAGCCAAATACCTGGAACAAATAACTGGTAAACTGAGCTATTGAAATCTGACCCACGCCAGTAAAACCTGAAGAGGGAAGTCTACAAATATAAACTGACCCCTTTACTCTTCACATCAATGAGAATAAAATAGTATAAACATCTCTTTTCAGAGTTCTACGTAATTCATGGCCAAGGAACCAGATCCCAAAGGTCTAGCTTGGGATTTTGGCTTTCACTCCATGTTCCTTTCTCCTACTCGGACCCAAAATATGACTCTAGGATAATTTTGGGGTGACCTGAGAGGAAACACAATTACAATGACTAAATTTAGATCTTCCAATTTCATCCTCTGTTAATCTCTGAAAGATATTTAAGAGTACATGGGAGGGGGGAAAGAGAGAGAGAATGGCTCAGCCGGTTTATTTTTGATATAGTAAGAGTAAACCATGTCATTGTGGCCCCAACTGTGAAATCTCAGCCTTGATGACGTGGTTGCTAATCACAGTCCCTTTACCCAATGGTCAAAGCTGGAGGTGGAAAGCCTTTCTGTTGACTAATCAGAATGTCAAGTTTCTCTCTCTCTTTCTCTCTCTCCCTCTGCTCCCCACACCCCAACACACCCCAAGACACACATCCTCAATGGCTTAGGACGCCAAAAGTCAGATTCTGAATGGAAAACTGTATCAAGAAAGAAGACGGAAAGATTTTTAGAAAGAGAAACAAAAAGATTAATAAAATGAGTAGGTCTGAATGAATGACTGTACCTTGGCAATGGTTTTGCCATCTGAATTATTGCTGGAATCCTTCACGCCATTTACCGAATCTCTTCTCTGAGGGCACGATTTCTTTTTGCGTGGCCTTCCTTTAAGATTTGGCGCTGAAAACAAATGGAGAACAATTTATAGTCATTTTCATTTACATGGGTTTGTTTTCTTAAACAACCGAGCCAGGCTCAAAATCAATCCCCTGTAATTGTTCATAGAAATGTACACATCTGTACCCAGCCACCTCTCATTAGGAGTCACTCACTCTGATGGGCTGTATTGGCGTAGACTAGAAACCACCGTACCCCATTTCCCAAGACTAATCTATTATACTTTAACATATCTAATTAATATAAAAGCAAGCCCTTTGTCTCTAAAGGACGTTGACAGAAAGAAAATGCATTTCCCCACAGATGGAAAAGATATCTTTGTAGAAACATCCAGGGTTGGAAATCATCTCTGAACCAGACTGTAACACACTCTGTTCTGGCTCTCACAAACCTAAGTGATCAAGCAGCCTATTTGGGAGGTCACGGCAGCGAGAGCCTTTGAAAACATCTGCCTTAGAAAGTTTCTCAAAGTAGCTACAGTCTCGCAAACAACGTAAATGCATGTCAAATAAAATACAAAAAGGATAAGTGACAAAATTATAGATATATAAAAACCATATATAAATATGCATATTTGTATATAATCACACAATATAATCCATACATATGCACAATATACACATATAATATGCATGTTTACATACACATACCTACATATATAACTATATTGACACATATAAACCTACAAATAATACATATTCATATATGTACACGTATACATACACACATATAAACTTGTAAATAATACACATACATACATATATACATATATGCACAATATAAATCCACAAACAATACATATACATAATATATATACATACATATAAATCCATAAATAATACACACACTATGTATATGCACAATATAAACCCATAACTAATACATACACATATACATATATATGTATATACATGCACAGATATAAACCCACAAATAATACACACACACATATATAATACATATATACACATATAAACCCATAATAATAACATATACATAGTCACATATACACATGCACACATACAAACTCATAAACAATACATATACATACATATATACATGCACACATGTAAACTCAAAAACAATACATATATGTACACATATAAGCCCACATATATATGTGCACACACATAAACCCATAAATAATACATATACACATCACACATGTATATATGCATATATAAAACCCATAAATAACCTATATAATAACATATATATGCATACCTATAAACTCACAAAAAATATACATATATATGCACACATATAAACCCACAAATATGAACACCTAAATATACATACACATACACACATATAAACCCATAAATACATACTTATATATGCATATATGCACACATATAAACCCATAAATAACAAAACACATATACACACATATAAACCCATAAATACATACACATACATACTTATATATACACACATATCAACTCAAAAATAATACATATATGTACACATATAAAACCATAAACAACAATACACATACACACACAAACACACACACACACACATAAAAGACATTCACTGTAACAGCCCGACCAGTATTAAATGCATTTTACTAATCTGTGGTTAGCACAATCAACATATTTAACATACTTGGCAGAGGCATCTGAACCAGCATGTTCGACTCTCTTTTCAGGGACCAGTTTTATGGAAATCCTGAGGTTTGTTTAAAGTCACCCTCCCCTGAAAGCTCCCCCCCATCCCACCCCCGCCGGCCCATGCTGAGACCAGTTCAAGTCTTCAAGTTTTTTGGAAAAGGGCCGTACCCGGGATGCAAATCAAAGTCCTATTTCATCCCTGATGTCAAACTTAATTCCTCGTAAGACCCACATAAAGGGAGGAAGAGAAGACAGATGTTGATTTAGCATCACCACTGTCCGGCATGAGCTCCTGCACTGAGTTCCCGATGGGAATTCCCGATGGGAACCAGACTTAAGCAGCATCAGGCTCACTTAAGAGGCACAAAGTAACAAGCTCACTCAAAAACAACTGGTTTCTCTAGGTAGCCCCGCCATGCCTTGCTTTAAGGGAGGATTAGACAAACACCACAAAGCTCTCCCTCCAGTCTTCCCTAGCTGTTGTTCAGCTAACTTTTGGCCACAGGGTTAACCGGTGGCTTTGGGGGCATCTCACATCCGAAGCAAATTTGGCAAATACAATTAAGACAACTAATTGATTTTTTCCAATTTGTGGGGGAACTTAACTCTAGGGAGAATAATAATGATGATCATAAAAGGGGGGGAGGTTGCTGGGGTTTTGTGTTGTTGTTGATGTGATTGTTTACTAGCCCCCAGTTCCTGTCCCTCTCTCCTTCTCCCCCTCCCTAAAACTGAAATTCTTTCAGAAGCCTCGCCTGGACCGATGATCTGAAGAAAACACGTCCCAGAATGAAGCAAAGAGAAAGTAATGATTTACCCATTCCAATCGCCGAGCATCGGTCTGATTTCTATCTGGGCTCATGAATGCCAGACTGCCCACTACTACATCCCTGGACCGCTCGGGCTGCCTCGGCGTGGATGTCAGCTTTCCTCCAAATGAGCCCTCGGAGTCCGGGCTCTCTGCTTACAACTCCCCGCCCCCCGCAGTTCCATTACTCATGTAAACACAGAGCCGTGACTAGCCCCGAGTGTGGGAGTGTGGGATGAGCCCCAAGAGTTGCCAGGCTGGCAGGGAGGCCACTCGGCGCTATCCACCTTCTTAATGGGGCCGGTGATTTCATCCTAATTGTTTTGTTGACCCTGACCTCTTGCCCCAAGTCTGGCTAGGACTCCGTGCCCCGTTCCATGAATCTGACACCCCGAGGAGCCCTGAGCCAAGGTATTCCATATCTCGGGGAGGCGACACCGGAGAGGAACCAAAGCGTTGCCACAATTTACTGCAGTTGGCCCGAGAGCTAAAGCTTTACTACCTGCGATGTACTAGGTGCACTCGGGTGTCAGTTCCCAAAATAAAGCCACAGCAGACTATAGCAGAAAACTGGGCCTGGCCCTAAAATATCTCTTTAGAAACAATGAGGAAAAAACTCAAAACAAAATAAGTCACCCCTGGCCCGAGGCCTGTGGTAGCTCCTGCTCTTAGTTCTGGTACAATTCTAACCATAATACCTTGGTCCTGCCTTCCAGGGAGAGAGACCACCTGTCTGATAGGTCAAAGCTCATTGGAAGAATAAGCCAGTTTCTACATGCCTTGAGTTGCTTAAATACTTAGAAAGGCAGAGTAAATTACACACTCACTAACAAGGACTCGTATCCAAGTCTGAGAATTCAAACAAATAACAAATAAAAGAATTAACTTTTAAGTGAGACAAGAGAAAAAAAAATTGTCATCTTTAGGAAGTTAAGGAGTGCAGGGGAACTGAAATGATGCCCTTACATACTTTCTGTCTGCCTCAGTTTTTTATCTTCAAAATGGGAATAACAATAGTAGCCACCTCTCAGAATTGTTGGGTGGATAAAATGAGATACTATTTGCAAAGTCCTTCAAAAACCCTAAACACGCTACATATGATCCATCCTTTAATAAATGGTCCTCTTTCTTATTTGCTAAAGCATGATAGAAAAGTGGATGTCCTGGCCTTTTTCCTAATCTTTGCCAGATGTGACTGCCAACAGATCCATCAGGGTGATTTGCCTCCTTCTCCTACCAGTCCCAACCTACCGCTTACCTACATATTTGCAAGAATGGAAGAAAATGCTTAAGTTTGTGTTGAACATGGGAGGAAAGGGATATGAGGAATGATACTGGAAGGTGTGTCAGGTGAAAATTATATTAGCATCTCTGAGCCCCAGGAGACCGAATTAGGGGAAAAGCTAGAGAAATCTAGCTTTTGACCAGGAAGAACTTCCTAAAAATTGGAATGGGCTGCCTCAATAGTTAGTGAGTTCCCCATCAGTAAAAACCTTCAAGTCGAGTGTGAATGACTACTTATTGGGGATGTTGTAACAGGTGATCAACCTAAGTACAGATTGGAGCCAGTGGCTTCTCAGAGACTGTGAGACTAAACCAGCTCTTAGCTGCTGGCCAGATGTTCAAAGGAAGCTCAGTCTGGTGACTGGTCAAGGTTCTGATGGCCACTGGCTGCCTAATGATCATCTCAAGCCCAGCGCCACATTGGGCTCTAAATGATTTCTCCATGTTAGGTTATCCATTCTCCCACAATGCTACTTGGAGGGGTGTAACACTAGAGACCACTTCAGCTTCGGGGTAGCTTTGAGATCTGAGGAGACCATGTTTTGATAAAATTATAACAGGAAGTCTTGGAAATGAAGGATGAGCCAGGCCTTTCTTTTCCAGATATGTAAGAAATGGGGGGAGGGGGGGAGAGGGAAGTTACAAGGGTTAAGGGGGAGGAATTTCAGCCCTTAAATATCCTTCTCAAATGACCACCCCCTTATCAGCTGGGCAGCACACTGGACAGAGCCCTCGTCCTGGAGCCACGAAGAGACCAACCTCAGACATTTACTAGCTGTGTGACCCTGGGCAAGCCATTTAACCTGTTTGCTTCAATTTCCTGAATGTCAAATGGGGGTAATAACAGCACTTACCTCGAGGGATTGTTGTGAAGGGCAAATGAGGTAATACCTGGCACACACAGGCGCTTAATAAATGCTAGCTCCTTTCTTCTTCCAAATTCCGCCCTCCGCCATCACTATCCCAAGTCAAGCTACCCTAGAACCTCCTTAATAATAACTGCTGGAAATTCCCCCAAACAGGGGCTTTAACTTATAAATTTTTCTGTATAATGGCAGGCTGGTGAAATTTAGGAACCAATTCTCAAAACAGTATTATTAGATGCATAAAATAACACACACTGAGTTACAAAGCAAGTGATTATATTGAAATACAATAAACTAGACTGTCCGGACCCCAATTTAAAAATCTAGGCCTTAAAGCTTCAAGGTTTTAAAAACACTCTATTCATTTTGCCATCTGATCCTTTTCGAAGACAGAAGTTGGCCACCATTTTGCTCCAGAGAAGAAATGGCATCTTTAGGAGCCCCAGACCTTCAGTGTGTGCATTAGTGCCAGAGAAAAACTGGTTTCCACTAGGGAAGGCATACAGGGAAACTGAGGCAGCCCCTATTTAATTCATGCCTGGCTCAAGCCAGTTTTATTAATTCCTCATTTCTAAGAGACCATTAAGCTTGTCCACAGATTTACAAAATACACACAAACACACACACATGCACATAATTGTTTACAGAGGATGCAGGTGTGTGTGTGTGTGTGTGTGTGTGTGTGTGTGTAAAATTCACACCCACACTTATGTAAGGAGACATTTATTTTAACAACCCTGCCTGGAGTAGTCAGCAGAGAACTTTCTACAGGTGGAAGAAGCTCCACACCTGCGCCATCAATGGACTACAAAACATTTGGCCATGGGCAAGCTTTGTGACTTCAGTAAATACAAATTTTATTGAACAGGGGCCACAGATACCCCAAGACGGGCTACAAGTCTCAGTCCCCTGATTCTCACTTCCCCATATTAGTCACTTTTGTTCTTCTGGCTAATCATTTGAAGATCTCTATGATTTGAACAAAGATTTCCTGTACCACTGGCCATCATTTCTTCTTACTTCATGCAGTGAAAGGAACAAACAGTCACCTTTAGGAAATCCCAGCCACTGGGAGGGCTGAGAGCATGGGTGTTAATTCTAGGCCAGTTCAGGGAGCCCCGACAGTCCCGTGTGCTCTGATGCCCTTTGTGGGCACCACCTGGGCATTATCTCCCCCTGCGCTAATGAGCGGCTCCCGGCCAAACAAAGCACTTCAGATTCTAGATCACTAGGCCATGATCGCAAAATCACTTCTGTCTGTTACAAAACTGGGCAAGTTCCCGTGTGGGGCAAGGTTTCAAACAACACTCATGATAAATAATCCCAATAAGAACAACAATTCATAATAACAAAACAACGGAAACCTACCCAGCTACTGGCCAAGTAAATTGCTTTTGGCCTAAAATGTTCCTGTTTTTCAATTTGTCCCTTCCTTCCTGCGGTAACCTTCTCTTTTTTAACAGTCCTGGTCTTGGAAAACACCGTAAAGATAAACACCTCTAAGAGTTGGATCAACTCGCCATTTAACAAGCCTTTCCCATTTTTTTTTGGGGGGGGGGAGGTTTTTGCCAGCAAGCAAAGCTAGCTACCCTTCTGCCCCACAGATAGGAGAGACTCTCTGGTGGGCACTGGTGAAAAATCACAGGCCTAAGTTTTTCAGAGCATCCGACAAAGTCTGACACCAGAAATCAATACGAGAGGGAGTCGGAGGAAATTTAACTCATTTGATTGCAAATTGCTACAGGACAGAACAGCAAACAAAAAGCCAGTGACTCAAATATTGGAGGCCGAAAAGCATTCTATCATGTGGTATGTGCAGCACACGCTGTGGATAATAGCCTGCATTTCTCTAATGCCATTCCTCTGAGGATCTCAAAGCTCTGTTTACAGAGACAGGAATCTTAAAAATACTCTGATGAGTTGCAGAGTGAGACATGTTCTTTCTGGAAAAACTAATTTAATTGTCAATGCTGGGTTCTATTTTAAATGTTTCCCTTTTGCCTTTTTTAGAGACTTCCTCTTTCACCGTGGCAAAAAATAGTTTGGGTGTTTTTAAGTGATTAATTTAAAAGGTTGAGACTTAGGGGCTTCTGCCAATCTTGGTTTCTATTGAAACCACATTTGACATTGAGAGCATAAAAAAAGAAAAAAAAGATTCTGCAGATTGTCCCTTATAGGATTTCTCTTCTTTCAGATACTTAAAACCAACAACACCAAACTAAAAACAAAAGGACTCTAAATTTGGTTTGAACACATGGCTTTAAAAATATAAAAACAGAAATGTTTCCCAGAAATTGCCTTTTATTTCTATATTTACTGTTTTCAAGAACATCTGCCTCCACACAGTGGGGCTGCGACAGTGCTGTTTACTCATTACACCTGGCAACTGGTTCATATCAACTGAATCCACCTTGGTGTTTAAAAGGCACCTAACCCCTAGAGAGCTCTGGGCCCTAAGTTTAGAAGCTGCTGGCTGGTTTTTACTGAATTTTTTCCCCTACATTTCCCAAGTACAAATGCTTCAAAAGTAGCCGTGCAGTCCACTGAGAGTGCCGTCCCCGAGAAATACAATGACATTTGGTCCTAGCCAACATTCTAGAAGAGGTGGCGATCTCTGGATAGTGCTCCTCTGCCATGCTGGGAAAACTCTAGGGAAAGGGTCAGGGTCTAGTACCCAAGGATTATTTGAGTTATCATTTAAAGTTTTCATCTCTGGGCTGAGCATCACACAAAATGAGGACTTAATAACTTTTCGTGATAAAGATACAGAGATTTCCAAGCTTCTCCTTCTTTGTAATTGGATAATTTGGTCCTGGATAAGGATACCAGGAGTCTAAGTGGACTATCCAGTCCTAAGTTATCCTGGGTAGCCCTTTGTAGCGATCACATGATTCAGGAGGAATAAATGAATGTCCTGGAGAAGGCGTGAAGAATGTGGTTGGGAATAGTGGGTGACAAGCCCGAGCCCTGAGTTTCTTGGCTCGCACCCGTTTCTGTTACAAGGCCTCTGGCCGGGATCCCCGTGCCCACTAACGACAACTTTCGTGGAAATCGGGTCCCAGGACTGGGAAACGTACGGCGGTTTTGTTACAGGGAGGATGACGAAACGAGGCCGGAGGAAGCCCAAGTCTCAGCGTGATGGCATCGTGTCAAAATGAGTGAGGTAATCCAATGGAATGTATGAGCTCATGTCATACCTGCATCTCTCCGGAGCAGCTCATGTCCAAAACAGCCAAGTACTCTTTGACTATTCACCAAACCATGTAAGTAAATAGGTACTCCTCCTTCCCCTCCCAGAACACACCCCCCACTCTTACTCACTTCCACCTCATACTAGTCATCCTTAGAGCAATTGCTAATGGCCTAGATTGAAGTTTTTGTGATTTCAAAAGCATCTGATTTGCACTTCTACTTCCTGATTCGCCTTTTCTTTCTCTGCCTTGGAGGCCTTCATTTCTCAGAAACACTTAAAAACACAAATTATTCTATTTTCCCCCTCATAAACTAAACAAATCACGCTGGTTCATCTGTATCACTAATTGGTTCGAAAGCACGTGACTCCGTGAATTCTTGCTATCAAAATGGATGTAAGCCACTTAGGGCATCTTTAGCATTGTCAACCCAGATGAATTTCTAGGGAAGGATGAATGGCAAGGAGGAAAAGCAATCAAACAATCCGGGGGCGTCTCCCACTGTCCGGCAAGCGACGCCACGGGCTGTTCAGCCATCAAATGGGGGAGGCATTTCAGTGATTACAGGAAAAAAAAATTACCAAGGCTTAATTGATTGATGATAACAGGAATACAGTTTGGGTATATTTACAGAATCAGAATCTCAGAACTAGGAAACCAGCAAAAACAGATCATCCGGCGGATAAGAATGGGCTCGATTCTTGCTTAGATATTTGACTCAGTGATCCATTCTGTAAAATGTTTCCCTCCCAAGGTTATTTTAGGCAGGAGGTCTTCAGCCAGGAGTCTATAAATAGAGTTTTAAATTTTGATAACTGTATTTCACTATAACTGGTTTCCTTTGAAAGCTTAGGGGTTTTTTTTATTTTATTTTATGCATTTGAAAACATTCCTCTCAGAAGGGGTTCAAAGTCTTCCCCAGACTACAAAGGAGTCCATGACACAAAAGAGTATTATAACCCATGGTTATTAGGCTCAATGAGGTAATGCATGAAAAGTGCTTTGTATATTTTAATGTTCTATGTGAATTTCCAGTTATTATCTAAATCCAATCCTCTCTTATTATAGCTAAGGAAACTGAGGAACTACTTTCCCCAAGTCCCACACACCCAGATATGTTAAGTCTTTGTCTAGTCCCACATGGCTCTACTGTGATGGGTCAACTACGCCCTTGAGATGCTACAGTACTTGATCTTTAAGTGCCTTGTACAGTAGGAAAGGAGATCCAGAAAGACCTCACCTTCCCTTCAGCCAATGCCTTCCTCATCAGAAAATCCTCTTCTGAAGAAGAGAAAGGTTCCTCAGGAAAGTGAGAAGTGAGAGGAGGACAGACACAACACATCACAGCCAAGGCTCCTCCCCGGGATTTCTGCTCCAGGCACGGAGCTTTCTAGGGAACTCTGCCCTGGGGACTCAATCGCTTCTGAAGATCAGAGGGTTTGGAGAACATCTTGGCCCAGATTCCCAAATGCCCATGTGGTGTCAAAGCACGAAGATTGCGTGTAAGACGGGGTGACTCTCCCAGATGTCCCTGCCACCCACAAATTAGCTGGGGTCAGCTTAAGTGGCAAATATTTAACAAGTCCTATCGACTCCAACTGGCACGGCACCCAGGTGGCGCAGTGCTGGAGTTGGAGATGAGAATTCAAATCCAGCCTTGGACCATTCTTAGCTGTGTGATTCTGGGCATTGAGTTCCCTCCTCTGTAAAATGGGGATAATAACAATACCTACCTCACAAGTTTATCAAGAGGACCAAATCCTATAACACTTACGATGTTTTATAAACCTTAATGTACTATAAAAATTATTACTATTACTATGCTCATCATCACGTACGCCAGAATTGGCTTGGGGGATTGATTTTAAACTTTTGTTCTCTTTATTCCACGTCTACTTTCCTCTAAGTCACCATCATTTATGGATCAACTTGTGAAGAGCCAATGCCAGCCAAGGGATCAGGTGGGCTCTCGGTGGATAGAGAACACAATAGGGTGGGGGCAGGGAGGAAGGGGAACCCTTCAAGTGGCCCATTAAAACTAGGACAAAAGAATATTGTTCCAACGTTAAACTAGATGGGTCTTTGAAAAAGACTTAAGCCTCAATTTAGAAAAATCTCCAATTTCCATTTTTGGAAGAAGTCTCTGTAAACACAGATATACATTCTTTCTCAGGATGGTATCACACAATAAAAAATTAAAGTTAACCCCTCAGATGCCTGACGATTTTCCAGGGTTTCAGGATTTGGGTTGGAAATGTTTCTACCACAGACAAAAGTTTGGATTTCCTTCATCTTCCGAAGGATTTAAAGCCAAGAGTAACCTTGTAAATAGAGAGGATGAATTTTTGTCATTAAAAAAATAATAATCAAGAGACCCATTCCTTCTTATCTGCAATCGAAATGTTCCGTGGGGTTCGACTAGAACACGACAGAAAAGATTGGAAAGCTACATTTCGTATTGAATATCCTTGAAAGGCGCAGTAAATATCAGAACAATTTTCTAACTCATATGTACACAGTGCATTCTTGTTCGGCCATTTCTCCTGCTTCGGGTTTGGAAACGAGATATTCTATTCTCGACATTGAGGATAATCGATTTGCTACATCTCTTAAGAAAACATTCCCCATTTGGAAATAACTGAAATGGACACTTTTTTTCGGGGGGGGGTGGTGGCGTGAATTAGTATGGAGACATTCAACTGAGACTCGAGACTGAAAAATTATGAGGGTGATTTTTTTATTTTTAATCCTGGACTTTCTCATTAAAAAGAAGGGGCTGGGGTTGGGGCGGGGGGAGGAAAACAACACAAAGAAAAGAGTTTAATGTCACCAAGGGGAGACTTTGGTTTTAAAAGGCTCTGTTCTTTCAGGCAATGAAAGAAGTTTAAGAAGAAAAAAAAAAGCAGTCCATAAAATGAGGATTTTCTTCCTCTTTTTGATTTTTTTTTTTTTGCCACCATTAGAATGGAGAATTGAAATTCCAAATCACTCATATTTGGACAAGGCCTTGAGGGCAGAATCAGTCCTTACTTAGATGGAAGAGGTTGCCAGATTTAAAAAAAAACCCTAGATTTAGAAGGGATGTGATTGATCCTTAAGGTAAGTGGGTAGATTGACAATCTTGGAGTCTGCAAAACTCAGGTTCAAATTCTGCCTCAGGTATTCCCTAGCTGGATCACCTAAACTTGAATTTCCTGATCTGAAAAATGGCAATTTTGAAAATAGGGTCTACTTCTTAAAGTTGATAGGAGAGTCAAGAGATAATTATCTGTAAAGCACTTTATAAAACTTTAAGGTGGTAGATAACTGCCAGCCAAGACATTATCTTGTCCAACCCTTCCTTTTATGGATGAACCAACTGAGACTCAGGGACATGAAGTGATTTGTTTCAAGTTACACAGGAAGCAAGAATTGAAATTCAAGTTTTTTGGCCACCCCCCTCTCCTGATTCAATGCTCTTCCCATTAAACCACACTGCCTATGATCTTTAGCATCAATGATTCATCACTTCCTCAGTAACAGGCAATCTAAATCCCTCCTCCACTATCACACACACACACACACACACACACACACACACACACACCAGTTGTAAGATGATCCCTAGTCTTGTTGACAAGTATACTTAGGTAATAGCACTTATTACAAGAATATTCTTCAACACCAACAATTGTTGTAAAGGATGGGAAGAGGGAGAAAGGGGTAGATGAAGAAGTCCTCTGGAAGGGAGCGAGTAGAAAAATGGGCTGATGTGGTACCTCTAGCATGGACTAGGCTGGATTTGGATCCGCCTTCACATCTTGGTTCAGCCACAATATCAAGTGGGCAGTTCACTTGTAACCCCTCTGGGTCTCAGTTTTCTTAACTATAAATTAAGGGGATCAGAATGGATTGCTTCTCAAGACTTTTCCTGCTAAAAATCCTAGGACCCTAAAGAATCAAAGGATATATTCATATCCTCAGTCATATATTAACAAAAGATAAAAAGAAGTACCCATCTGAGGGAGAAGAAAGGGATTTTGGGTAAATACAAAGTTTGGTAGAGCAACATGGATGGTTTGTAGACAGGGATCCTTGCTTAAAGATTGGTGGTGGTGGGTTTGAACCTCTCTTCCTCCCTTCCTTCCTTCCTTTCTTTCTTCCTTCCCTCCTCTCTCTTTTCCCTCCCTTCCTCCCTCCCTCTCTTCTTTCTTCCCTTCCTCCCTTCCTTCCTTTTATTTATTTTTGCTGAGGCAATTGGGGTTAAGTGACTTGCCCAGGGTCACATAGCTAGGAAGTATTAAGTTTCTGAGGCCAGATTTGAACTCGGGTCCTCCTGACTTTAGAGTGGTGCACTATCCACTGTACCACCTAGCTAGCTGCCCCACTCTCATCCTTGTTTTTTTTATTTTTTTAAAATATTTTCCCCTGATTATGTGTTTAAAACATTTTTTTTAAGTTCTGAGTTCCAAATTCTATACTCCCTTCCCTCCCTCCATTCCCCCTGAGATAGTAAGCAATCTCATATAGGTGAGCATGTGTGCAATCATGTAAAATATTTCCATATTAGTCATTTTATATAAGAAGACAAAAAAAAAATGAAAGAAAGTGAAAAACAGCGAGCTGCAGTTTATATTCAACCACTATCAGTTCTTTCTCTGGAGGTGGGTAGCCCACTTCATCATGAGTCCTTTGGGACTGTCTGGGATGGCTGTATTGCTGAGAAACACTAAGTCGTTCCTCATTCTCACACAATGTTGCTCTTACTGTGTACAACCTTCTCCTGGTTCTGTTCATTTCAGTTTGCATCAGTTAAGTCTTTCCATGGATCTCTCAATCTTAAGTGATAAATCCGGGGTCGTCTGGGTAGCTGCCTTTAAAATATCACGGGTTTTCTCCAATTCTTTTAATATTTGGTGGGAATTTTCCAATTCAATGGAATTCAAATTCCATTTGCTCTGGATGTTCACATGACGTGCCCCGCCCCCATTAGAATGTAACCTCCTTGAGGGGAGAGATGTTCTTCCTATTGCCCGGCTCGGTACAGCGCCCGTTACGCTCTGAAACGCTGACTGCTTGTCTCTCGTCCGTGGGCGCCCCAGTTCTGGGAGGCCATCAGAATGTTCAGGAATAAGGGCACGAATTCCAACCAGGGTGCAAGCTGGGAGGATGGTACAGAGCTCAGGCTTGCCTTGAGGTACTCTCTTAGACAACAGATGCTCTGACCAAGCCACCAAGAAAACTGCTCTGAGACCCGAGTTAGTCCTTCCTGCGGCCTAGAGCGCCCCAACACCTGGGTCACAGCCCCTCCAGCTCCAAGCTCCCCTGCCTGGGTCACATTTCAGTCCCTTCCCAGAGCAGAAGCCGAACCAGCAAGTAGCAGCCCCAACATGGCGGTTAAAGGGACTTGGGTTAATTTGGGGCACATTGTAAAAATAAAAAGGGCCCAGCTTTATTAACCCTGACTCTAGGACATAATTTCCTTTCTTAAAAGGGAAGGCCCTTGCCACCCTGCGGTGATTAGGGCAGTACCTCCAGACTAAGAGCAAGAGTGGGTGCAGTGTGGAGTCAGAAGACCAAAGTTCAAATCCAGGCTTTGCTGCTTGCTACTCGTGTGGCTTGAGAGAAAGCACTTAATTCTCCCAACCTCACTTTCCATATCTATGAAATGGAGGAGCTGGGTTACACCTCTGACCCTTCGTAGTCTAGCATATTATGTGATCTCTCTGGGCCTCAGTTTCCCCATCTGTAAAACAAAAGTCTCTGACCCTTCACAGTCTAGCACATTATGTGATCTCTCTGGGCCTCAGTTTCCCCATCTGTAAAACAAAAGTCTCTGACCCTTCATAGTCTCACACATTATGTGATCTCTCTGGGCCTCAGTTTCCCTATCTGTAAAACAAAGGGATCCAATTGAGCCTCTGACCCTTCATAATCTAGCACATTATGTGATCTCTTTGGGCCTCAGTTTCCCTATCTGTAAAACAAAGGGATCTAATTGAGCCTCTGACCCTTCATAATCTAGCACATTATGTGATCTCTCTGGGCCTCAGTTTCCCCATCTATAAAACAAAAGGGTCAGATTAAGCCTCTGACCCTTCATAGGCTAGCAGATTATGTGATTTCTCTGGGCCTCAGTTTCCCCATCTGTAAAACAAAGGGATCCAATTGAGCCTCTAACCCTTCATAATCTAGCACCTTATGTGATCTCTCTGGGCCTCAGTTTCCCCATCTGTAAAACAAAGGGATCCAACTGAGCCTCTGTCCCTTCATAATCTAGCACCTTATGTGATCTCTCTGAGCCTCAGTTTCCCCATCTGTAAAACAAAAGGGTCAGATTAAGCCTCTGACCCTTCATAATCTAGCACATTATGTGATCTCTCTGGGCCTCAGTTTCCCCATCTATAAAACAAAAGGGTCAGATTAAGCCTCTGACCCTTCATAGGCTAGCAGATTATGTGATTTCTCTGGGCCTCAGTTTCCCCATCTGTAAAACAAAGGGATCCAACTGAGCCTCTGACCCTTCATAGTCTAGCACATTATGTGATCTCTCTGGGCCTCAGTTTCCCCATCTGTAAAACAAAAGTCTCTGACCCTTCATACTCTAGCACCTTATGTGATCTCTCTGGGCCTCAATTTCCCCATCTGTAAAACAAAAGGGTTAGATTGAGCCTCTGACCCTTCATAATCTAGCATATTATATGATCTCTCTGGGCCTCAGTTTCCCTATCTGTAAGACAAAGAGCTCCAATTGAGCCTCTGACCCTTCATAATCTAGCACCTTATGTGATTTCTGTGGGCCTCAGTTTCCCCATCTGTAAAACAAAAGGGTTAGATTGAGCCTCTGACCCTTCATAATCTAGCACCTTCTGTGATTTCTGTGGGCCTCAGTTTCCCCATCTGTAAAACAAAGGGATCCAATTGAGCCTCTGACTCTTCATAATCTAGCACCTTATGTGATCTCTCTGGGCCTCAGTTTCCCCATCTGTAAAACAAAGGGATCCAATTGAGCCTCTGTCCCTTCATAATCTAGCACCTTATGTGATCTCTCTGAGCCTCAGTTTCCCCATCTGTAAAACAAAAGGGTCAGATTAAGTCTCTGACCCTTCATAGTCTAGCACATTATGTGATCTCTCTGGGCCTCAGTTTCCCCATCTGTAAAACAAAAGGGTCAGATTAAGCCTCTGACCCTTCATAGGCTAGCAGATTATGTGATTTCTCTGGGCCTCAGTTTCCCCATCTGTAAAACAAAGGGATCCAATTGAGCCTCTGACCCTTCATAGTCTAGCACATTATGTGATCTCTCTGGGCCTCAGTTTCCCCATCTGTAAAACAAAAGTCTCTGACCCTTCGTAGCCTAGCACATCATGTGATGTCTCTGGGCCTCAGTTTCCCCATCTGTAAAACAAAAGGGTTAGATTAAGTCTCTGACCCTTCATAATCTAGCATATTATGTGATCTCTCTGGGCCTCAGTTTCCCTATCTGTAAGACAAAGAGCTCCAATTGAGCCTCTGACCCTTCATAATCTAGCACCTTATGTGATTTCTGTGGGCCTCAGTTTCCCCATCTGTAAAACAAAAGGGTTAGATTGAGCCTCTGACCCTTCATAATCTAGCACCTTCTGTGATTTCTGTGGGCCTCAGTTTCCCCATCTGTAAAACAAAGGGATCCGATTGAGCCTCTGACTCTTCATAATCTAGCACCTTATGTGATCTCTCTGAGCCTCAGTTTCCCCATCTATAAGACAAAGGGCTCCAAATGAGCCTCTGACCCTTCATGGTCTAGCACCTTATGTGATTTCTGTGGGCCTCAGTTTCCCCATGTGCTGAATAAATGAGGCTCGCCTAGCCGCCCTTGAGATCCCTCCCAGCTCTGGAGCTACGATCACGAACAGAGGATCAATAAACTCCCTCCTTGCTCTAAAATCTCGAGAGCCCCATGGCAGCCACGGGCTAAGCCTCCAGATAAAGATTAAACAAACCTCCTCCTCGGGACCCTTTGCCTTTTCATTAAGAACCCGGACTGGTTCTACCCAGACACGGCGGCACAATCTGCTCCCTTGTGCTCCGGTTCTGTATTTGTCTTTGTCCACATGGTTTGCATATTTCAGCACGCAACATTATTAACTCATGACCAACTGTCAGCTGATCATTATCTAACCCATGGGGGTCTCCCCCCCCCCCCAAAAAAAAATCCTTATTTGGGCAAAAGCTCTCGTCTGCCCCGTTCTCGATTTTCCTCCAAAGAGCTTTATTCGGACCATTGTTCGCTGTCGATGGAAACTCCAAGGTTACATATGTGGCGATCTGAAGCCGGGGGAAACAAATCCTTAGCAAGTTTAAACACTAAAATGATATTAAAACCATCTCAAAGCTTTGTTAGCTGAAAGGAAACTCTCAATCGCCCTCTAGTGTTAAATCTCCACTCTGCACCCAGCAGACCACGGAAAACCAGGAGGTGGAGAGACTATTGGGTGATAGCAAACTGATGCAGAAAAAGACATCATTCTCATTGGTAACAATTCCAAATTACCGGCCATTTTTATCACTGTTTTTTTTTTTTTTTTTAACATTAAAAAAAATACACTCGGAGGTAAACGGGGTGGGCCTGGGTTTATGGAAATGACAATCCTTTCTTTTCCCCACGTACAATGGCTTCATTATATTTACAACCATAACTGTTGTTTGTGAACGATTGATTTTTCCAAGGTTTGGGAATCCTTCGAAATCGCTGCCCCCTGCATTAAAGGTTTCCTCATGACCAAAAATAGACTGGTGTAACAACCAGTTCAGTATTAGAGGAATCAAGGAAACAAACTAGAATTTCCTAATATGGAAAAGTAACCAAGATTTTTTTTTTTTTTTAAAGAGCAGTTTATTTTGATTCTGAAAATGGACAACATATGGAAGGCTTGGCCCTATTGAAACAACGGAAGGTATACTATCTCTCCTTCTGGTGGAAGAGAAAAAAAGCTGACTGGAGACTTCCATTAGATTTTTTTTTTCTATTCCTCACTATCAGTGTGATCTTAACTCCCTTAAGATTCAGGATGAGCCTCAGTTTCCCCAATTGTCAGAGAAGGCAATGTGGCCGGATGATTTTTAGTATCCTTTGATTTTTCTTCCCTTTAAAAGATTCTCTAATTTTACTCCTCCAAACAGATCTGAAAAGAGCCCGCACTCTATTTAAGGATGGCCAAACTAAGCATGCACACTTTATTAAAAAAATTCATTTTCAACTCTGGCTGGAAGACTTTGGATAATTTCCTGTATAACAGGCCCATCCCTGAAAAGTAAACAGAGCTGGTATTAAAACAAACCAATCAGTGTATCTGCAAGTACATGGAAGATTAATGGAAAGATGGGAGAAGCCAGAGGAAAGTGTATGAAAATATGAACCTTTCCTCCCTCTTCTCCCAACACCAAGCGACGGTATTGATGTTTTCTTAGATTTGACTTCTCCTCTGATTAATCATGACTACCCCCAATCAGCATTAAGAAAAATGCCCTGTTTTTTTTAATATGATCTTAGAAGCTGATTAAATCTTAACTTGGTTTTCCAAATCACATATGGCAGGCCAGTTTTGCAACAAAAGCCATTTGGTTTTGTCTTTGAATTAGCAAAGTTATTAAAGTAATTTTACTATAAAATTAAACAGCTGTGAGCTCTTTAGAAAAACATGATGATTCTTGTTCTCCTTTGTACTATTGTGCAAGTTGAAAATACCCTTTCTTTCATGCCTTTTTATTCCAACATGAATTCCCCAGTTAGCCGGGTTAGCTTTTAAAAATAATAAAGAAAACACAACAAAACAAAAAGTATTTGATGACCTCTGAAATCCAATGTTTAAGTAGTAGGTAATTTACAAGAGGGCTTACAAAGAGTGGGGACTCAAAGGGCCTTTGTGTGGCTTCCATCAATGAATAAGTAATGATACTTTGTCCTACTGCTGTACCTTTCACTGAGAAACACAAAGCTTCTCACAAATATTTTGGGGAAACAAGAATTATTCCACCATTGTACAGATGGACAAACTCGAACACATCAAGATGTCGACCCAATGGGAAAAGGGAGGGGCAGGGGTCACATATATCATCTGACTCCTTGCCAAGATTTTCTGCTCCTTGTGAGATTTTTTTACTTTTTTGGAATCAAAAGAATGGTAAAGTTGGAAATATCCTTTTTTCATGATTGACAACAGACTGCAGGGCCAGACTCTGCCAGACTTGTTACTACTTTAGAAACGAGGGGCATATGGACAAGCACAGTGATTGGTTGCTTATAATCTCTGACACATTACCAAGAACGCAGATAATTTGCTTTGATGGAGCCAGATATAGGTCCACTGGATAAATTTTCTAAAGCCGGCCCGCTCTCCTGACTTGGCAAACAATTTAAAACCAAGTTTTCTTGCCTGAGAGCTTTGTTTCACATTTTCAGACCGTATTTCTCAACTAACCAATTAACTTACCCAGTCATGATTGTGTTTTTATAACCCATATCCGATAGTTTACTATCTTGGGGAGGGATAGAATTTGAAACTCAAAAAAAATTTTTAAAGTATTAAAAATTATTTTAACATGTAATTGGAGAAAGAATAAAATATATTTTAAAAACATTTATTAAGCATCGTGCTAGGCTATGGGGATACAGGGACAAAAAATGATAACAATCAGGGGCAGCTAGACTTCCTAGCTGTGTGACCCTGGATAAGTCACTTAACCCCAATTGCCTCAGCAAAAAAAAAAAAAAAAAGAAAAAAAAAAAAAAGAAAAAAAGAAAGAAAGAAACGATCCCTCTTCTTGGTGAACTTACATCTTTATTGGAGAGACAATTACATATAAATACATATATATATATATAGTATAAGCAGAAACCCAATAAATATATACTTAAATATTCACAAAGTAGTTAAATATATGGTGGCTAGGGAGGGAGGAAACTAGAGATGTATTTAAACAATTCTGTGAATTGTATTCACCTATCACCTCTGTTACTCCCCTCCTGAAACTAGTATCAGTGAGGGCAAGCACCATGTCAACCAGTCAGTAGTCAATAAACATTTATTCAGCATCTACTCTGTCCCAAGTATAATGCTAAGAAATATTTACACTTTGTATTTTCATATCATCTAAGAGTGTTTTTCTGGAAACAGTAGGTGCACAATAAATGTTTAATATTGAAGTTTTACCGATCGTTCTTTTTTATACGAGACAGTCATTTGCAGATGTATTGTTACAACCCTAACTCCCATGAATCTTCCATTGTTAACAAAGAAAACTGCTTAAGCTAACGAAATAACAAAGAAGCTACATCTGACATGTATGTAAGATTCCACCAAAGCAACGAGGGAAGGAAATTTCCTTATACCATCAAGCTCAACTTGAGCCATTTTGTTGTCTGCCTATTGAAGGAGCCCCGCTGCTCTTTAGTGACCAGCATCATCTTAACCTCAGGAAACCACTCAACAATCGCTGCCCTGGCTGGAACTGAGTCATCTCAGTTAGGGCTTGAATGAGTGCAAACCTTCTTAGCTCCCTATAATCACCCATCTCATCCAGCTTTCCATTCAAGCCATCCTGCTATCATCCCTACAATGAGGGAGGTTATGACTCCTCTCCCCCTTCCATCTCTTGTTCGGAATACTGAAATAAAATCAATATCACACTAATGGTTTGAAAAGGGGCTTCTCACTCATGTAACCTTCTACCCAAATCATCCTCTGGCTACCACTTTCCTATGTATATTGCCTACCTCGGTTGGAATATGTGATATTTCAAGCAATTGTATTTTTATTAACAGTATTTACAACAGTGCCTGGCTCCTAGGAATTATTATTGCTTTTTATCATTCATTCATTCACTTACACATATCGTTTTAAGAGTCAAGCCAATATCAGACCATATCCCAAGATAAGGTTAAGATAAGTACATAATATACAAGTAAAAGATGATACCATAAATAAATTAAGAGAGCACAGAAATGTGTTGGATTTATGGATAAGGAAAAAGAACATCACAAAATATAAAATAGATAATTTTGGTTAGATAAAATTAAAAAGGTTTTGCACAAACAAAATCAATACAACCAAAATTTTAAGGAAAGAAAAAAAATGGCAGAAAATTTTTGTAACAAGTATCTCTGATTAAAGTTCTCATTTCTCAAATATTTAGGGAATGGAGTCAAATTTATCAAAATACATTCCCCAATTGATAAATGGTCCAAGTGTTTGAACATGCAGTTTTCAAGCAAAAAAATCAGTCAGACTAAAAAAATGCTCTTAATCACTGCTGATTAGAGAAATGCAAATTAAAATAAC
The DNA here is from genome assembly GCF_016432865.1 of Antechinus flavipes. Classification (NCBI taxonomy): domain Eukaryota; kingdom Metazoa; phylum Chordata; class Mammalia; order Dasyuromorphia; family Dasyuridae; genus Antechinus; species Antechinus flavipes. The sequence continues at coordinate 663,237,651 of NC_067399.1, forward strand.
ATCTATCAGATTGACTAAAATGAAAAAAAAAAAAAGGGAAATGTTGAATGTGGGAGAGGATGTGAGAAAACTGAATATTAATGCACTTTAGTGGAGTTGTGAACTGATCCAACCATTCTGGAGAACAGCCCTAAGGGCTGTCAAACTGTGCACATCCTTTGATCCAATGATAACATTTCTGGATCTGTGACCCAAAGACATAAAAAGAAACAAATAAAGGGAAAAGAACCTATTTGTAAAAAAATATTTATAGCAATTCTATTTTGTAGAGGATAAGAATTAGAAACTGAAGGGATACTCATCAATTAGGGAATGGCTATATAAGGTGTAGTATATGTTGGAAATAAAATATTATTCTGCTTTAAGAAATGACAAACAAGATGACTTCAGAAAAGCCTGGAAAGATTTACATAAACTGATATGTAATGAAATTAACAGAATCAGAATAACATTGTACACAGTAAAACAATAATCTTCAATGAAGTATTGTAAATGACTTGGCTATTCTCGGCAATACAATAATCCAGTCCTATGGGACCGACAGTGAAGTATATTATCCGTCTCCAGAGAAAGAATTGATATTGTTTGAATAAAGATTAAAGCATGCTATTTTTCACTTTCTTAATTTTTTTTTCTTTTATTTGAGTCTTCTACAAAATGACCATTAAGGAAATGTTATTCACAATTGTTTATATACAACCTATATCTGATTGCTTTCGATTCAAGGACTAGCAGGGAGAGAAGAATTTGGAGCTCAAAACTTTAAATGAATTTTTTTTTTAAGATTACATATTTGGCTTCCATTTAGTGCTCTTTCTGCTTACATTATAATAGTTACTGTGTATATTGTTTTTCCTGTTTTGCTTGCTTCACTCTGAATCAATTCATACATGTCTTGCCAAGTTTCTCTGAATACCTCATATTTATCATGTCTTACACTGTCATTTATATAATATTCCATTATGCTTATATACCACAATTTGTTCAACCATTCCCTAATTGATAGACATTTATTTTATTTCCAGTTCTTTGCTACCCAAAAAGTTTTGTTTTGACTATTTTGACATGGAGGAGCCTTCCTTTCAATCTTTGATTTCACTTGAGCAAATGTTTAGCACTGAGATCTCTAGATCCAAGGGTATAAATGATAGTGACTTTTCTCACATCATTCCAAATTTCCTTCTGGAATGGATAAACCAATTCAAAGATCCACTAGAGGGTATTAGATCCCTCATACTTCCAACAGCCCTCCAAAATAAATCTTGGATATGGCCATAGGTGCCGCATTTCAATCTATTCTAACTTTTTAAAATGATGTGAACTTTAATATTCTGATCATAGATTCATTTGGAACTTACTGTAATATATGACATAAAAACTGAATTGGAACTTTTTTTCAAATTATTTTTAGAGATAATACATTTTTCTCTAAGGATTGTTTTTGCTGCATCCCAAAAACTCTCAGGGTCTCATTGCCGTCATTTTCTTTAAGGAAATTATCTGTTTTCATTATTTGATCTGTGACCCACTAATTCTTTAGGACTTAGTGATCTAGTCTGTATTTTTTAATGTCTCCCTCAAAATCACTTTATTGTACTACGGTCAGTTAAAGATATAATTAATTCCTCCTGCATTTGTTTGTGAAATTTCTATCCCCTAATTTTGTAAAGGAACTAAGCAGATATGAGAAATATTTATTTTCTCTTCTATATTCACTTGGTAAACATCAGAGATAAGTCATATTTAATCTTTCTAAAATTCGACTCAAGCTCTTAAAATGCTTTGTTTATCTTTTTTGGTTAGATTTGTCCAAATCTGAAATGGATGCATTGAAGTTCCCAACTATTATAGTTTTACTATTTCTTCCTGTATATAACAATTATTCCTTTGAGGATTATATTCTATGCTATTTGGTGCATATATATATGTATATATGTAAAACCACACACATACACACACACACAAACACACACACACACAAACATAGAGATTCATTATCTATAGTGCCTTAAGCAAAAGGCCCTTTTCCAGTTTATCTCTTTAATTAAATTTATTTTTACAATTACCTCATTAGAGAGCATGATTGCTTCTCTGCTTTTTTAGGTTTATCTGAAGCATAATAGATTTTCCCCTGCCCCTTAGTTACTTGTCAACAACTCAGAGTTGGATTTTGCTTTCTAAGAGTACCCTCAATTCATATTCATGGCTATGATTGTTAATCACATATTTTCAACCCTGTCTTCCCCTAACAGACTTTCTTCTCTTTACTCCACCCCTCTTTACCAAGATGAAGAGAATGATAAGAGAGGAATGTGCTCTGCACTAACAATCTGCTCCAACTCCCCTGACTTTCTTTTCCTCTTGCCTAGACCCTAAATTCAGGTTCTTACCCTTTCTTTTCTTCCAAAGTGCTTTTCAGCCAAACCCCTTTCCAGAAATTCTTGCTGTTTAATGAGTCTTCTCCCCAAACAGTTTATGTTTTTGGCTTTATTAAACACTGGACTAGGACTATTACTGTTTTCTGTTAATGGCTTATCTTGTCTGTATCACTGATCTACTTTTTTATTTTTATGCTTATTGGAAAGTGAAGAAATGGATGAATATTCTTTAAAAGATAAACCTGGATTGGGGGTCAGTATAGACAGTAAAAAGAATTTATATCCAGGGCTATTGGAGTTTTCTTGTTAAGAACACTGATGTTCCATTAGAACCAGATCTAAAGTTTACTACTAGGGATCAAAGGAAGGGGAAAGAGAAAAGCATTTGTTAAAAGCCTGGGATAGGAGCAGCTAAGTGGCACTATGGGTAAACTGCCAAGCCCGGAGGAAGGAAGACTCATTTCAAATCCGACCTTGGACATTTACTAATTGGGTGACCCTGGGTAAGTCACTTAACCCTGTTTGCTTCATCTGTAAAGTGAGCTGGAGAAGGAAATGGCAAGTCATTGCATTATGTTTGCCAAGAAAACCCCAAATGGGTTTATGAGGAACTGGACAAAACTGAACAACTAAAATGTAGGTGGCACTGGGCTAAGCCCCTTAGCAGGACGTGTAGGTGTAGTTACAGTAGACTTTTTAGGGAGATTTATAGAATTCTGGAGTTCTTAGTCACTTTAATAATGAGCTCATCATTAATCAATGAGCTCATTGTACAGATGAGGAAAGTGAGGTCTAGAGAATAAAGGGATTTGCTCCTGCTCACACAGAGAGTCCATGCAGAGCTCAGGTGGCGGTTCAGGTTGGCCATGGGGCAGTGGTGACCACTGGTTTTGGAAAAGACTTTGAATACTTTTACCTGTGTCTGGGATAGAAAAGCAGGCACATCCTCCTGGGACTATATGTTACTAAAACACAGATTCCAAGGAACTATAATTAATAAAGTCAATAAAAGCCGATGGAGTACATTCCCACTGTGTTCACGTGCCAAAAAACACAACAGGAAAAGCTAACTTGGAGCCCTCTGCCTCCCCCGTGGGTCACTCTGGCAAGCCCTTCAGAGCACAATCCACCCAGCTGTTTGCTCAGCCTAAATTAAGGGACCAAAGGGAAGATGTTGGCAATGGCACCGGGGCAACCCCACACCCCCATCTTGTATCTGGCACTGCCTACTGCCTCCAGCCTGCTCTCGTCAGACTGGGTTGGAAAATCAAAGCGACCCGATCCGTCTTCCCCTGGGTTTTCAGAATTCTAAGCTTCCACCAGCCAGGAGGAATCGCACCAGTCTCATGGAGACAATTAATATCCAAAGGGCAAGGTGAACGGCCCAAGCTCTGGCTTTGAGCACCTCCCTTTCCTGCCAGGATTATCTTTACAGAGGGGAAGACACTCACTCCCCAAACAAGCTGCTGTCACCCACGTGATTCTGAAGCCGGGGGCCAATGTCAACGGCTCCTATTCGGAGAACACGGACCGTCTGTCATCCTCAACTTTTTCTCTGTCCAATTCCCACTTCTGAACCCCTTTCCAGTCTTGTTTGGTGAGCCAAGATCCCCTTCAGTCAGAGGGGCTGTGTCTGTACCGTGTGACCTTGGCAGGGTCTTTGGATTTCAATAAAATGATCAGAGGAAATGAGTGACCTTCAAATCCTACCTCTGACACGGATCCATTTATGCCTCAGTTTACTCATCTGTAAAATAACAGGATCGGTCCGGGATGATCCTGGTTCTGGACTTCCAGCTCTGATTCTGGACTAATCTAATAACGCTAAATCCTATCATCCTAATAAAGAAAGAATCAACAACAATTTTTTTTAAATGTTCCTTCACTAAGATGGGGACTGATGGGTGAGGATTATTATTTTTTTTTTCAAGAGAATTTCATCTATGCAATGCTGACTAAAAATAAAATTAAAAAAAAAAAAAAAGCAAAGAAAAACCAGCCTGTACCTGCTGATGAAATTCTGGGAAAATCCATAGCCCAGAGATTAAATTTAAATTCCAATAAAGATTTTAACAAAGATCAATAAAAAAGAGATTGATCTGCAGCTGAAAGTTCCCAGTAATAGGATAGTCTAGAAATTTCATAAATAATGCTTTTATCTTGATTGCAAAATAATACCCTGCCACAAATACAGGGAGAATCAAGGTAGGAAATTGTTCAGTGGGAATTAAAATGTCACACTTTACACAGAATAAAGCATTGCAATCGCCAGGGAAACACACATTGCAAATGTGTTAACACAAAATTACATACATCACTTAATTATATAAGGGCAGAGCTTCTGACTAACCCATTAGCTAACCATGTCGGGCTAGGCTTTAATATATCCACACGATATTTCTAGCACAGAGGGGATGTAACTATGTCAGAGGCTGGCACCGTAAACCTTGGAATGGCAAGTACTATTAAACTGAGATGTAATCATGTTGAAAGGGAAACATTAGCAAACAGCAGACAATTGAGAAGAAAATACAGTGAGCTTGTGTGCTACATGAGGCTCCAAAGTCTTATATAACTATTCACTGTCTATTTTGCCTGGCTTGAATCCCGGGTTTGTTCTATGCAATACTAATTTTATAATAATAAACTGCTATACAAGCTTTAAGCAGTCATGCATACGGAGAGGTGGTGGATGACATTCTAGCTGATTATCTTTCCAGCAAGAGACACCATCCTGAAACTAAAGGCAGCCCTCTCCCAACACACCCTCTTCCTTGAAAATGGCCTCCGCCTCCTGTTTCAGGAAAATATCACCTCTACCTGGCTCTAGCCCCCAGGTGGGAAAAATCCCAGGCCGTCAAGATGGCGGCCCACCGCCGCCTTCTGAAAACGCATCCCTCCCTTGATTCCCGGAGGAGTCAACGAAGTGGGCGTCCGTACGGTGGGCTTCCAACAGAACCCGCTAGCTTGTGGCCCATCCTCATGGAGGGGAGCCCCGTGGCAAGTCCAAAGGAGGAGGAAGTTCTGATAAATTGTGGGATCAACTGACACACGTCTCTATGGAGTTTAACCGTTGCCTGTCCTGACACATTCCTGTGTGGGAAACACAGCCAACAGTTGAGGGGGTGGGGGTGGGGGATGATCCCTTCCCCCTGCGCTTGCTCTGAACTTCTGCTCAGATCTGGGTGTGGACAAGTCACAGCCTCCCAAGTGAAGGAAGCTCCTTGAGGGCAGGCAACATTTAAAAGAAAAAAGACAAAGCAAAAAACTTTGTAATCCTGCTTTTCTGTCACATAAGTGGGCCCTTAATAACTGTTGAATTGAACTGGAGACAAACAAACAAACAAATTTACTTATTTTTATATTATTTGTTTGGAATTATTATATTTAATAATAAAAATACTGATTTAATATTTTAATATGATATATACACTATAATAAAATATTAATACATTTATATTACATATGTGTGTCTTATTTTGTGGGCTACTTAGAGGGATAGGACTAGACCTGTGATTTCACTGGAAGGAAGTCTTCCCAAGTGAGGAAATTCCCTTCACCGATGCAGACCGACACCTCCCTGCTGTCTGTAGTGTTAGAGAATTGTCGGAGAAATCCTAGAATATTATAGTCACATAGATGATGTACGTCACAGGTGGTGGGATTTGAACCCCGGCTTCCAGTCCAACACTTGTCATGTTGCCTGCCTCTCAGATTATTTAATTCCATTGTAATGAGCAAAGAGGAATTTAGAATTTATAAGAAGAGGAACTGATAAATTCTGACCCTTAAGGAAAATGATTACTACTAATATGCCCTCCCATTATTAAAAAAGAAAAAATAATAGCGTAAGTCAAAAGTTTTCATTATCCAAACTCCAGTAAAAAAACAAGGAATTGGGAAATAAGTATGCAACATAAACCTTCCCCTTTCCCCCCAGTACCTCCAGACAAATTAAAATAAATACAAGAAATGTTTAAAAAAAACAAAACTAAAAATACAATGCAACACAGATGATGTGAATTTGTGGTTTTCTAAGTCCTGAGAAGTGGGTGGGCCTGGCTCTCTTTGAGTTTGACATCATTGGTCCAGTAGACTAAAGGCTGACTAGGATTCAAGTTTCACTAGTGACAGCCAGGAAATTTAACTTGTGGCACCCAGGGCAATTCTCTAAGACCTTCCATGCAGATCTGTGATGGCAGAGGGAGTTTCTCCACTGGGAGCCCCTACACCAATGGAATCAGATTCAGTCAATAATAAGCAAAGAAAAGGACTTGGAGACCTTGCTCCGGCCTCAGTTACGGACTATTGATCAGAACATTGGAGAAACATTCAGGGGAGCTCTAAGACCGACCACTGAACTGGGACACAAGACTCCAGTTTTAATTCTGCACCTCAATTAACCCCGTGATCATGCTAAGTCACCTTCTTTCTCAAAAGCTCAATTTACTCATCTGTAAAGAGGTGATCTATCCAGCCCAAAGCTCAGAGATCCCTTCCGGCTACAAAAGGAGCTTGCCTGTGGGAGGCCCCAGGCCGCTCAGAATAAGGGAGGGGGCCTTCCCATTTACGATAAAGCCCCTGGCTATGCCTATGGCACATTCAGTCTGAGGGTGAAGGGTTTCCTTCACAGAAAAGAAAGGAGGAGGGACCAGATGTTTGGAATTAGGGATAAGTAATTAATTCTGCTTAATGAGATTAATTTTATCCCTAGGTATAGTACAGTGCCCGGCACATAGTAGGTGCTTAATAAATGTTTACTGGATTGGATTAGAAAGAAATTGAATAAATGTCCTGATATAGGGGAGAGGGCGCTGATCTTAAGAGTCAAGTCTTAAGAATCAAGAGAACATAAATCCAAATCCTATCTCTGGTATTTAATATTAAGTTATATATAAGACATATTAGTCCTATGTCACTTAATCTCTTTTAAAATTATTTTTATTATTTTTAAATTATTACATGTAATTTTATTCTTTTTTATTTTTAATAATTTTAATTTTAATTTAAAAATTTAATAAAACAAAATTTATTTTAAAAAATTAAACATTATTAATAAAAATTAAGTAGTTATTATTTTTAAATCATTATTTCTATATAATTAATTAATAATTAAGTCACTTAATCTCTCTCTATATCATATTCCTCATCTATAAAGTGAAGAGAGAAGAAAGGTTATGGAATTGATCACTTTAGGGATCCTTCCAACTTTCAATTTATGATCTCCAATCTCTGTGTCTGTTTCCTCCTCCATAAAATGAGGTTCAATGACCTCTAGGGTCCCTACTAGTTTTAAATCTACACTCTTCAATTTGTGCTTCAATTTCCTCCACTGTAAAATGAGATTCAATGGCTTTTAGGATTCCTACCAGTTTAAAATCTATAATTCTATGATCACAATTCACACTCTCCAGCCTGTGCCTCTGTGCCTCAGTTTCCCTATAAAATGAAGTTCAGTTCCTTGCAGCTTTAAATTTACGATTCGATGACTACAAGTCGCATACACTTTCCAATCTGTGCCTCAGTTTCCTCCTCTGTAAAATGAGGAGGGGACACAGCGGTCCTTTAGGGTCTTTTCTAGTTTTTAAAGCTCTGATGCTCTGAACCTCTAGAGGTCCTTCTTCCAGAAGCTTACTGTGACTAATCCGACTACACGACTGAAGACAAAAAGCATTTTCTAACGGGGCTTTACACACCCTGGGATAGGTGGTTACAGCCAGAGTAATATGTGGAAGAGCAAATCCGATTCCTCGGGCACCTGGGTTGGGACCCACAGCAGACTCCCAATCCCTTCACCTACAATGCAAACTACGCTTGCTATTCATTCATTTTCGGCCCTTTGCTCTCCAAAAATGCTTCTGGGTGGTTGCTAGGCAACTATTGTTGAATACATGCATGAGGCATTAATTGTCTGAACACTTTCAAAAACAGAAGAAAAAAAAAATTATTGAAAAGCGAGGCCATTACCAGAACTAAAATCAGACCTTCCCTCCTCGGACGGGCGGCGAGCAGGCCGGGCAGCTGTAGGCCGGACCGTGTTTCGGGAGGAGATGACCCCAGAATACTCAGGGACACATTTTTTCCCCGCTCCTACTAACAATTTAAAGGCAGCTTCAGCCTGTGACAAAACCTCAGCCGGGTGATAACTGGGGGTTCGGTCTTATTACTTTTTCTTGCCTTTATTGTTAGGGGCTTCCTTATTGACCACCTATTTCTACCTGACATACCCGGGGATCCTCAGAACACCATCTCTGGGGGTTTCTCGGTTACAACCCGCAGCTTCCGGATTCACTAAACAGATCACTGAGCCATCTTCTCCTTTCCTAACCCAAAATGGAAACAGTAAGAACTCTTCCCTTCTTCACATCAAAGGGCCAGCCTCCTGATGGATGCCAAGTGCTTTGTGTTTCTTACCAGCAAACGCAGACTTCATTTTATAGCGCGTTTTCAGGGCTTTCCCCCCACCCCTCTTGGAACATTCCAATGTGATGATCAAGCTACAGAAGTCAGTAAACAGAGACTTCCATAAATTGAGGCAAACTTCTAAATGAAACAACTTGTAGGAATCATTGCATTGTAGGAATATTCTTTCTTTTGTTGAGGGGGGAAAAAATCCCACTCTGTAATGATCGGACTCAGACTCCAATATACTCCACACACTTCTTGGTGTGTGTGCCATATGTATACATATATACATACACACATGTACATATACATACAAATATACATATATACACAGACATCAAGAGGTATATATTCCTCTTGGGAATTGATAGTACCTATGAGCCACAGCTTTTGGGGGTCCTGACTCACAGTCCCCAGTCCTCAGCTCTATGGGTTCTCTGATTTGGGGGGGAATTCCATTTGAAGATTATGCCTTTCCTACAAAATCAGTCAGAGATAATCTAATGAGGATAATTGGACATTATGATTCTTGATTCCTGACCACCAAAGGTCATCTGAGAAATAAAAATACCCTAAACAGATACGTTTCTTGCTTCTCAGACACTGATTATTTCAGTTTGTGACATTCTGTAATAGGTCATGTTCTTATCTAGGGAGGAAACAAATCAGCCGTCCCAGGAGGGGAGGCAGCCCCCAAGGAGCTCTACACTTTATGTAGTTTTAGTTCAGAGGCCTGATTTTTTAGGATGGGTAGGATTATGCATAACTAAGCCTTTGAGTCCAACCCAGAACTTGGTCTTGTGAGAAGATTATTAACTCTGCAAAATTATCACCTGGGGCATCAATCATCATGGCTCTGGGACTTGGGAATCTGTCCCTTCTGGTCCCCCTATCCTGGTTCTAGGCCCTAAAAGCTGGCTGTTCACAGATTGCAAGTTCCATGACCCCACGGGGACATAGCATTCATGAAGACATCGAGGCTCTCTTGAACTACATTAGGACATACATGAGGGTCTAGATCTAAGTAGGGAGTCAGACCATAGCTGGAGTACTGTGTATAGTCCCTTGTTATAGAAAATGAAAAATGTCCAGAGGAAGACAAGCAAGATGGTCAAGGCCCTTGTGATTATCATGTTATGAGAACAGCCTTTAAAAAAAAAACATCAAGGACATTTAGAAGATGTAGAAGAAATGGAAGAGGTGTGATGGTCTCCTATAAGTTTTCCTTAGAGAAATAGGATCAAACCTGCTCTGTTTGGCTCAAGAGTTCAGAACTAGGGTCAGAAGGTAGAAAGTTGGGGTTTGAGTCAAGAAATTTCTATCAATGAGAACCATCTCCAAGAGGACTGGCCATCCTTGGTGGCTAGTGAGCTCCTCAGCCTTCGATTTCTTTAAGCAAAGGCTGGAGGACCCTCTCTGAGGTATGTTGGAGAGGGGATTTTTGGTCAGCTTGTTAAGTCATAGCCAAGTCAAGTCAGAACTTCCAGGAGGAGTGGGGTTACAGAAAGGGACAGTATCAGACAGGCACTGTGACTCCAGATGACTCTTTGGAGTAGTGAACTTAAAGGCAGGGAACTGTAACCTAGAAATCCATCTCCCAGGCCAGGAGTTTAGAGGAATGGGTGCCCTCTGGCTATAATAATCAATGATCAGAACTAAATCTTTGGAGGCCTGGGAGGTTGCACTTATATGTGTAGGAAGGACTGGGGTAGACAAGGTCTTTTCTACGTTTTTTTATATTAATTCTTATGTTGTTTCCTATCAAATGCTTTTGCCATTGGAAAACAAGTCCCCTAAAATCTCTCCAGTCTCTCCTAACATTAAATCCTATGATGTTATTGTTACAGTGAAAAGCCTTGCATGATTGACTGAGGTTAACAAAAGGGAGTGGTAGGTCCTTCTTCCAAGATACAGCTTAGTAATTATAATAATTAGCATCTTGCATTAAGGTTTGCAAAGTGTTTTACATGTGTTCTCTTGGTTGATGCTTGTAACATCAGAGAAATAAGTGCTATTCCCATTTCACCGATGAGCAAACTGAAGCTTAGAGATTAGAGTGATGTGACTGGAGTCACAAAGCTTATACCTTCCAAGCTAGGATTTCAGTTCAGGTTGCTTCCATTCCGCCCTCTACAATAAGATTTTCCCAGAGTCCTATTTGCTGCTTGGCCCTTACCCACTAAGCTTGCCTTCGATCACCTACTCAGTCTATGTATCTTGAATGTGTTATTTATGTTGACTCCACTGGTTAAAATGTGCTTCCTTAAAGGAAGGGACTAGTTTGCCTTTCTTGGTGCTGACTGATTCCATCTCTTTTGGTTACCCATCCTACAGTTCTCCTTCTTCCTTGTGCAGAGGAAGAGATATGAACCATGGGTCCTTCTAGTGCCCAGACAGCCACAGATCATCATGACAGCACGGGCTACAAGCACAAATCACTGTTACATGGGTCACTAGTTGGTTTATGAGGCTGAGTCCACACTGGTCTGATGCTCTGGTAACCTGCTGTTTATAAAGTCCCTAAGTCATTCTTTCCAGTAGATTCAGATTTAGACTTAATCAAATCCTACAGCCTCAACATCTGGGAGTGAGGAACTCTTCCTTGTTTCAAAGAAAGTGACCCATTCAAGAATTTATGCATTACACAAGAGCAGGGCTTCTTAACTGGTTTTTTGTGGGTATCCTGGAACCCTCTGGCACTGAGGTGAAGCCTACGAGTCCCTTCTCAGAAGGTTTTAAATATTTTTATTCACATTAAAATTTTTTATTCATTTTATTCACCCAAAGGGCTATCAAAACGTGCAGACCTTTTGATCCAGCAATCCCCCTACTAGGTCTGTGTCCCAGAGAGATTTTTAACAAAGAAAGGGCAAAAATCCCATTTGTACAAAAATATTTACAGCAGCTCTTTTTGTAGGGACAAAGAATTAGAAATTGAAGGGATGCCCATCAATTGGGGAATGGCTGAACAAGTTGTGGAATCAGATTCTAAGTACAGTACTATAAGAAATGACGAGCAGGATGGCTTCAGAAAAACCTGGAAAGATTTGCATGAATTGATACAAAGTGAAGCGAGCAGAAACAGGAGAAGGTTATACAAAGTAACAGCAGTATTATACAATGGAGAACTGTGACTGACTTTGCTATTCTCGGCAATACAATGATGCAAGACAATGATGAAAAATGCTATCCGCCTCCAAAGAACTGGTGTCTGAATATAGACTAGAGCACACTATTTTTCTCTTTCTTTGCTGAGTTTGAGTTTTTTTCCATAAAATGACTAATATGGAAATGTTTTACATGATTTTTAGAAATTAAAATAAAACTTATTTAGTATTTTATTTTCCTTAGTTACATGAAAAAGCAATTATTATTTATTTTTTAATTTAAAAATTTTTTAAAAATTATTAGTATTTTCCAAGTTACATATAAAAGCAATTATTTTTAACAGTCACTCTTAAAACTTTGAATTCCAAATTTTCTCCCTTCTTTTGTCCCCAGGCCCCACCCCCTCACTGAGAAGGCAAGCAATTTGATATAGGTTATACATGTGCAGTCGTGCAAAACATTTCCATATTAGTCATGTTGTAAAAGAAAACACAGAGCCAAAAAAAAAAGAACCCCAAGAAAAATAAAGTAAAAAAGTGCTTCGATCTGTATTCAGACACCATCAGTTCCCTGTCTGGGGATGAATAACATTTTTCATCATAAGTCCTTTAGAGTTGTCTTGGTTCATTTTGTTGCTGAGAAGAGCAAAGTCATTCACAGCTGATCATCTTAGAATATTGCTGTTCCTTTGTACAAATAAAGTTTTGATGGTTTACGTGATTGCACATGTATAACCTATAATAGATTGCTTACTGGCTAAGGGAGGAGGAAAAGAGAGAGAGAATTTGGAACTCAAACTTAATACTTAAATTTAAAATATTTAAAATAGTTTTTTATTTAAAATATTTTATTTAAATTTATTTAAAATTTAGTTTTTTTAATTTTTTAATTTAATTTATTCATATTTAAAAATATTTTACATGTAATTGGAGAAATATAAAATATTTAAAAAACTGTCATTCCACTCATGTCCAACTCTTTTTGTGATCCCAGTGGGGATAAAGATATTGGAGTAGATTCTCATTTCCTTTTCCAGTTCATTTTTCAGAAGCAGAAACTGAGGCAAACAAGGGAAAGTGACTTGCCAAGCGTCACCTAGCTAGTAAGAGTCTGAAACAGATTTGAACGCAGGAGATGGATCTTCCTCACTCTAGGTTTAGAGCTCTACCCACTCTATCACCTCATTGCCCTAATGCTTTAAATGCATAAAATAAAATGTGCATGTGGAAATACAGCTATCAACATATTAAAATCCAAATTCACAGACCCTAGATCAAGGCCTCCTGGTGCTAAAATTTACAAAGGAGCAAACAAAAAAAGTTCCTTTTTTATTTATGGAGAAACCAAGGCTTGGGAACTTCAGTGTCTTTCCCATGGTAAGGTGGCTCGTAAGGGCAGAACTTGGCCTTGAACTTAAGTCTGTCTTATTTCTGTTGCCATTCTATCTGGCTGCCTGCTAGAAATTTCTATTAATGTCACTTCTGTGATTTGTCCTTGTAATGAGAATTGTTGTGCAAGGTGATGCAAGATTCTGAAATGCTTCCTGGAACTGAGAAAGATTAAATGGCATTTAGTCTAGTTTGGCTCTTCAGTGAATTTTGTTATATTTGATTTTAATTCTATTGTATATCATATTATAGTTAACCATTATCACTTAGCTCTAACCTTAATGGTTGCCCATACTCTATCCAAAAATAGTCTACATGTCGACTGTCTTTTAGAAAGAATAATTGATTGGTTAGAAGAAAATTCTCTTCGTTGACCAAAAGAGATGGCAGAGAACTTATTGCCTAAAACATAAGGATCATGAAAATTGGAGGTGCTGCAAACCTGCTTCAAACCCTACTGTCCTCTGGAATACTAAACTCTTAAATAACAATAATAACAACCAAGCTCATGTAAAGCTTTAATACTGACTGATGTATAGTTTAGCACAGGTAGCTATTTAATAAATGTTTACTGAGTAGAATTAAATATTTTCTCCATAGCAGCAACATCAAGACAGAATGGAATCACAGAATTATGGAACCTTAAGATGTTAGGTTACGAAGGAATGTGAAGGGATCAGCTAATCTAGGTATTCTTAATTATAGGGCTGTAAACTTTCAAACAAACGATATAAATATGCATACATAAATACATAAATATGTATGTATTTATATACAAAAATATAAAACCAACTTATTGAAATAGTCATCTATTGATCAATCAACTAACTGATGACTATACGGCAATATAATGATATTGATCTAGCATATATATGGATACATATGATCAATATAATGATATTGAGTACAGTACAATATAATTTGTATACAATAAATATAGTTCAATCCCTTGGACTCTTTTATTTTATGTATTGAAAAAATGATTTTTTAGAAGGGATTCATGATACAAAAAAGAACTAAGAGCCTTATCCAGTTTAACCCCTTCATTTGAGATGTGAGGAAATTGAGATCCTGAGAAGTTAATTGACTTGCTAAAGATCACACAATCATTTGTGACCGGGCTCCTGGTCTCTTAATTCCTAAGCATGTGTTCTTTTTCTTATAATATCGGAGCCAAGGACTCAGAGTTAATTCTGTCATCGTGCCATGATGAAACATGAAGCTTCTGGGCCAATCTCTAACGTGTAGGATGAAGAAATATAACATTAAAGAATTTAACATCATCCTCCAAAACAAGCCAGCATTTATCTTGATAATCCATGACTTCAATGAGAAGGCAGGCACACACACAAGAAGGGAATATAACTTGAAAAATATGGTTCTAGATTAGGAAATCAAAGCATCCAAAGCTCTGTAAATTACTTAAAAGCTTCACACCTGTTTCTATAGTTTCGTCGCTGATGGCTGGAAGGCTCTGGAGTGAGCACTAAGCGAGATCACAAAAAAATGAGATGAATTCCTAAAAATAAATACTTTAATAGAAAGGAAATTATAGGTTGTTAGGAAAGGAGTAATTTCATAATTATCTATCTGTGTGCATTCAGGTCATAGGCTAGTTAAAGCAAATGTAAAAATTACTACCCAATTAAAGAAAGGATAAGGACAAGAAGATCCTAAGCACAATCATAACTGTTCCTACCCAACCTGTTTAAACTAACATCTTAAATCTTAAAAAAAGAGACTGATAAAACGAAAGACATTGACTCTAATACTTCACAAAAGAAAGGATCTTTAAGAAAGCACAAAGTCCAACTTCTTCACTTAATAATTACCCTAAAACAAAAGTCAAAATGGCTCAGAAACCAGAACCCACCATGCCCAGTAATACTTAATCATCTTGCAAGGGAGATATAATCCAATTAAAGTGACAGTAATTCAGAGACCAAGCCCAACACTAAAACATGATACAGGAAGATGGTAGAAAATCATAAACAACATTACCTCAGGAAAAAAAAAAAAAAAACAGTGAAAATCAGAAGAGGGGTAAAAATTTCATAAAAAGCTTGGCATGAGATCCAACTATACCAAATTGCTCCAAGACCATTTATAGATGAAACTGGAAAGAGGACAACAAATAAATGGAAATTGGAACAGACTTGCCAGCATTTCTGTAGTGATCTATTTGAATCACAAATCCAGTGAAACTTCAACATTTAGACTCTAACACCTCAGACTTCAATGTGTTAGATGAGGAGGTGGAAATGGTGTTTAGGAAGATGAAGTCAGGAAGCGCGGCTAGACATGACAAAACTCAGACAAAATAAATCTGTGTAAGGAGTGACACAATGTTAACAACACTCTGGGAGTGATATTCAAAATATCTGAAAGGAGAAATTGAGAAAAAGAGAGAAAATATCAAATGTAGTATTACGCCCCCCAAAAATGATCAATAAGATACCCAACATCTCCTGACACCTTTAGAGGATGTTCTTATGTCCAAATGGAGGATGTGACTGAAGAAAATATGGGAAAAGGGGTGAAACATCTTTCATAAATGATTTTTTCAATCATCTTCTAAAATAAGATTGTGTCTAAAAGGATGCAACCGGCTGAAAGATGTAGAGAACATAAGATTTGATTCAATCCAAGTCAACGAGCATTCATTGAGCACCTATTATGTGCAGAGCATTGTTTTAGTCACTGAGAATGCAAGGATAAAAAGGAAATGATATCTGCAGGAGCTTACGCACTCCATATAAAGGCTATGATGTTTACACAGATGACTCAGCACAAAGTCTATACAATTTTTAAGAGGGATCAGATGCTGGAAAATAAGAAAAGTCCAGAAAGAGTGCCTGTGGAGTGGCACATGGGCTATGATTTGAAAGAAAAATGGCTAGTACCAATAACATGGAGCTGGATCGACTGCCCATGGGGTTATTCTATCAGCACAGAGATCATGGACAAATGATGGACAATGAGAGAGGCGGTTCAGACCACTTTTGGCGAAATCCCATCGTTCTTTCAACAATCTCAAGCAAATTGTAGCGGGTGGACTAGTCAAGTGCTGAGGGTGAATGACATATAAGAGGTCTCTCAAATTGTACTGATATTCTGATAGTCAACAGAAAATTTTAAAGTACTTATAATATAGCAGGCACTATGCTAAACACTAAGGGGATACAACTAAGACAAAACAGTTTCTGCCCTCAAGAAACTCACATTTAAAAGGGAGAAATAGGATGAAAAAAGTCTGCAACAGATAACAGACTAAATAACTAGAAGATAATTATAAAGGGTTACCAAAAATTATCAAATGAATTGGAGGCAGGTCTTGGGAATACCACTTTATAGAAGATTTATAGAATGATATGGACAAGAAATGCACGTAATGGGACAGCATGGATGGGATGGAATCTGAATACATTGGAAGTCAGGAAGCTCTGAATTCAAATTGTGCCTTTGACACTATCTATGTGATACTAAGAAAGTTACTTTACCAATCTATGCCTCAGTTTCCCCCTTGGTAAAGTAAGAGATGTAGACCTGATGGTCTCTAAGGTGTCTTTCACTTCTCAATCTAGGATCTTATGATGAGTTTTAGTTGAGGAACTACACCCATGATTTAGAGCCCATCCATTAGAATCCATCAAATATTATAGTCTACTGAAGTACTACAAAGCTAGAGAGCTCTGTGAATTCATGGAGACTTCTGAAGGAGATGGTACTTGAACCCAGCCTTGTAGGAGGGACTGACTGGATCTGAAGGAGGAGAGGAGAGAAGCTGGGACACAGACACAGAAACACTCATATCCTTCTATTATCCATTTGCCTGTGGACTATGACAACAGCAGCAGTGGCTGCAGTGGGCTGATGCCTTCTCAGCTGAGCAGCTCCACGGCCCCGGGACATCAACTTTTCATTTGTGCATGATGTTCTCATCTACAAGAAAGAGCACACTTGCTCCTTTCATTTCCCCCACCCCCAGCCCGTGTTCCAGCTCCCTCTGTGGGCTGAAGTTGCCTCTGTAATATGTGAAGTCTTCTCTTACTCATTTTTTGCTAACAAATAATTTTTAATTAGCATGTTCTTTAAGGATATTGAAGTGGGTTATTAACCAGGTGCAACTTTAGAAAAAGAAATGGGAAAAAAAATTAATCTCTCTGTGTGTATATGTACATATATATGGCAGTGGGTGAAGAAAGAGAGGAAAGGGGAGAAAGAAGGGAAGAAGAAACAGAGACAAAAAAAGATAGAGACTGAGGAAGGAGGGAGGTAAAGGGGAGAGGAGGAGAGAAAAGAGGGAGAGAAAGAGAGAGAAGGGGAAGAAAAAGAGAGGAGAGAAGATGAGAGAAAGAAAAGGAGAGAAAGGAAGAAAATAAGATGGGGAAGAGAAGAAGAGAGAAAGAGAGACAGAGACATACACAGAGAGTATGAGACAGAGACACCGAGAGAGACGGAAAGAGAAAAAGAGAGAGACAGAGATAGAGATTGAGGGGCTTAATTGGCATTAGTCAACATTTAAGCCAAATCCCATCAAGCTACATTTTTAAGCCCTGACTCAACTAAAGATACCACAGGGCAGAAAGAAAGGAGTGGGACTGATCTATTAGTCACTTATGAAACTTACCAGTTCTTTGCCCGCATTAGTTCCAGTAAAATATTCAAGGGAATATTCAAAGTCAAAAATAGAATGCCATATTCTATCTCTGTATATTATCAAATGAGGCAGGGTGATGCAATGGAAAGAAATATGGCTTTCTGTGGAGGAGCAGATATATGGAAATACAGAGAGCCAGAGATGAAAGATGAATAGCTGAATGGATGGATAGACAGACAATCACTTAAAGTTATAAACACCGTCCTCCTGGTAAGATGAGCAGTACATTTATAGAGACAGAAACTGAGTCTCACGGCACTGAAATTACAAGGGCCCCCAGCATAGATGGGGAAGCCAATGTTATGGTTTATAATACAATGCTTTTTTCAACATATACTCCATAAAGCCTTAGTTCCCTCACCTGTAAAATGAGGGGCAGATGAGCCCTAAGCTTGTGACCCAATAGCCCTGGTCCCCCAGGGGCGGGCAACCCTGCTCCTGCCACTCCCTCATTGGACGGCTCTGAGTGACCTTGACCTTCCACTTCCTTAATATACAAAACGGGGATAAAAAAATCTGCTCTATTGACCTCAAAGGGTAACGTGAAGAACAAATCAGTGGGTTCAAATCCGGCAATGACATTAAATGCTCTTATGAACTCGGATGAGCTGTTTGCTCAGCTTTAGTTTCAATTTGCTCAACTACAATATGGGAATAATATTAACAGGAGCTGACATTCATGGAGCGTTTGGAGGAACACTCATAGTACAGAATGCTTTGTCCATATAATCTTGGTCGATTAGCCTCGTCAGCCCTGGGAAGAACACTTAGCGGGTCCGAGAACTGGGGCTGGAAGGGACCTTGGACACATCTAGGAAACTGAGGTCCAGCAGGGGTAAATGACTTGGTTCTCTGTTTGTGGATCCAGAGCTACTCCAACCACTTAATAAATACATGATGTTGGTTACAAGAAGGAGGAAGAGGGGGAATGGAAGGGGAAATGTGCGCCCTGCCAAAGTACCGCAACCCCATCACATCGACATCTCAAAGGATACTGGACATTTCTCTCCTGGACACAACGTCCCCCAAGAGAGTCCGAGTGGGAGAGAACAGGATCACATACACAAATCTACCTGGGCAACCACAAACAAATCACTTAACTGCCTGGGGCCTCAGTTGGACCACGAGGACCCTGCCACGATCCCAAGTGATCCAGGGACAATTTCCTCTGGGCAACCATTCTGAATGCAGAATGAAACACTTAACAAATTTTTTGTGTGTGTGTGTACACATATAAACATGCACACAAATATATGTAAACATGCACGTATACATACACACATGTATATATACATAAGCACAATCTATGAAAACATACAATGTGTGTGCATGCAAAATACATTAGAACATATCTATATACATACATGCAATACAAACACAATCATATGTAAAATGCACACATGTATGGAAACAAGGATACATGAAATCTACAATGCATGTATGTAATACAAACATATACATAAACATGCACGGGGCATATTTGAGCATGCACATGTACATGCATGTGCACACATAAACACTCACATAACTATATGTAAATATGTCTTTATACAGCTATGCACATGTGTGTGTGTGAATAAGCATGCAAACATAATATAAGCAGACACAAATATATGGAAATATGTATACATACACACATCTCTCTCTCTCTCTCTGTCTCATTAATGGCTTAAATTTGGTGACTGTGATCATTTCTACAGAAAGCTGGGAGTCCTCGTGGAATGAAAATCGTACTTTATCTCACTATATTTCAAGTGTCTTTGCCAGTAGATAAAGAGCTGAATAGGAAGGTAGGAAGATCCAAGTTCAAACGGAGTCTCAAACCTTTACTAGCTGGGTGACTCTGGGAAAATCACAGAACCTTAATTGTTCCATCTGTAAAATGGGGATAATAATAGTCCCTCCCTCCTGAGGTATTTGGGGTTTTTTGGTCATTGTTGTTTGTTTTATTTTTGGTCTGACAATCAGGGTTAAGTGACTTGCCCAGGTTCACGGTCTCTGAGGCCAGATTTAGACTTGGGTCCCCTGGACACAGAGCCCATGCTCTATCCCAGGACGTACCCAGCTGCCCTTTTCTAGGGTGATTGTAGAATATACACTTCTTAACACTTAGTTGTGCAGCAGCTTGTACTTGATAAATGCCAAGTTCCTTCCTCTGCACTTGACCCACCATAAGTGCCCAGATGTCATCTAAGTCGGGTACACAGATGCTATTGTTCTAGGTATCTCCTCGCTTTCTCAGCCAAACTCCTGAAAAACGTCTCTCCACTCTCTGCCTCCACACAGTTACCAAAGTAATTTTCCTTCGGTGGAGCTGACCATGTGACTCTCCTACTCAATTAACTCAAGTGACTTTCTATTGCTTCCAGGATCAAATATAAACTGCTCTGTTCAGACTGTGAAGCCGTCCATGCCGTGGCAGCCCCGATTTCTCCTTCCGGTCTCCGGTGGCCATTAGTGGCCTTCCTGACACACAAGCCCCGCTCTCCCACCTCGGAACCTTCACATCAATTGTGTCACATACTTGGAATATACCCCTCCTTTCAAGCTCTCCATTGGCTGCCCCATTCCTCCCTTTCTCATCTCCCATTACACTCTCCTCTACCGCCTCGGTGGTCGAGGGCTTTTGGCCAGCCAGCTTTCCTCAATCATGACCTTCCATCTCTCACTTCCACTGTCCATCTTCCCAGCCTGGGATGCTCACCTCCTCGTCTCCCCTGTCTGCTATCTCAGCTTCCTTCAACTCTCACTGAGGTCTCCCTCAGCATAACCTCAACATCTTCCCTCTGAGAGAATTCTCATTTTATCATGCATATCTTTTAATTTTGTCTTATTTCCCCGTGACTGTGAGGTCCCCTGAGAGTCTTTCTTTGGTATCCCAGAATTCCACGCCGTAACTCAGCACCCAGTAAGTGCTTAAGAAATACAGATCGGTGGAATGATATACAATAAACATGACTATTTTTTTTTTTGAACTTTTAAGAGCTTTCACCTAGCTAGCTTGAAGACAGAGGCCTCTTTACCATTCCATATATCTCCTTTTCAAACATAATTTCAGAATACGTTTTAGAGTAAAAAGAAAAAAAAAATCTAAACTATATTTTTTCTAGTTACAGGGCTAACTTAGAGGAGAATTCTGAGAAGAATGGGTTTTATAGTGACCTAAGATTCAATCCAACCTAACACAGCCTGAACCAATATAATAAAAGTATAGAATTCCTTGTCATCCATAAAGAAGTCTTCTCTTAATTGTACATGTTTAACCTATATCAGATTGCTTGCTGTCTGGGGGAATAGGGGAGAGGGAGAGAAAAAAATTTGGAACACAAGATTTTGCAAGGGTGAATGTTGAAAATTATCTATGCATATATTTTGAAAAAAAAAAACTTAATTTAAAAGAAAAAAAATTAAAAAGAATTCTTTTATTTGGACTCTGTGGGATGACATCTAACTGTAGAATATGTCTTAGGGGAGCAGGTTTCCCTGTTTTACATGTGATATTCAGTAAAACCCAAAACAAAGCTATCTCCGCAAAATACATATCTCCTAGAATCATTTATCATTTTATACTCTTGAAGTGGATATGGCCTTTTGAGGTGTTCTCAAGACTGCTTCTGCTAAAAAAAAAAAAAAAAAAGGCAAATATCTATCCATCTATCTGCTTTCTCACTGCTATAAAATCCCTAGGAAAAGGGTTTACGCATATTTCAAAGGCATCTTTGATGAGATCCAGAGCTGGCTTTCTCTAATGATTCAACTATCCATGATCTTTGCAATTCTTTAGGAATTCTTCAGTGTTCCCATTTTACTGGCTATTATAAAATTCTACCACTTAAAAACCAATGTTCTCCATTAATACTACAGACTTATGAATCATAGATGACTCCAATCCTTTGAAAAGTATCCGAATCACAAAGTAGTCAAAGGGCAATAGAAAGGATGATGACGCAAAATGATTTTCTCATGAAAAGAGGCACCAAAGATATTCCTGAGGACGTGTATAACCAGTGAAGGAATTGAGCTTGTTATGGAAACTACTCATGGTCCGGTGGCAACCTCTCAATGTTAAATATTTGGGGAAAAATTCTAGCATTTCTAGTGGACCCTTTAAGGAGGACTTCTGCACAGGAAGCCTGAAGAATGGAAAGGTGGGAAGGGGCTGCAATTTTCATAGCAGATATCCCATAGGTGTAGGGCTAAAGGACTCCTTAAAGGTCAACAAATTACAGATGAGAAAACTGAGGCACAGAGAGGAGAGATGGCTCTAATTCTAGGGTTGCCAACAAAGTGGGAACACGAGTGAAATCACGGCTCTGTGGAAGAGTGGGAAGGTATACCAAGTCAATTTCCCCTCCTCCCTCAACCCATTCAAAGGACGGCTGTCTAACTGTTTTATGAAGGAATGGATGTTCTTGTTCCTCCTCACTGTAGAGCTGTTTATGATTTAGTGGAGAATGTATCAGTCAGGAAACATTTGACTGTGATAAAGTTGTGTTTTGCAAGAATTTGATGAATAACAGGTCCTTATCAGCTAGTAATTGCTACCATAAATTCAACAGAAAATTTTCCTCCTCTCTCCCCCTTCACAGGACAGGTCCCAAAGAGAAAGAAGTTCGCTGGTCAGCCCTGAGGCTGATTGCGCTAGGGATATGGAGAGTCATCATTAAGCTATCTAGTGAGAGAACGGAATCGGGAACGATTGGACAAAAACCTTTATTCTCTTTTTTTCTGCCTCATTTTGATCAAAGAATATTCTGGTAAGGTAGGAAGCCACTGGGTCTCGCTTCCACGAGTGCCCAGGCATAAAATCAGGCAGCTGCAAGATACAGAGGTATTTGAGTAACCCAAGTGAAGACTAATCTGAAAAAGGGTGACCCTATTATCTGACTCCATTAAAATGTGAACTCCATGCGAATAGAGACTTTCTCTAGATCCCTAGTGCTTCGCACAGTGTCTGGTACATAGAAAGCACTTAATAAATGTTTATTGACTCAGTCAAAAGTGAGGTAACATATGTAAAGAATATTGCAGATTTTTAAATGCCAAAGAAATCCTAGCTCTTATTATGCTAGCTGTTCATTGGTCTACTTCCAGATTCACCATGTCCAATTCATTTTCTACCCGATGGCCAAAATATTCCTTTTACAATGCAGGCCTGACATGTTACTCCCCTCTTCAAAATCCATCGCTGGCTCCCCTTTGCTTCTAACACAAATATCAAATGAGAAAATATTTCTAATATGCTCAGCACAGTTCCTGGCATATTGTAGGTACTTGGTTAAAGCTTATTGTCTCTTCTTTCTTTCTAACACGAGTTTTTTATGGGGTCTGAACTTTTAAAAAATATTTTTATTGTAGTTCAATATAATTAGTATAATTAGGAACCTTTTGTTCTTGCAAAGCTTAACTCAGGTGTTACCATAGATACATAAATTAGTACAACACAACTGAAAAGGAAAAGGAATTATGCAATGTGCACACAATTGCAAGACCTCTTAGGAGTTGGTCATTTAAATATTATGAAGTTCACAAGCAATGAGTCATAAAGTTAAGAAAACTCAAGTTTACTTGACCCTTCCTAGTTCAGATGAATGGGGGTTGGGGATCAGGAAGTCTGTTATATGTAAAAATATATAATATTATATATTAAATGATCATAATACATATTATATCACATCACTATGGCTATTGTTATATTATATATCACTATTTTATTAAGATCTATAATGCTGAACACAAAATAAAGTATTATTCCTTCCCAGTACCTCTTATTTACTGCTAAACAAATATTTCTTTAAAAACATATGGCTTTCATCAACAGATCAAGATTCATTTACAATTAGCAGCATGCTTTTGAAAACAAGCAATTGATGGACTAACATCCTTAAAAACAATTTAATTCTTCTGAGAACTCTCTGTCTCTCTCTCTCAAAAAAGAAAAAAAAAAATTATTTCCCCCCTGGGTACCAATTGCCCTAGTCCAGAAACACTATCCAATAAGGGAGCACTCTGAGTTCTTTACCCTTTGGGAGCTTACATTCTAGTTGGGAAAACTAAAATAAAATACATCCTGACCCTAGGAAGGTGAGCTGGGAAGACAGGGACTGAGACACACACACAACTCTCCAGCCCAAGCCTCTCCATCTAGTTTACATCCTTCTGCTTGACAAAGAGAACCTGGCCCTGTATTCCACATTCTGATTTAAGGGTGGCTGAACGAACGAGGCGTCACTGTCCTGTCATTGATGAGATTTGACATTTACATTCCAGTTATAGAAAATGCACAATTAGCTGCCTATGTGCTATCTCAGCTGGATTATTAGCGCTAGGTCAATTTTTTCCCCCTCTCTCTACCTCCCTGGGTTTTTCCCTTCAGTTCAATCATTCACAATGCCCAGTTAACAGTGTTCAGGGGAATTCAACTTCATTTGAGCATCATTTTAATAAGGAAGCTCAATAATGTAAAGCGTATCCTAATCAAACACAAATTACTCCTCAGTTATTGGCTCTCGTGGCTGTTCCATTCAACTACGGCCCTCTTCCGTGAGTGCAAATGACATAAAGGACGGCACCTATTTACGGGATCCCAAAGCCCATAGCCTCACTCATTAGTAGTTTTCTAGGGAGGGAGGGACGTGTATAGTTTGAATATAGTGGTCCTTGAGTCTTGGTTCAAAGAACATAAAAGATGTCACATTATCTGAATCCTAGAATTTCCCAACAGGAAGGGACTTCAAAGACCATCCTTTATATCAATGAAGATGACATCAGATCTCCATTTTGAAAAACTTGGGGTTTCTGTTGCTATCAGATTTCAAACAAGCAAACAAGGATAAATATGAGACAGAAAACATTCTGCTCCGGCAGATTTCAAAGAAACCTGGAAAGACTTAAATGAACTGATGCTGAAGGAAGTGAACAGAATTCGAACACCATCATACACAGAGAAGATCCACTATAATAGACTTAGCTTTTTGCAGCATTACAGGGATCCAAAACAATTCTAATTGACTTGGGATGGAAAATGCCATCAGCTTCCAGAGAAAGAACTATGGAGATTGAATGCAGATTGAAACATACTATTTTCACCTAAAAAAAAAAATTCTTTCTCATGGATTTCTCCTTTTATTCTGATTTTTCTTTCACAACATGATCAACATGGAAATATGTTTAAAATGATTGTACATGTATAATTTTTTTATAATAACTTTTTATTGACAGAATCCATGCCAGGGTAATTTTTTTACAACATTATCCCTTGCACTCGCTTCTGTTCCTACCACCCTCCCCTAGATGGCAAGCAGTCCTATATTATGTTAAATAGTATATGTATAATCTATATCAGATCGCTTGCTGTCTTGGGAAGGGACAGGAAGGAAGGAGAAAAATTTGGAATTCCAAATTTTATAAAAATGAAAATGGACACAACCCCAATTGCCCACAAAAAAGAAAGAAAAATGAACGTTGAAAACTATCTTTACATGTAATTGGAAAAAAATAAAATGTTATTAAGTAAAATTTAAAAAAAAAAAAGGAAAAGAAAACATTCTGCTCCTTTCAAAGTGGACACTGGGGAAATAGGAGGGCAAATATTTGACTACAAAGTTAAAACTACTGAAAATGGCAACAGCATGTAAGATTTATTTTTTCCCTGGTTTTATCTGAATTGAAATTTACTTTAGCATTGTGTTGCTGTTTTTTGCATTCAACATATTTCATATGTATATTTTTTCCAGTAGCATGTAAGATTTACAGGACTTTAAAATACTCCACATTTCTTGTAAGTCTCATTTGCCATTTCCAAGAAGGATTTACCAATTCTTCATAATTACATCTATCAATGTTTCTACCTATTTAAAAAATACAGAATAAACTTTCTTCTATCTGACTCAAAAAAAAAAAATTGCATTTATCTCTCTCTTGTCTGTTGCACAGCCAAGTTAAAGCTGAAAGTGGCCTTGAAGGCCATTGAGTTCAATCTTCTTATTTCAAAGATAAGGAAACTTGAGTATCAGAGAGATTAAATGGCTTGCCCAAGATCACATAATGGGTTAAAAAAAAAGTGTCAGAATAGGGATCTGAACTCAGGTCTCCCCGGCTCAAAGTTCAACCCTCTATCTATGTTGCCTCTATGTTTTTATCATCTCCCACTCACTGTGACTGCACTGATTATTTTAGTGTCCTTAAGGCTCCACCATAAACTCTATGGACTAACAGTTATCCAAGACCCTGGTGCCATAATAAAAGCCCCAAAGTCCAGAGCTTCCTTCCAATGAGTCTATTATCTCTCCACGATTGGGCCTGGCCAGCACAGAAACACTTCAATAAACTGACCTTTTTATTGACACATAAACATCCCAACCCAGAGCAGGGGAGGCCACCATGGGTATTTGGGGGTCCTCCCTTTTCGAACAAGGAGAGAAGAAACTCCCCAATTTTTTTATAACTATTGCTTCCCTTCCCCTGGTTATCACTCCCTATCCCCCAAATCCACTTTTTTCTTCTTTCCTGAGGAGATTGTCCTTTCTAATAAATGCTAATATTTCCCCAAATCCGAACTGGAGTCCCCAACTTTCTCCTTCTTATTCCTGTCACATACATTTTGAACTCTGTTTACAGAGCTCCCCCATCTTTCTAAATAAATAAACAAGAAGTTCTGAAACATACACATTTTAAAGATTACTTTGTGCACACCAAGTTTTCCCCAGATGTTTTACATTTCGAATTTCTCAATAAATGAATAACACACTAAAAAAGCAAACACGAGCTGACAGTATTTAGTCTAAGTTTTTTAAATGGCATAACATCTGTAGCTAAAAACAATTTTCAATAACTAAATTTAACTATCAGCAGTATTAAGGAATTCAAAACGAGCTTTCGTGGGATCCAGCTGTGAGGTTTTACAATGTGGTCTTTAGGTTTCTTTTGAATTGTTTGCTGTTTTTACCAGCTCCACTGCAGCAACAACTCCTTTCTCGTCCCTTCTAGAGTTTTATATATATTCATGTGACAAACCCATGATCTCAGTTAACTGCCACAAGAGCTCATTAACAGTCACACAGTCAGATCGGCAGGCTTTGAAACAGTGCCAGGATGGGGGTTGGGGTGGGATGAAGTTGGGGAGGGGGGGGGCAAATCCAGCAAATGGCTCTCTGGCCTTTCTGCTTCTAACCCCAAATCTGTGAGCCCCTCCACCCCAAAAGACTACTGCTCCCTTCAAAATTTCTGATCTGCTTTATAAATGCCTAATGTTCCCTCATTAAGCCCCAAACTATGGCACATTCTTATGTAATACTCCATCCCCTTCTCCTGGTGTTGGCTTGTGAAATCTCTTTAATTAAAAAAGCTAAAAGAACTCTAAATCTGGATGGCAGACTCATTTCCAGGGCATTCAAGCTTGGCGTCTAATTTTAAAACTCTGACAGGATACATGTAAATTTATGCAAGTTTCATAAAAGTCACAATTTCCTCCTTGAATTCAAGCTAAAGAAAATGCCTTCAAGCTTTTTGTGTGCACGCTGTTGTTTGTTTTCCTAGGAAACTCATTCTGCCCATTGTGCTGGAGAGAGTATTTCTTCAGGAGATCCAGTGTCAGCTCCCATCAGCTCACTGAGCACGAAGGAGTTAAATTTCACCACTATTGATCTCGAGACCCTTTGATCACTATTTATGACTCTCAAACCCAGATAGGGGGAGGGGGAGAGAAGGGAAATATTATCATGCAAATGATTTCGGTTGACAGTAATTAAGAAATTATATGTTAAGAAAATCAGTAATTGTTCACATGAGTCATTAATGTGTTTTCATTCTTTGTGAAACTTTCTGGCCCGCCCTTCCTTTTTTTGCTTTAAACAAGCAAGCACTGGAAAATATGCATAGTATTTGGAACAAGGGGAATGACAGATTAATTCAGAGTTTGCTGCTCAACATTTGGAAGAGCAGCTTATGGAAAAGTCAAGCCCTCTTCCTCTGCTTCCATTGTTGCCATGCTCGCCCCAAGGTCCGGTTCTAGCATGGCGGCCTTGTCCGGGCGGCCGGAGGTGCGCCCGGCTAAGTCTGGAAGGAGATCGGAAACGAGCCCACAAAATGGTGACTTGCATTTCCAACTCCCTGCAAGCTGGGATTATCCCATCTGGGTTATCACTGGACAGAACCACGGCAATGTTGGAACCATGGTCAATGGGAAAGACTTGACTGCTCCGCTCAAGACAATGACCCAAGACCATTCCAGAGGGCCTATGATGAAAAATGCTCCAGAGAAGGAACTGGTGACATGTGAAGACAGATCAAGGACTTAAAAAAAAAAAAACAAAAAAAACCTTATTTTTTTTTGAGGGGGGAGTCTTTATTTGTTTTGTTTTGTTTTTGCTGAGGCAATTGGGGTTAAGTGACTTGCCCAAGGTCACACAGCTAGGAAGTGTTAAGTGTCTGAGGCCACATTTGAACTCAGGTCCTTCTGACTTCAAGGCTGGTGCTCTATCCACTGTAGCAACTAGTTGTCCCCTGAGTCTGTGATTTCTTTTGCAACATAACTAATAGGGGAAATATGCTGTAAAATGGGAAATATTCATGTGACTTCACATGAATATTCAATAACAAAGTACTTGTCTTCTTAAAGAAGGAAGGAGAGAATTTGGAATGAAAAAAATTTAATGATATTTTTTCTTTTCTTTTTTTAATTAAAGCTTTTTATTTTCAAAACATATGCGTGGATAATTTTTCAACATTAACCCTTGCAAAACCTTGTGTTCCAATTTTCCAACTCCTCCCCTAGATGGCAAGTAGTCCAATATATGTTAAACATGGTAGAAATATATGTGAAATCCAATAGATGCCTATAATTATACAATTAAATGATATTTTTATATGTAATTGGAAAATATAAAAAAAATAAATAAAAATATATTAAAAATGCAAAAGACAATGGGACGCCTCCAGTCCAGTCACTGAATCCGAGAGTTGCTGAGTGTTTGGTGGAAGTTGTTTTTTTGAGGGAAGAGAATTGTTTTAAATGAATAATAAAGGCATAAAAGTGTGTGTGTGTGAGCACACGCGACAGGGTCCCAGCTAACTAGTGTACTTAATGAACTTAGGTAAAGCTCACAAACAGCCTGCCTAGAAAAGAGCATGAACCAAAATTACATTTATTTGTATAGCCAGAAAGTTTCAAGTGCTGACATGCACCGAATGACATGTGATACATAATAATACTCTTAAAGCAGTTCTGACATAATATCTCCCGAGGCCTAATAACCGCAAATGATTGCGTTAGTTAGGAACTAGCCAGAAGCAAGAGACATGCACGTAAAAGTAGCCTTCGCCATAAATACCTCGACGATACTTTATGTCCCTCCGTAAAAGTTAAAGGAGTCCCCTAATAATTAACAACCCCGACCCCACGTTTGTTACCACTGGAGGCCGGTCGGGCAAGGTGCTTTCTGGGTCCCCCAGCTCCCAGTGCTGTAAATTATTCAGGCACCAAGAGGCATTAAGGAGGAATAATAGCGATTGAAACGAAGCTGACGTAATTCCCGATCAACAGCCATTGGAAAATATTACAGTGTTGTCTTCTTTGGGGGAGTGGATTTAATCAGAGAATGCGGCCATATTCTACCCATCTACTATTTCTTGGGATTTCCATTGAACTAACATTGGGAATGCGGGCACTCGAGCCGGCTGCAAAGTGCTATTCACAATCCTTGCCGATGCCGACACCTCCGGGGAACCCAACAATGTAAATTTGGAATTCTGATTGATGGAGAACGCTCCCGGGACAAAGCTCCCCAGCCTGGGCGCCCCCGGTGGTCCGGGCAGGGGCTGAAATGTGAGCCTCATGTAGCCAGGATGCCTTCAAGAATACATATCACAAAGATGGCTAAAGAAAACAGCCCAGAATTACTTCATTGTCACATCTCACAGAACCTGGAGATTCAGCAGAAATTTGACAGCTGTCCTAACAATCGTGAACCGGGCCGCTGATGGCTCTGGGTGAAATGCACATCCAGGCACACGTCAGGAAGCAAATATTTGGGGACGGGGAGGAGAAAACCTGCTGTCTCTTATTAATGGGAAGCGTCGGCAATTCAATTTGAGCCAACGAGGAGCGTTTTTATTAAGAGAGCTGTTAAGCAGTGTACTGGAAGGAGTGTCAGATTCTGAGTGGGGAAGAACTGAGTGCAAAGCTTGCAGCAGACACTAGACGATGACCACAGACAGTCTCTGCACTTTTATTGGCTTGTTTTTCATCTGTAAAAGGGAGCTAAGGGCCACATCCACCTCCCAGAGTCACAGGGAGCTATTAATGTTGCGAATCCTAAAGCACTACATCAATAGTAGCTATAACAATATTATTAAGCTCAACACAAGCTCTTTGAGATCAGGGACCGTCTCTTGCCTTCTTGTAGTCCCAGAATTTAGCACAGTGCTTGGAACACAGTAGGTGCTTCATAAGTGCTTGGTGACTTGGCAGGGAAGGGACAAGAGAGTTCAATGATATTTAAGAGGTTTTAGTAAGAGCACAGTGAGGGAGTTCCCTCAGCCAAGGCAACTCTATTCTGTCTTGGCAACTAGAGCTGCCTCGGACAACTGGGAAGTGAAATGACTTGTGCAGGATCACTCGGCCAACCTCAGAGGCAGGACTCAAATCCAGGGCTCCTCGGTTCCAAAGCCAACTGTCGATCCTCTACGCCACGCAAAGGCACAAATGAAACAGTCCCCGTACTCTCCAAGCTTCTGTGAGGAAAGAAGACGGACGAACGGGGTCATCGGCAAACATTTATTAAGCTCTGCTTGTGTGCCGGACACTGTTCGGCACTGGGATCACAGGACAAACTCATTTATTATTATTGCTACTATTGTTATGGCAGCTAAGGTTTCCGAAGGACTTTGAGACTGGCAAAATGCCTTACTTATATTATCTCTGAGCTCACGATAATCCTAGGATTAGGATCTTTGTTGAACAGATAAAGAAACTGAGGATGAGAGCAGTCTAGTGGTATAGGTGATTATATATAGAGAGTGATAGGTCACAAAGCTAATTAAGAGGCTGAAGCAGAATTTGAATTCAGGTCTTTCTTCTCCAGTGGATTAAGGCAGACCAAGGTTAATGATTTGACGAGGGTCACAAACTACTAACGGTCTGAGACCCATTCCTGATTCCAAGCCCAGGGGTCTACCCTTTCAGCCACTTAAATGCCTCTTTCCCATTTTACAGATGAAGAAATTATGTTTCACTGAGGATAAGGGATCTGTCACAATAATAATAATATAGAACAGTATAATATAATATAATATAATATAGTATAGTATAATATAATATAATGTAGTATAGTATAATATGATATAATGTAGTATAGTATAATGTAATACAGTATAGCATAATATAATATAGTATATGTAATATAATATAATATAGTATAGTATAGTATAATATAATACAGTATAGCATAATATGACATAATGTAGTATAATATAATATAGTATAGTATAATATATATAATATAGTATAGTATAGCATAATATGACATAATGTAGTATAATATAATATAGTATAGTATAATATAATATAATGTAGTATAGTGTAATATGATATAATGTAGTATAGCATAATATAATATAGTATAGTATAATATAATATAATGTAGTATAGTGTAATATGATATAATGTAGTATAGTATAATATAATATAGTATAGTATAATATAATATAGTATAGCATAATATAATATAGTATATGTAATATAATATAATATAATATAGTATAGTATAATATAGTATAAAATAATATAATATAATAACAAAACAATGATGGTGGTGGTGATGATTGATATTTATGTTGCACCTTAAGTTCTTAATAATGGGATAGGTATTACAATATCACCCCCATTTTAAAGTTGAAGAAACTGAGGGATAAAATGCAAAAGTACCTCTGGTTACATAACTGGTAAGTCTCAGAGCTTCCACGGAACCATAGAGAACTTCTCTGTTGGCCTCCAAAGTCCCCTATTCTTTCCCTTCTCTCAAAGTATCTCAGTTTCCAAACTAGACCCATGTACCCAAATTCTTTTTGACTGGTCACCTCTTGTGGACATAAAATTCTCTGTAAATAAACTGAGGAGAGATCCCCAAAGAGAGCTAGAAGCCATTCTGTACCGGCATGGAGGCCGGAGAAAATTCATTGAATCCAAAGAGTCGGACCCTTTGGGGTGGGCAGGAAGTGAGTATTAAAAAAGGATGGTTGGATTTGATGTTGCCACTGTGACTTCATGTCCTTCAAGCCCAAAGTTAATTTTAAAGCCGTTCAGTCAACTATTGATTATCTGTACCAACAGAAAGAAGACAAGGATAAGAGAAAAATGCAGACAATCCAGTATCTTTATTTTCCCCCACTGGCTCCTCTCCTTCCTTCAAAATGGGTTCTTTCCAAAGGCCTCGTGAAGAGCAGCAGAATGGGTTTCATTTTCTCCTCTTTTCTTCAAGGCAATCCTTTGGTGGAGATATTAAAGTGCTGGGATACAACCTAAGGAAGTGGCAAGGGCTGAAGGGGGGGCAGAGCCCAGGGAAAGGAATCCAGAGGAAGTCAAAGGGCCTAGAGAGTCTATATGTGCCTCCCCTCCCTCCCCCTTTCCCTGGATAATTTGCATTTTTTGCTTCTTGTGACTGGGCAATAAAAAACTGGCTGCATTCTTGCAAAAAAAAAAAAAATGAATTTGAATACTTCTTGTACAGCAAAAAGATTATTTTTAGACTCCAGAATTCTTCCACAGAATGAATCTTCCTAAATTACCTCCAGGGGTTAACTATCTAGCCACTCCTTTAAAATACTCTTTCAAAATAAGATAAATGGCTTTCTTTGGCATTTTTACTGATACAAATGTATTTTATCTCCGTTTGCCACACACAACTTGCTTTCTCTAAATAGCCTGTTGTGAACATTATCAGGGAATTTTGCTCAGTGTACAAATATTTTATGTATTACAATGAGTGACAGAATGCAAAACTTGCAAATATTTATTTTTAGACGTATGGGAAAAGAAGCAATTAGAGCCAAAAATGTGAAGAATGAAGAATTCACTTAACAGAAGTGATTACATTTGGGCATGCAAATGGTTTTAATATCAACCTTTTATTCCGAGGCTACAAAAAACTATTAGGAAATATCACTTGCAGGAAAAAAAAAAAAAAAAGAAAGAAAAAAAAAGAAAATATTTTTTCCCCAACTGCAATAATTCAATCGCTCTAAACAACATCTGGGGGTCATTAATAACTTACTTTGCAGTTGGATTAGTCAAATTACCAAAAAAGATCTGCCTCAAAATTCCAAATATTTCCATTTCTGAAAAAAGTCAACCCCGAGATTTATATTTAGATTTATGAATACAGTATGTACTACTCCAGTGAGTCTATAAAAGTGAGTTTGTGTGTGATGCACACACACACACACACACACACACACACATACACACACACTCTATTATATATTAATCATAACTTCCCCTTTAGCAATGTCCTGTTTTTGTTTTGAGGAAGTTTAAAATCGCAATACTGAGCTAAGTCTGTATACCGGGCGCCTTGTATATAATTTGCATATTTTTCAGACTGGTGAGGATACAACCATAAGCAGCATCTGAGAAGGTTCCAGATTCCACGCTACTACAAAGCCTTTCGTGGCCTCATAACACATTTTGAGAACATGCATAATGCTCACATATTTCAGACTCGAGATGAAAGCAATAACAAATATCTCTGCTGCAAAACCCACCACATTGAAACACCCTAAATATTTATACTAATGGAGGCTAGAAATAGTATCAAAGAACAATGCCAAAAGATTCCTTGGACTCCCCCCGTTCGGCTTTGGGAAAAGTAACGCCCCAAATCCGGGGTCCCGCCACGTGGAAAGATCCGCGGGGCGGCGGGTCAAGGTCAGTCTGGGGAAGACCGGAGAGGGCAAGAAGCAAAAGTCGTGGAGTATTGTTGTATTTAGGGTATGTCTGACCACCCAAAAAAGAAATCGATCTCAGAAGTGAAATTTAATCATCTTTAACCCATGGTTTGGGCGACACGAACCACATTGTGAGCGTTCAAAAGGAAGGAACCGCAGCTGACGTCTTCTGTCAGGGTTTAGCACGCTATCTTGTATACAGTTGGAACTCAATAAATGTTTGTTGTTGGCAAGAACTTGAGGTTTTTACTGAATTTTCATGGAAAACACTATATATAGAACAAATGTATAATAGAGAGGGAACCAGGCTGGGAAAGTTTGAGCCTTGCTTTAGATACTTTGTTGGGGAGCCACGAGTTTGCCTCAATTTCTTCATCTGCAAAATGGGGAGAATAACAGCACCTACCTTTGCAAGGATCAAATGAGATAGGTGTTGGTGACTTAGCCTAATGCTTAGTACTTATGTCAATATTAGCTACCCAAGCTAAAAGCTCTAGATAATTCTTGATTATAAATTGCAGGGAAATTATCAACCTGCATTGATTGGACAGGAGGATTATCTCGCTGGGGAGTCACCTTAGGACCTTCCTAATTATATTTTTAAGTCCTGTCTCTTATTCTAGTTTTTGCTAAATCTATCTCATCTAGGAAGACGGTCTGTTTTTTGAGGGCAGAGCCTGATAGGCTCATCTCTATGGCCCTCATTGTGTGACACAAACTGTGAACCTCATCATATAGATGAATACATGAATAAGGTGAATTCATTCAACAGCCCAGTGGCTTTAGCTTGAAAATTGAGCCTTAATCAACCTCTACCATCTTACATGATGAAGACCAGTCCAAGTGTTATGTTCCATCTGTGTCATTAAAGAGGTTCCTGAAAAAGCTGCACAAAATTGTTTTTGTTTTTTTGTAAACTGAATCATTCTAAATGCACTAGAGGAATTTAATATATAAAGTAAATCCATGGCAGGTAATACCTTTTGAAATGAAAAAAAAAAATCAGTTTAATTTATTCTTCTTTGTAGATCTAGATTTTAAATGATCACAAAATTGGGCATATTATTTGATATGAACTTCAATTAATCAGAATAACCAGGGAATGTTGTTCCAGGCTTATGCATTATACTGACTATGGATTTACTAAAAGATTCCTTTATTTTAAGCATGGATTCTGAAATTTCCAAAAGTCATGGTATAATAGGGATGGAAAGGACTTTTGAGGGCGTTTTTATCCAATATCTTCATTTTATAGATGAGAAGACTGACCCCCAGAGAGAGTCAAAGGTTTGCTCCCAGCCTGTTAGAAGCAGAATTGACACAGTTCATCTGGTAGTACTGGGATTCATGAGGAAAACTTCATCACCTATTTATGTTAACTAATATATACTATATATTACATATATAGTATAATATAACTAACTATAGATGTTAACTAATCTCCAGAAATCCTGTCTACGGATGACAGCATATCACTTTATGGGCTCACTCATAAAACACAGACATCCAGGAAAAACTAAACCAAACAAAACACCAACCATCCTGATGATCCTTAATGTCTATAGGCAGAGGCAAACTTTCCATTTGCAAATTTTCATTAAACTGATCAGATCCTCAATGGCCACATTTTTTCCTAACTAAAGCTGGGATGATGCCTCCATCATCCTAATTAAATAAATGTCAGGTGTACTCTTAAAGTTGTGAAAAAAAGGAAAAATTATACAAACCAGGGCTCTAACACGTTCACAATTTTAGAATTAAGAAGGTCTTTGTCAGTGGCAACTGAGGCTCTGAACTCTGTATGGGCAAGCTGGGCTTGGCCAGGCAGGCTCTCGCCAATCCCTGGATGGACAAACTTCTGCTCCATAGATTAGTCTGCTATGACTTGTACTTAAGGGTTTCCTCCATGTTGTCCTGGAAGCTCTGATGATGATCTGAGATCCTCTGCTCTTCTAGACATTGTTCCCCTTCTATGTGAGGGACTCTCTTAGGATCTGGTAACCACCTGAGCTTGCTTCCCATGGAAATTCTCCCTTGGCCTTCCTGACCCAATTACTTCCTGTCTAAGCTAAGACTCAGCCTTGAATTCAAGATATCCTGTCTATCTCATGGCCGAGAGCAATGCGTCGGCTGGGTTATGAAAATCTTCTTTGTAGGGTACTTAACACTCAGGAGAACAAATTCGATTCAATGCAACAACTCTGAATAAGTATCTGCTCCATGCAAGCCATTGTTTTTGAAGAGAATTAATCATAATTTCATGTTTTTGCAGAATTTATGATACTAGAATAAATTGTTCTAAATCACAGTAACATGACGATCCCCATAGGCAAGGCTAAAACAACCACCGGTCTGTCAAGATACATCCTGTACCTTAAAGCACCAATCGGATACAAGTTGGTCTGCAGGTTCATCATATAATGCTTATCAAGAAAACCTTCCCATCTCTTAGTGGAGGTAGTTGGTGTAAGAGGGAAGGTAGCACTGAGTTTCTCTCTCTCTGTCTCTCTTGTCTCCTGTCTTTATGTCTGTCTCCCTCCCTCCTGTCCCTCTCCCCCTCCCAATATTCCTTTCCTCTTTTAGTCTAAAAACTCTTGCATTCAAGCTCTAAACCTTCTCTGAATCATTCTTACAACGGCAGTTATATAGAACCTGGGAAAATCTGCACACGAGGCCATTTTATGGTCATATGGCACACTGAATGGATGATTTGAGACTTTGTAAGACCTTTAGGGCATTATTATTTCTGTGTTCGAGGGGATTTGAAAAATCTGAGTTCAGTCACCACCTTTCATAGGTGAGCAAAGGCAGGTTGCATTGATTAACTATTTAACAATTAGGAACATCATGTGCCTTGGATGTCCTTTTGAGATTAATCTGCATTATTAACATTTTCTTCATCTCTTTCTTAATTCCAAACAATCAACAAAATAATAAACTGAAAAATAACATAATATTTGCTGAGATTCAAGGTGAAAACACTCACTCTAAAGAATAAACGAGTAGCTCTTGAGAGGGCAAGAGAATGGGAAACAGAAATGATGATAATCCAATGTCTTTCCAACATCTCCATTTGCTAAGTGAGAAAACTCAAGGAGAAAAAAGCAAGAATTGCAAGTGGGATTTGTTGTAGTTGAAAGAACATGAATCAGGCACCAGATCTGGTCGCAGCTTTGCCCCTCTCTGTGTGTAGCCTTGTTTTCTAGATCACTTGATTTCTCCCAGTCTCAGTTTCCTCATCTGTCAAATGGATTAATCATCCAGCTGGCTTGTTCTGGTACCCAGAAGTATCATGAGGTGGAGTATGAAGCAGATAATCAGGCAAAAGCACTTAATAAAGGAATAAAAGATGAAGTGTACAGGATTATAATGATCATAAAAGGAATGAAAGGCCCTGAATTTGAACTCAAGCCAGTACCAAGATGGCAGGGAAAACACAAGTCGTCCTAGACATGGTCTTTTCTGATTCTGTTTATTTTTAGTTTGGAGCCTTCTCATCTTGCCCAGGGTCCAATCCCAATACTGGCTGGCGCGAAAACTTTCACCATCTCCAGACCTAGGCCAGTTCATTCCTCACTGGCAGTCCGGAAGTTCTCTATTCCCAAGGTGTTGAACTCAATATGGATATCAGACAGTTTTTGGTTCCCTGTAGCTCTGAACCAGTCTCAGCCTCCCCAGGAACAGGAACTATAGGCAATCACCGCCACACCTCCAAAGTACCCTCAGAAACTCTGTTTCCATCACATTTTTCCTTCTTTAATTTTTGCTAAGAACCACCGATTTGGTTGCCCAGTGCCTACAATCTATGCAAATACAAGCTCTACCAATGAGTAAAAACGCCTTAATGGCTTTACTTTGGAAGAAGGGGATGTGATGACCTTGGTGCTATGTCTTTCCACTGCCCAAGTGATTCCTGGGGTGGAAAATCACTTGTTCTTGACAACAAATAATCCCACTTGAGTAGGAAAACTACCAAATATCCTTCAAATCTATACAATTCATATATCCATAGAATATTATATGAGACGAGACCTTTGAGATGATCTCATCCAATCCTTTCATTTTACACGAGACTTAGAGGAAGGTGAAATATTTGTTCAACATCAAACAACTAGTCAGTAGCAATCACTCCAAAACTGATAGCCATCTGTTATGTCAAACTGTTTTTTCTAGGGGTAATCAA
This sequence comes from Antechinus flavipes, assembly GCF_016432865.1. NCBI lineage: Eukaryota > Metazoa > Chordata > Mammalia > Dasyuromorphia > Dasyuridae > Antechinus > Antechinus flavipes. Next base: position 663,275,715 of record NC_067399.1, read on the forward strand.
GTGTTCTTTATCAACTTCATTTAAAATTTGATTGATTGATTGATTTGACTTTATCAGGGACGAGGTTCTAAATCCAAACCTCATAAATATTGGTGACTTTTAGTTGGATTTATGGATCCATAAACACCATCGTTGATTAGGTGGTGAAGGACGGCTCAATGCCCTGTCTCCCCTATTTGGAGAACTTCTTTTCCAAACAGACTTCCAAAGCCTACAGAAAAGTTCAAGGAAGATTCGGCCCAACTTGTATGGCATTCTCCCTCTTTTGTTAGAAAGAGCCTGGTCTTGGGTTGAATGAAGAATGGATCTGTTGAACATCTTCATGATCTTTCTTAAGAGCTCTTAAGAATTTTCTTATTACAAAGAAACAAAGCTCTCTTGAGTGAGACATTTCCTTTTCTGCAAAAATCTGCCCAACAGGAACCAAGACCATATACTCCTTGATGAGAACAAAACAGAAATTTATCTCAAGAACATTTATTCATTAGCTACACTATGAAAGGTGCAATAAAACAAACTGAAAGGTAATGGGGCATCAGAAAGTGCTAGCAGGAACCAGAAGACCAACAGTTTGTTTTAATGCCAGTTTGATTTTATTTTGTTTAAATATATGGGATTATGTATATTTTTCTCTGCTATATCTAAAATAAAGGCTGACATTTGAGAGTTTTCTCGGAGATTTACCCCATGCTTGGTTCAATTGCTGGTTAATTGGTGTTTACTATAAATGTTGAGTTTATAATAATGATAGTAAATTTAATAAAAGAATAATTAAGTCAGCAGGGAAACAGCTAAAATATAAAGTTTATACTAAGGGGGCTCTAAACTCTAGGGAAGGAAGGAAGATGGCGAAGTAAAAAAAAAAAAAAAAAAATGATGAGAAAGCCTCTAAAACCCTCCAGAGTTCTTCCCAAAGCTGAAGTGATTGTTATGGTTAATTCATACTTCCACGAGATATTTTTTTTGTCACTTGTTGAAATCCCAGCTGACTTTGCTCTCTCACCTTCTTACCCAAGGTAGCCTCTATTTATTCTCTGTATCCCCAAAAGGCAGCCATTACATTTCAGAAGAAAAGCTGACTATTTTTTCCCAAAGTCTTACATTCTGCCTACTGATGAAAGTCCCTTGACCCTCTCTGAGAAGATGGGTTACTCCATATTTGTAGCGTGTGGTCCTCATGTGGAGTTTAAGCCTTTGGAGAGATAAGGAATCTTGTTCTGGAGAGAACTTCCTATGTCTATTCATCAGCCCAGGTCTTGCTATCACCTCCAATACTTGTATAGAGACAAGGGGGCCTCCAGCTAACTCCAACAGTGTTATGTCCTTGCTGAATATTCTTACCATCTTTCTGTTAAGTGAACTCTCTTTCTGCGTAAAATGTTAGTCCATATGTTGTCCCATTTTGCTCCAAATCTGAGTCCATATGATCAGAATAGCCTGAGCCAGGTCTGGACCAGAGCATCATGCTCACTCTGAGAAACTGGAGATAATTACTCTGAAGACACTAACTATTCTCTTCAAATATATGAAAGGCTAATTTATGGAAGAAGGATTAACCTTAACTGGCTCCATTTGGGCTTAATTGTACAGAGGCAGAGTTGGGTTTTATAGAAAGGAAAATTCTCCTAACAATTAGAACTACCCTACAGAGAAGAATGGACATCTGGAGAGACAGGAGATCAGACTTCATTGGAGAGTGTCAAACAAAGGCTGGGACAGACATGTTTTCATTCAACTGCTTCTGGTCCACTTTTCTTTCCGTCATGTCATACTGTGTCCTTGCACAGATAAACATATGACTAATGTCTGATAATTCATTTAGAGTATTAAGTGTTTCTGTTATTATAAGTGGCGTGAATATTGCTGATATTGCACCTAATCAAATCCCTCGCCTTCCTCACAAGGGAAGCTGGAAGACCAGAATTGGAAGAGATGGAAGATCTCAGAAGGAAGATTTTGTGTCTACAACCAAAGTGAGCATGGAGCCCAGCTGATGGGATCAAGGGCAATGCCAGTCAGCAGTAAGATTTCCTGAACAAGCAACACGGTTTTTTTTCATGTCAGGAACTTGGCTACTTGGTCTCCTTTGCAAACCCATTACCAAATCGTGGCAAGCAAAATTTAATTTGAAAAAGGGAAATGATTTATATGTTGCAGGAATCCAAATGTGACAGAAGCAGGAAAGCTTGCATACATTTCAGTTTTTGAAATTCAACCTATAATTTTTTTTCATTAAAAAAAAATTAGGCTGCCAAGTTGGGCATTCCAACGCCTTCTAAGCAGAAAATTGTAGCAAGGGATAGAACGACAACATTGTGAAGTCGCCCAACTCCAACACACACCAGGTTAGGGGAGACCTGGTGTCTCCTTTTTTCCTTCATGGAGTTCTAGGTATGTTCAGCACTTAAAATGTTGAGCTGAGAGCATTATATGTCTTTGTGACTAGTTCTCAATCATGGCCCATCGATCATGGGATTAAGAATCATTATGATAATTTCTTTTGTCATTCATGAATCTCTTCCCCAGCCAATACAAACCACTGTCCATCATGTTCTCCCCTTATTCTACCATCTGGACTATTACTGTTTGACTTCATCACATACTATCCCAAATACAAGGAATTCCTTGGATATCCTGGCTTCTAAAATCTCTGCCAAAATAGGGCCATTTTCTGGCTTTTTCGGCCCAAATATGTTCTTAAAGCTAAGATGATGTATGTTCCCACGTGTGAGTTCATTATTTCCCATGAGTGAATCTTTTCTCCCCTAAAGAAACTCTCTGACCTGGAAAAGAGTGGTTGCATCTTTCTATATGACTGTATTGATTAAGAAGAAGAGGAATCATATCTGGCTTCAGAGAACATGAGTTCTCATTCTCACTCTGCAATTTATTACCTATATGACTTTAGGTAAGTCATTCTTTCCAGGACTCAGTTTTACTCATCTGTAAAAGGTAGGCTCGGAATAGACAATCTCTACATTCCTACCAAGCACTAGCTCTTAGAGATACTGTGCTCTCCAATATCCTTTCCGTTCCTAAATCTAAGATGCTACAATTTTATTTCTGTAGCCATCATAGGGCTTCAGAGGATACTAAGTGCCTAGTGGAAATGCTCTGTATCCCTGTTGAATCCAAGTGAGTTGCTGCTCAGTGGGATAAAGGGGCTGCAGCTATCCATTAATGGAGGCTCATTTCTAACAGTAACAATACAAGCTTTCCTCCCTACAGCCCAAGTTACAAAATGCAACCTTAGGAAATGGTTAAAGATGAACGTTAATGTGAGAGTAAGTATACCTGTTTATCAAAGGGCTTTCTTATGAAAAGGAATACTGCATATTCTTTCTCCACCATGTGACTTCCCCCAGCCTTAATAATTTTGCATGTTAAGGTTTTCCAAAGAATCAATTTCTTCCTGTGTGCTTTTTTATTGATAAAAATGTCCATTTCTCTCAGCAGAAGACTATGTTGATCTTCCTAATGTAATGGGATATAACTTTCCTACTTTTCTAGATGAAATGTTTGGTGAAAGATTAGCCAATATAGTCACAAATCCCTTCTTCTGGGGTGAACAAGAGTTTATTGTACCCGAGAGTCCAGATAGCTTTTTAATAAGCCATTGAGTCCACTCGGCTATTAAAAAGTAGTCTGAAACAATTTTAAAATGTTCTTTTGTTTAAAAAAAAATTGTGGGGGAAAAAAATCTACTCACCCTACTTCCCTACATGCTATGTCTATGTATAGGCTGCAATCACTTAAAAAGCAACAACAGAATTCTCTCCATTAGTAAGTATGCTTTGTTTTTACCTGCTATAACCCTTTGTCGTGGTATCTTAGCTTCTAATACTCTGCCAAAAGAGGAGCTTTTTCTGGTTTTCTTGGCTTAATCATATTCTTAAAGTCCAAATGATAAATTACCAATTACATACTTAAGAGAAAAGACATCTGACTGCATTTTAGAGGCAGTATTTCCTGACTTTCTTCACTAATCTCTTTGGGCAACACATCCAAAAGATAGTGAGACATTCATAGTCACAGGGGCTTGTGATGATGTTGCGCCCCAAATGTCTGCATTTATATAGGACTTCAAAGAAAAACCAGCGCCGTGTCCTGGCTGGGTTCATTTTCATAACTAGTCTATAACATGCAAGAAGAATTTCTTACTGCTTATCTTTAATTAAAGATAATTTTGAGGGGTTTTTTTGTTATCTGAAAGATCAGTAAGATAACGACTGGCATGGGTACATTTACAGTGGCCCACATTCTTATGAAGAAGGGGCAGGAGTTGGTGATCAAAGAAATCTACAGAGACCAAAATGTATAATTGCTAATAAATTCTCAATGTCTTTAACAAATCATCCACCTTTCCTTTCATTTCTAGCAAATACAGGGGAGTATCTGGAGCAGAAGAAGCTAGGGTTAGCTGGTCCCCCACATCCCCTTCTTTTTTTCATAAAAACTCAAGATTTTCTTTCTTTTTTATCTCAATGTATATATTTTCTTCTAAAAGGAAAGTGAAAAAGGAGAAACATCAAGTAAGCACCTTCAAAGTGGATTAGAAAAAGTGGGGGAAATTATGTCCCACTTCCCAATTAATATTTTGTTCACAAGTGGAAGGGTTCACAGGTTTTGGGCTACCTGAGTTTCTCTATCCAGTGGCTCCTGATAATTGCCTCTGAAGAATCTATCTAATGGTGCTTTGAGCCCGAGAGATGGTATTTGCAGGCAAATATGGGAGGGGACATCTATGAACATGTAGAAATAAATTCTGAAATCATTATGACCCTTACTTGAGATCACAATGAGGATACATAGATTAATGAATAAAAGAACAGGCTTACTTTCGATAAAGTTCAAACTTCTTTAAGGTAGAAAGTCTTTCCTTTGGCTTAATTCTAGTCTTGGTCAGGAATGACCAACTCAGATATGCTAAAGGCCTAGAAGACAGAGACTGGACTGGAATTAGGAAAAACTACAACTCTGAACCCTGCCTTACACAGTTATTGGATGGGCAAGTCCTTAAGGATCCCAGCCTTAAGGATCTGGAAAATAGGGGTGATAACAATATCTATCTTACAGGGGAATTGTGGGATTCAAATAAAATAATATGCACAAAACATTCTATAAGCCTTAAAGTACTGTATTAATTATTATTACTATTATTAATTATTACTACTACCACCATCACCACTATCACTACTATTACTACTACTACTACTACTACTATTACTACCATCATTATTATTAGCTTTAGAATACAACTTCCTATGCATCTTTCCAGTTTAGAAAGACAAAGGAATCCAAACTAATTATACCTTGTGGCCTTTCCTGGCATCTACAAGAAATGGTCTTGCTAGCATTTATGCAAGTTGGGTTCTCTATTAGATCTCAGTGACAGGAGCCAGTACCTTAGAGCAAGCCATTTTTCTCCGGTACCCTGCCCCCTCAGCCTTTGTTTAGATTGAACTGTCATCACTTTACACAAGTGAAATCAATCTACATGATATTAAGGTAAACCCTATGCATTACAAGGTGTTGTACATTTTATTGTTCTACTAGAAAAAAAAAAGATAAAGGGTTTTGGGGGGTGGGGGGAAATTCCTTCTGCCATAACATACACTGAACACATTATAAATGACAATGTACATTTCATACATCAAATGAAGGAAATGGTTGAGCACCTGGGGGTGGGCATAAAGGGAGTCCAATTTTCTGAATTCCTACTAGGATAGTGGGGGTAAGGACCATGAACTGAACTGGTTATAGTTTTTGTTAAAAAACAAAACAAAACAAAAAAAACTATCTTAATGGAAGAGATCTTAACTTTTTTGAGTTTCTGGGGTGTTTTATTTTTACCATAGGTTCCTTTGGCCCTCTCTGGTGAAGCCTATAGATCCATCACTGTCTGTTTATAAATGAATCAATAAATAATATAAGATTGCAAAGGAAAACAATTATATTGAAATATAATTATCATTAAAAAATAAATAAATAAACACCACCTCCCAAATCCCCAGGTTAAGAACTCTTGCCTTTAGTTTTCACTTTTACCAACTGTTATGTGATCTCATTTCCTAATCACAAATTTGATAACCACTTTTTTTTTTTTTTGGCAGGGGGAAGGAGGGGTGGCCTATTTCTTTAGTTTTAAGATAAGCTAATTCTCCATGCTAAGTAGAGAACACATGACTTTTAAGAGTAGCATAACTGAGAGGGCCAAGGAATACAATCTGTTTCCAGATGTTGAGTCTTTTCAATCACCATTTATTAATACTCCTCAATTTAGACTTTAGACCCCAGTCTTAGAATCTGTACAAAGCTGTAACCAAGGAATGAACTTGAATAAAACGGAGTCAAGGAAGCAGATGGTCTGCTATCAAAACCCTTCAAGCCTAAAATAACCTTTCCAAAGGAAGGAGGACAGTTAATTAAAACCAAGCTATATTTACTCGATCCTGAATATCTCAATGTAAATAAAACAGAAATCTCAATGGTGCTCTTATGATATTGTACTAAACCATGGCATTTCATTGATCCTCTTTTTCTATTAAAAGTTTCTAATCAAACTTTATTAAATGGCTTCAGAAAAATTCAGGGAGTTTTATAATAAATAGCCACAGATCTACATGAATCACATTTACTATCTTATGAAAGTCCTTCATTCTGTGGAACACTCTGAAAAAGGGGGTACATTTGACAGATATGTTGCATCTACCCATGAGACCTAGATGCCTGAATTAAATAAACAAAGCTGACCTGGTTTTTGAGGGCATGGGGCCAATGAGGCTTGAACCCCATCTAGGGCAGTTAGGTTTAAGAAGAGAAAGAAAATCCTATCCAGAGACCAAAGGTTGTACTTTTGGCCATACTTTCCCAGTTCATCAATCTATTCCCCACTATTAAAGAGAGGAAACAGGTAAGAGAAGGCAATTTATAGAAACAAACCCAATTGCACATCCTCGGGATGATGGGTAGTGTCTTTCTAAAAAAGGTGAAAAAACAAAATATACCAATCGTAACATGGGCAAAAGCCGCCATGATGGATTGGTAGAAACAACAGGAGGTAGGATGGTAAAGAGTGTTGGATTTGCAGCCAGAAGACCCGGGTTCAACTTCTGTTAGCGTCAACTGCCACATGACTACTTCCATGACTTTGGGCAAGTCAAGTAACTGCCAAGGAACTTCACTTCTCCAATATGTAAAATGCCAGGACTGAATGAGAAAACAGCTAAGATCCCTTTCAATTCTCTGTTTATGAGGACACTGGGCCAATAGTAAGAAGAGTTAGATTCTAGACCTGGCTTTATCTCGAGCTAATCTGCCATAGGAACTTTCTGAGCTTCAGTTTCCTTATTTCTAAAATGAGTAGAATACTCCTATTCCTCCCTATTGTTCTTTTTTTAAATAACAAATGAGATAAAATATGTAAAGGCAATTGGCAGGGGATAAAGCTCTGTAAGATGTTATGCACCAAGAAGCTACGTTATTTTAAGGACTGTAAGAAAATACATATTTATATGATACATATTACATCGTATTATATATCATATGTAACATTATATATTTTAATAGATAAAAGATAAAACAACTTTATATCTTATGTAAATATAGCTGGGTGTGTTGGCAAATGCCAACAAAGCAATCCTGGCTACTAAGGCTGGTGGGTTCCCTGGATCTTGGGAATTCTGAGCTATCTAAACCAAGTCCACCAATTGATGGGCCCCCAGATGAGGTGCAGTGTTAGGTTGTCAAAGGAGGAGGTCAGAAATGGAGTGGGACAAAGTTCCCGTGCCAATCTGTATTAGTGAGACTGATTTGTGAGTGGCCCTTTTGCCCTTCCAAGCCGGGTGAAATCGGGAGACCTAGGCTTTGTAAAAATAACTATCCATCTATCTATCCATTCATTATATATTTCCATAATACATAACATATTATTCAAATGATATATAATATATTCAAATAACATAAATAGCATGAATGTGTCATGATATAATTCATATAATATAGAAAATAAACACACTTGTATAATACATTTTCCCAATAAACTTTTCATGACCAATTCATATCCCACCACAAATATTTCTATGACTCTTCTGGCTCACACTTTAATTCTATTTCTCCCTCCTCTAAACCCCCAACCCCTTTTGTCTGTATTGTTCATCTGATGCTTAATTATATACTTCCCTGTGTGCCTATTGTCAATTAGCCTTTGGGAGTGAGTGTGTGTGTATGAGAGAGAGAGAGAGAGAGAGAGAGAAAGAGAGAGAGAGAGAGAGAGAGAGAGAGAGAAGAGAGAGAGAGAGAGAGAGAGAGAGAGAGAGAGAGAAAGAGAGAGACAGAGAGAAAGAGAGAGAATTCTTGTCTTCCCAAGCAGACTAAGAGCTCCTCAGAGGCAGGGAACTGGCCTTATACGACTCTCCCCCACAGCACCTAACAGAGTGCTCAGTCCGTAGCAAGGGCTCAGGAAATATTGGTTGATTAAATAAACATTTGTTAGAACTAGGAAAACAGACACTGTCCTTACAATGGAGAACTGAGAGGTATTCTACAAACACTGACACATTTCATATGTCAAAGGTGTAGCTACTAAGTACCATATACTTTTTGCCATCAGGTATCCTATTCATCCACCAGGTGATATGGCTAATAAAATTTGATTTTCACAGCACAGGCAAATTGTTACCTAAATTACATCTGACCAATTACTGAAGCAACCAGACGTGTGGTACAGAATATATATACTGTGCAACAAATTCATCTGTGAACCCCCTGGCACTTTGGGTAATCAAACAGAAGTGTTTCAGTCATCTGGCAGTGTTTAATATTAGTAACATTTGTTTAATGCTAGTCACTAATTAAATTTATGTCCTTCTACCAACTGCTAGTTGTGGGGAGAAATCGTAGCCATACATTTTCACCAACTCCTTCAGCCTGTAGCTCCCTGGCAAGACCAGAAGATTTAAAAATATATTCTTTGGAAACTTAATGTGCATTCCACAGGGGGGAAGGGAACACAGGTAATCTCAAAGTTTCCAAAATTAAGAAATGGGTTGAAAAAAAAACATTCCCTGATTTTGCTATTTGCCTCATAGCACACTATGGGAATTTCAAAACATTCCATTCCAGAAACATCCAGGGCCCTAATTATTATGGCCAGATATCCCAGAAGCTCTTTAAAGGCCCCCTCAATAAAGAAAGTTAACATTGCAAAAGACAGCTTCCACTTTAAGAGGCCTGGGAAGAAAAACAACATTAAAATAAACTGTGTCACCAGGAGATTCAAGAAATCATGGCTTCAAAAAGTCAGAGGCAAAGGGTTGGAAAGAAACATTTTCAATGGATTTAGTAACTCGAACAGCCATCTTGATCACTGTTGAATTGTTAAATTCTCAAATTACAGAAGAATCTTAATGGTAAGAGCTTTGAAACTCAATGACTAATAACTCTTAAATTAGCCCCAAAGGTTAAAACCTTTTTTTTTTTTTTCATTGCAATACATTGTGAAATTCTAATTTCAAATGCTCTCAAACAAGAGGGAAAGAATTCTTTCAGTTTTATTTTGTGTCAGTAAATTAGAGGCCTCGGTAGGGTGGTGGGGGTTGGGGAGGGTGGTTTGAGGGGCCAAAGCAGGGAAGCTCAGAGGAGGACTGAAAAGAGGGATAGAACCATGTACATGCACCCATGCACACCCATGCACACCCATGCACACCCATGCACGTTTTTCTAGTTAAATACAAATTTTATTTCCAAGATTCTCCAGAAACATCTACCATTTATTATTATGAGCAGATGTATTTGTACTGAAATGTTCACATATTTTTGCTTTACATACTGGGAAAGGGAATGGGGAAGTGATATAGTCTTCTTCCTTTTTTCTAGTCAAGATTTGCCTTTTAAAGATTGAGAGGGATTGGATGGTCCTATGGATTCCAGAACTGACATCTGACAACATGGCTTCAGGCTGTTCACAGGCTTTAGAGCACAATGACCTAATCCTGGCCCATCCCTCCATCTCCCCAACTTCTACCAGGGCAGGGATACTGAAGGGAGGATGCTGGGATACAGGGATACTGGGGGATAGCTCAGTGAAGTCTCTTGGTGGACATTACAAGAATGATCTGACAACATGGCTTCAGGCTGTTCACAGGCTTTAGAGCACAATGACCTAATCCTGGCCCATCCTTCCACCTCCTCGACTTCTACCAGGGCAGGGATACTGAAGGGAGGATGCTGGGATACAGGGATACTGGGGGATAGCTCAGTGAAGTCTCTTGGTGGGCATTACAAGAATGATCTGACAACATGGCTTCAGGCTGTTCACAGGCTTTAGAGCACACTGACCTAATCATGTTCCATCCCTCCATCTCCCCAACTTCTACCAGGGCAGGGATACTGAGGGGAGGATGCTGGGATACAGGGATACTGGGGGATAGCTCAGTGAAGTCTCTTGGTGGGCATTACAAGAATGATCTGACAACATGGCTTCAGGCTGTTCACAGGCTTTAGGATTTCAGAGCATACTGACCTAATCATGACCCATCCCTCCATCTCCCCAACTTCTACCAGGGGGGATACTGGGGGATAGCTCAAGGAAGACTCTCAGTGGGACAAGAATGATCACTGTGGCTGTATATAATCAATAAACATGACAATGGACCACTCTATAACTGGATGCCCTTTTGAAAGAACCAAGTCAAGGACACAGAACAAGTCACAGGATGGTGTAAGCAACAATTTAGAACCCTACAATATTTGGGGCCGTGTGTGTGTGTATGAAAAACACATCATAAATTGTACTTCAAAGGCAGTGGAAATTCTGAGTCAAAAAACTTGAGTTCAAAATTCTACCTTTGATACTTATTATCTGCATGGCCTTGGCAAAATTGTTTATCCACCTCCGGCTCTAGCTGTTAACCAGGGCGTGGGGGGAGAATTTGGACTCAATGGTTGCTAAGATCTCTTCCATCCTAAGCAAGCAAAGAAATGTCCAAAATGGTGCTCTGAAATGTCAATAGTGGACATCTCATTCGATCTGAATAATGACAATAAAATACACACAATGACTCATATTTACCAAGTGACCCATGAAGAAAAAACCAATACATCAAAGACAAACCCGAGATGTCTGCTGGTCCACAACAGAACCACTATATAGTCTTGCACCACAATGAGAGGTGAGTGACCATTAAGGAAAAAAAATACCCCAACAACTCAAGTTCGTTGTAACAGGAAGCTTTCTGCCTTTTAGATCTTTCCCAAAGTCCAATTTCAAGGTCTAACAAGCAGCTTTATGCTGTATGTGCTCAACAACTTGTCTGTAGACTCGAAATAATAACCCCTTTGCCTATGGTAAACAGAGGTTGTGAGAGAGACCCGAACACAGTTAAGAATCCACAGCCAACTAGCGTTTGCCACGGTGGAAAGAGCAGACATGTGAAAATGAGCGGCGTTCACCATCACTGCTCTTTTTAGGAGTCATAAATAATTCGAAAGAAAGAAGAAAAGTTTCACACGGAAACAAAAAAAAAAAGAGAAAGACTTACCAAATTCATCACATATACTCTCATTTTCTATAAGAGTTGGGTGGTCAAAAGTGTCCCGACAGTAAAGGATCTGTGGATTCTTACTGACCACGGCAATTCCACCCAGGGCCAAGACAAACTGGTCTGTCAGCACTGACGACGGCTTGTCTTGAATACGTTTCAGCATGGAACGGTAGCGACAGTACTGGGGATAGCTGAGGACGATCACATTGGAATCTTCATCATCCTCACCTAGAAAGACAAGAAAAGACCTCGGTTACACTCCATCCTCACATGGAGAAGGCCGTTCATGCAATAACCAACACATGACCACAAGACATTTCCGATCTCCAGCTTGTGTCTCATCTCACTCCTCATTCATCAGATCCCATAGCTCACGCCCCTTTCCTCCCTCCACCGGTCCATCAGGCACATGGGCTTCTTCTCAGCTTTCTGTGGCCTTAGATATCATCATCATTACGATCCCCTCCCCTGACTCTCTCCCATGCTAGTCACCCCCAACTAGTCGCGCTTTTCCTTCCCCTTTCCCAACGTTCCCAAACCTTCCAAATCCATCTGGCAACTTAGCAAACCGAAGGGAACCCTGCCGAGAAGTACATCCCAAGAGCCCTTGTTAAAGGACTCAATCAGAACCAACTTGAGTCTGATGAAAATGCTTCAGCAACTTTAATGAAGCCCGTTCTTGATGTTCTGGATGCCTGTTTACACCTTGCTATATATAGCACCCATTCAGCAAATGGATAAGTCTCTCCATCATCTTAAACTTTATAAATGACACACAATCCATCCCTTTTGAGACCCATACCAGATTGGGCATCCCAGGGCCCAGTTCGCCGCTGCAATCAACAAACCCACCATCGGGACGGCTGTAACCAATTCCCAGATATGTCCCTTATTTTTCCAAAGGGAAAAATATCTGAAGGCCTTACCATGCTGTAGGGATTTGTACAAGACAGTTGTTAAGGATACCGACACTATTATGGCCATCTGGTAACCAGTGGGAAACGTATTAGGAAGGAGAGGATATAATGATAGAACATCATCAGTACCAGTAGAAGGTGCGGATGTGACCTTTCCAGATAAGAGGCTAATACCCAGATGTATTTCTATTTATGTTCATTTAGCTCTTCGGGCTGCTTGTTTCTCCTCGAATGGAGATGCTTCACGGCTTGCAAGATGACATCTTTTTACAGTTTACATTTCTTAGCCTCCTGCTTAGTTTGTGGGTAGCCACTTCTTCAGCTGGCACACTTAATTAAAAGGAAATATGTTTACATTGAAGGAAAGTTCCAAAATTAGAAGCCATTTTTAAAGACGATAGAATGTGTCTCCCAAGACATGCTAATTTGAGATTTTTAAAGCAGACCCAGAAATAGTTTCATGCTTTTGGGTAAAGTAGGTACTTCCTATAGAGTTAAAGCTCTTATGAAATATTAAGTGTGAACATCCACCCGTCTTTGTCAAAACTCAAGAGTATCTAAGCGCCATCTAAACAGGCAACCACGAAGCTGCAATTGTACCATTATAATTCTCCACAGAAGAAGAAATTTCAGATAAGAGAGGGGCTGGGCTCTGATGGTTGGCCCGGGAGACAGGAAACTCTAATATCCCCACTGAGATTCAGCAACGGCTTTCATTGGCATTGAGCGAGTTGTCTTGTGGCTGCCTCAGTCACCCTAGATCACGGCATCGTGGATTTTAGGGAGAAAGGACCTTGGAGGCAACTGATTCCAACCCTCTCATTTTGTAGATGGAGAAACTGAAGGTGAAAGTTGGAAGATAAAGATGATAGCACTTAATGACTTAAGAAGAGAAAATGCCTTTAGTGTCATTCCTTAATGAAGAGATTCATGTGATCGCTTTGGATTTCCGTGCTCACTCTTATTCCTCAGCCTTGTTCCTCCATTACTCAATGATCTTTTTCCTTGACACTGGGATCTCCCCACAAAATACTTCAAATCCTCTCTTTACTCCCTCCTCACTCCCTCCTTTTACACTCAATGGACCTCTTGCATATATATATATTTATATTTATGTTTATATCTTTTCTGATTTTTCATTTTTATCATATTATCACAGTAAATCAAATTAAGTATCAAATTATCATAATAAGGGTGAGAGCAGGAAAGGTAACTGAAGATCATTTCTCATTCTTCCCCCTCACTATTTTACAGATGAGGATATAAGGATCAGAAAGACCGTGATTTGCCCAGTAGCTGTGCCTGCATCAAAATCTGGGCCTTTCTTCCACTTTATTTGTGGGCTCTCTGATCCCTTCAAGAATATGCCAACCCTTCGGTTGTTAGGAATGTCAGGAACCCTTTGGGATTAGGAATTGGGTCATTTAATATCTTTGCAGTCCCATGCCTTGAAATTTTCATGATCAATGAATGTCCTTCCTTCATTTAAGCAATTCCTGGAATTTCACCTCTTCCATGAAGTCCTTCTTGATTAACCAAAACTCAGTCAATGCCCTTTTAACTGAAACAAGCAGAGACTCGCTCTCCATTTGCCCAGCAATCTACAACAGTTGCTTATATTGCAATGCTTTGTACTTTTACGAATTCAGCACATTTTCATTTACTCCAGATGCTTGTTCAATCACCAAATCACAATCTCAACACTGAAAGGAGACTCAGATACCACACTGGGCAACCTGTGCCTGAAGGTGTCCCCGGTATCCCACATCAGACAAGGGATGTTCACTATCTCCACCCAAGAGCCATCCATCCTCTCCTGGACAACCCATTTCCTCATGGGACAGCTCTAACTGTGAGCAAGTTTCTCCTTGCTTATTCAGTTGTCTATGTATCTTCCTACCGTCATGGCTCTTAGACCAAAAGCTCCTGCCAAAACGAGGTAGCACAGATGTTAATGAATGTTCATGAGTTTTTCATGATGTTCTCAACGAGGGAAGTGGTTCCTGATTAGTTAGAGCGAAGAACAACTCATTTCATGGAAAGCTGCAGAGAACAACAGTGGAACAGAATTTTCCATGGGTTTTGGTAATGGCTCCCTTATTGCCTCCAGGATCAAATATCAATCCTCTGTTTGGAATGTTAACTTTTCAGAACCTAACCTATCCTTACCTTTCCAGCCTTATTATACGATCCTCCCTTCCATATACTCTAAGATCCATCTACACTCACCCCCCCTAGGCTTCCATGCCTTTGCACTGGCTGTCTCCAATGCTCTGCCCTCTCATCTTCATTTCTTAGGTTATTTCAAGACTCAATTCAAATCCCACCATCTTCAGGAAGCCCTTTCTGTTCCCCTTCTCTCCTGTCTACTCCATTCCATTCTCCATTTGTACGTTTCTTGTCTGTACCTACTTATCCCCATGTTGTCTCCTCCATTAGAGTGTAAGCTCTTTGAGGGCAGGGACTATCTTGGTCTTTCTTTGTATTCCCAATAATATTATAGTGCTTGAAACACAGAAAGTGCTTAATAAATGCATATTGATTGTTGAGTAGCAACTCATATTTCTTTCTTTTTTTTATTTTATTTACTTATTTTTATTTATTTTTTTCCTGCAACCCATATTTCTTGACAAAGACTTTCCCAACCTCTAACAAAACCAACGGTACCTTTCCGGCTTTAGGTCTGGGATTCAATAAATGGGCGATAATCATTGATCTGAATTATTCCCCACCTCCAACAAAGTCACGTGATGCCGAAACAACTGGTTCACAGATGGAAAGAATTAAATCAACCGGTTGTTTTGTCGACAAGATTTCATCAACAACCTTGTCGGACTGATTTCTGAGCCCAGAGAACTGATCAGAGGGTTGGCACTGTATGGACAAAGCAAAGTTCAAGTCTGACAAGCCTTCTTCCTAATGAGTCCTTCCCCAAAGGGGGTTCTCATGAACTTCTCAAACCACCAAACGAGATGCCAAACCCCACTGGCTCCCCAGAAAGTCAAAGAATTAGCCCTCTAGGCAGGCGTAAGGCCCCGAAGCCCCAGAAGTGGGGGCCACTGCTTGGTCACTTCTCTGTGGATGGGAGAGAAGCATTTGTTCCACCTGGGGGGAAGAGGGAGGGAATTACTTATGACTATGAATGGGAATCTCCAATTTATAAATAAAATAAATTTGGGGGTCGGGATAGAACAGAAAAAGAAAAGACCATGGATGGTCTCAAAGCTCTTTTCAGATTCTAAAATTCTATGACTCCATGATTTTACCCTAAGTCTTTATATTAAACTCACTTCCTCCTGACTAGATACTAAGAACCTTTAAAACCTGACACAGCATCTTGACTGGGCACACGGGGCAAAAATCTTGAGAGAATTTTTCTCTTATAAATTCTGAACTCCTTATTTACCAAATTACTTTTTCTTACTCGTGTGAGTCATATGTACGTACATATACATGTTATACGTACACATAATAAACAAACACTTCAGTGCAAAGTTAGCCATGCAACGAGGCCTGCCAACAAACGCTCTGCCGTGCATTTTCCCCCTTTCCAATTCATAATGGGGCCAACAGATAAATCTAAGAATGAATAAAGAATGGATAAATTGCACATTTGTTTAGTGAAAGACAAACAAAGTGTTCCTGGAACAGAGATTTTCTTTCAACCACACCCACATATGAAAAGAAATCAAAGCACTACTTTAACAAAATACAGGCCTGAGAAAAAGAAGTTTTCTTCTCCCAACTCCAGTAGGTCACCCTTAGATGAGCTGTGTATATTATTCTACTTTTTAGTCAACAGAAAATAATCAATGAGGAGTCGCTGGCACTGATGAAAATGTGAAATGAATATAATTCTGAGTTTCTTGTAATGTAACCATCCACTCTCTAATTAACAATCTGTTTTCTCCCATGTCCACTCTTCTTCCCCCCACTCCCCGTCTGCATCTGTCTGCTTTTAAAAAAGGAATTATTGCTTGTGAACAGGAGATAAAAAATCGCTAAACCTTGTTTTAACTTCAATAAAAAGAATTTTACCTATTAAAAGTTAATACCTAAAGTACACTACTTGTAAATGCTCAACCAAAATTACTCTAATCCAGGGCTTATATCATAATTACACGTTTTGTTAACCTCTCTCGATGTCAATTTTTTCATTTATTTATATATTTTCAAAGTTCAAAACAGAATTCCATAGAGAAACTGTAATTACATCGGGAGACTCCACCCATGCTTTTCAAACAGTAACTGTATACCAGGGCTTAATTCACATGGCTGGGCTGGGGGAGTGGGAGGTGGGAGGGGGGACAGGGTAAGAGCAGGCATTCAGGCTGAATAGCGTGTTGCTCAAGTTGTCTTTGTGAGAGGGGAGATGCATGAAATAGCAAACACAATGACTTAATGAGGCACTGACTTCCAAACATCCATAATGCTATTTTTTTTTTTAATAGCAAAAGCTGGCCAAATGCAGAGTGGCTGAAAACATGATTTCCTGAGGAGAGATCTGCTTCCATACCTTCCAAAATGATTCAGAAATGCAACTTACTTTTTTCTTCTTGGGGAAGGGAGGGGGTGTGAAGAATCGAAGGGAGACTGCTTGTTTCAGAAACATTATACTATTATAGTTACTGCTAACCACCATAATCTACCTCGAACATCAGTTAAGTTTTTTTTTTTTTAACTTAAAAAAAAAAAAAAAAAAAAGCTTCAGCCAGGATTTTATAGAGCCTGATGGAAAAAGTATGCATGTTCCTTCCTGCACCTAATTACCTCAACTGAGAAATCTGCCAAGAATCCGACCCTTTAGTTGTCTTAATCGTATTAGGGTGAAGGCATTTGGATGCCAATAGAAACAAACATTTAGGGATTTTTCACTTAAAAGATTCCAAATATGTATTAAAGCTATGCTTGAAACACAACGTCCCCACTGCTTCAAAGACAACAGAGAGTGATTTTTAAAAGAGCAAAGCCGAATTTGCTCGTGTTATAAAACTTAATGTCTAGTTTCAGGCCAATTGAAGTAAAATCGTGTCGATATGAACTCCTCTCTCGGTGATTTATGCTGCCTTCTGTTAGTTTATTACATTAGACATTCCTTTCTCAACGCTTTATACTTTTTCCTGTGCTCCTAGCAACCAGCTAGGAGAAGAGGCAGCAACTTTATATACCTGGCTTCCCTCCAGTTTTTGCTGCTATTGATAATTATATTGAAGTTTTCATTTAATTGCTGCTCTGTTGTGACACCGAATATTTGTCATAATTAGGCGTTTCCTATTTTCTGTCCATTCATTTCTGATATTACTGAAAATGAAGGCAGAATCCAGAAAACAAAAAGCAGAACAATAACACAGATAAGAGTAGCTACAGCTGTTACCATCATTACCAACACAGTAACGTGTGGCAGGGAAAAAAAAAAAAATTCTGAATATAATTTCTCGGAAGGTAATTTTCCTTTCAGTCTAAGTACTCTTATTCATCTTACAGTTACTCAATGATTTCCTGTTCTAATTACAAGACATTATACAGAAAGACGTTTGTAAAAGGAAAATACACCAGAGCAACACAGCTAAATAGCCTGAATTGGTTGCAAGTGTTTAAAATTCCAAATTTGTTCATCAACTTTATCAATTCTTGGTTACAGTTCTGTGTAATGTGTCCTACCACATGTCTAAACCTCTCTCAAGGCAGTCGAGTTAGTGCTACATCAAAGGGGAAAATACACTTGCAGTTAAACTGTTAAGAGAGAAGGGGGAAAAAAAAAAAAAAGATCAGTTATTTTTTCTCACCAAAGCTGTTAAATTGGAGGCAGGCCAAGACAAGGAGTGGAAAATAATTTTTTTTTTTTTTTTATAAAAGCAAAATGCTTGATTAAAAGAAAGAAAGAGCAAGATTCCACTCGGAATCTAAATGAATACGGCACAAACGATTTCATAAAAACATGCTGTGACGTAAATTACACATCAGCATTGGACTGTTGTGGTTATTTTGAGAAATGGTTTGTACTGTAAGTCAGCTGGTTCTGCCCCACCCTTAATAGTTTTGTAATTCTCTACACAGCAAGTGAGTGGAGCAGTCCTGAAATTGCTAAGAAAGAAAACAGACATCGCCATATAGAGTTGGCAATAAAAAGATAATGTACTTTTAACATAACAGAACAAGAAGATTGGTTTTATTAACTAAAAAACTACTTTAAATGGTCCCCAGCTTGCCATTTGTTTTGATAAATGGGAACACAGATCTTCCTAAGATAAGCAACAGAAACAACACTGGGGAACTTTAAAAAGTGGGAAAATGGATTAGTGTAAGGACAGCAAATTAAGCAAGAAAAATTCCAAATGCATAGTAAAAATAAATTAAGATTCAAGGCTCTGAACAGACCTGATCTTAAAAAGGAGGCCTCTTTGGGGGAAAAAAAATTTTTTTTAAGTGTTTTAGGCCACACTAAGGCAAAGAGCTAGGTACAGAGGGATAGATGGATAGAGCATCCTATCTGTAACCTGTGAATCCATTTCAGAAATATGGAGAGAGAGAAAAAGGAAGGTGACAGAAGAGTAACAGCTATGACATCATCTCTCGGAATCCACTGAAGAAATATGGGCTTTCAGATGGAATTTCTAAAGTACGGAGGGTCTAGTTTTCTCTACAATTCACTTCTATGAAATTGAAAGTCTATATCAAAAAATGCACAAGTCATTGGAGGGTCCATTAGTGAGAATATATGAGCTGGCAAAAAAGGCAAAAACACAGACCAGAGAGTCACGACTGGAAGAGACTTTTGAAACCTACTTTGACACATGTCCTCCCATGTGGATTATTTCAGTCTTTTTTTTTTTTCCTCTCCTCCCCCCCCCAAAAAAAAAAATCTTTCCCCACCTGTTCCTATCCTAATTCCCAAGAAGAAGAAGAAAAAAAAAAAATATATATATATATATATATATATATATAATATATATATATAATATATATATATATATATATATATATATATATATACCTATACATACACACACACTCCCATGTCTCTCACTTAATGCACTTCATTAATGCCTGGAGGACATAATACTGTCAACTATTATCAGCCATTTATTCCTTAGTGTGAATATATTTTGGATTATTTCTCAGTAGGTTTGATAATTAAAGAGAAACAGGGCACAGTGGAAAGGAACGGAGGAGGCAAGAAGCTAGTGAGAGCCACAACCAGGTCACCCAACTAAAAAACTTAGTGTTTCTTAGGGAGGAGTGAGAGGAAGGGTCTCAGCTGCTTCCCAATCAAATAAAATGCACACATTGGAAACCATGGAAACTTAGGTTCCTTTTTAATGATCCACAAACCAAATCTAGAATGTTCCCGGTAACCTAACCGGCCCTCTAAGTGATGGGGTCTCCCAGGATAGAATGAAAATTCCTGTACACTAATCCGCTCAATGCTGGGTATACAGGAGGTGTTTAATAAATGCTTCCTGCTGAATTGAAGGCATGGGTTACTTCATTTTTTTTTTTTGTCTTTCTATTCCCACTCCTAGAGAGTCTGGCACATAGTAAATGACTGATGATAAATGCTCATCGAGGGGCAGTATCCATGCCAAGAAGATAAGGGGCTCCGCATTTAATTTGATCTGCTATCAGGAACGTAACCTGGCTGCCCTCAGCTGCTACTGTGCAATATAAGACACCGTGGCTATCTTTATTGAAGGCGAGCCAGCGTTCCCTTCCCTTCCCTTCTGTTGCATCTCTGCAGAAGTTTGAAATGAGAGAAAAAAGGGGTTCGTATGATTTGGAGTTAGAAGGGAAGGGGTTTATACCTCAGGGAAGAGGGAAAGGAGGAAGAGTTAGCTGTCCCTCATGACTTTTATGACCACAGATGCTCCAGTGACCTGCAGTCCCCAAGACCTAAGTGTGAACCCTAGGACTCTCAGATGTTCACTAGCTGTGTGACTCTGGCCAAGTCATTGAATTCTCTCCGCCTGTTCCTTCATTTGCAAAATGGGCAAAGTAATCGTACTCCATAACTGCATGTGTACATCTGTCTTGTATGTCCCAAGGAATTTTCAAATTTCTCTCCCCGATCAGAACGTGAAGTCCAAAAGGGTGGGATTTTATGGTTGGTCGGTTGTTGTTTTTGCTTTTCTTTGTATCACTAGTGTTTCGCACAATGTCCAGTAAATAATAAACACCGAACGGATGCTGTTGGCTGATGCGTTGTTTTCTCTCGAGGGAATCTGAGGTCTTTGAGGACAGAAATTGTTGGTTTTGTCTTTTTATTTCTAGCACCTAGCACCAGGCCTGCCATGTATAGGTAACAGAAACTTATTAAATGCTTATCAGTCTTAAAATGTCTGGAGATGTCTTTTAATTTTATATGGAAAAAATAAATAGTAATAGCTATCTTTTGTTTTTCCTTTGTCTCTCTCCCATCCAAGAGAGCCACCCTTATCACAAAAGGGGTGCCATTTTTATACGACTGCCCAGTGGAGATCTGGCATACAACAAAATATTCAGCAGCTGTCTGGGGAGCTAAGGAATTGCCGGCCAGCTTCCCTGGTAATAGCCAATGACTTGTCCAAGAGTTAGTAGTCAGAATATTCCAAAAGTAGGTTCCCTACCTACTAGAAGATCACAACCCAAGAAGACAAAATAGAAATAAAGGATATGCCATTTTGCAAGTAGGCTTCTCCTCTCTGTTCTTACAGACTGGCTGCTGGGATGAATTAGTGGGAGGTATGGATGAAATGGGAAATTTTCTCAACACACCAGATAATTCAGGTAAATGATGTTAAGAACTCAAAGGAACCTGAGTGGTAGATATGAAGAGGGAGGTGGTTCCAAGAATGGAGAGGGTGACAGACAAGAGGCAGCAGTAAGACTCCAGGATACGTGGTCAAAGGTCCTACATTTAAAACCGATGCTACCTACTTATTATCTGTGTAACTTTGGAAAGTCCCTTTACCACTTCACTTTCCTTATCTGTAATATGAGGATAACAATATCCATAGAACCTACCTCAAATAAAGTCATGTATATAAAATGCTTTGGTAATATAGGGATATCTACTTCTTTAACTAAATTTATTCAGAAAATATTTCTAGAGCCCTTAGTATAATGCTTGGCACACAGTAGGTGCTACATAAATGCTGGCTATTAGTACTACTATTAATATTATTAGCATCATTACCTAATCCAATATCATCTTTTTAGAGATGAAAAAATTGAGATCAAGCAGCTAGGTGGTATACTGGTTAAAGTCTAGGACCTGAAGCTGGGAAGAACTGAGTTCAAATCCTTCCTGCTATGTGAGCCACAACAAATCACTTAACTTCTTGTTTCAATGTTATCATTTGGAGATAAGAGTGCTTTTGTAAACATTAATGTTCTTTATAAATACCAGCCAATATTATCATTCTTATTATTATAACAAATCAATCAAAAATAAGTATTAGTATCTATTATATGCCAGGTATTATATTAAGCACTGGAGAGACAAAGCTAACTTGTGCAACCTTTCTTGTTCATGGGATTTAGTACTGAGAGAGCTCTTAAAGAATGTCTAATCTCATCAAAGTAGTAGATGTAGAGAATGGCTTGTTGGGTGTGTGGACAGCACATTCATATACAAAGCACGCATAGCCAGTCCTGAGCCCAGAAGAGAGGGAAAGGTCTCTAGGACATCTGTAGGACTGACAGAATGGTTCGGTGATCACGGAGTTCTGAGCCACACAGCCATGTGGTGGATCCAAGGGCAATCCTTTCAATGGGGCTGTTTTTGTGGAGCGACCTCCCGATCACCGTATTTTGCTTTTGGTGAGTGATAAAAATCCATTCAAAGTAAGACAGAAACGTGTCTCAGAGATGGCAAAGGAAGTCCTCCTCAAAAGTCAAGGATATGATGCTACAAAACTGAGCCATTCCCACAAACCAACCACTGCTCTTTCTGTCATGATTCCAGAAAAACAGTGGGCACTCAGAAAGGTTTGTGCTGTGCTCTGTGTGTGTGTTTGCAGAGTGCACAATCCTAAAATTAGTTTAACATCTGAAAGAAAGAGATACTTCTAACCTGACGGAAGACTGAAGCCGCTTTTCAACCTCCTGAAACAATCACATAAGAACTCCAACACTTTCTAATGTGCAGAGCGCACTGGAGAAGAACATTATTTTAGAGCTGATGCTCTGGATAGGCTCTACCTTTTAAGAGCTGGGAGGGAGGGAGCTGATGACAGATAGACAGGAGGATAAAAGTTCCATGCTCTCATCGGGCGTCTCACTTCTACAATGTCACATTTATTTTTCTTCCCTTTCTCTGTTCCAACCCATCCCACCAACATAAAAGATATGAAAAGTAATGTTAAAAATTCATTCAAATGCTCTACTTTTATATCTTTATCTAATTCTGTAGTACCCAAATCAATGTTCTCCTAGAGATTTCTAAATGCCTGTGAATAAAGGAAAGAGAAAAAGGTGTTCCCCAAATAGGACCTGTGTGATTTTAGGGGAATTACAAAACCTCCGTGCCTCAGTTTCCTCATTTGTAAAGTGACAGAGATGGGGTGGGCCCTGCCCTGAATCATAATTCAACAGACAAGACCTTCATATGTAGAGATTGCCAACTGGCTTTCTGGATGCTCCTCACAGTCAGTCACTGTGCCGAATTAACTCAGTGCCAGGTTGGGCTTTCCCTTCGACATTCAGTTGCTGCCGATGCTTCCAAAATGAATACCTCTCGTCTCTTTGGATGTGACTACATAAGCGGGTCCCTGCCTATTCTATAAATTCCACCCAGTGACAAGTGTTAAAAAAAAAAAAAGGGACCCCCACAAAATGTGACATCAACTCAGGAGCCCATCTGGGTAGTTTCATGCTCAATCATTGAGAGATAGAAGCATAAGTGGATATTAATAGCCAGCAAAAGTGGATTAACAGTATGAGCTGAAAACAGTGAATAAATAAGTATCTAGAGGCACCTGGAGTAGCCCTGGATTGTTCTCTATTCAAAGTGTCTATGTAGAAGGATTGAGTGAAGACCAAGAGAACAGATGGTATAATCATCCACAATCATTTGAATGTACAATCTGAAAAGGAAAATAAATACCTTTTTTCCTTGGAAACACTGGTGACTGAAAATAGTAAACACTCTAAGCCTTAGACATCCAGGATGGACAATGAAAAGATCATTGACTCTCCAGAGGCAGAACCTGGTTTTTAAATCTTTTCTCTATCCTCTAATATATGTTTGACATGGACGAGTCACTTAATTTCTCTTGGTCAGAATGTAGAATGGGGACAGGGAGGTATTGGACCAAATCCCTTCCAGCTCTGACTCTCGGATCCATGATTCTAGGATAGGATCGATCAATGGACATTCCCATTGGGATAGAAGGGGGGTGTCTGGCAAGAATCTGAGAAGCGCTTAGGCAGGAAACCATTGGCTGTTTCTTGATTTCCCCTATCAACTGCCAGGGACCCCATGGTACCGTTGGTAATTACAAGAAACCCCAAGGATCTGGTTCAATAGGTAACTGTGAAAACCAAATTTCTGGTTTCAAATGGCACTCCCTAAGTTTCTTTTCAAGTTGTAGATTTGAAGTACACCCCACAAATTTCAGCTAAGTACTGGTAAATGCTTGCATTTTACTTATATTATACTATAGAGTGTGAAATAATAGCTCCTCTATACGTCGCTACCCCCACCCCCATTCTTAAAATTATTAGGAATTGAGTTTCAGAATGAGAATAAAATCAGAGGGATTTCCCCCACCTAGACTCGGGTCTAGCAACAGAATGTATTTCATCCACTTTAACTATGGCCTATAAATCCTTATTAGCACAATAAAATAAAATAACTAAAATATGAAAAAAAAATCATTTTCTGTTAAAATTAAATTAGGAATGATTTTTATTCCTTAAACTCCATCTATTTAAAATAAACCTTAATAGACACTGTGCCTCAACCCCTCCAGCCCCACTTAAAACCTGCTTCCCTTTCTATGGAAACCCAGGTTGGGCCATTAGGGATGACCTTGAATTCTCTTTCAAATTCAAATTCCTTACTAATATGGTACCACTTTGAGTTCTGTCTCATTGGTATAATGAGAAAAGTGTGAATTGGGTCAGTGGTTCTCAGAATTTTGGATCTCAGGACCTTTTTACACTTAAAAAAAATGGGGGCTTTAAATAACTTTTTTTTTTTGGTTTGGATTATTTCTGTTAATATTTACTATGTTAGAAATTAAAATATCTTAGTCTTATTATGAAAAGTCAGTCAACAAACATTTATTTGCTGTTAAGACTCCAATGGGGTTTTCTAAGTGCTTTGCCATTTCCTTCTCTAACTCATTTTACAAAAGAGGAAACTGAGGCAAATAAGGTGAAGTGACTTGTCCAGGGTCACACAGTGAATCAGTGTCTGAGGCCAGATTGAACTCAAGTCTTCCTAACTCCAAGCCTTGTGCTCTCCACCTCAGTGCTACCTGGTTTAATTAGTGGATATTCACTTTTATTTATTGTTTTTATGAGTGGAATTTAGTACCATAGATAGGACCACTGACATATCTACATAGAAAAGAGAAAGGAGATACTCCTTCAAAGGAGGCATCAAAACTTAAGGGAAGGGAAAGAGCCCAGAAACTTCGACAGAGTAAAATCCAGCTCAGGAGATCCTTGCACATGCAGTGGGTGAGCAGCTCTCTCAGGAGTCATCATGGCATTGGCTCACGCCTTCATTCTTACTTTTAAATAAGGCTTTGCTCTCAGGTCTCACGGTCACCATCTGGGTCAGATCTAAGTTACTTTTGGTACCCTTTCCTTAACCTCTAAGCTGCCCTTGCTCTACTCCCACTGGTATATTGATGATCCAGGTTAGTGCTTCTGAAGCTCATCCCCACAGCCATTCACATCCATAACTACTTAGCGAGCCTAATTTTCAAACAAGATTCTGGTAATAAGTGGTCATCCAAAGAAGGCCATTCTTCCAATCATACATCAGGATAGCTGCTCATATTTCCTTTTTTTCTCTGTATTACAAAATAGTGACTTCTTTTGGCCACCACTTGCTTCCAAAAATCTCACCCCTGAGTGCATAATGGTACATGCCATGATCAGCCATGGTAGAGAAAGAGCTGATAAGCACTCTGGGGGGAAAGAGATGGAGACACGGAGAGAGACACAGACTGGGCCTGAGATTTCATTGATATAGAGAATCCCTAGATAAAGAAATGTCTATATCGATATAGGTTATAGGCATTTTGCGAGTTAAGGGTCTTAGAGAATACCTTGGAGCCCTCAGAAATTCTGTGACTTCCTTAACTTCACAAATCCTAAATATGTCAATGGTGGGACTTGAACCCTATTTGTTCTGGCTTTGAGTTTCCTCTCCACAATATAATTAATTTTATTTCACAAGACTGGTACAGGCTGACACAGGACTACCATACTAAAAGCTATTTTATGGAGGTGGCACTGGCGTTGATGATAAAAAACCGGGACTACGTCAGCCAATCATAATTCACATTTACACAGTATTTGGAGATTTACAAAGTATTTGCATGCTCTCATTTGGTGCTCCCCAAATCCTAATTGAATAATCATTTATATCTCTACAATAATTTAAAAGTTCTCAAAGCACCTTCCTACAAACAGTTCTGTAAGCTAGGGTATGGGACTAGTACTTTCTCCATTTTACAATGGAAGAAAATGAAATTCAGGGAGAGTATATGACTTTCCCAGGGCCAAAGAGCTAGTTAAGAGTCAGAGATGACACTGGAGCCCCAGTCTTCTTGAGCTAAGAAAGTGGCCCTTTCTCCTACACTGCCCTATATCAATAATGTGAGGTGAGCCTCCAGAAGGTACAAAGCGAAAACCTGCTTTTGAACACAGGGCATTCTAGAAACCGCGGAGCAACGAAGGAGTTTATGTCCCAACTCTGAAAGAGATGTTTATTCTGCTGTCTTGGATACTGAAGCTACAATGCTACGGCAGACAAAAGAGTTGTATGTAATAAGTGGGGCCTCAGAGATGCAATCTGGGAATGCAATCAGGCCTGTGTGCAAGAATCGGGTTCCCTTCGATTCATTTTCATTCTTTATTTCAAATATCCTAGAGTTTCTTCAACAAGGTAAGTACTCCTGACTCCAGGCTACCCCGTATTAGATATTTTTTTTTAACAATGAAATCAATACTCATCTAAAATTCAAATTTATTTTAAAATTTTATTTCCCAACGTGGGATTTGAACAATAAACATTCAGGTAATGGGAAGTCTCACTCAGCAAAACATGGAAAACTGCATAAGTGTTTGGTGGCAAGACTTTGAGGAACAATGGAATGGTTCCATTTAAGACTCTTCACAATCAAGATAATTTCAGCTGGCTCTGAATGCCACCCAAGATACCACCAAGTCTACTTAAACACCAGCCATGTTTGCACATTTTTAAATTCCAGATTTGTTCCCTTTGCTAGTTTAAAAAAAATCCTTTCTCTTGCCTTACCTTCATAGAAAGAAAGCCATCTTAATTCTGCAGAGAAATGGGAGAGCAATAGTCTTTCATGAATTTTCCTCTTTCCTTCAATTTCCAACTCATTTTGTCCATGATACCTCCCCTTTCCCTTTTAGGGAAACAGTGTGGTTCAAGGGTTAATTTTGAGAAGCAATGAGATAATATAAAGTAATGGGGTCATGAAGAGTTAGAGACTAAAGCTGCTGCTACTACTATTGCTGATGATACTATTATTGCTGCTATTACTACAATTGCTACTTTTTTTAATGTGATTAGTTTACAAAGAGAAATCACTGGTTGTTACCAACTGAAATGCTTCTTTCATGGTACTTTGGAGAGTCCTGGTTCTGGGGTCCAATCAGACCTTAGATGTAACCCAGTCTCCTGTATTTCTCTCTGCATGACTGAGTAAGGGACTTCAATTTTCAAAGTTTTCATTTCTGCTATAATAACAGCATTGAATAAATTTGGTTAGTTATCATGCCCAAACTGAGGCCCTTCCCAAAAAGATCTTCCTTCTTTCCTTCCCTTCCTTCCTTTTTATCCTCCTACTCTCCCTTCCTTTCTTCCTTCTCTTCTTCCTTTATTTCCTCCCTTCTTTCCTTCCTCCCTTTCTTCCTTCTTTCTTTTCTTCCTTCCTTCTCTCCCTCTTTCCCTCCTCTTGTCTCCTTCCTTTCTTCCTTCCTTCCTTCCTTCTTCCCTTCCTCCTTCCCTTTCTCTTTCTTCTCCCCCTCTTTCCATGCCTAATGGGCACTGGGTTTGAATTTGGTTATTTCTAAATCATCAAGCCCCCAAAACATTATCTAGCTACAATGTACCTCACTCTACTACTATTAGTAAAACACTTTCATATAGCTCTTCTTATCTCTGAGCCCCATATGCTTGGGAAGGATATTTAATCAACAAATAAATACTTCCCTACCCCTCACTTGCAGCAAAATACTATCAGACATGGGTCCCTTCCCTCCAAAGCAGAACTCAAACCCACATCTTCCAACTCACAAAGCACCACTGAGAGTTCTATTACGCCACACAACAAGCTATTTTTCTTCTCTAGACATCAACATCCTAACTGGTTAGATGATTCCAGGTTCTTGTTGATCCTTACTTCTAAGAGTCTAGGAAATGAGCCAATTAATATTTTTGACTACACCAACTCTTGTAGTCCCAGAGGAACACGGTCACCACATCCATTCTTCTTGGGTAAAACTTACTTAGGACAGAAACAAAATCTATCTTCCCTATGATATACCATTTGTTTACAAGTTCAAACACACAGGCAAGTCTCTAGTTGTGTGTAAAAAAATAATCAGCCAATTCTAGCCCCAACTCTTCAACCGTGACACTACTTTTTCCAACACACAGAGAAGTGAGAATGATTACATTTTGCTAAGACTGGCTTATTTTAAATAAGATTTCCCACCCTGAAAAAAATCCCAACATTTTTAAATACCATTTGTTTCAAGCAGAGTTCTTCAGAGACAAGTTAGAAAAACTCTTTAAAAACCAACCTTGGTGTGGAATTGAATGAAGGCTCTTTGCTGTGGACATGTGACAAAAGAATACTAGCATTTGCTACCACGAGGCAGCTGTTCCACCTCCATTCACGGCTTTCCTCCATAATGCAACAGACAAGCGCTCAGAGACACCCGGCAAGGAGCAAGAGTTGAGGACTTTCCAGAGAGTATAGAGGGTAATTTTGCTCAATCTCCCACGAGTACTCAACAGCAATTTACATGCCATCCTTTCCTCTGAAGACCTTTCACACCTACGTAGGTAAACTACCGTCCAGTCTGCAGAACGCCAAGGGAATCAGAGATTCTGGGCGAATGCACGTCAATCCTGTTTATTAACACTGTAGATAAAGTGATGCTTGGAACTGGGGAAGAAAACATAACAACCCAAACTACCAAGATGTCAAATCACAATCCTACTAGGATCCAGAATAAAAATAACCTATGGATAATGCTTTAAAGGTTGACAAAACTTCTTTTTTTTTTTTTTTAACCATATATCATCTTATTTAATCCTTTGAGGTGAGTGCTATTAGTATCACTAAGATAAGAGGGATAGAGTAGATGGCCAAGGGTCACACAGATAATAACTATTTAGGGAGAATTTGAATTCAGATCTTTCTGATTCAAGCTCCAGTATTCTATCCATTGAGTCACGTCATCGTGCTATTCATCTATCTAGACCACAGTGTCCGTGGACAGATTTCAAGGGGTCTTTATGCTTGGACAGAAAGAATATATATCTTTCTTCTCACTAACCTCTCACTGAAATTTAGCATTTCTTTCGATTATGAATGTCGGCACTGAACCACAATTGTATTATCGATTTCTTGTGACTTTGTCATCAACAGAAGTCACACTGCAATTCTTGCAGCTATCTTGAGATTTCATTTATCCTTAGTTATAAGGATTTCATTTATCCTTATAACTACTTCAAAATTACCAAAGTTATTAAGCCTACCAATGGAATGCATGCGATCGACAAGGTTTTCTGCCTACAACCTCCATTTTCAATATGATTGGTTTCTACTCTAATCCATTATATTTTATTTTACCCATTTAAAAATATTCTAAGTAGGGGTCCCTAAACTTCATCTGTCTGTCAAAGGGGTCCACGACACACAAAAAGCTTAAGTATCCTTGATCTAGTAATTTATTAGGCACCTACAGAATGCAAATTCATAGCACCTCCGCTCCTCTTTGTGATATAAATGAACATTTTGCTACATCTCCTCCTTCCGCCTCTCCCCTTACAAAGCCATTGTCTCAGAAATTAAAAATATAACTTTTAAAAGGATCATTATTTTTAGCAGCCAGCTTCATTCCAGCTTTACCTCTCACCCTCAGCCTATCACTGGATCTGGAGCAGGAAGGATCTTTCCTATTGATCTACTCTTTCTCCCTCATTCTGTAGCGGATGGAAGAGTTTCGGTTATCTGCTCAGGGTCACATGAAGTGGAAGATTTGAATACAGTTCATCCAAGCCCAGACCTCATTCTTCTTCTCCTATAACCTGGAAGCCTCTAGGTATATAGACCGTCCCAGAATTCCCCTTTGTCTACTCTCTCTAGTAAGGCGGTTCATTCACCTTGAGAGCCCAAGGAGTCCCTGCAAGGTTGACCGTTTGGACCAATTACTTGATAAAGACATCGATGGCATATTTATCCAATTGACACTGGGAGGAAGAGCTAATACAATGCACAACCGAGTCAAGATTCCAAAATGTAAACTAGAGAGCTGGGTCAAATCCAGTAAGATGCCACTTAATGGGGATAAATGTAAAGTCTTATCCTTAGGTTCCAAGAAGACAATTACACAAGTACAAGACTAGGGGTGTCTCATCTGAATGATGTCCTTGGAATCTGGGAGGACTATAAATCTCCATATGTGGGGATGTGGTGGCTAAGAATGCAATCTTAGACAACGTTAACCGAGGCAAAAGTCCTTCTGGCTTTCAGGTCATCTCTGTGTGACCAGACACTATTCTGGGCCTCCCAGATGGAAAGGGCTCATTTCTGGTGGGAGGAGAGGGAGGGAAGAAGTGAGGCTCTTAACTTCTTAGGGGGTTATTCGATATTTTTGTTCTCACCTCACTTAGACCCATGTGTTCTCCCCGCACTTTCTTTTCTTCCTGAGCTTCCAAGTTTTACTTTTCCTATGAGATTAAAAAAAAAATCCTCCCCCAAACAACAGCTATCTCCCCAAAACAACATGTGCTCCATTCATAGTAGAAAAGAAGCCTGAGAAAAATACCAGTTCAAGGCTAAGAGAAGCTGCCACCTCAGGTGCAGCCCTATCACATCCAGGCAACAGCCACCAACAAAGCAACAATCGAAGATGGCAAGAATAACAGCCTCCATCATTTCACCAATGCAATTACCAACCATTTTGCCTTCTTATCCTATACAATTCCTGTCATTTTTGCCCACAATCCTCTAGGTCTTGGGGTCTTTCCCCAGGACTTTTAATAATTTACAGTCACCACTACAACATTCAGAGTTGATCTATTTTTTATCCTTCCTTCTGGCAACTTGGTAGCTGCCTATGGGAAGAGAGCAACTGATTTGAAATCAAGAAGACCCGAGTTTAAATCTTGAATTCATCACATAATATCTATATGACCCTCAGCAAAGCCCAGAACCTCTTTCAACCTCAGTTTCCTCACTTGGAAAATGGAGTTGACAATACCCTTTGGACTCCTACATAATGTGTGTAAAATACTCTGTGAATTTTAAAGGTTCATTGATATTGTGGCTGCCATTTATGAAGTCCTTTGCTCCTAGGAGGTACCTAATCAAGTGACAATACTTTAGGGATGAATGAGCGTTAAAGTACCTCACGCCTGGAATGCTTTTTCTCTTCCCTGCCAACTCCCAGCTACCCTAGAGTGTCTTTCACAAGTCACATGAAATCCTACTTTCTGTGGCAGACCTTTCCCAGTCTCCCCCACTGTCAGGCCCTTCCCTCTGAGATTCTCTATCAACCACGCCGAATAGGTCTTGTATATATGTAGCCGGCGCATCAGTTGCATCATCAGAATGTGAACTCCTTAAGGGCAGGAATGATGTTTCTGTCTTTTTGTTTGTATCCCATGTTCTTAGCATGGCTCCTGGAAGATTCATTAATGACAACGCTTAATTATAAATGCTTATTGACAGAGCAAGTACTAAATGGATGCTTGTCAACTGACTCATAGCTCGTAGGTGGAGGAGCTGGAAATTGAACCCAAATCTCTACTGGCTCCAAATGCAGTTCTCCGTCCACAGTTGCAAATACTAAAGGGGCGGGAGTAAACAGGCTGAAAGCTGGGTAGCCATGTGGGCTGGCAAGTAAATGCTGCGAGGGAGGGGGCTATCATCACTACCACTTGCTGAGCGACAGATAATTCCCAAGAGCATGGGCTTTGGACAGAAGCAGACCAGCATCCTGCACCTTGTCTCTAGCACTCAGAACCCCCACCCTGATGTCATGATGGGTAAAAGTACATGGCTTGGGGTTTCCCAGCAGAGGATGGTGGGAGCCACTTCTCACTTTGCAATTATAATTCCTTCATTATCCACTAAGTGGTAGTAGGTACTTTGTTTTGCTTATTATCATTTTAAGAGAGCCCTTTGAAAGGAGGCCCAGAACCAGAAACCTCGATGGATGAATTTATGAGATCGGTAGCTATTTCCCCCCAGTTATAATACGATCCATTTCATTTGCAACTGATTTAACATGAAGCCTTGTTTAAGAGAGACAAATAAAGACAACCCACATTTGCTCTGCTTCCCCTCTTTATTTTCCAGTTGTGCTACAGGAAATTTTTCATTGATTACTCTACAATTACATTAGAGCCAGGGCAAACCTACCCAGACAAAAAGAAATTCACCTTGCCGAGCTTACCACCAGACACGCTCTCTTCGAGGGAAACGACATAATATAGGGAAAGAGGAAAAAATGGAGACACAGTGAACTGTGTTCAAACTGCCCTTTGCATTTAATTGTCTAGGTGATCTTGGGCAGGTCCTCTCTGATCCTTAATTATCTCAGGGCTTTCTGGGTTCAAATCCCACCTCTGATAATTACATGCTGTGTAACCCTGAGCAAGCGTGTTTTAATGTCCCTAAAACTCAGTCTCCTCATCTGTAAAATGAGAGAGCTCAACTCAATGAATTTCTAAAGTCCTTTCTGGTTCTAAATCTATGATGTGAGTCCTTGCTCCCACCGCCAATTCACTTGATGCCTTTGGACAAATTACTTGGGTTCTATGTGAAATATATGGTCTCAGAGAGCCCAACCAAATGGAAAAGGTGGAAGTTCCAAGGTGTAAATTTTGGCTTGATGTCAGGAAAAATTTCCCAATAATAAGAGATGTCCAAAAGGAGAACGGGCAAGCCAGAGAGGGAATGTACTCCCTCTCTCCTTCGAGCTTTCCAAGCGGAGAGTAAATGAACGCTGGGTCAGTAGGAATTCCTTTCGCACATGAGTTGGACTGAATGGCATCTGAGGTCTCTTTCAACTCTCCAATTCTGTTATCCTAGTATTCTCTGAGCCTCGGTGCTTTCATCTGTAAAGCAAGGTGGTAGGCCTCAATGGCTAAGATTGCTTTTGATTATATTAATCTGTGACCAATCCTTTCGCCACCTCTATTTAGCCGCAGTCCCCCAAATGCCTGAGTACACTTCACACCTGGGGGAAAACACTAATCTAGGAAACAATGAAGGGGTTTCAAGAAGCAAAGGATGTGGATGTAGGTCACTTTTTTTTTTCCAAAAATGACATTACCCTGAACAAGAATTGAAACTCTCTAAGAAATTAGACTGAGCTTAAGCTTTCTGAGATTGAAGTCTTAATTTCATTGTTATTTTTACCAATTTGAGAATTTATTTCCAAAGGAAACACTTTGAAAGAGCTAATTTTTCTATTCCAAGATATATGAGAGTGACATTTTCTACCTATTTAACAATAAACATTTCCTCAATCATTTTGCCAATAACATAAAAACCTTTTAAGTATCTTGGAAATTGAACACGGTTCCCTCTGGGCTATGAAGATAGAGCAGGAGCCAATGCAAATTTTCAGCTACTTTTTTTTTTCTTTATCTGTCAATCATTTCTAAGACCTCTCTCCCTTTTTTCTAAAGAACACATTCAGAGAAGTTGTGTATGCTTAAGAGCTTATTCATCATCCTTTTGAAATTTAGATTATTTGTGATCTTATCAATATCGTTATACCACCTACCGGTGGCCAAACGTCCCGCCTTTGCGACCTATGTGATCCTGGCCCAGGGATTACTAAAAGAATTGAGTAATTTCCAAAAACAGTTTAGCTTTATTTCCTTATTTCCTCATCGTCGTTCAGAGAAATTCCTGTCTATGTTATATATGTGCCGATGAAGTAACTTACAGAGTTATCCCTCTAGTTTCAATATAGGTAACACAATATGAATTTTTCATCCACTTTTGTTTTTTTAACTATGAATGGTTCTTTCATCCACTTTGTTTTTCAAACATGAATTGTTACACAGATCTTTTTCAAGTTGATTATGGATATCTGTGTTCTGGGGGCTTCCTGAAATTCACACTGTATCATAAATAGTCATAAGTGACATGCTCCCAATGGAGATTCCACGACTTGGATCTTGCACGGTACTCGAGGGCACTGAAGAACATCAGAGGAGCAGAGGTCGCCCTGGTTCATGCATTTATTTCACTAAATCAAGTTATCCTCATAATAGTATCTGTCATACAGCTTTCCGAAAATTTAACAAATGGGTAAGGGACACCATGTTTGCAGTTTTATATTGTTCCAATGATTTAAAAAAAAAACCCAAACATACAAAGGAACCTTTCATTCCCTATTCCTCAAAAATTAGCTACAGGGCTCAGGACTGTATTTGTGATTTTATAGGCACGGGAAACTTCCACATGAGGGATCTCTCTTCACAAATGCAGGCTGGTACCTTCTCTGACCCTTAAAGGCCCTAAAGACTTACTCAGAATCCAGAAAGGTTCCGAATCACACAGCTAGGATAAGTCAGAGACTAAGCTTGACCCAAGTCTTCCAGCTCTGATAGTATGTTCTCATTATGTCCCACTGACTCTCCCCAAGTCAGGTATATAACTATAACAATGTGGTCTGCTGGAGAAAATTGTCTGTGAAAGCCTGCCAGCAGCCTTCTCCTACTTTTGTCAAGGATATCTTTAATGTGAATAGAGACCATTCTCATTAAGAAAAAAAAAAAACTGCAGAGCTAAGAAAATAGGCACAAAGATTAACTACTGCTAAAATCTTGACTGCCTTTTTTTAGCCTAGTGAAGAAAAATGACTGGCCTTGAAGTCAGGGTAACGTGGGTACATATGCCACCTTTGACAAGTTCTAGCAATGTGAGCACAGGCAAGACACTTAACTCCTCTGAGTTTCAATTGTCCTCATCTGTAAAATGGGGATAGAAATACTGGCAGTACTTACCTCCCCATGATTTACATAAAGCTCTCTGTAAACTTCAAAACACTGTTATTGTGGTTGTTATTTTGTTGGCAAAATTTGGGACATTTTGCACTCTTTCTTTGGGATAACCAGAAATTAATCCACAAATGCCTTTAAAATTAGACTCAGAAGTTTCTTTGTCTATATTTGGTCAGGTTGAGGGACTCTCCCCAGTTTGATCAAATTAATTGCTTTAACTTTACAAAGAATATTTAAGTTTCAAGGGGACAAGAAGTAAAATGTAGTGTGGTCCCCTTATTATCAACTAGGACAAAGATCATTCTAGAAACACCTGCAGGTCCCCGCTCTTTTGTTCACTTTTGATGCTCTTCTTGACGTATCTACATAAAATACTCTCTGAGCGACCTGGCGAGGCTGGCTCTTATACCAAACTTTCGATAGCTCTCCCCTCTCCCCCAAATGCTTTTTCTCATTTTGTGAAATGATATTGTTAGAAATGGCCAATCACTTCCTCCCTAGAGTTCAGCTTGAAAACTTTTACATTAGGCCAGAGTTGTCCATGGCTTCTATATTTCTCTGGAAGAAGACTGAGTATCTAGTGCTTGAAACAAATTTATGGGCCCTGCCAGCCTTCGCCTTGTGCCAGCCTGTTTGCTTCTTTCAGACTTCTCTCAGAAACAGTGAAAATTAGAATAAGTGACCTTCCTTCTGCCTATTTTATAACATTTTAGGGATAAAAAGCTTATTTAAGGAGGTTTAGTTGGAGTTGCTATTATCTATAGGTAGACTCACTGTAAGTTGCAAGAAAGCAAGGCCATACCTTTTCCAAACTTGGTATTTCCCCACCACCCAGCACTGTACTTTGCCACTTAATGTATATTTTATGAGCTAAAATACATTGTTTATACTTAACACCATCCATGATGGTCCAGAAATTAAGTTATCAAAACTCCCTACAGGATAATTTCCTCATCTGTGATATGGAACCTAACGACTATTTCCTGGGGAAAAGGTGGGGTAGGAAACTTTGGCTTCCAAGACGAGGCTAAAATTTGGGCTTCCGTAGCCAAATGAACTGAGGCATATAAATTAATGTAATATTATATGTCAGAAGTGACAAATGGATGGATACAGAGAAGCACAGAAGGACTGGTGTGAACTGAAAGTAGAGTAAGCAAAGACAGGAATAACCATATATGCAATGACCACAACAATGGTATAATCACAAAAGAAGGGTGTGAAATTACAATAAACAAGAGAAAAAAGGGCTCCCCCCCAATTCCTTTTCAGAGGTAGGCAGACCAAGGATGTGAAACATTTCATTTGTTTTTCCTGATATAAGGTTTAATTTTGCTATTTTTTTCTCTTTTATTTAAAACTCTTTTTTCTGAGACAATTGAGTTTAGTAACTTGCCCAGGGTCACACAGTTAGAAAGTACTAAGTGTCTGGGGCTTGATTTGAACTCAGATCCTCCTGACTTCAGGGCCGGTACTCTATCTACGATGCTATCTAGCATTTAAAACTTCTTTATTTTTGTTTGTTTTAAACTCTCTGGGATAGCTCTCTGGGAGGGAAGGTAGAAGAATATAAGGGGAAATCAAAGTGACAAAAAAAAAACAAAAGATATCAACAAAAATCTCTTCTTTAAAAATTCTGCTTCCTTTATCATTGGAAAATGTGCCCCTTTCACCTCATTATCTTTTTTCCCAACAATGTTTTATTCTTCCAAATAGATAAGATAGTTTTCAACATTCATTTTTGTAAAACTTTGTATTCCAAATTTTTCTCCCTTTCTCCCTTCCTCCCTCCTCCCCAAGACAACAAGTAATATAATATAGGTTTTAAAAGTTCATATTATCACCTATGCCAGGTTTCAAGCCTTTTCAGAAAACATCCATCCATCAATCATCAAACACTTATTAAGTACCTACTACATGCTAGGCTTTGGGGATGCAAAAACAAAAGCACTTCTCCCAAGATATTTATGTTTTGTAGGGAGAGGTAATGTATAAATAGACAGTGATTTTTTTGAGGTGGAAGAGGAGGGTCACTAATAACTAGGGGAAGATCTGGAAAAGGCTTCATGTGGATGGTGACCTCTTAGCTGAACCATGAAGAAAATCAGGGGATCATAGAAAATGGCAGTAAGAAGGGAATGCATTTGAGGCATGGGGTACAGTTAATATAAATGTGCAAAGATGGACCTGTAATTTGTTTTTTCCAATAAAAAAATAAATAAATACCCTCATGTCATGGAGAGTGGAAATTTCTACCAAGAAAAAAAATGTGCATTTATTAAAAGTTGTATTAAAAGTGTCCCTTATGGCATTGTAAATGGCTGCTACCTTGCCTATCCCCAAGTACTAGCTCTGCATAGAGGCACTGTAAGAATTAATATTTAGAAAGCAGAAAAGACTAACCAATAATAATGAAAAATATGCTCTGTAGCGCCTGTTTCCCTGTGGCAAAAAAAATATTTCTGGTATCAATACAAGATATCTTTCTGAATGCAAAGAATGGGGAAGACTACATCAAGTCGGCACCCAAATGAGTCATTCAGAAAATTCAGCACTAAGATTCATGTGCCCGGGAGTCTAGAACTGTGTCTATTACCCCAAAATGAGGCCACTGGTCCAGTTCAAATTTTTATCTGTGCCGTTCGGTGACCTAGGATTCTCGATAAAAACCAGCCCCACCCAACCCCACCCCCCAGAAGATCAACAATCACTTTGCCTGAGAGTCATGGTAATTTTTTTTTTTTTTTGGCTCCCATAATATTCAAGGACTAATCTTCAGTAACTACAGGCTCCACAAAACATTATTAATTTATCACCAAAGAAACTATTTGTACCGTGGGTGATCAATCTCCAATAGCCATTCTGGCGTACGAGTCTGATAGAGTGTACTCTGTATAATGCAGCTGCTTTGCATTTTGAATTTTTTATTTATAGAACAAGTCAAATTAATAACTCAAAAATGTTGTTTCAGGCAAAGTAATAGACACACAATAAAACTATTCATTTCCTAAAAGGTCACTCTAGGAGATGCATACATTGTTTAAAAAGCCTACCAACAATGCTATTATTCCACAGAAAAGGGAAAATGTATAATAAGCAGTTCGGGCACATATCTGCACTGGAGACCTTAGGCTAATTTAAAGTAGAATCACAAGGCAATCAATCATACTCTAAAATTACTTCATTTTCCAAACTGTTTACACTTTTTAAGTTACAAATCCACTTTCTGCTATTTCAACTCACGATTTACAACTACAGATTTAGCCTGCTTGGCTGCCAGCCAAACGCTAGTCATGAGGGAACTAATGATATGAGCAGATCAGTGTTTTATAATGGAGAAAAGCGCATGTAAATTTCCAGTATGTCTGCAAGTAATCAAGGCATTGCTGACTATAAATGAGGCCGTCTCAAATTTATTTTAGGAGAAATATCTTAAAGCTGTACTTCTTCTCCAGGCCAAAAAAACGCCTTTCAGAGGAACTCTGAGATTACTCAAATTATTGTAAATAAACTGTTATGCAAACAATATGTAAAGAATAGTACAATAGGTGACTTATTTCAACATTCCCTTCTCACATGTCCTTATCACGCTTTCTGGAATGTTGGAGTAATGGAAAGGAACAAAGAAAAGATTTTTTTTTGCCTGCCTCCCTCTCTCTCTCTCTCTTTCTCTCTCTCTCTCTGCTTTCCTGTCCTCTCCCTCCCCACCCCCCAAATGCTGTTAACTGTAGCAGCAAATTAAGTTTGTTTTAGTAGCCAAAAAAGGCTCAGAAAAAAAAAAAAAGGAGAGAGAGAGAAGGAAGACCTTGGGGGATACGGTTTTAAATTAAAGATGATCTTTATTATTTCATTACAATGGCGCGGCCAAATAATGACTCGGTACTATTTGTACAAATAATGTAGGGTGTTCATTTTCGTGCGGAAATAATTACTCTAGTCTATCATATTCTGCGTGCCGTCAAATGCTGTCCCTCTGCTGTCACCAGGCATGTGCCTTGTCCATATTAGAAGCAGAGGGCTAAATTTAGCCAAGTTTCATGGTTTCCTCCATGTTTCAGAGCAAAGTTAACTAAGCATATTCAGATGTGGCCGTGCCTTTAAGAGTACAGCTCGAACCAGTCTCCCTGTATATATCACAAAATTCCATTCCCCATGATTGATATTTCGGTTGGAACATCATTACACGACTAAACTCAATTTTATAATTGGATAAGGCCAGAAACAATAAACCGGCACCGTATTGTTATAGGATCCTACATCTTAAAAGTATCTGTAATCATAAATCAACCTAATTATTTGAAATACTGTCATGAAGTGGAAAAGAAGAAGAATTAACAGAACTCGCTGCATGAATATCTCATTTTGTTTTCTAAGGCCCAAAGCATTTTATTGGCACTTAATCCCAGCACCACAATGGCTGGTAAACCATACTCTTTAGATAAAATCATGAATACATCAAATCAATAAGTTAAAGGATTAAAAGCCTTCCTTCCCCCTCCTCCTCTTCCCCCACCCAAAGCAAAGGCTGATTCTTCTGGTCGTTCATAAAGTAATGGTTCTAAGGAGGGCAGAGGTCAGCTAGAAGAATAACAGCTCATTTTATTAAGAGCTAAATTCATCTGAATTTTCATGGCAAACTCAAGAGCTACTGGAAGTGGAAAATCCAATTTCTGGGTAATTTCATGATAATAGCTCGCATATTATATGGTACTTTAAAGTTTACAAAATACTCTCTTCACAAAGAACTCATCCCCCCTCCCCCCCCAAAAAAAACTTCCACCGACGGAAATGAGCTCCTCGAGAGGAGGGTTTTGTTTGTTCCATCCTTTGTTTCGGGATCCCCACCACCAAAGACAGTTCCTGGCACACAGTAGGAGCTTTTCAAATCGACTGACTGATTGATGACAAGATATATTTTCATGGTTCAAAGCGAGTTGCAGTAGCTTTCAAGAGCGTCAGAGTCAAATTAATTGGGCACTATTCCCTAATTTGGGAGCAGGATCGGCTTCCATCAGAACAATAACAACACTCGTCTCCAGCCATCCTGATCTATGTTTTGCCACTGGATGGCTCCGGAGGAGAAAGCGAGTCCAGTGACTTTGCACAGCCCTCCCTCACTTAAATCCAACTCACTTGCATGTCATGGCGTCACCTCTTGGAGAATGAAGGATAAACAACAATAACAATAGCTGATACAGCTCTTTAAGACTTAAACAAAATAGGTCACATTGAGTCGCTTTATTTGATCTTCACAATGTTATGCAAATAATCCCCAGTTGCCTCCTGACTCTAAGACGAGCATTCTGTCCCCTGTACAATGGAAAAGAGTCTAAAGGAACAGAGAAGGAACGCTCTATGTACTTTGTAACCAGAAAAACAAAACAATAAACTCATAATATCAGTAATAATATTAACAGTAAGATCAGCAACTAATATTTATACATTGTTACTATGACCCAGGCACTTAACTATTAATATCACTTGATCCTCACAAGATCCTGGGAGGAAGGTACAATTATCATCAGGGTCGTTTTATAGCTGAGGAAACGGAGGCACACAGGCTTAAGTGACTTGCCCAGGATCACAAAGCTAATAAGTAATGAGGCTGCATTTGAGCTCAGGTCTTTCTGACTTCAGGTTCATGTTTGAGTCATTATGCCGCCTGGCCACTGGGGGAGTTGATGGAGTTACAGAATCCCAGGGACTATGGGGAACTCCCAGATGAGGAACCTCCCTCCACCAATCCAGGTATCTGCCTTCTTTGGATTGCACCATCTGTGAAGCCTTCCAGGTCTCCTCCACCGCCCCCAGCTGCTGGCCCCTCCCTCTCCAATTTCTTTATGTTGACTTAACTATGTACTATTTGGTATATTTGTAAATTATTAACTTTGTGTTACGTACGGTACCGTTTCCCCCACTAGAATATAGGTTCTTTTAGTAGGGATTGTTGATTTTTTTTTGCATTTGGAGCCCCTGCTCCTGGCCCACAGCAGACTTTCAATAAAGATTTGATTGATGAGAATGGCGTGGAACACCAACAAGAGAAATAGAGGGTAGTCCGGCTCAGACGTGGCCTTTGAACCAGCTTGTCTGGACTCAGAGGCTGCTGGGTTCTCTAACTCTTGGGAGATACTGCCTCACAGAATAATTAAATGTATTAAGCATTCACATTAATCTTTCGATCTGATTTCCTTATATTACAGACCAAAGAGATGGAATGATTAGCCAGAAAAGCAGTACTGGAACTCAGGTCTCTTGATTCTAGCCCAGGCTTTTCATTAGTCTCATTACTTATTAGTGTGTAGTTAGTGACCTTTGGAGTGAGGAACCTTGGATTAAGCAAGGGAAATCATGGGAACTTTCCTTTGCTGTCCCACCCTCAAAATCCAGAGTCAGGGGCGGGCATCTACTCATTTCCAAGATCACAAAATTTAAGTGATGTAGACAAATCCCAGGCTGGGATTGGCCATGTCTATACTTTAAGAACTCCCCCCTCCTCCCTTTCTTTTTGAACCTACATCCTGGTACACAGAAGGTAGAAAGATTTTTCCCAGTCTGACATTTTCCTCATTTTTCTGAAAATAGCATAGCCACCAGATAAAGAAAAAACGAAAGGGGTGGAGGGAAATGAGATGTATGTGGTGTTTATTAATCAACAAACATTTATTAAGTATCTACAGAAAAAGGCAAAAGATAGTTCATGCTTTCGAAGAGCTTTCAACCTAATGGGGGAGGCCACAAGCAAACAGAGACAAAAATAGATAAATGAGATAATTAATGGAGAAAATGAGTATTTATCTTCCCTATTAGGCTGTAAGCTCTTTGAGAGTAGGAATTGTTTTTTTCTTTTTCTTTTTTTCTTTTCTCTTTCTTTTTTTCTTTCTTTCTTTTTTTTTTCTTTCTTTATTTCACAATTGGGATTAAGTGACTTGCTCAGGGTCACACAGTTAAGGAAGTGTTAAGTGTCTGTGGCCAGATTTGAATTCAGGTTCTCCTGATTTTCAGACCTGGTGAATTGTTTCATTCTTTGCCATGATACCAACGGACTTCCTCCCATTGCAGGATAAAGCCAAAAGTTAAGCTGAGGGCAGGCATTCTACATGATAATTTTATATTTGTAAGTTCAGGGTCGGGCACAAAATATTTAGTCACTCAATATGCATTTATGAAGTGCCTACTGTGTGCCAGGCATTGTGCAAAGTGATGGACAGAATAAACAATCAATGGATGTTTGTGGGATTTAAATGAATCTTGGAATAATAACCAAATGAATAAAAGAGCACTTTTGAAGTTTGATATGTTCCAATCATTGACAGAAGTGGGAGATATCTCCCTGTCTTCAAGGAGCCTATATTCTAGTAGGGTACATAACAGATAGCAGCGCTGGGGACAGATGTTTTGGTGTGAGAAACCACAGGGATGGGGAGTGGAATTGGGCTTTCCAGAGAACATGGTAGAGAGGATGTTTTTTCAGTACTAACTCCGAACCAACACATGGAACCACACACACAAAAAGCCAAACTGGGTATGTATGGCACATCAGAAAAGACTGTTCTATGTGGACTTGGGGAAGCCGGGCTCAAAATTCTGTCTCTGTAATTTATTGGAATGTGGGTAAGCCATTTCCCTTCTGGACCTCAGTTGGACCAGACAGTCCCTAAGATCGCCCCCAGTTCTAAATCTACGATCACGGGTTCGCTATATCCTTCTTATTACCCTCAAAAACCTTTATTACTCCTTGAAAATGTGAAATCTC
Organism: Antechinus flavipes; assembly: GCF_016432865.1. NCBI lineage: Eukaryota > Metazoa > Chordata > Mammalia > Dasyuromorphia > Dasyuridae > Antechinus > Antechinus flavipes. The sequence goes on from NC_067399.1 coordinate 663,318,381, forward strand.
CTAACTATGCCTATTAAAGCAAATTTCACATGAGGTTCTCCATGCAAGATGACATTTTCCCTATAGATTTGGCTCTTATTGAAGTTGAAATCTCCCCTTCCATAGGGCCCACAGTGACATCCTGAAGCTTGGCCCTACCAGCGGGGCCCACCAAGGCCCCAACAAGGGTTTCTGAGTGTCAAGGCCATTCTGCCTCTAGAAAAACAGAACTACTGATTGTTAAAATTTCATTTTTGGCCCTTTATTTTTTTTTCTCTTGCAGGACACAAAAGAGAAGGATCTTGGTATCTCATCCAAGAAAAGAAAGAGTTTGAACCAAAGCCTCCATCTTCTTCCTCCCTCTCAAATCAGAATTGTTTTACGAGGGTAAAATGACACAGAATGTCATCATGTAAGAAAGCAAACTGAAAAAGGGAAAAGAAAGCTTGTTCTTTTTTTTTTCCAAATCAAGTTCAGTGCTTTTGCCTATTAAAGTAAACCAAATATGTTTCTCTCAAAAAATTAATGCCAAAAGGCAAGATGCCAACCACAGTTAACAGATAAATCACTGTTCAAGGGTATTTTTTCCTTTTCTTTTTCCCCCTTATTTTTATTTTTTTCCCTCTTCTGACAACAACTTATAACAAGCAAACACAACATTCGCTCCCCACCTTTTAATTTTAACTCCGAACCACCGAGGGGGACAGATCCTTTGAAGAAGAAAGTATTGGGGCGGGGGGGAGGTAACAAACAAATAGATGAAACAAATTCTAACTTCGTCACCAAAAATCAGAATCAAACTATTATCCCACAAACCACACATAACTTCTCATTGTAATTCATTTATTATTAAGGTCACTGTAAACTAGTTGGGAATGTGTAAACAGAAATGAATCACTGGTTTCATTTGTGTGTCCTTTTCAAACTGGAAGACCTAACAGTTTCATGTTCCAACATACGAAAGAGCATTACTCCTATAAACCTACTCAGTGCTCTTGCCAACAATTTCCATTTAATTAAGCTGACAGCAAAACAGGGCTCTTACTAATGTGATCCAGACCAATTTTCCTTCAATGTAAATTCTCAGGCATGAAATTACATCTGAAACAGACACAATAATCCTTCTATATCTTAGACATATGTTGAATCTTTGTCTATTCTACAGTTTGCTTTGGAATCCAACGATCCTTGTTTTGAGTTGGAAATCTTAAGAATTATTCGACTTGACCCCGTGCATTATTTGTCTTGACTTTATCTTAGGTTTCCTCCCGGGCCCTCCCTACATGCATTCATAGGTCCTAGATTTAAAGGAAGGAAAAAAAAAAAAGGTTTGATGCTAAGGAAAAATATCCACACAACAAAGATTACGAAATTAGTGAATTATGTTGCTGTTGGTTCAATGATCCTCCAAACACCATCATCAAAAAAGACACAAAGTGAAGAGTCAAGTTCTAAGGGATGTTTGCCACTGTCCTAGAGGTCTCCGTGTGCAAAATCTACATGGAAGGGAGACTCCCTCAGATGATGAGATTTTCCACAGGCTTTTCTTTGTGGATGATTTTGCACTGGTTACGTCAGGTCCCAGAAGACTCTAGAGTTTCCTCAGTGACCACTGGGATCATTCAAAGAGATAAATTTGGCCATTCATGCAGTAAAAAAACAAAAAACAAAAAAACAACAGAGTATGTTATATATGTGCATATGCACACATATATACATACATATATACACACATAAATATAAATACATACACACATATATTATATATACTTATATATTCCTGTATTCCTAGGTTAGGAGATAGAATTAAAGAAATAGTTCAATGGGTTGGTCCATCAGTAGGGTCAGGGCAGGGATGTATGTACTAGACTTGTCAGTACATATATGTTCTCAGTACATTTATCTTGGAGACTGGGGATGAACAATGAGCCAAGCCTAGAATTGAAGAGGAGCAGGGGAGTGGAATGGTTCCCATTTGGGAAATAATGTGTGCCTTTCAATCATCCCAAGCTGCTTCTTTCCACCAAAGCCCATCTTTCTAATACCGATATTCTTCCTCGGATGCTACAACATATGGCTACAAATCATGAATGACGATGATCTCCAAAGAAGCAAAACTTCAAGGGATCCAAAGCTCAAAGGAAGGATATGGTGTAGGTATCTACATGAGTGACCGAAGCATATGCTCAATGATGATTTGCATTAAATGACCCCCCAAAAGAGGAGGAGGGAAGTTGTGCGACGAGGCCGGAGGTTAAAAAATGGAGAGCCTTAGTGTTGTTCTGGTATCCGCAAATAATAAAGGTTTACAGGAAGGCTTCAAGTATTTGAAGAGCTCTATGGAGAAATTCTGGGGATAAACGGCTAAGAATCATCTACCCCAAGGTGGCAAGATAATGGAATCAAGCACCAGACCGAAATACATTTCTGACTGCATCACTGCTCCCCAAATCATTTATTTTGGTAAGATCATCCTCACTGATTATTTTCTTCCTATACAATGATGGGCTGGAATTGTATTATACAGGAAGTTCTTAATCATAAATTGCTTAAAATTTTTTATAACTATGTTTCAGTATAGTTAGTTAATTTCTTTTATAATTCTATGTATTTTATTATATGTATTTAAAACAATCATTTTAAAAGGTATCCAAAATCTCCACCAGACTGCCGAACAGGGCCCAGGACACAAAAAGTATTAGAAATCTCTGTACTCTTATTCAGGGTTCTCCACTGTCTGTTATACCCCTATCTTTACAACCTTATTCCTTCCTATACCCCATTCTTACCTAGAATCTCTTCTCTACATCCAATTCCCACCTGGTCCTCTCTCATCCTATCCCCCATGCTTAGAATGGCCCCTACCCCTATCCCACTAAAGTCCTTTTCTTCCTGAAACAAAGTAAGTGCTTAGTGAAATGTCGGTTGACTGACTGACTTCCTTCAAGACTAATCCCAGACATTATCTTCTCTATGAATCATTCTCCAGTCTCCCCAACTGAAAATGATCTTTCTTTCATCAAATTCTTCATCACATTTGCCTTAAGAGTTCTCCTCTGGATTTATATTAACTGATATAATTCACCTGCGTCTCATCCAAACTTGGATATCCCTCCACCAACCTCTCCTTCCACCCCCTCACTAGATTGTAATCTCGGATCTTAGATAAACTTCTAGCCATACTTCTGGGAAGGTTTGTTTGTGTTTCACGTCAGAAATTCACAAGTTTTGTATTTCATATCGGGAAGTTGGGTTATCAAATATTTTCATTCCCTTTGAGCCCTCATATAATTAAAGTTTTTAGTCCAGAAAAAAAAAAAAAAAAAAAAAATATATATATATATATATGTATATATCCCCCCTCAAAAAAAAATTAAGTCCATCTTCTGGAGGATTAATAAGTTGGTTGATTAGTCATCTATTAACAAGTTTTGGTTCTGTGTTACATGCAGAGGCAAAGTACACTGCTCCCCCATACATAATATCTCATTAATGGGATGACTCCCTCCCAGGGCACAGATCTAATCATTCAGACCTTCTTACCTTGTGATACCCAGAGGGAATCTCTAACTAACTGCTAGAGACCTTCTTCGAAGTCTTTAACCAATATACAGTTACCTATACAATACTTGGGTTATGTATCTGTCACCCCCACCCTCCTTATAGAAATGAATCACTGTTTCTTCCAGTCATATATTTCCTCAATAATATCTTTCTCTCCTCTTCCTAAGTGTAAGTTATCATTGGTAAAATGCGATCGCCTCCTGATACTTACTATTCATCTTCCCATCATCCTTTGGGGCCACAACAATTTTTTTTAATCTTAAGTGGGGAGGTTCTGATTTATACTGAAGAGCTTCCCTTTATATTGCTTCAAATAAAGATCTCTGCATAATTTCCCACTATTTACTGAGAGAGACCAATGTAGTAGGAAAACACTGGTTTGAGAGCCAGAAGACCTGGCTTTGAGCACCAGATCTCCCCTTAGCTGGTTGATCTTCTGAAAATGATTTTTCTTCTCTGTTCCTGATTTTTGTCACTTGGGAAAACAAAGAGCTGAATCTGATGGTCCCAACTCTGAAAAATGTATGATCTAGGAAACTATGACTTGCTGAAATCCTACAGTACCATCTAATTCTTGTGGCCTATGATTCACCCTTTGCCAGCAAGTCAGGAGATATAAAAGTCAAAGAGAAAATCTCTCATTTAAGGATGAGGAAAAGCTAAAGTCATCTTCAAGGCTCTATCTATCTCTTCAAGATTCAGGATTTTCAAATCACACCTTTCTTTTTTTTTTTTTTTTTACCCCCCTTAGGCAATTGGGGTTAAGTGACTTGCCCAGGGTCACAAAACCAGGAAGTGTTAAGTGTCGGAGGCCAGATTTGAACTCAGGTCCTCTTGACTTTAAGGCTGGTGCTCGTTCACGGCACCAGCTAGCTGTCCCCCTCAAATCACACATTTCAAACCTAGATCCAGATCAGTTTTGTCAGTTGGCAACAATATAAACTGTGTATATGTTCATGAATATATAATAAATGCACACATATATACATATAGTATACACACACACACAAATTATATAATGTAGACCAAATTATAGTCCACAGACTGAGTTTCAGGCATACTTTCTGTTTTTTAGTTAATATCATAAATCCATTTGTATTCCTACTATCTAAATCTTCCTTTCTCTTCATAAAGACTAGTTCTTTAGGAACCTCATTATTTATTCATCTGAAAAAGGGGATAAAGGGCTACATCTTGAGGTTCTGAAAATAGCTTGCAGCAGATTTGCTAACCTCAACAGAGAAACATGCCATCAAGTAACTGTATTCTTTTTTTTTCTTTCTTTATTTTTTATTATTATAGCTTTTTATTTACAAGTTATATGCATGGTAGTTTTGCAAAACCTTTTGTTCCAATTTTTCCCCTCTTTCCCCCTTCTCCCAGATGACAGGTTGACCAATACATGTTAAATATGTTAAAGTATAAGTTAAATACAATATATGTATACATGTCCATACAGAAGTAATTGTATTCTTAACATTAAAAACTACTGGTCTTAGGTGATGCAGTGGATAGAGTACCAGCCCTGAAGACAGGAGAACTGAATTCAAATCTGGCTTCAGACACTTAACACTTTTTAACTGTGTGACCCTGAGCAAGCCACTTAACCCCATAATAAATAAATAAATGAAAAATAAAAAGAACAAACAAACAACAACAACAACAAAAAAAAAAAAAACTACTGGCCTTATGTCCTAGAAGACATATTCTCACAGAGAACCAAGTTGTGAGAATTAAACTTGAGGATGAGTTAAGTGGGTTAAGTGAGTTCCAGGGCTAATCTTTCCTGCTTTTGGCCAATCTATTCCTATCGAGAATCTTGAAGGACTCACAATTCCCATAGAATGTCTACTTATGCCTTCATCAGAAAAGAAAATGGCTCCCCGGGTCATCCAAGAAGAGGATTTTTCACTGTCAGTTTCACCACCTGGTTCTGGGGAAGGCTACTAGTTGACATAAGGCTCAGTATTTCAGTGAGTGGATGATTTCCGATTCTACAATTCCCTCCCACTTGCTCTCTGTTTTGAAAATTTATCTACTGATCTCAGAGAGGCCTGGACAGACTGACAGGAACTGATGCTGAGTGAAATGAGCAGAACCAGGAGATCATGATATACTTCAACAACAATACTATATGATGATCCATCCTGATGGCTCTTTTCAACTGTGATTAAGGCCAGTTCCAATGGTCTTGTGATGAAGAGAGCCATCTGCATCCTTAGGGAGGACTGTGGGGACTGAGTATGGTTCGCTCTTTTTGTTGTTGTCTGTCTGCTACATTTTGTTTTCTTTCTCATTTTTTTTCCTTTTTGATCTGATTATTCTTGTGCAGAATGATTAATAATTGTGAAAATATGTATAAAAGAACTGCACATGTTTTACATATGTTGGACTACTTGCCATGTAGAAGAGGGGGTGGAGGGAAAGTGGGGAAATTTGGAACACAAGGTTTTGCAAGGGTCAACGTTGAAAAATCATCCATGCATCTATTTTGAAAATAAAAAGCTTTAATTAAAAAAATGAAAAGAAAATTTCTCAATCTCATCAGGAATAAAACTCAACCAACAAAGAAAACATTATTAGGTGTGTGAGAGTCAGTAATTTTTCAAGTCAACAAGCATTTAAGTACCTACTATGCGCCAAGTGCTGTGCTATGGACTATAGATACATCTTAAAAGCAGCTGATGCAGAAACACCCTGAGAAGACAAGCCTCAGATGACTTACAGCAATTTTTATCTGCAAAGAAGAAAATGAATGGCCCTGTTTTCTTAGAAAGTAAAAAGCAAAGCATTTTATTAAAAAAAAAAAAAAAAAGGAGAAGAAAGGGTGTAGGGGAGGGACGACCATCTACTAAATATCCTGACAGTCTCTTTGAAAATGAAACATTTCATATATACAGCAGAAGTTGACAGTTGTGGCAAGATTAGAAATCATTTCAAATCTCATAGGTAATCAAAATCCAGTCTTTTCATGGGTACGGAAGGTCTCTTGTTTTATAGAAAATGCTAAACAAACAATTCCACGGGCAGAAATGTGAAACCAATTTATTATTGTTCTATTCACTTTGGCTAAAGACTTTAGAAAGCCACAAAAAGTCTAAAAATAGAAATCTTTTGGGGGGCAGAGGGAGGGAGATATTAAAGCACTGTTTCTCATAGGTCCAAAGAGAACTGGCATGGAATGGGCGTCCCTTCTCATTGGTCAGGGGCACTGCCCTAATTCAGACCGATGCCCAAACAGTCTATTGTTACATCTGTAAATGAGCAAGGCAGAAAACCTGCCCGTGGTTTCTTTAGAAAAGAAAAATCAGGGTCATCATATCACAAATAAGTTGAGTTTTTGTTCTCTCTTTTTTGGCAGGAGTGAGTCGTTTGGGGGGTTTTGGGGGAGGTTGCCTTTCCTAGTAAATGTAGATTTCTTAGCCATTTAGACCAATATTTTTCATTATGCTATAAAATAATAACAACTCATGTTTCTGTAACATTTTAAAACTTAAAAAAAAAAAATTTCTTCACAATAATCCTGTAAGCCAGCTAATGCTGATGCTCCTGGCCCATTTTACAGATGAGTAACACACTCAGAGATGAAGTGACCTGACCAAGGTCACACAGTGAGTAGGCTATCTATACAGCCAAGATTTGAATTTGTCTTTTGGGTCTAAGATCTGGGTGCTTTCCACTACCCCAAACGGAGAAGACATGGTACTTGTAGGAGCAATGATTTGGAAATATGATGCCTTTCAAGGACATTCTGTTAACAAATCTTTCATGGGCAATGGGAGAAACACAATAAGTTCTTCAAGGATCATTACGGTGTTTGGGCAGGACTAAATAAGCCATTAGCCGATTTCAGTTTCTTAATATTGGGACAAAGTAAAGCATGTTCAGAAAAGGGCTGTGAAGATGATGAAGCATCTGGAAGCCATAACCAATGGGGAACAGCTGAAAGAAATGAAGGGAGGGGAGGGGGAAGGGAAGAGAGGAAGGAGAGGGGAGGGAAGGGAAGGAGAAGGGACAAGAGGGCAGGGAAGGGGAGGAAGGAGAGGGAATGGGAGAGAAGGGGAGAGGATGGGATGGGAGGAGAGGAAAGGAAGAAAGGGGAGGGGAGGAAAGAGAAAGGGAGGGGAGAGAAGAGGAGAGGAAAAGAAAGAGGGGAAGGGAAAGGAGAAGGGAGGGAAGGGAAGAGAAGGAAGGAGAGGGATACTTAGGGCTGTTTGGGTCTCTGTCCTCAAGTATCTGAAACGCAGATGAGGAAAACAGATTAAAATTTCTGTGGCGCTTCAGAAAGCAGATTTGGGCCTCAACAGTAAAAGTTACAGGAAATTCTAGAAGGAAGACAGAAAAAGTTGCTAATCATTCTAGCTTTCTAGCAACGGAACTGGCTGTTGTGGGAAGTCATGTCCCAGGAAATGACTTTACTGAAATACAGCAAGAAGACTGTAGGGAAGGAACTCAGGTTGAAAACTCCCTACAGCTGGAGAGAGTCTATGAATCAGTGGAGGTGGGGAGCACTATGGGCCAGGCTGGGCTGAGCTTTAGAAAAGATGGGACTTGAACTGGGCTGAGTGGAAATTAAATCTAGGAAAACAGTTCTCACCCTGAGCTACTGCAGCTTGCCAGGTCATTGCCCCACAAAATGTTTGCCTGGGTACGTCAGCTATGCCGTGGCCATATCACGGGGACTCCCGATGTGAAAGCACCAACCTTCCTCCCACAACGCTCCCTAAACTGGGAAGAAGCCAAGTCAGGGAGGACTCGGTTACTCCGGGGGGCTGGGGTTCCAATTCTGGCAAGAATTCCAACTTGCAAGGATGCCTTAGTGTGAGCTCCATTTTTCACAAGTCAGAGAGATTTCATTCTCTCCGCTGACACAGGGCCTTCCTGATCGCTCCAAACCTTGATGGGCAGTTTTAGGAGCTGACTGTGGCAATAAATGAATGAATGAATAAATAAATAAATACAAGTCACCTGGAAGTGATAAAACTCTATGAACTTAGTAGGTCATTGGGATATCCCCAAACTCCAAGCCTATCAAACTTAGAAAGGCCTTCCTACTCCTGCTATGGCCTTGGGCCACCAGACAAACTTTCACCTTCATGTGGCATGTATGTACCATAAACATGTACATGTCAATACCACGCGTGTGTCCATATCCCATGCGTGTGCACGTGCATGTTCATATACTTATATGTGATATAAATATCTACAGATTGACGCATGCTCTGTGACTTTATTAGTATGGAGACTTCTTGGAAGAAAAAACTCCCTCTATCAATGCAGCAGTTTAGGGGTAGAAAGATCAGAGGGGTTAAAGGAGCTGCCACTATGTGTCAGAAGCAGAATCTGAACCTGGGTCTCTGGGGTTTGAAAGCTGACTCTACCCATTCTCCAATGCTGACTCTCAGACTAACAAGACTTGGAATTAGAAACTACCTTAGGGACCCCTTAGATCAGTCTCCTTATTTTACAGGTGAAGTAACTGAGGTTTAGAGAAATTAAATGATCGCTCCACGGTGCCATGTTGCCTGCCCCTACCCGTATAAAATTAGCACATGGAGAAGGTTCCAAGTGACCCTTCACCAAGGATGTTCAAAGGAGCCGTGGGTCTGAAATGTGTAATTTTACATTTATCATCTCCCTTGAATAAAGTCTGGGCAAGGGTCATAAAACTATTAAAAAATGTTCTGCCCCTTTGGACTACTAAGAGCTAATCATTAGCCATCCGTCTGTAATGTTTACCTGTGGAGTACATTACTTTCACATGTTTCTTCATGGGGACGAACCCTTAGGATTCCCCCGTGCCCAATGAGAGTCCATCCGTTGCTCGCTGGCCAATGATTTCTGGGCCCGGGGCACTGGGTGGCTGAGGAAGGCCGAGAACCTCTGGCCTTCAATTTCTATTATTGCCACGCTCTGCCATCGGCTGCCTCTCAAACCTTTCCCTCTGACTGTGCTTTCCACGGGCCCTACGTCCCCCTACCTTGTGCAAATCACTTACTCCTCTGTGGGCCAAATCTAGAAGGAGAGAGAATGAAAACTGAGTGGGTGTCCCAGAAATCCTTTATTAAGCTCTGATGTTTTATAATGATTCTCCCTCCCCCTCCCTTCAAAAAAAAAAAAAAAAAACCCATCCCCAAAGCCCCATCGGAGCTCAAAATAATATTTTTTTCCTCTGCATCTTCAAGTACGCTTGTTTGCATTTAAATATGCTTATGTAAACAAGGTGTTTGACTGTGGGGAGATTTTCTAGTCACCAAGTATTCGAGAGCTGGAGTGAAGCTATTCAAAGAACGAAGTATTCAATTCCTTAGGCCAGATGCTAGTATAAATATGAAACTGTGTTCACACTGCAGATGAAACTATTTTTAGATGGTACATTTGAGCAGAATGTGACTTCGATGGTTCTTGGAGCTCTATTCTGCTAAATGTCCTAAGGAACACTGGCAGGCTGCTGCAGAGACCTCTGAAATCCTCCTTCTCGGGAACTCGGGGACCCTCTGGGCCCCGCCGTGGCCCCAAATCAGGCCGGGAGCTGACTGGCCCCTCCTCCCCCCAAAGCTGGGATTTTTATTTTACATCAAATTATATTAGCTGTAATCTAAAGAGGATTTGAAGGATAAATAATGTAAAAAAAGCCTCCCAGACTAAGGGCAGTCCTTGGGAGCATGGCTGGTTACAGCTTGGCACTAATAACCAAAAGGCTTAGGGTCCCCAATCTCTTTATGGATTGATTCTTTTCCAGGATCTAAAAAAATGGGCAAAATTGGAGTTTAACAAGAAGAACGGCATTTACTCGGCCCTTCAAAGTTTGCCAAGGACTTCTCAAATGCGTTCTTCTCCTGTCCGCCCGGCGGGGCGGGGGCCATTATAATAGTATAATTATGAACCTGAGGCTGAGGGGAGGGGATTGCCCACTCAAGGTCACAGGGCTTGAAGGGATCGGAGGCAGCACTGGAATTCGGAGCCTCCCGACTCCAGCGTCTGATCCGCTAGGTGAGGCACCGGGCAGACATAAAACATGGCGGTCAAGGTGGCGAGGGCGCCAAGGGCCCGCTTCTTGTAAAATAAAAGGAGAAGGATCTAGAGCTGGAGGGGACCTCAGAGCCTTTCTCATCCAGTCTCCTCATTTCAAAGACAAGGAAATGGAGGCCCGAGAAGAAAAATGGTTAGCCCAAAGTCAAAAAGGAATTATCAGTCACACTGACATGGAAATATATTTAACATGATCGTACATGTACAACCATTGCTTGCTGGCTTGGGGAGGGCAGAGATAAGGGGGAGAGGGAGAAAAACTTGGAACTCAAAATCTTACAAAGATAAATGTTGAAAACTAATTTTACATGTAATGAGAAAAATAAAAAAATAAAATAAAAAAGAAAGAAAGAAAATTAAGAGAAAATTGAGAAAAAATATATCAGTCACACAGGATTTGAACCCTGGACTTTTGGTTGTAAAGCTAGTGCTTTTCCCACTATACCTCCAACCTCTCCTTAAACCCATCTGCTAGGCTGATTTATTATACTGGCCTTGAGGTTAGCTCTCTGGCAGGTCACAGTATCCCCAGCGGAGCACCCGGGGGAGGGTATCATAAGGGCTGTGGTTTGAGGGGTGCACCCTCTTCATTTTAGTCATCTCATTCTCATTCGATTGAAAAAGGGTCTTCCTTTCTATGAATCAAGGCCCAGCTGCCCACGTACCTAAAAATTTCTTCATCTCGCACAAAGAGGGCGGGAGGTGGGGCTATGGAAACAATGGGCCCTGATGATTATTGCTTCATTCTCCCCCCCCCTCCAAAAAAAAAAAAATCAGAAATAGCATTAAAAAAATTAAAAAAAATAACAACAGCAGCCCAGCTCTGGCCAAAATGGAGAGCAAAGTGGTCTGGTCACTGTCTGCCTTTTAGAAACATCCTTCAAAGGAGGGGAAGAGGACATGAAGACATTGAAAGGAGGACAAGAGGGAACGTTTTCTTTCTCTTTAATTGTATTTTGGATTTGTTAGGAGCTCCATGTATTATCCAGACTGAGGGGCTATTCTCCCCTAGACAGACATGTCTAACTCCCACTGGCTCTAATGGGAATGAGAAGCACGTCTCACCAAAAGAATAGGGCCCTAAAACTGTAGCACTGTGAACAAGGCTGTAAATATTTCTCAAGGTTCTGGTAACATTAGAAACCACTCTAGTTCTGCGCCGGCTTTATTATGATATCACCAAATCCCTTCCATGTATTTATAGCCCCGTAAGACACAATTACCCATCATTTGCACTGTGTCCATAGAAATGCTTTTTTGGCATCTTAAACACAGAACTGATACTATTAGCACCCGGATTAAGGGACTGTCCACGAAAGGGGAAAATATATTCCAGCAGAGATTCCGGGAGTTCATTCGTCAGATATTTCTGACTGTTCCCTTTTAATGATTCATTTACCTTCGGTAATATTTGTATTCTGAAATGCAGTGTCTCTAGTCCGCAGCGCGATGCTCGGCTGAATTATCTTTCTCTTTCACTGCATAACGAAGTCGAACAGTCAAAAAAAAGATGGCCTTTCGTACTCTCCCGGAATAATATTGCCTGCCAAGCATATCCAGACCCATTTCTCAAACCACATGTAATGCTCTGACTACCAACGTGCTCATAAAATCATTACCAAGCATCTTAAAGGAGGCGTGCTATCCATATTTCAATGTTTGGACCAGCCCATTCCCAGACACGCTCGGGCTCCTAGAGTTTAGGCAATGGAAGCCAGATGAGAGGGTCCGCCCGTATTGGGGGGCTTTTCCTTTTAAAGAGCATCCATTTGCCTTCGCCCAGATTTGTCCCTCGTGGGCCCTTCCGGGATTTTAGAAAGAGTGAGCCGAGAGGCTCGGCCTCCCAAATGATTTCACACTAGAAAACCATCTTCAGCTGTAAATTTTTTAAAGGAACTAATTTTATATGGTCCCGAGTTTTACAAACTGATGGAAAAGAAGCCTACCTCATGGTAGTTAGTGCCACAGCTGCGCCCACGGCCCTTTCTACCCCAGGTGGTGGGAAAGAATATCCGAATGTCACCAGTTACAAAAAGCATCGAAGTTTACGCTGACAAGCCTTTAAATTTCATGCGCCATCAAATAAGTAACCAAAAAATCAAATCAAATCCGAGTTAACAACAGGAGAGGTACGAAGTAGACTGGAGAATGAAAAGCACCTCAAGGCGGCTTTTAAGCCCTTGCAGGAGTCTGGGGGCTCAGCAGTCAGAGGATCAGACGGCCCATGTTGGGAATGATCACAGACTTCCGGCCAAAAGGGAATTCAGAGGTTTTTCTCATTTAAAAGAAAAGAAAAATGCAGCCCAGGGAGGTTTATCACCTTGGCCCAAGGTCACACAGAAGTGCAGAGGTCTTCCAGTTCAATTTTCTCTGTTTTACAGATAAGGAAACTGAGTCCCAGGGAAGTGAAGGCACTTGACCCACGTGGACGTGCCAGAGCTGGAATTCACGGACTCTCGGGCCACTTCCATTGCTATGGCATTCCAGCACTGCCTTCCCTGGGGTGGTCTCCTCCATGCCCCAGGTTCTGGGTTCCAGCCCCTCACAGAATCCTGCCTCTCCTTAAAGCCTTTCTTCATAGCTTGTTCTTCCCACTGGCTGCTGCCCCTCTGCCTGCAGAAATGGGGGGACACCTGGCTGGGATCATAGAAAGCTGATTCTGCCTCTCCCCTAGCTCCCGAGTCCGTCCCCTCTCTCCATCCTCACTGCCTCCACACTAATACGGATCCTCATCAGGGTCTTACAACAGCCCCTTAAGAGATCTCTCAGCCTTCCATTTTCTTCCCCCGTATCCCAGTGTCCATTCTATATCACCGATAGATTATTCTTCCTAATGCACTGCTCTGATTAGGCTGCTGCCCTCACCAAGAACCATCGGTGGCTCCCCACTGTCTGCCCATTAAGATCCAGACTTCCCAGAATTCAGTTCCCCATCCCAGTCTCCATCCAGCACCTTTCCTATCTCAATTGCCTCCTCCTGCCCATCAGATATTTAATCAGTGAACATTTTCCTTTCTTCTGGCCTCCATTCCCCAGACCTTGACTGCCATCCCAGCCAGCCCCCAGCTTCTGAAATGCTCTCCCATCTCCAGTAGGGCCGTCCAATCATGCTGGACCACATCAGAGCCCAGCACTCTCTGCCTGAAACAATCCCACTACTTGAGAAGCTTCATTTCTAAAAATACGATATTCTGCATTTTATGTTTTTATTTGCCTCTCAACCTTGGAACATAACCCTCCTGAGGGTAAGGACCATGTTGAGGTATGGGTAAAGTGTCAAGAAAACCTAATTAAATCCTGCCTCAGACACCTACTAGATGGATGACCTTGGGCATTCACTTAACCACTCTGACTTGATTTCTTCATCTATAAAGTGGGCATAAAAATAGCAACAAGCTCATAAGGTTGGTGTAAGGATCAAGTGGGACAGCACACATAAAGAACTTTGCAAATCTTATAGGGCTGGATAAACACAAACTATTATTATTATCCATTATTTAATAATAGCTAGTATTTATCATGTATTATTTATCTCTCCCATGATACCTTGCACAATCCTTTATACATAATCAAACCTTAATGAATTTTTGTTGAATTGAATTAAAAATGTTAAGTCTGAATAAAATTATATTACAAAATAATCACAGAGTGGGAAGGGGCCTTAGGGACCATTTAACCCAATCTTCTCCTTTTACTGAAAAAGCCGCCTCCGAGGTCCAGCAACGTCAAGCTAAGCGTCCAAGTTCACACCTTAGGAAGCAGCAGAGACAGAACTCAAGCCCAGGGTCCCTGACTGCAAAGTCAATGTTCTCTACCCTGCCCGCCTCCTTATGAGATTCATTTTCACAGTTCCTTGATGTAGCAAGCTTTCCTGGGACAGTTAAAAGAGGAAACCATGAATAAAAAATATAATTTATTTAATTTCTTAGGAACACATCCCCACTGCCAAACATAATGCTTACCACCTAACCATCAAAAGGAAAGGAAGGCGACACTTCCTCCTTCCCAAACACAAAACGCAAATCCAAACGCGGCCCTCTCCCCACCTGAGAGCGCCAGCCCATGGGTCAAAGGCTGGGAGGGGGTCCCTTTTCTTAGCCCTCTTTCTTCTTCTAAACCTTCTTCCCCACTAAAGCGAATGAGTGAATTAGGCCATCTGTCTTGCTGGTCACACGAAAACTGAACGAGAAGGGAAACACGGTCAAACCTCGATGAACGGGGAAATGATTATTTTTGCTTTGCTGATGGTTAACTAGAAACTCCTTTTTATTTCAACTCTTGCTGAAAACCCACCTTAATAAGTAAAGTAGAATGAATAAATCTGACACTTTTTTTTTTTTAAGTTGGACTGAGTTCTCAAGGCCATCATTCTAAACACCAGTTCTCCCTGTGCGGCCTTATAAACACAGGGAGTGGAAGAGAGTTGGTAGAATGTAATCAGATCCCAGGACATCCTGGGTGTTATTTTTGACCAAAGTCCTTGAGAGCAACATGTTTTCCTAGGAGAAAGAGACTTCTAACAAAAACCAAAGATGTCCAAAAACTGCAACAAAAGGAGGTTCCTGGTGGAAGGAATTCTGCTGGAGATTTTTTACTACATTTTATTTCATGAACATCAACCCCAGAAAAGGGACCTTTCTTATGTGCTCTGCAGCACTTGGTCATGGGGGAACACGTGAGTCAATCCAATAACTTGGCCAAAGGACTACTACAGTAGTAGCTGTTAAGGTTAGACTAATTCCATAAGGAAATCAGGAATGTGTCTGAAGGCAGAAATGGCCTAAATCAGTGGCGGGTTGTGGTGAATAACAGAGCAAATTTGAGTCACTCAAATCTACATCTCTAATGTAATAATAGTTTATACTTCTTATATAGCACTTTAAGGTTTACAAAGCACTAAATATATTGTAATATATTAATATAATAATAATAAATATATTATCTCACATCATCCAGACAAAAAACCGAGACTATTAATATTCCCATTTTACAGATGAGGTATCAGAGGCTGAGAAAAGTTATAAATAACTTAATATAATAATAATAAATATATTATCTCACATCATCCTGACAAAAACCCTAGACTATTAATATTCCCATTTTACAGATGAGGTATCAGAGGCTGAGAAAAGTTAAATAAATAACTCAATATAATAATAATAAATATATTATCTCACATCATCCTGACAAAAACCCTAGACTATTAATATTCCCATTTTACAGATGAGGTATCAGAGGCTGAGAAAAGTTAAATAAATAAATATATTAAATATATTAATAACTTATTCAGTCACACAGTTAATAAGTGTCTGAGGGAAGATTTGAACTGAGTCTTTCCACCGCTAATGCCCAAGTTCTCTCTCTGTGCCACTTGGCTGCCCAGATGTTCTAATTCTAAATAAAGTCCTTTTTATGTAACGTTATAGGAGATAGGCCAAGAGAGAATTCAACAAACTCAGAAAAGTAGTATAAGTGAGCAGAAGGAGCTCTGGGGTACAGTCGGGCTACCTAAGCTTGGATATCGGCTGTTCCTGCCTCCTTGTGGGGGAGTGGACAAGTCATCCATAGAAGCCCTGTGAAATGGGGGAGACCTGAGTGAATAATCTGACGGGTCCCTTCCAGGTCGGAGGCGAGGATCCTAACATAACAGGAAGATATTTTGAAGTGGAATTGCCTTCCCACAGGTGACCCAGAACGTGGATGCTGTCAGTCAAGTTTATATGGCGGACACTGTTCCAATTTGAAGGCAGTTTCGGTGTCAAAATTACAAGTAAATAATATCTGGCTCACCTAATGGGATTTCACTTCTGAAACACTCTCTGAAATATCTGGCCGTGGACGTATGGTTCCAAAGCAAGAGGCGACATTTTTAGTGTAAGCCCTGTGCTTTTGTATCTGAAAAATCTACAAGCTCAAAGGAGGATAATTTTTAAGTGGGTGATAGAAATAAAAAATTAAGCACGGATGACTGAAAATAATACTAGATTGCGGGGCCAAAAGATCTGAGTTACGTATTAGCTTTGTAAACATAGGCAGAGAGTGTTTTTTGGGACTCAGTTCCCCATCTACAAAGCAAGAGGGATGGACAATAGTATCCCTTATGTTCCTTCAGTTCTAATTCTATACACATATATATGTATATATTCTACACAGTCATATGTATATGTGTACATAAATACACACTTATCTATATGTACATAAACGTGCATATGTGTCTAATATGTGTACATATATGTGCACGAGTGTGCATGTGTGTGTGTTTGCTTAAGACTGTGATTGTCTAAGAATTACATTTTCTTTAAAAAGAGACATATATAAATATATGTATGTATGTATATCCACTGTATGTATTTATATAGTGGATTGTTTGCTCTCTTGGGGAAGGAGGAGGGAAGGGAAAAAGGGAGAAAATTTTGGAACTAAAATCTTTAAAAAATGAATGTTGAAAACTATCTTTACATATAAGTGGACAAAAATAAAATACTCTTACGTGCAAAAAAAAAAAAAAAAGGCAGTGGCAAAGCAAAAATAAAAATAAATTTAAAAGGAGGCAAATACAAGCACTAATAGCCAAGGAGTTAAGATAACAGGGTGAGTGAAGATGATAGTTGGACCCGGAAGGCACCTAAAAGACCATCTGCTCCAATCTCCTTATTTTAGAATTGACAGTGGTAAAGTGATCTGCAAGCAGGCAAAGTTCACACAGGCAGGACTGGAACTCAAGCCCTCTAGCTTCAGAATTTTAGGGCTTCTTCTACTGTGTCACACTTAAAATTCACTGGAGTCTTTCCCAACATGTAAAATTCTGCTCCCTAAGGAGGAAACTTTAAGGAGGTAAAGGGAGCTGAGGTGAGTTGTGGGAGCAAAAGGTAGCAACTGTGACAGATATGGTATCAGACTCTGTCCCACTCTGAGCATGGGACTAAAAATCAGGACTCTAGAGCCATCTTTGACACTAATGTCTCATGATCTTAGTCAAGTCCCTCTCTGGGCCTCAGTTTTGCCTTTTGTAAAACAAAGAGGGTGCCCTTCACTTCAATGAACCCTCTTTGTTTCAAAGATAACCTTTTTTGGTCTAAAATTCTCTTTGCCAACCTCTACATATATGTAATCTCTCTCATCTTAAATCTGTGTATCGTTGTTCAAGAAAAGGAGAGAGATGAAAATCACCACACTTATGCTCCTTTCGAAGCACCCACATTCTGGGTCACCTGTGGTGTTGAAATCTTTACACACTGTTAAGTCATTAGAGTTGATAGCGACAATAATTATCTAATTTAGCATGGTTCAGTATCATTCTGATCTTACAAGGAGATGTTTTGGGCCAGAACCTGAAACAAGGTACTAAGTAGAACTAATTTGATACAATGCTTTGTGTTTATATCTTTACTCATTGGAGTTCACACGTTTGGGAGATTTCAGGGTTTAGTATGAGATATACGAATTCACACCTCCCTTGAAGCTCTTAGGACCAGAGAGCACTTGGGGAGAAAACCCATAATCCCATTCTCTCAGAAAAGTCATATATAAGCCTAGTCAAGGAAATTCAGCTGAATTATATTGGAGAGGAGCACTCTGGGCCAGACACAGAGCACTCTGGGAGAGCCAGAAGCCCTCTCTCAGAGGCAAGAAAAAAGGTTCATTACAACTTTTACCTTGGTGCTGGCTGGAGGCAGAGGCAGAAGCTAAGGACAAAGCTGCAAAAGCTCTTAGAACCAAGGAGAGAGAGAGACCTCTAAGAAAAACTAACTGGGCTATATTGAAGGACACAATAAAAGATTTGAACTTTCAGCACCTGGCTGCATTTGGATGATTATTACTTTCAACTGGAACTAAGGCTGCCTCCAGAAAACCTCCCCAAGAAACCTACTCCCAGAGAGAACCCTAATATTATTTTAAAGAAGAAAAACACCACACTGTGGGGAGGCAATTCCACTTCAAAATATCTTCCTGTCATGTTAGGATCCTCAACTCAGACCTGGAAGAGACCCATCCGATTATTCACTCGGGTCCCCCCATTTTTCAGGGCTTGCCCAGTGCTACACAGGGAGGCAGTAACAGCCAATATCTAAGCTTAAGTAGTCCCACTTTACCCTGCTCAACCGATCAAAAGCCCCCACTATGTGTCAGGCACTCCAGTACTGTACATACAATTGGAAGCAAAATCAGTCAGTGTCCTAAAAGAACTCACCTTCTAATGGGAGAGACAACAACTACATAATTAGGTTCTGGACATTAGAGTAAATAACAAGGAAGATACTACCAGCATTGGGGGAGCAGGAAAGGAACTCCCACAGAAAGCGGCACTGGAGCTGAGACTCAAAGGGAGTCAGGAAGCTGAGATGAGGAAGAATAGTCAGAAGCCCCTGAAGGAAGCCGGGAAAGGGGGTGAAGAGAGGGGAGAGGGTCCTGTACTGTCTCCCCCCAAACTCATGCATGAACTCCCACTGCCTCTAAGAGGAACTGATCGCTGGTCCCCAGCACGCAAGGACTATACATCTGATATCCCAAAGCCCATTCTGAGCTCCCGGAGCCAAATCTCCTGCTCGAGCAGGATCCAATGTCCGCCATGATTTCTGAATGGCCAGAAAAGGGGCGGGAGGAGGGAGATGTGGGAACAGATGGCTTGCAGGGCACTACAGCCTCAGGAAGGTTCGTTCTCACCCAAGATAATCAAATAAACACTCGCTGAAAACAGGGTCAGAGAAATCTCCAATATGGCAAGGTTAGGAGGGCTCTTGGAGACTTGGTCATTTTTAAATGGCCTGACTCCTGACTTGACTTAATTATGGAAGTTTCAGAGCAGGTAGGCTTTCTCTCTGGGTGACTAATCAGATTTTATCCAATGATTTTAATGACGCTAATGTGAAATAGCTGACTTGATTCCTCTGAAGTAATGGTCATCACTCCAAATCTTTGCTGCTATCAGAGGTGGGGAGAGAGAAAGGGCCGGGTGTGCCGGCACTCCCTAAGGGGAGCGTCGTCATCAGCCCTTTTTCTTGGCCAAAGCGATGGCCACCTCCCCCAACCCCCCGACTTGTAGTCCTCGAGGTAGCATTACTGTAAAACCTTACCAGGTCCAAAATAGCTCTGCCCCAATTTAAAAACAGACCTGCACACAGATGCCAACCGAATGCCTGAAAACCCAAATTTGGCACGTATGACCGTCACGGGAGAGACACGCTCCCACGCAAGATGTATCCGGTCCCTAAGTATCTCTCGGGTCACCAAATCAGCCTGCGGGCCGAGGACCCCTGAAGGACGTCGGCGCTCGTGTAAGGGGACCTTGAATCCGCGGGAATCGACCAAATATTACCTTCCTTGTCTTAATTTAGCTTCAGAGCAAGAGACATGCTTAGATGACTATTTTTCAAATGTATGTCAATGCTGTTGGGATTGGTACAAATTAATTTTAAAACATTACTGAAATCGCAGTAGCTTTTATTTTTAGATCGCTAAATATTTTTAAGTCAAGGGATGCTAATCCTGTAACCGCTATCATGTGAGAAGCCGTAAGATTTGTGACATTAAAAGAGGGACATCATATTGGGACCCGCTTGTTATCCGATCATTTCAGTCACGTCCAGCTATCCACGACCCTCCTGGGGGTTTTCTTACCAGGATGGTTGGCCATTTCCTTCTCCAGCTCATTTTTACAGATGAGGAAACTGAGGTAAACGAAGTAAAGTGACTTATCCAGACCCGTACAAAGGGGAAGATGGATAAAGGCAGAGGGGACGAGAATGACAAAGGCTTGGAGGAGGGAAGTGGAATACAGTTGGGACACAAGGTTTAGCAAAGCTGAATATTGAAAACTCTCCTTGATGCATTTTGAAAATAAAAAGCTATTGTTAAAAAAAAAAAAAAAAAAAAGAACAGAATTGGGAAAGCATGTTGGGATTAAATTGTGGCAGGACTTAGAAAATCCAGGATTAAAGCAGTAGCATGGAGAGCCAGAAGCACCTCATTCTAGTCCTAACTAGCCGTATGATCTTGTGAAAGTCACTTCCAATTTTTTTGCTACTCCACTCTGACCTCCATTTTCTTATCAATCAAATGGGGAGAAGGGAAGCAAAATCATCATTAAAGTCCCTTACTCCAGCCGGAGAGCCTTATCTTCCACAATGCCCATTCCCTGAAGACTCATGAGCAATCAACCAATCAATCAATAAACCCTGACATCAATTCAGATCAATACCATTTACAGCCAGGCACGCTGATAAGTAAGGGAGATGTGAAGATGGCATTAGAAAATTAAATGGAAGTGTCCCAGGGGCTAGAATTGAGAAGCAATTAATCAGACAATCAATAAATATTAATACACGTCCCAGGCAGTGTGCTAAGTCCTGGAGTTATAAAGAGGGCCAAAAAAAAAAAAAAAAAAAAAAAGCCCGCAAGGAGCTTAGAGTCTAACTGGGGGTAGGGTGAGAGAGGAATTACACACAAATATTGACAAAACAATGTATAGACAGGAAAAACAGGAGACAGTGAACAGAGGGAAGACACTAGAGGGGGAGGGCAGGCTTGCGGGATCTTAGCACAAGAGGGGCAGCCAAAGTAGCGATGTGGAACACTGACGTGTCATAGTTTTTTAAGGATAGACGTAATTTTAGGCAGTACAAAGGGGAAGATGGGTAAAGGCAGAGGGGGGAAAAGTTCAGGATCTTTGGAATACAGGCCCAAGGACAGAATTGGGACACAAGGTTTTGCAAGTGAACTTTGAAACGTTGAAAACTGTCTTTGTGTGTATTTTGAAAATAAGAAACTATAATTAAAAAAAAATAGTGTTGGGAAAGCATGCTGGGATTAGATTGTGGCAAGATTTATAAAATCTCATAAAGCAGAAGCATGGAGAGGCAGAAGCAGCTCATTCTGTTCCCAACTAGATCTTGTGAAAGTTATTTTATGAGAGAGACACAGACGGACAGACAGAGTTAGTTAACTTCTGATTCAAGAAGACCTGAATTCAAGTCCAGCCTTGGATATATACACACACACACACACACACACACACACACACACACACACACACACGTGTGTGTGTAGACACAAAGAACTAGTCACTTAATATTTAATGCCCCAAACACACCTCCACATTTATAAACTGGAAAGAAGATACCATTCTGCATGGACAGAAGAAATTCTTCATACTGATGAAATCAAAAGGCTGAGTTGTTCCCCAGGAGGATGCTCTAGCATCCCGCACTAACCCATCCCGCTTCCAGCACAGAAAACAAGGCCATGGAGGAGGGGGACATAGAAGTGGTAACAACATTTTACTGGGCACCTGCTGAGCGCGGGGCATTTTATGAAAACTTTCTGAGTCTCAACTGGTTTTTCAGAGGTAGCCTGTCCAAAGTAAACATATTTATAGAAAGGAAAAAATCAATTATCACCCCTTTGTCCAGCAAGCCTAAAATATCTCAACCCAACTCCCCACTGGACGGATGATCTCTGACATTTTGGAAAATGCCCATTTGGGGTAAATCAGGCAAATTAAAGTCCTTAAAAAAAAGAACGAATTATTCAGAGGAGTAACTCTAACTATACTAAATATATCAAGAAGGAACAGAAAGCCCTCCTGAAAATCAAGAGTCCCATGAATTCTAAACTCAGTAAATGAACACTGTCATCTTGTGAAGATTTTACTACAAGACCGGGAGTCTGAACTGTTTTAGTGTCATGGGCTTTTAGTAGTCTGGAGAAATTGATAGATCCTTACTCAGAAAAATGTTTTTAAATGCTAAAATAAAATACAGAGCATTTCAAAGAAAACTAATTATATTGAAATATAATTATTAAAAAAAAAAGTTTGTAAGTTCGTGGATCCCAGGTTAACAACCCCTGCTCTAGACCCACAGTCTATGGCATCAACAAGATAAAGGCAAAAGACAAATATTTTCTGATCATGATAAGTAAGAGAAGAAAAATAAGGAAACTGACATCATGCTTCACTCCACCTCCACCTTCAGGAAGGGAAGTGTTACCCAATCAAATCTCATTTTTTCAAAGTCTCTGAAACACTGAGTCAATTTTCAGGGCAGGAATAATATTACAGTTTTCCATGGAAATCATATAGATTTAGCAACGCCCAAACAAATCTGTACTGGAAAGACTATTGACAGAACCCATAAATGATGGCCCAGGGGGAACCAAGAAAATGTTGGCACAAAAGACAGAAAATTAAGCTCATTTTCACATGGAAAATTGCCACGCAAATATTTCTGACAGATATATAACTTCATAGAATATTTTGGTGGTGGGGGGAGGGATTACTGGCATTAAAAATTTTAACAGAAGAGCCCCACCCATATTTTTGAGAACATCTGGATTATGCAAAGTAGGGGAAGCAATGTGGTTAAAAAATAATCAGGATTCAAAATGATGATGTAGTAATATCAAATTCAAGTTTCCTTATTCTACCAGATCTCTTTTTTACTTGTGGAGATCAAACCAATAAGGGCTGCAGTGAAAGCATATTTAATCTTTTTTTTTTTTTTTTTTGGGGGGGGGGGGTTATCCTAGACCTTCCAGGCAGTCAGGGAAAACTAATGGACCTTTCTCAGAATAATGTTAAATGCGTAAAATGAAATATACAGCATTACAGAGAAAAACAATTATAATGAAATACAATTATCATTTTTTAAAACTCATGAACCATAGTTGAGAATCCCTGGTGGTTTTAAGTTTTTTTTTTTTTAAGGTATTAAAAACTTTAAAAAACATGCTAAACAATAGAGGCGTACATTTCAACTGAGCAGACCCCAAGGTCTCCAGCAAATGTCTTTTTTGCTGTACCTCCCCACAGCTGAGGAAAGAGGCTCACAGTGTGGTCTTCCCAGTTATTTCAAAATTGTCCCACATCAGCTCTACTGCTCATCCCAGGGCCTAAAACAAACCACCTGGCTGGGTTCTAGGCTGGGCTTTGTTCCTTTCCTGAAGGTGATCAGGAGGTATCCTTAGGCGAGAGCTTGAAGAAAAGCTGGGTTCCAACAGGAAGCCAATGAAATAAAAAGTCAAGACGCATGGCTGTGACATCTCGTGAATGCACCAGCCGCTGTTGTAGTTTTGGGGGCAGAGGGGACTATGAAAAATCAGAGTACATTTCATTTTTTGTTTCCCCTTCTTCCCTTTCTTCCTTCCTTCTTTCCTTCCTCCCTGTTTTTCTTTTTTCCCTCCTCCTTTTCTTCCTTCCTTCCTCTTTTCTTTCCCTTCTGTTCCCTTCCATTTCCTTCCTTCCTTCCTTTCCTCTTTCCTGCCTGCTTATCTGCCTTCCTCCCTTTCTTCCTCTCTCCCTTCCTTCTTCCCTCCTTTTCTCCCTCTCTCCCTCCCTCCCATCTTCCTTCCTCCCTCCCTTCCTTTTGTTTTTTCTTTTCTTCCTTCTCAACTAAGCTGGACAAGCCTTAGAAATAGAAATTTAACCAAAGAATCCTTCCCTAAGCCTAAATTCAACCACGTCCACACCCACTTCCACCATCTTGGTCTCTTTTCTCAATTTCAGTTCAGGCTCTTCTATCTTTTATTTCTCCTTCTAAAGACACATTTAGAGATGAAACCATCCATAACTGCCTATCCACAGACAGTTTGTGGCAGCATAATTGACAATGAGTCTGCTGCAAAAAAAATGAAAATGCTGTTTTAATAACCTTAGCCTAAAATACATTCTCTTGTATGCCTCAAAGGGTTTCAATAAAAAGTCAACCTGTAGAGACATATTTTCTTGGCTTAAACAACAATCCAAAGCATATAAATGTAGTCCAACTATAATGACATATTTATAGGCCAATAAAGCTTACACTGAAGCTCTCAGACCTCACTTAAAGGTGCTCTGTAAGAAACAGTATTATAGAAAATAATTTGAATTTATTTTCAAACTACAGCTGAAAGAATTCAAAAATGCAAGTTTTCCATGTTTAACTGATCGTGTTGCTACAGTTTAGTCGCTGAAATTTTGGAAAATGAAATAATTCCTCATTCGCCAATTTCCCACTATCCTACCAAATATGGGTATCAAGTCCACTTTATTACAAAAGCTAAGTACTGTAATTCTAACGACAAAAATAAATAACTAGAGGCCTGTGTAGCGAACGATTTAATCAGCCCAATTCTTCTAGAAAAACAGGTTCTTGTATTCATTATGCTTATGAATAATACATTCCTCAGCCATTCTATTTTTACATATTGTTATTTTTCTTTCCTTCCTTTTTTTTTTTTTTTTTTAAAGAAACTCTGAATGAAAGAATCAGAAAGAAGGAAGGAAAAGGTAGCTCACCAAGTCAAGTCTCAGTCTGGTTTTGTAGTGGACTCTGGGAAAATAAAGCAAGAAAGAAGAAGGAGACATCTACACACATTACCTCCATAGAACTTGGCTCTACTCTGGACTCTGTTCTTTCTCCTGCTAAGGTCTGTTGTTCTGTTCACCAATCACAATAGGATTTTAAGTGAAAACTCCAGATTCTTAAAGCACTCCAACACACACAGGCCAATATTACCCAAAAGGAGTAAGCAGGAAGGAGGAAGGAGGTGAGAAGAATACCTGTTGTCATTTGAATGAGAACAATCAATGGGACCTAGCTGAGTTTCTCTTTGCAGAGCAGAAACTGGTTGGCAGACACATTTATAGGAACCCTCTTGTTTTTCCTATTCAGAAAGAGGCAGGAAGTGAGACATACTAGGATTAAAGGGAACTTGTTCTCTCCTAAGTGAACAATTTGGGTTCTTTAATTAGATTTGTGTGCTTAAAAAAAAGGGAAAAAACAACAATAATAAATCATTCCTTAAAGGGCAATATATTTATGTATTTATTTAAAAAAAATTCAGGATAAAATGACAGTAATTAAAGAAACCATTCAGGAGTATTCTTTTATCTCCAGAAAAGTAAGAAGTTTCCATTTTTGCTTCCTTCCACCACAAGGAAAAAGAAAGGGTCTGAAGTAATCATAGAGTTCATCTCTTCTCTTTGCTAACTAAGAACAATGGGTTCCACCAAGGAAAAGGCCTATTAAGTATGTGAAGTGCCATTAACAATGTGAGGTTGGAGGTGCTTTCAGCAAGGCCAGGAAAAAAGGTAGATAAGAAAATCATTGTTTGCAAAGAAAAGAGCAGACAGTAAATATTTTGAGGTCGGACCCAGAGAGGGAGAAAAAAAAAATCTGGGGAGAAAAGAGCATTCTAGAGATGTGGGGAATGGGAGCCTACAAGATGGCACCGGCCAACTCCTCTGTAGAAATTCAGACAATGTAGACTGGTAAACCACAGATCAGAGAGATAAAAGGAAGCTCATCCTTTAAGGAGTTTTTGTTTCTCTTAGCACATTATTACAACACAGTGTGCATTCCAAGTACAAAAGTGAAATCTTGAATTCCCCCACAGCTCATACCAACCGAGTGGAATTTCAAGGCCCCAAATCCTATCCTTAAAGGGCTAAAAAAATCATTAGTTTGAGTTATAGTGACCTGTCATCTACCAGAGGATGGATTCCTAACTAACTGGCTCTCATGATCTTTGCACTAAACTGTAGGTCAGGTCAAATGTAGATATTCTAGGCTAATCCGGGGTCTAAATTCCTAAAAATAAAAACATTTATTAAGCTCCTCCTCTTATATCCAACACCGTACTTTAATAAAATGTACCTTAAGTCAAGAGAGTAAGTAAAAACATTTTAAACTTATGGAGCCAGAAATGGGCCTTTGAAAAATGATCCAAATAGCAAAGGATTGAATCTTTTTTTTCTTTTTAAAGGAAATTAAAGAATAAAAACACTAAATTATCTGCAGTGGAAGAATTGAATTTTTTGTTTGTTTCCATTCATAAGGCCTCGATTAAGAATCAACCCTGGTATAAAAATGTATCGGCTTCCTTATGAAGTACCAGCTACATATCCTCCTGTCTTCTGGGGGTTTCCTGCTGGTCTGTTTGTTAGTAACAGTATATTCCATCACACAGGAAAAAGGAAAAAAAAAAAAAACAACCAAAAATAATAATAAAAAACCCCAGATTTTTAGCTTTAAGGGAAACACAGAACAATAGTAGTGAGACTGGGCTGTGGAGTCGAAATTAGAGCAAATTTTGCAAGTCACCCAATGTGAGGAAGGTAAAGGGCTATTCATGTTCTTGGCAGTTTTAAAGTAAAAAATCTGAATACAGAAGTGCCCAGTCAAGGGACACATTCTGGGACTTTGGAGGGGAAAATACCAGTTTAGTAACTTCCCATGACAGTGTGTATATACATTTGTGAACATGTTGGATTTTTCGTGTGGGCAATGCACACTGAGAAATGAATATTTCAATGCCTTCCACAGAATGGTGTGGATCATTCAACCCAAATAATAATAAAACAGAAAAAAGTCTGCAATAATACAGCCAACTGCAAAGAACTAGAAAAATGTCCATTCCTGAATGAAGAAGGGATCTCTTTAGAAATGGACACCATTATCAAGAGAAAAGGATTATTAATATAATAAGCTTTTTTTTTCCTCTTTTTTTGCTGAGGCAATTGGGGTTAAGTGACTTGCCCAGAGTCATACAGCTAGGACATGTTAAGTGTCTGAGGCTGGATTTGAACTCAGGGTTGATTCTCTATCTACTGCACTACCTGATTGCCCCTATGAATGTGCTTTTAAAAAAATGAAAGGGAACAACTAGATTCCACAGTGGACAGAGCTCTTAGTGGCCTTGGAGTCAGGAAGTCCTGAGTTCAAATCCAGCTTCAGATACTTAACACTTCCTAGCTGTGTGACTCTGGGCAAGTCCCTGACCCCAACTGCCTCACTAAAACAAACAAACAAATATAGGTAATGTCTGATTGAGAGACAGCCTAGTCTAATGACCGTGACAACAGTTTTGGGTCAGGTTCTATTTTTTTCCTCAATAAATCATTCAGTTTAAAAGCAGGTTTGAATTTTGTCTTGCCTAGCTATGTGAGACTGGATAAATTGTATAATCTTTTTGGTCCTTAAAGAAGTCCAAAGATACCAAAGGCTTTATAAATAGATTTGGAAATGGATAAAAATATGAATATAAATATAAATATATTTCAGAATGGAAAAAAGTTATATCTTCATTTTCATTAACCTCTAACTGAACTTTATCACTTTATTCAATTATAAATTTAAAAAACCCAATAACATTATTCTGAGAAAAAGTCCACAGGTATCATAAGACTGCCAAAAAAAGTGATGAAGCCCTCTATCACGGATGATCTCCAAAATTCCCCTCCGAATTTACAATCTAAGATTCTCTGGCTAGATCTCTTAATTTTTGGTAGCCCCTATGGCACAATTTCACACAATAGGCACTCAATAAGTGTTCACTGTAAATATTAGCAATGTATTCCTATATCCATTAAGAGTTCACGATCAAAATCCAAAGCCTAGGAAATATCCATGTCCCAATATGGCAGGGGGATTGGAAATCTCCAGTCTTTCTGGGAAGTTCCTAAAAAAAGAAAAGTTAGCCCCCCACAAACATGCAAACACATGGGCACACATAATACCATCGCCTTCCTCAGCCAAACGCCAGATTTAGGAATGGAAGCTCTATTTACCAAGGTCTGCCTTTTCCTTGAGGACGTCTTTGAAGTTGAGTCCGCTGTTCAAAGTCGACTGCCTATATTTGAGCAAAGCTTCTTTCTGTCCATTCTTGCTCAATTCTTCAAGTTTTACTGGCCCAGCCCGGAGACCACACTTCCACTTGGAGAAGTCTGAATGTGCCCACTTGACCAGGTCTTCAAGTTTCACAATTACCTTTTCGGAAACTGCAATCACTTCATCCTAAAAGCAGTTGGCAAAGAAGAAACCAAAATGTAATTTGCAAATCCAAAGAGAATGGTTTGACTCAGTCCTAGCTGACAAACTATTAAATTGGGTAAACTTTGCAGAGGCATCCCATAATTTTGGGGGGAGGGTGTGGGAACGAGAGAGAGAGCGAAAGAGAAAGAGAGAAAGAGAGAGAGAGAGAGAGAGAGAGAGGTGAGATTTTTCCTTATATATCAAAGAACATTCAATAACTCATTTTATTTTTATGGCCTTTCAACAACACTATTAGCTGCTGACTTAGGAAAAAATGTATATGATCAAAAATACCCAAGAATATCAACGCAGTAATCCTGCTGGCAATGCTTAGTGTCCATTATTCAGTGGATCCAAAGCCTTGGGTGAAAGCTAGCATTTTAGGTGCAATTAACTATAAATGTAAAAAAAGAGGGCCAGATGACTAATGGTTAGCCAGTCCTCATATAAATGGACTAAGTAAATCTGGGATTCTTGGAACTCTGACTCACCAGAAAATTCCTATGTTTATGGTACATTTTCCCCTGGCTTATACACAAATATTGAATTTAACTTTTGTCCTAAAAATTAAATAAAACTGTGATGTAATCCCAAAAGAAATAGTCCATAAATGTTATGTTTTTCCCACCGAACAAAACTTACACATTCTCATGTTTCTTAAAATCTTTGTAAGTTGAGGAATGAACTTTTTTTTTTTTTTAAATGGGGGGGAGGGAAAGCTCACAATTCTAAGAAAAGCAGTTTAAATTTAAGTCTCTCCTATGGAAAATGCATTTGAATTTTAAGTATATCTAATTGCTTCCAGGAAACAATCAACTCTTCTCGATCAGACTGTCTAAAGTAAGTTAATAAATCTCTCTGCATGTAACAGACCTGCCCCCACCAAAAAAAAGATGAATTAGGAAAGGCGTCAGAAGATAAACTCTCTGGTCTTAACTTAAATATTTGAAACATGTGACATTTCAACTTGAACTGACTTTTCTAACTTCTTTCCATTTCCCATTTCAGAAGAAAACTTGAGCTGTGAAACCCTTGAAAGCCTGTGATATCTCTGCTATCAACATTTTTTCCCCCACACAACAGAAAGATGTCTCTAGGTTGTTAAACAAAAGACAAGAGTTGATTCTGCTTTCCCCACCCTTTAAACACATTTACACACACGTGTATTACTCAATATTCCTAACAAACAAACAAAAGGTTATTGAGATAAGCTTGCCACAATATGGAGTCCTAGCTTTAGAAAAAAAGATGTAAAAATTGTATTTTTCCTCATCCAATTCCAAACTGCTTTCTGAGCCCAGTGTCTATTACACTGCAGCAAAACAATAAATATTTCATCAGAAATGAAATGTATGTTTGTGTGCTTGAAAAAAAAAAATCAACTTTTGTAATGGAATCCCTTTCCTTATCGCTATTAAATATGAATTTCCGCTAAATGAGAGACAATGGAAACGGTGTTTTTATCTTCTGTTTATGAACATTTTTCAATACTTTGTAAACAATGGGGCATACTATAAAGGAGAATTTCAACGGATGATTTCATCCAATTTCATTACACCATCCTCTTGAAATAAAAGATCTGTAGTTGCCGTGCATTTCATCGCTATTACATGGTGATTATTAAATGCCAGAATAAAAATTCAGGCTGGGTGGTGCATCAAAGCCGACTTCACAGTTCCTGGACAGAACACTGTGAAAGCCTTGTTTAGAATGCACGAGCAGATAATGAAGTCTCACAATATATCACCCTCAACATTAGAAAAATGTTTTGTAGCATCAGTTGCCATAAAATATGGCTCCCCAGATCAGACATGTTTGGGGATAAGTGTTATTTTCAAATAGCCCCGGTATGATCAAATGATTATCATTTCAATTACCAGTTGCTTCAGATACTTTCCAAGAAATGGCATGACTAGCTCTGGCTGGTAGAGAAAGCAAGCCAAACGAATCATTTATTAACCGAGGGAAAAAAAAAAAAAAAAACGTAGCCCTTTTTTTGTCATTGGTGAATAAGCTCCTTTTTTTTCCATTCAATCCAGAGATCTCTTGTCTCACTCTCACATTGAAAGACAAACAAATCGACACAAAAAATACCCAACTGCAGGCAACTCATGAGCCCAAGTATGGTTAAATTGTGAAACCACTAGTCTATTTCACTGTGGATTCAGAGAAACTGGCTCGACCACATTGTCCGGTGCCAGAATTTAGAAAGAAAGAAGGAAATCTGATAAGGAAAACAAAGCAAAAAAAAAAAAAAAAAGACAAGAAATGAGGGGGACATCCCCCCCCCATATACATATATGCATGTATACATGAAGCAATCCCAAGAAGCATTACTTTTCAGATCCAAACGGCATGTTTATTTTTATTATTCTGAGGGACACCCAAGTCACAAAGGCAAGCACTGACTCAGGATCTTAATACCTTCCAGTCCCTAGGTGAGGATGAACCTCCAAGAAAGGCATCTTAGCACACTCATCCCACAATTACATTAGCCCTCAGCAAACCAGGTATCAGCCCTAGACAAATGCTGCTGATGGGCCCGAGTGTGACACAAAGGGGTCGTGAAGGCGTCCACGCTGTGGTCTGACAGGACGGGCTACGGTCTCATCAACGTGAGCGATCTGAGTCCCATAAGCATCCACAAAACGGGATATATAAAATATATGTATACATATGCGTGCTCGTGTTAATATACATTGATGCATTTGTGGAGAGAGAGAGAAAAAGAGAGAAGATAGTATTCTATAGTGATAGAAAGTCAGTCCCTCAAAGTCAGGAAGTGCTGAGTTCAAGTCTCGCCCCTACTATACCCCAGAATGTTTTTGTTTTTCTTCATATCGCCGGCTGACCGACACTTGCCAAGTCAGTTAGCCTGTCAGTGACCCAAGCAAATTATCGAAGTCTAAAAGGTAACAAAAAGGGGTCGCCCTGAATTGGTAGAGGGCCTCTTCTCATCTGGTTAATGAGTGGTGATTTTGCTGCCATCATGTAATAAATACTGCCGGTATTAATGAAATCTAAGGGCCTAGTGCTAATCTCTGCCCACATGGATAGTCCCATTCTCTGTACACACGGACAAAGCTCCCTCCTGCCTCTGAGGACCCCGGTCAAATGCTAAACTTTAATCTGCAAATTCACTTGACATCCTTTCCAGCTCTGGAGTTTTACTTCAATCAGTCAGTGCCTACTATGTGCTAAGTGCTGGGGGACAAAAAGAAAGTCCCTGCCTTCAAAGGGCTTACAACTTGTAGAGGAAGCAGAAGCAAACAAATCTATTCCAAGCAAATTATATACAGGATAATATGAAATCGTTAAAAGAGGGAAGACAGAAATTAAGAGAGGTTGGGGAAGAGTTTCTGTAGAAGATGGGATTTCTGTGTCTATTCTGTGTATATATTTTTTCCATATATATAAAATCCTCATGAAAACACTGTTAAGTAGATAATATAGGCATTATTACTTCCATATTACGAGGAAGGAAAAAAGGGGAGAGAGGGAAGGAAAGAGGGAGGAAGAAAAGCGGACCCATTTGTCCCTGCTTATGCTAAGTGCCGGGAAATTAATACAAATAAGCAAGACAATAACTACCCCCCAAGGATGCTAGCGGTGGAAGGCCCCTCCAAAGGAAGCCGGGAGATTGATGCGCAGGTTTGGAAATCATAGCTGAGAAATGACCTGGAGGTCTGTTTGTAAGCAAGATGAGCAAATAGCCACTATCCCAGGGGCAGCGTCTAAAGTTCTGGTAGGAAAAAGATAGGAATGAAGACTCAAACCCGAATCTTCTCTACCCAATTTACCACGCTGACTTCCTAGCAATCCATCCACGAACGTGTGTTAAGCACTTGCTATGGGGCAAGCACATATATAGGTATATAGGTGTGTGAATATATGTCTCTATGTGTATGTGCGAATACCAAAAGGTGTCCCAGAGACGGGAAAAACTAACAACCGAGGGAACCAGGACAGGAAGGAGCCACTCGCCCTGTGTCTTACAGGAACCCAGGGCTTCCAAGATCCTCCAGGTCCGGGAGAGAGACTCCTTACTGTGTGGTTCCCCTTCTTATCTCTTCTCAGTAACTACCGTCCTTCTTGCCAAACCAATAATCCGGATCTTAAGAGCTACAAGCACACTTAGAGATCATCCATCTGGTTCAATGCCTTCCTTCAGAGGGAAGACCCAGTTCATTTGCCCAAGGTCTGCCAAATAGCCAGTTAGTGGAACAAGGACTGGAATCCACAGCTCTGGCTTCCTAGGCCAGCGGCCCTCTCAGCATGTACCCAACGTGCTTTGTTTTTGTCCCTCAGCAGAATGCTGACCTAGTGTTACAGTTCTCTTTCTGAAACATTTAATTTCAGTCATCCTTCGTCACGCTGGTTCCCACTTCTCAATGTCTTGCGATCATCTCCCAACACTCAAAGGAAGCTGCTCGCTCCAAGGTCACAACACTATCAACTGCAAAATCCAGGGTCCCCTTCCTCTTTCTTCACCCTACCTGATCATTCCTCAACATGGGACAGTCAACACCTCCCTCCTCCTGGACATCTATCCCCTGACTCCCTTAAGTTGCCCCTTCTGGGTTTTCCTTCTAACTGGCTATTTTCTTAATTCTTTTTTAACAGTTCATCAATACTTATGCCCCTTCAGAGTGATTGACCCCCAGAGTTCAATTTTAGATCCTCTTCCCTTTTTTCCCTTCCCAAGAGGTATTTTTGATCTTTTTATCATGAACCTCCACACTACTCCTTTCCTGCCAGCAGACAGATGAAGTTTATCACCAAAGAATAAGTTTTTAAATTAATCTTTAAAAAATACATAGAGTTAACAGGAAAATTGCATTAAAATATAGTAATAAAAATATTTTTAAAAGGCAACAAACCTCAAGTTCTCTATTCCTCAGGTTCTTTCTTAGTAAGCTCATCAAAGACCTCCATCTCTTATCGCTTCCATCATTATCTCATCACCAAGTGCACCATTGTACATCTCTAAAGGGAAGTCCTGTAGTCTCTCAAATTTAATACATCCAAAGTGGAACTCATTATATTTTCCTCAAAATTCATCCTTTCTCTAAACTTTTCTATTTCTATAGGGATCCCCCGCTACCCTTCCAAAGACCCAAGTTCTCAACCTTAAAATTAATCTTGACCCTTCCCTTTCCCCTTCTCCCAGAGCCAGTCAGTTCCCAAATCCTACCTTTGTAAGATCTCTCTCATCCATCCCCTTCTCCTAACTTATGACTTTTTTTAATGGCCTACTGACAGAGCCTGCTTTTTTGAACCCTGTCTCTAAACCACCCTCTACAGAGTTGCTAGACTGACACTTCCAAAACAGATATGACCATATTTTCCCCCTATTTAAAAATCTTCAGTGGCCCCTACCATCTCTAGGACAAAGGTTCAGCTGAGCACATGAAGCCTTCCACCCCCAATATGGCACTCACTATCTTCCCAGCTTATTTCTCATCACTCCCCATCACACACTCTCCATTCTGATCAAACTGGCCTCTAGCAAGCTTTTGCTTTAATATAACGTTCCATGTCCTACCCCAGGGTCTTTGCGCTGATGGTTCCCAATGTCTACAATGCCTTCCTCTTTAATTCAACCTCACAAAGGCCCAATTTTCTTCAAAGTACAACACGGACACCTCCTCCTAGAGGAGGATCCTTCTGATCCCTCACCTCCAGGTTAGTGCCCCCTGCCTTCAGAAATATTCTGTATTACTTTTTTTTCTAATTTATAACTTCGTATTTACTTAGCTGTGTTCTTGCTGTATCCACTGCCTTTCTCCTTATCCCCTCAGTTAGCAGAAACTCTTTCCTTCTTGAATTTCTCTCTATCCTCAGGAGTCAACATGGTAGGCAATTAATTTGTGAATTCAAATGAAATTCTTCCATCTCCCTGATCATTCCTTGTCTCCCTCCTTTGATCTTTTTTTCCCCCTTCTTTGTTCTTGACATTGTCTTTGACCCTCTGTTCTTTTCTCCCTCCACTCATCTTTTCAAAAACAATTGGTTTTTTTGTGTGTCTGACTCCCACAATCATCAGACCCGTGATTGATTCCTAATGTTCCATCTCTAGTTCCCAGAACTCACCTAAAATTCTGACTATAATCTAGCTTGTATTTCCAATGACCTACAAGTATATAATTTAGAGTGGTTAGACCCATTTTGGTCTCCTGGAAAAGGGAAAAGCTTAATGGCAGTAATGAGGCAAGAATGTTACTAGGACAAAGGAGGATTTAGAAGGCTCGCCTCTCTTTTGGTGATTTAGCCCAAGAAGGAAAATGATAGAGGAACTTTCAGAAAGCAGGTGAGGTATTCATTCAATGGAGGACAATTACTGGGGAGAGAGAAATGCTGATGAGTTCACGGGGATGACAAAAAAGAAAGAACATAGAGTTAGAAAAGGCCTTCCAGTCAAGAAGCATGATAAGTGCCTACCGTGCATCAGGAGTGACAAGTGTGGGGGTGCAAAGAAAGACAAAGCCAAACCCTAAGCCCAAAACTCTCTACTGGCAGAACATATATGCAAACAGCTACAAGGGAACAAGAGATAGACAGGAAAAATGAAGATAACCAATAGAGGGAGAGGACCGGTATTAAGGTGGCCCAGAAAAGGCTTCTGGTTGAAGGGAGAATTTTAGCTAGGACTCAAAGGAAGTCAGGAGGTGGAGGTGAGCAGGGAGAGAGTTTCAGTCCAGAAATGAAGTGAAAATGGCCAGTCCAGAAATGCCATATCTAGTTGAAGGATGAACAAGGAAGCCAGTGTCAACTCCCTCCTTTTCTAGAATGAAGATTTTGAGGGGCTGGAAGGTTGATGGACTTGCTGAGGGCTCACAAAGCTATAGAAGATAGCTAGCTTTGGAGTGGATATGCCCAATCCCAAGCCCAAAGCTGTTCCACCTCATTATCTCTGGGGAATCACACCTTCTGGTATCTTACTGCTTTTCATCCCCCAGCTGACCTTCTCCCTTCCTCATTTCATCAGCCTTTGAATTGTCCCTTTCTTTCAGGCCTCAGTAACAGTGGGCTTTGTTCAGTCTTTCACATTCTCTCTCAATCAGCATTCACTCTCCCTTCCCATTCTTTCATTGTTATCTATGAACATTATGTATCATCAGGGGAACTATAATAACAAAAGGTTTCACTCCCCATAGAGTGAGCACTCCCAGGTGTTGGATACACATACTAAGTGGACTGGGCAGGTCAGCATAGAGTCACAGTCATTGTCTTGAATGGGGATGGGGTGAGCTTCAGAGACTCCCAGCAACGACCTAAGACACCAAGTCTGTTAGAGCCTTCCATGGATCATCATGGCCATCCACCAGTTGATGATCTTTTACTCTAGCTACATAACGGGCCCACCTGTCTTCCAGGCCATATAATTCAGATGATATCTCAGTCATTAAAAAAAAAAAAAAAAAAAAACCAGACCTGCCAACTACTGATACTTAAAATTTGCCTTATTAATCAACAATCTGAATTCTTTCATTTATTCTGTTCCTTTTGTTTTTAAGATTGTTGAAAACAATTTCTGCAGAAACACCAAACTGTATCCTAGTGACCAAAGCTATCACCAAACCCTGAGAGGAGTTTGATATGAAAGGCAAAAACCTCCAACAAATACAGAAGGTCCTTGTGCTCTTCAAGAAAATCAGTCCCAGGCCCGGTCTACCTTAGTAAGGATATCACAGCTGAGTTGAAAGGCTGACCTGAAAACTCATCTAAGCCTAGT
Organism: Antechinus flavipes; assembly: GCF_016432865.1. Taxonomy (NCBI): domain Eukaryota; kingdom Metazoa; phylum Chordata; class Mammalia; order Dasyuromorphia; family Dasyuridae; genus Antechinus; species Antechinus flavipes. Next base: position 663,354,480 of record NC_067399.1, read on the forward strand.
ATGAACTCCAAAGTTGGAAGTATGATCATTCTCTTATTCTCAGAATGAAAACTAATCAAAATGTCCATCCCCAGGGCTGTTCATAAATTGTATATACGAATAGACAATAAACCCAGTTTTAGTTTCGACTCTGATTAGCTACACTTCTCAAAAGAATAAACACAGTTTTCTCCTCCCACTCTCCCTCTCCCTCTTTCGCTTCCTCCACGAACATATACACATTTACAATAAGAATAAGCAACAAACTTCACCATGCACGTCACACTTTCATAGACTATAGACGTGGTGGTTTTCTTTTTTTAAACATGATTGGAATTTTGGGTTTTTAATATCACTTTCACTTCCACGTGTATCCCATGCTTCTTTGTATTCTTCATATTTGTTATTTCACATGGAACAGTACTAGGTACCATAATTTCTTTAGTGATTCATCCATCAATGGGTGACTGCTCTATTAGCAATTCTTGATTACTTCAAAAAATGCTGTTATAAATATTTTGCTGTATATAAAATCATTCTCTTCCCCCACACACACACCTTTTATAACCATCTTTGACTTCCTTAGGGGATATGAATACTAGTGATATCAAAGATATGACTCTTTTGTCACTTTCTTCCCACAATTCCAAATTGATTTCCAGAATAATTGGATTAATTCACAACTCCACTAACATATTAGCGTGCTCACCTTTCTCACCATTGGCCATATCTTTCTTTTGTCATCTTTGTCAGATTTGTTTATATTTACATTTGTCATTTTTGTGATTTGGAGTATTTTGGGTGGGTTATAATCTTTCTTTTGAGAATTTTCTTTTAAATGCTTACTCATTGAGGAATAATTCAAACGCGTACTTACTCACATACCTGATAGATGACTCTTGACCTTAGTATGCAAATTAATAGATTCTATACTACATAAAAAAAAGATTCCTTGGAAGTTATGGGTGCTGTTGTGTTATTAAAGTCAAAAAGGAATTTTTTAATAGCCTGGTTATTTTCTCAGCACAGTTTTGGGTTCTATGTCATCTCTGTGGGTAATCCCCCTGCCAATGCATATTTCAAACCCTCTAAGATTTAAAAGTCAGTCTTTATGACTTGTTGTGGCTGAAACACCCAAGGCCTTGTGTTCCAACTGGATGGCAATGAGACCATCAAAGACCTGAATTCAAGTCCTGGGCCTGCTACTGTGTGATCTTGGGCAAGACACTTAATTTTTCTGGACTCGTTTGTTTTTTTTTTTTTTTTCCCCCTCTAAGAGTCAATCAAAAGAGTTCCTGAATCATAGGTTAAAAGGAAGAGTTAGAGATGGAAGTAACCTCTGACCTTATCTTGTCCAACCTCCTCATTTTATAGGTTAATTTGTGAGTGCATCACACAATAAGCTGAAGTTAGAATTCAACCAGCACTCTTTTCATGATACCATACTTGATAAGCTTAGAGTACAGTGTTAAAGAAAAAAGATACAATACTCTCCGTAGAGGTTAACAATGTTATTCAATTGAACATTATTCTATATTTCTAGATCCACACCCTTTCTAGTTCAGAAAGAGAAAAGGAGAGAGATGTCTAGACTGGCAGAGTCTCCCATTCCCTCCAGTATGACTCATGGCCCCGGCCCCAGTCATATTTCAGGTAGCATTTATAGGAGTCTCGAACAAACAAATCATAATATGTAACAATATAGTTCTGGTGGATATTCCAGAAGCTAATCACTATCTCATTCCTGCTGGATTCCTCCTCTCTCTCCCAGACTGAATCAAAGACACCTTCTCCCTTCCATCTATATCTTTTCCAAATTAAGGGCAGGATCTTACTAAGTCAATTATTTCAGAGAGGGAGGGAGGGAGGGAGGGAGGACTGATATGTATGTACAAGACTAGAAATCTATGTGGTTATCACCTTTAATCCATTTCCTTAAGAAAAACCTTCAAGGGAATCATCTACCTTTCCAAGGAGCTTTTCTAGGAATTTGGAAAAGATTTTATAGAAAAATGTTTTTGAATATTTTCTTTCTTTTTTTTTTAGATTAGGCAATTGAGGTTGAGTGACTTGCCAAGGTCACACAGTTCATCAGTGTTAAGTGTCTGAGGGTGGGTTTGAACTCAGATCCTCCTAATTTCAGCATCCAGCGCTCTATCCACTGTGCCATCTAGCTGCCCTGAATATTTTCCATATTACTAAAAAGGAAGTTTTAAATATATGTCCATAGTAACAAGCCTTTGCTTGGATTTCTGAAAACATCTCTCTGTAGAAGTTGTGCAGACATTTCTATCAGTATCATTCTAGAGAGGATTAAGGGCATCTGGGAAGCCAAGTGGCACACAATGGCACCGGTCCTGAAATCAAGAAGATTCCTCTTTAGGGATTCAAATCTGTGTGACCGTGGGTAAGTCACTTAACCTAGTTTGCCTCAATTTCCTCATCTGTCAAATGAGTTGGAAAAGAAAATGACAAAGCACTCTTTGCCCAGGAAAACAACAACAACAAAAGACATCTGAATGACTGGGATTACCCCCAAGATGAACTGCTTGGTTTAAAGCCTTCCTGTCCCTCTTTGGACCTCCAGGAGAATGGGGTTCATGAATGAAGAGAAAATGGCCCCAGATGAACTGATAAGATCTCACTATTGTGGGATGGACTGCCTTGAAGGGAGCTAACTCCTCTTGCTGTCCTATAAAACAGTCTATAGACGTGGTTTTGCTTTCTGTAAGGCTCCATCAAGAGCTATTAAGAGCTGCCTTGAGGTTATTAACAAGTGGACCAAAAACATAGTTTCTGGATAATAGCAAATTCTTGTCCTAAGCATTAATCATTCAAGTGGTAAATATTTATTAAGCTCCTGCTGCATACCAGGCACTGTGTTAAATACTAGGGAAGCAAAAAGAGGCAAAAGATAGTCCCTGTGCTCAAGGAGCTCAGTAAGAAACAATGTACAAGCAAAATAACTATAGACATGTATACATATGTTGTATTTAACTTATATTCTAACTTATGTAACATGTATTGGTCAACCTGCCATCTGGGGGAGGGGGGGAGAGGAAGGAGGGGAAAAATTGGAACAAAAGGGTTTGCAATTATCAATGCTGAAAAATTACCCATGCGTATAACTTGTAAATAAAAAGCTATAATAATAATTAAAAAAGAAAGAGAGAGAGAAAGAAGAAGAAGAAGAAGAAGAAGAAGAAGAAGAAGAAGAAGAAGAAGAAGAAGAAGAAGATGAAGAAGAAGAAGAAGAAGAAGATGAAGAAGAAGAAGAAGAAGAAGAAGAAACAATGTATAGACTTCTCAACAACACAGTAGCTATCAGGAAAAAAGCCCTGTGATGGGGTCTGAAGATCACTCTGCGAGGGCCCCAACTTCAAGAGTCCTGGAACCTAGACTTTCAGCCCAAGAAAGGGAGATTGCTTCAATCATCCCAAATTTAGAGGATGCTTCCTAAGAAAATTCAAGTTAGAGAGTTCATGATTCTGGCTTTCTCTTCAGAGAAACAGGATTTAATGTGTCTTGGAAAGGAAAGGAGAGTTATTCTTGTGGCTTCTGGTTCTGGACCAAGCAAGAGTCTAGATCTAAACCATGGTACAAAGGAACATGGGAACAAGCTTTGGCGTTTTACTATGAGAGGGAATCATTTGGAAAATAGGACGCTCGTGGGATAAAGTGAACGGCGTTGAACACATACATATATGTGTGCATCTGCATGTAGGTACTCATTGCCTTGAGTGCTTTTACAGAACGTGAGGACCTTTAGTATTTTTCACATATGGGGAAACTGAGACATATTTGGAGATATATCCCGAGAGTAAGTTCTGGTTAGGGACAATACAAGTCAAAAAGAAACATTTTGGGAGCAGCTCCCAGAACCGGACTTTGCTTAATTCCAGAGCAGAAGGGACTAATGGGTTGGCCCTCAAGAAATAAAAAAGTTGGACAAAGATGAACCCAAACTTTCTTTTCAGCTTATAAATCTGTTTCTCTGAAGTCCCAGAGAAGGCCTTGAGTAGAATCCAACCTCTTTGGGATTACCTCATGGGTCTGAGGGGCTTCGGTACACAGGGATCAACATTTCAATGAGCAGCCCGGAGTCTTTGCTCGGCTGGCTAATGGCAAAGGTATATTAAGGCTATTTAGGAAGCTTTAATGCAGAAACCAAGTCAATCTTTTGTGTTTTGTGTAACCACCACTTAAATATAAACATATGATTTAGACATGCTCCCTCTTGTCTTCCATTTCTGCTTGGTTCACTCTGTGCGGCTCATGTCATTATCCTTATGTGTTCAATGCCAGTGGAATAATGGGAGACCAACAGCTTTATTTAATAATGTAATTATCCTATATTGGATTACTCAGAAGCGCTTCATATTTTTAAGTTCTAGTTTTTCCAATACTATTGATATATTCTGCCAGGCTAAATGATTTGGGCTTCAATCAAAAACTCTTCAGTTTGTAAAAATAATGTTTACTAAAAAACCAAAGTGCTCAGGATTAAAACAAAAGCCAATTTTCAAACACAGTTGTACTTCCAGCAGAAGCACATTCAAGTGAGCACAGAATGCAGACAAACACCAGTCCTACACCTTGAATACTTAATAATTTTCTAGTGACCTTGGGCAAATCCTTTAATTTCAAAAAAGTTTCAGAGTTTTTTTTAAAATTTGTTAAATGGAGGCAGTAATACTTAAACCACCTAATTCACTGAGATGGAGTGAATAAAGTACTCTGTAAATCTCAGAGCGCTACCAAAAATGTCAGCTCTCATTAGGAGTTGGGACACAAGCAATCGACTACAAAGCCTTGTCCATCAAAGAGGTGCTTTGGAGGCAAAGAAAAGCAAGATTCACTGCCCTTAAATATCACCAAAGTAGGCCCATGTAAGAGAGATGGAATACATATTTACATGTGGCTCCAGAAAGTAAAGGAAAGGGTAATGGTAGAAGGTATCAAAAAGTGGATTCTAACTCAGTACGAGAAAGAGCTACCCAACTATAGAATGAGCTGACTTACAAGATTCCAGTTCCTAGAAATAGTCAAGCAGACAATGCATATCAACCTCTTACCAGGGACTCCTGGGAAATGAACTATGGGAGGTATAATGTACCTCTTAATCCTAAAAGTAAATGTCATCCCAAAGCAATCTCAAAGCAAAAGAGGTATGGTGTGTTGAATTAGGAGGAACTGGATTCAAATCCTGCCTGATATTTATTTTCTGTGTCAACACGGGCAAGCCACCTAGCTTTTCCTGATTATGGTTTCCTCATGTGGAGAATGAGGAGATCGGATTCAATGACTTCTAGTTCTAAATCTATGACATAAAACAGCAACAACAACAGAATCTCCTAGCTGTAGGAGTCACAGAAGGGCAACTCCTTGAAGAGAGAGTTGGGGGAATTAATCATCCATCTGTGGCCCACAATACCCAGCACAGGGCCACGGGGCAAGCTCCCAATAATGTTTGCTGGAAGCCCACGGAATGCATGCTGGAATAAATCAGATATGATAGAATAATGCAACAGGTCCAATTTTTGGTGCCAGATGTTGGTGTGCCAGGAACCTAGATAGCTGCCTCTACTTCCCTTCAGGAACTCATGAATTTATCCCCACCATATACCTCTATTACATCCAGTTTTATAAGGAAGGTGAAGGTAGGAGGGTCTTGGTTTTTAGCTCCACCGGCTACATTCTCCTTCCTGAAAATGTCAGATTTTCTTCCTCCCGTCCATTGTTATTGAGATTTGCCTTGTTCTTATAAGAAGACTGGTCAAGTTCACGGTCGTCCCCACACCATTTTTAGGTGATACTGAGTCACTGACAAATGTACGCTCACCATAGCAGGAGCCACTGACTGAGTCAACTTTCACCATTAAAAATAGAAACTGGTTTATTTAGTAGCACTTGCCCCACTCTCAAACCCTTAAATGCACACAGTTCTGTCATCAGCCCTTTGTTGAGAGAGCCAAGCTACGCTTCTTAGAACAGAAATAAGGGCATGCCTTCAACATGATGTCAAGGATGGAGGGACTGCCGCTTTGGGGGCTCGGCTGGGTCCAAGGAATAAGAAAACAGGCCTTTGCAAATTGCTCGTTTCATGGAAATCATATTCTCCTTCACACCCACAAGGCCAATTGTTCAAACCTCATCTCTGCTGCTTACAACTCCCACATAATCAGCCTCCACGAGTCTCAGTTTCCTCATCTGTAGAAGCTCGAATCCAATGCTTCCAAGGTCCCTTTGAGCTAGATATTCAATCCCACAAACTTAATTAGCATGAAAATTCTACTTAATATTTTTGGGCTCTTGGGCCTAGTCTACCCAAGCTAGACCAGGTAGAGTACTGAGGTAATTTCTGCAGTCACTCAAGCATTCCTCAGTGCTTCTGCTGAAGGTCATGGGGGTAGAAAGAGCCATTTTGTTTACCCCAAACTGGAGATTAACTAACTTTGTCTAATGCTTTCTGCTCCTCCTTCCTACTTCAGCGGCAAAAACCGCCATCTTGTTACGCTTAGCCCCTCTCCAGGAAAATGCTCTAAACTCCCAATATAGACATTAGGTAGAGAAAAGACCATGTCGTGTTTGTTGACATATAGTAAGATTAACAAATCTTAAGAGATTAAAGAAATCTGCCATCTACTATTTATGTCATCCCTAATTATATGCCCATTATCAGAGAAGGAAAAAACCACCCAGGGAGAATTCATAATATTTTTTAAAGCCAAGCTGAGAACGAGGAGGAGAAAGGAGATAAGGAAAGGGCTGGGGGTAAGAAGTCGGGGGGGGGGGGGGGAAGCTGGATCTGAGGTAGAAAACTCAGAAGCTATCTGGTATAATACCTTCCTTTTACAGAAAGGGAAACTGAGGCCCAGGCAACTAAATCAACTTATCTAAGAATACACAACTACTAAATAACGAGTCCAGAATTCAAATCTAACTTCGTGGATTGTAAATTTACATTTCTTTCCACTAGATCTGGCTGCCTCTCAATTCTCAGCAAAGGAGCCAAGCAATAGGATGACAGGGCTCTGCGGAAATTCTTTTAGCGAAAAGCATTTTTAGACGTTGTTGGTGTTTTCCTACCCAACAATGAAATTGGGTCTGTGATAAAAAGTGTTTCAGCTGAGCCTGGGAATTCAATTAATCTCCAGCCACTAAGAGTGTTGACCAGCCATAGAAAATGCTCCAAGTAGTTGTCTGAACTTTGAAATCTTTGATATATCCAACTACGAAGAGTCTCCATCTCCTGGGGGCCTGGAACATTTTAAATTGCATCATCTTACAATCCAATCCTATCTTCCAGAACAGGGTGGAGAGTAAAGGCAAAAGGGATCTTCTACCACGCACTAACTTTTATCAGGGCCTAGGGTAGCATTTATTCTCGTAGATATAAAAGCCAGTATCGTACGGAGTCACTGGAGTCAAAAGATCCAGATTCAAATTATACCTCTCATTCATACTGGACAAATCAGTTTTCATGAGAGTTAGTCTCCCTCGTCTGTAAAATTTGAGGAGGAGGGAGATGGACAAAATGGTCCCCGAGATTCTTTCTTGCTCCAGATCTAGCGTTCTGTTTTCTCTTCCCTGGCTCAAGAATAAGCTCCTTGAGGACAGGAGCTACTTACTATTCCTATTTGTAGCTGCCACACCAGTTGGCACAAGGCCCTGAGCATACACGTTGCTTAACAGAACCTAGGTGGGATGAATGAATATGTAGGAAGGAAAAGGTCAAACCGTTTCCAGAAAAAACCCTTTTCTTTATTGGTTTAAAAAAGCGAAAAAGTGTAACGTTAGTCATTTTCGAAAAGAAAGACTGATGGGGACAGGTAGATCTGGGAGGAAAAGCTATCACACAGAAATAGCCTCTCACTGTTGTCTAAGCAACCATCCTAGCTACCAAAAGAGCCGTCATTTGTTACCTGACTCAGCACCCAGAGATACCCTCACCTCGAAGGAAAAGTTGAAAGCATCATCTCTTTCTCTTTCTCCTCCTCTTCCCCTTCAAAGAGCCAGTTCTGAAAGGCCTGTTGCCCACCTGACCCTCCGGACCCGGGCTGCCTGTGAGCAGTGGTGAATTCCCTTTAACCACAGCTACTTCTCCAAGCAATGGTGCTGAGACAAGGTTTCTCTTCCCTTTCGAAAGAGGAATGAGAAAGCCTTAAAAAAAAAAAATTAAACCAACTGAGCTATCTGCAAATTCTGACATGCTGAGAGCGCTTTCACGCCATTGCTTCAAGGGGTCATTAACAGAATTCTAGAGGTCACGAGTGATTTGAACACCTGCTCTGGGATTTACTGAAGAAATGATCTCAGCCCATCAAATCTGTGTAAAGATGAACGGGACCCAGGCTGTAAAAAAAAATTAAATAAAACCAAACAGGAAGCCTCCGCCACTGTTGATAATTATAAAAGACACTGTCTGCTATTTATCTCATCTTCATAATTTACATTTAAAAAACATCTTCAGCCTTGTTATTGAAACCTTTAGCAGGGTGGATGGCTGGGGATGCATATTTTATATGCTAGCGTATTGTTGCCGAACACACACTCGCCCCAAGGAGGACAAAATACAATTAGACTATTATGGACTACATTCACAGAGGATAATATATCTGTATATTTCACTTAGACATAAAGGGCTCCATTATTGTCTGTATTGACGCCCCCCGTATGTTCAATTTGGGTGCAATTTGGTTAGTAGAGTAGCATGACCCAGTTCTCATTTGAATTCAGTATAGCGGTTACTCCAGGCTGGATTGGCCCAGAGCAGAGAGACACATGGGGCCAGCCAGTGGGTCGGCTCTTTCTGTAAGAGGCAGGGAGGGAGGGCTGCTACATTGAAAGCATAAAGTTATAACGCTTTACAGAAATGTAACCTCTGCCTATTTTTGCCAGGACCCCCCGTCCCCCGATAGAACTTAGTTAACACCCCTGGTTTCTTTAAAAGACCCGGCCATGAACTTGAAAAGGCCTGCTTGGGAGAGCGTTTCCAGAAAGGAGAAAAATGATGAGAAATGAAAGAAGATGAAGTATATCTTTCTTCTCTCTGTCCTGGGGCAGGAAGATTGAAAAAGAAACGGCGTGGGAAGGAGCAGAGTGTCATGGAAAGAACATTGGATTCTGAGTTAGAGGCTATGGATTCTAATCCCATGTAGACTATCCACTACCTGAGGCAAATTGCTTTCCAGATCTAGATTTCAGTTTGCTCCTCAGTAAAATGAAGTTTATATTGGAGATCTGATCCTAAAGGTACATCATGGATCACCTGGAGGCTTCCTGGGGGTTTCGACACCAAAAAGAATGAGCCTAGAAATACCAAAGACCAGGTGTGAACTCTTCCAATTTTCTTTAGCCCTCATATTTTCTCTCTCTCTCTCTCTTTTTCTCTTTCTGTCTCTCTCTCTGTCTCTGTCTCTCTCAATAGTTATTTTTGTAATTACTAGATGTCCTTTACAATGGACCAATCAATATGGAAGCAAATTCTAGAATTTATGGGACCATGTCTGAGGGTCTCCACATTTTCATCACAGCTTTGGGAGAATGGATTGGTTAACAAGGAAAATAAATCTTCCCAAAATAAATCTAGTTTAAAAAAAAAAAAGTTAAAAAAAAATCTAGTTTAAAAAAAAATCTAATTTTGTGACTGCTCTTTTTAAAAGTCTCTGGTTATAAAAACAATATTGTCCAAAGAGTGTGAAAAGATTAAATCATTGTGAGTATAATAAATACTCAAATCAACTACAAAGGATCTGTGAAGGAAGATGCTAGTCACATTGAGAAAAAGAACTGATAAAAAACAAGTATGTGGAGGTGATTTTACATATTATATATTAAAGATATATACACATATATTGTGAACACATATGTATATATGTGTGTATGTGCACACACACAAAACACTATCCATGGGAAATGGTGGCCGTTAGTGCAGGATGAGGATAGAGGGATGGGAGATAATTCAGAACTTAAAATTGAACAAAAAAGAAAATCTAAAAAAAAAAAAAGAAAAAAGGTCAGTGGGATGAATGAAAACCTTTAAAAAGCTTTATAATTCTGACTAGATACTTGTTCCATCAATTAATCAATCATAAGCACCTTACTACCCTTCTTTTTATTTTTAGTATTATTTTATTTTGATCAATTATATATCAAATCAATTTTTAACATTCATTTTTACAAAACTTTTGAGTTCCTATTTTTCTCCCTCCTTCCCTTCTCCTCTTCCTAAAATGTAAGCAATTTGATATGGGTCATATATGTCAATCACCTAAGATGTATTTCCAATAACACTGTACTAAGCACTTGGTGGAAGAGGAGAGGAGAGGGACAAAAAAAGAAATATTAGACAGGATCCTTAAACTCCGGTAGAATGATATGCACCTAAGAGGTGCTTAATGAAATTGTGTAGGCTGCCTGATTGGTTAATTGAGTAAGATAAAGCAATGTTCTAGTGAGAGATACTGGATTTGAAGCCAAGGTCCGGAGTTCAAATACTAGTTCCTTTTCTTATTATCTAGTGAATATGGGCAAGTTGTTTTTCCCTGCCAAGCTTTAACAATCTTTTTGTTTTGCTTTTTGCTGAGGCAGTTGGGGTAAAGTGACTTGCCCAGGGTCACGCAGCTAGGAAGTATTAAGTGTCTAAAGTCAGATTTGAACTCAGGTCCTCCTGACTTCAGGGCTGGGGCTCTATCCACTGCACCATCTAACTGCCCCAAAGCTTTAATCTCCTTCCAGCTCCGAATTCTACAACTCTATGGACCATTCACCATTGTCTAAACAGTTCGATCAATAAAGCTCTCTCAGTACCCACTGTGCCAAACACTGTGCTCAGTGCTGATACAAAGGCAAAAAAAAAAAAAAAGAAACACTCTTTGCTTTGTGGGACTTTGTGTTCAATTGGGGGAAACAACATGTACACAGGACATGAAATACAAAATATTTCCAAAGTAGATACAAAGAAATCCCTGGTGCACTCAAAGCCCAGGATGGGTTTCCTGTAAAAGAGGCGGCAGGTCAAGAGAGCTTGGAAGGAAGACAGGGATTCTTTGAAAACCTGAAGGAGTCATTCCAAGCATAGCTAACCTATACAAAGGGACAGCAAGGAGAGCTGGAATGTCCTGTCCAGGGAATGGCCAACAGCCAATTGGGCAGGCAGCTGGGAGACTGAAGAACCAGACTCTCAAGAGCTTTCAAGGTCAGCAAGAAGAGTTTTATCATTTATTCTAAAGGCAAGAGGGAGCTTGGAGGGCTTCTTGAGCAAGGGAGTGACAAGGTCATCCTTGTCCTTTGGGAGTATTCATCTGACCACACCTGTTTTCTTGCCTCCAGGGCCGTTCTCTCAGTCATTTATGGAATGGCTTCCTCAGTGTCAACCCCTGTTCCAACGAGCAAAACCTACCCTACCATCAAGACCCATCCCAAATACCATTTGATCCATTAGGTCTAGATCACCCAAGCTCCGATTGCAGGGCTATGCTGGCAGCTCATAACCTCTGATCCGTCCTAGGAAGACAACACATATCTAAGCACAGACTCAGCGACACTCTCCCGATATGTTCCAAGGACTGGGCTAGTTTAGAAGGTCATATGACCAGACTGGCTATAGAGTGACAACACTTTCTGCGACCCCAATTATCCATCCTACTCAACGGGGGGGTCATAATTTAAAACCGAAAGGGACTTCCAGAGCCATGAAGTTGGAGCCTTTCATTTTACCAATGAGGATCCGAAGCCAAGAAAGTTGACATGACAGAATTATCAAATATCTGAAGTCACATTTGAACCCCAAATCTTCCTGATTCCAACATTCTATCCATTGGATTGGTGGAGGGAGAAGTCCTAACAATGAAATGAAAGGTGGATGGATACTAAGTATAACAATATTAATAACACGCTAAATGATGTAGTATAGATAGTGAATAGTAAGATTAACAATCTGTTCCCAATGCTAAGTTACAAAGGGAATCTATGATGAGGCTTGGGTCACTGAGTCATCCAGACTTGTGTGAGTACCTCACTCTCTTTCTTTTTATTTTTAGCATTATTTTATTTTGGTCAATTATATATAAGTCAATTTTTAACATTCATTTTTTACCAAACTTTTGAGTTCCAATTTTTCTCCCTCCTTCCTTCTCCTCTTCCTAAAATGATAAGCAATTTGATATGGGTTATATATGTCAATCGCCTAAGATGTATTTCCATATTAGTCATGTTGGATCTCACTACCTTTCAAGGCAACTCACTGCACTTTCAGGTAGTTCTTATCAAGGAGACTTGGACAGATCCCATTAAACTGAGATTTGTTTCTGTAAAACCAACATTGTTGGTTCTACCTTCCAGGGTCTCCTGGGAAAATTTAACTGTTTCTGTCCAAGATGACTCTTCAAACACTGGGCAGGGGCTGTGGTATCCTCCCTAAGCCTTTTCTTAATCAAGTAAAAATAAATATCCTCTCTCCCTTCAATGGATTCTCTAATGACATTATCTATGCTGATCACAATCTCCTTTAGATTCCCATAAGCTAATCAATGCCCTTCCTAACAAGTGATACCTGAAGAAAAACAAATATCCCAGATATGGAGACAGTAGATGAGGGCCTAACAATTTACTGTCCTCACAAACAACTCCCGGAAGAGGTGGCCCTTGAGTGAGAAAAAGAAAGATGAGCTAAAAATGAATAATTAGGAGGAGAGGTAGCATTCCAAGGACGTGGGAGTAAGCAAGGCACGTAGAGGAGCAGTGAGCAAACCAGCTCGATCAGATTCTAGGTTCTGTGTTGTAAGGTTGGGGGAAAAAAAGGTTGAAAAGTTCTCTTGATTTTAAAAAACCTATGATGAAGACACTTCCCCATTCCCATGCTAATGCCTTCATTCCATCTACATGCTGTGCGGTTCCAGAAATAGCAGCTTTGTAGACCATCCAAAATGTTATCTTGGAAAAGCTTGGCTTGGACCAACACACAATGTACTCACAAAGGCATCCTTTTTATTTCAGGAGCCATCGATCTCAGGGGGAGTGGCCACTAGTTGTGAGCCACAGTCCATTAATCACGCTTTCTGGGTCGTCATCTTCTTCGGGATGCTTACAATCAGATTTCGCTCCGTCTTTCTTGAGGTTCCAGAGAATAACATCTCCTTGCTGGGTCATCCAAAGAGGCGAAACAGGATAGAGAAACTCAAAACACTCTTCTAAAGTGCAAAGGGCACCGTAGGACATCAATATCAAGGCACAGCGGAAGAAATCCCAAGATTTCCTAGAGAGATATGTTTAAAGGTCTGGTCGTTGCCAACATCATCAAGATGTCTCTCTTCAAATGCGGCTGGTGAACTTCATCAACTACAATTCAACACCTCTACGTCCTCTGTGTCTAAAACTATGTTATTATTTTAAGAGAGTCAAGAGGGAAGGGCAGTTAGACCCGACTTCATCTTTCACTCTGTCAAGATTCCATCCTAGGAAATAACTCCTAATATAGAAGAATAGCAAACTAAAGGAGAGGGAGAGAAAGAACAACAAATGCTAGATGTCTTTCTTCTGGGTCGTTTTTATATTTTTCCTCGTCTTTCTTTTGATGATATAGTATTTGGAGCAAGAACAAATAGAAATGGTAACTCATGGCTAAGGTGGGGACTGTCAGAAAAAAAAAAAAACAATAACAAACCTAACAAGCTCTGACTTGGCAAAGTTTTGAGAGTGGGCATAAATATGAACACTGCTTTATGGGTGCATCACCATTAAAAAAAAAAAAAGAAAGAAAGAAATTTGATCTGATCCAAATGCAAGAGAGTTTCTGACCAAAGGGAAAACAGGTTTCTGTCAGGAGATGTGCTCTTAGGAGGGTCTACGGAGCTCGGTGTGGGCCAGCTGATAAGGAGATGGATGGGCTGGGTGGCCAATTTGCCCTATTCGAATTGGAGTGTGCAAAGGGCTAGCCTGTAGATTACATAATTATATTTTTTCTTAACAAGAATACATCGCATTAGCAGGTTTAAATTATGCAAGCCTATTCTTTTGTCTCAAATTGTATTGTGTTCTTTTGTGCTGGTAAAACAATATGTGCTTTAATTAGCAAATATCTGTAAATAATTTACTTGCTTTTCATACAACAGAACAATGGGGCCAATTTTCACATACATTTACTGAGCCCGTACAGTGGATTTCTTACGCCAGTATCTTTCATTGTTTAGTAACTATATCAAGCTGCCCAACACTTGCTGCTGGGCTTTGCACAGAAAAGGAAACCCAAGGTCTTAACTAGCCAGTCACAACGTGTCATTGCACAGAGTGAAATAACACCAAAAGCAGTTCATGATTATATGGCGCTTGGGATCACGGGCCAAGAGATGAAGCTGGACCCGGGGGCTACCTAGCTGACCTCCTCATTTAGGCTCCAAGTTAAGTAACAAGGGATGGACAGAACGCCAACTCAAGCCAAGTCATCGGACTTCAGACCTACTGCTCTTTCACGGCGCCACATACATCAACCCAGTAGGAAATGAGCTCAAACTCCACTGCCTCTCCATCTGACAGAATAAAACCCAGAAGTTTAGAGGAGTTGATGGGATTTGCCCAAGTTCACCGAGGCAGGGGAGTTTTGGAACCAGATTTAAACTTGGGTCTTCCAACAGGACAGTTGCCCTCGCTCTTTTGGTTCCCACAGGTTGCCAGCTCCGAGCTGCAGCTCATTCTCATCATCTTTAACCGTGGCACCTCCTCATAGGACTCAGACACACGCCGAGGACCAGCATGGCTGGAGTGCCGCCACCGGACACCGGTGTGCTTCTGACCTCCTGAGGCTATGCCTGCCAGGCCGATGGCAGCCCCTCCTGCTCCGCCCACCCCTCTGCCCCGCCTGGGCTCTCAGCAGAGTTAATCTTGGGTGCTTCCCTATTCTCCAGCTGTTCAATCAAAAAAAGAGAGACGACCCCAGAACTGGAGGCACTATTATTTTGAATAAGATTGGAAAGGCCAGAAAAAGCAATTCAAAACTATTTCAATTATGTATTTCCCAGAACTGCATCTTTGAGCAACTAATGCAAATGTTACCAGCATAATCCCCCCTCTTTTCACACAGAAGCATATAAAACAGGTTGAACAGCATATACTTTATATATCATATGCATATTTTTGATGATTAATAAAAAATTCAAAATCTACGTGTGCTTTACTCTCCTAAGCAATACAGTAATTATGATTAAGGGACAAGCAACACCAAAAGGAGCCAATTTATCTTACTCGTGCTCAGGAATACTATTGTGTAACTAGGCAACTAAAGACAAAATATGGTCTAATTAATTCACTCCTATGCTTATTTAAAAGACACAATTAGAACATTTTTATTTCCCAGCCTGCACAGTAGTGTAACATGCTGGAGGGTTGCAGAATGTAAAGCCCATTATTCTCCAAGACAAGAGTTTGAACACTGATCGGCCTGAGCGAGCCACTATGGGGAGCAGTGGGTGTGTTTCCCATTCTCAGTGCACGGGGAGAAGTGACAAAGAACTGGCAGGTAAAGGGGGAAATAGGTTGATGTGACCACAGGTTAGAGACTGCTGGCTAATGGCTAGCAACATGTGGCTTAACACTGACTAATGCCTTCGGTCTTGGCTTAGCTGACTTGTGGCTGCTGCCAGAAAGGAGGAGGAGGAATTCGCTGGGCGTCGTAATGGACAGCATGAGGATGCATATATTCTCTCCCCTTCTCTTCTCTCTCTCTCTCTCTTTTTTTTTTGTCTCTCTCATACACACACATACACACACACACACACACACACACACACACACACACACACACACAGCTATACATCTGCACAGATATCTATATGGAGAATTGTTAGGCAAGAGATATAATTACCCAAACAGTCCCAGTGTCTGGGTGATAAATACCAAATGTACATCTCAAACACTGTTAACAGTGGATCTGATTTCAGAAGCAGAATTAATTTACGCCAAGTACGCGTTGGGGATTGATGGCATTAGCATGATTCGAAAGCACACTTTGATAATCATAATATGCATGTTTGAAATGTGTTGTCATTAGTGATGTTGACAGACCAGGATGGGAGATACACACGCCGTGGGCTAAGGCCTCGATTCTAATCTCCAACCGGCAGACAAGTATCACTGTGTAGCTTGGAAAATCCATTATTGTACAAGTGCAGAGGAGCAGATTTTTCAAGAAATGCAGGAGCCCATGACTACGTTTCTTTCTGAGAGGCGAATGAATCCTCCAGCCAGGGATCGATACATTTATTTTAAATTTCTTTAAAAACCAATCCCATCGAGAATCGGCAACGATGCTATTATTCTGAGTGAAAAAATGGAAAACATCCAACTGTCCGGGGTACACAAATGATGGGCAAATGCTTTTGATTCTGGCAATTATATTCTGGATCTTGGTAAAAAACGAGACAGTGATAAATGAGCTTTGGGTCATGTATCACTAAGATGCCACTAGGAACAACAGCACTCTTATCAATAATTAATAACAATTTATTTACAAGATGGACTCTTATACATCATTAAAAATAACATTTCCTTACTTCTTGCCTAACAGTTCAAACATCAATGGAGATTTTAATTGCTTATAATTTGGACTTGATGGAAAACGTGTGGCCAAGTTAAAAATAATCCTCCTTAAACACATGTGAATGTAATTTGACAATAATCACTCAACACAGAGACCACTGCCACAGTCAAGGTCGATTATTTAAACAGTCCTCCCCACCCCCCCAACCTCTGTCCCTAAACTGCTGCATTTTGCAAACTGAGCCCACATGGGAGAGCTCCCATTTAAACCAGAGAAGCTTCACATATTAACTATAATGGTGTGAAGTTAATGCCCGGCTAATCCTTGGGTTAATCATCAGTTGACACTTTTGGAGGACCTAAACACCATACCAATATTGTCTTACTTGAGTTTCACAACGACCCTGCGAGGCAGATACAACTGATATTATAAAATCCTTCCTCACCCATTTTACACATCAGGAAATTGAGGCTCAGAGAGTAGCGATTTGTCCAATGAGAGAATAAAGGTCATTTAGGATTTAGATCAACATCTTCCTGACTCCAAGTCCCTTTATATCCAACTTCTCAATGAAAAAAAAAAAAAAAAACACAGAGACCCTTGATATATATATATATATCAAGAGAGAGAGAGAGAGAGAGAGAGAGAGAGAGAGAGATGGATAGATATAGCTATAGATATAGTGTCTTAAATTTTCCAACATGCTTTATCCTATTTCAGGATTCCCACTCCTCGAAAGCAATATGCACATATGACTACCCCTTCAATTATATGGACTGCTGAGGCAAGACCAATGTGAAACTGGGTGCCAAATGTCTGTATGCAGGTAAACTGTTATCGGGCAGCTCAGTGGCACAGTGGATAAGAATGCTAAGTCTAGAATCAGGAATACTCATGTTCCTGAGTTCAAATATGGTCTCAGACACTTAGTAACCATGTGACGCTGGGTAAGTCACTTAACCCTATTTGCCTCAGTTTCCTCACCTGTAAAATGTACTAGAGATGAAAATAGCCAACCGATACCGCTGCCAAGAAAACCCCAAATGGGATCATGGAGAGATAAAATGAACAACAGCAAACTGTGTAAGGCGCAACAGCAACTGTGTTGCGAGGAAAAAAGAGGGAAAGCATAAAGAAGTCAGACTAGGAACAGAAAGTTTCATTCTGGCCTTCCAATATTGGTATAGTAGAAAGAACATTTGGCTTTGGGATCAAAGGACTTGGACTCAAATTCTGCTTCCCTCACTCCCTCAGTGACCTGTGTATAACACAGGCTTTGGTTTCCTCCTCTGCCCCTAAGGTTTCTTCGAGCTTTAAATCTGTAATCTTGGGATTCCATTTTTGGATATAGGATCATATCTAGGAATGGCTAATGTTTATATTCAATGGCTTTAAATGTGTAACACACTCCCCCTCCCAAACAAAAAAGTCCCTGTTGGCAAAGATCCAAAACAGTAAGGGCCAAGATGGGTTCTAAGATGAATCAGATGGCTGGATGTACACAGTGTTTAGGGAAACATTCTACAAGAAATCTACTGGACTTAATTAAATCAACTGGCCTTTCTCTGAATGATCATACTTATCATCTGGACCACACAATCCAGCACTTCATTAGATGATGTCTTCTCTCCCAAAATAACTAAATCAAAGTTGACCCGAAGGGCGATGGAATATGTCTGCACGACGGGAGTAATCAGCATATTACCAAAGTTGATTTGAACTTGGACAATGGTGTGAAAGATACAAATAAGGACACATAGGAGCGGGAAAAGAGGTAGATCACTCATGCAACAATTATAAGGAAAGGGAAGTTCAAGTGTTGCCCTAGTACCCATGAAATATGAAAGGAAACCTTCTAGTTGGGTGGCTCAAGAATAGAGAATTTAGAGAAACATTTGGCATGGAATAAGAAGGGATGGAAGGGCTCAGATCTAAACCAGAAAATAAATTAAATGGAAAAACAATAAAATCACAGATCCACTCAAATACTGTTCTCTAATTGTTTCATGTCTGTCCATTTAGCCTCTTCAAGCACATTATAAATTTGAGGGCAGAGATCTAAGTTTTGTTTATCTGTATATCTCCTACGATAATTAGCAAAGTGGAAAGTAGGTACCTACAGAACATAGTACATGTGTTTACTCATTAAGGGACTAAATGTGGACATGAATAATGCCACAGTTTAAACTTAAGCCATTTTTAATTCCCACTTCGGTAGCTCCGCTGGTAGAGTAAAGGATTGTGGTGATTAAACTTAAGCCATTTTCTAAAACTCACACCATGATATAATTAATATAGCACATATTCACTTTATATGTTAATATTTAAGTGACATAGGGCAGGTCATAAAGTCTTTGAGCCTCGGCTTCCTAATCAGTAAAATGGGAGGATTTGAGAAAATGACCTTTAAGATCCCATCTGGATTAAATCTATGAACCTCCAAGCCACCATTGGGGTCCCCAGAGAGGGTGAATCCCAGGGGCAATTCACAAAGCAACCAAGAAAGATCACGGCCCTACAGTCTGCTTCAACTTCTAACTAAGGAGGAGCAACAGGTGTACATTCAGCCTAGTATTTTGGGGACTCCAAAGGCCAGGCCAGTGTGTAAAAAATGCCCTCCCCATCAGGAGGCCCTACTCTGACAAGGGTCACGTTGGGAGATGAAAAGGCTTCACCGGGCTATTTAATGTAAATCTGACTTTTTGGCCATTGTTAATAAAATTAGTTAAAGCACTTTCAAGTAATCCCCTCTCAAAGATTCAATTCATGAATTCTAAAAGCTGAGGAGATAGCCGATCAAGAGTACAAACACACCTTCTCTTTTTACAGTCTGAACCCTGTCTAGACAACTCTAATCTCAGAGTCAACTTTAGCCATCATACGAAAACTCCATCAATGTAGATGGGACATCACAGTTCTAAATGTAGACCACACAACTGGGGAACTAACAGCCTCAGTTTCTTCCAGAATTGACCAGATATACCAGCATCATGGAGATACACCACTTGGGGAGGGAAAAGCAGAGGCGAGCACATTTTGGGACAGTTGGCAGGAAGGTAAAAACCCAATATTGCTATGATAGATGACCCACACTGGGGTTGACCATAAGACCCAATATTGCTACGGTAGATGACCCACCAATGGGGTTCAGCACCAACATTGCCATTAAGACCGGAGCTTCATGGGCTCTGAGGGGGAGAAGCTGGATGGGAATTTTAGTTCGGATGTTAGAATGATAGATCAGGAATGGGTAAGAAACCTTAGATGGACAGTTAGAAAGTACAATAAATAGAGCGGTGAGACCCTAGGCAAATCACTTAATCCTGCTTGCCTCAGTTTCCTCATCTGTAAAAATGAGCTGGAGAAGGAAATAGCAATCACTCCAATATCTTTGCAAAAACAACAACAAACCAAATGACATCACAGAGATTTGGCAACAACTGAAGAGTAACAAATCCAATCTCCTCATTTTACAAATAGGAAACAGAGCATAAAGAAATCTGTCCAAGATCACATAGGTAGTAACTAGGAAGTATGTGATTTAAACCCAGATTTCATTATCCAGCAGTAGGTGCTCTTTCCAATATATCACGTTCCCAAATCTGTACCAATCTTGGGTAAATTACTTAATCCCCCCAAACCTCAGTTTCCTTTTCAGTAAAATGAGGGGGTTGGACTAGATGATGGCTAAAAAAAAAAAAACCTATTAATTCTAAGCCAAATTATCCTGTATTTGGTGGGACCCCCAGGCTCTGAACTCTTCAGAAACATTTACTTGCTAATCCTCATTCTGAGTTGCAGTCCATCAACATTCCTTTTCTCCCCCCTCCCCACCCTTACCCCCTCCCTCCCCAAGATCAGGCACACTGCTGGCCAGGCTTAAATAGGAACGGGAGAGTTGTCTGCAAGCCTATTTCAAGAGGCTATAAAATTGCCATTAAACTAAGCACTTGGCAACTTGAAAATAAATGTCATCAGAAGTTACCAAGTAACAGCATCATCGCCGCCTACTTTGCCATTTTCCTTCTCTCCAGAGCAAATGGCTGAATGTTTCGATTGTGGGAAATTATTGATGAAATTTAACCCATTCCGGGCACCGGACTGCCATTCATTCCTTGGGCAAAGGAAGAAATGATCCGATTGGGCGCCCCGAAAGTCCTCCCGTTGGCCATCATTTGCAAAAATCCCTACCCCGAGCACCAAATGAGGCTCTTTACTCTTTGGAGCTAACAGGGTGTATACTCACATGGTATTACGATAATTACTCCAGTGTTATTGTTGTCGATACAAACCTCTGACTAGCTGTTAGCCGAAGTCTTATGATAGAGCCAATTGGTCCGCTAACCAACCATGTTACTCATTCCCAGCACCAAATGACCTCTGACACTGCACATTGACAATTGTGAAATGTACAAGATTACAAGCTTCCACAATATAATATATACAATGTGGAGCTCTGGGGAATAGCTTTCTCTCTGACAATGATTTTCGGCCAGGTCTTGCAATATTTATCTCTATATTTCCCGAAATCTAAGGAAGCAAGCAGGGTGTTTCTATGAAAGAAACCGAGAAACAAGCAGCAAACAAAACCCTACCCCCCAAAACAAGCCCCGAGTGTCCTTTAGGAATAGATGCTGATGTCAGTTACATAAAGGAATTATTACCCTCTCCTGAGTTTCTTAAAATAAACTGTGCTCTGTTGATTAAAAGTGCTCAATGTTTTCCTTAAGTAACAAAGTATAAATCACTAAGAAGCTTTTCATTTTCATCACCCATTTAAACACCAAATTTATCATTCAAAACTATTTAACATCAATAATAAAAATCATTTCAATGTATATAAACAAGTTAATGGAGTAAGTGAAAACAAAGTACATTTGTTAATGGGAGTGTGATGTTGCCCCCTCTAGGTCCCAGCTCTAAGTGCGAGTTTCTGCAGGCTCCTGGCCAAAGAAGTATGAGTGAGCAAGGAGCTCTGGCTGCTGCTGCTGCTGCTGCTGCTGCTGCTGCTGCTGCTGCTGTTTCTGCTGCTGCTGCTGCCTCCGCTAGTCTGCTTAATGAATGACTAACTTAGGCCAGGGGGGAAATGACATCATCAGGGTGGAAAACCGATCCGCATTAGGAAACTTTCTACCTGCTCTAACATTTTTCATAATTATTTTACACAATGCAATGCACATTTGCATAATTTTAAGGCGTGTCATTATTTTCGACTGAAAATTGTTTTAATATGGCTGGATAATTCACAATGACATCAGCTGAGATCCTAATGAAATATACAAGCATAATCATACAGCTAATTACCAGCCATGTTAGCATTAAAAAACAAATCATGCATAATATTAGGAGACGTATATGCAGCTGAGAATTATAAATAGAGTCATCTCTCCTCCTCCTCCTTCTCCTTCTCTTCCTCCTCTTCCTCCCCCCTCCCCAGCTTTCTTTTAAATGGTAAGATTAATTTTCTCAGGTAAGGTGTCTCACAGTAACAACACGAGCCGATCATTAAAATGGCTCATTTCCTTCTAATAAACAAAGAAAAAGTGGTCGTTGTTTTTTTTTTTTTTTAAATAGTCACTGTCAGCAGTTTTTTTTTTTTTTTAAAGCAAATTCAAACCTTCAGCTGCTCTATTTTTTACCCGCAAGCTAAGCCTCTCCATTGAATCAGCCAAACAGAAATTAAAACCTGTACCATACTGGGGTCAACACCAAGTCTTTAAAAAAGATCGCAATTCCAATTTCGAAGGTGACCACAAAATATCCCGTAAAACACTGAATAATTTCCTCTTGGGTTTAGTCAGAAGTCTATTAGACTCCAGTTCTTTTTTCTGGATATTTAATCCTTCCCTTTTTCCAGATCACAGGCCATGTTGAAGTAATAAATTTGAAAAGCAAATAATAAGGAATCGGGAGGGGAGGGGGAGGGAGACAGCTGCACGGGAAAGTTGGACAAGGGGAGGGGACAGAGGGAGATCTCGAGAGGGGAGGGGTCAACCTGTAGGTGGATTTCAAGATTGGCTGTCCGTTCCCAAATAGCAATTCTGAAATCGCAGACAGACCCCCGGACAATATGGACAGTTAGAAGAGAGAGGTGGACCGCGGGGAGGGAGGGGAGGCAGAAGAGGCAGATCTCGGGGCGAACGCTGGCCAAACTACAGTAATTAAGCCACATAGAATACTGATGGGTAATTCGATCCTGAGGGAAGGGAGGGGGTGGCGTCTCCGAAAAGTCCAATTACTCCATCAGACTCCGGAATGCTGAAGGGACTGGCACCGCTCACTCTAGGAGTTCATGGGGACCCATTCATATCGGAGCCTTACACCTACCTGGCACCTCGGGCGCCTGCCTGCCCCTTGGTTAGTTAGTTGCTTTCAGCCACAATGGGATTGCCCTGACCTTTCTTTCACTTAACACAACAGCAGCAGCAGCAGCAGCGGCAGCAGCAGCAGCAACTTGCCAGGCCGTCAGTCAGTCGTATTGCCCATCGCGCTGCGGGTACACCACCGACACCAAAATAGCTCCCCAGCAGTCACCCGGCGCGGGCGGGCGGGCGGGCGGGGAAGCAGCTGACGCCAGAAGCCCGCAGAACTGCGGTCACCCGTGCAATTACAGCTCGGGAAGGTGCTGGCTGGGCGGGAGGCGGCCGAGCCCACGGATCGGGACTGGCCGTCTCCCCGGGATCGCGACTGGCCGTCTCCCTGGGATCCGGGCCGGCCGTCTCCCAGAGATCCGGGCCGGCCCCCTCCCTGGATCGGGACTGGCCACCTCTCGGGGATCGGGACTGGCCACCTCTGGGGCCAGCTCTGGATCCCGGGGTTGGCCCATTCCCGCACCCGAGGGAAAAAAACGTGACGAGGAGACTCTTCTCCCTACCTAAAGGCACCCCCACTCTTCACCAGGGCGACCGTCTGGGAGAGGAAATGACTGGACTTTCAGGGTTAGTGTGAGAGTCACACACCGCTCCCCCACCTCCTCCTCACTCACCCCCCCCCGCCCCCCCGCAATCTCTTTTTTGGAAAAGGGCCACTTTTCGTGGAGTCATTTAAAGGGAGTCCAGGCAATAGCTCTCCGAAAGGGAGGGGGGTAGGGAAGAGGAGGGAGTGGGGTACAGTGGGGGGGGGGGGGAGAGGGAGAGATAGTTGTTAATGCTTAACGTGTTTGTGCGGGTTACTCGACTGCTTTGAAATACGCCCAGGCAGACCTGCAAGTTATTTGAATGTATTATCCCAGTACCTGTCATTTATCACTTTATTCAACACGTCTTTGCCAGCTCAATAGCTTTTGATCCCAACTCAGCCCTCCATTTCGTAATTTCCGCCCTCTTAAACATATCAAATACTTAAAAAGAGAGAGAGAGAAAGAAAGAAAGAAAGAAAAAGAAACGTGAACAATATCGAAACCCACCGAGAAGAAATCCACCCAGCCCTGCTGAGGCAGACGGCAAGGTAATACATTCAGAGAGAGGCTGGGGGAGAGGAGAGGAGGAGAAGGGAGAGAGAGAGAGGAGAGAGGAGCAGGGAGAGGGGGAGACCGGGAGACAGAAGAGATCTCAGCAAAAATACAAAAAGCATGTGACGTTCAGACAGCAAGCAGCCGCCGCCAGAGCACTAACACACACACACACACACACACACACACACACACACACACACACACACACACACTCCTCCAACAAGTTATTTGATCATTACTGGAAAATCAGCACTTGGATCTTCTTTGTAAAGCTGACAGCCAAAAAACTCTGACAACGGCAAAAAAAAAAAAAAAAAATCGCTCCAGCCCCAGAGAGTGGCGCTACCCCTTTAAAAAAAAAGGCTCGACCACGCCGCTCCCTGCAGAAGTGAACACATACAGTATATTTCAAGCTCGCCCTGTAATAAGCATTACTAGAAAAATAACAGAAAAGAGAGACAAGAGATCGGTTTACTACCTCGCCATGGTCGCTATTCCTGCCCTGGGGAGTGTCTTCTGGGAGGAAATAAAGTTTGGAGCTGGATAAAAGTTGACTGCTAGTCCTCTCTTCCCACAACAGCTGCAGCTCGGCTATGCAAATCGGATCCTTTGGCTTACATCTTACAAAGAAAAAGTCGCCAAGGGACAAAATTCTTGGTCTGCCTTCAAGGTGGAACTGAAAAGCCTTGTAGAAAATGTACGGTCCGTGCAAGCCACACGGAGAGCCGACCCACTGCAGGGGAGAAAACAATCGTGTAAATAAGACAATCGGCGTTCCGCATACATTCAGAGACACACACACACTCACACTTCCACACACACACACGGTCACCCATCGGATATTAGCTGGGTGGAAAAAATAGATCGAGATTACACACAATATCGACCTCCCTTAAAACACCCACCCACACCCCCTCCCCCTTTTCCAGCCCCTCTCCACCCCCCCACCCCCATCCCAGAAGGCAAAATTAAATATGTATGTAGGATGTGTGCAGGAATTTTGGGAAAACAATAAAAATGATTTGGGGAGCTGCGGAGGGCAAAAGTTTGCTGGAAAGTTTGTGGGGGGCTTCGGGGGGGTGGAGGGGTGCGGGCGGGCTGCGGGCCGGGGGGCGGCGGGGCTGCCGGGGGCCGGGGGAGCGGAGCCGAGCAAAATACCTGGAGTGAGCTGAGCTCCATCTCGACGTTCTGAATTGATTGAACTCAACATTCTCTCCAAACTTGTTGGCTTGAATGGATTGCATCAGGTCCTGGCAGGGAAAAGCATTCTCGCCCTCCAGCCGGCCCGGCGTCTCAATATAAAATCAAGCCCACCCCTCCCCGCCGCCCCCAAAATGACCAAAAAGGGCGCCTAATATTTCTCCGACGCCCCAATTTTCCCCCGGTGCCTTAAAGACCCGGCCCCACCCCGAACCGCCGGGGATCAAATTCCCAATCGCGAGAGAGACCCGCTCGGAGACGGGGGACAGAGCGGATGGATCAAGGCAAAATGCACGTCGCAGCCCTCCGAAAAATCAAGGACCCCCCGGATCTGCCTCCGCCTCGTACGGGGTTTCTCGAAATTGGAAATGGGGGCGCGTTCCCCGCGGATTGTCTTTTTCGGGGGGCCGATTGCGCCGGGGCTCGTTCGTGCATCTGCCAGGACCTGCTTATATATGTCTAATATAAAGAACGTTTCCTGCAGAGATTCAGGGGCGCCCGCCGCTCTTTAGCAGATCTGATTTTATTAGACATGTAGATTTGTTTGATAGTTAAATTACGCTTCCTCACTGCCATGTTTTCAAGAACTAATCTGTTAAATTATCTTTTGATGCCTATTTACACGGAAGGGAAAAGTGGGTTATCGATTATATAAACATATAAATATTAATGCATTTGTTCGCTTTGCAAAAAAAACACACACTCGGGAAAAGCACACACACACACACACACACACACATACAGGGAAAGGCAAGTGAACCCAGTGTGCACACACACACACACACACACACATCCACACACACATCCACGGGATTTTTTTTTTTTTTTTTTTTGGTTTTTTGTTTTTTTTTTTTAAACAATATTGAACGGACAGCGACTGCATTTAGGGACTGAAACAATAAACGGTGCATGATAAATCAATAAATGCGAGCAGTGGATCTGCTCGGAATAGGAATCTAGGCTCTCGGTTCTGCGTGTGCATTCTTTAATTTTAAAGTATATACAGTAGGACGTGTTTACAATGCTGATGGACGCCAAGGGCGCTCTCAAATGATAATGTGTTTATATAACCCAGTGCTACAGCAATAATATACTAACTCTCTCTCTCTCTCTCTCTCTCTCTCTCTCTCTCTCTCTCTCTCTCTCTCTCTCTCTCTCACACACACACACACACACACACACACACACACACCCTCACCCCCTCCCAAAAGAGAGAAGGGAAAGGGAGGGGAGGGGAGAATGAGGGAGGGGGGAGCAGGAGGGGGGGCTTCTTCCGTGTAATAGTTAGAAACTGGAGGGGGGGGGAGAGAATCCATTTGCAAACTAGTTAAATACAACTAGAAATTAAGCTGTTTAAAACCGGGGGCACGAACCGTGAGACAATAAAGGCTTTAAATGTGTATATTTATTGTTCTGGAGCCCCGGAGCACTGGGAGGTTTGTATTCAGGGTTATTATGCAAACACACAGAAACTTAAGAGCGTCGGAACAAGGAACAGGCAGAGAGACTGACTGCATAGCCCAGCTCCGATCCAGCTGCCGGGGTTCTAAGAGTCTAGATTGCATTTTCGCAATGTTGATGTAAAATGGTATACTCTCGCCCCCCCCTTTTCCCCCTATCTTCTCCCTCCCTATCTATCCTCACTCCCCCCCCCATCCGCCCTGCCTCCGCCCCTTCCCCCCCCCCCCTTATCCACACCGCCTCCCCTCCGCCAGCTCTCCCCCACCCCCTTCCAATTTTATTATATTGGCAACAATCCTACTAAAGTAGGTCTGGCATGTTAAAAAGTAAACATGTAATATATGGGGAATAAGGTCTGTATAGTATGACAGTTGAAACTTGATCTGTGATAAAATTACAGGATGTTGAAATTACTAGTAAGCTATTTTTAACGCTTTCGCAACGTTTCACCTCTAGTCTTAGCATCTAGTTGAAACAGGATTACTTTAATAAAAAATTATATTCACATGGCTGAAGTTAATACACTCGGCGGAGAACAAATGCCTGAGACTCCGGGGCTGGAGGTGGGGGGGGGGGGGAGCCCTCCATGTATTTTGATGCATTTTCATAATGTATGCGTCCACTGCAGTAAGAATTAGGGCACTTAACGTGATCTAAACCACATTTTTGATTCAGAACATGGGGAAGTAATAAAGGCAAGATCTATCTCGTTTCTCTATACCCTGAGATAAACGAGAGAAAATGGCAGATCGTCAAATTACACTAAGTAATAAAAGCCCATGCCAAAGAGAGCCGGGATCCTGAAAGCTGTCGAAAACTATTTTAATAATTTAAATATCACAACTCTGCAGAGTGCAGGGAGACAATGTAGCAATTTGCAGGCTCCCCATCTTCTGCATTAGCCAAATTACGCCTTTCGCCTCACTCTTTAATTATCTTTCTTGAAATTTCATCTGATCTTCCTATTTCATCAACGTGGGTTGCAAAGAGGAATTACAGCTCATTTCCCTTCCCCCCCACTCCCCCCCCCCATCTCACTTTATGATACAGTACGTCCTGCGTATGTTTGATTAGACGAACCCATTTTATTTATTTATTTTTTTAGATATTTTTAAATGTTTTACAGATGAACAGACACGACTGAAGGGCATTTTACACATTTCTGGAACATGAAAGACGCCTGCTAGATACGTGGGTTAGGCTCTCTTGCCCTGCTCGCGTAAATATATACGTCCAGTTCAAGAAATCCTGTTTTAAAAAACTGGAGTTGCAGTATTTTGACAAGATCATATTTGAGATGGACTCTGAGTCAGTTTCCTGTAAGACCAAAGCGGCAGCATTTATGCAGGAAGGCTCAGCAGAGTGCCTCAGGGCATCCCTCTATTGTATATTAAACCTCCCTCTTTCTCTCTCTCCCTCTCCCCCTCCTTAAAAAAATACACAGCCCTTTTTTTTTTAATAGCAGCTGAACAACTTGTGTTTTGTTTGATGTTATTCTCCATTAGACTTTTAACAGAAACAATTTGGTCAATTATATAAAAACAGGAGCTTCACTTATTTGAAAGCTGTGTGAGCCCCCCCCTCCCAATCCGCACCCCACCCTCCAAAAACCCCCACAAGTTTTTGAGAGCCTGATCATTGGGGGGGGGGGGGGCATGATTTGAATGCACTGAAGGGCTGCAGTCCTGTAATCTGATAAATACTAGATTCAAAAAACTGAGAGGGGGGGCACCCTCCCTTATACACTACCCCCCATCATAAACGGAATAGATCAGTCCTTTTGTCCAATTCTATAAATAGCTTTCAAAATTACAGATCCCAAATGTTCCTGAAACACAGACAGACAAAAAAAAATCTTTTTTAATTCCCCCCCCCCCCTTTATTTTGCCTGTTCTTAACATGAGGCTTGCCAAGGCACCTGTAAATTATCTGTGCAGCAAATATCCATACAAAGAAAGTTTCAATTAAGATAAGTAGATTGTATTGAAACTGTTCTTTGAAGTAATGTAGTTAATAGTCTGTTTGATTTCTGCTTGTGAGAGAGTAATAACGTGGATTCAAGGCTCTATCAATCACAGAGCAGATGTAAGACTTCAGACAGTGACA
The DNA here is from genome assembly GCF_016432865.1 of Antechinus flavipes. Classification (NCBI taxonomy): domain Eukaryota; kingdom Metazoa; phylum Chordata; class Mammalia; order Dasyuromorphia; family Dasyuridae; genus Antechinus; species Antechinus flavipes. The sequence continues at coordinate 663,383,213 of NC_067399.1, forward strand.
CCCAGGGGAAAAGAAGCCAACTCCTGCAGTGCGGGGTCTCTCTGCTAATGTAAAGTAAATACTCATAAACAGATTGAATGTTGTAGGAAGACAATCCATTCAGGACAGTTATAATCATGAAAACAACTGCTTTATTTATCTATTTTTTTAAAAAAGCTTATAGCAAGGACTTGGTGGGGTAGCAAAAGGAGGGAAATAGACAGTGTATATATTTGACTCCCCCTCCTTTCACCACCAACCCCCCCCTTCCAACCAACCACTATTTCTGGGCTGTTTCCTGTCCTGAAATGCAGTAACCTGTACCCACACGCCTCTATGGGTGCGCTGGCAGCCCAAATCCTTCCTCTCTCTGCTTTAAGTTTTTTTTTTTTTTTTTTTTTTGGTTTCTTTAACAACCAAATAAATAAATGGAAAATCATCGCCCCCCTCCCCTACCTCTAGGGGCTAGGGATGGAGTGGGGGGTGGGATTCAATATCTCTCAGAACCTCTTCATAAAAGGATTAGGCAGATTACTTAGTTACAAAAGCAGCATAGAGTCATCAGGCAGCTCTGGCTATAATAAACACGATCATAAAATACCAAAAAAAAAAAAAAAAAAGTACAGTGTGAGGAAACAGGGCGTTCATTTCGAAAACGCAGACCTTTTCCTCCACCAACTCCCCCCCCCCCCCGCGCGCCGCCACCTCCCCCCCAACCCCCAATTGCAAAAGAACTAAAGTATTTTTTTGACCTTGGCTTCAATAATACTTCATGTTTTAGTTCTTAAGTCAGCAGTTTATCTACTAATTGCTACACACTACCGCATGTGGCTAGGCTCTGCAATTGCAGCTTTCTCTGGGTGAGCGAATTGCTTGATAAAGGCTGAGAATTCAACCTGGCTGTTTTCTTTCTGGCTTTTATTTCTCCCCCCCCCCTACTCCCCCCATTCTCTCTCTCTCTCTCTCTCTCTCTCTCTCTCTCTCTCTCTCTCTCTCTCTCTCTCTCTCTCTCTCTCTCTCTCTCTCTCTCTCTCTCTCTCTCTTTTTCTCCCCCTCTCTTTCTTTCTGCTCCCCTCTCTCCCCCCATCCTCACGCCGATCCCCCTTCACCAACCAGGACACGCTTGTTTTTTCTAGGGACATATCGTAGATCAGAACAGGGTCGACAAATTGTCTACCTAATATATCCATCACCGTGTCAGAGGAGCCGGGAACCCGAAGGGGGAATTAAGAGGGGGCGCCGGGGGAGCAAGCCGAGGTGGAAGACATGGGTGGGGTGGGAGTAGACTTGGGAGCCCGGGAGGGGTACATTGTGTCTGGGGCGTCCTTCTTGCCGAGCTGGTCCCCAATGCACCAAGGTGGGGGCAGCGTGCCGCCCACCTGAGGTCCTGGGATGCGGGATGAGGGATGAGGGATGCGGGATGCGGGATGCGGGATGGGATGCTGGACCAGGACCTCTTCCCAGGGAGCCGGCCCCCACTGCAAGCTACTTGGAGGGGTGAGTTCCCCAAGCTGCGCAGTCCGGGGGGTCAGGCCCAGCTTGGGCCCCTCCCCCACCAAGCATGGCGGCCAGCGCTATTGATAAGGCAGCCCCCCTCGCCGTCCCCACCGCCACCCTCCCTCTAGGAGAGGAGGCTCCCAAGTCTTGGAGCAACAAGTCGATTGGTTTAAGAGAAGATTAACCGGGTTACACGGGTCACTGCTTTTCTGACGACCTCTAGTGGTAAAAGGTTGCGCAGCAGCTCAAATTTGGAATTGCTATTTGTTTGTAGGGCTGGGCCGAATTGGGGGAGGGGGAAGCATCCCATCGTTGCTTTGGGGATTTCTGGACCACGATGGAGAGGTTGCTTTTGTAGAGCAGGGCATGGCACCTTTGGGTGAAAGTTAGGGAGGGGGGCTGGCAGAGCCATCCCAAGCAAGCAGAAATGTAGCTTTCCTTTCCTCTCTGTCCAAAATAACATTTAAGGGAGGAGAGGGGCTTTCAGGTTGATCAAGTCTTTTGTTAAGTGGAAAGGAATTCTCATACCCTCGAGTCTGGGGATGTGGGTTCAAATCCCGCCCCGCTGATTATTTATGTCTGAGCTTAGGCGAGGCACTTCAACTTTCTGGACCTCAGTTTCCCCATTTGTAAAATGAGAAGACTGGAGGAGAAGGCCTTTGGATTCCCTTCCCACTCTATATCCACGACACTATGAAGTCACTAACTCAGCTGGGAGCCCCTCTGCTTCACCCCACGTTGAAATATACACACTCCCCAAATGCTATTCATCTTTTCCATGGCCTTGGACTCCCTGGTATAGAGTCCCAAGATGAATAAATCCCTCTACTAATGTGGGTCATCTCCGCAAGACATAGCAAAGGACTTGTCTCACAGCCCCAGCTTCTCCCCACTCCTTCGCCACAGTTCCTGGCTTTTAAAATCCATCATTTAAAGTCTAATTTAAATGCCCTCCCTCTCTGAAGCACTTCCTTCCCTCAGACCATGACCATCTCCTCCAACTTATCTTGGCACTTGGCTTTGTGGCACTAATGTACTTAGCGTGAAATTATACAGATAGGCCCACATATCACCTATACATAGATATTATAGAACCATAGATTTGCAACTGCAAGCGATCTTAGAGGTCACTCAGGCTTATTTTACAGATGAGGGAAACTGAGGCCCAGAGAAGGGAAGTTATTTTCTCAAGTTCCCATGAGTCTCAGGAGTCAAACTGAGATCTTGCTCCAAAGTTCAGACCAGTGTCCTACGATGGTAGAGTATCTCCCTACCAGAGCACAGCCTTCTGTCTTCACTAACTTCAGAAGATACTCTAGTCCCCAGCAGAGTGTCCTGTCTGATGTAGCTTCAGATTTCACATCCCATCTGACCATCTCCCCAGACTATATCCTTGGTATCTTCCTAGTCCCTCTAGACCACTATCCTTCAGGAGACCATGTCCCACCTGATTTAATCCACTCAATCTTTCCACTAGGGCTATGCAATGTGGACAGGTGGGCCAGCCACTGTAAAAACACTTGGCCCACCAAGTTATTCCTTGCCGGCCTAAGACTCCAGACTAAGAAGGTATTTCACCTTCCAGTTTACTTCTACCAAGTTGTCAACAAGTATTAGTTTGGCAAAGGTCCTCAAACTGCATCCAGCCCAAGCCACTTATTTTAACTGAAGAAACTGAGTCCCAGAGGGGTTCCATGACTTCTTGAATGTATATTTGTGGTATTGCATTGTAGTTCATTGACTAGTTGATTGACTCTGAGTCCTTGACATTTCCTCTGGAAATAGCAGGATGAAGAGTCGAGTGTTTGAAAGTCCTGCGATAAGTGTGGTCATACTGAGGGACTTTTTCCCAGGTTGTGACCTTTTCCGCCCTCTGGAACAGGCACACATTTTCATCTCAGAAGGCAAGGGGCAGGGTGGCATTGACTCACTGGGTATTCCCTTGTCCTTAGTCTCTTCTATATACTGCTTATTAATTAATAATTTTTTTTACTAAGTTCTACCATAATGCGAACATGAAAGAAATGATTGCGAACGTCTATCTTTAACCACTTTTAAAAATGTATGTGGTGATTTAGTTCCTCAGTTTACTTGATAAGCAATTAAGCAACTCATTAATTATAGGAGAAGAGGAGACAATGGATAAATAAAAGGTCAGAACATGGCGGGTTCTAGCCATCTTGGATGTGGGCAACTCCATAGCAATAAGCATTTAGATCAGAAGATCTGTGAAATGCCCAGATGAAGGGGTTAGGGAGGAGGGAACACCCCAAAACAACAAACACCTGGGTTTTGAATCAGAATTATCCATCCTGGCTGTCTACACTGCCAGCCAAATTCTCTGCTTGCTTTTTTGTGTGATGTCAACCTGGCATATAACTTGGCCTTGGCTTCCATTTTGGCCAACTACAAAAAAAATCAATAACTAATAAGGTGTCATTATTATAATATGCTGCCTTCTTACCGTTATTTCTTAGAATCACTAACTTCCTGGAAGGCTCAGCTCGGCTGCTACTTCCTACATAAGACATAGCCTCATCTCCCTTTTTATTAGTACCCTTCCCAGTTACTTTGTGTCTATTTTAATAAATGAGTTATTTCCAGGTATACATACCTTCCCCAAATCCTTTGTGTTTGCTTTGTGCGGACAGGTTATTTATATTTATGTGAACATGTTGTTCCTCAACAGAATGTAATCTCCTTAAAATCCGGAATTGTATCTTTTTTTTTAAACTTTGTATTCCTAGAACCTAGCACAGTATCTGGCACGTAGTAGGCAGTTAATAAATAATTGAATTGAACATTTGGCTTATTGCTGACTGAGTCCGTGTAAGGAGCTCAGAGCACCTGAGAAGAAAAATAACAACACATATAAAATTGGCGCACCACTGCTGGATTTTGTTTCTGTTAAGGAGTGACCTGGAACTGATAGGCTGAAACAATATCAAATGAAGGATTCAAGAGGAAGGAGAAATGCTGGTTTATAAAGATTAAATGATGTCTTATGTAATGAGTTATTGTGAACCAGAGATGATCAAGGACTCTCTTTGTCTCTCTCACTTTTCTCTTTCTCCTCTCTCTCTGTCTCTGTCTCTCTCTTTTTCTATAGACAGACAGACAGACAGATAGATAATTTAGATAAAGCCAATTAGTTAGGCCTAAGGGTGAAAGATTGAATCCATGGCTTTACAATTAAAGAAAATTTCCAGCTAACAAAGCTCTTCCTATTCATTCAGCTCCAAGGGTTAAACTTGAAGGTCTCTGAGATGTCCTATAGTTTTAAATTATCTCTTTGGGTAACTTATTATCATCTGCTTAGGATTCTCATTCCATTACCTAAAGAATATCCCTTCTCTGCATTTTGGGGAAGTGGTAGTAGGCAAAAGGATCTAGATTCAAATATTACCTTGGATGTTTACTTTCTATGTGATTACACAACTCACTCCTTGGGCCTCAGTTTCCTTTTCTGTCAGATGAGAGGATTAAATTAAATGACTTCTGAGGGCCTTTCAAGCTCGAGCTTTTACATCCTCTGATCCCAAGGACAGGGGAGAGCAGAGGCCCTAATAAAAGCTAGAGTAAGAACCCCAGTAATTAATTCCTAGCTCCTCGCTTCTCCTCTGGACACTGGCTGACGATGCTTTTCTTTCTGACTACTTGTCCTAAAGTGCTGTATAATTTTGTTGGGTGCTGTTAAATATTTATTGAGTTGTTCCGTTAAATGCAGTCCCCTTACTGTGCATCTGTGTGTGTGATGGTACCCTTCAGGATTAAAGGTGCTATATAAATATAGGATTATTTTATGGCTTACTCGTGCAGGTTGAAATATGTAAATGTGGCAATTCACTAATGCTATAGCGGAGGTAGAACAACCCCCGTACATGGGGGATACTGGGATGCATTAGTCCATCATTTGACTCTGACATCATTTACATTCTTTTTTTTTAAATGTCTAATCAATTTTTTTTTTTTAAATCAGGGAATGGAATGGAGGAGAAAAAAAAATCCTATCTTCTTTAATGCAATACTTTGACTGCAAGTTTAATGACACAAAAGGCAGGCAATTCAAAGTTGCAGTTCCCACAGCAACTGTAAGCCCGCTCTCTCGTACGTTCAGGCCTAGATTTCACAGCATGTACCGCAATACAAAATACGCCACACTGTGCTTGCAAGGGGGCAGAGTTATCGTTGCTATGGGGACCATGACTTTGAATTTCCAGATTTTTTGAGAGTTTAAATTCTCAACCAGAACATCACATTAATAGTTCTTTCTTCTCCCTCTCTTTATTTTGCATCGAAAATAATAAAGGTTGTATCACTGTTTCCACTGTCAAGTCCATCTCCAGCCTAGTCCACTGCTTAATATAAATACACACCCAGCCACACTCCCTCTTCTTGCTAAAATTAAACACATGACCTCAGCCCCAGAGAGTATTTTAGTTTGCAAATTTCTATGGGGTGACTTGAATAGGCTTAAGTAAAATTGCTCTTCCCACCCCCGCCTGAATTGGCCTAATGAGATCACCAATAAATTTTGATTAACCCCTACAGGAGATAGGTGTCTTTTATTTGTTGTTCAAGGCCAGGAGGCTATGGCCTATGTAGTCATTCATTCATTCATTCAACAGTATCTACTAAATGACTGGCAATGTGCTAGACCCCGTGGGGACCTAGGAATTATTCTTGACTCCTCCCCCTCTGTCTATTCCCCACCTCCCACCATATCCATTTGTGGAAAATATCTCCCCTCGCCATTTCTGTCCTATTTCAGACTTGTCCATTCTCACCTAGATTATTGTAATAGCGACTTGGCTTTCCTGTCTCCACTTTTCCTCACTCTCCACTCCATCTTCTTTATAACAAACTCAGAGACAAATTTCAGGTTGCCATCAGGAAACAACAAACCAGCAAGACTTCAAACTGGTGCTGGCTAAAAGTGGGTTGGGCTGCCTCAAGAGGTTCTATCTTTTTGGATATCTCTGAGTTTGAGACCGGATGACTGAATTTTGGGGAATGTCATAGTGATGATTCTTTTCACATATAAATAGGACCGATGGCCCCTGAAGGGCTACCCACCTCTTGATTCTTTGATTCTCAGATAGAAACCAAATCAACACTCTTGAAGCAGAGTTGATTGGGTCACACCCTTCTTTAAATATCTTCCATGGATCCCTATTGCCTTTAGGATAAAATAAATAATCATTATGTTGGCATTTAAAATCCTCCACATTCTAGCTCCAGTCTACTGCTTGGAAGTAATATTGAAATATTATATTGAAATTAGTACCCTTATTTCATATTATTTCCCATCATGCATTCTAAATTCTACTTAAACTGGTCCTGCCCCTCATTCCTTGAATATGACATTCATCTCTCACCTTGGTGCTTTGGTTCACATGATTCCCTCTTATCCCCTATTGCAATCTCTCCTTTTTGTTGCTCCCCTCAGAGTCTTTAGCTTCCTTTACTTCATGAGAAAACTGGTTTTTTGGATCATCAATTGTTATTGAGCTCTCTGCAATGATTTTTTTTTCTGTTACTTTGTATATTCATTAAATATACCTTTTTGTGTACATAATATATTCCCCCAATAGAATGAGAAAGCTCATTGAGGGTAGAGATTATTTCAATTTTGTCTCTGTAGCATCAGAGTATAGGAGAGTAGACTTTTAAGAATAATTGGTGAACTGAACTTGGAAATACAGAGAAGAAGAAAGCATTATCTGTGCCCTTAAGGAGTTTACAATCCAGCTGAAGAGACAAGCTGAGTACCTAAGGAAAATTAAATAATGGGATAAGGTAAAAATAGGAGATATTACAGCAGGTTTATGAGTAAGTGCTGTGCCTGTGGATCGTAGACACAATTATTGCTAGGAATTCTGGGAAGACTTCCTGCCAGAGATGGGATTTTAACTGGGTCTTGAGGATGGCTAGAAATGTATTCAAAGGCATGGGAGAGTTTCTCATTCAAGCAAAACTACCCTGGCCTATTGACTTTTTCTTCCTTAACCCGTGTTTCTATGTTATAATCCTGAGTTCATTTTGTACAGATCCTGCTCAAATGATTGTTGAACAGCAATGTAAAATATGGACTAAATCTCTGATCCTCAAAATCCATCAGTCATTCAAGAAGCATCTCTTAAGTATCTAGTAGATGGTGAGATTGAAGGACAAGAATGAAACGTCCCTATTCTCAGAGAACCTCCATTCTCCTGAAAGATTCTTTGAACTCATTTTTCAGTGACTGTGATGATGAAGTGGGCATTCAAGTACCTCGTGATCAAACTCCAGCCTCCCGGCCAAGTCTTAACTTGTTGCCTTCTGCGTTCCAGCTAAAGTGAGCTACTTACTGTTCCCCTTCTTGTCCTGCCTTTGCTCCTACCACTTTCCCATCCTACTTCCTCTGACCCCATATCTATCTGTTGAAGAGCTTCCCTTGCCTCCAGGCCCAGCTGAGGTACCACACCTTCCTGGAAGCATTTCTCCTCTCCCCAAAAGAGAATTTGCTTTACCTTTCAAGTTTTTCCATTCATGCGAACCTTTCTCCTTCTGCCTTGTAGCCTCATTGGACACATCTCCATGTCCCGCTCTTCACATGGGCATGTGGGATTGTAATCTCCTTCAAGGCAGGTATGTTCTTGTACTCTTGGTACTAAAGTGTCTGCTGAATTGAATTAGACATGGTGGTGAAGAAAATGGTCTAGAGGAGAGAGGCAGTAGGGAACAACAGCTACAACACTGGATATTGGAAATTCAGGGGTAAGGGTTAGAATTCCATCTCTGCCATTAACTGTCTGAGTGCTCTTAAGTAAGCTAATTTATTGCTCTGGGCCTCAGTTTCCCCATCTGCAAAATGGAGGGCATAGACTAGATGGCCTCTGAGGTTTTTGACAGCTCAAAATATAAACTCGGTTTCCTAAAACACTGTGCCTCAGGGAAGTAATTTCTGAGAATCTCGTTGTTCTTTATAAGTCAACTAACATAAACACATTGTAGAGTAAAAAGGATTTAGGCCAGGCAGCCAGAAATCCTGAGTTCAAATTCCAGTGCTGCTACCGACTGGGTAACCTGAGACATGTCCCTCCACAACTCTGGGCTTATTTCTTCATCTAAAATGAGATAATTGGATTAAATCACCCCTAAAGTTTCTTAAAATTTGGTTCTAAGGTATAGGTAGAAAAAATGGCCCCAGTGAATGTATTTGAGACACTGAAATTCTCTCTCATTGTATGACTTTCGAGACATATGGTTTAGTCTTGATCTTAGTGTTGGAAGGTCCCACAACAGGGATGTGGAAATTCCCTCCACTGGTACAGTTGAACAAGTAGCCCAGGGGCACCGAGAGATCGTGACCTATTCTAGAATATAACATGGGGCAGAATTTGAATCCAGGCTCAATCCTTTATGCTGCCTCACATACTGACCTTCTAATCCTTTAAATCTCACCCTTCTGGAGATTTATCCAGTTCTCTGCTGAGATGACTTAATCTTGCCTCTCCAGCAGTGCTGAAAAGGACCTGCTGGTAAATGTTTAACACCTGGCTCCCTGGGGGAAAATTTGTGCACAGGATACACTTTTAGTTTACTCAGGATTATTCATATTTTCTTTATGATTTTCCCAATTTTAGAAAACCAACAAAACAATAAATCAAACTTCGCTTTGTGGTATTGGCTGATTTCCGTAGTGTAAAGACTCATACTGAAAAATTTAATATGAGCTTTGGGGAGTTGGTTAGAGCTGGTCACATCCCATCTCTGGGACCTAATGTTTCTCCCAGCTCTAAAGCTACAATTCCACGATACCCTTAGTTCTCAGTTTCCTTTGAACCCAATATGCCAGATGAGTGACCAGCAAAGAATACAGTGGGAATATAATTTTCCTCATCCCAGATCCCATGTTTTTATTAGCATAACAGGTTGATTACCAATCTGACCTGTAAATTTTCAATCTTATGAAATGTAGATGTCAGAGGTTCAAAGGTTGGTGATCCCTTGGGCATAAATGACCAGAAAGACTCAAAGTCACCATTTTCTGCCCACCGGTTTAGGGCTAAGGACCACACTGGTGAACTGGCCAGGTATAAATCAGAAGGTTTTACCTATTTTATCTCATGATTTCCTTATATCATTTGTATAAGGCAGCATTATTCTTTTGAGTGGAGGAGAGGGCAACCGAGGTGCAGAGAATCCACCTGCAGCTGTTAAGAAGCAAAATTGATAGGAAAGAAATTGAAGTTCTTGGCGCCCATTTCTGCCTTAGGTAGTGTATCTTGCCTCAGAGGACCTGGGCTCAGACCCTGGCCTTGTGTGACTTTAGACAAATTGTTTGGTTTTCTCTGAGCCTCAGCTGCCTAATCTGTAAAATGGGTGGTTGAGTTCCTCCCAGCCTTAGGCTTCTGATTGTATTTGGCCACCAGCTCCTCAGGGAATTTTGACTTTGTTTATTTTGACTAGTCCTCATTTGGCACTTTATTATGGTGTGAGGGGCATCCAGGTTTCTCAGGGGCTTGTGTTCTCAAGCTCTGGGAAGTCTCACAAAGCTGAAAAAGGCTTCAAGTTGAACTTCTGGGGATGGCTTGTATCCCTATTTTCAAAATCTATCTAGGTAAACTTTAAGAAGCTCATTGCCAGTTTTTCAGACATAAAATCTCTCCACAGCCTGAGGTCCACAGAGTGCGGGATCTTCCTTGTTGCAAGGAGATCCTTGAAGTATTATTTGACCTCCCTTTCGAATGGGTGGAGTGGTGCAGTAGCATCAACTCTGGCTCTGAAGTCAAAGGCCTTGGCGCCCTTCCCGTGGCAGACAGTCAAGGGGCTTCAGTTTTGTCCTGTGGAAAATCAAAGGGTTGGATCTCTTAAAGTCCTTTCCAATTCTAGAACTATGACCTCACTGGGCAACAGTTTCCTCATCTTTAAAAAGAAAGAGCTGGACTAGCTGACTTCTGAGCTCTCCTCCCCTTGATATCTTGTCCTCCGTACCAATCAATCTTCCTGGGTATTCTCTTTAGAAGTGGCTGGGAAACATGGACCCTGGGCTAATTTATTGTTATAATAATTATTATTTTTGCTGAATCAATAGGGGTTAAGTGACTTGCCCAGGGTCATGCAGTGTCTGAGGTCAAATTTGAACTCAGGTCCTCCTGACTTCAGGGCTGGTACTCTATCCACTGCACCACCCAGCTGTCCCTAACCTGGGCTAATTTAGTTCAGTCCAATTCATCCTATGATACAATTTTGTATAATTTTATATAAATGTAATTATATAATACAGTTGTATTTTACAATATTGTATAATAGGTAGCCAAGAAATGGAATTGCGTATGACTCCCTTTCTCCGGGGTGGTGGTTGCTGTCATTCAGTTGTTTCAGTCATGTCCTACTCTTTGTGAGCCTACTTGGGATTTTCTTGGCAAAGATACTGGAGTATTTTGTTTTGTTTACATTTTACAGAAGAGGAAACTGAGGCAAACAGAGTGAAGTGACTTGCCCAAGGTGACAGAGCTGGGAAGTATCTGAGTTTGAGTTTGGACTCACGAAGATGAGTCTTCCTGACTCCATGCAGGGCAAACACAATAGAGGATTAAAATCTGATTCTAGACAAGGATGACTCCTGGCCTGGCTCATTAGGTGGTCCAGAGATCCAGGCTTCTCCTAGATCAAGCTGTGTCCCCTAAAATAATAATGACACACAGTAAAAGTTAGCCAGTGTTTGGCTGACCCATGCCAGCTATTAACTGTGCTTCCTGACACCTAATTGCTAACAGGTTTTTGCCAGCATTTAAGCTTCCCTATGTACCTTTGACTTTCCGTCCATGTTCTCTAGCCATGTTTGATCTTGTGTCTCTCCTTTGAATATCGGGACTCCAAACGTTCTCAACCCTCAGGCTCCTCTGCCCAAGGTGAGCCTGGCATTTCCCTTGGCGATGGTTCATGATGAAGGAAGTAAACATTCCAGCTTCTAGTTTCGACTTCATTCTAATTGGAGCAGGATATAGCAAATGGTCAAGAATAAAAATGGTAGTAGAAAAATTATACTTTCAAGTGACACAGAATTTATTATAAACAAAGGAACATTTAAATAAAATGGAGCTGATTGTGTCTTTTTAAACCCCGCTGTTGTCATTTTGGTGCTCTTATTAATGGGAGTGCTTACAGGAGGACTTTGAACATTTGTTATATAAAAGGATGGCGACGCTCCATTGTGTGCACTGTCAGAGAAGCCTGCCCCTCTCCAATGGGATTGTGTGCTGGGAATGAAGACCCTAAAAATTGTCTATACCCAATGAGAGCCCCATATTATTAGTCTTAGTTTCAAAATCACAAGGTTTTGTGAGTAAACAATAAAACTGAGATAGGGTTGAAATATTAGTAAGAAGCAGACCAATGAGAGTTTGGGAAGAAGAAGTTTTCATTTTTCAAAGGTTTGGTTTCCTCCTCTATAAACTAGGGGGAAGGAATAGATTTCTGCCCTGATATTCCATCTTGTACTTTTGGGGATCCTTCCACTTCTTACATTTTCTGTTCTGTGTTCTACAGATGAAGAGTCCTCCTTTCTCTGACCTTTAATGCTCTATGTTCTAATATTCTATATTTCACAGCTTTTTCAACTTTGATCTTTTGTATTTCTGGGTGCTGAAGTTCCTTCCCCGATCTGATGTTTTAGGTCATAAAATCCAATCTTATCTAAATATTATGGCCATAAGATCCAATATCCAACTATCAAAGAGGCTGAACAGAAAAAGCCCAGGACTTGGGGTCAGAGGACAGGGGATTGCTACTGACGTTGGGTAAGTCACTTCCCCTACTATTGGTCACCAATTTCCCCTTTGCTAGTAAGGAGAAATATAGTCAGTTATCTCAAAGATCATAATGCTACATATTTAACCTATATCAGATTGCTTGCTGTCTTGGGGAAGGGGAAGGTAAGGGAGGGAGAAAGAAAAAATTTGGATCACAAAATCTTACAAAAATGAATGTTGAAAGTTATCTTTATATGCATTTGAAAAAATAAAATACTACTGAGGAAAAAAAAAAGATCATAATGCTAAGTTCTAGGCCTTTAAGGCAGACCCTATTTCATTCATAGAATTTTGGAAGTTAGAATCCCACTCTCCCAGAGAAGGAATCAACCTTTGGGTTCAAACCTTTAAGAGATCATATATAAGAAGCTCTTAGAGCTAGTCTTGTTAGAAATAAGAAGTCATTCAGTCCAGCCAGTTGAAGCTAAGCTAGGGAAGGTGATTCATCCAAGATCACACAGTCTTGAGTGACCGGCTGCAGTCATCTTTTCCCAGAACCAGTGCCCTTGTGACTCTCCCAAGACCTTACCTTCAGAGATACTTAAAGATGTCCTTGGTCAAAAAAAGAGTTCTTCCCCTTAGAGTGTCAGGCTCTGTACCCGTTATTCTCAGAATGAGTGTCTTCCCTGAAGGATCAGGACATTTCATTGCCCCAGTGGGGAACAAGAGATGGAACTAAGTGAAATAATGCATCGGCCAGATATCAATTTCCATTATTCCATGACCGGCCACGCTCACAGATGCCAAGAGGGGCCCTCGGGTAAACAGCTCAGGAAACACAAGAGCTGCTGCCTGATACAACTCAGAAATGGCACATTTGGAAATCCCGGGGCAAGGAAGGGTCAGGAGCAGAAGGAGCTCTGTTCTTCAGTGAGCCACCTCAGCACAGAGCCATAGACACCGAGGGGTTAGCGTGAGGGCACCGAAAGCCTTGGAAGTCTGTACCTAAAGGGCAGAGCGGGGATCCGAGAAGAGGGGGGCCACCGGCTAAGGCTAATCTATGAAGTCGCCCCTCTGTCCATCCCTCTGTAAAAAATAACAAGCAGCGGTTCTCAGCAGACCCCGAGGAGGTGAGCAGCGCCAGCATTATTGTCTCCATTTAATAGACAGTGTAACAGCTAATATTTATATGGAGCTTACTCTGTGCCAGGCACTGTGCTGAGCAATTTACAGTTAGCATCTCTTTGATTCTCACAACAATCCTGGACTGTAGATGCTCTTAGGAGTCTCATTTACAGAGGAGGAAATTAGCGGCAATCAATCAGTAAGCATTTATTAAGCACCTACTATGTGCCAGGCACTGTGCTAAGCACTTTACAATTAATATCTCATTTAATTTTCACAACAATGCTGGACTGTAGGTGCTCTTATGAGTCTTATTTTACAAAGGAGGAAATTACAGGCAATCATCAATAAGCATTTATTAAGCACCTACTATGTTCCAAGCATTGTTATGAGCCAGAACTTGAAACAAGGTGTCAATTCACTAGAATTGATAGAAACAATGCTTAAGTTTACACCTTTAAGAATTCACACATTAGTTCACAAGTTCGGGAGATTGACAAGTCAGAAACCCACAATCCACTCTCTCAGAGGAGGAGTCAACCTTTGGATTCACACCTTTAAGAGATCACATATAAGAAGCTCTTAGAGCTTCAGTCAAGAGAGTGGAGGAGATTGAGAAGCCAGGAGTCGGAGTTGAGCTAGAGGCAGAAGCTGGAAGAGCTAAAAGACAAGCTGCTAGAACTCTTGGAACCAAGGAAGGAGATAGGCCTCTAAGAAAAACTAACCGGGTTATTTTGGAAGAGACAATACAAGAGTGTACTTTAATCCCTGGCTGCATTTGAGGTGATTATTACTTTGAACTGAAACTAAGGCTGCCTCCAGAAAAGCTTCCCAAGAAACCTGCTCCTAGAGAACGATCATATATTAGAAAAGAAGAGAACACTACATTACACCTAATATCTCGTTTAATTTTCACAACAATTATGGACTGCAGGTGCTCTTAATGAGTCTTATTTTACAAAGAAGGAAATTACAGGCCATCAATAAGCATTTATTAAGCACCTACTATGTGCCAGGCACTGTGCTAAGCACTTTACAATTAATATCTCATTTAATTTTCACAACAATTCTGGAGTGCAGGCTCCATTTTATGAGGCTCTTATGAGGCTCATTTTACAGAGGAAAAAATTAGAGAGAATCATTCAATAAGTATTTATTAAGCACCTACTATGTACCAGGCACATTGCAAGGACAATGCTTGACCTTGAGGAATTTAATTTCTATCTTGGGTTTGGAATCTGGGAATCTGGGTTTGAGTCCTGACTCAGCCTCTTAACAACTGAAAGACTTTCTCTAAATTATATCCCTTCTCTGTGCCTCAGTTTCCTTATCTACAAAAGGAAGGAGCTTTAGTATTGAACTCTTAAAGTTCCATTTAGCTCCAGGCTCTTTGATCTCATGACTGAGAGAGATGTCTTGACTTGTTCATGATCCCCTGGCCAGAATTCAAGTGCAGCTGCCTTGTTTTTAGTCCCATTTCTCTTTCTCATCCTCCATGTTACCCCCTGACTGTACACAGCAAAACTGAGAGGAACTAACAAAGTGAGAAAAGAAAAACTAACAGTGAAATGAAACATTGATGATGCTCTTTTCTGTTGGCTGCTTATGCAGGAGAAGTGGAGAAAGGAGGCTGTTGAAGAAATAGGGAAGTGAGAAAGAAGATGGGCATGGTTCCATTGCAAGAAGGAGAGATGACCACTGGGCAGTCTGTGTGCTCACCAAGAATCCTTGTGATGCTAAGGACAATGGTGGAAGGTCTTCACTCGTTGGAGGAGTTCTGGTGGGGGAGCTGGGAGATCTGAGTCTGCCGGGCGATTCTGCTACTTGGGCACATGACATGTCCTTCCTGAGCCCCCAAATTGGGATAATAATAGCACCTACATCCAACACTTTGCAAAACTTAAAGCACTCTCATGGGTTTGTCTATCTATTTATATATATGAAATATATGCATATGTTTATATGCCTGTATTAGGTATTATATGATAATTATTATATGTAAGTATAATAATTATATATAATATTATATATGCTATTGTTGCCGATGTGGTCCCTTTAAGAATTGACTTATTCCTTTCTTTCTGATTCCCAACCCCTCCTAGTTGATGTGATTATTAATCAAGGACCTTTTGATTCACAAATCTTGGTCCCTTTGAATTCCAATAGAAGATCCCGGCCTGTCCCAGCCCCATCCGGATCTGAACCAACTTGGGGCTACAGCCACAGGCCCCTCTAGCTAAATCTCCCATTATAAAAGGGGCCAAGCTGGGACCCCCTTTTTGCAGAGGTTACAAACATGCCAGCCTTACGCCTGGCATGCCGGGACCCTCTGTCCACTGGAACTCTGTGTCCAGTGCCCTTATCTTTACCTTCACCTATTTCCTTAATTAACCTTACTTCCAAACCCCATAATAAACCTCTTTTATCAATCTAGCTTTTCGGGCCAATAAATTCCTTTATTGGGGACTCTTGTGCTGCCACTAGACTTCATTTAACTCAATATCCTTGAGCCGAACCCAAGGGGGTTGCAGGGAAGCTCTATTTGACTCCCTGTACCCTAAACCTGCCACTAGACCTCAACTAAACCCTAATTTCATTTAGGTACCCCATATCTGGACCTCATCACTATTACATATCATATAATATGTTAAATATTATATGAATATAGAAAACATATCTTATGTAATATATAATTTAAGTGTGTAATAAAAATTATATAAATGTATACATTTATATATACTATTGTTAATTATTATTAATCACTATTAATACTATTAATATTACTATTTTTAATTATTATTACTATTATTAATAATAAGGTGGAATTTGTAACAATAATAATTAACATTTACATAACATTTTTAAGATTTGCAAAACACTTTGTATTATCTAATTTGATCCTCACAACAACTCTGCGAGGCAAGAGCTCCTCTTTAACAGAAGAGGAAACTGAGGCTGGAAGAGATTCAGCTGTTTTTCCCGGGGTCACACCGTCAGTTGGTGCCAGTAAACCTGAGATAGGGTTATGAACCCAAGCCTTCTTGACTCCAGGCCATTTTTCAAAAGAATATCTCCCCCTTAGCTGTCAGGTCCATATTCTCTTACTTTACCATGTCCTAGTGACTGGAGGGAGGGCTGCATTCACAGGAGGATCCGAGTTCCAGTTCCAGCTCGGTCGTTTCAGGCTTTGTGACCTGAGCAAATTCCTCCTTGTCTCTGAGCTTCCGTTTTCTCCTCTGTGAAGGCTCAGGGGAGAGATAATAATAGCGCCTCCCTCCCAGGGTTGCTGGGAGGATCACAGGAGACCATGCATTATGTAAAGCACATTGCAGAACCTTTAAAGCGCTATGGTGATGTGAGCAGTTATTATTATATTCTGTCTCTGCACCCATGATGCACTTTCTGGCCTCAGGGCAGAGCATGAAATTTTAAATTTTAATAAAAATGAGAAACAAGGAAAAGGAAGAGGATGTTTTTGAGGGTGGAGAAACCAATATCAAATTACTTATTTTTCTTTCTCCCAACCCCCAGCTTCCAAAATGCCTGAAACCCAGAACAAGCGGGGTGTGAACCTTCAATGAGCTCTGGGGCAGGCCGTGCCCAGGAGAGATGCCGGCCTGTCAGCCATTCATCTTTGGCCCTGTTGGCTGTGGCAGATTTACAGGGGTTCTATTTTCACGCACAAATTATCCTTGAACAATTCTTACACTGGCTTGGACACAGTCCCCGTCTTCCCCTGCCAATCCCTCTTAGATGGGTCCATCTGCTGCCTCCCTTCCCCAATTTTGTTTCTTTAATAACAAAGTAGTTGTTGACATTGTAAGACAAATACGACTCTCCGTTCAAGTTTGAGTTTTTGAATTCTCTTGCATTCAGTTGGGGTTGAAATACAACCTGACAGACTAATATGTACATTCCTGACTTTGGGGCCACTCCCTCAGGCACTGGTGTTAGTTCCTCTTTCTTTCCTCATTAGAGGGATTCAATAAAATTACTCCCTTTCCCAAACCTTCAATAGCTCCCGATGACCTTGGGAGTAAAAGAACGTCTCTTCCATTTGCCAAATAACAACCTTTCAAGATCAATTTCCACTTTCTTTTTTGAGAGAATTCACCTAAGGTTCTCAAAGACTGACCAAACAAGACTGTATGGTTAGCCATGATTGATATTCCATCTTCTCTCTCCACACCTTTGGAAAACGGTTTCTTGTGCCTCCAAGGCTCTCCTGTCTCTCCTCTCCTTCTTGAAATCCCAGACTTTCTTTCTTCACGTGCTACCGTAGCATAAACAAAATTGTTCTTATTGTGAATGCTCTTCCTCTCAAAATGATCCTAAATAAGGCTTAATTTAGTTTTTTATTTACTAATCCTGTCCCACCCATCAGTATAATGAAAGCTTCCAGAGGGAAGGGACTCTTGATTGTTGCCCCAGGGTCTAGCCTGATACCTTGCATGGAAAAGGCTGCCTTAAATGCTTGTGGAGTTGAATTTTGGAATTTTGGAAGTGGTGAGCTCCACAAGCCATTTCCCTCCTTGGAACCCAATTTTCTTCCTGGATCTCAGACATGGTGGGTGATAGGCTTGAGGCAATCATCACCAAAGTACGGCTCTTCTTTTGTCACTCACCGATGGGTACCGACCAACACCTTTTGAGCATCCACAGAATACATGGCTTCCACCACAGGGTTGCGTGGTTTGGGTTCATCTTCACTCCTGGCTTAAGAAAATTTATGGCCTAGTGAAACTAATTCCTCTCCTGGCTCAGAAGCTTGTGAGTAAGTATGGTTTACTGATTTAACCTAGTTAAAGTCTATCTCAGCTGATAAGATTTGAGTTATATAATATTTTTAAGGGTTATAGCTCTCGAGCTAGAGTGGATCTCAGAAGCTGTCCATTCTAACCTTTTAATCTTACAGATAGGGAAACTGAGGTCCAATAACAAGTAATTTGTCCAAGGCTTAGAAAGCATCACAGGTAGGATTAGAATAAAGGGTTCTGCCTTTAGAGGCAATGCTTTTTTCTATAGTATTTTCTATAGCTTTTGTGGTATATGTCCTTATCAGCCTTACTTTAAGGAACTGATTATATAATATATAATATATATACATTATATATTATATTATATTATATTATAATCTGAAAATGATTCAGATTACATTTGAGATATATGAATGATGGTGGGTCATAGTTGTGGAGCAGTAGGGGAAAACAAACCTTAGTATCTTCCTATTGGGTAAATGTCAGAAAAGTTAATAGAAAAGAACTGCTGGTTTCATAAAGTCCACTTTCAGTAAACCATACTACAAATCCCCCAAGTAAATTGGAAGCCCTTTTCTAAAATAAAGTTGTCTGTTCACACGCTCCTGCTGACTCTGACCACAGGCAATCTGCATGGTAACCCAGTAATCTACTGACCACATAAATAAACAGCCCAGATAGTCATAGCAATAGTGGCTCTTGTCCCAGACTAGCCTAGAGAGAACCATGAAGATGACTATTGCTAACTCTTCACGGTCCTCCCTCCTCACTTCCTTTCTACTTAATTATTAGCTTTGTCCCTGAGATTATACCCTTTAGTAGGTACAAATGTGTTAAGACACTTCTTCAAATATTCAGTAAGATTGTGATTTCATCTATAGGGATCTCCCCTCTCATCCCTATGCAGATGGAAAACCTTTCACCTTTACTGAAATCATCTTTATGAGTTGCTATGACCAAAGTAAACTCATCACCTTGTGGCTGCCTTGGCAATGAGCCCTTAGTGTGACAGAAAACATCAGGATCAGGCTTGAAGTCTTCCAACAAATCAATTATGAGACATATCCTGCCACATTCCGCCCCAGTTAGTGGTTTTTTTTAATTTATTTTTTCAATGAAAAGAACTCTTTTTTCTTATCCTTCCGTCTCTCCTGCATAGGGGAAAAAATATTAAAGTTGTGATAACAAATACCCATAATGAAGCTCTTAAATTCTCCAAAGAAGTGTATCTTTACATGAATGTTGTTAGTATACAAATTGTGCCTTTGGTTTTTCTCACTTCACTCTGTATCAGTTCACAGAAATCTTCTCGTATTTTTCTGAATCTTATCAACTTTCCTCACAGCACAATAGTATTCTGTTCCTTTCATATGCCATAATTTGTTTAGCTGTTCCCCTCTGTATGGGTACCTTTTTAGTGTCTAGTTCCTTGATACTATCAAAAAAGAGCTGTTAGGAAATTCTAAGGACATCAGAACCAATGGCTGAAAAGATAAGAACATAAAACTTGAATGATGGAAATTGAAGGAAAAACCTATCTCCTGAGTTGGACAAAAGTCCAGGTAAATTTTTAGGAAACCAGACCAATGGGTGGAGTTTCTAGGGGGTAAGGAAAATGGATGTAGGTACCCATATGGGAAGTGTAGGAAAAAATAAAGCTAATATTATGGTTCGGAAGGGGTGATATAATTGTGAAAAGATCATAGAATCACAAATTTAGATTTCATTAGAAGCTCAAAGCTATGTAGTCCTATTCTCTCATTTTATTTGATAATCAAGGAAATCAAAACTCAGACAGATTGTGGCTTGCCCAAGCTAAGTTAAATATCAGAATTGATATTTGAACTTAACTCCTCCTGACTCCAAATCTCTCTATTGATTACCTCAGAATTCCCAGCTTTCTCTTCTTCTTTCCACTCCCAATATGAAGCTTGACTCAACTCCCATCATCTATCCATCCCACAAACGACTTTACAAAAGGACATTGAGGTCCAAGGAGGTTTGGAGAGGGTTCAGAAAACGTTTGGTCCTGATTCTTGACATGTGAGCATGGGTCCCTTTGGGAGACTGGCATAGGATAGTTTTTCAAATACTTGAGAGCATCTTTCCTATTCCCACCAAAATCTTCTTTTCTCCAGAGTTGATATCTTAAATTCTTTCTACTCATTTTCATATTAACATGATTTTGATTTCCTTTATCATCCTGATTGCACTTCTCTAGCCATGCTTTAGCTTATTAAGGACCTTCATAAAGTTCCCAGATCTCTTTCAGACAAATTTCTGTCTAATCACATCTCCCCCATTTTGTATTGTAAAGTTGAATTCTTGAACTGAACTTTAAATTCTTTATGTTTATTTTTATTAAAATCATATTCTTGGATTTGGCTCAACAGTCTAGATTTTTGATATCTTTTTTGCACCCAGATTTTGTTATACATTTTAAGCTATGTCATCTAGCTTTGTCCCTTACATATTTGAAAAGCATGTCATCCATCTCTTGATTTAAGTCAATGATAAAATGTTAAAAAACACAGGACCAAGCATAGATCCTTGGGCTGGGAACATTCGACCATTAATGACTATTTTGGAGGTCCTCACATGCAAAAAATCAGTTATAAATTCATTTAATAGCACTATAACATAATCCCATCTCTACATCTTGTTCACAAAGATTTTATCAAATGTTTTGCTAAAATCTAGTTAAAGTATGTCTACAAAATTCCCCATAGCCATTAGTCTACTAGCCTTGACATAAAAGGCTAGTCTGGTATGACCTGTTCTTGACGAGGTTTTATGATCCTTGCTTCCTGTTTTCAGATGCTCATTAGCCATCTCTTTAATCCCTGGGGTAGCAACATGACATTTTCTCTCTGAAAGTAGCAAAATTTGGCTCATGTCTCGTTTTCAAAGGGCTCTTGGTTCCCTCATAAACATTTGGGCTAACAAAGTACAAGATATGATGTTTTATTTTACCTGTATAAAAGTGACTGTGGATTCAACATCTAGTCCCCTCTAAAGTTAGGAAATTCTCCTCCCATTTCTAGGAATCATTTAGTAATTTTCCATCCCTCTTGGTTCTGCCTTCTTTCTTGACCAATATAGTCTATAGGTTTAAAAATACCAGTGAAAGGTTAAGCCTTCTCTCTATCCTTCTGTTCTTTGCTCTCTCTCTATACCTTGCCCTCCCTAAATCTCCTTTTTATCTTTACCTCAACCCCTAGTTACTTTACCTGTCTTATATTCCAAGATCATCACCATTTCTGTGACTTCTCTCTCCTATTGTTCAAAATTTGGAGGGATGAAAGGTGGGTGCGAAGAAGAGATGGACAAAGTTGTTCCACAGCCACGGATAGCCAGTCCAAATGTATGCTTTCCTGTACCTCCTCGTCCTATTGTTGATCCTTCCTTTCCAAACCCTAACCCTCGCTTATTCCCACCATCTGCCTTCTCAGCTCCTAATCACAAATGGCTGACTGTTCTAGAGGAAGCTTAAATTCTGCTGCTTGAATCCACTCAAAATTATGTCATCTCAATTCGAACCCAATGACTACGTGGCCTCCCTTTCATTCTTCCCTGATTGAATCTTTCTGGCACTACCCATAGTGTCTGATCCAAACTTTCTCTTTGTTTCCTCAGGGTATTTAGAAATGATCTGTTTGCTACTCTTTCACCCTTCTGCAAAGAACCTTGCTTTGTTCTTAACTAGCAAAAAAGAGACCAACTGTTGGGAGTTCCTCCTTTCATCACCTCTTTACCTAATGTACTTTGATGTCACTTCCTACTTCCTCCTCATTTGCTGGACTGTCGGAGAAACAGGTGGTTCTCCATCTCTTCCTTGTCCCATCTTCCAGTTTACTATCTATTCCTACCTACCGGCTCCTTCTCAAACACTCTTATATGAATCCCACATCTTTTTAGAATCATAAATCTCAAGTTGGGTCTGAGAGATCATTAAGATTTTAGAATGATAAACCAACCCTTCTCTTGATCTTACTGTTTATTTCTCTTGTATATAGACCTAGATCTCACTGCCATTTTGCTGCCAGGCTCACAGAAAAGATGTAGATACCTGTTGGCAAGTTTCCTACACCTCCTATTATTCTTTTCTCAACACATGGCAGTCTGACTCCCAATCTCACCATTAAACTGACTTTTTCTGTCTAAGGTTCAATCTAATGACCTTTTCTCAGTTCTCATCATTCCTGACCTCCTGATTGCCTCTCTATAAAGCAGATAAAAGGCTGAGCTTGGAAGCAGGAAAATCTGGGCTCAATTTGCGCCTCAAACTTGTTATGTAATTCTAGGCACTTCATTTTGCTTAATTTCATCAGCAAAATGAGAGAACCCAGCTTAATGTCTTCTAAGGTCCATTTCATTCTTAAATATCTGATCTATTGATTGGAGAGAATGGGAGAGGAACCACATTATTGGACAAAGGCCAATGGCCCAATTCTCAAAAAAAAAAAAGAAAGAGAATAGAGTCTACAAATTTTAGGCCAGAGATTTCCACTTTAACTCTTAGCCAATTTTTAGGGTATAACATTAGAAGAATGGCCAGTGAACATCTAGAAAAGGAAGCAATGGTTATTAAGAGCCAGCAGGGCGTCATCTCAAACACGCTATACTATACCATATTCATTTCCTTTTTGGACAGTTACTAGACTGCTAGAGCAGAAGAATTCTACAGTTCAAACTTCCCACTGTAGTATTTGTCCTATCCGTTTACCTTCTAGAAATCTTGGGATAGTGAATATGAAGGCATTTTGTAAGCTATAAATCACAAAACGTATATAACATGCTGCTCTTATTGTGAGGACCATCACTAAGAGTGACACAAAATTTTTATGATAGAGAAATTGGAACCAAGTCTTGCATCCCCAGGCCTTAGAGCAAAGGGTTGTTTTTACCCATTCACATTCTAAATTAGAGAAACAGCTGGTTATCTAATCACAGGAACCAGAGCTGAAAGTACCTTAGATATCATGTAATCCAACCTTAACATCTTATAGATGAAGTGATTTGTCTTGGATCCCATGAATTACAAGGTCTCAAAGATCCTTTCCAGTATTAAAATAAAGATAAAGATCACCAGCTGCTCTCTTGCTTGAATTTGATTTTGGTAAAATTTCTGGTAAAAATTCGGTCCTTATACAACATAGCATTTTCACTTTCTGTTATTGTTTGCTTGCATGCCCTGTTTGTAGTGGCTAGAAGCTGGAAATTGAATGGATGCCCATCGATTGGAGAATGGCTGGGTAAATTGTGGTATATGAATGTTATGGAATATTATTATTCTGTAAGGAATGACCAGCAGGATAAATACAGAGAGACTTGGAGAGACTTAACATGAACTGATGCTGAGTGAAATGATCAGAACCAGGAGATCATTATATACCTCAACAACGATATTGTATGAAGATGTATTCTGATGGAAGTGGATTTCTTTGACAAAGAGATCTAATTCAGTTCCAATTGATCAAGGATGGACAGAAGCAGCTGCACCCAAAGAAAGAACACTGGGAAATGAAGATAAACTGCTTGCATTTTTGTTTTTCTTCCCAGGTTATTTACACCTTCTGAATCCAATTCTCCCTGTGCAACAAGAGAACTGTTCGGTTCTGCACACATATATTGTATCTAGGATATACTGCAATATATTTGACATATATAGGACTGCTTGCCATCTAGGGGAGAGGGTGGAGGGAGGGAGGGGAAAAATCGGAACAGAAGGGAGTGCAAGGGATAATGTTGTAAAAAATGACCCTGGCATGGGTTCTGTCAATAAAAAGTTATTATAAAATTAAAAAAAATTATTTGCTTGCATTTTTGTTTTCCTTCTCAGGTTTTTTTTTTCTTTTTAGATCCAGTTTTTCTTGTGCAGCAAGATAACTGTATAAATATGTATATATATTGAGGAGGTGTGGGGGGAAGGAGGGGAAAAGTTGGAACAGAAGGTTTTGCAAGGGTCACTGTTAAAAAATTACCCATGCATATGTTTTGTAAATAAAAAGCTATAATAACAATAAAAAAATTGGTCCTTAGAATTTAATATGTGATGAGTTCATTGCATTATTATTTTTATAAATAACAAATAAATAAATAAAATTATTATTTTAAAATCTGTAAAATGGGGGTAAAAATGTCTGTATCTTGTGCTTTGCAGAGTTCGTGTGAGGCTCAAGTCCCAGAATGTTTGTCAAACTCTATGTAAATGACAACTCTGTGATTAAGCCTAACCCTTTTATTTTACACACGATCAGACTGAGAACCTTAGAAGAAAATTGACTTTCTCACTACATTTTATTTCTTCCAATTACACGTAAAGACAATTTTCAACATTCATTTTTTGAAAGATTTTGAGTTCTAAATTTTTCTCCTTTTCCTTCCCTCTGCCCCCAAACAGCAAGCAATCTAATATATATTATATATGTGCAATCATGTTAAACATATGCCACATTAGTCATGTCATGGAAGAAGAAATAGAACAAAAAGAAAAAAAAAACTAAAAAAGCACAAATAGCATGCTTTGATCTGCATTGAGACTCCATCAGTTCTTTCTCTGGATGTGGACAGCATTTTCCATCATGAGTCTTTGGAATTGTCTTGGATCACTCACTATATTGATGAAAAGGAATAAGACTATCACGGTTGATCATTGCACGATGTTGCTGTCGCTGTGGACGATGGTCTGGTTCTGCATCGGTTCTTCTAAGTCTTTCCAGGTTTTTCTGAAATCCACCTGTTCATCATTTCTAATAGTATAACAGTGTTCCATTACATTCATATCCCACAACTTGTTCAGTCATTCTCCAACTGATGGACATCAATTTCCAATTATTTCTCGCCACAAAAAAACAACTGCTATAGATGTTTTTGTACATATAGGTCCTTTCCCTCTTATAATGGTCTCTTTGGGATATAGATCTAATACTGGTATTGTTGGACCAAAGGGAATAAACAGTTTAGTTGCCCTTTGGGCGGAGTTCCAAATTGTAGGGAGGAGTGACTTTTTAGAGGTTCCAGAGATGATAAAGACCCAAACTGGAGATTTAAATCTGGGTCTGCTGGCTTGAAAGCCCAGTGTTCTTTCCACACTGCTCCCATCCTGGTGAGATGGACCCTAAGGGGAGCTGACTTTCCCATTTAATGAAACTAATTTTCCTTCTCATGCAGATAGACACTTTTCTAGGCACTCTGCCGAACTGAGACATATCCTTTTCTTTAATCCGTTTCCTATTAATTTAATTTGAATTCCTAATTATTTGAATCCAATTCTTTAATCCAGTCCCTAATTCTGACTCTGCCAGGAAGGATATGGTTTTTCCATATCTGCATAAACACTGGCAATCCCTTTGTCGATAATGGTGTTTGTGTTTAAATCACGCCTTCTTTTGATTCCTCATGTACATATAGACTTTCCTCATGTTTGTGGACATAAGGGCTTTTATCTCACACTGCAATCACGCGTGAGGCATGATGGAGGCAGGCAATGTTTGGTACGACATTTCCTATATAAACAGTTTCACTGGAGAAGGAACAATATGGCTCTAATTTTGATGTATGATCTGCTTAGAAATATGCAAACACATTTGAATATACATCCTGTGTATGACAACACCATCGTGTAATTGGATATACTCAGACTCACTCTTTTTGATACAGTGATTTTTTTTCCCTCTCTCTCTCTCTCCCATGGATGATATCAGCTTTTATTTCTATGGCTCCAAGTGAGAATGCCTGCTGTGACATTCCTCCTTCCCCTACCACAAAATTGATAAAAATATTGTCAAAAGGACTTTAAAAAGTGTTTTTAATGGTCAATTTGTCCTCCCTGACACTCCTCTCTCACTCTCTCTTATCCTGAGTGTTAACACTAATAAATTCAGTCTAAATTGAAAATGGTTTTAAAATTTCAAGTGTAGCCATGAAATAACATTATAAGAGGCAGCAGGGGAGAAGCAGACGAGGGAGGGGGTAGTTCACTTGTTCCCTACAGGAAAAATGGGCCTAATCTCTTTTTTTTTTAAAAATTCTAGAATGTAGTCAAAACAGCCTTTTGATTCAGTGGATTAATTTAAAACAATCGGTCGTCACAGTGGAAAATAAAATCACCTTATGTCACCCTTAGGTGCGGCCACTGAAGTCAGATTTGGAGGCTGGGGATCCTCAGGGAAGGAGCCTGGAAGTAAGCCTCCTCCTGCCTTTTGTTGAAATGTTGTTCAGGGTAACTCCTGCCTAGGGGATGATTCAGATCTCAAGGCTGTCTGCCTTAGGAAGGACACCAAAGGATCCTCCAGAAGAAGCCCCCCAAAAGGATTTTTGCTCCGGTTCTCAACGGGCTGCACACATGCAGGGTAGTCATATTTCAGGGGGTGATCCGCCTTGATGTTCCCAGAAAATGTTGTCTTTTATTGTTACATAAAAAGGGACAGATCCATCCACCCATCAATCAATAAACATTTATTATTTATTATACTTATGGAGTGACTGATTAAGAAATGAATCCATTTACAAAATAGTAAGCATTTAATAAATTCTTGTTGACTGACTGTGGAGCCTGATTCCTTGGGGAATAAACACGGCATCGTCCGGGGTCAGCCTAAGAGAAAATGGACTTCTTTACCAAGAATGGAGAGACCACGTGTGTAAAAGTGGCCGTGTGCCAGCAAAAAAGTACCTAGATTATCCATTCAATGACCTACCTGACAGGCAGTGCTCCAAGAGGGATGGGCAGGTATTTACTGCACAAACTTGCATGCTACCTGTCATAGAATAGTACTCATGAGTACTATGGACTATGAGTACTCATAGAACAAAGTGGGTGTAGGGTCTGTGAAGTGCTTCTTCATTATGGGATGCTGCCCCGATGGCTGCAGGGAATATCCTCATGAACTGAGGGACCTCGGACACAGAAGTGATCTGAGAAGGAAATGAATAAAGGCAGTTATTCCAAAGTCCAGGTAGGAGAAGCACAGTCACTCTCCGGTTTTCACACCTTATATTATGACTAAGACTGCCCCAGACCTTACTCCTGGACTTAGATAAATTGACTGGTTCATCTATCTGCCTAAAGACTTTCCCCATTCTATTCTCCATTGAGCTTCCAAAGTGAAGATCTGATCAGGTCACCTTGTGGCTCAGATATTTCAGATAATTGATGGTAAAACAAGGTAGCACTTTCAGAGTAAAGAGCCCACTCTACATCCTGATATTGGTGAGCAATGTCACCTGACAGAGGGAGGAAAACAAAGAGATTTCTACAAATCATCCAGAAGTACTAAATCATACCATTTGGGGATCATTTGCTGCTGGGGAAAATGGCATAATATTCCCAAGAAGGCTTTGATGTCATTTCTGTATTTAAGCATATTCTTGATGGCTATCTGAGTCATCGACTGTGTATATTTATTTATAGTTATTCTCTATATAGTCACAAGTATATATTTATCCTTGTTGTCTCCCCCATTAAACTCCTTATGAGTAGAGTTAGTTTTATTTGTCCTGTTTGCTTTCCCAGCACCTAGCATCATGCCTGGCACATAATAGTAGCTTAAAAACGAATCATGATTGATTGATTATCATATAATATATGTTTTCTTTGAACCCATATATCTGGTGAATTACTGTGTGATCTTGGAACTTCTCTACTTGTATGCTATGTGTCATTGGATGGAAATTTTACAGACTATACATATGTACATGCAAAGTTTGCAAATTCATGGGGGAGGAGACTTCAGATGGCATCTATGGAAAGACAGTCAGTCAGTAAGTATTTATTAAGCATTTACCATGTGCCAGACGCTGTGCTAAATACTGTGAACATAATAAAAAAGGCAAAAACAGTCCCTGCAATTAGGGAGCTCAGATTCTTTTGTAGAAGACAGTATGTAAACAATTGTATAAATAAGATATATCCAGTTTAAATGAAGTCATCCCAAAGGGAAAGCACTCACAGTGGAAAGTAATTCAAAAGGGCTCGAAAAGGCCTTTTACAGAAGTTAGGATTGGAACCGAATCTTGATGGAAGCCAAGAAAGTCAGGAAGCAGAGGAGAGGAGGGTGAACATTCTAGGCATGGGGGACAGCCTTAAGTGAAAAGGCTTAAGCTGAAATGTCATGTAGGAACAAAGACTTGTCCAGCTGTTCTTAAAGTGTGTGGAGGGGAGTTGAGTAAATGGAAAAGCAAGAAGAGACCAGTTTTTGAAGCATTTTAACAGTATAACAGAACAGTTTATATTTGATCCTGGAGGTAATAGGGAGCCACTGGAGTTGATGGAGTAGCAGGATGACATGGACCTGTGTGTGCTTTGGGAACTTCACTTTGGAAGCTGAGTGAAGGATTTGGAAGCTGAATTGGAGGAAAAAAGTCAGGGAGATGAAGCAGTCAGTTATTTCAATAGGCCAGGAGTGAGCTATTGGGATGCTTTGTCCATAAAGTTAAAGCAAAAAAAAATTAGGAAAAGTCTTTTACTCTAATACACAGGGACAGGGCTAGCACATCCATTGAAAGAACAAAGTTTGGGCTTCCAGGTTCTTTGACCATGAGGGATGGTAAACGCTGAGAAGTTTCGAACCAAACAGAACTTCAGAGTACAGAGTGACTGTGTGACCGTACACAGACAAAGACCATCAAGTGAATGGGAGATAGAGGCAGAAGAAAGCAGTGGACACAAGAGAGTCACTAATTCCCAAAGAGAAGGAGGGACGGAGGAAGATACAGGCTGTCTTAATTGAAGTTTTTGGCTCTTCTAATACTAAATCTTGACCTATTGTAACTGTGAGTTTTGACTGACCTTTTATGGTGGGGAGAGTGTATAATAATACACACACACACACACACACACACACACACACACACACACAAATGCATACTTTCCTGTTCGTGTCAATTAAAAGCTTTTCTTACTAAAATAAGTAAACTATATGAATATAATTATAAGACATTCTTTATGGAATTAAAATAGGTCTAAATAATTGGAGGTATACTAATTGCCCGTGGATATGACAACCAAATATAATAAATGTGACACTACTACCTAAATTAATTTACTTATTTAGTGCCATACCGATCAGACTTGCAAAGAATTATTCTAAATAGCTAGAAAAAAATTCATCTGGAGTTACAAAAGGACAAGAATCTCAAGGAAAATAATAAAAATATAGGAAAAGAGGAGACCTAGCATTATCAGGTCTTAAACAATACTACAAAGGAGTAATCATAAAAATGATCTGGTATGGATTAAAAGAAATTGATCAATGAAATAGTTCAGGTATACAATCTTTAGCAAAGGACACTGCATTCATCTTAGTGTTTGCAAAATTCTAAAATTCGGTGCTAATAGAGTAAGTATTCCTCATTGGACAAAAATTAGAAAGCAGTCTCATATAAATTAAGTTAAGACCGACTCTTCATAGCATATACCAAGATTGCTCCAAATAGTTCAATGGTTTACATGTGAAAGGAAAGGAAATACCAGATCATGGATGATTTTTTTTTTTTTTTTAGGATGTTTGGATAGCGGAAGAGATCATTGCTTAATAAGGTATAGTGAAGAAGATCACCAAGAACAAAATGTTCAGTTTTGCTAGGATAAAATAGAAAAGTTTTGCATAAACAAAAGCAATGCTGCTGAAATTAGAAAGAAAATAAGTAACTGATGGGAAAAAAATCTTTATAGCAAGTTCCTCTAGTAAAGATGTCCTTTCCAATGCATATATAAAAAAATAGATTCAGATATGTAAGAATGGCAACCATTCTCCCACAGATAATTGTCAAAGGATATGAACAGGCAATTTTCAAAGAAAGATAGATAAGCTTAACAACAGCCATATGAAAAAATGCTATAAATAACTAATAATTTTTGTTGTTCAGTTTTAGTTATGTTCAAGTCTTCTTGACTTCTATTGGGGGTTTTCTTGGAAAAATACCAAAATGGTTTGCCATTCCCTTATTTATTTATTTAAAACTTAAATACAGAATTGGAAAAGGAAAAAAAAAAAAAAACATCGTCATGTGCACAGTAGAACATAAGAGGATTTAAAATATAAAGCAATAAATTTCTATTTTAAGAAAGCTTATATAATAAATTACTACACATTGTGTTTAGAACTGTCCTTCTTTTCTTTGCTTCCTTGTAGGTTTTCTTTTGTTCTCAGCTGAGAACATTTTATTTCATTCTTTTCCCCCCCTTTCTCCCTTTTCCCTAATCCCAAAGGCTACAATTAAATATACAATTAAGTATGTATACACATACACATACACATACATAGATATCTATAATCATACCCATATATACACCCATATACATATATATGCATCTATATAAGACCATACTATGCTTGTTTGTCCTGTTTCTCTAAAAGTGGATAACATTTTCCTTCATAAATTCAAGTCTTTCCATATTTTTTTTTTTTTGCCATTTCTTCTTCCAGCTCATTTTATAGATGGGAAAACTGAGGCAAAGAGGGATAAATGATTTGCCCAAGGACACACAGCTGGTAAGTATCTGAGATTGGATTTTAATCAGGTCTTCATGATTCTAGACCCACTGGTCTGTCCACTGCATCACTTAGCTGCCCAAGCCAAAAATTAGAGAAATGCAAATTAAAACAACTCTGAGGGTCTATATTATACCCATCAGATTGGCAAAGATGACCTAAAAATAGAAAAGGACAAATGTTTTAGAAGTTGTGGAGAAAACATACATGGAAATGTACTCTGGGGAAGCTATGAATGGATCCAGCTATTCTGGAAAGCAATTTGGAACTTTGTCTCCAAAGGAACTGTTTAGTGTGCACATCTTTTGACACAGTGATAGTTCTATTAGACTTATAGACTTCTTTAAGGCTTATACCCCAAAGCAATAAAAGAAAAAAATATATACATAGATATACACAAATTTTATAGTATAAATATTTATAGTTTAAAGACAAAGTGGTTGGAAAGTGATTGAACAAAAATGATATATGAATACAATGAAACACTATTTTGCTGTAAGAATCAAAGAAAAGGACAGCTTCAGAAAAACTTGAGAAGACTTGTATGAACAGAGCACAATCGGGTTAAAATTTCGACCACAATAACATAAAGAAACAATTTTGAAAAAAAAAAAAAAAAAAAAAGAACTTTGTTCTTGCCTGCCCCAGGGAACAATTTTATCAATGCTCCGGTTTCTCTCTGCCCACTATACCCACCATTCAGGACCTCATCACATCTACATAATTATTTTTAAATTTTTGTTTGCAAAATTGTGTCAAATTTATCAATATGTAAAAATATACAAAGGTATTTGATAATGTGGTGAATAAAATCTCTAAGAGACAGAAAAAAAAGAAACAATTTTGAAAGATTTAATTACTCTGATCAATTCAATGACTAGTCATGATACCAGAGAAAAGCATGCTACCCCCTGAGAAAGGGGGTGATAGATTCAAGATACAGAATGGAAAATTCATTTTTGGACATGGACAAGATGAGAACTTGCCGTATTTGACTATACTTATTCATATGAGGATTTTACTTTTTATTTGTTTCTTTTAAATTAAGGGGAAGGGGGGAGGGAAAAAAACTCAATAATTGAAGACTGTAAAAAAATGAAGATTCTTAATTAAACTTATGCAAAAGACACACATATGCATATAATATAAACATATGTGTGTGTTTGTATGTGTATTCATTGGTATTATATATATACACATATATATGTGTGTGTATATATATGCATATATATACACACATATATACATATTATATATATATATGAAATCATTTGCTTTTAGCAGCTGCAAAGAGACAGACTTCTAAGCCTCAGGAATCACCAGTTTGCTTTCTCAGTGATCTGGATTTAAAGTAGCTTAACAGACAGCTATGACAAGCATCTTTAACAAGACAAATCAGGTAAGAACAAGGGATGGTTTTATTTTTGTTTTTTCTTGCTATGAATGAAAAGAGGGAGTGGTATGGATTGATCTGGTATAATTTAGCAAAAGAAGAAAGCCTTTCTAAATCCCCAAGAAAAGCCCATATTTCATATAACCCTATGATTTCATTAGTGTAGGTTGTTGTTCCTCAGTTCTAGAAGAGGTCCAGGACATCATCTATCAGGGCAGATGGACAAATATTACTGTTCTAGAATTGGGGAGGGGCCGTTGATAACCACTTTCCTTGCTGACAGTCTTACAGAGCAGGGAGGCTATTGTTAACCAATCCTGGAAGGTGATTATTTTAAGAAATGGAAAATTTAACTTGACAAAGAGGGGTGAAAAGTTTCAACAGGTGTTATTATTAAATTATCTTAGGGAATGTGGTTTGTAACCACTGTCATCACCAACAACAAACCAATCACCTAGAGGAATGATTCCTTATTAACAAAGGAAACAGGCTTATTTTAATGCTTCAAGTGACAGGGTATCTTGCATCTTCCAGATGGATTAGCAAACGCATTTTAAAAGGCCTTAGAGAAGGTCCAAAGACTTTCTGTCATACTGCTCATTCCCAGTGGCCCAATCCCAAAGATTCCCTCCCTGTACCTCTCAAGTCTATCCCCCTCTATATCACTACCACCATTTTTATACAGGAACTCACTAGAGATCTGCCTGAATAGCTGCGGTGGCTTTTTTCCAGCAGATCATTGCATTTTCACGCTCTTTCTTTTCTCTTCAACCCATCCATCATATCACACTTTTATTGCTGCCCAAGTACAATTCAGAATCCATTTTCTAATATTCAGAGCTTTCTATGTGCTCACATAGCCTTACTCTTCCAATCTTCTCTCATATTACATATACTACACTGCTTGACAAAGACATCAGGCCACGGGGAAATAAATGGCTGAATTTGGAGTCCAAAGAAGTGGAGTTAGAGTTAGAACCCCTGCCTCTGATACTTTCTGGCTGTGATACTGTGGACAAGTCTCACTTTCTTGGTCTCAGGGAAAAGTTGTTCGTTCAGAAGATTAATAATGTCTGTAGCATCTGTCTCACAATGTTCCTGCGGGAGACAAAGTGAGATGACACATCTAAAGAACTTTGCAAATGTTTAATCCCGTGTAGCTATCAATGATCGTTACTCTGCCCCTAGAAGATGGCCTGCACTTTTCCTACTTTTTGTGATTTTGTTTTAGCCCTCCCAGTGATGCAATGGAGAGAGAACTGAGAATGGAGTGAGGAAGATCTGAGTTCAAATTTGACCTTAGACACTTCCTAAGTCAGACACACTGACTTAGACAGTCCAGTGTGTGACACTGTTAATTGTAAAATGGGGATGATTATCGCACTTTTCTCAAGTGGTGGTTGTAAGGATCAAATGAAATATTTCCAGAGCGTTTGCTACAGTGCTTGGCACCCAGTAGGTGCTTAATAAATGCTTCTCTTTTTCATTCTCATCCTCATCCTCCTCATTCTTCTCCTTTCTTCTCTTATGTTGAAATGCCCTTCCTTCTCCTCTTGCCAAGTTGAATACCCATTAATCCTTTGGATTCCAATTCAAACACCACCTGATCCAGAAAGCTTTCTTTAATCTCCTGGTCAATAATAACCACATTCATTAAAATGTATGCCTTTTATTCTGTAATCTTCCAAACACCATTTCATATAATAATGTTTCTTTTTACTCTTTGTATTGATGTCTTATCTCTGTTCTGGACTGTAAGCCCCATGAGGTCAAAGACAACATCTCAGCTAAATTTCGTAGCTCTTTCAGGTCCTACCCAGCAGGTAGTGATGATGATGGCAACAGCAAAGATGAAGATGAAAAGTTTTGCAAAAATCTAGAAGATCAAAATCATGTTGGAATAGGATGAGGTACATGTTATGCTATTATCTTACATCCTGTTACTTTGTGTGTTCAGTGAATTTACGGTAGATGAGCTTAGCTCAATGTAGCTCTGTTTGCTGCCCATGAAGTGGAAATTCTAGTCTTATTTGCCATGGATCATATTATGAAGTAGCTAGAAGAGAGACGTTGGAGATCACCACCAGATTCCAAATCTTGATTTTCCAGATGAGTGAAGGTCAAGTCTCAAGGTCATTCAGGGGACATACAGACAGCTGAGATTTGAACTTAGGTTCTGAGTTCCTAACCCCAAGACTTGTTGCCTCCTCACCACATTGCCTCTCTGTGTATGGTGAGAGGAGCCCCCCTTCCCCCCCCAGTCTCAAACAACCCTAAAGAGAGATGGGAATGAAAGAATGAAAATGGGACAAGAAGTCTTTAATACATAAAAAGGCTTGTAGTTCTTTGCCTGAAATGTGCTCCTCAAAGAGAAGCTATTCTTGTATTATCTCTAAGAGATTATAGGCAAAAATTAATTTTTGAAATCTCTATACTTAAAATACCATTACTGCCTGTGTGCAAAAGGAATTAAAATTCCTGTCTTAATCAAAAGTTGCATGTTGTCCTGCAGGCATGGGCTAAGTTTCTTTGTATGAATTTTTTTTTTTTTTGACTTTTCTCGGGCCAAGAGAAATTTGCGAAATATTATGAAGGCTGCTGGGCTTCCCTTATGGCATTCCAGGCTTACTCATAAAGGAGTCTCCTCGAGGGGGAGGGGGCACCAGAAGGAACAGGGAAAGGAGCAATGTAGGAATTCAATCTAGGATTGGAAAGCTATAAAACACAGGCAAATGGTAGCCAGCTAACATCTGAAGACCTTCAGATGGAGTGGGAGAAAGTAAGATGGGGCTGGGGGCTGGGAAATCCCAGCAGGCAAAGGAAGAGAAAGCCAAAAAGAAAGCAGACCTAACAGGCATCTGAAGTGTTAATTTATTAAGTAATGCATTACTTTCATGGCTTTAAATAAAAAAAAATATTTGTGGTTTGGAATGTTAGGAGACAGGAAGTTGAAGTCTTCGAAACCCATTTTTATGCTTGAAATGAAACCTAACCTTTATTCAGTCATAAACCTTTTGTGTTTGCAGTCTAGTGGGGAGAGAGAGACAAAGACGGAGACAGACAGAAAGAGAGAGAGAGAGAGAGAGAGAGAAGGAGAGGGGCAGAGGGGGGGAAGAGAGAGAGAAGGAGGGAAGGAGGGAGAGGAGGGAGAGAGAGAAAGGGAGAGAGAGGTAGAGAGGCAGGGAAAGAAGAGGAGAGAAAAAGGGAAGAGAGGGAGGGAGAGAGAAAAAGAGAGAGAAGGGGGAGGGAGGGAAGGAGGAAGAAAAAGAGAACGAATGAGCAAGATTTGATTTCCATCCCAAGTAGCTTTGTGGACCATAGATTACAGTCTTAAAAGAGCTTCTTCCTACAGGGTCTCCCTAGACTTTTTGGCACTGAGAATCAATAAATGTTAGTTCAGATGGAAGTGAGACAGGGCTTACTCTTGCAGCTCACCTTCCAGTGCTCTTGAAGAATCATAGGCCAGTCAGGGAATGGAATGGGCTGACAATCCAAGTAGAACTTGGACACGATTGAAGGGGTTGTTTATACCCTGGGAGACTGAGTCTCTTAAGACAGGCTGGTTCCATAAGAGAACATCCAACTATCTGCACTGTTCAATTTGCAAGAGGGCTATGGTAGTCACCAGAGAGACCTAATCTTATTTAAATTTAGATGAAAACAAGCATTGATCTAAAACATCTTCCCTCCACATCCATTCAGTTTTATTTCATATCACTCCTCCCTGTACTCCGTTCAAGTCAACCTGGCTTCCTGTTCCTAGTAGAGAACATTTCTATTTCTTGTCCCTGCACAAGTGGTCTCCCATGTCAGGAAGGCACTTTTCCTCATTTTTATCTCAGAATTCTACCTTCCTTCAAAGCAAATTTCAGACGCCAAAGAAATCTTTCCTGATCTCCATCAATCTTCCATTTAGTCATTTTCTCCTTAAAAAAAAAATCTATATTATATTATATACTTTTTAATATATATATTTCACTTTTATTATATTATAGTTATCCCTTCTACATCATGGGGGCTAGGGTGTAAAACTCCCATAATCTGGAAAATTCATGTAAAATTCTTTGGCTCTCCGTAGAAGTCTGAATTATTATTGTATTAAAAGAAAATAAGTCAATATATAATTCCATACATATATTTTACACATTTCTGAATTTTGAAACTTTTTCTTGTTCTTTACTGGTCTTCCTGTGTCATCTGGGGCTTTCACAAAACAAATTTCCATTTAATTTCTTATGCCAACCCATGATATATCGAACCTGCAATGGGGAAAATTACAATGTGCAAAGGGATTACTGCCTACCTTGCAGTGACTGGTGTATATGTTGTAGCCCCTTCTCCCCACCCCCCTTAATGAAAGCTCCTTGAGAGGAGGGACTGTTTTATGTGTGTTCTTGTACATACATGGGCATGTGATCCCACACAACACTTGCTGCAGGACAATTTTCCCCATTTCCCACCAGCACTGTAAGATTGGATCCCCATACTGCTTCTTCTTTCGGGGTTCTAGAAGTAGCCCTAAAGGGCCAGGGAGCTATACTGTTCCTCACAAGCACCCAATCTGGTATGTTTTTGAGTGATCATCATTTAGCTATCCAGGTTTAATTTGCTTTTATTGGGGAGTATTTATTGATACGAACTGGCAGAAGAGTTGGTTCAAAGAAAATTCTCCCCCGAAGTCTGGGACAGAGTCTCCTCCAATCATACACAAACTCCCTGGGGAGAGTGGGCTCAAACTTAGCGAGTATGTTTGGCCACAAAGTTGGCTCATTCGGTCATACAACCGAAGAGTAAATGATGAATACAGGGGGTATGGCGCGAATGGTAAATTATGTTCATGGTTAGAAAAACATCTCACAGGACTGCGATGTCTTTATAGACAAAGGAAAGCGGACCTAATGAAATCTCTCTGGTCTTTAAAAGATCTGAAGAAAATGAAGCGTTTTCCCGGAGTGTCAGCCCTAAAATAACATGCACTGGGGGGTTTGGACCCACCCTGTTTGTAGACATGGGCCTTCAGCGCTCACCATTTTGGATAGGCTTGTAGGAAATACTGCTGATTTCACATTTCTGATTTATTGATGCACGTGCTGAGGAAAGAGTGGCTTAAAACATAGTGCACTCAAGCTAGCCAGTTGGGAGCCCTTCATTAGAGAGAGTGCTAATTTGGTTCAATTATTTTGCTCATTATGGACAGAAACACAGGTGACATTATGGACTCCATGCCAAGAAATCAAGTCCCAGTTTACTCGCTTGAAGATACAAGTGGGATTTTAAAAAGTATCAGATTGCTAGCTGGGACATTTGATTAATATCACCAGATCCAAGGAAAGTGACCTCTATCATTTGAAATGTCAACAAAATATCTCAAATAAATAGTCTACGTCATTTAGCGATGTTATTTTGTTCACAGAGTCTGGGGGTGGGGAATAGAAGGCAAATGTGATTAGATAACGTTTCTGAAATGAGGATATTGAAACTGGAATAAGATGGGGACTAGATTTGGGATTTCATTAATGTGGGGAATTCCCTAGAAGAGGAAACTCTAGTCATCTTTGCAGATCCGCAACTTGCTGTAACTTAGAGACTCAGAGAGTGGCCCAGAATTCTAAGAAGTTTAAGTGATTTGCCTGGAGCCAGAAGCTGGACTCTGGTCTTCTTGGTACCAAAGCCAGCTTCCTATCGCTACCATCTTTATACCCATGTATTATCCTCCTCCTCCTCCTTTTTCTCTTTCTCCTCCTCCTCCCTCTCTTCCTCCTTCTCCTCCTCTTCCTCTTCCTCCTCCTCCTCCTTTTCCTCCTCCTCTTCCTCCTCCTAATTCTCTTTCTCTTCCTTCTGCTTTTCTCCCTCCTTCTCCTCTTCCTCTCCTTCCTCTCTTCTCCCTCCTCCTTTCCCCTTCTCTCCTCTTCTTCATGTTTATATTAAGTACCTACTATGTGCAAACACTGTGCTAAGTACTAGAGGTCTAGAGAAAGACAAAAGTCCCTGCCATTGGAGAGTTCGAAGTGTACCAACAAGATACAGATAGGATGGCTGGAGATAACCAACAGAGGGAAGGTTGGAGCAATTCACATTCACTCCTCCCCCTCCTCCCTTCCTCTCTTTCTCCTCTTCCAACCCCTTGCTGGGTCCTCTTCATGAATCTTCTCCCAAAAGAATGTAAGCTTTTGGAAGGTAGAATCTCATTTGGATTTGTTTGTTTTCTAATCTCTGGCACATTATTTGATAAATGTTATCTACCTATCCCTCAATCCACCCAACTCACTCTCCCTCCGTCCTCCCCCTCTCTCTGTCTCTGTCTCTGATTCCCTCCTTCCCTTCCTCCTTTTCTCTCAGTCTTTCTCTTTCTGTCTCTGTCTCTGTCTCTCTGCTTTTCAGTCTCTCTCTTTTTCTGTCTCTGTCTCCCTCCTTCCCTCCTTTTCTCTCTCTCTCTCTCTCTCTTTCTGTGTCTCTCTCTATGTCTCAGTCTCTCTCTGTGTCTCTCTCTCCCTCCTTCCCTCCTTTTTTTCTCTCTCTTTCTGTCCCTTTCTGTGTCTCTCTCTATGTCTCAGTTTCTCTTTCTGCTTTTCTGTCTCTCTCTGCCTCTCCCTCTCCCTCTCTCCTTCCTTTTCTCCCCTCCCCCTTCCCCTCATTCAGCCAAGTGCCTTCTCCAGTTTATTTTCGAGAACTGGACAAAAAGCATCAGCCCTGAACAAAAGCTGATGATCCTATTAGAAGACACCTAGTATTTTTGAAAGACTTAATGACTCTGATCAACACAGTGACCACAATTCTAGAGGACTCATTATTAAACTCCTCCCCACCCCCTGATTTTGCTTGCCAATTGAGACATACATTTCTAGCCAAGGTAGAGATTTTTTTTTTTTGCTTGTCTATCCTTATTTATTAAAAGCTTTTTGTTTTTCTTATTTCTTTTCCTCACAGAGAGGAAGTGAGAGGAAGAGAAAAAATGGATTTTTGTTTCTTAAAAATAATAACATTAAAATAAAAAAAAAATAAGTGCCTTGTTTTGTACCGCATAAGGATGAGCTTAAGTGGGAGAGGTAGAGGTAAAGCTTCGGCTCCCCAGGTCTCAAGGGGCAAGCCCCGAATCCTTCCTTCAATCCTGCAGAGCGTTGGGTTCTCCAGTGAGCTGTCTATGTTACCTTGCCTATTATTAGCTCTCTCCCATCCAGTTGACAGGGTGCCTCATAATAGACCAATTTACTTCTCTCCATCCTGAAATATGAGCAGAATTTCTGTCCCACAAAATCTAGAATAATTGGGTTGGTTACAGAAAGTCAAGCAGGAGTGGTTTATTTTTGTTTTTTTGTTTTTTTTTTCCCCCCAAGGCTGCACAGAAAACAAAACAAAACAAAACAACAACAACCTCCCCCTCCCCATTGTTTATTACTAATACAAGCTCCAAACAAAGCCAGGAAGGAAGTTTGCATACAGACCATTTAGCATGCATCTTCTCGGAAATAATTTCCCTCCAAATCTGTGTCTTGTGGGGGGTGCCTTAAATCTCCCCGTTCCGCTGATTGCTTGAAGTTGCAAATGGAACTCCCCGAATCCCACCCCGGATTTTCTCCCGTCATTGGTCAAAATAAATTCTCCTCTTGGGAATTCAGTTAAGTCTGTTTAAGAAATACTTTTTCTTTTAGTTCATTGTCTGGCTTACTGAGCCTGAAAGCTGCAGAATCCTAGGACGTAGAGGCAGGAGGCAATTAGAAATCATGTAGGTCACCGTTCTCATTTAACAGATGAGGAAACTGAGTCCCAAAAAGGTTACTGTATGCCCAACCTTATGCCACTGGGATTTCTTGGTTGATTTTAAATCTCAGCTAGAATTCTAAGGAAGTAAGCAAGGAGCTTCCTGAATCCCAGAGTTGCTACTGCTTCCCACCAATTATTATTATTATTTTTTTGTATTTACTTAGTTGCGTATTTAATAAATAATAATAACAACATAGATGACATTTATCTAGCATTTCGCTGTTTGCAAAGTGTTTTAAATCCATTTTTCATTGGATTCTCATAATCCTATGAGGTAAATAATTTGAGTATCCCCATTTTACAAATGAGGAAACTGAGTCTGTGAGAATTTAAGTGACTTTTGTTCAAGGTCAACTAAATAAGTATTCAGCCTATATTCAGAGTCCAGATTTCAAAGGTTTTTTTTTTTTTTTTTTTAATTTTAATCATAGGGCTGGTTACCAAGGGATGAAACTTGTTTGTTTATTTTTTGGCTTTAACAACTCATTAAACCATTTGGAGAGGTGGGGCATTGGTGACCAAAAAATCACAACATTGGATTATTCATACCAATGTTTTCTTTACAATGAAGTTCCTGCTTGCTTCACTTTATATTAGTTTATATAAATCTTTTCAGCTTTCTCTGATACCATCTTTTCCTTAATTTCTTACAGAAAAATGGTATTCCTTTACTTTCTTATGTCATAATTTATTCATCTATTCCTCAACGAATGGGCATTTTCTTCCTTTCAGTTCTCCACTGCTAAAAAAAAAAAAAAAGTTGCTATGGATATTTTTAACATATACTACTAATAATAGCTACCATACAATTATTACATAATAGTTTTTCATTGCTTTCATATACTGTAATTTTTCAACAATTCTCCACTTAATGGGTACCTCTTTAGTTTCCTGTGATATTTTTATTATAAATATTTTAACATATAATATTAACTAGTTGAGAATATTAATAGTGGAGAATAATATAATATTTTAAGGTTTGCAAAATGCTTTGCAAATATTATCTCATCTGATCTTCACAACAATCTTGGGAAGTAGATTTTGTTATTAGCCTATTTTTGGAGATGAGGAAATTGAGACAAACAGAGATTAAGTGATTTGCCCAGAATAACATAATTAGT
Organism: Antechinus flavipes; assembly: GCF_016432865.1. Classification (NCBI taxonomy): domain Eukaryota; kingdom Metazoa; phylum Chordata; class Mammalia; order Dasyuromorphia; family Dasyuridae; genus Antechinus; species Antechinus flavipes. The sequence goes on from NC_067399.1 coordinate 663,424,082, forward strand.
TGTTGTTGGAGGAAGGATCTGAGCCTAGGACTTCCTGACTCCAAATCCAAAAACTATCCACAATCACTCCATATGCATATGTAGGTGGAGCCTTTTAATATTTGTTTTCATCAGAGTATATGCTTAGTTAAGGTATCACAAGGTCAAATGAGATATATATATACACATATACACACATATCACTATATATATACATATATACACACATACACACATATCACTATATATATACATATACATATATATGTATATATATGATTTTCTGATTTGGGATTGGTGTAGGACATGATGTATTTCTAAATTTCTTTCCAGAATGAGTAGACCAATTCACAGCTCCATCAACAATCTATTCATGTATGTTTTTTTCCCAACAAGTCCTAAAGCATTTGCCATTTTCCTTTTTTGTCATCTTTACCAATCTTAAGAGTAAAAAAAGCCAACCAAACAATTATTTCAATTTTCATTTTTAAATTATTATTTATTTGGAATACTTTTTCACCTGTTTATTTCATTTGACTCTTTATCAATTGAGGAATGGCTCTTATTCTTAACTATTTAAATCAGTTCCATATATATCTTGGAAATGAGACTTTACCAGGGAAACTTGTTACAAAGGCTTTTTCCCTCTCAGTTACCTATTTTCCTTTTAATTTTAGCTGCATTGGTTTATTTGTGCAAACATTTTAAATTTTATATAACCAAAACGGTCTATTTTAGATTCTACCATACTTTCTATTCCTTGTTTGATCATAATTCTTGCCTATCCATAGATCCTAAAAATGTATCCACTGTTTCTGTAATTTATTTATGATGTGTCCCTTTACACCTAAGTAATATATTTATTTGAAGTTAGCCTTAGTATATAGTGTGAGATGTCATTTTAAGACCGTCTTTCCCAATTTTCCTAATAGTTTTTGTCAGTTCTATTGACTGGTGTCTTTGGATTAGTTGAACACTGTGTTTTTTTGGTTCTGTATGTATTCTCAATCTCTTCCACTGGTTGACCCCTCTGTTTTTTAACCAGTATCAAAATATTTAAATTGTTATTGTTCTGTATTATAATTTGAGATCTGATGCCACTAGATTCCTCTGTCTTCTTGCTTTTATCCAATATATTCCTTGAGATTCTTGACCTTTTTACCACCAGATGAATTTTATTGTTATTTTTTTTAGCTCTACCAAATATTTCTTTGGTAATTTGATTGGCATGGCACCAAATAAATAAATTAATTTGTGTTGCATCTCATCTTCGGAGGCGGCTTTGAGTACACAATCATCTACAAACAAAAAAATCGTGCACCAACACTCCCACTTTGGTTTTGGCTTGTAGCCTTTTTAAGATGAAGAATTACCATCAATGGTAGCTGCTTTGATTCCATGTTTGTCTTCATTGGAGGCATTGGTCTCTCTTAGGAACTTTACAATGGATTGTATGGCATGGAGACACTGGTACAGGATTGCCCAGCGTGGTGTGTTCTCATCAAAGAAGTTGTTGTGCTCTGTGAGCAAAGTTGAATTAGCTCAGAAGAAACATGAGATACGCAAAGTTAGAGAAGCACCTCAAATGTTCTCTATGTCTGTCCCGTACATAGCATTGTGAGCTCTTATTGGTCTGATTAATCCATGGTTGGACACATTATAACTCAACACTGACATTTTGCTCCTCTTCATGAATGATGGACAAGAACCAATGAAATTGATTTTTGCAATATGGTCATTTTTATTACAGTGGATAGACATACCCATGAATAATGACTATTTCTGATTATTTAGGTCTAAAGCCCTAAAAGAGAATTTTATATTTGTGTTAATGCTTCCTGTATATATTCTGCTAGGTAGATTTCTTAAAATTTTATAATTTCTATGGAAATTATTTCAAATGGAATTTCTCTTTCTATTTCTAAATGTTGGGTTTTGCTTACAATAATAACATAAAGATGATTTGTGTGGATTTTTAAAATATTCTGCAAATTTTTGCTGAAGTTGTTAATTATTTCAATAAATTTTTAGTTAACTTCCTAGAGTTCTCTAAGTAGATCATTATGTAATGTACAAAAGTGCTAATTTTTTTGTCTATGATTATTTTTTAAATTTATTATTCTTGTCTTATATAGCTAGCATTCTGATATTATGTCTAGTAGTGGCGATGGTAATATTCATTGTTGCTTTAACCCTGATCTTATTGGAAAAGCTTCTAGTTTACCAAAATTACATATAGAGCTGGCTTTTTGATAAATACTGCTTAGTATATTTTAAAAGTCCATTTATTCCTATGTTTTGTAGTTAAAAATTAGGAATTAGTTCCCGCTGCTACCTGCTACTACCATATTAATAATAACAACAAAAATGATGTGATTATATCAATGGATGCAGATATAGCTTCTGACAAAATACTAACTATAGAGGAGAAAATGAAAGCTCAAGGAAATGACATAATTTTCCCAAGGTGATATAGGTAGCAGGTGATCAGTCTGGGATTCAACCACCACAATTTTATAAAGGAGGAAACTGAGACTTACTGAAGTTAAGTGAATTGTCCCTCCCTCCAGAGACAGTGAGTGGCAAAGCTGGAATTCAGAGTCATGATGATTCAGTTAGAGAGCCATACATAATAAGATTGTGGTCATGAGTTTGGAAGGGTGGCTCCTTGAAGGTTGGGCTTCAAGGGGACATCTGGAGAAAAGTGAAAGAGAAATAAACTCTGATCACATTGGGATGTGAAAAAAAAATACAGAATTTAAGAATTGGAAGCTCTTTGAGCTCTTTCAATACTTGAAGATGCCTATCATATCTCTTCTAAGTCCTCTTAGATTCTTCTTTCTAAATTCCTTCAGCTCATTCTTGTTTGCCAAAGTTCTTTCAATATCCTAGTTATCCTTATCAATGTTCTAAAATTCAGCACTGAGAAATTAACAAAGTACCTTGAATGTGGTTTGACTGTGGTAGAGAATAGGAAGATTATTACTACCCTTTTCTTAGATCTTGTGTTTCTGTAAATCATACTGAAGAACTATTTCTCACTTTAACATTTAATATTATATAATTACATGTTATGCATATAATATATTATATATAATTATGTCATATTAACATTTAACATATGAAATTCTTCCAATGAAAGGAATATTATCCCTTCTGACATAGACCCTTTTCCATATCCCTTATATTCCTATCACTAGTTGTTAATGCCTTTCTCTCTAAGGTTAATTTCTCTCTCCTCAGTATGCACCATGTATATACTTATTAACCATGGTTGCCTTTGCCATTGGAACGTAATCACCTTGAGAGAAGGGACTGTTTATTCTTTTTGTATCTCCAGTGCTTAGCATGATATCCAGCTTAATGATATTTACTGATTAATTTGTTGGTCAACTGGAATCCAGATCACCTGGTACCCAGCCCAGGAATCTTCCTACTTCAATTAGCTATTTTTTTTTTTTTTTAGAATAACCTTTTATTGACAGAACCCATGCCAGGGTAATTTTTTACAACATTATCCCTTGCACTCTCTTCTATTCCTATTTTTCCCTTCCCTCCCTCTACCCCCTCCCCCAGATGGCAAGCAGTCCTATATATGTTAAATAGATTACAGTATATCCTAGATACAATATATGTGTGCAAATTAGCTATTTTTCACTGAAGATTATTCCTTAAGAAATTTTAGTCTTAGAGAATAAATGAGTCTGAATGTAATAGATGAGTCTTCTCTTTCCCTGACTCCATAGGTACCACCTGATTCATGAAGCTTATCTTGACATCGCTGTTCCCGCTATTTCTCCTCATCAAATTCATTTAATAATTAATGATTTCCTAACCTTAAACACAGAAAGAAAGCGGTAAAGCTTGTAAACCCACAAGATGGCAGTCATAGAGAGGGCAACTACATGGTCAACTACTGGGAGCAATCGCACTCAGACTCCTAGATGAAGGAGGGTATGTTTCTTGGATAGCATTTTGCCCCTGCTGAGTTTCAGGACTCAGTCTTCTGCATAGATGATGGAAGAAGTTGTTAGAAAATGTCTAGATCCTGGGGAGTCTGCCAAGTCGGCCTTCTAAAGAGAGAATTGGGCATCCCTGAAAAGTATTCAAGATTGCCATTCCAGTAGCTTCAAGTTAGTCTTGGAATCCCACTTTTTAAGTAGAAAAAGGCAAATGCATATTTGGCAACTAACTTTTTGGAGAGAGAAATTGGTTGCTCCAATCTTTGATAGGAAAGAGAGTTACACGTGAGTGGAGTATTGAGCTAAAGATATGTGGGAATAAAAGACAGTCTTTTCACTACTACCACAAGTTAGGTATTGATGCAAAGAAAAGAATGTTCCTTCTCTAGCAACCAAAATTCACTATCTTTTGCTAGGGGAGAGAGTTCAAGGAAGCATTTTCTCCATTAAAACTTCTGTAATTTCCTTTGCTACTGGGGCTCTCTCCTTGCTCATTTTTTTTTTTTCCATACTGTACTTATGTTTTTTTTTTTTAAATAACTTTTTATTGACAGAACCCATGCCAGGGTAATTTTTTACAGCATTATCCCTTGCATTCATTTCTGTTCCGATTTTTCCCCTTCCTCTCTCCACCCCCTCCCCCAGATGGCAAGCAATCCTTTACATGTTGAATAGGTTACAGTATATCCTGGATACAATATACGTGTGCAGAACTGAATAGTTTTCTTGTTGCACAGGGAGAATACTGTACTTATTTGTGTATTTACCATGCCTTCCAGTAAAATGCAAACTTCTTGAGGACAGGGACCATTTCTCTCTCTCTCTTTTTCTTCCTCCTAGTACTTAGCATAATGTCTTATAAACAACAGGTACTTAAAAATTATTTGTTGAATTGAATTTACATAAATTATCTCTTTTACACATTTTGACAATTCAGTGATATAAATTTCACATGTATACTCATTTTACAGATGAAGAAATGAGTTCAGAGAAGGAAATGTCTGGTTTGAAGTCACATAGTGAGTAAATGGTTGAAATGAGGTTCAAATTCAGGCCCTTTTAATCTTTAATTGCAATGCTCCTTTCCCTATACTCACAGCTTCTCTCAGCATATATTTGTACCTTCACTCCAGACTTCTCTAAATGGAACACACTTAGAATCCCACTTTCTACAATAACAGAATCCAGTAAGCGCCGAAGTCTCTTAGGTGAATGTCATGACAGTTTGTTTTTATTCATCTTCCTAAAATACACAGTCAGAGAAATGTCTGGGGAACATCTACTTTCATTTGACACTCAGTTTCTATGTCTCATTCAGTTAACTCACTTTTCTTTCTTTCCTTCCTTTCTTTCCTTCCTTCCTTCCTTCCTTCCTTCCTTCCTTCCTTCCTTCCTTCCTTCCTTCCTTCCTTCCTTCCTTCCTTTCTTCCTTCCTTCCTTCCCTCCCTCCCTCCTTTTCTCTTTCTTTCTTTCTTCTTTCTTTCTTTCTTTCTTTCTTTCTTTCTTTCTTTCTTTCTTTCTTTCTTTCTTTCTTTCTTTCTTTCTTTCTTTCTTTCTTTCTCTTCCCTCCTTCCATCTTTCTTTCTTTCTTCTTTCCCTCCTTCCCTTCCTTCCTTTTTTCCATTAATACAAAACATCTATCCAAAAAATCTGGGATTCCCTCTTCCACTTATACATTCAGAATCTGGGAGAAAGTAGGTGTGACAAAGAGGTAACTTACATATCCTAGTTGGTAGAAGTCCTTTTTTCCTCTTTGTGGGGTGCCCAAAAATTCCTTTCCTATTCAAGGTGTTGTGAGCAGAAGAAACATGTAAGCTAAAAATTCTATATTCTCTTCCTTGTTCTTTAACTGGATAACTTATCACAACATTCATACCTCATTAATTGAGCAATCAAACAAAAAAAGGCCTTTATTGAGTTCCTGATGTATGCCAAATGCTATCTTAGGTCCTGGGAAAACAAAGGCAAAATTGAAAACTTCATGGCTTGAAAATATTTACAATTCATTAAAGGGGAAGCATATGGTCACACGAAGGTAGAGGAGTGTAACAAGGCATGTGCAAAATTGTGCCCCTTGTTTCCAGCTGAGCTGGTGTTTTGGGGAAGATGAAATCGCTGAATGCTTCAGGCTGGCCATATGTCATCAAGAAATTCAGATGCTTTGGAGATTATAAAACAAGCCTTTTATTGGATATTGAACAGGAAGTAGTAATGACTAGGTGGACTTTAAATAGAAATGACTCCATCTCTATTCCTCTCCTCATGCACCCTCCAAAAGGCATCATTTAACTCTAGGACTTCTTGGAGGGATAGGAAAAAGTGGTCCATTTAGAACAACTGTTTAGATGAGTGGGATCAAATAAAGAAACACAAAGAAGAAAAAGCAGTCAGAGGTCTAGGCTTGAGCTCACCTAGCTGAGGCCTGCCAATACCCAGCTGCCATGTGGGAACACTAAATACGTTTGTCAGGTGAAGAAGAGTCACTGTTTTTGCGCTTCTCACAGGAAGACCCACAGTTATGCCCCAGAAGGTTCAAGGAAGGAAGAAACAGAGGCAGAATCATTTCTTTTTCAAGGTTCACAGATTGATCTGCCCTTCCTGCTCTATAAGTATCCAGTCCTTCAGTGCCCAGGCACACATGGCCAGGGGAATGAAACCAGGAGTTTTGTCATTCCTGAAGTACCCCAGACTTAAGCTGGCACCCTTCATTCATTGGAAGTGGGCAGGGCAAATCTGTGCCTTGTTACATAGCAAACAGATGCAAAATAATTGGGGGACAGGCACTCAGCAGCTAAGGGAATTAGGAAAGGATTCATTTACACAGTGGCTCTTAATTGAGCCTTGAAAAAAATTTAAGATCTAAGAGGAAGAAGTGAGGAAGGATCTATTCTAGGTATAAGAGAGAGAGAGAGAAATGGCCAGTGCAGTGGCTTGGAGATGAAATACCATATATAGGGAACAGAAAGAAGGGTGGTTTTGCAATCAAACTTGGAGAAACTTTGCTAATAGAGCTAAATAGCTTTCATTAAGCCCCAGTATTTTACTACTACAGAGGAAGGGCCCTCAGGCCATTACTCAGAGCATAGTCATTCTCTTTTGATCACAACTCTAGTAAGTTGGCTGTCTGGTTTCCTAGCCCATAGAAGATTAGAAGCAGAAAATAATAATTTGATAGCAGCTGGGAGTCAGAAGAGACAATTGTCATTTTTCTCTGACAGCAGGGAGAAGGTACAACTGTTGAAAGTGTTGAAAGAGGAGATGAACAAATTATAAACTACTCATGAGAACTTTGTTGTATAAGGAAAAAAGAGCTGCAAATTTTAGTAGATCGAGGATATCACTGAATTTCAGCCACCGTACAATAACAGCTGTTTAAATGTTGATCCTAGTCATTAATGGTCATTAGTATCTATCAATCTACTCTGTTTAAGAAGGCAGAGAAGTATGATAGATATTTTTAGAATGATCTTGTTCAGAAATGATTAAAATAAGATGCTTTGGCATTTAATAGGAGTAAGCTACAGTTAGTTATTAGGAAAATTCTCCCATGTGGAATACTTCATCAATCAGTGATGCTGTAAAATTGATAAACCTTATTCAATTCTGACCAACATTTCAGGAACCATATTGAATAGAATGTAATGAGATGGATCTCCAAGGAGAGTAGGATCTGATTATTTTAAGCAAAAGATACTGATTTTTTTAAGAAAAAAAAATGAAGACATTATATAGTAAAATTTAACAGGAAGAAAAACAAAATTAAAAATCATCATCATCATAAATATTAATAGGTTGAATTCACCCATAAAAAGGAGAAGGATGGCAAATTGAATTAGAAAGCAATTCCAATTTACTTTATCCAAACAACATATTTAAGAATAAATATTTATACAGAGTTAAAATGATGGGTTGAAAAATATTTCATTATGCCACAGCTAAATTTTAAAAAAGCCGAAATGGCTTTTGTGATCTCGAACAATACCATAGCAAAAATAAATATGGTCAAAAGAGACATACAAGCATTACATTTTTTAAAAATCTATATTAAATATGGATATATTCACCAAGTGATGCATTATCTTAGTACTAAAATAAAAACTAAATTTCATTACAAACATGCCAAATCATATGATAATAAGTACAGATGATTTTGGAAATGATGGATCTAAATAGAATATTAGAAAAAATGATAGCTATTATGATTTCAGGTAATTGTTGGAATGGGAATCTTGAGGTGTGTGTAACTAATTTTTTTTTTAATCACTGCCTAACAACTTTATAAAAGTTGATGATGAATTATGGTATAAACAAGTCATGAATATATATAGAAAACAGACCTGGAATAGACTTTAAAGATTATCAAGCCCAATTCTCTTATTTTTAAAGTGGAGGATTGTACAATCTTACCTGACATCACACAAATATTGAGAAGGCTAGAATTTGCACTCCAATGCTTTGATTTCAAGTCTAGTTTACTTTGCACTGCTCCACACTGCCTCAATGAAAGAAATGTAAACAAAAATCACAGATGCAAGAGGAGACTGAATAATGTTATCCAAAAAAGAAAAAAAAAAAGAGGAGCCAAAGGACAAATATAGGAAAAATAAATAGTATTAACAATTAGACAAAATACCAGAATGGGTCGGATGAAAGTAAAACAATTCTTAGAAGGAAATTTATGTCTTTTTTAAATTATTATTTTTTTTTTGTGTGTGAGGGAAACCATTTGGGTTAAGTGACTTGCCTAGACTCACAGAGCTAGGAAATATTATGTGTCTTAGGCTAGATTTGAACTCAGGTCCTCCTGAGAGCCAGTGCTCTATCTACCCCTAAACTTTGTATCTTTCAAAACTTGTATTAAGAGAGAAATCAAAGAGCAATAAGTTGAACATGAAAGAAAAAGAAGCCCCTTACATTAATAAATTAGTAATTCCCTAATAAATATAAAAGTGGGAATTTTTAAAATCAAAGAAGTTTTAAACAAATTAAAAACAAAAAGACTTGATTTAATAAACAAAAGAGATGTTTTTTGGAAGAAAATAATTAAAACAGTAAAGTATTAGCTAATTTGATTTCTTTCATGAGAAGGAGAAGAAAAGTGAATAACCAATTTCAGAAATATGAATGGGGAATTCACAATGAAAAAAGAGGAAATAAAATTAACAGAAACTACATATTCAATTATATGAAAACAAAACTCAAAAATCAAATTAAATGGTTGAATATTAATAGAAAATAAAGTCCTTGAATGCAGGAAATGGAGAACCTAAATAATCCAGTATCTGAAAGAAAATTCAAGTTAGACACAAATTAACTCTCAAATTTGAAAGAAAAAAAGAACCTAGTCCAGATGGACTTCTATATAACTCTATCAAGCATTTATAGAAAAAAAAAAAAGAATCTAACCAAATATCTTCTAAAATAAATAAAAATCAGAGTCCAGTATCACTAATATTAATGAATATAGGTATGAAAGAATTAATTAACATATTAGCAAAGTGGCTAAAACAATAGGTTATAAATTATTTACTGGATTGTTATGTAAATGAAGAGATGATTCAATACTAGCAAATGCATAAGAAGAGTTATTGAAATCACAGAATTACATTAAGAGACTCAGAAAAAGCTTCTGTCAAACTACAGCACCCGAAGACACAGGAATAAAAGGACCATTTTATCATGATCAAAATCCTCTTACCAAAACCAATGACTATTATTGTTCATAATGAATAAACAATGAAGATTCCTCAAGAAGATGAGTAGTAAAATAAGAATGTTCACTGTTTCTTCTATTATTTGACATAATTCAAGAAATCTGACATAGTTTAAGACATTCTAATGAATATAAAGTTGCTATTGTTCTTGTTTTTGAAGAGGATCAATGTCTTGACTTGTGGGTGAATCAGATTTAAGAGGAACAGAGTTGCACAGTAATTTGCAGCCCTTTCTCTTCCCGAGTCATCTCACAGTCCAGCTGTAAAACAAAAATCAAGATGACTTGTGATGGTCCAGGATGCAGTAGATGACCTTAGCATAATTTTGGATCCAGATTGTCCTGATTTCAAATGCAACACTGCATTACTCCACACTTCCTGACAGGACAGGTGATTTTTATCTGTTACCCTGGGGCTAGGAAGTAGCTTAATCTATAATTCTACCATTAGGCTCCTGACCTCATCTCCAGGGTGTGGGGCAGGTTCACCTGTTAAACAATGCTAGTTTGCTCTGGAAATATGCATGAATGAAGCTCTTCACTCCATGTAACTTATCCTGCTTAATTTATGGGCACAGTCAGACAGACAGCTTCTACAAGCTATTAGACTCATAATGGAGAGTAAGAAAGCTAATGCCTTGCTAATGCTTTCAGATTACAGTTAACCACCTCCTTCAACTTTTTGGGTAATGTCTAATTAGACTCATGGGTTCAGAGATTTAGTGCTGGAAGGGATTTTTGAAGCTACTGAATCCAACTCTTTCATTTTACAGATGAGAAAACTGAGACACAGAGGAGGAAAGTCATGTAGCTGGTAAGTGACTGAGGTTAAATTTGGAACTTGGGTCTTCCTGACATCAAATGCAAGACTTGATTTGCCCTGCTTACTGCCTCAAAAGCAGTTGAAGGGCAATTGCAGAGAGCGGTTGACTGTGAATGTCATTTTGCAAGAGGTCCAGGGATTTGGGTCAAATTTAGACAAATGAAACAGCCACGATCTTTCATCCTTATTCGAGGGCCCAAATTTTCTGATGCTTTAGCTTTAGGTGGGGTTTATTTATAGAGACCTTCAATATATGCAGTATATAGGTATAGACATTGCCATTCAGGGAAGTGCAGAGACAAAGAAATGAATCTCTGAACAGGAAGGATATCATTGAATATCAATTCTACATGATACTTTCTTTACTTTTTTTTTTTTAATTAACCTCAGTATTCTAGTATTCCCAACTGAAACTGGGAGATTCTCTTTTCTTTTACTTTCTTTTTTTCTGTATCCATTTCTCTGTCTCTTTCTGTCTCTATCTCTGTTTTTGTCTTTTTGTCTCTGTATAATTCTATTTTTTCTATCAACCAATTTCTTCTCTCTATGTCTATTATTATATTTCCATCATTGTATTTATTTATCAATCACATTTTTCCTCTCTATATCCATCTACCTCCATAACTATCTGTTTATCATTCTATTTATCCGTTTTAATTCAACGTATCAATCACTTCTCAGTCTATCAGTCTGCCCATCTACTTATTTCATTTGTCTATCAACCATCTCTTTCTATCTCTCTGTCTTTGTCTTTCTCTGTCTCTTGCCCTCACTCTCTGATGAGATGATTTGCTCTTCTTAGTTCCAGAAATTGAACATAGGATTAATGCTTGGAAATCCCCACAAGAAAGGCAAAATTATGCAAGAAAACCCTTTCTTGGGAAGTAGAGTTATCCCCAAGTGATCTCCCATCCTCAGGTGGACATAAGTTATCTCTGGCTGGGTGCTTTTTAAGCAAAGGTTGTTTAATTCATTTGTCAGGAAACTGCAGAAAGGATTCTTACTTGATATGAGTTGAAATAAATGGTTTCTGAGGTCACCACCTCTAGCATCTCCTGTGATTTAGACAAGCTCACATCACTGGTCAGGAGCTGTGGACCAAGAACCTGAAAATCCAATGCTCTTTCCACTTCACTTGGATAAGAGAGCAACAATATTTCTCTGAATCTTCTCCCCGACTTACAGATAGAAGACATAATAACAATGATGATGTAGATAATTAAGAATCCCATTAATGTTGCTGATTGGAGAAGGAAACAGTACAAACTATGGCACTCATGACTGCAGGTTATAACTAGTAAGCACCTGCTGAATACCTATCCATGAGTAGTTTTGGGTTGGAATGATACATTAGAAGTTTGCTATCTTTTGTGTCATGAATGGAAAAAGACACATCCCTACACCACAAATACAGACTTCGCTACATCCTGGACACCTCCATCAATCAACGACAGCAGCCAGCCCAGCATTATAGGTTGAACTATTTCTTGATTGATCCAGAAAGTCTTAACAATGTTTTCCATAGATGTCACCATACTAAATACTCATAATCTCTAAGCTATATGGAACGAAAACTTTTCTGAATACAGAGACCCGACTGAGGAGATCAAAATCCCATGGGAAGAGGATGAACTGTGTCATCCTCCTTGCCCTGCCTGCCACAGAACCTGTGCCAAGGATGCTTTTGATGAGTTTGAGAAGGATAAGTTACAATTCTAATACTTTTATTAAACTATAAAAAATCATTATTACAGCCACCTGTGCCATCATCCATAGAAAATTAAATATAAAGGAATAGTATTAGGGTAATGGCATCCCAGAATTATTTCTTTGAACTCTATAAAAAATAAGATGATTAATCACTCAAGCATTGATTGATTAAATGCTTCCTATGTGGCAGACACTGTGCCAAGGCTGGGGATAAAAATACGAGAATAAACCCACCCCTATTTGTAGGGAACTTACAAAGCTGCAATGTTTCAAGGACCTTTGATTGTATTCCTTATGGATTTTTCTCACAATCTTGATGCAAATGGCAACCTTCGGTAGAAATGTCCTGCCCCAGAGGGCCTTGCTTCTAGTAGGGACACGGACAGAGCAAAGCTGGGAGGCAGGGGGACTGCAATGTCCCTAAGCAAGGGGCAGTCGTTTATTGAGCTGAGAGGGGCCAGGTCTAGAGTTAGAAGGGAACTTGGGTCACTTCCCAAGCTTAATCTCTTCTCCGTTTAGAAACATGAGGGATCTCAAGCTCAAAGAGGAATCATAAATTTGGAGATTGAGAGTTGGGAAACTGGACCAACCCCATCCTCTCAGCCTGCACTCTAAATAAACTTTTTTCAGTTGGTAGACACAGAAACCAAGGCCCAAGCAGACAAAATAAGTTGCAAAGATCACACAGCCAATAAGTGAATGAGCTGGACCAACAATAATTATAATACCACCTGATTACAAAACCAACGTTTACAAAGCTTTTTTTTTTTTTCTCTCATGATAAACCTGTGAGGTCAGTACGAGAAAGGAAAGGGGAAGCATTTATTCAACACCTACTATGTGCCAGACACTGTGCTAAGCACTGTTTGCAAGTATTATGTTATTGATCCCCACAACAACCATAAGAGGTAGATGCTAGCATTGTTTCCATGATGAAACTGAGGCAGACAAAAGTTATGTCTCTTGCCCATGATTACCCAACTACAAAGCGGCTGGATTTGAACACATTTTTATAGATGAGCACCCTGAAAACTAAAGAGGGGAAAATACTTGCCCAAGAATAATCAGCGCCAGGGTTGAGGTTTAACCCCCAATTCTCTGTTTTCCAATTTTGTAACTGTTTTACTATCTATCGTGACCTGTGCATGCAGCTGGTTGCAAGCTGATCTCCATGATCCTTAACCACCATTTCATAGAATCACAAAATTTCCAAGTTGGAACTAACCATCAAGAGCAACCGAGGATGTGTGGGAGACAGCCAGTATTGACTTGACAGCTGATTGTTAAACTTTCAGAAATATTAATATTCACAATAGGCAAACACCGCAAATTAAGGTTTGATTTATTGTTTCATTAATTATCTAGACTTAAGACAGCAATGGAAAAAATGTTAATAGGGCAAATTAAAGTTAAAACATGTGTCATGCACATATTTTCTTCCCTCTGGAAATGCTGTTTTTAAACATTTTCTGGCATATACCTGAGTAATTTCCATATTTGAAAAAATGTTCCCTTAGGATAACATTTCTGACAAATGGTTGTCTAGCATTCACTTGAAGCTCTCCAGTAAAGAAGGAACTTAGGACCCCCAAAACTTCTATTCCCTTTTGACTTAACTATAATGGTTATGATGCTTTATCTTGTATCAAGCCTAAATTTCCTTTTTGCTTCTCCATTGCTTTTGGGGATTTCTTTTAGGACCAAGGAGAATGAGTGCCCCTTCATCTTCCATGTCACAGCCCTTCCAATTTTTATACCCAACTACCATGTGCCCTGTAAAGATTCCTGGTTCCTTTAACCAATCTTCATGTGACTATGAACTCAAGAACCTCTACCATCTTGTTTGTCTGCTAGCCAGAGGACACTGTCCAGCTTATTAATGTCTTTCCAAAAAGATGGCACCCAGAACCAAACACAATCATCCCAATGAGATCTGAGCAGGAACCATCATCTCAGAAAAGATGATACTACTCTTCTCAAGCTGTTCTGAGATTGCATGAATTTCCTTTGCTGCCTCAACTCTGCTTAAGGTCCACTAACATCCCTAACTACCTTCTCTCTCTTGTGTGAGAGAAATCGATTTTTTGAGCCCAAGTATAAAACTTTATATTTATCTCTATTAAATGTCATCTCATTATATTAAGCCTGACTTTCTAGCCTAAAGTCTTTTGTAATCCTAATTTTTTCATCCCTATGTGTTTGCTATTCCTCAATTTGATAAACACGTCATCTAATTGTTTTCTCCTTAATGACACTATTAAATAGCTCTGGGTCAAGCATAGGTTTCTAGGATACTCTATTAGAGATATCTTTTCAAGTCATTGAAGACTGTCTGTGATCCATTTGCTCTTCTAGCTTTTGTGGTGGAAAGCCCAGGGAATTAGGAGTCTGGAGAACTAGGTTCTCATCCCAAATCTGCTAGGATCTTACCATGTGACCTCGGGGTAGTTCTTTTCCCTCCAAGTACGCCCTTTCCTAGCTCTTAGCCCAATTCGCCCAACTAATCCCTGAGCCAGGGAAGTTGTCTCTCTAGGCAGTGATGGTTCCCAGTTCCATCCTGATCTTTTCTGCTCTTCTGCCTTCTGCTGTGGGTTTCTGGCTTTTATGGGCCACTTAGGCAGCAGCAGTCTCATTAGACAACCCTCTTGCCTTCAAGCCAGAGATCTGTTTCCCATTCTTCACTTGAATTTTAACTAGTTCTTGGAAGGAAAGTGAGGCTCTCAGTACATGGGAAGATTCTTTGTCCTTGGTATTATTAAGATTTTCCTTCAAGTTTTCTTAAAGGTAAGAGTTTTTCCCTCCTTTCCCTTTTCCCCTACTTGCCCTTCTGGTTGGGGAGTTTGGCTGCTAATTAAATATGAGACAATTTAAGGAAAGTATTTTATTTTTATTTTTTTAAATTTTTCCTTCACCTATCAATTTTTATTCTTTTTTTTTTTTAATAACTTTTTATTGACAGAACCCATGCCAAGGTAATTTTTTACAACCTTATCCCTTGCACTCACTTCTGTTCCAATTGGAAAGTATTTTATACTTTAGATTTTTCAAGGCTGACTTTTAAAATGATCAAAATGAATTTCATTTATTTATTTTTACTAATCTCTGTATAATTTCAGTTTTAGTATATGTGTTGTTGAAGCAAGCATGAGAAAAGTTATTTTGAAAACAACAATAATGATATTAATGATATGATGATGGATCCATAGTCTTGCACCCAAAGCTGGAGTAAAGAAAAGAGGTCTGTGGATAATTCATTATGAGTAAGGAAAATGGTGCTGGAATTATGAACTGTAAGCCAGTTTGAGAAAAGAACAGTGGTAGAGTGGAGAGAATGATGAATTTGGGGTCAGAGGATCTGGGTTCAAATTCTGCCTTGACCCTCTCAGAGATGTAGTATAGTATAGTATAGTGAGAAGAGCCTTGAAATGAGAGGACTCATGTTCGAGTTTTGATTGAAGCAGGGAGGTGACATCATAGTGACAGACTTGGAGTCAAGAAGAATCATCTTGCTGAGTTCAAATCCAGCTTCAGCCATTTACCAGCCACATCACCTTGAGCAAGTAACTTCACTCTCTTTGCCTCAGTTTCCTCATCTGTAAAACGAACCGAAGAAAGAAATAGCAAACTACTCCAGGGTCTTTGTCAAGAAAACCCCAAATTGGGTTATGAAGAGTTGGCTATGACTGAGAAATGATTAAACACAGTAAGTAAAATGTGGATCTCAACCTATAAAATGGGAGTATTAGAATCAATGGCTTCTGAGGATGTTTCCAGCCCAACGTCTTTGATCCTACAGTTCTTCCTTTTCCATTTACTAAATGAGTGACTTTGAGGAAGTTCCCAACACTCTTTAAATCTCATTTTTCCTCTTCTGTAAAATGGAAGGGGGGGGGGGGATTTGAACAAGATCTTCAAGGTTCCTGTTAGGTTCGACTCTATGATACTAAACATTTTCTCTATTTCCAAGTAGATTGAGTTTGGAAGCGGAATAGTTAAGGGTTCCTGGGTGGGTGAGGGTGCATGAGTTTGTGTGCATGCGTGTGCGTGTGCATTGTGTGTACAGGGCACAGGGACCCAAGTGGATGCTCTGCGGCTTCTGCCAGCCCTTCAGCAAAAAGAAGAATCTGTCTGTTTCCAGGAGAAGGTGGTCGTTGCTTATTGATTAAGGCAGTTAGCCTTTGGATACAGAAGACAGCTGTTGCATGAGTTGATGGCTGGGTATTCCAGGAGTTTAGCCTGAAAGGGATCCTTGGGGGCCTCCAATGTTCCTCACTGACTTGCTGTGGACTTTAGCTTTTTCAAGCAGCAACTCCCTTCCCGGAAGGGACACTTTGGAAGGTCACAGTGGAAGAAGCTTCAGGTATAACAGGGAAATCACTGCTCTACTTATACTGTCACTGGCACTTGGGCAGCCTGTCAAATCTGGCACCCTTGAACTCCATCCCTTTGTGGGCTTTTCTAAGCAAGGAGTGTAGGGCCTTTATATTTTATTATTATTATTTTTTAAGTTTATCAGCTTCTACCATCATTAAGTTAAACATGAAGAGGTAGAGCCAATCTTTATTTATTTTGAATCTTTAGGTTTTTAAAGGCAAAAACGTGGATAATGAACAGATGGAGTATGGGAAGACTTGTTTTTAAATCCTGTCTCAAACCCTGACTAGTGTAAGTCTGGGTGGGGCATTTCAGCTCTTTAAGTGTGTTTCCTCATTTATTAAAGGAAGGGATTGAATATCATGACATCTAAGGTCTTCTCCACCTCTAAATCCTGTGGCTTTGACTTATCCCGTCTCAAATGCAAATGTTCTTACTTCTCCTTGAATTTGGTTGATAAATTTGTTTCTGAGTGGGCTTGAGGAGGATTCACCTATCTAGATTTCTAGTCAAAAGAGAATCATAATTCAATTTAATTAAAAAAAGTTTATAAGCAAATGATTTCTATGTTCTCCTTCAGTGTAATGTCATCAATCTAAGGGCGTGATGAAGTTTTACATGCATAAATAAGATGGTCTATCCTTGTATGAGAGGGATCTTGACCTTTTTTGTGTCGGGGCCTCCTTTAGCTATCTGGAGAAGCCTGTGAACTCTTCCCAAAATATGCATTCATAGTGAATGGCTGTGAAAAATTTCAGTTAGCGATGGGGGAAAAAAATCCCACCCAAGTTTGCAGCCCCCTTGAAATCCCTCTGTGGACTCTGTATTCTAAAGTCAGCTCAAACCAGCTGGAGATAGCAGATAATTATATTTTCACTGTGAGCATTTATATCTCAGAAATCAGTAAATGCCATAAATAAAGCCTTGATTTATTGTTTTGATGATTGTCTAGATTTAAGAAATATTAATAATGCAGGTTAAACATGAATGTGTTGTAAACATATACTTTTCCTCCTCTGGAGAGTCAATTGTTAAATGTTTGCTATCATTGCTCTTGAAGGTCTTAGTGGACCCTAGGTTAACAACTTCTGTTCTATGATCACTTAAATAAGTATGAACCCTTTTGATTGGGTCAAGAAGGGAAACAACTGATTGGCTAGACAAACAAACCCATTATGGCTGGGGAGTCTTTAAATAATGGAAGAATTTTAGCAGTAAGCTGAGGGGTAGGAGCAGACAATGCATCCAGAGTACACTCAGGAGGCCCCGAATCCTTAAAGATTTAGGATTAAGGTAAGAATTTTAAAGATTTAGATCCTTACCTAAGTAAGGAATCAGCTTCAAGTGGCCATGGATCCCAGCACCAGATAATGACTCAGAAAGGAGTTACCCCTTTTCTACCTGTGTTACTTGCACAAATATCTCACAAGCATTGTATTTTAGCTTTGAGCCCACTTTCCCGTGGATATGTGTACTGTATATAAATTGTTTTACTGTTCCACTTTAGCAAATATATGTTTCTTTTCTTTTCTTTTTTTTTTTTTTTAATAACTTTTTATTGACAGAACCCATGCCAGGGTAATTTTTTACAGCATTATCCCTTGCACTCACTTCTGTTCCGATTTTTCCCCTCCCTCCCTCCACCCCCTCTCCCAGATGGCAAGCAGTCCTTTACATGTTAAATAGGTTACAGTATATCCTAGATACAATATATGTGTGCAGGACTGAACAGTTCTCTTGTTGCACAGGGAGAATTGGATTCAGACGGTAGAAATAACCCCGGGAAGAAAAACAAAAATGCAAGCAGTTTATATTCCAAATATATGTTTCTAAAAGCCAGTTGAAGTCTGGTTGACCGTGTTAACTGGAAGCATACTGGTGGGGGCTCATATGAATGATAATACTAGAAACTCAGTCCCTCATTATTTTCCCTGGAATACCAAAAAAAGTAGCAGCAGGGGTACCTTCTGGGAACTTGGTAGACCCATGCAAACATGACCTGGAGAAGTAGCCCAGGGGATATTACATATTTATTAAGCTACAAATATATACAGAAAATCTGTGCTAGTGCTGGGGATCCAAATTCAATAAAAGATCCAGCTCCTAAAAAGAAAAGAAAAGAAACAGCTCCTGACCTTTAGGAGTCTATGTTTTACTGGGAAATGGACATATATACACATAAATGGACGTACACTCTAATTTGAGGAAGGGAAGAGCAATAGTAAGTAGTGGTGGTGATGGAAGAAAGAGGGCACGGGAAAGGCTTTTTAGAGAAAAGGATACCTGAACTGAGTTTTGAAGATGAGGACCTTTTGAGAAGAGTTTCATCAACACTACTGAAAAGGCAGAAAAACTAATTATTGTGCTTAACTTTGTATAATTTACAATTCCTTGTCTGTGTTAATATTGTACAACTCATAAAATGTATGCTTCCTGAGGGCAGGAACTGTTTATTCTGTCTTTTTTCCCCATATTTTTAAGTGCAATTCCCGGCACATAGTATATATTTAATAAGAATATATTGATTTGACTTGATTGAACACAGTACAGTCATTGGATTAAGAAGATTCATGGAGTGATGGAAGCTAGAGACATTGTGATGTTAGAGAAGGCATATGTATGTGTGTATGTATGTATGCATGTATGTACATATGCATTGTGTGTGTGAATCTGGGTGTTTGAAGTATATGCAGGTGAAGGGGAAGCTTCTGGTCCTGACAAATCAATCAATTAATCAATCAATAAGCATTATTAAACATTTACTCTGTGCCAGGTGCTAGGATGCAAAGAAAGATGGGAATAGTCCCTGCCTCTATGAACTTACATTCTGTTGGGAAGGACAACAACATGTGTATACAAGTATGTATGGAAGAAATAAAAATTAAATCAATACAAAGTTAATCAAGAAAAGGTAGTGAGGGAAAGAGGAGCAGTGGGGGAGGGGAAGTGGCTTTGAATGGAGAAAAAGAATCTATAAACTTGATTGAGTGAGGAAACTAAACCTTTAGATACTTTTATTTTTAAACAAACTTCTTTATTAGTTCATTTTTAATTTTTTTTGGTTAGGCAATTGGAATTAAATGATTTGCCCAGGGTCACACAGCTAGTAACTGTTAAGTGTCTGAAGCCACCTTTAAACTCAGATCAAGGCCAGTATTCTATCCACTCTGCCATCTAGCTGCCCTTCCTTAGATAATTTGAGTCTCGAAAAGCATTGAATGTCAGTTTAACATTTCATATTTCTCCTCTGAGGACCTGTTTCCCTAACTTTAGAGAGACTCTTTCCCAGGTTGGCTGTTTGCAGGAAGATGATTATTTCTTTCCCTCATGTTATATTATATTATTATACTTAGGCATATAAAAATATACTGACATTTATATGGGACTTTTGGATTTGAAGAATGTTTTACCTACATTATTTCATTAGATTCTTGCAACAACCCTGTGATGGAGCTACTACAAATATTCTTAGACCCAGTTTATTGATGAGGAAACTGAGTCACTGAGCATTTGGGTGGCATGTGAAAAATAAATATAATCAACAAACAGAAACAGACAGACAGGTAGAGAGACAGACAGATAGATAAATATCAGAAACAATATCAGAACCCAAGAACTCTTCTGACTTTAGACTCAGAACTTTTCCTCTTCTATCCTATTGAGTCTGTGTGGCTAGGTAACATTCAAATGAAAATTGGAAAATCTAATCTGTCATCCAGATGTTTGGGCCATACCTTGCCAGACATCTGTAGGAAGATCCATAATTTTAATTTTTGAAATATCCCATATTATCTGCATGGCAGAGACCCCAGGTAGCACAGTGCCTACTGGGAAGAGGTTTCCCATCCACAGAATGGGGAAAGAAGAGGAGCAGGAGAGCCAGAAATGGATAGAAGGAGAGAGTTAAGTTGATATGCTTTTTGTACTTGATCTCGACTTGTACGGTTCTATTTTCTCCCTGCACTCTCCGTTTTGGTCTCGGCACTCACTCCCTAATGCTTTTCACCAGCCTTTCTAAGGGGTACTCATGGTTCCTCTTATCGAGGACTCTTGAGTTCCATATTCAGAGAGTTCATTCTTTTTTGGCAGTGATTGATACTCATTAGGGTGAAAAGAGCCCAGTGCATTAGGGCTGTTTCCATTTACTTTGCAGGAGAGAACAACTTAAGATTGAATTTAAAACCTAAATCTTGCCACTTAGTCATTAAAAATATCATGTCCCTTGTCCTTTTTAGTGTGTGTGGGGACTGAAATGGGAACAGGGCATTCGTCACCATTTATAGTTATATTTCAGTTCTGGACACTGAGTTTTTCAAAAAATAAAGTCATCAATCGCCAAGCATTCATTTGGCACCTACTATTTGCCAGGAAATGTGTTAGACAGTAGGGATACAAAGATAAACAGAAGTATTTCTAACCCCTTGCTCTCAAGGACATTCTAATGGAGAGGATAGCAGATAGCTACAGGTGTAGACATATACAAACACATAGAAAACAGTAGCTTTGGTTGGGGGTTGGGGAGCACTAGTAACTAGGAGAACTAAGCAAGTATTGAAATGAAGGGATCAAGAACCCATAAGAATCCATAATCTTGAGTAGTTTTAGAACACAGCTTTTGTCATGAGTCTCAGTTCTACAAAGCAACTGCAATCTCTTCTCTGTGATTTTCAGTTCCTCCGAGAATCCAAGCTAAAGCTGATTCTGTGCGACTCATTTCCACATCTTTCCATAACCCATTATCACATATATGTCCATTTAACATGTTTATAATTTGTGTTCTTCTGATATCAAATAGAAACTGGGAGAGCTTACAATATCCATTGTTTTCCTTTGTCCTCAGTGCTATTCTTTGTACTGTGGTCCTCCTCCCCCTACCAAAGGATCATTCTTTATAACAAATGCTTTTATTTTAATTAGGAAAAAGAAATTTAAACAAAACCAACCAATATATTGAAAAAAGCTGACATTATGCAGTGATCCATACTTTTTGTCTCCTACTTCCACAAAGAAGCAGGGGAAGATGTTTTCCCGTAGGTTTTTTTTGGGACTAAATTGCTCATTATTCTTTACAAATTCAGTTTTTTAATTATGTTATTGTTCTTCTTTCCATTTATATTGTTGTAGTGACCATGTGAGGTGGCTAGGTGGCACAGTCTCTCTGTTGGTCCTGGACTAAGGAGGACCTGAGTTCAAATCCAGACTTAAATCCTGTTTGCCTCAGGATTCTCATCTGTCAAATGA
The DNA here is from genome assembly GCF_016432865.1 of Antechinus flavipes. Taxonomy (NCBI): domain Eukaryota; kingdom Metazoa; phylum Chordata; class Mammalia; order Dasyuromorphia; family Dasyuridae; genus Antechinus; species Antechinus flavipes. The sequence continues at coordinate 663,445,884 of NC_067399.1, forward strand.
GTTTGGGAAGGAAATGGCAAACCATTCCAATATCTCTGTCAAGAAAGCCGCAAAGAGGATCATGAAGAGGACTTAACAACCACAACCCTAGTAGTCCCACCCTGAGCAAGTCACAACCCCAATTGCCTTGCAAAAAACAAACAACCAAACAAACAAACCAAAAAAACCCAAGTACAACAAAAGTTATCATGTACCTTTTTCTCCTGGGTTCATTATTTCATTTTATATCATTGCCTAAAAGTCCTTTTATGCTTCTTTACCTTTTTTACAGCATAGAAGTATTCTGCTTGCTTCAGGTACCACAATTTGTTTAGTTATTTCTCAATAAATGGACATCTACTTTGTTTATTGTTCTTTGCTACACATAAATATTTTGATGGATAGGGGTTTCTATTTTTTTGTCATTGACCTTCTTAAGTTATGGGTCTAGAAATGGGATTTCTGACTAAATAGTATGAGCATTTTAGTCATTTTCTTCTCAATTGCTTTCCAGAATAGTTGAACAAATTCACAGATCCACCAGCAGTGCCTTATTGTGTCCAAATTTCCACAGCTCTTCTAGCATTGACTATTTTCATCATCTGTCTTGTTTTATTTTGCCAAATTGCTAGACAGAAGTAAAACCATTTAATTGGTAATAGTTTGTAGTTCTTTGATTACTACTTGTTCACATCCTTTGGGCTCCTATCTGTTGGGAAATGACGTTTGGTCTTACGTATTATTAATTGTCAATATATCTTGGATAAGTTAACCCCCCAAAATACATGGCAATTCAAGAAGACAAGTAAAGGGCCCTCTTAAAAGATATCAACAGAGATATTTGATGCAAAGATACTTTTTTCCCAGTTGACTGCTTCCTTTTTTATTTTCATCATATCAATATTGCCAATACAAAATCTTTTTTCAATTTCATGTTATTGAAATTATGCAATTAGTCTTTTGCAATTGACTCTATTTTATTTCCCTTAGGATAGGAATTTAGCTCTGGCACATAGCTGTAAAAAGCTATAGTTATAAATCATAGCTATAATCTGTTTCTCTTCTGTTATTTTTATGGCATCATCTTTAATGTTTATGTTATATATCTATTTTGGATTTATTGTGTAAGATGTTGGTCTAAACCCAATTTCTGCCAGACTGTTTTCTGGATTCCCCAGTAACTCTTCTCATGTAAGGAGTTTTTTCCTAGGTAATTTATGTCCTGAGGTTTATCAAACACTCAACTATTGAATTTAATTACTTCTGATTTCTCTGTGGCTCACTTGTTCCATTGATCTACTACTTTACAGTTGCACCAATATCAAAAACTTGAATAAACTGTGTTTTGTAATATCGCTTATGTTCCGGAACTCTATTGCCCCTTTCATTTCTTTCTTTCTTTTTTTTTTTTAATTATTTTCTTTGACACATCATATCTTTTGTTCCTGCAAATGAATTTTGTTATTATTTTGCCACATTTTGTAAAGTATTCCTTTGATGGTTTGAAAGGTACAGCAGTAGATCTATACATTCATTTTGGTAGAATTGTCATTTTTATATGAACAAGATCCAGCCATGAGCACTGATTTTTCCTCCAGCTATTTAAATTGCTTTTTACTTCCTTCAGAAGGATTTGATCATTGTATCTATGTAGATTTTGCATATGCTTTAATATGTAGATTGATTTCCATGTATTTTATGCTTTTTAGATTTGGGGACTTTTATGTCATTTAATATGATGTCATTTAAAAAAAATACAATTTTCCCAAGTCACCAGTCTACCTGATTCTGATCAGTTTTCTTTCGTTTTGGCTGCTCAAGATATACTCCCCACAATCCATCTGTGTGAGCAATTATGTATGCACATCTGTCTGTCTGTCTGTCTGATCTTCTGAGGCTGAGTCTCTCATTCAGATGATATATATATTAAAACATATAAAGCTACAAGACTATCATAAAGGTGTAGATCAAATATCTAGAGGGGAGATTGAACTTTATTTTTCATTGAGATATTTGATGGCATTGATGTACAGACTCAGTGACATTTGCAAATCATTTAGTCTTTTTTTGCCTCAATTTCATTTATAAAATGGAGATAATAGTAGCATCTGCCTTCCAGGGTTGCTGTGGGGATAAAATGAGATGATATTTGTAAAGCACTTTGCAGATTTTAAACGAGTTCTATAAATGCTAGCTATTATTATGATGATTACTTTAAGGTCTGCAAAGAGCTTACCATAACCTTATAAATAAGGAAGTGTTATTACTACCTTTATTTCAGAGATGAGGAAACAGATTGAGTGATGTTAAATAATTTGCCCAGGTCATGCAATTCTTCTGATCTGAGGCAGGATTTGAATTCAGGTCTTGGCTTCTAGGCTGGCACTTTGTCCACTATATCAATCTGTCTCTTTCTTGAAGGTCCAAGATTCCTTGGTTGATGGGAGCACAGACCATAATATACTGCAACAAACATTTACCAAGCACTCCCCTTTGCAGAGAATTATATTAGGCACTGAGGGGATGTACAAAGTTTACACAAGATGGATTCCCTACCTTCATGTAGTTTATAGAAACTATATGAAAAGATAGAAAAGATAAAGCACTAACCTTCACCACAAAATGCATTAATTGGGAGCATAAGCAAATTCTAATGGAGGTTTCTGATAATTTAATCTACCTTTTCTCATTGGCAAATGGGGAAACTGAGGCCTGGAGAAGTCAGCCGTAGCTATTCAAATAATTATATTAAAAGAAATAAATGCACTTGGTTTCCCCAGGCACCCATGTTTATGACAGACATAAGTTATAATTTTGGTGAAAAATTATTGTGCGGAAGAAACGGCAGAAATACAGTATCTAGTTGACTGTGGTAAATCTGGTACATTTCCAAATGTAAACCTGCTGATCTACAGGGATAAATGTTTCTCCAAGTAGCTCTTCTTTTATTACTAAACTAGAAAGCCAAACAACATGCTTTCCTTGAAATGCAATCTAGCTTCCAGGAGGGACTGAGTCACGTATTGGTTCGCTGCTGCCTCCCCTTTTTTTCATGTCCAGGACCCCGTCTTTAAGCCTCTGGTTGGTTAATGTTTAATGGATGGTTGGGATCGTTGTTTGATGTTTACACTTTATAGGCTGACCAAATTTGTTGAGCAAATTGGAAGTCTGCAGCCCCTTGGCAAGCCAAGTGTGGAGCCCCGTTGCTCGGAAACCACCCCCCTGCTCAGGATCTCCCCTTCCTCGCAATCCATCCTCCCCAAATGAAGGATGCCAATTATATTTCACCTTCCCGGTCAAATTAACAGCTCCCTAGGGGACCCTCTGGGCAGATTGCTTCCTAGATTACAAATGTTCCACCTCTGTGCACCTTTGCTTCCGGGGAGAGTCCACTTCCAGGTGGAGGGATAATATTTCCAACAAGTAACTTATTAAACTGACTTGGCCAATAATCAGAAATCTAAGGGGGGAGGGAAGAGAAAAAGGAGGATACAGAATCCTAGACTCCCTGAAGTTCAAAGAGCTGGGTGGGATCCCTCTGAGACCATCTAGTCCAAACCCACTCATTTTACAAATGAAGAAACTAGGTATGGTGGATCATGGGTCGTGAACTAGAAAAATCTAACTTGAATCCCATCTCAGACAGGATCATAAATGGAAAGCCAGAAGGAGCTTTAGGGATTCTCTAATCCCACTTTCCTCAATTAGAGCTTAGAGTTTTGTCCCAGGCCACATAGAGGACAGAATCCAGCTTTGAAGTTAGGTCCTGTAGTCAAAATCCAGAGTGTGTCATGGGACTCTGTGAACCTGGACAAATCCATTCACGTCTGAGATTTCGTTTTTCCACTATAAAATGAGCATTATCTCCATCATTATTGCCATCATCACCACCATGTCTTTATCATCATTACTAGAATTTTTGGAGTGCTTTAAGATCTTCGAAGCTCTGTGCGGAGGAGATCTCATTTGGCATTTGTAGCATTTATCTCACAGGATTATACTAGGGATTAAATGAGATAATAAAGGCAAAACCCTTTGCACATCTATAGCTACTATATAAGTCAGTTATTAGCACTACTAAATGACTTGTCAAGGGTCAAGGGTGACAGACCTGGAAATATTGCTCAGGTTTTCTGAGCCAGATGTGATTGATCACAGATTTCAAAGGGACCCCAGAGACCAGCTGGCCAATCCTTTTCTTTTTCCAGAGGAGTAAACTTGGATTCGAGGGGATTTACATGACTTGTCCATGGTAGGCAATTAAGAAGTGGCAAGGGTAGGAGTTAGGTTCACTAAACCTTCTTGCCTTCTTGGCTTTTTCAGTATCCTTCTCAGGGACCAAACAATCCCCCAGAATCATAGAAATTAGTTCTGTTTCTGATACCTAATACAGTCTCTTCATTGTGCTTATTAGAGATATCCCATGTAAAATGGCTTCATGCAAACTATTTTCTCCATTGTTGAGCAAACCCCAAAGTAAACTCCATTTTTGTTCAAGGACTTTTATTTACCTAGTTTCCCATGATTGGAAAACTATTCCTCCATCCCATCCCCCTTCTGCTAGTGTTGAATTCCTACCTGTCTCATTCATTTTCATCCAGCTAGGATTTATGAAGTACCTGCTGGATGGAAAATACCAGGTGCTACAGATACAAAGACAAAATAAAAGGAGCAAAAAAAATCAATCCTTGGACCTTATATTTGGAGTTGGAGCTCCAATCCTTGGAGCTTATATTTATAAGGTGTAAAAGAATAAGTATTAACATGATAGGCTGCTAGGAGATACAGTGGATATTGGGTTTGGAATCAAAAAGATTCATTTTCATGAGTTCAAATCCAGACTCAAACACTCACTGACTGTGTGATCCAAGTCATTTAGTTCTAGTGGCTTCGATTTCCTCACCTGTCAAATGAATTGGAGAAGAATATGGAAAACCATTGCAGTATCTCTGCTAAGAAAACCCCCAAGGGGGTCATGGAAAGTCAGATATGACTGAAAAAACAACTGAACCACAATATAAGTGTGATAATCTGCATGGGTAAAGGAAGTAGTACCTCAGCTGAGCCTTGAAGAAAGCCAGGGATTCTCAGGAGTGGAGGTGAGAAGGGGCCGTGTTCTAGACAAGGAGTTCAGGCAGCGCATGGAAAGGCAATGCGGGAGAGGGAAGGTTCTATGTGGCTGATAGCCGATTGCCCAATTGGATCAGAACAGAAAGTTCACGAAGGGATGCAATGTGAAAAAAGAAAAGCCAAAGTTAGGAAGGCTGGCTGGAGACAGTGTGGCAAGAAGTTGTCCTCAGTCTTTCCTACTCTTGGTGCCTTCCTTCTGAGACTGTAAAATTGGGAGATAGAACAGCACGTAGGGAAGCGATGGTGTCCTGAATTAGCGGGGTAGGGGGATGATTCCAGAGCCTTAGAGGAGATGAATGGATGACATGGAAGCTGATTGGATGTGTGAGGTCAAGGTCAAGGATACTACTAATGATGCAAGCCTAGAAGGGATCTTTGAGATCTTCTCATTCAACTTCTTCCTTTTACAGATGAGAGACTTGCTACAGAACAGAGGGGAAAAGGCTTCTGCAAGCCTCCAAGATGAAGCTAGGATTGGATCTCAGCTTCAAGGTAATTCAAATACAATCCTCTTTCAATTCCATTAAGATATTTATAAAGCACTTAGCACAATACCCTACATGTTGAGGTATCTAATAAATGCTTGTTCCCTTCCTTCTTCCCCGATCGTTCTACGTTAGCCTCTTTGAAGAAAATTTCTTAGACATGTAAGACTTACACTTATTGTTTCTCCTCATTTTTAATGGCCTAGATCATTTCAAGATTAAAAAAAAAATTGTTCCTAATTTCCCTAAAAGAATGATTGATCCTGACTTTAGTTTTAGGATCAGAGATTATTGGAAATAAATTCGCACTTGGAAGAGATTATTCATTTATGGTCCAACTTCATCATTTTACAGATGAGGAAACTGAGGCACGGAGAGGTGAGGTGAGCTGTGGGTCACACAAGATATTAGCAGGAGAATCATAATTTGAACTCAAGTCCTGTAACCAAGTTCAGCCCTCTTTCTGATGTACTCTGCCTCTTAATTAAGCCTTTAATCCTCCAGGTAGCAACAGTGACCTCTTCTTTCAGCACCCAATTTCTTTCTCCATTCTGATTCTCCTAGAGAGAAGTTTTAACATCAAGAAAGCTACAACTAGGACAGGGTGACTGGGGCTTTGTTTAGAAAACGTCAGAAGCCCCTGCAGACCAGAAGAGAGAAAGAATAGAGTTTTTTAGCACTTACTTAGCAAGAGACATTCATTAAAATAGGAAGCTATTGTGTGGCTTCCTTCTTCCACTTGACCTCCTTATATTCTGAGGTCTCTGCCCCTGGGTTCTGCGCTGACAGTGATCTCAGGGCAGCTTTCGTGGTTCTTACTGAGCCTGGTTTGTGCTGCCCGGGTGTAAGAAGTGCTGGCTATGGCTCTGGCGCTGAGCGGAAAAAGCGGAGTATTCTATGTGGGGATCACAAGGACCATCTTCGGGCTCAGACACTGGGACTCTTGTTCTCTTGCTGTTTCTCCTGAGGAAGTTAGAGTCGGAGTGGACGGGGCCAGAGAGAGCGGCCGCTTCTTGGCACCCGAGGCCTGCGGGCTGACCAGTAACGGGCGCAAAACTCCACCTATTTTTAATCTACCATTGGAGCCCAACCTCAAGCAAGAACACAGTGTTAACGTTGGTTTTGTTCGGGCCTGTGACCTGTCACTCCGACACTAGTTAATAGCGGGATCCTCTAAACGTCAGCATTGGATGTCTGCCTTGTGTCCCATCGCTGGGGCTTGTATTTGTCTTCGACTGTAAAGACAAGGGTGAGGAGCAAAGGGGCCTGGGAGCCGCATCTCCACACGCTGCAGCCCCCCCTCCTCACACTGCAGCCCCCCTCCTCCCGGGAAGCACGGGGGACAGGTTTTAGCAATTAACATTCCTTTTGAGCTGCTCTAGTTATGGATGAAACTAAGAAGTATTTTCAAACCCTCTTGTGCTTAGACACACTTGTAGCTTCTTTTCTGTCTTTGGATGACTGTACTGGATTGAGGCAGTTGTCTATTGGTCCCTGTCTCCCACCCTCTACCTTCTCTTTGTGGGAGAAAGAAATACCTGCTTTCATTTTCTTTCTCTTTCTTTCTTCCTCCCTCCCTCCTTTTTCCTTCCCTTCCCTTTCCTTTCCCTTCCTTCCTCCTCCCTCCTTCTTTTCCTTTCTCCCTCCTTCCCTTCTTCCCTCCTTCTCTCCCTTTCTCCCTCTCTCTCTCCTTCCCCCCTCCCTTTCTTCCTCCCTCTCTCTCTCCTTCCTTCTCTCCCTCCTTCCTTCCTTCCCTTCTTCCTCCCTCCATCTTTCCTTCCTTCCCTCCTTTTTCCTTCCTTCCTTCCCTCTCTCCTTCCCCACCTCCCTCCTTCCTTCCTTCCTTCCCTCTCTTTCTTCCTTCCTCCCTTCCTCCCTCCCTCCCTTCTTTCTTTCTTTCTTTCCTTCTTTCCTCCCTCTCTTCCTTTCTTCTTTCCTTCCTTCCTTCCTTTTTTCCTTTTCTTCCTCCCTCCCTCCTTCCTTCCTTTACTTTTTCTTTTTTCCCTTCTTTCTCTTCCCTCCTCCTCCTCTTCATTATTTTCCTCCATTTTTTCCTCCCTACCCTCTTCTTCCCCCTTTCTCCCTTTTCCCACACTCTCCTTTTCTCCTGCTTTCCACCTTCCACTCCCCTTCCTCCCTCTTTCTTTCCTCACCTCTCCCTCCTTCCCTTCTTCCCTGAATCCTGACTTTCAGGCCAGCACCACTGCCAGCAGATTTCATTTTTCCCTGCAAGGGATACCAAGCTGAGGTTTTTGGCCCTGATATATGAGAAGCTTGTTATAATATTACAGTTTTTCTAAATTAAATATTAGGAAAAATTAAACCGGTGAGTGGGGCGTAATGCAATGGAAACTATTTCTGCCCCAAACACTGGGCCCATGCTACAAGCTGGAATCATGGAACGATGCTGTAAACATGCAGGGTATTAAAAAAAAAAAAAACCTACATTATTCAAGTTTTAAGGCTTATGGCTAAAAGTGGTTTAATGTTTCATGCCCAATAATAGATTACTCCTATCACATTTCTAACCTTTATTTCTCCTGGCTTTGAAGTCCAGCCATATAAAGGTTGTTTGGAGAACCACACTGAAAGTTAAAGCAAATATTACTTAGGGTGATTCATACCAGCAAGAATTCACAATGAAGGCAGAGGGTTGGTAGGGTGTGTGTGTGTGTGTGTGTGTGTGTGTGTGTGTGTGTGTGTGTGTGTGTGTGTGTGAATCAAAGGAAATGAAATGTTTGTAATATTTGGGGCTTGATAAATTTATTAAAACATTTTAGAGGCTGAACTCAAAGCCCAGCTGACATAAACAGACTGACTGGAAACAGATTATTTTATCCTCTGTAGGAGAGATAGAATTTAAGGGGTGGGGGGAATTCCCTAGATTTCAAAATTGCCACAGAAATACTTAATTAACTGAATACATTAACAGAAGGCAGTAACATTGTTTTTTAAAGGGGGAGGGGGGTAAACTGTCTTTTATCCTCCTTTTACAGATTAGCATTCCAGAATAACAGAATAGAAATAGTTTATTCTTTCTTTCTCTTTCTTTCTTTCTTTCTTTCTTTCTTTCTTTCTTTCTTTCTTTCTTTCTTTCTTTCTTTCTTTCTTTCTTTCTTTCTTTCTTTCTTTCTTTCTTTCTTTCTTTCTTTCTTCTTTCTTTCTTTCTCTTTCTTTCTTTCTTTCTTCTTCCTTCCTTCCTTCCTTCCTTCTTTCTTCTTTCCTTTCTTCCTTCCTTCCTTCCTTCCTTCCATCCACCTTTCAGAACCTGGCCTAGCAAAATATTTTGCAGACTTGCAAAAGAAATTATTAATTTGTTTCCAGTTGCTCTGACACTGGCAGGAATTCTGCATGAGGAATGTAAGCAAGCTATCTGTTTTCGAGATATAATTAATCTGGCAGTTAAAATTCTTTGGAAACATTTTGATGACTTATCTAGAAAAGTAGCTTTGCATTTTCTTTCTTTCCTTCTCTCCCTCTCCCTCCTCCCCCCACCTCTCTTTCAAAGAACACTTAGCCTTGTATGCTGGGGGAAAGATAAAAGATCTCTGAGGTGTTTGTACTAAGCGATAGTATTCATTTAGAGATCATAACTTAACCCCACCCTAGCAATTATGGGGGAAGCACACACACACACACACACACACACACACACACACACACACACACGACAAATCTGTCTATATAGCTTTTAAGACAGAAAGAAATCCAAAAAACACATTACTGGGGGTCTAATAGATGGTAAATTGTTTATGTGTCAGCTGAATCCTGCTTTGCATGCAGACAGACAGAGACAGAGACAAAGAGACAAACAGGAGGTACAGAGAGAGAAAGAGAGAGACAGAGAGAGAGACAGAGAGAGAGACAGAGAGAGAGAGAGACAGAGAAGAGAGAGAGAGAGAGAGAGAGAGAGAGAGAGAGAGAGACAGAGAGAGAGAGAGAGAGAGAGAGAGAGAGAGAGACAGAGAGACAGAGAAAGACCGACACAGAGAGAGAGAGACACAGAGAGACAGAGAGACAGAGAGAGAGAGAGAGAGAGAGAGAGAGAGAGACAGAGAAGAGAGAGAGAGAGAGAGAGAGAGAGACAGAGAGAGAGAGAAAGACCGACACACACAGAGAGAGAGAGACACAGAGAGACAGAGAGACAGAGAGAGAGAGAGAGACAGAGTGAGAGAGAGATACAGAGAGAGAGAGAGACAGAGAGACAGAGAGAGAGAGAGAGAGACAGAGAGACAGAGAGACAGAGAGACAGAGAGACAGAGAGAGAGAGAGAGACAGAGAGACAGAGAGACAGAGAGACAGAAAGAGAGCGAGAGAGAGACAGAGAGACAGAGAGAGAGACAGAGAGACAGAGAGACAGAGAGAGAGAGACAGAGAGACAGAGATACAGACAGACACAGAGAGACAAACAGGGGGAAGCAAAAGAGAGAGACAGACACAGAGACAGAATAGAAACAGACAGACAGAGACAGAAACAGAAAGAGACAGGGGAAGAGAGACTGATACACAGAAGGAAGACAGAGAGACAGAGAGAGAGAGAGAGAGGAAGGAGGGAGGGAGGGAGACAGAGAGACCCACAGACAGAGAGAGACAGAAAGAGATGGGAAGGAAGGAAGGGAAGGAGGGAGGAAGAGAAAGAGGGAGAGAGAGGGGGTGAAGAAAAGGGAGGGCGGGGGAAAGAGGAGGAAGGCGGAAGAGATGGAGGGAGGGAGGGAGAGCTCTAGTGATCAGACTCACATTTACATTAATAGGACTTAGACAAAGTAAAATAAAATCACATTCAGCTGATGTAAGGAGATTAGACAATGACAGCCCTGTGAGCTAGGGCTCACTAATTGCGGGCACGTCCCTGCTGGAAAAGCCCCTCTTCTCGGAGCGGGTCCTCGCGCCGGCCGGGGCCTGGGGGGGCCGGAGGCGACCCTGCCCTTAGGCGTCGGGGCCTTCGGGGCCCCGGGTGTGGGCATCTCGAAGCGGGCCCCTAACCGCCAGTTGCCCCGCCCCCCACCGTGGTCCGGCCGGTGATGGGGGGGGGACTTTCCAATCGCGAGCCCCGCCGCCGAAAACAAGGTTTTAGATTACATAGTAATTTAGGAATGCATGCAAACCGAGCGGGCCGAGAAGCGGAGCCCAGGATAAACTTCATGGCTCTTTAGAGCAAAGCCCGGCCACAGATGGCTTGCGATTTGTGGCGCCCGCCTTTCCCTTTTGGGGGGCTCGGGCTCGATATCTGGGAGCGTTCGCGGGGTGACGGTCGCGCTTCATGACCTTATTCTGAGGTCTTTGATGTCGCTCGTTCGGGCTGGGTCATTACAAGGGAGGCAGTGATAGATGATGATAACGGCGTCCATTTTATGACCAATCAGTTTTTGGCAGGGGCCATATTTCTTCAGTAGTGAAACTTTAATATTCCTCTGGCCTGGCCTAGCTCCTTTTTTTTCCCTCCCGAAGCTGGGCCTCTGCTAGCTACTTATTAAGTATTACAAAACAGTTATTACAGCAAAGTGAGCGCTGTGATTTAGCACCGACAAAACGAAGAATATTTGCCTCATTTCTCCAAGCGCCTTCGGGAGCTCCAAGAAGCTGGAAAAGGCCTTTCCCCCAGACTGGGCCCGAGATGGGGGACGAGCCGGCGAACCCCGAGACTCCGGGGGAAAAGCGGGCCCGGCTCCGGGGGCTGTCACGTGCCAGCTCTCTCCGGCCGCGGTCTGGGCCCGGCGGACCATGGGAGCTCCGGAATGACTTTCGTCCCGGGTCGGAGCTTTTGCTGTGGTGATTGGTCTTGAAATTGCCACAATAAACACCAGGTGTCTCCACTTAGCTGAGCTAAGGCTTCTGAGCAGAGGGCACGGGAGAAGGGAGAGGCGAAGCCATCTTGGCCTTTGGCCCCCGGGAAGCTTGACCAGCCTTGGTCTTTCCTGATGGATAAGCAAGAAAGGCCGTGGGTGACTGGGACACGTCGGGGCCAGAGGGGACTAAATAACCATGGCCGCCGGCTTTATCTCAGCGCCGCCACTCTTGGAAGCCCCAGGGATTGTCAAAGGGCGGCCACGGATGGCCAGAGAGGGGGAGGCCGTCTGTGGGAAGCCTCCTTGGGTCCGCTCCGGGGATGGGACAAATAGAAGCCGGCGTCCTTTGGATCTAGACCCGGCCGGAGGGCGCCGCTTTCAGAAATGAGGGGCGATGACTCCTTTGTGATGTATTTTGTTGTTGTTCAGTCCTTTTGTTGGTGTTGAATCATTTCATTCGTGAGCCCAATTTGGGATTTTCTTGGCAAAGATTCTGGAGTGGTTGGCCATTTTACAGATGAGGAACTGAGGCAAACGGGGTTAAGTGACTTGCCTAGGGTCACACAGCTCAGTTTCTAAGGTTAAATTTGAACTCAGAAAGACGAGTCTTGCTCATCTGAAGCCCAGCGATCCAGCACTATCGCACTACTTAGCTGCCCCTTCTCCATTTGAAAAATGAGAAAACCCGTGTGGAAGCCCAGAGAGGGAAAGTAGGAAGGTCACACAGCTAGCAAGGAGCCGAACTAGAATTCTAACTCAAGCCCTCCGACTGCAAATTCAGCCCCTTTTGCTCCTTCATCACTGTGCTCTTCCCTTTTGCTTCCGACTCTGTTGAAATGTGGTGGTAAAGGTACATTTTCTATGATGTTCTTAGTTAGGAATACCTCAAGATGGATTCTGAGGGTCTTGGTTGGCTGATGATATCCTAGACCCCAGAAGAACCCTCGGAATTCTATCTCCCAATGCCTTCATTTTGCAGATGGGGAAACTGAGTCCTTAAAAGGTTAAGTCAAAAGAGTGGTACAGTTTTGCCAAGGAGACTCTCTGGGAGTATATATTCTGAGATCACAGTTGGGAAATGAGGTGACAGGAGATAGGTGTTAATGAATTGTTTGAGGCACTGGAAGTTCAGTGACTTGTACAGGGTCACTCAAAAAGCAGAAGGGCTTGACTCCAAGTCCAGCAATCTCTCTGCTATGCCATGCTGCCCTTCTAACTGCAAATATTATGATACCCATTTCACAGCGAAGAAAACCGAGGGTCAGAGTTGCACAAGGGCACAGAAGTCATTAGTGTTAAGAATTTGGAACTGGCCCAATCTCTTCCCACTCCTAGCCGGTCCAGGCTCTTTCCTTACTACAGTATCACACCCAAACTGGGAACTCAGCCATTACCTCCTCATGCCTCCTTCCACCAGTCCCAAGTCTAGTTCTCCCAATTCTCTGGGTCTGGGTCAAAGAGAACCTGCCAGTTGTTTACCTTGTTCTGTATGGGATGGGAAGTTTACCAAGACCTCCTGACCTCCCCAGCATCTCTAGGGAATAGGACTGCAAGCTGGAGGATGGGCAGTTGTTCTCCGAGCTGCAGAAGCTTTCGTACCCCCCTCAAGTTTTCCTTTGTCATATGACTCTGGGAGAGATTTGTTTTCGCGTTGAAATTTTGCCCAGATTCTTGGGGTTTGTGTTTCAGTGTAAAGAAAGTCACAGAGCTCCATTCTGTTCCTTCTTACAAGTCCCCGAGGACCCATCAGTCCCCAAAGAAACTGCCTTACTGATAGGATACCAATCCACTGGAGCCTTCTTAAAGTTTTTGGACAGGGCTGGCAGCACTTTTAAAGCAGTGTTCCTTCAAATGGGCTGGAAAAATGGTCAGACTTCCAGTGAGGAAGTACAGGGAGAAAATTTCTTTCAACTTTTAAAATAATTCATTTTTTAATTAATAAAAAAATGTATTTTCCCCCTTCTACTTCTTCTGTCTTCATTGGAAAAGAGAAAAAGAGGGGGAGGGGGAAGAAAAGAAAAACCTAATCCTTATTAATATACAAAGTCAAGCAAAACAAATCTGACATTGTATGTCCCCCAAAGTGTGTTTCTTTCTGTACTATGGGTCCATCATCTTTCTAACAGGAAGTGGATAGTAAGCTTTATTTTGAGTCTACTACTGGTCATTGTATCAACTTAATTTTTATTTTTTTAATTAAAATTATTTATTGATTTGTTATTATTAAAATTAATTTTTTTACATTATCATAGTTTCCCCCAGTCTCTCTTCCTCTTGAAAAGAACAATTTTAGATAACAAATAACAATTTTTTTCAAGGCAATTGGGGTTAAGTGTTTTGCCCAGGATTACACAGCTATTAAATGTCTGAGGCTAGGTTTGAACTCAGGTTCTCCAGGTATGGTTCCCTATCCACCTAGCTGCCCCCTAGAAAAAGACAAAAAAGAGGGGAGGGAGCAGCATGACTGATCAATACATCAAAAAAGTTTGAAAATATGTGTAATACTTGTGGACCTCTCAACTCTGCAGAAGTACAATTTTTTGATATACTTTTTTTCAAATCATGCTTTTAAAAATAATTTTGCAACATTCCCTTTTAATTTTTTGTGTGTATATGAGTCGTTCTTTCCGCTTACATTGTTGTAGTCGTTGTGTATATTGTTTCCTTGGTTTTGCTGATTTCAATCTGCATCTGTTTATATAGATTTTCCCATGCTTGCTTGTATTCATTTCCTTGATGACAGAACAGCAATGCTCTAAGTTGTACTACAAGTTGTTTAATATTCCCTAATCTGTGGGCCTTTACTTTGTTTTCGGTGCTTTGCTGCTATAAAAAGTTTGTTATCAATGTTTTGGTGGAGATTGAGATTTTCTTCAATTCAATGGTTTCCTTGGAGTACAAGTTTACTAATGTGATCTCTGGGTAAAAGGATATGGACATTTTGGTCACTTTAAAAAACATAATTTTCTAATTGCTTTCTGAGATGTTGTATCAATTCATAGTTCCGCCAGAAAGGCACCTGGTATAGCTCTCTTCCCACAATTCCTCCACTAGTGATTATCTTGCATTGTTTGTCATCTTTAATAAATGGCAGGACGACGAAATGGCGGAAAACTCAGGATTGTTTTGGTTTTGATTTTGATTATTATTAGTGATTTGGAGAATTCTTTCATGTGGTTGTGAATATTTTGCAGCTCTTTTGAGGATTGTTTATTTGGCTATATCCTAGAATGATTTTTGGTATTTTATATTTATATTTATACACAGATCTACATTTGAATCTATATTTGTTAATGATTTATATATCTCGAGTGCCAAATTCTTATGAGAAATTTGATACAAAGAGTTTTCCAGAGCGTAACATTGACGGGCAGGCCATGTTGCTCAAATGCTGAACATATGCTTGCCTAAAAGACTATTTTATGGAGTACTAACATAACATAAGCACTTACATAGAGGTCAGAAGAAAAAAAAAAGAATACTGAAGATCTCTCTGAAGAACTTTGGTACTGATTGTGACAGGGGAGACACTGGAATAGTACATCCATCGTCAACGTGCCCTCAGTAAAGAAGGTTCTGTGCTCTATGAGCAAAGCAGAATTATAGTAGCTCAAAAGAAAGGTGAGATGCACAAATTTAGAGACATTTCCTTCCCAAATGTGCATATAGACAATTTGTATTTGACCTGAGGTAGCACCTTCTGAGCTTGTATGGGTTTGACCAGCTACATCTGGCACATCAACATCACGATGTCATTTTGGTGCTCTTTGATCACAAATGACAGCAACATGCTTGTGTATTCATTTTGTCTATGAAGAAGCCTTTTTGTTTTAAGCCATCGGTGATCATTTTTTTCTTCTGTAATTGCCTCGTTTCATAATAATTTGGTTAACAATAACTCTTCTACTCACAGCTGGAGAGGTATGTGATCCTTTGCTTCTCTTCTATATATTTTTAAAGCTTGATATTTCACATTTAGGTCATGTATTCATTTGGAATGTATTGTGAAATATGATTCAAGGTGTTGGTCTAAATTTAATTTCTGCTAGATTGCTTTCTAGCTTTTTCCAGTAGTTTAAAAAATCAAACAGGAAAGGAATTTTTCCCTCAGTAATTCATGCTTTCCACTTTATCAAATACTGAGTCATTGAGATCCATTGTTTCAGATTCTGCCTTGTCTGTTCTATACCATCAATCTCCCTCTATGGTTTTTTTTTTTAAACCAATACCAGACACTTTTGATGATTGTTACTTTATAATATAGTTTAGTGTCTGAAAATGATATATATACCCGCCCCCTTGTCCCTATTTTTAAAATTATTTCCCTTGATATTCTAGAGCTTTTGTTTTATTGTTTTATAAAGTATTTCTTTGATAATTTGATTGGTAGAGCATTAAAAGTGTAAATTAACTTTGCTTCTGTTGTCATTTTTATTGTATTGACACAGTCCAACAATAAGCAAATATTCCTCCAGCTATTTAAGTTCTCTATTTCTTTATAATTAATACATTCAATTTTTTTTTGTTTGTGTTTTGGTAGATTGATCCCCAGATACTTCAAGCTTTTTGTAGTTAGTTGGTATGGGTAGTTTCCTTTCCATTAAGACCTTTTAGATTTTATGATTACGTATAAACACAGCTCATTTTTGAGGGCTTTTTTGGGGTATCCTGCAGCTTTTCTGGAGCTATTAATTGTCTCAATGAATATTTTTGCTTTTTTTCTTAGGATTTTCCAAGTAAATTATTATGTTATCAGCATATCTTTATCTTCATCACAAGGCCATTGGAAATGGCCAGAATCATCTCATTGTTGAAAAGAGCCACTTTCATTAGAATTGATTAGGGATAATCTTGCAATTGCCATGTACAATGATCTCCTGGTTCTGCTCACTTTACTCAGCTTCAGTTCATATAAATCTCTTCAGACTTCTCTGAAATCATCCTGCTGATTGTTTCTTATAGAACAATAATGTTCCATAACATCCATATGCCATCACTTATTCAGCCATTCTCTAATGGATGAGCATCCACTCAGTTTCCAGTTTCTTGCCACTACAAAAAGGACAACCACAAACAGTTTTGCCTATGTGGGTCCCTTTCCCACCTTTATGATCTCTTTGGGATACAAGTCCAGTAGAAATACTCTGGATCAAAGGGTGTGCACAGTTTGACAGTCCTTTGGTCATAGTTCCAAATTGCTCTCCAGAATGGTTGAATCAGTTCACAAGTCCATCAACAATGTATTAGTGTCCCAGTTTTCCCACATCTGTTATGGGCAGAACTCTATACTTGAAACAAGGATTCTTACAAAGTGTTAACTCAGTGGAATTGATAAGACAATGGTTATCTAATATAGCATGGTGATTAATAGTGCTCTATTTCAGTATGATTGAATTAATCTTACAACAAATAATGGTTCCCTAGTGATATAATGATTGGCTTATACTCAATATACTGCATATAAACTGGGACAAACTCAGCCAGAGACAGACTCAGAAGGGGCAGGATCAGACTCGGACGAGGACTAGAACAGACTTGGAAGGACTTGGAGACAGACTCAGAAGGGAACTGGAACAGACTGGGTGAAGACAGTGGCTGGAGGCTGGAGCACAAGCTCTTGGACTGAGACAGACTTCAAGAAAGAGACCATCGTCGTTGTCCTTCTACCTCCCTCACAGAAACCAAGACACATTCTGGAGGACCTCAAGACAGCTAGCCTGGGCCCCAAGCAAGGAGACAAGACTTTGAAGGAGATAATGACTTTATCCCTGGCTATTCTCATGGTGATTACTCAGATGAAAGGAAGGCTGGTCCAGAGACATCAAGAAAACCAACCAGAACATTACACCAATCCCCTCCAACATTCATCTTTATCTTTTCCTGTCATCTTAGCCAATCTAAAAGGTATGTAGTAATACCTCAGAGTTGTCTTAATTTGCATTTCTCTGATCAATAGTAATCGAGAGCACCTTTTCATATGAATAGAAATGGTTTCAATTTTTTTTTCTCTGAAAACTGTCTTCATCTGAAAAATCAGCCCCTCATTTTTAATCAGTATATCTTTTTATTTTTAAAAATGAATTTCTTGTGAGCAGATTGTGAAGTTTTGTTTTCTTATCCAATCTCTTTTTCATTTTATTGGATGGTTTAAGCCATTTGCATTTAAGGTCATGAAAGTGAAATTGATATTTTCTTCCTTTTGCCTTTAATAATAGGTTTTCCCAAATTGGGATTCCCACCCTACTTCTTCTGTAAACATATCTCTTTATTTTTAGCTTAATCTATTTGAAGGCAATTGTATTCCCACTGGCATTTTTCTCCTCACCCTCAAGCCATCCCCCAATGTTTTTTAATCCCTTTTCTTAGTTTTGTGTGTTGTCTTTGCCTTTTAAATTGCAACCTCCATGAAAGCAGAGAATGCCTTATTATTGTTATTTTGGTACTTAGCGTAATGCATTGTACATAGTAGACACTTAGTACATATTTATTAACTGACTATGTCTGGAGTTTTGCTTCTTAGTTCCTTTGTATTTTTGTTTTTAATCTAGTTATTTAATTTTCTTCTTCTTCTTCTTCTTCTTAGTTAACCAGTCAAATAGAATCTCCTTTTCTTTTATTCCCATTCAATTTATTTTTTGTTAGCTTTTATATTTCACTTTCTATGCATTTTTCTAAAATGGAATCTTTTCCTTCATTCTCTTTATTCTTTATTTTTCATTTCTGCTTATTCTAGAATGTTATTCTCATATTCATAATGTTTACTTTTTTAGTCCTTTATTTTCTGAATTCTTTATGGAATTAAATTTTAAAAATATATCCATATTGGGTTCTCTCTTCTAAAGAGCTTCTGTTATTGCTTGGTAAATCTTGTGATTTGGCCCGCTTTTAATTCAGTGCTTCATTCACTCTTAGAAATACTATGTCTTCCAGGTAATAGCGAGGATATTTTCCCATGGTAAAAATTTTCCTGTGTCCCTGAATGTGTAGTTCTATTATTGACCTTTACCCTCCATATGGTCATTATTTTTCCTAGTTTAGTGACTTACTCAGACTTACAGTCTTCTTGTCACATTTAATTCAAGAAGCTTTTCCCAAGGGAGCATGACATTTGAAAATTAAATGGAGAAGTAAGGGCTGTCAATGATCACGGGGTCACAGATTAGAATTTAAAAGGGACCTTAGAGGTAATTTCATCCAAACATCTTATTTTACAGGTCAAGAAACTGAAGCCTAGAGAGCTTGCCTTGGGTTATACTGATGACAAGTAGTGGAACTGGGAGGTGAGCCCAGACCCACTAAATCCAATGCCAGCCTCATTCTCTTGGGTCACACTGCAATTATGGTCTAAAGGAAGTAACAGAAAGTGGTTATCATCTACCTCTTAGAGTTGCTCTTAGGCTCAAGTAAGGTCATTTATAAAAAGTACTTTATATATCTCAGAATACTATAGAACTGTTAGTTATCACCAACACCATCAATCAACTAACCTATGAATCAAAGAGTATCATTTCAGGTACTCATCATCTTTCAATT
This sequence comes from Antechinus flavipes, assembly GCF_016432865.1. Classification (NCBI taxonomy): domain Eukaryota; kingdom Metazoa; phylum Chordata; class Mammalia; order Dasyuromorphia; family Dasyuridae; genus Antechinus; species Antechinus flavipes. The sequence continues at coordinate 663,464,797 of NC_067399.1, forward strand.
CTATTTTGAAATCTGTACAAAGAATGGAAACTGATAACTTGATGATGATATAGATTAACATGGAATCAAAATTGTTAATTTTTTTGTGTGTATGTTAAATTTCAAAATTATTGTATTTTTCCAATTATACATAAAGATAGTTTTCAATATTCATTTTTGTAAAAATTTTAGTTCCAAAATTTTTTTTCTCCCTCTCTCATCTCCCCCCTGAAGACAATAAGCAATTTGATATAGGTTATGCATGTACAATCATTTTAAACATATTTCCATATTAGTCATGTTGTGAAAGAAAAAAGGGGCAAGTAGGGTGGTTCATTCTGGATTCAGTCACATAGTTGTTTCTATGGATGCAGATGGCATTTTCTATTCCAAATCTATTGGAAAATAATTATTTCTTAAGTGTCTATTACATACCAGGTCCTAGGCTAGATGCAAGAAATATGGCAAAAGTGATGGAGTCCCTGCCCTCAAGGAGCATACGTTCTATTCATGGAAGAGTAAGCTGTGTTATGAGGCATTTGTGGATAAAATAGATCAAACTCTGCAAAGGGACAAGGACTTTCATTAATTCCTAAGACAAGTACAAGGAGGGAACTGAGGTAAGGACACGCCAGGATCTGATACTGACCTAAAGCCAGAGAGTGACCAAAAGGCACAGGAGGCTAGAGCTAGAGTGGTCACAGCACATTGTCTTTGGAAAGTCCCAGGTTGTCATCTAATGTGGATCTCCTTTTGGCTTTTAAAGGAGCTCACCTGGACCAGGCTCTGAAACAAGACTTTAACTAGAATTTCTAAGCGAAGTCCAAGTGGGACAAGTAGAAATTCACAAAGCCTTGTGATCATCATATTTAACTGGAGTGCAATAGAAACACAGTCTTTGCAACAATTCTGACTCTAGGAAGTTGGCTGTGCTCATTTCTGTCAGTTTCCAAGGGCTTCCAACTCATTCTTTTAAACAATCCAGGGACCCTCACAGAGCTAACTAGTGGTTTTGATGCTGGGGGCAATCGGCTTGGAGAAGCACAAAGAACAACTTTTTAAGTCATGGTGAGAAAATAATATGCGAAATAATCAAGATAAATTTCTTAGTAATAAGAGTAGGTGAGGGAAAAGTTACTATGATGCCCACTAATTTCTTCTTTCAATGATCATTTTCACCAATTAGGTGCTGAGCTCAGTTGTGAATTTTTGCATCTTCTAAATTTCAATGCCTTGGAACAAAGCCCAGATGCTCAGCCCTAGTTAAGCTTTTGGAATATGTCCCTGATTGTAAGGATTTCTCCTTTACTACATTTTACAATTTATTGATTTGTGTGTGTGTGTGGCACTCAGGGTTAAGTGACTTGCCCAGGGTCATAAAGCTAGTAAATGTCAAGTGTCTGAGGCAAGATCTAAATTCAGATCCTCCTGACTCCAGAGTCAGTGCTCTATCCATTGCATCACAACATCTCATTGATCATTAATTCTTCACCTTGTAGCGACTAATGCCTCATTATATTATCCCTTCTTCTAAAGCTCCCACCATACTCAATGGATTGATTCTAGTAGATTCTTAAGTCTTTCTTAAGCTATAGTCCAGAACAAAAGAATGAGATTTCTTGAGTTTTTTTTAAACAAAAAAGGAATAATATTGCAGAGAGAAGGGCAAGAGTTATGGTTGAAGAAGATCTTAGTTTGTGTTCCAGCTTTAACAGTTATTAACTTTATGGGCACAGAAAGGTGCCTTGTTAATTTCTTTAGAGCTAGAATGGCATTTTGAAGTCATCCTGTCCAGATTCTTAATTTTACTTGTGAGGAAACAGATCTAGAGGGATTGAGTGACTTATTGAAGGTCATATACATAGTAAGGAACAAAAGCTGGATATGAATCCAGATCCAAAGTTACTGATTTTCCCATGGTACTGTATCACACACCTCATTGAACTTTAGTTTCTTAAGCTATAAATAGGGATCATGATACTTGTATACTCATCTCCCACAATCCTTATATTAAGAGATATCTTGATGTTTTGGATGGAAGTGATCTGACTTCAGCACCTATGTTTGAATCCTATCTTTGCCAATTACTACCTAGCTTAGACTCTATCTCTACTTCCTCATCTGCAAAATGGGGATAATAACACCTGTACTGTTTAACTCACTGGGTTGTTGTGAAACTCAAGGGAGATGATGTATATAAATAATAAAATGTCAACTATTTATGTTGAAGAGCTTTATAAACTTTAAAGCACTTTGCAAATCTCACAGTGCTATATAAATGTCAGTTATCATCATCACCATCAATCAGCAAACCTAATTAATTTGCACAAATTAAGATGCCATAGTAAGATGAGCAATTTAAAATTATCAGTACCTTTTTTAACATCATCTTCCTTTCCAAGCATACTCCTTCCCTTCTCCTACCTCGATGGCTATCCCTTGTAGCAAACAACTAAAAATAAAGAGAGAGAAATGTTCCACAATTAGCGCCTCAAGATATTATTTTTAAGTAGCAAGGATAGGATTGCAAGTCATGGAATATCAATAGTTTTCCAAGCTTAGATTGAGTGGTGGCTAAGCATTATAGGTAATTTAATCTTTAATTAAAGTTGCTCAGTTATCGATTGGCCCCTGGGAACTTCTCTAGCCCATAACTTCTAGCTCCCTCATGTTCTCCCCAAAGAGAGATAGTTTTCTGCCATTAAGCCTTTCCTCCCTCCAAATCAATGTGGAATCTGTCATTTAGGCGTTGTGCACTCCATCTTTTGACTGGGTATGTTCAATGGCTGTCACTTGTACCTGGAATTCTCCAGTTTCCTTCAGATCCCAGCTAAACTCTTACCTTTCTATCAGAAGCCTTTCTGATCTCTCTTAATACTAGTGTCATACTCTGTGGATTATCTTCAGTTTGTTGTGTTCATGTCTTGTTTGTATGTAGTAGTTTGCATGTTAGCCCAGTGCCTGGAACATAGTAGGTGCTTGTGTGCTAAATAGTTATTGACCAGCACTTCCTTTGTTAAACTATATTCTCCTGCAGAACAGTATTATAGTGCTTAGTACAATGACTAGCACAAATTAGTCTGTCCGTGAGAAGGTAAAGCCCCTGAATGGGGATGGGATGAGGGACAGTAAAAGAAAATGCCCAGAGCTGAGAGGCGGGACAACCAGGAGACCGAAAGAGTGTGCATTGGGGAATAAGATGTAAGAAAACCAAAAAGGCAGGAGGGGCCACGTTATGAAGGGCTTTAAATACAAAACAGGATTTTGTAGTTCTGGAAGTGAGGGGGAACCACTGGAGTTTATTATTCTTGACAATAAGAGTCATATGTACACTTTAGGAAAATCACTTTGATGGCTGAATCGCTGATGGACTTGAGACAGGCAGGTCTACCTGCAGCTATTGCAATAAAAGTGTGAGGTCATGAGAGTCTGGCAGAGAGTGTGGCCATGTCAGAGGGGAGAAGGGAGTGTATTTGAGAGATAGTATAAGATGAGGCTTGAACAACTTGGAAATGGGGGATGAGAGAAGAGAGAGTTGAGGCTATCATCTCAATTTCAAGTTTGCATAACTGGGAGGATGGAGTTCTCTACAATAATAGTAAAGTTAAAAGATGGGGAGGGCTTAAAGGTAAAAAAAAAAAAAAGAGTTCAATTTTGGACATGTCAAGTTTTAGATATTAGTGTAACATCGAGTGATTAATCGATACTTATGACTGTGTACTGGATTTCTTTATTGGATTACAATCCTAACATCAACGTCAGCTAATCAGGAAGCCTCCTAACTGGCCTATGGAAAAAGGTGGAAGAGGAATATCAGAGGTTTGGAGTAGGGAAAATTGTTGATCTGATTTTCAAAACAGGGGAAGAGAATGGAGCCTACAAACTCCAGGCCAGTGAGCCTGACTTCAGTCCTTGGCAAAATTCTCAAAGAGACTGTTAAAGAGACTAGAAGAGGGAACTGTGATCACAAACAGCTAACATGGCTTCAGTAAGAAGAGTTTAACCTCCTTTGCTTTTTGGACAGGGTTTTGGAACTACTAGATCAGGCAAACACCATGGAGAGAAGTAGCTTACTTCTTTGTCCCTCAATATCTCTAATATCCCTCATGCTATTCTTGTGGAGACATAGAAGATTGGATGATGGGTGGATCTGAAACTGGTTGGATGACTGGACCCAAAGAATCCTCAATGTTGACTTGGAATTTCTCTAGGAGGTGGACCTCAGGGGATCTGTCCTTGGTGCTGTAGGCTCTTTCGCATCTCATCAGTGAATTGGAGAAAGGTACTCATCAAATGGACAAAAGCTGGAAAGGAAAGAAAGGAAAGCTGACCCAGTGAATGACAAAGTCAGGTGAGGTCACTGGGTCATAGACTGAAAGTTGGAAAGGACCAGAGAGATCATCAAATCCTGCCTTCTCCTTTTACAAAAGAGGAACAGGAGCTTAGAGAATTTAACTGGCTTGTCCTAGGCCATACAGGGAGCCTCGAAGAATGGGATATAAAAGCAAGTCTCCTACCTTCAAGTCCAGGGTTCTCTTAGACGGCCTAGAAACCACAGGGTGAAAGCTCATTTGATGAAATTTAACAGGCATAAGAATAAAGTTTTATTCTTGTATTAAAAAATCCATTTCATATATACAAGATGTGAGAATTAACATATATACATTGTGTATATGTACATGTGTGTATATATGCACACAGGTATTTATACTTACATACAGACACATATGTATAAATGTATATATGCAATGCACATGACGTTGGCTACATCTCTCATGATGAATTTTGGGAAAGATATGAACAAGGGTTGCATAGGATGGGCAAACATAGATGATTTAAGACTTGTATTACTGGCAGGAACTTCTGAATTGATGAGATCACAGAATCATTTGCGTATCCCGTAACAATAGGAAGAAAAAAAAAAGAATTAGTGTGGTCCAAAATTAAAATGAGCTCTTTTGGAGTTGGGTGGCTGCCCATGAAATCCCTTCTAGCCCTGAGGTTTTGTGATGCTGTGGTTCTTGTGGGTAGAACCTGGGCAGAATGGTCTTACTGAGGGGAAGGAGCTCGCCCAAAAGGGCTGAGACCTAAGACGTGGATTTGAAATGTGGCTCAGCTGCTTCCTACTTACATACCCTTGAGTGAATCACAACAGGTCTATACCCCAGTTTCTCCCACTGCAACATGAAGGATTGACTTTGATGGTCTGTCATGCAGCTCAGAATTCTATTACCCGATGACGTGCTCAGTTTCTTGCATGTGTCTCGGTGTTTTACACTCAATCTGCCACCCAGGTTTTGGCTCGATTCTAGAGCTACACATGCTTGCGGCAGCTATGGTTACACAACACCAGGAAGTGACAAAAATGGGGGAAGCCCCTGAGCAAGATTTGTTAGCTTGGTCTTACTTTTAATAGGGAGGACGAGGGAGCTGGTCCTTCCCTGTGGTTTGTCCTGGTCATGGCCCAGAATAACCTCATGGTTGCAGCTATGTTGGTTCTCACGTAGCATGATTGACATCCTGGCTGGCCCTGCCCGACCACTGCCCAGAGGGGCCTTCCTAAAATGAACAGACACCTCCACGGGGCCTGCCCAGGACAGGGGAAAGTGGGACGTCGCCTTTTTTTTTGAAAGTTGTACAACATCTCTTTAGATGTCTTGGTTCTTAGAACTGGGTAGATGGGAAACATGCATGAAAACCTCAGACAGGCTCGCAGATTGAGATTGGAAGGAACCTAAGAGTTGATTCCTGTCTACTGCCCTTAGACACTGGTTTCTGCTCATAGCCCGAGATCTTGAATGTAGCTGAGGATTAGTATGTAGTGGTTTAATTTGAATACATGGAACATTTGGCTTCTCCCAGTGCTTAGCAGGCCTATAGTAGGTGCTTAATAGATGTGTCTTATATCGTATTATGTTGTACTGTATTGTATTGGAATACCGGTTTCCTTGAAAAGAAAAAATGGGAAGGAGAAATGATGGACAAAATCAGAAAGAAATATATTGGTGTGTTCTGGGCTGGGCCTGACATAAACCAGCGAACGAATGAACAAATAATTACATACATAAAACAAATGAGTGGGTGATCAAATTAATTAGTTAATGCTTGTTGACTTGGTCTGGTGGTTCATGCTCAGGAGTGGAACAGAATGAGATGCTCACAAACCCTCTTAACAAAAAGGTTGACCTAACAATAGCACGGAAAGGACCTTAGTAGAGGGTGCTTTTTTCTACATGGTGAGTCTATGTAAAATACACATACACATGCAGATGTATGTGCTGGGATGAGGTCAGGGTGCTTTACAAAGCCAAGTCATTGAGTCATTCACTTAAACCCAGCTGAAGGAAAGCCTTCATTGGCTAACGAGAGAAAGAAGACCACCCTTCCAGTGTACAAGGGCAGTCCAGGAGCTCAGAGTAGATGTGTTCCAATGGAAGAACAAAAAAAGGAAGAGGTTTTGTGCCAGAAAGGGAGGGCGTGGATCTTAACCCCCTCATTTGCTCAATGAGAATTACTTCAGATTTTGTGAGAAAGAGGAGACACTGAACCAGGAAAAAAGAGTCGAAGCTGAATGATGAGAGGCATTCTGAAAACCAGGAAAGAACAGATTTGGTGAAACTGTAACCCTTAACAAAATAAATCAGTATTGAAGCAACACAGGAGCCTCTCCCCATTTGTGGGCAATGTTCAGGTGATTTCTGCCAACAGGGAATTGCAAATACCATAGTGTACCAATAATAAAAGTTTATAGTGGAAGAGGGATTTGTTCACAATGTAAAATGTCATGGATTGTTGCCCATGAATTGCTATAAACTCTCCCCTTTTCAATGCTCTTTTAATTCTTTTGCTTTATTCAGACTGAAACTCCTTTTATGTGTTCTCTCTTTCTCTCCCCTCTCTTCTTTTTCTCTTCTTCTTTCTTTCTCTTTCTCTCTTCCCTTCTCCCTTTCTCTTTCCCTCTTATCTTTTCTTTCTCTCCTTTCTGTCTCAATGTCTCTCTCTCTTCCCCTCCTCCTCTCTTCTTTTCCTTCTTTCTCTCCTTTCTCTTTCTCTCTTCTCTCTCTAATCTCTCTTTCCTTCTCACTCTCTTTCCCTCCTCCTCTTTTCTTCTTCTTCTTCTATTTCTTCTTTTTTTCTTCTATTTCTTGTTTTTTTGTTTCTTCTTTTTTCTTATTCTATTTCATCATCATCTTCTTCTTTTTCTTCTTCTCTTCTATCCTCCTCCTCCTCCTCTTCCTCCTACTCTTCCCCCCAGCCCTCCTCTTCTTTTTCTGTAATTTCGTCCAACACACTTTAAAGCCAGTTTCCATACTGTAGTCCTGAGTTCTTACAGTTCATCTTGAAGCTGAGAAGGCTGGTGGCCTCCTTAGGGTTTCTCTAGCTGCGGCCTCCTTTCTCCTGTTGCTCGTTGATTCTGCCTCCTTCTTTGTGGTAATAGTTAGTGTGGCGTTTTGCACGGAGCCAAGGAGAGGGTGACTGCCCCCAGACGAGCCAGGCCTATTGCAGCAGTGGCCAGGAGAGCCAAGACAGTACAGGAGAAGCTCAAACTTGGACAATTTATTAAGAACATTCAGACTATCTGAACCTTTAATCTGAAAATGAATGGATCGGGAGGTTTTTCTACAGTAACATCTAGAACTTCTGGTTTATGTGAAAATATTGTGAGAATGATGTCCCTCTCCTGCTTCATTTGCCAAATAACCCATTTTTTAAAAAGTCAGATTAAAATGCCATTTCCCTAAGGAAGCTTTGTTTTTTTCTTGGGTACCCATCTTCTTGTACAATATTTGCCCCCTCCCTTTTCTCTAATACACTCATTATGTGATGTTGTATTGTAGTATAATGGATAAAGTGTGCCATGTCTGAAGTCAAGAAGACACACTAGCTGTGTGTGACTCTGGGCAAGTCACTTAACTTTGCCTCAATTTCCTCATTTATCAAATGAGCTGGAGAAGGAAATGGCAGACCACTCCAGGATCTGCCAGGGGTCACAAAAAAATTGAACATGACTTAAACAATAGGGGGAGTGGCCAATGAGGGCTTGGTACCTAGTGCGTGTGCAAAATTTCCTTCTGGTTTCCAAGCAATTTGTGACATTGTCGGGAGCCTGTTTCCAGCCATGAATGATTGAGGCACCGGTGCTGGCTTGTGACAAGGACTTTTCTGTCTGGCTTTAGAACTAGAAGGTTGAATGATAGGGCCAGAACTGAATTCACCTACAATCAGATCTATTTGTTCCTCCCTCAGTTTTTGTTTTCGTTGTTCCTTCCTAAAGACCTCTGAGTGACGAGGAAGAACTGTGAGCCTCTGAGCAGAGAAGAAAAGTTTCACTCAATCTCCTCCCTGGTTACCAGGGACCCATGGATACATGGAAGCTCTGACCGTAGTTGAATGAGTGTCCAAAGGATGCAACGCCTAGATCTTAAGAGGTTCAAATGGTCAAAGGAGTTTTCAGGAGTCTAGGAAATGGAGCCGGTGCCAGTCTGCCAGGAGTTATATGGGCTGTGTCCAGTAAAGCAGCATCCCTGAGGAGCCATGACCAAGCCTGGAAGTGGATCATCTCAGCATTCAAGGGACCGTAGCCTGCAAGGAAGGCAGAGACTTGTCCATTGGATAGATCGTGCCCAGAAGTGGACTTGCTGGGGACTTCGGGGATGGAAAAGACTACTGTCAGGGTCAGGTCATACCCCTCAGGCACAAAGCTCCTTCCATCTAGGTTGGCTTTCACTAGAGCATATTTACTTCAGAGCTACTGCAAAAACAAACACAGACTGTTCCCTGCCCCCTGCCCTCACCCCAACGTGTTAGGGACGCAGTTCTTCCTATACCACTTCAGTCCTCGGGGCAAGCCGAGTCCGGTTGACCTGAGACTTAGTTTGTTTCCTCTGGGATCAATTCTACCAATTTTGCATCCAAAAATAGCCCCTCTATCAGATAAATCCTCTTCTTAGTAACCACCGGACTGGGGGTCTCCAAAGTCACTTTCAAAGGTCAGTTCTTGCAATGTGAAACTTCAATGTTGCTTTGGTTCTCCAACCCAGATTCTGGAACAGGATAATACTGGGATGACTTCCTGCTCTTTCAAACTCCCAGGGTCAGAGGCATCCATCTCTCACATTTACGAGAGAAAGAGAACTCTCTTTTATGGGTTCTGAACCTCTACCCTCAGGGCTCCACCATCAAGACCCTATGGCTTCTCTGCCAACAACATCCCTGAAGCCAGAAGGAAAATCGCCAAATGGACAAAGCAGAAAAGGTGGAAATCTTCTCAATTTCTGAGGGTCTCTGAGCCTCATTTTCTACATGGTTCGCCACCCACAGGCTCTCCAAGGAGCTTCCATTCCAAGCTGTGTGTCAGCACAGAAGGAAGAGGAAACCTCACCTGAGACACTATGTACAGGTAACCAAGACTCCTCCCCACTCCCACTTGCTATATTTATTCTTAGTAAATATTCTCTTATAAAAGCTAATTGACATCAATTGGTTGACTGATCTTGGGGGAGATATCAACAGTTAATCAAAATTAAAGTGAGCCCCCGGATAAGAGTCCTAGGGATCGTAATTTTAAAATCCACAATCCTTCAGGGCTACCCCTAGAATCTTGAGGAAAGATGTGTTTATTTTCTCCTTTGGGAAATCAATCTTCCTATTCAATGGAAGCTGAGAACAGGGAATGTACTAGGGTATATTGAAACTACCTGGAATAATGTCTTATTCCTAACTACATGATAAGCCCCATGATGACAGGGACCCTGTTTTGTCCACTTTTTGTATCTCTCTTAGTACCTAACACACAGTAAAGGCTTAATAAATGCGTGCCTGAATAAATGAACACTTCTCCTTGGATGGGGTCGACTTTCCTATATCTGTTGAAAACTGAGACAAACACACTTAAAACCTTCATTGCCTTGGAGGAAACATTCTCTGCCCCCAGAAGCAATCAGTGAAATCTTCAGGCTCAAATCACCCCTCAACTTTTTTTTTCTTTTTGTCTGAGAGAGTCGGCACATGACTCAAAGGATTCATAGCCCATTTCCTTTTCCTAGGGAAAAAAAAGAATAGTTAGAAGCATAAACTCTGGGGTCTCCAATGGAACGGTAGAAGGACGGGAACAGAAAGAGACCAGAGAGCTCCATATACCAAGTGCAAACAGAGCAGCCTCTCCCCAAGGAGTTTCAGGAGGAAGAGGATGGAAATCTAAAAAATTTCCACTCAAATCAAGGTGATAAGAAGTCGACGAATCAACAATTCAATTCAATCTAATTTGGCAAACACTTATTAAGCACTTACTATGTTTGTTATGAATAAAACATTTATTAAGCACTTTTTATGTGTGCCTTGCATGCAGCAAGCATTTAATTAAGGCTTCTTAATTGATTGATCGATTGCCATACACTGTGCTAAAAGTTGGGGCACAACAGGAGATCTAGATGGCCCTTGCTCTCCAGGAACCTACATTCTAATAGCTGAGACAATCACCATCGAAGAAATGGCGCCTAGGGAGGTGAATCTTGCACATGGGGATTTGGGGCAGTCCCTGGCTCACCTTTTCCAGAACTAATGGGATTGCTGATTTGGTTACTGTACTTAGGGAAAAGGGCCAAGATCTCCCATTGCATCCGGGACCATTGGCTGTCATCTTGCACTACTTGCCATGGGACTCCGACGACTTTGGAGGAGAGAGTGAGATTGATGACTTAGCACAGCCCTGCCTCATTTCAGTCCACATCACCTGCAAGTCAAGACGTCACCCTTTGAGTGCCAGAGGATGAACAATAACAGCTAAGGGCAAGTGGACTCAGAACAGTAGATGGAAAGAGGGAAGGGCAAAAAGCCACCTGGCAAAGAGAATCCTTGTGTTTTCAGGAGAGGGTCTGAGGGTTTTAGCTCTTGCCTGGCAAGGTGTCTAGAGGGCTTATGTAAAGGGTGGAACGGCAGCAGATGGCAGAGCAAAAGAACTAAGCGTGTGCTTGACATTGAGGGCACAAGGACACAAAACAGAAATCTCCTGCCCTCAAGGAGATTACATTCTCCTGGGAATTTCATTCTACAGGGATAGTCTCTCTGTCTCTCTGTCTCTGTCTCTGTTCCTGTTTTTCTGTCTCTCTCTGTCTCTGTCTCTCTCTGTCTGTCTGTCTCTGTCTCTCTCTCTGTCTCTGTCTCACTGTCTGTCTCTGTCTCTGTCTCTGTCTGTCTCTGTCTCTCTCTTTCTGTCTCTCTCTCTCTCTCTCTCTCTCTCTCTCTCTGAATCTGTCTCTCTCTCTCTCTCTCTCTGAATCTGTCTCTCTCTCTCTCTCTGTCTCTCTCTCTCTCTGAATCTGTCTCTGTTTCTCTCTTTCTGTCTCTCTCTCTCTGTGTCTCTCTCTTTGAATCTCTCTCTCTCTTTCTGTCTCTCTCTCTCTCTGTCTCTGTCTCTCTCTCTCTGAATCTGTCTCTGTCTCTCTCTTTCTGTCTCTCTGTCTCTCTCTCTGAATCTGTCTCTTTCTCTCTCTCTTTCTTTTCTTTGAGTACTATAAGAGGCAGTAGTGAATAGAGAGCTCGCCTCCCAAGGAGGAAGATCTGGTTTGAAGTCTTAATTCTGGCTATATGATACTGAGTGAATCTCTTCAATCAATTAATTTCAATTCTCTAGGCATCTCTTTTGGATTTTAAATTGCAGAGAAATCCTTAACCTGCCCTGATGAGGGGAGCTTCTTCATTTGAGAGTTTCCCTATACCAAGGAAATCAAAGAGATCTTTTATCACCGATCCCTATACTCCATTACCCAGAGTCCTCGTTTTAGTGGTTTCCCCTCCTTCTTGCACCATCCTTGCTGTTTCCTATAACTTGTTCGGCAATCAGTCAACAGTCAGTTAGCTAACCTAAGTTGATTTTTCCTTTGATCTCTTCTCTATGGTGAGTGGTCCTCAGGGGCCAACACGAGGGTTGACAACTGTATAATGGTAGTTGATGGCGAGGGCTTGAATTTTGAGGGCAAGACCAGCAAAGTCCTAATGACGTGTAAGGAGAGGGACTGGGGTTGTGATTTCATGGTGTGGGAAACTCCCAGGGGAGGAGCATTCTTCTCCAATTACAGGTTGGCACCTTCTTTGCAATTTTCAGCCTTAGCCGCTTGCCACCAGCACTGGCTGGGCTTTCTGTCCAGGGTCACACGGGCAGTAGGGATCAGAAATTAGCCTTGAATCTAGGCTTCTTGGCTTTGAGGCTGGTTCCTTCGCTCCTCTCAAGATAATGCTCTGCAACCCGTCTGGGTTGAGTCGATCACCAGCCACGTTGGTTGGGCGCTAAATGAAGCGCCACAAAAGACGCCGAGTTTCGTTGATTGGACGGTGCTGATGATGCTTTGGGGGAAAAAGAGGCCCATCGCCATTCTTAAGAGGTAGACAAGTATCCTCCAGAGCTCTGTGCTTGGAAAAATCGCATCCTTTGGCAGTAAATGTGCTCTTGAATTTCCTAATATGTTTGTTTTTCAAATTGATCTCTCCCTGCTCAGGGTAATTAAAACCCCACCGTGCTTTCATTCCCCAGATAAACAGAGGCAGGCCCATTCCCCATCTCCTGCAGCTGGTCATGAAGTTTTGTTTATGGATGGTACCCAAGATAAAATCCGATCTAGGGAGGGAGGCAGGAGGCGCTAAGCTAATGGAGGAGCGACTGTGTGTACACCTCTGTCTCAGGGTCCGCTTTATTTACCGAAAACACTAAGAGTTGACCTGATCCAAGGCCCTCATAAACAATCTCAGATGTTCCATGGGTAAATAGCACTTTACATTCATGCTGAATATGCAGGAGCATGGTGGGTCCGGATGAGGCAGAATTCAGTGGCTTTGCAATTCAGGTAACCGTTTATTATGAGCATAATAACTGAATTAATAATATGGGGGGAAATTCTGCGAGTCTTCTGGATTAATGTACTATCTCGCTGGAGTGTTTGCGGCATAGGCCTGGAGAATTAAGCAGCATGATTCCCATGGTAACAGATTTTCTCGCTCTCTGGAGTGTGTGTGTGTGTGTGTGTGTGTGTGTGTGTGTGTGTTGTGTACTGGTTGTGTAAGAACACACATCCCTCTTCTCATGTCTACACACAGCCAGCTCGTACTTGGATCCTAGTGAGGCAGAAAGAGTGCGAAGGGACAGCTGGCCGGCCCAGGGATGTATGTGACCACTTGGTTTTGTAATCGACCTACGCCATCCAGAGCGGGAGATTTGCAGTTTGGCAAGGGCAGTGAGATGGGACACAGATATGAAAATCAATGCGGCCTGGAGTTGGGCCTGGAAGGGGATGGTCATCCGGGGGATTGGAGGCCCGATACCGTGGGCAATCCAGAGCTGGAGTGTGTTATAAGCGCCCAGATTTTAGGATGGAGGAATCAATGAATGAAAAAGCATTTAAGGCTTTACTATGTGCTAATTTCTGGAATAAAAAGTTAAGTGAGTCTGTTCCTGCTCATCATCAGACCCACTTTCCAATCACGGGACCCACTGTATAAAAGAGAAAGACCCAGGGGGCCTCTGGGTGAATCAGCAGGCCGGATGATGGTGTCTGGGCTTTGGGAGGGCAATGACGAGGAGGATGGGTCATCCCATGGGGTATGGGTGGTCTGCAAAGGAGGGAAGGGACAAACAGAATGGATAAAGTCACTCTCTGCCCTTCAAGACTCTAGGCCTCTATCCATGGTTCCTTCCACTAATCATCCTGTGAAATGAACTCAAGCTCCTTCACCAACTTGGTTGCTCCTGCTCTGGACTGTCTTTGACTTATCAAAGTCCTTCCTAAAATGTGGCACCTAAATTATCCCAGAATGCTTTTTTTTTTTTTTTTCCTTTTTGCTGAGGTAATTGGGGTTAAGTGACTTGCCCAGGGTCACACAGCTAGGAAGTGTTAAGTGTCTGAGATCAGATTTGAACTCAGGTCCTCCTGACTTCAGGGCTGGTGCTCTATCCACTGAGCCACCTAGCTGTCCCTGCTTTTCTTTTATTAATGCAAGTTAATATCTCATTAGCTTTCTCAATGGCTATCACTTGCTGTTAACTGATATTGACTTTGATGTCCACTAAGACCCCCAGATCTATTACAGATGAGCTATCTAGTGATATTTCTTCCCATCTTTGACTTATGAAGTTGACTTTTTGAATTCAAATTTGAACTATTTTGTAGGTGCTGCATTAAGTACTTGGGACAGCAAGTCAAAAACAATCTCTGCTCTCAGTGCTCTAATAGGAAGATGACATGCAAACCTATATATAAATGGCTATATGAAGGATAATTTGGAGATAGGAGAGGGACAGGCATTAATGGAGACTGGGAAAGGCTCCTTGTAGAAGATGGGATTGTGGCCGGGACCTGAAGGAGATCCAGGAGGCAGAAATGACAAAGGGGAGAATTCCAGGCAATGGGGACAGCTGGTGAAAATGGCCGAAGCGGGGGGTGAGACATCATATCTAAAGAATGGTAAGAACGCCCATATCACTGCATGGTGGAGGGGGACAAGTTACTTAGACTTTTTAGACCTCAGTTTCCTTAGGTGTAGAAGCAGAGGGTTGGATCTCCCGCCCCTTTCAGCCCTAGGTCTCCGAGGCTCCTGGTCCCTGCTGCGGGCCCAGATCGTACGACTCACTCCCTGTGTGGTCCCGGATGAGGACCTCAGTTTCCTTCCCTATAATATGACGGGCTGGGGAGAGGTTCAGAGCAGATGCTCTCCACGGTCCCTTTGGGCTGTCAGTCGTAGGAATCGGACCTTCTCCCTGAGGCTTTGTCTAGACTTTTTTGGCCACCAAGGCCCACTTCTTGCATATTTCTTTGGAGAAAGTTTCACTTCTCAAAATGTTGATTTACCAGCAAGATCAAGGGCTGGAAACGGGGCCTGAGCTGCCTGTGGGGCCCGTAGCAAGAAGACGCCAAGTTATGTCAGATTGTGGGACGGATGCTGAGAGTGGCTGGGGGGGGGAGGCAGGAGCACCCCTCATCACAAACCACCTCCAGAGAGATGGGCCTTATGTGACTCGATCTGAAGACTTGGGGAAGCAGCAGCTCCAAGGAACAGGCCTCTGAGGAAGGCTTCGGGGCAGGCAGGTTCAATATGCCCAGTGCCCAAGCCTGAGATCAAGCTCAGAGCTGGCCCTGTGGGGAAGGTGGTGACTCCCCCTGACATCTGGGCTTCCTCAGTGATCCACTGCAGCTGCCAAAGGACTCCAAGAGCCACAGGAGGGGGGATGGAGTTAAGGACTCAAACCAGAAGGGCTGTAAGAGAGTGACCCACTGAGGACATGGGATTCTTTTCAGAGCCACTGAGCTAACTTGCAAAACCCTCATCATGAAGAATGAGCTCCTTTGGGCTTCAGAGGGAGGATGTGGGGAGAGCTGGTGGGCAGGAGCTCAGGGACCACAGGAGGAAGAAGAGGGACAGACGGTGGGGTGGCCTGATGGGCAGGGGCTCAGGGACACGGGAGGGAGAGGAGGGACAGAAGGTGGGGTGGCCTGGTGGGCAGGGGCTCAGGGACACGGGAGGGAGAGGAGGGACAGAAGGTGGGGTGGCCTGATGGGCAGGGGCTCAGGGACACGGGAGGGAGAGGAGGGACAGACGGTGGGGTGGCCTGATGGGCAGGGGCTCAGGGACACGGGAGGGAGAGGAGGGACAGAAGGTGGGGTGGCCTGATGGGCAGGGGCTCAGGGACACGGAGGGAGAGGAGGGACAGAAGGTGGGGTGGCCTGGTGGGCAGGGGCTCAGGGACACGGGAGGGAGAGGAGGGACAGAAGGTGGGGTGGCCTGGTGGGCAGGAGCTCAGGGACCATAGGAGGGATAAAATGTTGGGTAGCTTGATGGACAGGAGCTTAAGAACCATAGGAGGAAGGGGAGGGACAGATGATAGTGGAGTGACCTGGTGAGCAGAGGCTCATGGACCTTAGGAGGGAAAGGAGGGGCAGAAGATGGGGTAACCTGATGGCCATGAGAAAGATGCCATGAGGAAGGGAGTTTGGGGATTGGTGATGAATGGATAACAAGAGAGGCAGCATGGCATTGTGGGGAATATGCTGGATAGCTCTGCTTCAAATCCTGGCTCTGCCACTTGCTGGGTGACCTTGTTAATCTCTCAGTTTCCTCATCTGTAAAATAGAATGTTAGACTACAAAACTCTAGTGCCTTTTTAGCTCTAAATCTGTCATTTATGAAGCAAAAAAAAAATTCAAGTCCTCTCTTCACACAGTTGTCAACTTACGTGATCGCGGGCACCCCTGGAACGATTGCTAGCCTCAAAGCCAGAGAGCCTAGATTTGAACCTGGCTCTCCATCTCTCCGGGCCTCAGTTTCCCCAACTGCTAAATGAAGGAGTGAGACTAGCCGATTCTGGGGATCGCTTCTCGTTCTACAATCATGCTCTTACACTCCCAGGAAGCAGCAACATTGAACTTGTTTTCGCTGTGAAATGAGAATGATAATTCCTAATGATCTACCTTGAAGGTCGTCAAGAGGGTCAGTTGAGAGAATGGATATAAAGCAAGCTTGAAATGACTTCATACATATCCGTTGTTGCCGTCAGCCTCGGGCAGAGTATGCTGATATCTCTCTTTTGTCTCCTTCTGCTGTTAATTTGTTTTTATTTATTATTATTATTTAATTTATTTACTAAGCACCTACCATGTACCACTTAGTGTAGTCAGTGCCAAAGCTACAAAGAATGGCCAAAAAAAAAAAAAAACCAGACCCTGCCTGCAAGGCACAGCACCTGTGGGGGGCGGGGAGAAGGAGCAGGATTAGCAGAGAGAAATTGGGGGGAGCAGCTGGGTTGGGGACAAAGAGATGGCCGACTTGGAGGATGACCCTCCTTCAATGTGGCTTCTGGATGAAGAGGTTTCTGCTCTCCTGTCAAAGAAAGGAAGGGCTCCAGGGGCTGGGGGAGGGGAGGGGGAGAGGGTACTGATTGATGGACTGACCCTGGAGAGCCAAGAATCACTGGGAACGGGCCCACCTAGAACTCGTCCTGCCAGAAAAATAACACCATCCCTGCTTCTGCTAGGCAGGCAGCGCAGCCCCAACCATGCTTGGCTGATTCATCTCGGAAAGTTGCTGTTGCTACATGCTGCTATTTTAGCAATTAACCTTTTAAACTAAAAGTTCATTATTTTCTAGGCAAATCTAGTATTTAAATTTCTCAAGCTCTTCAAGCATGTCATTGAAACAATTTATTCTGTTATTTCATTATGCTTCGGACTATTGAATCTTGTCTGATGGACTGGAGAGAGCCTTGTCCTTAGGGTCAGAAAATCTGGGTTCATGTCGTGACTCTGACTCTCTGGTGACTCAACTTCCTGAACCTTTGGTTTCCCCATCTGTAAAATGGGGTCATCCATACCTGCTGTGTACCACCTCCTCGCTGCATTATTCTGAGGTTGAAATGAGACAATATCTATGAGCATTTTATAATCTGTGAGATTTTTATTAGGTTTCCTTTGACAATGACCTCCGCTTTCTTTTCTAAAATCGTGATTTTTTTGTACGTCATATTTCCTATAGCATCCTTCCCCCGCCCATCCCCACAGTGCCATTCTTTATAACAAAGACTGAAAAAACCCAATATATCCCCAAAGTCTGACATTCAACGTAGTGTTCCACACCCTGGGTACTAACTTCCTCAATGGCCAGTCCTAATTCTCAACCTAAATCTCTCCTCCAGGGAGCCTCCTCGCCAGAATCTGACAGGGACTTTCCCGGGAAATCCCCGGCCTCCACTCGGCCTCCGAGGGGGGACTGCTTCCCCTCCCGATGAGCCGAGGTGGTCCCGGGGACCCCACTCGGCATCTGCCGGCCCATTTGGGCCCACTTTTAATGGACGCATGCTGCTGGAAAAATCGTACTTAACTTCCCCTCATAATTTGGGCCCGGAACGGTTGGTTAGCCTCCGGTGAGCCCCGAGTTTACATTTATTTAATAGGTCATTTTATTAGGTTCGATATTGTTGGGCAGAATCCCTTCCGTATTGTAGCGGGCGCAGGGCAATCGAGATAATGAAGTCCATTAGAGACTCGGCGGCAGCATCCCCGGCCGGAGCCGCCGGGACGGACCATCCGTTTGTGGGAGCGATGTCCCGGTGACTCGGAACCACCGGGGCCGCGGACTCAGTCTCAAAGATTTTCAGCCATTCAGATCTGGCTGCTGGCTTATTGGAATATATTTTTAAAGGCACGAAGGCATTTTTTTTTACCCAGAAGCCAACTCGGCTCTTCCATCTAAAGCAAGAGGACGAGTCTCTTTTCTCTCTCCTTCTTGTTACTCTACCATCAGCTTCTCCCGGGCTGGTACAAAACAGGCGATCCAAGCTCCTAATTGCCCGAGTGTATAATGCCCATCAGTGTGCCCGGGACTCATTCATCGATCAAGAGACAATCACCCAGAGCGGGAAAATCAGGATTCCTGCCCTCCTCCTCCTCCCAGTGTTTTCTTAAGATTCACGTTTTGGGCAACATATGGTATTTATTCACCTCCTAACTCTGCTCGGAAAAAAATTTCCATTACGAATCTTAATCATCGATTTATTTATTTATTTATTTGGTTCTCTGCTTAAGAAATGAATTAGGGCTGCAGGAATAGAATTCCCCCCTCCCCTTCCCTCTACCAATTCCTCCCTCCCCCACATCGTTGGCTGAAAGAAGCCTCTTTCTGGGTCACACATTTGATCGTTATTTAATTTTGGGGGGGAGGTTGCCACTTTTGAACTCTACCCTTAAGTGATTTTTTACTTTTTGTATTTGTATGTATACACATATATGTGTAGGTTTGTATGTGTGTGTGTGTGTGTGTGTGTGTGTGTGTGTGTGTGTGTGTGTATAGTTTATTCACTTAACTATTCTGGTAATATATTAGCTACATTTTCCTATGAACACTGAAACTATGCTTTTTGAGGGCAGGGACTGTGTCATTTCTGGTGTACTAGATACTGTTAATAAATCCATCGTTAATGAATGGCGATGGATTGGTTAGTTGTTGGTGGGGTGAAAGCTGGTACAATCTTATTTTTTTTTTTTAAGATTTCCTTTTGTTTTAAGTGAAAATATGATCATGGGTAATATGTGTCTATATCTTATCTTTTTTATTTTAAAATTGAAACTTGAAATTATTTTTAATTAACAGTCATTTATCTTCTTTGCCTCACTTTCTTCTACCTCTCCACCAAACAATTAAAAAAAGAATATGAATTTCTCTCTGTCTCTTTGTCTTTCTCTGTCTATCTCTCTGTCTCACTCTCTCCTACCTCTCCAAACTATTAAAAAACAATTAAAAAAAGAAATATAAGTGTCTTCATCCATCCAATCATCCATCCATCCATGTTTGTCTGGCAATTAGGGTTAAGTGACTTGCTCAGGGTCACACAGCTAGGCCATTGCATTGTCTAGAATGGCTAAGTTGTTCACAATTCGTCATGGTACAATGTTGCAGTTACTCTATACAATATTCTCTTGCTTTTGCTCACTTCATTTTGCATCAGTTCATGTAAGTCTTCCAAAGTTTTTTTTTTTAAAATCATCCTGCTTGTCATTTCTTATGGCACAATAGTATTCTACCATAACCATATACCACAGCTTATTTAGCCATTCCCCAGTGGATGGGCATCCCTTCAATTCCTAATTCTTGGCCATCACAAAAAGCTGCTATAAATATTTTTTACAAATAGATCCTCCCCTCCCGTATGTGTGCGTGTGTGTGTGTGTGTGTGTGTGTGTGTGTGTGTGTGTATGTATCTTTGGGTTATAGATCTAAGACAGATATTGCTAGATCAGTTTTATAGCCTTTTGGCCAAAATTACATATTACAGAGAGCTTTCCTTTTCGTGGAGAGACAGCACACATAAATAGCTGTATGCAAAATACATAGAGTTATTGTTTAATTTCCTCATGGACTTTGGTCTATGGGGTTTTCTTTGCAGAAGAATTTTATTACTGGAGTGATAACTCTTCTAGCTCATTTCAAATGTAAGAAAATTAAAGCAGACGGAGTTAAATGAGTCAACAGAGCTAATAAGTGTCTGGAACTCAGACCCTCCAGACTCCGGGACTGGTCCTCTTCCCATTGTACCACACACAGAGGGGATGGGGATCGGCCTTAGAGATTTCTAACAACTGGGGAGAAATGAGAAAGGCCGGCTGCCTCTGTGATGCTTAATCTGCATCCTGGGAACCCTGTGTTTATCATACATCCTGCCAGTGGCTTTTAAGTTGCCTTTTTGGCTTTCTTCATCATCAAATAGATTAACAAGTATGTGAGTCGAGTGTGCAGGTAGATTGTGTATGCTTGTGGCAGCTTCTGGAAGTTGCAGTGGAGAGTGTGTAGGTTTGTGCAGGGGAGAATGAATATTAGATTTATATCAGAATTTCATTTTGGGGAGCAACGGGGGGACATGGGGATGGAGTGTGCCTATGTGGGGTTGTGTGTGTGTGTCTGTGCTTGGGGGCGGTACAGGAAACAGAGTAGAATATATGTCAACTCTGGGTTAGAGGCCCTGGAGAAGAATATGATGGGTGAGCCTGATTTTCCTTCACCTTGGGTACACAATCCAGTCCAAGAATGGTTCATCCTGCGGGGCTTCAGGATTTGTGCCCAATGTCTCCCATTTCCATTGACTTTGTCTCATGTGAACGACTGTATTTAGTCTCTTTCAGGAGGTCTTTTTGGGTTTCCCCAAATTGAACGAACTGAATATTTTTAGACCTTTTCTTCAATATATATATATTTTAAAGAAAACAAAGAAAAACCAGAGCAGGAACTAGGGCAAGGCAATAGGGGCTTTTCCCAGGGTGCTAAAATTTAGAGGTCACTAACAGAGCTCATATTTCTTCAGAAAGTGGAAACAACTGAGATGAACATCTAGTAAGCAGGAATAATTACTCAAAATAGAAAATGACCAGATGACATACTGCCCCCCAATCCATCAGTCAATAAGCATTGATTGAATTTTATTTGTAGGCCAAGAATTGTTAAGGCAAAAAACAACAATAAGATGGTAACTGTCCTCAAAGCATAGGATTATTAATTAGATCATAGATCTAAGGCCAAAAGAAATCTTAATTATGTTCTAGATCAATCTTCTCATTTGACAAATGGAGTGAAAGGTGCAGAGGTTATGTACTTTACCCAAGATCCTATAGGTAATAAGTGGCTGAGCTAGGAGTTGAATGGAAGCCTTTCCATTGGATTGTGCTGGATCCATTCTAAAGAGAGGGATGGTATGTACAGAGATAAATAAGTATTTAAAACCTACACAAATGAAGCCCAGGGCAGTGGATGGAAGGAGATTCTAGCACTTGGGAGGATCAGAGAGGGCCTCATGGAGAAGGTGACTTTTGAGCTGAACTTTAAAAGAAGCTCTTTCCTTCTCCCATTAGGGTTGCAGGAGAATTCTTCCTTGAACAGCTTCTTAACCCCCAACTGTTGTTTCCTCAACAGCAGCTTCTGTCATTTCCTCCCTTTCTCTGCCATGTCTTAGTCTCTCACTGAATGGGACATTACCTCCCAGTATCTGAGGTCTTCCCTTAAGGTACCTCCCCTATCTATTGCCCCAGGCAATAACAATGGGTGCCTGGAGAAAACACTTCATGTGTGTTATGGACACTTGAGCATCACGCAGTATAAATATAAGAGCTCAGAAAATAATGCCGTCTTAGACACCCCCAAAATGAGAAAATGTGGCCAGAAGGGAACTGCTCTTTGGGGGCCGTCGGTGACGCTCTGTCACTTAAGCAGTTAAATAGGTCACTTAATGGATTCATCCAGCCAATCATTTCAGGGATGACTGCAGATTTCTATCAACCGATGGAGATTTTATTGGAAGTCATTTGCCTGGATTCTGCCACGATCTTTTATTGGGAGAGACCCGAATTGTTTGACAGATTCAAAATTTCAAATTAATTTCTTTCTTAATATCTTTCGGCATCTCGTTTTTGATTTCAGACCAGCACGGGCCATTTTCTTAGAGTCCCACAAACATTAGAAAGCAGCTCATGTTATGTAGATGAAACTGAGTTGAATTTTTTCAATATTCCTGCCTCCTTCTTTCCCTTTTCTTACTCGGAAGAGAAATGTTCCTTCTTGGATACCCCAGGGATTACGGATTTTGTCAGTGGCTGTTTTCTCTACCTACACTGATGGTTACCGCTTACGATTACTTGATTGTCTTTCAGAATTGCTTTAGTCCCAAATTCATCATCTTGTGCTCAGTTGGTGATGAATCTCTTTATGGAGAGAGTCCTGGATTGGCAAGAAAACTAGAGTTTAACTCCAACTTAGACACTTACTAGATGTTTGAGACTGGGTGAGTCATATCCCTTCAGTTTCTTTATCTGAAAAATGGGAATACTCCTATTATATACCTCTCAGGGTTATTATAGGATAAAACAAGATTTGCTTATATGTGTAAAGTGCTTTGTCCACCTTCTTGTGTTTTGTAAATGTTGATATTTATCCTAGTTTTATTTTTGTTTGGTTGGTCTTGGGAGAACAGAAACATCGCCCATCATCAGCTTTTTCCTCATGGTAGGATGAGTTAAGAGCTTTTGCTCTATTGGCTGTGAGAAGCCATGGCGTCCAAGTCCCAAGGAGCATCTAAGGCTCATGGAGGATAAGGACAATAAGTCATTCACAGTGCATGTTCATCTGCTGTTCATATCTGTTGCTCCACTATGGTGGATTTTCTTTAGGGTGATAAGACTATGTTAAAAGAACGCATCTTGAAAACAAATAAATAAATAAATTTAAAAATTAAAAATAAATAAAAAATAAAAAAAAAAGAATGCATTTTGAAAATCTCCACCCAGTTGGAAAGACTTCCTTCCTTCCTTCCTTTCTTCCTTCCTTCCTTCCTTCCTTCTTCCCTCTCTCCTTTCCTCCTTCCCCTCCCTCTCTCTCTCCTTCTTTCCCTCCTTCCTTCCTTCCTACCTTCCTTCCTTCTTTCCTCCCTCCCTCTCTCCTTCCCTCTCTCCCTCTCTCCCTCCTTTCTTTCTTTCCTTCCTTCCTTCCTTTATCTTTAAGCATTAACTAATCAAAAGATACAGCCATTTCTTGGGTCTTGCCAATGGGAAAGAGCTACAAAGGAATAGAAAACAACACCTAAAGCTTGAGTCATTACCTCACCTTAAGGGGAACAGTTTCTGTTTTCCATTTTATTAAATGGGAAGAATTAATCAGAACATTATGATATTGTGAATATTATGAGTCTTTTGGATTACTGTGAAATTTGTACAAAACACTTAAAGTCTGATGTCAAAGCAAAGTCACTTTGTTCTCCCCTCTGAAACACACACACACACACACACACACACACACACACACACCCTTCCATTTTCTAAGTTAATCTGAAAGGAATGGCTTGATCTTGGGTAGTCCCTCATTTATGATCAGAGATTATTCTGAAAGGCTCCGTAGCTTACTTTAATTGGGTAATTGGGACGTTTCCAGATGAAATTCACCTTGTGTTTTCTGAATGCTTTGAAGTTTGGGTTGCCATGGTGCCCAGAGCCTTTTTTCCCTCCCACTACACATTAATAATGGACTTCTGTTTATTTGGAGTTTCAGGTTACCCCACCTCAACATCTTCCTGGGGAAAGGAAGGTGTGAACTTGGATGGGTTGGTGTGGGGGTGGTGAATAAGGTGCTGATTCAGTGAAGGTCTTCGGCTCTCGGGACTACACCGGTGGGGGCTCGTGAGCTATGGGTTTGAATAATCGCTGACCCAAAGGTGGCTTTAAACCAAGTACACATTTTAGGGTCCCATGTTTGAGGGGTTCCAGGCTCTCTCCATCCCCTTCTGGACTCTTGGAATTAGAGGAAAGACTTCTTTGTTGTGATTAATAGTCTCACAGATTTAGAGCTAATTAGAATTTCCGAGGTCATGTAGCAAAATTGAGGAAACTGAGAAGCACTTTCACAGGGAACTTGCTTTCCAACTGAGCCCCAAACCAAACAGCCAAGTGGGTGCTGTTATTGTAGAGAAAGGGAAACACACTCAGGGAATTTAAATAACTCACCCAGACCACACAACTAATACCCGTCTGAGGCGGGATTTGAACTCAGGCCTTCCGGCCTCCGAGTCAAGCCCGCTGCCATGTGTCCCAGCCATCCATCTCCCGGAGCTAGGAGGCCCAATCTTCTCCTGGTAGTGGGTAAATGTATGTTTGCCTGGGAGAGTTTTCCTTGTTTCAAGAAATAACAAGGCCTGTAATTGTTATTATCGCTGGTGCATTAATTCTTACAAGAGCTCCCTCTTCCAAATCAGTTTTCAAAAGAATGAGCATTATTTTTCTCCGACATCCTCCGTAAACATTTGGGTACACAACGTTTGTTATAAAATGTGAACCCTCTCCCCCCATGCAATACATTTGGCTCCATTAAAAGCTTTCCTAGTTCCTCTTTAGTCGTGTCAATATTTACTTTGGACCAGTCTTTATGTCCCTTTGTTTGTAAGCCCGGAATTCTCCAAGACAAACTGATTATTCCCGGCTTTGGGGTCTGGGTTGCCATTTAAACCCTCTGAATATTAATGCAGGGAAGGACGGAGTCTGCCAGCCCACTTCCTCTGCTGCTCTCTGATTGATTCGAAATTCGTCTCTGTTCTTATCACGCTTATTCCGTGTTTCTAACCAGAAAGATTTCCCCGCCTCTCCCAACCTCCCCTACAACTTTCACAGTATTTTTTTTTTTTTTTTTTTTTTTTTTTTTTGGTGGGGGGAGAATGAAGACTCTAAAAACTGGCACAGAGGATCGAACACTGGCTTTGGAAGGAGGAGGCTCTGAGTTCGAGTTCTGAGTGAGAAATTGCTGTAAATATTGTAGCTGGGTCAAGGAACATTTTTAGGTCTGAGTTTCTTCACCTCAAAGTGAGTGGGTGCAGGGAGGAGTTTCGGCTGGATCCTGGCTCATGGAAGCCCGGGAAGGAATTTTAGGGGGGGGTCCCCACCAAGCCCTCAAGGAGAGTGCCCTTGGTGCCCAATGCTCATGTGGGTAAAGGCACAGAATACACTTTTACACATACACCCCAAAACTACACACCCCGAGATCATGCAACTTAGGACTGGGGAAGATTTCAGAGATCACCTCCATTTTACAGATGAGGAAACTGAGTCTCAGGGGTCTAAGTGACCTGCTCTAGCTCTCCCCACCTCTGCTCAGCAGGTTCAGGGAATTTCCTTCTTTGCTGTTTAAGCTTTGGCGGGGATCCCCTCCATTGTCTCTCCCCTTGGACACCTTTTTTTTTTTTCATCACTTAAATGTGGTTTTATTTAAGGGGGTTCCATAACCATGATTATGGAATCTCTTAAAAGGGCTCTATCCCTTTTTTTTTTTTTTTTGGACACCTTCTGCCACGAGACTTTTTCCAACTCCCAGCCTTGGTCCTAACCCACATTCTGTCAATGTCTTAATTGTTCATCTGGAGGGGAGGGGAAGCCTGGAGGAATCCTCCCCTCCCTCTTCTGGAGTCCTCACTTCTCCGCAGGTGAAGCCCTCGGCCTCCCTGGGCAGCACCAGGAAGGGCAGCTTCACATGCTGCGAGCGACAAACTGTCGGCCTTTATGGACCTCGCTTTGTTCATCTATTAAAGCAATGAATGGCTGACCAAGGCCTCATGGCTTAACCAGCCTGGACACATGCATGTGGGTGTGTCCCAAGTGCTCTTGGTGCCCACTGCCCACATTCTTGTGCCCACTGCCCATTTTCTGATGCCTACTGCCGATTCTCTTGCGCCCATCTGCTCTCTGGTGCCCACTGCCCTCTTTCTGATGCCTACTGCCCATTCTCTTGCGCCCATCTGCTCTCTGGTGCCCACTGCCCACTTTCTGATGCCTACTGCCCATTCTCTTGTGCCCATCTGCTCTCTGGGGCCCACTGCCTGCTCTCTTGTGCCCACTGCCCTCTCTCTGGTGCCCACTGCCCGCTCTCTTCCCTGTGGAAGCTCATGTGCCCCTCTGGAGCACAGAGTGCTGTCAGCATTCCTTGTCTGAATTCCGGGAGGGCCAGAGCCTCCCTCACCACTTATGTCTAGCTCAGTCTAGTCTAGTCCAATCCAGGACCATTCTGTTAAGCGCTTCCTGGGCACCAGGTGCCATGCTCAAGAGAATCCCCCCCAAAAAATCTGGCCCAGGCCCTGCCCCCAAGGTGCCCCCATCCTGCTGAGGGTCAGCAACACGGATCGTGGAGATTCTTCCAAAGCTGATGATTTGATGAGGAGAGAGCTGCCGGGGGGATGGGACCGGCTTCATGGCGGAGGGGACGCGGACTTGAGCCTGGAAGGAGGCTGAGGGTTCTGAGGGCGGAGGCGAGCTGGGAGCCATGCTGGTCCTCCTGCCACGGGTGGAGGAAGGCTGAGGAAATGTCAATTTCCCAGTGGGCACATCAGTTAACTGCTAAATGAAGCTCCCCGCTGACTTTGTTTACGCCAATCAATATGCTCGTCAGTGCCCCGCCTTCTCTTCGCTCTGAGAATGGAGCTTCTGGTAATAATGGAAGGAGGAGGCAGGATCTCACAGCTGTGGCTTTGGACAAGAGAGGGCATCTTTATTTCTCCGCAGTGCCATCTCAGAAACCTCATCCTCAGTGGATCAAAGAAATTGGATTACAGTTTCCAATGGGAACAATGCTATAATTAGTCTTGCATTCTTGATCAAAGGCTTATTAGCATGACATAAATCACAGTTCTGATGAACAATTAAAGAGAGAGTAAATGTAGCACAGTCAAGAGCACGCTGGAGTAGGAATGGAGACCTGGGATCAAATTCTGCTTCGGAAATCTCTGATCACGGACGGGTCACCTCCCTGATCCTTGGTTTTCTCCTCTGGAAAATGGATGGCTGGACCCAATGGCCTCTGAAGTTTCTTCCACCTCTAAATCTGGGATTCCGGGAATCAAGGACCATCATTGTCTGTAATTGTTCAATACTCGTCAAATGAACGCAAAAATACAATACCCATTGACAGTAGGAGGATCCTAAAATATTATAAAAAGTATCTTGTAGGCCATGACTGAATTAATACGGATATCACAACCCTCGGTATAGTTTTGCTCATCCTGTATGAGCCTTAGCTTTGGTGGCCCATAATTCCATTGTGGATGACACACCAACGTAATGTCACCTTTTCTAAACTGCGTAGCCTTAGAGAGTTGTCTAGAGTGAAAAGAGAGTAAATAATTTCCTCAAGGTCACATCTGTGTGAGCCGTAAGCCTTGGAACCACAATTTCTTGACTCCAAGGTCACCGTTCTATCCACTGGGCCACATTATCTCTCTCACCCTTTGCTTTTTTTTTTTTTTTTAAAGCTTTTTTATTTTCAAAATATATACACGGAGAATTTTCCACATTCACCTTTACAAAACCTTGTGTTCTAATTTTTCCTTCCCTTCTTCCCACCCTCTCTCCTAGATGGCAAAAGATCCAATATATGTTAAACATGTGCAGTTCTTCTATATATCTTTTCACAGACATCATGCTGAACTCTTTGTTTTTCGTAATCCATTTGTACTCTTTTATTTTCCCTGAGGCAATTGGGGTTAAGTGACTTGCCTAGGCTCACACAGTGTCTGAAGCCAAATTTGAATCTTTTCCCCTTTTTCGTGCGAGTGTGTGGAACAGTTACTTTTGTCCGGTTTGGTTAAACTTGCACATATCCCAGAGCAGAGTGTAAGCTCTGAACCCAAGTTCAGCTTTTCCCTTTGGTTTTTGCCTCCTATCCTCCTAGCGCTTCCAGGGCCTTACACAGAGTGGACGATTGCTCACCATTGCTTGTATTTACTGAATCAATACTCAAAGCATGCATGGTTCTCGGCTTTCTGTCTGCTATTGAAAATTTCACCTCCTCCACCCCCTTCTGGCCGCGGCCTTTCCCATTTCTTTACCACTATTTTTCTCGGCCGCAGATCGGTCTCACCTAACGTACAGAGAAATCGTGCCGTATATTTTCATGTAATTTGATTTTGGAATTCAGCCTGAAAAAGGCAAAGCCGGTGAGAAGAAGCTCTTGCTGATCCAGCATCAGGGGAGGGGAGGCAAGAAAATGCAAGGTTGTGGAAGGCAGAGACTGGCGTACAAAAACTGCAATTAAGCAGAACTGAACCAAACTGGCCATTTATGCGTTGTTTTTTTTTAAATTGAAGGAAAGAGTAAGTCACTTTAATATTGGCCACCGCAGGTTCCTCCTGCATAAGTCATAGATAGCTTGGTTTTTGCCTCAGTTTACCTCCTTTGCAGACCCCTTCCCTGCCATTTCCTGGAGTTGTTCCTGTTGATCGTAAGCTTCTTGGTGGCAGGATCTCTTTTATTTTGTACTTTTCTCAGTACCTGGAATATTTTGGCCCTGACTTGTGATTTCAGCGGTGTAGGAAATTCCCTCCACTATTTTATCTGTCAATCATAATTTACTAAGTAAATTGTTCCAGGTGCCGTGTGAAGTTCTGTAGATACAAGGAAAGGTAAACAGTTCTCAAGGAACTCACATTTTAATGGAGGGAGACAACAAGCTAATGAGCAAAATATACGCAGAATAAACGGGAGAAGGCTGGTAAGCAGCAGGGAAGGAACAAGCAATCATGGAAAGACTCCTGAGGAAAGTCAGATTGGAGCGGAGACTTGGAAGGAGCCAATTGCACGTTGGCCACGTTTAGCGGATTTCCCCGGGTATCATGGGATTAAGCGACTTGCCCAAAGCCACCCAGCTAGCAGGGATCGGAAGAGGGCTTGACCTTGAGTCTTTCTGAGACTGAGGTGGGACCTCTGACCCCTCTGGCTTTGCCCATAGTCAGTGTTTTATAAATGGTTATTAGTGGATGCACAAACTTGTGTCCCTGACCCGGGCTGGATCAGACTCCCCCCAAACAGAGGTTATCTGATAAAATTAGGCTGTCTGACTAATTGCCTGTATCACATGGTCACTGGGGACACCCCATTGGAGAATCCTTTAAGATTTATCCCTCCAGTGAACCTTCCATATTGTTTGTTTAGAAGTAGGATTGGAGAGGGAAAAGCTGATTGATTCAGGACTGAAGTGACTCTTGCGCTTTCAGGATTCTAGAAATTGTATGAAATTTACATATTCATCAGACTCATCCTTTCACTTCCTCTTGGATGGCAGATCCTCCAGTTGGATTTGGTCCAGTCCTAGCACCAGGAGCTGTCACGTGGCCCCGAGGTCAGTGGCTGGCCACTACTGAGTCTGTCCCTGTTCTGTGGAAGATGGCAGGCCGGCTCCCACCCGATGTATGCAAGACCCAGCGGATCAAATGAGAATTTAGGGGCTTGAACTGAGCAGAACAGAGGTCCCTGATGAGGGTCTTGGTCAGTAACAGAACTGGCCAATTGACTGCAAGTGAGACTCCTTCCTTGGATCAAAGACCTCACTGATCCAGTTGAGAACCAGGTGTTAGAATCGCACAAATAAGAAAGGAGAAAACAAGTTGTAACAGGGAATTAAGAAGAAACCTTCCAGGAAAGGTCCAGAGACCAGTCAATGAAAGTCAACCTGATTAGATTAATTTTAAAATTTATTTTATTTTCACACAAATAGTCAAGTAAAACAAATCCCCTCATTAGGAATGTGAAAAAACCTTCTAATATTCACTCTGCAGCTCTTCTTCTTCAGGAGCTGGGTACAATGCCTGCTTATGAGTTCTCAAGCACGTGGTTGATTATTGTGTTGATCAGAGTTCCCGCATCTTTCCAAGCTGTTTGTTTTTATAATATTGATGTTATTGTATAAATTGTTCTCCAGGCTCTGCTCCTTTCACCTTGTGGTTACTTTATCCAAATCTTCCTAGATTTCTCTGAAATCAGAGCTTCATCATTTCTTACCGCAACCTTTGTTTCCTATTGTTTTCCACCACAGAAAGAGCTGCCATAGATAATTTTGTACATGTGAGTCCTTTTCCCTTTTCCTTTTGGAGGTATAGACCCAGTACTGGTTTCCATGAGTCAAAGGGTATGTACGGTATCATAGATCTTTGGGCAGTGTTCGAAATTGCTCTCCAAAGTGGTTGGGCCAGTTGCTAACTCCACCAACAATGTACTGGTGTTTTATTACATTTTATGTAAACTGTTTTCCCACTGGCTCTTCAGCATTTGTCATTTTTTTTTTTTTTTTGGTCAAGTTTAGTCTAATGGGTGTGAGATGAAACCAGAGTAATTCAATTAGATTCTATACATTTGTACTAAGTGACTAGCAGATGCTAACACCGTGCTAAATATCAGGAATATCACACATACATATATATACACACACATATATGTCTATATATACATATACATATGTGTGTGTATATATATATAAAACAGTTCCTCCTTCAAGTAGCTTACATTTTGTTGTGAGAAACATGTACAAGTTTAAGCAAGCACAAAATATATTGAAAGTGAATGCAAAATTTTGTTGGGTTTCTGGAGCCTCTAACAATGGAAGAAAGCAGTCAGAAAAGGGTGGCACCTGTATTGGGCAAGGCTGGAGGGTCCAAGACATGAGGAAGAGGAGGGACAAACATTCCAGGCTCGTGCACAAGTCCAGAAATGAGAATCATAGTGTCGGGTACAGGGAACCTGTAAGCACCACTTCTAACTATGTCTGGGTGGTGCAAACTATAGAACTGAACCCAGAGTCAGAAAGCCTTGGGTTCAAATCCAGTCCCAGCTGCTTTCTTATTGTATAAAACTGGACAAGTCATATGAGTGTTGTCTGCCTCAGTTTCCTTATCTGTAAAATAGGAAAAATAATAAAAATAAAATAAAAATAAAATAGTAATCCTCCTTGGATTGTTATGGACATAAAACGAGACAATATTTGTAAAATGCTTGGCGAACCTTCAAAGTCTCATGTAGATGTTAGACATTATTATTAGAAACCAAAATGGAATCCTCCAAAGAAGTTTAAATTACGCTCACTCTAGGATGATGCATTTCAGAAAGCATCTCCTAAATAAGGTGAAGCAGGGATGGAAGAGGGCCATTCTCTGCTTCCTCCTGGGCACGTCATGAGACACACATTTCTCTGTCTGATTACAGACTACATTTGCTGTACCTTGGGCCAAGGTTTCCAATTCCCTTGAGATGCTGACTTGGCAGTTCAGGAATTGTTATTAAATCAGAGTTTTAAAGATAGAGGAAACTTAGAAGTCACCTTGTTCACCCCCCCCCCCCCCCTCCCTTCACTTTACAGATAAGGAAATTTAGATCCATAGAGGTCAAGCATTTGGCCAAAATCAAGGGGTAGGAAGTGCTGGACTGAGATTTGAGTTCAGATCCTCTGGATTTATGGCAATAGGTCATGCACATGACAGGAGATGGAGCTCTTGGTGGCGCACTGTAGGTTCAGTAGAGCTAGGAAGACGTGAGCCAGCAGAGCTTTGGAAAATCGCAATGTCCTAAGGAATCAGAGGAGAGCCAGAGTTGGGACACAGGAATGGTCTAGGACACTTGGGGGAACATTCAGGGCTCCTGAGACTTTGCTCTGTTTTCCTTAGTTTTAACATTGGTATGTTTTTAGGAGCTGAGAAAGTCCATCCCAACCTGAGAAGCTGGCCCTTTTAAACATGACTCAATGGCTAAATCCAGGTGTATGTCCCCTTCCAGTTAATCCTAAAGAACCTCCCTACGTAGGAACTGGAAATAGCCCCAGTCATAGGTCTGTCAGCCCACAGAGAAAGAAATTACCCAAAGGGAGCACCATTGCACAAGGGCCAGGTGTATCTAGCCAGTGACCAGATGGACATACAATGTCTTCCTGTAATTAGAAAGGAGCTTCCACAGGAACCCAGACGAGGCTCATTGGGAAGCAATAATTAATAGTATTTTGTGTACCCCACCAGTGGTGTGAGTTTATTTGGGACCTCCTTATACAATATTGGGTAGGGCCTTTGGCTCTCGCCGTTCTGTCTCTTGAATTAGAAGGGCTAGCTCCCGGGAACCCTCATCTATTCCCTTTTATTAATAGCAAGGGGAAATTTATGTTTTCCATTGTCACCGTGTGCCAGTCAACACCAGCCCCCTGTGCTAGGGGTCTTAACCTTTTTCATACTCTTATGAAGTCTGTGGGCCTCTCTCACAATTGAGGTCTCAAACGTATAAAGTGAAATCTTAAGATTACAGAGGAAACCGATCACACTGAAATAGTTATCAAAATATTTTGTGAAATTCATGCCCCTTAGGTTAAGAAACTCTGCCCTGATGGACTTAGCTTCATACTGTCAGGGTATTTATTCTCTGGTAAACATACCTTTCTGGACTTTAAGCTCCATCTCCGAAAGAAACGAGGAGCCTCTAATAATAGTAAGCTCGCCTCTAAACATGCAGTTTGCCATCAAGGACAGTAGGAATTGGTAAAATAATTTAATTGGAATAAAAATAGAAATAGAAAGCTTTTGAGCACCTTCAACTGAATACCCTTTTGTTTCTCTCTTTCCCCGGCAGAATAAAGGATGGGAGAGTCTCTCCCTCCTTGGTGGCCAGAGCAGAGTTGTACAAAATAATAACATCTGTATTTAAATGAGTAGGACGGAAACTCAGATAAAATCATAAAATCACAGCATCTCAGAGCGGATCACTGAGTCCAGTCACTCCCTCATCCTGCCATGTTCTAGATAAGGAAACACATCCAAATGTGAAGTTACTTGGGACAGGCCGGGGGGCTGGGGTTCCAATACTTCTGGACTCCAATGTATCAATTTTCTTCCACTTAGACCTTTTGATGTCAAGGAATCTTTTCAAAATTCCCCTCACTCCCAACTCATACACATACATACACATATTCATATATCAGAATCTTGAAGAATAATAGGTATGACACTGGACTTGGAGTCATAAGGTTTGGGTTCAAATCCTCTCTTTAATGTCTGCTAACTGTGGTCCCGTACAATTCATGTGACTTTTCTGATTCTGTTTCCTCATCTATAAAATGGGATAATTAATATATAATATAATATGTAATTATATATTTACCTATAACATTATACAATATATTATACATAATCTTAATATATTATATAATAACATAATATAATACAATTAATACCTAATGCTTTGTATTTACATGTCCTGTATATACGTACATGTATTTACAGCTAGGGGGTGCCCTTGGGGCACAGGGCACTAGGCCTGGAGTCAAGGAAGGCTCATTCTTCTTCATGAGTTCAAATGTGGCCTCAGACTATTTATAATTGTGTGATCCTGGACAAGTCACTTCACCCTGTTTGCCTCAGTTTTCTCAGCAAGATATTCCAGGAGTTTTGCCAAGAAAAGCCCAAATGGGGTCATGGAGAGTCAGACATGACAGAAAAATGACCAAACAATCATAATCCAAGAAGAGACATTGCATCTCAAAGAAAGGGCCATGATGAGGAATGTTCATAAAGTCATCAATAGTGTGGTGAGTGCTTGCTCTTCAGTTCAGTTCAGTTCAGCGCTGCTCTATTCTGTTCTATTCAATTAAATTCACTTCCCAAGCTTTTATTGAGGGCCTACTATGTGCCTGGAATGTGCTAGGTACAGGAGAGGCAGGAACTAAATGGTCCTTGTTTTCAAGTATTTCACATTCTAATCAACTTACACTTTAATCTTGTTTAAATAAGATTACAAAAGAAACCAATTATGTTGAAATAGCTATCAGATTATTTTTTGAAAATTCATGGACCCCAGGTTAAGAAAACAATGTTTTAATGCACAGGGAAGAGAGCATATGGGGGTACTGTGGTGCTTTTTTCCCTTTTTTGTTAAAGATTTGGAGTTTGAATTTTACCTCAGATGATTACTATTTCTGTGATCTTGGACAGTCACTTTAAAAGTTATTTATTTGTTTATTTCTAGTAAATAGCATTTTATTTGTTTCCAATTACATTACAAACATTCATTTAAAAAAATGAGTTTTGAACAATTCTAATAAACTTGTGATGGAAAGAACCATCCATATCCAGAAAGAACTATGGAGATTGAATGTGGATCAAAGTAGGTTATTTTCATCTGATTGTTTTTTCTTTCTTGTTTTTTTTTTTCTTTTGATCTGATTTTTCTTGTGCAGCATGACAAATATGGGAATATGTTTAGAAAAATTGCACATGTTTAACCTATATTGGATTGCTTGCTGTCTAGGGGAGAGAAAGAAAAAAAA
Source organism: Antechinus flavipes (assembly GCF_016432865.1). Classification (NCBI taxonomy): domain Eukaryota; kingdom Metazoa; phylum Chordata; class Mammalia; order Dasyuromorphia; family Dasyuridae; genus Antechinus; species Antechinus flavipes. The sequence continues at coordinate 663,498,892 of NC_067399.1, forward strand.
AAAACTGGAACACAAGGTTTTGCAAAGATGAATGTGGAAAATTATTTTTGCATGTATTTGGAAAAATAAGATATTTTTTAAAAAGATTTTGAGTTTCAAATTTTTACTTTTTCCCTCTCTTCTATCACTCCTCCCCAAGATGGTAAACAATCTGATATAGGTTATATGCAATATCAGTCATGTTATAAAAAAGGAAACAGAACAAAAGGGCAAAATTTGGACAAGTCATTTAGTATCTTTGATCCTCAATTTTCTCATCTGGAAAATGAGGGATTTGGACTAGACAGCTTTTGCTATCTCTTCCATTTCCATATCTTTGATCTTGTGTTCACAGATCATTAAGTCCATAGTAGGGAGAAAGAGGGGGATCAAGATCATGGTCCAATCCAATTCAAGGATGGATCAATTTGTATATAGATGTCATTCCATATATAGAGTATCCCAAAAGTTTCAGTGTAGTTTGATTATTAAAGCTTAAAATTACTCTAAGGATTTTGGGTCTTAAAAATAGCCTGTGGGAAGGAACAGACCCAGCCTTCTTCATTCTGGATGGCAACATCTGGAGCAGTTTGGGTTTTGTACAGACTTGTTTTCACGTCGTCAGGAATGACCCAAAATCCAGTCAGAAAATTAAAAGGAGTAAATTCACCTTGGGAGAGCAGAAGAAATACTTTAGTCCAGCCTTCCTGGCTGTGCCTCATGTTCAAAAAACCCTTTTTTGTCATGGTCAACAAGCAGCAGGTCCCTGTTGCATTCTCTCTGCCTCTCATTTTCTGTACAGGCCAGAGAAGATTTATCCAGACCAAGTCATTCGCCCCTGCCTTTCAGTGCGGTCAAGTTGCTCCTCTATTGAATATCAAGTTGTTTGAGGAAGCAAATGGAAAGAAGAGAAATGTTCAAGAACTACAAATAAATGAGCCTGAGCTACCTAAAAGGACAGTTTGGCCTGTGTCCTAGATCAAAAGACTCCTCTTCTAGAGAAGTCAGAAATAGTCTGAATAGTCTGGCTCCTCTTTAGAAAGCTGGCAGCTGGGGATTAGGGCAAAGTCAGAAGGAGGGGGAGGAAAGCACATGGTACCATTGCCACAGTTACCATTTAGTATGGAGTGCAATAGGGATGGAAGGCAGGGTTACCCTTATGTCTCTCCCTCCCATCCACCCCACTGCTTCTTCTCCTTCTCCTCCTTCTCCTCTTCTCGTTTCTTCTTCCTTTTCTTCTTTTTTTCTTCTTCCTTCTTCTTTTCCTTCTTCCTTTTTTTTTTCTTCTTCTTCAATGGTAAATGTAATTTAATTCAACTAACATTTATGAAGCTCCCACTACTTGCCAAGTACATGGTGGAAACATAGTGTGAGGCAAATAGCAAATATGCGCTATAACTTTGTTGACTAACTACCCTCAGAAAGCTTGAATTCTATTGAAAAGCTGGCAGTTAAAAAAGATAAGGAAATGCAAAGGAATTTCAAGAAGAAGAAAGCATTAACAACTAAGAGGATGAGGAAAAAGATGTAGGAGGTGGTATCTAATTCACTTTTGAAGGAAGTTAATGATCTCTAAGAAGTGAAGCTGTGTGGGGGGATACAATGCAAATACGGGGTGGGATGCTTATGTCAAGTTTCGAGATGGCAGTGCGACTTAGTTGGTGACTTGGAAATCAGATTTCAAGGAGTAGAAAAATGAGTTGGAAGTTTGTATGGAAAGTCAAGTGTGGAAAAGGGAGTAGTAAGAAATAATCCAAAAAGGAAGATTGAAGCCAAAAGGAAGGCATATTTAAAGCCCATGGAGGGCTATAAACTGAAGAGTTTATAGTTTATTGATAATGTCAGGAATGAACCACTGGCAGTTTGGAGCATGGATAACATAGTCAGATGTATATTTTTGGAAGAGTAAAATTGTCAGCTGTGTGGCGGAGAATGAATTGGAGAGGGGAGACATGGAAAGCATAGACACTGATTGGAAGACTTAAGAGATTGTCAGGGGTAAAGCAGGGAGGGCCTGAAATAAAGAGTGACCTTATAGGTGGAAAGAAATGATAAAAGGTAAAAGATGCGGTGGAAATAGACTGACAAGGATTAGTAACTAATTAGTTATGGGGCATTAGGAAAGAAAGTGAAGAGATATCTGTTCAGTAGCCAGAGATATAAATAGTTGGAATGGGCTCTTCCTACTTTTAGGAAGTATCTCTAGGGTAAAATTTCCCATCTGTAGGAGAGAATGAGGGTGAACTGGAGCTAGTGTTTAGGTATAATATTCAATGCTTAACCAAAGATTCCTCAAAAGGAGAAGAGGGATGGCCATGGCTTCATGAAGTGAGGGAAATTATTAGACAGGAGTTTAAAGTCATGAATCACAGTCCTAGGGCTGGGATCTCCATTTGGTTCAATTCCTTTATTTTCCAGTTGAAAAAACTGAAGCCAGAAAAGTTACATGAATCAAATAAAGTCAAAAGGAAGGGAAACAGACATTTATTAAGTACCTACTATGTACTAATTACTGTGTTATGTGATTTACAATTATTATTTCATTTGATTCTCACAACAGATCTGGAAGCTAGGTATTATTATTGTTTCCATTTTATAGATCAGGAAACTGAAGCAAACTGGTTAAGTGACTCAGTCACACAGCTAATAAGTGTCTAAGGTTGGATTCGAATCCAAGTCTCCCTGACAGTAGGCTCAGTGCTCGGTGCACAGTCCCACCTAGCTGCCACAGAGGTAATGTCAGAAGAGAGATTTGAACACAGGGCCAGCAAAACTGTTCTCAGTGATCTTTCCAACATTCGGCGTCTCCTCAATCAGAGAAAGCATACTGTGGCAGGGAATGACAGGTGCAGGTAGGATGGACATCTGGAGGAATGTCTTTGCCTCTGATAACCATTGTTTTGCCTACTTTCCCACTATTGCATATCTAAGATGCTGTGAACCCAACCATATTTTACACGGAGTTTTGATACATAAGTCCAGACCGTACCTGCTCCTATTCATTGCTGAATCAAATGATGCAAAGTATCAGTCTTTCATGCCTTAGTGTCAATCAGTACAAACCTTCTCCTTCCTCCCTCCCCCATCTTTTTCCCTTCTAAATTGACAGCTAGGTGTATGACTCCACTGTGCCCCTTTTATGTGAGAAAGTGCTGAAAATTGTTTAGCTGAATCCAGTTTGCATCTCCTAATCCTTATTCTAAAACTCTTCCCATTTCATCAGGTTGTCTCCATTTAGTTTCAGTGAGTCAGATGTCCTGGAGCTCTGAAAAATGGGTACAAGGAGTTAATCTACCCCTGCCTTCTTTTTGTTTGTTTCTGGCAAGGCAATTGGGGTTAAATGACTTGCCCAGCTAGGAAGTGACTATTGTGATGACCGTGTATTTTAAAGTCAGCCAGAGTCAGGAATTCAGGTTAAGGTAAAATCTTCAATCCTTATTCTTTGTGGAGGTCAAAGCTGCAACAGGACCCAACCCATAGTTTCTTTTCGCCTCTCTCTCCTCCCCTCTGCCTCCACCCACCAAAATCGTCATTTCCTATACAACACGGCACGACTTGCACAAAGAGTGGGCGGGGGCCATTCTTTCTCCAAGCTTATATATTAATAGAGTATGATCCAATTACTATTTAGCCTCACATGCTTGGGACTGCAGTGCATCAACTCGAGCTTCAGCTCATTACAGACTATCCAAGTCTTTGTTTAAGGGGCATTTCTTTCTGTCCATGACTTTCCTTATATAGTCAACTGAAACTGGTCATAACACAGCTAAACCACTGATCGCATTAAGAGAGGAAGTTCTAGATGGGCAATTGATCTAGTTATCTAGATCAGTGTGAAAACTGTGCAATGGACTACGTTCCTGAGGGAAGGTGTTTGATGGGCCTGAAGAAACATCTGCCCTGAAGCCAAACCTGATTTTCTTACTTATAGGTGAAATTGTGTGACTTTCACTGAGCTGGAGTCATAGTCACACTGAGTCCTGAATGGGTGATGATGTTCACCAGTGGAGGGCTCCTGTCTGAGTATTTGCCATGTCAGTAGTCAGTTTCCTCATCTGTGAGATGGACTTTTAAAGTTACCTTTTAGTTCTAAATCTATATCCTGAGGATAGAATTGTAAAATAACACGGGATCAGTGGTTTAGAGCTAGGAGGGATCTGGGAAACCATCCTGTTCAGACAGCCCCCTGCCCTTTTTGCAGATGGGAAACTGAGTCCTAAAGAGAGGATTCCCATTTTATAGATGAGGAAACTGTGGCAAGCAGTACTCATACAGCTAGTTAAAAATCTAAGGCAGGATGTGAAACTGAGACCTGGAGAGGTTAAGTGGTTTTTACCACTTTGGGACTCTACTTCTACCAGTTCTGTAAAGGCAACAAGACAAAGAGTCATTCAGCACCACAATAATGGAGTAAGAATTCAAACAGAGAAACTTCCAGGCTTTGGAGCCCAGAATCAACTGTTTCATCTCGGCCTGTTAAGTCTACTATCCCCTATGTAAACAATGTCAGCTTTAATAAACATCTTCACCTTCAGTCATGTTGACTTCAGGATAATAAGACAACCTTCAGACGTAGTGAAGGTAAATTTCTCATTAACAATTTATTTCAGTTGCTTAAAGAGAGCAATTTCAACTTCCTCTAATTGACTTTGTAACCACAAAGACACCTCTCTTACATTATGTCCCTTCTCCCTCCCAGGACATTAATCAGATCCCAGGAAAGTCAAAGGCACTTTCCGTAGTCAACATGGAAGAAGAAAGTAAGCTGAACATAGTCTACTCACGTCCTGGAAATTCTAAATCTTGACTGGGGCTTTGCAGAGCGGGGATTCATTTTAGGTCACACATGACACAGGATCCAGAATTCCACTGGCCGGGTGAAGGCTTCTTCTCCTGGGTCTGAAGCAAGATTATTACGTGAACTTCAGAAAAATCATTTAACCTTTCTCTGATTCAGTTTCCTCATTTGTAAGATCCTTTCAAACTTGAATCCTCTGTTTGTTTAGTCCTGGAAAATATATGCATTTATGCTTGGGTGACTTGATCAATTTATCACAGATCTTATTGTTATTATTATTATTATTTAGGTTTCTCTCACTCTCTCTCTCTCTCTCTCTCTCTCTCTCTCTGTATGGGTAATAGAGATTACTGTGTTGGATTTTTTTTTTTTGGTGGAAGACAGATTATACTTAATCAGTTTGGCCCCGGAAGGTTGAACAAGGAATGGTGAGTGAAAGTCTGGTTGGTTGTTGTTCAGCCGTGTCTGACTCTGTGTGACCCATTTTGGCGTTTTCTTGATAGAGATACTAGAATGGTTTGCCATTTTTTTTTCTTTAGCTTATTTTACAGATGAGGAAACTGAGGCAAATAGGATTCAGTGACTTGCCCAGGGTCACACAGCACATGTCTGAGTCTTGATTTGAATTCAGGTCTTCCTAACGCCAGGCCTGGCTCTATCTACTTGCAAGGAAGCAAATTTGGGGTTGTTAGGAGAAATTTCTAAACCATTGGTCCTAACCCGAAATAGGATGGACTGCTTCATGAAATGGTGTTTCATTGGATTTTCAAAGGGAGGCTGGAAGAACACTTTGGGGGGATGATTCTGGTATAGGTTAGACTAAAGAAAACCCCTTTTAACCAAGAAATCCAATGAGTCCTTGGGGACAGGGAGTATTAATTTTGTGTCTCTGTCTCCCTAATGACTGATGCATAGTAGGTCCTTAAAAATATTGGATTGCATTGGATTGTTAATTTCAGTGCATTTTTAATGTTAATTATCTTATTTATGCTTCACGTAGCTTTCTTTGTATATAGGTGTTTGCGTGTTGTCTGTCCTATTAGATTGTGTTCTCCTTCAGGGCAGAAATTGTCTTTCACCTCTTTTTGTCTCCTCATCACTTAGCACATTCGGCACCCAGTAGGTGTTTAATATATGTTGATTAATTGACTGGAAATTTCAACTACCTCCCAATCTGTTCTGCTCCTTCCTACTCCTTGATGGTTATAATTTAAGGACTTAATAGGAAAAGCTTCTGATGAAGGGCCCAGAGCAAAGAGTGCTGGGAAGCTGAGAGACTCATGCCCTGTCAACAGTTAAGGATGGGATAGGAGGGAAGCAATGAGTCTTGAATTTCTTTCCTCTTTCTTCTGTCTTTTCCACTGCAAGCCTGATTCAATGACTCTTTTCTCTAAAGTGATTTCCTCCATCCTTTATCTGAGATTTATGTCTGCCTAGTTGTCAAGAGGTATGGGGTAAATTTTGCGTTGGATGTTTGTTCTCTAATTCACTTTTCCCACTCTTTAGCGATACCAATCAGCCATCTTGGGAACAGATCTTTCTTGGAGTTTTGGTCAGTTCTTTAGGCCATTTGGTGACTTATTGAAATTTCAAATTGACTTCATCATTTCCCCTTCCTCTAAAATCCCTGTGTACTCATTAAATGGAAGAGAGACAGAATAGACATATGTAAATAAGTGCCTGGAATTATTTAATGGAAGAAGAGAATGGACATTTCTATCTAGGAAAACTACTCTTTCCATTTCTGCTAGTGAACACACCAGACTGGTCCGAGGACCTGGCTTCCGATCCTAATTCTACGTGAACTTCAGAAAATCACTTAACCTTTCTCTGATTCAGTTTCCTCATTTGTAAGATCCTTTCAAACTTGAATCCTCTGATTGTTTAGTCCTGCTACATTTGCGTCACCCTGGAGGGCTCCCTCTATGTATACATGTACATGTCTGTGTAAATTCAAACTCAGGTCTTCCTGCTGCCGAATCTGTGGCATCCCAGACAGATTGTAGCAGAAAGGCTGGACTGGAGTAAGTTGAGTATGTACTCTGTCCATTTCTAGGAGTCTTTGATAGAAGACATGAGAAACCAAAGGCTTCTGGGCAGTCTTCCATTGTAGTCCCCTCGTCCTATTTAATCCATGATGAGGACTGAATCAAAGAAGACTGACCACCGGAGAACCGGCTGAGCCTTTTGGACCTCTCTTTCCATCTGCAAAGCATGAGCTTTCTCATCTCTCCTTTGGACTTCTCATGGGGTGTGGGAGGGAAATTCAGCAATCAGAATTCAGAAAAGGCTACATTTCCTCTTGACACTGTGTGATCTTAGATATGTCTCTTCATTTCTGCCATTCTCAATTTCCTTATCTGTGAAATGGGCATACTATTAGCACCTATCTCCCAGAGTAGTTGTGAAGATGAAATGATCATCACTTGCAAATCTTAAAGTGAAATTCTCTCTATTACATCAAAAAGAAACAAACTTTGGCTTGAAATAAAGAAGAATTCACTCACAAAGATTGCCATCCAAAAAGAGTCAAGTGGACTCCTTGGTCTTGGGCTAGATGAAACCTTAGAGGCTATCTAGTCCAAATCCTCATTTTTTGACTAGGAAATTAAGCCTCTGAGAGAGTCAGTGAATTTCCCCAGATCACACAGGCAGTGGGTTTCAGATGCAGAAAATTAAGTCTATTCTCTGACTTCAGAGTTGAACTTTTTGTTGTCCCATGATCCCTTTCACTGGAAATCTTAAAACATACACTATATGACCACGTGATGTGGAGAAAAGATTTTTTAAAAATAGATTTCATTAGATGGTGACTGAGATTTTAAGATTATGTGAAATATCTCTATCTTTTAGTGCCCAGACGAGGAGAGTACCTGGATTTGTCCTTTCTGTCTCCTGTCAAAAGCCTCATCAAGGAGGGATTAAAGAAATTAGTTGCACAAGAGAACTGTTCGGTTCTGCAAACATATATTGTACCTAGGATATACTGCAACATATCCAACATATAAAGGACTGCTTGCTATCTAGGGGTGGGGGTGGAGGGAAGGAGGGGAAAAAAATTGGAACAGAAACGAGTGCAAAGGATAATGTTGTAAAAAAAAAAAATTACCCTGGCATGGATTCTGTCAATATAAAGTAATTATTAAATAAAAATTAAAAAAAAAAAAGAAATTAGTTGCATTTTTCAAAACTACTACTGTGAATTGAGTGTACCTGTCTTTACATTCCATTGGAATGGGAGAATAGTGCAAATAATCACCAACAGACAAGTTCTCTTTCAGCCAAAGGAAGAGAATGCAATTTTATTACTGAATAATTTAATATTTATTATGGTTGTTGTTTTATTTGGATCTTGATGCGTTGGGAGAAGGCTATCAGGTGGTTTGGGGAAAGAAAGAGTCTGATTCACCCTTTACAATTTAACTTTTTGGAAAGAAGATTTGGGGTTCAGGGCAGAGCCTGAGAGAAGAAACAATCCATATTTAGTTGTCAAGGAGTAATCGATTAAAAAAAAAAAAAAAAAAAAAGGAAAGACAAAAGAGAAAGTCCCTCTTTCTCCTGCTGCCTGAAAACATTTCAAGTTCTTTCTCAATGTTGTTTAATCCACCTTCAGCTTGTATACATTATACGCTGAGACTTTGTACATGAAGAATCAGAGAGCTCCTTGTGAATCAAAATATTTCAATAAAGACAGGTACAGTCAATTCACAATGATGGGGCTGAGTTATCTGGCTTCTGAGATTGTTCTTATGTCTAGACCTAGGATCCTATAATCCTAAATCACCTGGCCTCTGAGATCTTTCTTATATTTAGACGTAGGATCCTATAATCCTAAATCACCTGGCTTCTGAGATCTTTCTTATATTTAGACCTAGGATCTTATAATCTTATATCACCTGGCTTCTGAGATCCTTCTTATGTCTAGATCTAGGATCCTATAATCCTAAAGCCACCTGGCTTCTTATATCTAGACCTAGGATCTTATAATCTTAAATCACCTGGCTTCTGAGCTCCTTCTTATATTTAGACCTAGAATCCTATAATCTTATATCATCTGGCTTCTGAGATCCTTCTTATATCTAGACCTAGGATCCTATAATCCTAAATCACCTGGGCCTCAGTTTATCTATTTGTAAAAATGAGGAAGTTGAATGAGCCCTAAGGGGTCTTTTTGCTTTGAACTTGTGGTCTTAGACTTTTGTGTGGCAATCTTTAAAAAAATCAGGGTGGTAGGGGAAGACAGTGTCATCTAGAAACAATAAAAGATCATTGGTGGGAAAAGGTTTGAACTCATATGGTTCATACTCAAGTCACAATGAACCTCAGTGGGGGAGAACTCCTTCAAGATGAAGTGAATTCCCAGGTTTTTGAGTAGGCACTTAATAAAAGCTAGTGAACCTGAATAAAAGAATAAAGCATTTATTAAATACTTATCACATACAAAAACTGTGCTAAGCACTAGGGATTCAGATAGAAAAAATAAGACAGCCCCTGCCCTTCAAGAAGCTTACCTTCTAATGGGGGAGGGAGCTAAAGTAAAAATTAACCAACGACCAAGACGCTTAGAAGACAAAGGAGTTTCGGACCTAGAAATGGTCCCACTTTACAGATGAGCAAACTGAGGTTCAGACAAAGGAAGTGACCTGATGTAGGTCACACAGGTGGCAAATAAAAGAGCCTGGATTTTGTTCCAGATCCTCTGAATACAATTCCAGCATGTGTTCAACTACACAGTATTGTTGCCTCTTCCCATGGCAGTTTTTCAAAGGAATTACTCCAGGTTCTGACTGTGAAACACTACTCAGCAGTATGTGGTCTCTGGCTCATGATCCATATGCCAAAACATCTGGCCAAAAAAAAAAAAAACATCCAACTAGTTGTCCAGATGTTTTCATCTGACTTCTGCCAATCCTCTATAGACCAAACATCTGGTGGGCTGGCTATGGTACTTCTTCTTTCCCCTCTCCCTCTATTTTTCATTCACTGGGTGGGGATAGCAGGGGGCAGAGGGAGTGGGATCTTTGTTTATTGTCTTTATATATGACATAAGGTTAGAGATTACACCTGTGTGGGGAATTATGCTTTGGGGCAGATCAGTCCTGGGATAGCTAGAAATGAAGGAGAGGCGGATGGTAGCCATGAAGAATATAGTGAAAATTACTCACATTTTGTGAGTGCTTCAAGTTTTCAGAAGCCTTTTTATATAACGAGATAGACTTTACACATTAGTCTGTTTTAGAAATGAGGAAAATGACTTACAGAAATAAAATAATGTGTCTTTATTTATCATGAGCCAGCAAAAAAGTTATAAAGGAAAAGGCCTTGAATCTGGAGATAGAGATTTGAACCTCAGGCCTGCTATTTATTTTCTATGATCCTGGACCTCAGTTTCCCCATTTATAAAATGAGTTGATTGGATCATCTGACTTCTAGGTGTCCTTCCACTTCCACGTCAAAAACTATAATTACTCCAAATCAAGAATCTTTGTCTGCAATTTTTACTTCAAATTCCATAAGCATATATTAAGTACCTACTGTATGCTCATGGCAGGAGATCAAAAGACCTTCCCCTCCAAAAAAAAGTTCCTGCCACTTATATTCTTGAGAACAACAGTTGTCAATTTGTATGTTGCAAACGCTATACTAAAAATTTTGCCAGATAGAGCACCAAGGAGTCTCAGGGAAGGTGGCACTTGGGTTGACCCTTGGAAGGAGCTACAGGCTCCAAGAAATAGCTACTGGACCTGGAGGCAGGAAGAGCTGAGTGTAAATCCTGCCCTGAACACTTACTAGTATGTGATTGTAGGCAAACCGCTCTCAGCCTCAGTTTCCTCATCTATAAAATAGGGATAATAATAATTCCTAATGCATAGGGTTGTTTTGTGGATTAAATAAATGAGGGACAACATAAGTAAAGCGATTTGCAAAGCCTAAAATATTGTTCATTAAGAGACAGATGGGAAGATGAAGAGCATTCCAGGCATAGCATGGATAAAGATGGTGGGAGATAAAATATTGAGTGTGGCCATTTAAGCCAGCTTTTCTGCCAAAAGAGTGTACGAGGGGGGTAGCTAGGTGGTCCATTGGATAGCACAGCAGCCTTGGAGTCATGAAGATCTGAGTTCAAATCCAACCTCAGACGCTTAACATTTACTAGCTACGATCCCGGATAAGTTGCCCCCAATCACTTCGGAAGAAAAAGAAAAGGAGTATATGAGGGGGAGTAATGTATGCTCCGCCTGGGTCTGGAGACGTCATCGTTATTAACTATGGAAAACCAAGCTAAGCTTCTCCATAATTCAATTTTTCCAAGTGTTGAAAAGCTCTGGGTCTGGCGGCTGGCTGCCTGGCTACTGATTTGTGTTGAAAGCTTTGACATGAGGAGTCCCAGTCACCAGGCCGCTTTCTGGCCTCCGCGTTCCATGAGGTTGGGGTTCATTTGGCGAGCCGAGCTTTGTGAGTGCTGCGAATTGGCTGGGATGTAGCCGGAGAGTGGTCCACATTCAAACTGCCTCGCATGGAAATGTATGGAGATCGAGCCCTCCCCTGTCTCCTCCCTCCCCTTCCTGACCACTAACTGTAATTTGAGGTACGGCCTAGAGCATGTAGCCCTGAAGTGATCCCGGCCCAGCTAAGCAGGACTTAAATGCCTTAAGTGTGTGTTGGGGGAAGGCGGAAAGAAAAGGAAATAACAATAACAATGTTGGAACCACAGTAATAATAAAAGTTGACATTTGTGGAGCATTGTAAGATTTACAGAGCTTAATGTATCTTCATGCTCATTATAATTCCCAGCCAATCTGTAAAGTATCATAGATAATCTTGTAGGGATCCAGGCGTCTCTCTAAGACTACAGATCGCAGAATAATGGATCATATGGATCAGTAGAGAAGGTTTCCACAGTAGCAGTTAACTACTCTTATCAAATCTTTCACATAAAGAAGAAAGAAGGAAGGAAGGAAGGAAGGAAGGAAGGAAGGAAGAAAAGAAGGAAGGAAGGAAGGAAGAAAAGAAGGAAGGAAGGAAGAAAAGAAGGAAGGAAGGAAGGAAGGAAGGAGGAAAGAAGGGAGGAAAAAAAAGAAAAAAGAAAGGGAGGAAGAATGAAAGAAAGAGGAAGAAAAAAGAAAGAGGAAGGGAGGAAGAAAATAAGGAAGAAAGAAAAAAGAAAGGAAGAAAGGAAAAGAGAAGGAAAGAAAGAAAAAAGAAAAAAAAATGATCTCTTTGAGGTTCTTTAATGTTATATATGTGTAGGTATCCCCATGCTGATGATGAACCTAGGGCTCTAAAGAGTTGAGTTACTTGCACATGTTCTCACAGTCAGACTGTGGCAGAGCCTGAGTCCTCAGATAGATGGAACTGGTCTTCAATTATTTTGACTGAGGATTTCATTGCTGGGATGGACCTCTGAAGTCATCTTAGTCCAACCCCTTTAATTTACAGAAGACAAAATGAGTCCAGAGAGTTCATGTGACTTATCCCAGTCCTAGAGGGACTTAGCAGAAGCACCCAAAAGAACCCATCTCCCTCTTCTTCCAGAACGCTTCATCGCAAACCATATTGTCTGCACTGAGTGATGGAATGAAGACAATGTGTTTTTCTTGCAATGGAGAAGGTGGTGTCAGAGAACTTGGGTTCAACACCGGCTGAGCTACTTATCACCTATGTGAGTTTAGGCAAATCACTTTTCCTCTGTGGCTTCAGTTTCCTTATCTGAAAAAATGAGAGAGCTGGACAAGATCATCTCTAGCTTGCTTCCACCTCTGAAATTCTGTGAAATCGAGTCCAAGCCTTAATTCTGGTACATCCTGACTCTGGGCAAGTCATGTAAATGCTTAGCGCTCCAGGATTTTCTCTAAGGCTGTTTCTCTAAGGTTATAAATGGGTTAGGATTCAGTGGACGGAATTTCCACATGAAGAATTAGGTAAACTGAGGAAATCATAAAACACAAAAAGGGGGGAAAGGAGGGGGAGGAACAGAAGGAAGAAAAGGAGAAGGATGAGGAAGAGGAGGAGGAGGAAGGAGAAAAAAGAGAATAGGAAGAGGAAGAGGACAGAGGGGAAAGAAGGGAAGCGGGAGGGGGAAGAAGAAGAGGGAGAGGAGGAACAGGAGGGGAGAAGGGGGAGGAGAAGTCAATCGTTCAGCCTTCCTACTAACAGTAAAGTCTAATTCTTCGTTACTGGTTTTGACTGGACCTATGATTTTGTAGCTATATAGATCTCTTGGGAGTGGGGGTGAAGGGTGAGGGGGGCAATTTCTTTTTCCACCTGCCAAGTCCTTTCTCTGAAAGTCCTTATCCAAGATAAAGACCAAATTGGAGCTAATATTCTCAAATAGTGAATAACTATTACCAAATTCATCTTGTTTACATCTCTAATGTCAATTATAATCATCTCTTAATTGAGGTCTCTCAAACAATCATTACTGGCAGCAAATAAGAGAGAATGTGTCGAAGTTGGGAGTTACATGTGAATCACTCACGTTTTCTGCCAGGGGCGCAATCGTTGTCAGTGAGCAAAAGTCAGAGAGCAGAAGTTTGGGATGGCAAACATCTGATGGCTTGTCTGAATCTGGGGATTCAGATAAGATATCATTATCTTTACAATGAGGCTACCAACAGGTGCCTAATTATTGAATTTGTATAGTTGTTGATAATGTAGCTGAATTTTGGAAAAAAGTCATTATCCTCTTTCTCTGTCTGTCTCTCTCTGTATCTCTTTTATAGTTGTATTTATAGATATTCTATAGATATCTATATCTATCTAGATATATGCTGATCAACATAGATATCTATGTCAATTTCTGTAGGTGTTCTATATATAATATATAGCATATTATATAATATATAGTATATTGTACATTATATACTATATAATATAGTATATATTACACGTATAACATATAGTACATATTACATGTAGAATACACAAACACACATATATGTAGAAAACATATTTGTATGTAGAAGACAATATATTCTCTATTATTATATATAGTAAATATAACCAATATATAAACATGCATATTGACACATGTAGCATATAATACACATGCATATATACTATATACTGTGCATGTATATGTTCACGTGCATGTCCGTACATATAAACATGTATAGTCTAAATGTATATAACTGTCTGATACAGGGGTAACGAGCTGGTGCAGTAGATAGAGTGCTGGGCCTGGCATCAGGAAATTCAAATCTTACCCCAGATACCAACTGTGTGACTTTGGACAAGTCACTTAACCCTGTTTGCCTCAGTTTCCTCACCTGTAAAATGAACTACAGAAGAAAATGGCAAATCACTCCGGTACCTCTGCCAAAAAAACCCCAAATGGGGCTGAAATGACTCAACAGCCACAACCACAGATCTGATAGGGGAGGCTCTGCATTTATTGCATGATTATTTAGGCAGGGGCCAGTGGCAGGAAGGTCTTGTTTCTCAGCAGCGTCTGATGATGGCTGGGTATGTGACTCTGGGTAGGTTATGTGACCTTTGGCATCTGTAGCCATCTAAAGATGCTATTAGTGCCAGCTTCATCACGGCCCTGTGGCTTTTGAACAGGTGGGGATCTCGGCAGTCACCAAGTCCAACCCTCTCATTAATAGAGTATTTTCTTCATGCTCCCAAGCTTTGCTTTTCTCCCTGTAAAGCAGGTGTAGTAATGCTTACAGCTCCTTCCCCCTAGGACTGTTACCAGCATTAAATGAAATCATGTCTAGAAAAAGCTCTGAAAACTTTAAAGGGCTATATAGATGTCAGCTCTTATTACCCAAACTGAGTGATTTTCATTTGAAAAATAAATCTTGCGCCACTTTTGGGAAGACAAGCACTCAGAGTTGCATTTCTCCAGCAGGTCGAGATGTCTAGTCTTGGATCCAGTCAGGTGAGCTAAGGACACGTTGTTTTCCTTCATTTCAGCCTTCTTGGCCACAATGAGCTCAATTCGAATTCTTGCCTTATCCTGATCCATCAAGTTCAGGGCTTAGACAAACTTAATGAAAAATAATAGCATTAGCTATTCCACCAGATAAGATAAGAGAGGCCAGATATCACGTGCTTTCAGATGCCCAGGAAGGGGATCAAATGGAAGTGTGAGGTTGGCAGGTGAGGGGTCCATTGCTCTCAATACTTTGTCTAGTTTCCATGAAGACCATTTACGTCTTTTCGGTATTAATGATGGAAATCTAATAGGGCAAGAACAGATGGTTTTTTAAAATTCATTTTGAGACAGAATAGGGAGGTTGATTGCTATCTTGACATTTTAACCATTTGCATCTTGAATGATGCTATGAAAAGAAAATACTGATTTTGGTCTTAGCTTAAACCTTTGCCTCTGACTTTTATGATCTCTGTGTAGAGATCATATCTACAAAAAAAGGAGATTGGCTCCGGTGGCTTTTAAGATCATTCCCAGATTTAAATCTAAGCTTACCAAAGCAGGGATAGATCATTAGATCTAGTCCCAAGCTGCCGTGTACCCTTTTGCATGTTTTTTTCTTTGGTCTAGGAGCTCCCTGATATGGAAAATCCTTTCACCGATGCAGATCAGCCACTCATTGAGAATAGAGAGGTTGGGACTTGCTCGAATGTCAAAGGCAGGAATTGCAGTCACGACTTTGCGACTCTTAGTCCTGTCCTTGAGCCATTATTCCAACTCTCCGGTTGCCATGTAGACAGTGCGCGATAAAAACGCGCCTTTCTTTTTCCTCCTTGTGATGCATTGTACAAGTAACATTCATTTGGAGAACACTTAGCGGATTCCTAAGGGGACTCGGTTCATTGTTGCAGCTTGATAGCTTGGGTTATTTCCCTCAAAGATCCTCTCTTTCTTTAGGGTTAGCTGTTAGGCCTTGTTAAGGCGCAGAATATTAGGTCCTCACAGAAATCAATTATACCTTTTCCAATTACTCCCTTCTCCTGTGGAATAGACGTGTTTATAGAAAGATGCAAATTTTTTGTCTGGGAGATTGATTCTGGTGAGAAGCTGGAGGAATGACGGAGAGGGCCAGAGCGGATGATAGAAGGCAATTTGCTCTTTAAAATTAAATTTGTTCATCGTTTCTACTTCCTACCCAAGAACACTTTCCCAAGTCTGCAAAACAGCCAGATTCCATTTTCTGAATTTTGGTTAGATATTTGTATCTCTTTCTCATGTAATGTAGTTCAATTCTATGAGTGCCTACTATGTGCTAAGCACTAGTGCACAGTTTTGTTTGTGATTGTTTTTTTCCTCATAAATATATTAAAAATAAACAACAGAGTAAAAACAATGAGCAACAACTAATTTTGTTCACTTGTTTTCAGGCATATCTTTTTGTTTTATTTTATTTTATTTTTTGGTAAGGCAATTGGGGTCACACAAGTAGTAAGTGTTAAGAGTTTGAGGTGATATATGAAATCAGGTCCTTTGCCATCCAGCTTCCCCACTGTCAATCATATCTGATACTTCATGACCCCATTTGGCATTTTCTTGGCAAAGATACTAGAGTGATTTGCCATTTCCTTCTCTAGTTCATTTTACAGATAAAGAAACTGAGGCAAATAGGGTTAAGTGACTTGGTCAAAGTCATCCAACCGGTGTCTGAGATCAGATTTGAACTCAGAAAGATAAGTCTTTTTGATTCCAGGCCTGGCACTCTACGGCACACACTATGCCAACAGCTACCCAAAAACTAACGACTCCTTGTAAAATATTTCTTATTTTGTTTTGGCAAAATTTTCTTTGGACACTTAGGAAGTGGAAGAATAAGGATTCTCAGTCAGGGCTCTGAAATCCAGTCCTGTGTTCTCCCTACTCTAACTACTTTAGTTCACCAGTCTAGCAGCTCTACAGGGGTCCTCAAACTACGGCGGTGGGCCAGATGCGGCAGCTGAGGATGTTTATCCCCCTCACCCAGGGCTATGAAGTTTCTTTATTTAAAGGCCCACAAAACAAAGTTTTTGTTTTCACTATAGTCCGGCCCCCTCAACAGTCTGAAGGACAGTGAACTGGCCCCTATTTAAAAAGTTTGAGGACCCCTGATTTAAGAGTTTGGAGGTGATCTCAGGTCATCTAGTCTAACACATATTAGGGTAAGCACACCTTGTACTGCTTCCCAGCAAATGAGTCCTCCACCATCATTGGGAGACCCTGAGGAAGGAGGAAGCCTGCATTTCCTGAGGCATCCGGCCCTTTTGTGTGAACCTAGGTAAGTGTCTTACTCTCTGGGTCCCCAGGAAATCCTCTATGTCTGAGTATTAACAAGAAGCTGTCCATTTGCATTAATAGAGGAAATTCACCTCAACCCAGATCTATCCCCAAATTGATGAGATTATCAGTCCAAACAAACACAGACCCAAGAGCCCGTGCTTAGATTTTCTAAATCAAGGCCCAGCTACAGAAAGAAGGGATGAAAGTCCTAGAATTTGAATTGAATGGCACCTTGGAGGGTATCAGATAAGGGAGCCTTTATTGGAAGGCCCAGGGCATTTCAACGGAAAGTTGATGCAATTAGAGAGTTGGATTGAACATTGGCTACTTGAAAATTGGTCACTCCCTTGGTAGCCAAGCTTGACACGTACTAACTGTGTGGCCATGGCAAGTCACTTAAGTCCAAATTCCCTCCCAAATTAACAAAAAAGTTAAGCTTGTCGGCTCCAGAAACAGTTGTGGAAGGAAGCCGCCCCCTCGGTTAGGGGCGGCGTGAAGAAGAAGAGATTTCTCTTTCCTTACCTCTCCATTCATCATGATATCTTTCTGTGCTGTCTAGCTGTTGTTGTTTTCCCTTAATTTCAAAGAGGATTAATGATACATGGATGTCTTGACTCTTAAGCGAATTGGATCCGAGGCAGAACTGTACAAAGTCATTAGTCTCACTCTGCTTCCAGAGGCTTCAGAGTTCAGTGGCCAGATGAAAGTCAGAATGACGGGTGATGTCCCAGAATGTCGTGGATGACCTTGGAGGTCTGACCAGGTTTTAGGTACTCCATAACGGCTTTGGCTGTGGGCATAACTGTTGGAAGAAATTGTTCTCATTTACCCAACTCACCAGGGGAAGTCTTCGCTTGCTTGAGGTAGGAATCCCTCTAACTCACTGACGGGTTTGAGGCTCATTAGTTCCCCTCAGTCTGGTTTAGTTTATCTACTGAGATGGTTTTCTTAAAGGGTGACCATTGTGCATGCTACGGCTGCCTGGAGCCACAGCTTGGAGCTGCTTGGAAGTTGAGGCAAAGGTGAATAAGCAACTCTGAAAAAGGCACAGCAAGAGGTGCTAGTTCTCCCTGAATCAGACAGACAGATGAGAGAGAGAGACAGAGAGAGAGAGAGACAGAGAGAGAGAGAGAGAGAGAGAGAGACAAACAGAGAGAGAGCGAGGAAGAGAGAGAGAGACAGAAAGAGACAGAGAGGGGAAGAGAGAGAGAGAGAGAGAGAGAGAGAGAGCAGAGAGAGAGAGAGACAGAGAGAGACAGAGAGAGAGAGAGACAGAGACAAACAGAGAGAGAGCGAGAAGAGAGAGACAGAAAGAGACAGAGAGAGGAAGAGAGAGAGACAGAGAGAGAGAGACAGAGAGACAGAGAGACAGAAAGAGAGACAGAGAGAGACAGAGAGAGAGAGAAAGAGAGAATAGATTCAAAGAGCATGACTCCTGGCAGCAGAGAAGAGAATCAATTATAGATTCAAGAGGGAATTAGCATTAGCATTTGGAAATTGAATGAAAGAAAAAACTCCACGGAATCCAGTTGAGCAATAGAAAGAAGGTCTGATGTCCATCAAGGAGGGCACTCTTAGAAAGACATCTGAGCTCTTGGAAAGTACCCAGGCGTGAAATGCCTTGGCCGTATCCATTCCCTACATGCATGCCTTTCCATTGGTGAATTCTATGTGTGACCCTCCTCTTCGCATGGGGCTATGTGCATTTTGGGGAGATTGTATCCAAGTTTATGTGACACCATTTTGGAGCTACTCTTGTTTCTCTGCCATCTTTGCTTTGAGCTAATCGCTCCATTGACTATTACATATAAGTGCCTCAATGAGGGATCCCAAACTATGGTTTTTAGGAGTGCAGACCCACAGAGCATCTTTATACCTAAGAGTAATCATCTGTGTGGGGACCCACTGTCCAATGTTATTGCAAATTGGTGGGGAGATGGGAACCCCTGAGGGCAGCTGCAGTAGGAAGGTTTTTTTTTTGACTTTGAGTGCCTTGTAACAATTAAATATGGCACCTTGTCCTGCTCTTGGCAGCTAAGCCACGCAATCCTCACGCTATGTGACAGCCCTTCAATTGTTTGAAGACAGCCATCATGTCATCCCTAAAGTGAAGTGTTTGGACGATGATTTTTCTGGTTCTTTTCTGTTCCGACAGACTTGGATTGTTGATATTTGAAAGCTTTGTGGAGGATGGGAAGAGCGCTGAATTGGATCAGGAAACTCTGGTTCCAACAGTCACAAGCTTTGGGAGGGTGGATATGTCCTTGACCTCTGGAATCCTCAGTTTCCTGCTGTGTAAAATGGGGACAGTGATAGTTGCTCCAGCTTCCTCACAGAGGTAAAAGAGAAAAGCCCTTTGGGATTGTGAGCTCTCACCAGAGGAAAGCGTGCCGGACTTGGAGTCAGAGGAGATGGATTCCAGTCTCAGTTCTGCCATTGGCTAAGCCATGTGACGTGGGGCAAGTTTTTTCCTTTGCTTGGGCCCTTGATTTGTAATATGAACGTGTTGAGCCAGACGATCCCCCAGGTTCATTACATGGTGGAGTCAGCGAGCCATGAGATTGGAGCCGGAAGGGACTTGGAGGCCAGATCTCTATATCTCCGACTCTCCTGGATGATCCTGAGAAATGGAATGTCACCCATTCTGGTGCTTTTGTGTGCCCGAGTCCGAGCTCAATCAGACTAAGCTCCTTAGGAGTGTGGGTGACTCCCAGAGCTCACCAAGTGCTATCCAGAGGGCACACCCCCATCGGGGGGCTGTGGGGGAAATGCTTTGTAGACATGAATTACTATCATCCTTACTGATCATGAATCAGACCTGGGAGGCCCTTCAGTCAAATGCTCCAACATCATTTTACAGATGAAGAAACTTCACTAGTTTGCTCTCAGCCCACAGGGGACTTGAGCCCAAGTCTGCGGAGCGCTGTTCTAGCACTTTTTCTACTTTTTTACATGGGGTTTTCATTTTTTAAGTTGTACCTTCATGATAGTGATGCTGTAGGCTTAGGAACATGCCTGAAAAGACCTTGATGGCTATTAATTATCCCTTCGGCCCACATGTACGAGGACACGAGGTTCACCTGTGAACAATCTTGGACTTCCCGAAATACCGCTTCACTTGCTTCCTGCCCATCCATGGGAGCAATGTGCACTTAGGGGGAGCTCACATGGCTGAATGTGGGGTATTCTAACACTCTCTGCCTTGGGCTTTGGAGAAGCAATCTGATAACTGGAATCCCTCTAAACCATCGCTGGCTCTAATACCTATTTACCTATTGATGGTGATGTCATGGCTGTTACTGACAAAGGCTGCTCAGGTGAGACTCTCCCTGTCAGATAGAATGGTTCTCTGACAAAGGCAGGAGGAACAGCACAGTCGCCATTTCTGCAGCAGAGAGAGCAATGAAATCCAGCCAGGCTGAGGCTGTCCGATGACCCCCAAAGACAGCAGCAGCTCTGTGCTGGAGAGCAAATCACGGTATTTAAGGCACTTTGGTACGAAGGTCAACTTAGGACAATGGACTTATTTGGCCACGGGTGTTTCCTAGCTATCAGTAGTACCGGAGCATCTTTCCCTCCAACTTGTAGAGTGCTAAGCGGGAGAGTGTATTACTGTGTGAATGGGGGGCCTCTTCCTAGCTATTTTGCTGAGTTGTTTAATTCTATTTCTTTTGCTCTGAATGAATATTTCCTTGGTTCAGCTGCAAAAGGAACACATCAGTGGGGGCTTTGGAGTTAAGGTTTTGAGTAACTGCTGCCCCACAACGTGCCCTTCGTGAAGGGAGTCAGGGCCTGGCACTCCCTTTGCAATCGCACCAATGCTTTTCCTTTTAAGTACCACCTAGAGGCCGGTGTGATTTGAACCACAAAGTCGCTGCTGCTGAAGCCATGGCCCCCTTCTGGCTATCTTTCCAATTCCAGGGAATATTTTAAGAGAAACCTGGAGACAAAGAGCCCAATTAGGGAGGAATCTAATCTGTAAAACCAGGAGCTAATCAGCTTGCCAGAGGACTCTTTTTTCCTCGAAAATTCCATTTTAATTAAACTATTTTAAATTATGTTCGACATTTCAATTATTTCATGGCACTAATGGTTAATTTTCACGGCTCCACAAAGCAGAATTTGTATTTAAGACTTCTCTCATCTCTATTGAGGTTGGTCTTCAATAACCACTTATGTATTGCTTCCTCTTATGTATATATATAGGTCATGTATTCTCTGGAGAGGGTAACAAGATTAGAAATAACAAACACAGTGCAGAAGGAATTAAACCGCTCAGAGACGCATTATATAATTTCAGGAAATGGGCTTCACACATGTAGGGTCTAAACAAGAAAACTCAGTGGCTCAGAATGGGGGAGGATCCAATAAGAGTTGGTCTAAGAACCCTCGTCTCTCGATTTCTGTGATGCGTTCTAAGTCCAGTGAAGGACTCAATGGAGAGGAAAATTATTTTCATTTGTTATCTTTTTGGTTTAAAAAAAAGTTTCTTTCTGTAAGAAGCGTGTTTATGATGCATGATGTCAAAAACATTCTAAAACATGTATATCTGACATACAATTCTGCAAACTCTTATATGCTGAGATGTGCCAGGAAAGTGCCGAATCAGGACTAAGAAAATAAAATAAAAATAATAAAATAAAGGGGATAAAAGGCAATAAATCTCTACGACATGAGAGGATGGGATGCTATAGAAATGTTCTTGGGTTTCGGGCTTAGGACGCTCTAAGTTCAGCCTGGCTCCTGTCCCTGAGCATCCTCAGGCCTGTTTCAGTTTCTCGATCCTTACATTGAAGTTCTCTTCCTGCATCTGCAGCTTCTCGTTTATCTCAGCCTGCGAAGACAATCAGAGAAAAATGGGGTGATGATGGAGCTATCACTGCGTGCACATTGTCTCTGTGGCCGGGACATGCTCGAGCGCTTAAAGGCAGACATTAGGCCAGGCACACCTTCCTGTTTTGCAGACATTATGGTGTTTCAGCCTGGAGTGATGTGATAAAGCTTTATCATCGTTCTCTACCCGGTCCCGATGTGGAGCGTGTCTGCTAGCAGCAGGAAGTGGTATTTGGACAGACATTTTTCATATCACCTTGGGTTGGGAGATTGGATAATTTATCTGTGTTTTCAGACGGACTTTACCAATGAACACCCAATCAGGATAACTGCTCTGGGTTTTATTGATGCAGTCCCTCTACCCACCCCCGCCCAACCCCAATGGCAATGGATCATTATTATTATTATTATTTTTGTCTCCGAGGCAATACATTTTCATTTGGGTCCCAGAAAGTCAGGACTAAGTGGGGATGAACTGTGCCAATAAGTCTCCAGCTCTCCTTGTCATTCCACAATTAAGAATATTCTTTCTCTTCTGGGATGCTGGGAATTTTGCCACTTTTCTGCCTATGATTAGTTGGAGCAAAGTGAGTGATTGCTGACAAGCTTTAGTGGATGGCTGGATGGCTTCTGGCCCATGGTGGTGATATTTCGGTGAAGAGGTGAGAATATATATCTCCTAAACACTCCTAGCTCTAGAACATCCTTTTTTTTTTTTTTTTTTTTTAATTAGGAGGAATATATATTTGTAGTCAGACTAATTGTAGTCTCCTTTTCTTTCCTTGGAGAGAAAAGAGACCATGGGTGAGGAATATTACATATATTGTGAGACATGGTCATTCTGTAGGTTGGTATTGCTCAATTCTTATTAATTGCTACAGGGGAAGATCTATTGAGTTTACGTGTGGGATATTGGGTAGTATATCTGGAAACGTTTGTAATATAAAAACAAAAGGCACCAATAAAACAAATTTTAAAAGACAAATGCATTATTTATTATAAACAATAAAAACCCAATCATTTATTACACATTTATTATTAATAATAAATAATGTGGTCAGGACAGGTAAATCTATGTGTGGAGACGTGCCCAAACCAGCTTGGTGTACCAAACATGGCGCCTCCTAACAGCCTGTAGAGTTCCCTCCATCTTCAAATAGAAAATAAAAACCATTAATGACCTGAAAAATGCTTATAAAGCTTGGAATGTTAATATCTGTTAGGTCACTTGGGTTTTCCAGAGTCACTGATGTCTTATAAGGCTTTTATTGGGAAATTTCAACAGGAGCAATGCTCATGTCAGATATTGCATTAGTTTTATAAGATTTGCAAAGTTGTTTTTGCTTATTTTATGCCACCATATTCCACTTTGCGTCCAAGACAAGAAAAAGTCCTTTTTGCCCATTTTATCCCACCATGTTCCACTTTGCATCCAAGACTAGATTTCAACTTTTGCTAATGATTAGATGAGACATGGATAGGATTTTTTTTTTTTTTTTTTTTTTTTTTTGCCTTTGAGCCATGTCTAATTGATATTCTCTTTCTTGACAATGATTGAGAAAAGGAAGAAAGGAAATGAGTTGGGGGAACAGAGGGAGATTCAGGGGAGAGTTGTGGACTACAGGAGAACTGAGAACTAATCTTCCAAATTAAAATAAGCCACCTGCCCTCCCATGGAACACTAACTTTTCTTTTTTCAAAGTAATCATGGCTAAGTGACTTGCCCAAGATTATATAGCTATTATGTGTTAAGTGTCTGAAGTCAGATTTAAACTCAATTTCTTCTGACTCCAGGGCCTGTGTTCTATCCACTGGGCCACCCAGCTGGCCCAATAGCTTTTCATTCTAAGAAATTCCCAACACTTGTGGCGGTCACCAGCTAGCTCCTGAGATGCTCAAGGGACTCCTTGGGATACCTGTCTTGTAATTTACATGAGGTATAGTTTCCATGAAATAGGCAGGGATGAGCGTGAACCCCCAATGAACTAATGAATACACAATGTTTTGCAAAATTAAATATTTTATAAATGCTGACTATTTTGTAATTATTGTTATTGATTTCAAATCACTTTAGTTTGAAAGAGTAATGTATGTCATATAACTCATATAGCCCTTATGGCAGTTCCTATGACACTGATCCAATGATTGGAAGGGAGTTCCATAACTCCCCAAATTCTGGGCATCCCCAGCCCAATCCCAGATCTGATCAATTTTCTTCCATGTATTTAATTAAGTACTTCTCATTTCATCCAGAGTCTCATCTCCTTTCCACCAATAAAAATCCTACTGTCCCAGTCCATTTTCAATCATCCGGTTCTCTTAACCCATCTGGGAGAGGACACATTTCTTACTCAGCGATACTTTGGTGGAACACAACCACAAACAAGAGCTTTGTCTGCCTTGGGGCAATGTTTTATGTGCTCAAGGGAACCCACAGCCATATGGTTTGGCAGAGAGGGTAATATAATATCCCTACCCTCTGGGATGAAGGCATTGAACGGACCTGGAATCAACTTCCAGGATCATCTAGTTCAACCCCCTCATTTTAAGTAAGTTCCCTTTCTCAGTAGGTACTAAGTTGTTCTGATTGAAATTTTTGAAGGAGTGCAAGAACTGTTAATGCCTCTTGAGAGTCATGTCTCTACTACTCCCTAAATTATGCCATACATTTCTGAATGAATATTTCACAGCCAGGTAATAGAAAGAAAGAAGAGGGTGCAGATATTTGCCCTTTGGTTTAAACCAAGAAGACTTGGTTTAAATTCCTGGCTCTACCAGTTAGTATTTTGTGACTATGAGCAAACTATTTTGTATTTCTGGACCTCAGTTTCCTTATTTCTAAAATGGGAGGTTTTTACTAGGTGACTTTTCCAGAAGGTCTCTCTTTACCACTCTGTTCCCAAACAAACTATTAGTAATTACTTTGAATTCTGTGCTCTTCCTAACAGCTCAGGTAGATTCAGACCATTGATTTCTAAGAACTATCCTGTGAGCAGCATGACTGGGCTTTGCTTGAGTAGCTTCAGGAAGAAAAAGAGAAACCGATGTCTTACACATCCCTGAAACCTGGGACTTTTCTTTCCCATGAACTGTGGTGAGTGAGGGTGGTGATGGCACTCAGATTGATTTCTTAACCTAAAAATGAGAAGTAGGGATGAAAAACCCATGGTCTCCAAATTGCTGACTTCCCTTAAGCTTTTCAAGTTTACCTGTGCCAACAGTCAAAATGAATACAGGATTAGAAAATCATTATTCATATTGTCTCAGAAATGGAATTTCCTTTTAAATGTGAGCTTAAAAAAAAGGTTTTCTCTATTAAGTATGGCTTTTATTATGCATCTTGGAACCTAAGAGAATTCCTGTGGGAAGGATCATGTAAAATAAAAGTGCAAGTCAATGAGGAAATAATTTAATTTGTCAAAAAAAATGATTTGCCCTAAATTTCCAGGACTTCATCAATTGTGTAAGGTGAGGTATACCAATAATTAATTCTAAGAGCTTAGAAAAAGAATACTTTAGAGTATATGGCCAGGGGTGATGATTTCTGTGCTGCCTGACAGAACCATTTAGATATTTTTGTTATTGAGTTATTCAGTCATGTCTGACTCTTCATGACCCTTTTTGAAACAGTCTTGGCAAAAATAATGAAAATGGTTTGCCATTTTCTTTTCCAGCTCCTTTGATAAATGAGGAAACTGAGGGAAATAAGGTTAAGTGACTTGCCCAGGGTCACAGAGCTAGTAAGTATTTGAGGTGAGGAGATTCTGGTAGGCAGAATGTCATGATCCAATTTGGAACTGTACTAAGACACAAGCATGGATGCTCAGGAAACACCATTCTATGAAAGCACCCAAATCCCAAAGGTATCTGGATTTCTTTTGTGGGAGCTTGGTGGGTTTGAACTCAGGAAGGTGAGCTCAATTTTAGTGACAGACCTAGGAATTCTAGGGAATCTATTCTTTTCTTGAAGCTATCATTATTCCTGCTTTCAACTGGTCTGAATGCTAGTTACCACCCGTTTACATGGAGATCGATAAAGCTAGCAAGAAGATGGATGTAAAGAGGGATATTAAAAATCATAACATTCTAGGATCTGGATTTAGAGTTGAAACAGACCTCAGAGGCCATCTAGACCAGGGATGCTGCCCTACCTCAGCTAGGAAAATCGATTCTTGGCCAAAGATTTGACCGCCTGCCTTCTGGATTACAGGTTCACTTCTCTCTGCTCCATCACTCTGTCCCAGAACTATTATGTCGATCGCTCATTCAATCTCACCATATTCATTGGAGTGCAGAAAGACAAATTCTATTCTACTTCCATGTTTAATAAGCATTGTAGTTTGCAAGAGTAGGAAAATGATGCTCTTTTGTTGTTGAGTAAAATATTGAGATGGTAGCTCACGTTACTATCATCACTACAACTACCCTGTGAGTATTATTATCATTGTCATTATCTGGGAGTTGGCACTTTGCTTGGTCCTCCTTAGTTTTCAGAACTCACTTAATATAGAAATTAATCTGCACTCCCCCCAAAAAAGATCATTGTCCCTCACCTCTGGTCCAACTTCTTTCTCAGCTTAATTCCCTTTGACCTGTTGTTCACTAGAAATCACATCCAAGGGATGATGGCCTTGGGTCAAAGAGGGGATCACATCCAAAAGCTAAACAGCATCCTCATTTTTCATTTGTGGACCAGAGGGACAATAGTATCAGCTCTTTTTTTTTTTTTTTTTTTGGAAACAAGTTGCTTAAGATGTATGGGGAACTCCATGCCATACAGCCTTGGCAGAGATGTTTCCAATTCTGGGGGCCTCACAAACAATTCCATTACTGTCTAAGAGCAGCCTTGGTGATAATTCCATCGGATTGTGAGAAGCCTCCAGGGGCCAGAGTTATACATAAACTATATTTAGAAGAAATATTATCAAATGCAAAGAGGAGATACATTCTGAACCTCTGGCTTCCAGTAACTGCCCTCTGCCCTCCAACCTATTAAGCGGTTATTACATTCATCAGACGGCTCACAATAAAGAGCTTTGTGTAAAAACATGTTCTTCCACTATTTCTGGTAAACACTAAACACCCCTTATTAAGCCGAGGACTTTGGCTCCTTCTGCTGGCACAGAATCCCTGCACGCTCGTGTAAATAGTGCAATAACATCTGATGACTGAGTAAGTCACAAAGGGACCTTATGCCAGGCTGATCTCCAGCTTGTCCCAAATTAGTTGTTTGAACAGGGGTGTTTTTACATACGGGCTCCCGTGTTCTGATAATTAAGTAAGCCTCCCCAGCAGAGCATTCACGTGGTTTCTGCGTGCGTCGTCCAGTTGGACCCATTTCTACCGCCTTACTCCATTTCTACGGGAATCTGGAACGTGGTCAGAACAGCCACTGGGCTGAATTGGTTCCCTTACTGGAGAATGATGCAGTGGGAGGGGCCTTCCCTACGGGGAGTGAGGCTACTTGTCACTTTGGAAATAGGGGGAAACGTGAGGAGTTGTAACTGCTGATGAGTCTGGGGGTGGCGGAACATGGGCGGCGGCTCCTGCTTTTGATCTCAAGCCTGGTCTAGTGGTTTTGAGATCCTAGTATGACCTGCGTAGGAGACTTTCTGGGAACGTTTGCCTGTTCCTTTGCTTCTTGGTGGATGTCTGATGACCAACACAAAATGAGGTCTGCTCGGTGCTCAGTGATTTTTCAGATGGACCTGGGGTTTTACTGGGTGCAGCCCTTTAGAAGGGCTGAGATATCCCAGCTGGACTGGGTCACACGGAAGATCTGCACCCGTGTGTGTCTGCCTCCTGTTCGGGGTACTAAGTGACCCATCCTTTTGATATAGTTAAATAACACATGCACGATTCACGTTTGCATTGTGAAAAGGGATGGGGACTTAGCTGTTTTACGTTTCAGACACTTGCAATGGTTAGGGAATGGATGTTTGTGATCTTTCTGAGTCTTAGGTGACCAATCAGAGAGTTCTGCCATTAAGTTAAGGTAAGGTAAGGTAAGGTAAGTTTCATTAAGTTAAGTTAAGCTAAGTCGGAATTCTGCTGTCATCCTCACTGGGGAAGGTTCAAGCTCATTCAGGCTGAAATTGGTCATCCAAGAAATAGAAAGGCGTGCTTCTCTCCCCCTCCCTCTTCCTCTCCCCCACCCACAAGTACCTGAATACTGTTTATGACTTCATCCGTGATCTGACTCAGCACTGTTTTGACTTCTTCAATGGTGAAATTGGCCAAGGGATCCACCTCGACCACTTCGCTTTCCACAGGGGACTCCTCCGAAAGCACTTGCTCAACCTCCTAGGATGGGCCAAATAAACAGCTCAGAGACCACTGCTCAAGGGGAGCTCTCCATGACTCATCTGCAGCCCCAAGCTTTTAGTGGCTACTTTTCTTTTTCCTTTCAGCTATCTTTTTTATTTTATTTTAATTTTTTTAAAGCTTTTTATTTTCAAAAAATGCAAGGGTAATTTTTCACCATTGACCTTGCAAAACCTTGAGTTCCAATTTCTTCCCCTTCCCCCCATCCCCTCTCCTAGATGGCGAGTAATCCAATATATGTTAAACACTCTAAAACTAGGTGTAAATAGTGGATACTTTTCTACAAGAAATCTAGAGAAGGTTGGGCTGTAGGAGTTACCAATGATTTTTTAAATCAGGTCCCATGAAGGTAAAGACTGATAATATCAAGATAATGCAGATGTCTTAAGTGGCTTAGGATGGGGATGGAGGTGGAATTGACCGACAAACCTATCCTGCGGGCCTTCCACTATCCAATCTGTGCCGATCCCAAAGATCCCTATCCTCAGGACTGAGAATTTAGAGCTGGAAGTGACATTTGAAGAGAATTTATTTAACTTTCTCCATCCCCATTTTTGAGGAAAGTTAACCAAGTCTGTGGGATGGTCCGTTCTTCTCAGGACAACCACATCTGTGCTTGGGTTGTTCTTCTGGATTTACCTTGCCATATACCCTTCCCTCATCCATAGGCCTTCTACACTGCTATCATTTTTCAGTCTGCTTTTCCAACAGATTTTTCCCAAGTGAAAGGATTCCTAGCCAAGGAGTTCTGTTTGGTCCCCATAAGCATTCTTCTCTTGGTTTTGCTTGTGAATGAGATAAAGTGAGATCTTTCAAGATAGTTGTGAAAATCAGTAAGGCTTCATCTATTTCAAAGTTTGAGTAGGCCTGAAGGACTTTAAGTATTAAGTCAAGGGCATACTTAAAGTATCTCCTCCCTGCTATTTTCCTAAGGGTATACTTAAAGTCTCCTCCCTGCTATCTTAAGGACATACTTAGTCTCCTCCCTGCTATCCCCTCCCTGTTATCCCCCTAAGGGCATACTTAAGTCCCCTTCTTGTTATCCTCCCTATTTTAGCCAAATAGGGGCACCTATGTACTAATTGGTCAAGTTCAATTTCTTGGATAGTTCCTGAGTTTAGGATGTAAGATCCTCAGCCAATAAGGATGAGGGTCAGTGGTGGGAGGGGAATTTGCGTTAGGGATTAAAATCCTCGATCCTGCCCCCTACAGTGCTTCCTCCCTTCGATTGACTGCTTGATGGGTGGGAGGCCCAATTCTTGAGAGAACGTATAATAAACTTTGCTTTGCTTCTAGAGATCTATCCAGTTGTTTTATTAATGGTTTCTGACCCACACACTTGCCATTTCTTACATGCAAATTTCACCTCCCACTTTTGTGCTCATCTCTGACCGGAATGCTTTCCCTCCTCATCTCTACTTCTGGATTTTTCTACCTTCCTTTTAGACACAGTTCAAATCTCACCTTCTGCAAGAGGATTTTCCCTTCCCCACACTGCATTAGTGCCTTCCCTTTTCAGATTACTTTCCATAGGCACTGTATATACATATGTATATGTAAATATACATACATTTATGTATTTTTTTTTTCATCTTGTCTCTTCAATTAGAATGTAAGCTTCTGGAGGTCAGGGAGCCTGTATCTTGCCTCTTTGTATATTCTCAATGTTGTGCCAGAGTTCTCTTTTAATGTCCTGATCCAGTTTCCCTAATTGTCCTATTTGATTACTCTGCCTCAGGTTATAACCATTCCCTCTTAATGTTAGGATAAAGATCTTATATCTTAGATCTCGGGCTATAATCATTCCCTCTTAATGTTTGATGGGATAAAGGTCTTTATCCATTTTAGAGAGCATTAGAATATCAGAAGCCTCTCCTGTATCTCCCATTATATCATCCTAAGTGCCTCCCCCCCATTAGGTCATCCCCATCCAGGTAGCTCCCCCATTATGTCATCGTTCTTGTTACCCTATAAAAGAATCTTTTATCTGATATTCACGGCTGGATTCTTTGAGACGATGGTCTCATTCAGCTCTGGGACCAAACCATGGATCCATTTGGTCCCAGGAAATCTCTCCCATTTAATAAATTATTAAATACTTTCTAATCTCTATCTTGCTTAGTCTCTCCAGCATTACACCAGTATCTAGCAAAGTGCCTGGTATACAGTTGGTGCTTAATAAATCCTTCTTGGCAGATTGATTCTCCAATCTAATGAAAGCTAAGGTTAAGTGAGTGTCAGACAACAAAAAGGATTGATGACTTACCTCAACTTGGATAACTGGTGTTGGAGGAGGCTTCGGCATTAAAAATGTTGAATAAATGTCATATGCCATGCCTTCTTCAAGGGGATTTGGAAAAGGGTAATCTGCTGACTTGACAAGTTCAATCACTTTCTGTAAGGGAAAGGACAAGGTATCATTGTATAGTCTTGGATAATGGACCTCCATTTTCTTAATTCCTCTTGGAAGTGTATGGTCATGTCTTGTCTGATATCTTTTTAGTCCCTTCCTTGCAAAGCGTTTCCTGGTAACTCTCTTCTTTTTTCTGCTTCCATTTATATGTACTGGCTGAGGTCCTCAAAAGAATTTGGACTGCTTATTCACCCAAGAGAGACCAAGTGGATGAAGAAGGTCTAAGGCCCAGATTTCGACATGGATTTGTTGGATGCCCTGTAGAACTTGTCCATCTGTATGGGACATTGTGCTCAAAGGAGAACGGGAGAAGAGTGGAATGGATTATTTTTAGGAAATTCCAAAGCTCCTGATAGAACCTAAGCTTATCTAGAAACAAAGGTTCATCTTTAATATCACTATTCTACTGGTTACTGTCTACCTCTATCAATGGCACCACTTTGTGCTATATTACCCTTACTTGCTAAATATGCGTTATAGGCTAGCCTCAACCTTATCCTGATTGTAAGCTCCTCATGGGCATTGGGTTAGCTTCATCCTTACCTTGATTGTTAGCTTTCCATGGGCAATGGGCTAGCCTCACCTTCACCCTGATTATTAGCTCTCCATGGGCAATGGGATAGGCTCAGCTTCCCTCCAATTGTTAGCTCTGATTGTTGGTCTCCATGGTTAATGGGTTAGTCTCACCTTCACCCTAGTTGTTGCTCTCCATGGTGAATGGGCTAGTCTCATCCTCACCCTGATTGTTGTCTCTCCATGGGCAATGGGCTAGCCTCACCTTCACCTTGATTGCTAGCTCTCCATGGGCAATGGAGTAGACTCAGCTTCCCTCCAATTGTTAGCTCTCTGTGGGCAATGGGCTAGCCTCACCTTCACCTTGATTGCTAGCTCTCCATGGGCAATGGAGTAGACTCAGCTTTCCTCCAATTGTTAGCTCTCTGTAGGCAATGGGCTAGCCTTACCCTCACTCTGATTGTTGGTCTCCATGGTTAATGGGTTAGCCTCATCTTCACTCCAGTTGTTAGCTCTCCATGGTGAATGGGCTAGTCTTACCCTCACTCTGATTGTTGTCTCTCCATGGGCAATGGGCTAGCCTCACCTTCACCCTGATTGCTAGCTCTCCATGGGCAATGGGGTAGACTCAGCTTCACCCTAATTGTTGCTCTCTCTGGTTAATGGGCTAGTCTCACCCTCCCCCTGATTGTTGTCTCTCCATGGGCAATGGGCTAGCCTCACCTTCACCCTGATTGCTAGCTCTCCATGGGCAATGGGCTAGCCTCACCTTCACCTTGATTTGTTAGCTCCTCTTAGGCAGAGGTCAGGTTTCAGACTCGTAGAGCTCTGTCGGCATTTACTTAGCAGAAAAGTTAAGCATAATTAAGGAGCTAGTGAATAACACCCTAAATAAGATCCTGTGTCATGGGTCAAGTGTCAAGTCCCCCCGGGCTGGTCCTGACCTCCCCCTTGAAGCTCATCCCAGCCAAGGTTTTTGCAACTCTCTAACATTCTCCTCCTTTAATACCGTGTATCACGGCTATCTCCGTGGGAGTTTTATCCTCCTCTAAGCTCCGTTAGTGCCGAAAAGGTTAACATCTCCCTCAGTACCTCTCGTGTTATTCTGAACACAGTAAGCACTTAATAATATTTGTTGAAAAAAATGAATGAATGTCTATTGAACTATTCAATCCCATCAGTCTTTACAAGCAGTCCCTCTACGCCGGACATTGTGCTGGGTCCCGGGGCTACAAAAATAAAACCCAAGCAGCCTCTGTCTTCAGCGAGTTTAATTCTAGCGGGCTTAAGTGAATGCTTGCATTATCATTGGAGAAATATTTTCTTTCATGGTGTGTCTAAAGGGATCCAGATTCCACGTGGAGTCTATTTTTGGTGGATTTTAAACACAACACAAATTTTATGTTGAAATATAATAATAATGACTGAGGTGCTAGCTAGCCTTTATACAGTGCTTCAAGACTGACAAAGCATTCCCAAACACTCATCTGACCCTCACAACAACTCTGAGAGGCAGGCTCTGTTATTATACCCATTTTACAGATGAAGAGACTTAGATGTAATGTAAATGACTCATTCAGGACCACACAGCCAATAAGTGCCCGAGACCAATTTGACAGACACCAGCGCATCTCCTCACTGTGCTACAGGCTGCCAGGAGCTCCTGAACATTTGCTGAACTGATATTCATCATCTCACTTTCTTATCACAATGACTCTGTGCTAAAAGGACTCCCAGTATTGTTATTCCCATTCTACAGATGTGGCAACTGAGATAAGGTAAATGTCATAGGATTGGCCAGGACTTTTTACACATTTATTGCTTTTTTCATGAACCACAGAGCCCTTCCTGGCTGCTGAAAAACTAGAAGTCATTTTGGATTCATTTCACACATGTATGTATATGTAATTAGTGCCTGTGTGTGTTGATTGACATGCCAAGATCACAAGTCTACTTTGCAGATGAGATTAAAATTCCTGGGGA
Source organism: Antechinus flavipes (assembly GCF_016432865.1). NCBI lineage: Eukaryota > Metazoa > Chordata > Mammalia > Dasyuromorphia > Dasyuridae > Antechinus > Antechinus flavipes. The sequence goes on from NC_067399.1 coordinate 663,531,928, forward strand.
ATGGGATCTCCTAGACACCACAGGACTCCAATACACTTTTTTTTTTTTTTTTTTCTGAGACAATTGGGGTTAAGTGACTTGCCTAGGATCACACAGCTAGTAAATGTCTAAGTGTCTGAGACCAGATTTGAACTCAGGTCCTCCTGACTTCAGGGCTGGTGCTCTATCCACTGCACCATTCAGCTGTCCCAGTCAATATGTATTTGGTTTCTTAGCTGAGAACAAAACTCCAAACTGAAATAATCTACAGAGAAGTTGATGAATTGGTCCTGGTTCTTCCTACTGCACTTGGTATCAATTCATAAAAGTCTTCCCAAATTTCTCTGGATTCTTCAGTCTTCATTTTTTATGGCACAATAATGTATAACCACATTCATATGCCAATTTGTTCAGCTCTTTCCCGACCTTCACCTCCTGTCTTTGATCTGCACATTTTCCAACACACTATATAACTCCTTTATTTTCATTTACTTATGGAAACTGTAACCCTTCTCTCCCCTTCTCCCCTTTCGTTAACTGCTACAGAAAAAAAGAAGTGATTAGACAGTCTGTTCACCTGGAAGTGCCTATAAACCTTAGGAAGTGTTTTTATAGAGTGAGGACTCAGGGGGAAGGAGGAACATGATGTGTGTTGAAAAGGCTACAGAGAAGGGAAGGGGAAGAATGAAGGAAGGAAAAGTGATTGATTTGGATCAAAAAATAGCAGATTGTTGGATTTATTGCAGGCTCTGAGGAGAATGCAAAAGGGAAGCAGAGTCTGGGACTTGGAAGAAGACCTGGGTACTCCTGACTTCTAACTGAATGACCAAAGGCAAGACCTTTATCAAGATTCATTTCCTTAGTCTGAAAAATGGGTATAATAATATCTATAATATAGATTTTGAGGTTGTGGCGAATCTCAAATGAGATAATGTATTATAAGCATTTTACAAATCTTAAGATGCTATTAAGGTCAGTCATTATTCATTGAACTAGTCTAAGCAATGCAAGGAGAGCAGTTCCTTTTAGCACCCATTTTCATTTTCTGCTAACATGAAATGAAACATTATTTTTCCTCTCCCTTGGAGATGATTTTGAAAATCTTGGAGGAGGATGGTTGTGGTTATCCATACACATGGCAGGATGTTTCATCCATCAATGTGTCCCCTAGGCTATCTCCTAGCAGTTCCTCGCAGGGGGTAACAGCTCCACCACCATAGTGGGAGACATACTGTTGGTGATCTGATGCCATTCATTTCTTATTCCTTCTTTTTATTTGCTGAAGCATTAGCCAATGCTTTGGGCCTCTCTCCTTGTTCTACCTCAAGTTCTGGATGCTTTGGGCACTCTCTCCCTGTTCTACCTCAAGTTCTGGATGCTTTGGGCCCTCTCTCCTTGTTCTACCTCAAGTTCTGGATGCTTTGGACACTCTCTCCTTGTTCTACCTCAAGTTTTGGATGCTTTGGGCACTCTCTCCCTGTTCTACCTCAAGTTCTGGATGCTTTGGGCCCTCTCTCCCTGTTCTACTTCAAGTTCTGGATGCTTTGGGCCCTCTCTCCCTGTTCTACCTCAAGTTCTGGATGTTTTGGGCCCTCTCTCCTTGTTCTATCTCAAGTTTTGGATGCTTTGGGCGATCTCTCCCTGTTCTACCTCAAGTTCTGGATGCTTTAAGCACTCTCTCCCTGTTCTACCTCAAGTTCTGGATGCTTTAAGCACTCTCTCCCTGTTCTACCTCAAGTTCTGGATGCTTTAAGCACTCTCTCCTTGTTCTATCTCAAGTTTTGGATGCTTTGGGCGATCTCTCCCTGTTCTACCTCAAGTTCTGGATGCTTTAAGCACTCTCTCCCTGTTCTACCTCAAGTTCTGGATGCTTTGGGCACTCTCTCCCTGTTCTACCTCAAGTTCTGGATGCTTTAAGCACTCTCTCCCTGTTCTACCTCAAGTTCTGGATGCTTTAAGCACTCTCTCCCTGTTCTACCTCAAGTTCTGGATGCTTTGGGCCCTCTCTCCCTGTTCTACCTCAAGTTCTGGATGCTTTGGGCCCTCTCTCCCTGTTCTACCTCAAGTTCTGGATGCTTTGGGCCCTCTCTCCCTGTTCTACCTCAAGTTCTGGATGCTTTGAGCCCTCTCTTCCTGTTCTACCTCAAGTTCTGGATGCTTTGGGCCCTCTCTCCCTGTTCTACCTCAAGTTCTGGATGCTTTGGGCCCTCTCTCCCTGTTCTACCTCAAGTTCTGGATGCTTTGAGCCCTCTCTCCCTGTTCTACCTCAAGTTCTGGATGCTTTGGGCACTCTCTCCCTGTTCTACCTCAAGTTCTGGATGTTTTGGGCACTCTCTCCTTGTTCTACCTCAAGTTCTTGGATGAAAGTTTTTTTTGATGACATTTGGTCTGGATGAATCATGAGTGCTGATTAGTCTAGGTGAAACCTTCATTCAAGGTCTCCAAGGTCTTTGGGTCAGATGGCGAATGTAGATGCAGTTGGATATTTGCTGGATGTGTAGATGCAGATGGATATTTGCTGGTTGTGTAGATGCAGATGTGTATTTGCTGGATGGACACAGGCTTCCCCCTTTCTGGAGCATCATGTAACAAAAGTTGGGGATTCTGGGGCAGTTTTGGTAAAGTTGGCTTTTCCTAGGATCATAGATTTTAGTCCAATTTTCTCATTTTACAGATGAAAAAACAAGTTTAGTAAAGTTCAAGGTCTTGCCCATGGAAGAGTAGCCAGGGTGTCAGCCACAGAGTTCTTGATTTCCATCCAGGACTTTAGCCACCATGTTTCATTTTCTTTGGCTTTAATTAATGCTGCTCATGTGACTATGAAAGTATTTGTTGATTTAAGGGACTTGTACTACATGCAAACAGTCAACAAGCATTTATTAAGTGCTTGCTCTGTACCCTCCCTGTGCTTTGTGTTGGTGATGCACAAAAGGACAAATTCTTCAAAGGCGCTCCCGACTAATGGGGGAACAACATGCCGAAAACTACAAGATCTGGGGAGATGATGTCATGGGAGGTGCGACGTAGAAGGTGGAATTTTACCTTAATTTTGAAGAGAATCAGGGAAACCCATAGTGGAAATATAATAATTTACACCTCTTTACAGATGAGGAAACTGAGTCAAATAGTAGTCGAGTGACTTGCCCAGGCTCACACAGTAAGAGTCTGAGGCTAGATTTAGATTCATACTTTCTTGACTCTAGGCCCAGCACTTTATCCACTATACCATCAACTGCCTCTTGATTGGATTGAAATGGGGAAAGAGGAGTTACTGTAATAGTTCGGGAAGGGGGTAGGTGGTGAGGGCCTGCTCCAGGGTGACAATATCAGAGACTACAAAGACTATAAAAAGTCAAGAAAAGGCTTTTGGGTTTGACCATTGGATCATGGGTAACTTTGAACAGGCTGGAAGAATGAAAAACTGTAGAGAGTGTGAGTCAGAGACAGAGACAGCAAGAGAAGGAGAGAGAAGGGGACAAAAGGAGGGGCAAAAAAAGAAGGGAATGAGAGAGGAAGAGAGAGAAAGAGAGTGAGTCAGAGAGAGAGACAGAGAGAGACAGTGTGAGACAGAGACAGAGACAGCAAGAGAAGGAGAGAGAAGGGGACAAAGGGAGGGGGGAAGAAGAAGAGAATGAGAGAAGAAGAGAGAGAAAGAGAGTGAGTCAGAGAGAGAGACAGAGAGAGACAGTGTGAGACAGAGACAGAGACAGCAAGAGAAGGAGAGAGAAGGGGACAAAGGGAGGGGGAAGAAGAAGAGAATGAGAGGAGAGAGAAAGAGAGTGAGTCAGAGAGAGAGAGACAGTGTGAGACAGAGACAGAGACAGCAAGAGAAGGAGAGAGAAGGGGACAAAGGGAGGGGGAAGAAGAAGAGAATGAGAGGAGAGAGAAAGAGAGTGAGTCAGAGAGAGAGAGACAGTGTGAGACAGAGACAGAGACAGCAAGAGAAGGAGAGAGAAGGGGACAAAAGGAGGGGCAAAAAAAGAAGGGAATGAGAGAAGAAGAGAGAGAAAGAGAGTGAGTCAGAGAGAGAGAGAGAGAGACAGTGTGAGACAGAGACAGAGGCAGAAAGAGGAGTGAAACAGAGAGACAGCAAGAGAAGGAAAGAGAAGGAGACAAAAGGTGGGGGGGGAAGAAGAAGGGAATGAGGGAGGAAGAGAGAGAGGGTGAGGGAGGAAGGGAGGAAGAAAGAAAAGGATGGACAGAGGGAAGAAGAAAGAAAAGGATAGAGGGAGGGAGGAAGAGAGAATAAAAATTAATAAAGAGGGAGGATGATAGAGGGGGACAATCTGTTGGAGAAGACAGGATGGAATGGGATCTCCTGGGCACATAGGGAGGTTTGTCTTGACAAGAAGTGTCACCTCTTTTTGTAAAGTCTGGGGGATGAGGTGGGGGCAGAGGTGGTAGTGCAGGAAAGCCTCTGAGCAATGTGAGATGAAACAGAAGAGAGAAGAGAGCTCTTAGCAAACGGCCTCCATCTTTTTGTTGGCATGTGAGTCAGTCCATAGCTCAGAGCCGGGCAGAGAAGATGCCATGAAAAGTTTGAGGAGAGCCCAGGTCTGGCAGAGCTGCATGTTAATGCTTGGCTAGTGATTCCTTTAGGGAGATGTAGAAGACTTGCCTTGCTTTAGAGAGAGTCCAGTCGAGATCATGTCACCTGAATTGGGAGGGGCTCCAGTTAGCACAATTTCGCCATTTTCACCAGCTCTGTCTGGGGAGCATGTGATGATTAACAAAGACGGGGGATATGGGAATAATCCGAGATTACCTTTAGGTTAAGTCTGGCCCCTCACAACTCCTCCTGTGGGTGTTCGGTGTTGTTGAAATATTAGTGGCAGAAGCCTTATATGCCGGGGAGCTCAGTCTCTGTGATTTTGTTTGTCTGGGCATTTTCCACCCCCTGCTCAGGTGAATGAGCAGATAGGATCTCCCTGAGCTGACAAGACTGAAATATTGATTGCCCTGTGACCTGTCTGAGAGGAAGGCTCTCTGTCCTTCAGGTGGGCCCTGGGCTTGGCGGCATCCCTTCTTGGTGGGACCTCTGGGTAGCATCCCTGAAAACCCCCGGCCACTGCAGAGTTTTCTAGGTGCATTAGTTACATTATACTGACTTCCCATGAACCATCACATTCACCAAATTAAGGTTTAAACAACAGCAACAAGAAGATACTAAAGGAAAATTGTGTCTTAATTGCAAAATGGTCTCACCATAGAGTCTCTTCATTAATACATTACATGACATATATTTTAAAGGCCAACAAAATATCTCCCAAGTGTTATTATGAATTGTTCTTAAAAGCTGCATTTAAAAAAACACACACACAACAAATTCAGAGAAAATTAGAACCAATGAATTGTGGTGAGAGCCCAGAGCCAGCAAATGTGTTTAAATGAAGCTGGCTGATGCAATACTTTCCTTTCAAAAATACAATTAGGTCTTTGTATTTTTTTTTTTTTAACAAAACCTCATGTTTTATAATATCATTGGTTCTGTAATAAAACCTATTTAAAACAGAGATGGGAGGAGGGAAGGAGAGGAGTGGGGACAAGAGGGGGGAAAAGGGAGGGAAAGGGGGAGGGGGAAGAGAGCATTATTAAGTTTCTTTCCCTGAAAGTTTTAACTTTTTCAAATCAGAACAGTGGAAGCAAATTAAATAAAATGATTGCTAGAATTCTTTTCATGTCCTACTGTTGAATTCTCATTATTTAAAAACTTTCCCTCCAAAATATAATAGGCTATTCAAAGGATTTGGTTAATCTCTTTTATTTTGGTATAAGGAAAAAAAGCAACAACCAAAGAGAGAAAGTATTAAAAACGTTCATAAAAAAACAAACATATGCTGGCCCATATACTTCGCACCCTGGTTCTGCTCCCCACCCCCATCCCTCTTAGCCTGGCCCCCTCCTGCCCCCCTGCCATTTACAGAGGAGAAAACAGAGGGAGGGAATTTAAGTCACTTGCCTGAGGCCTAATTCGGAGATTAAAAATCAGAAGTTCCTGATTAGGTACATCCATTTGGCCAAATGATTTGCTTTTGCCTGACTTTCAAATACCCTCTAAATATGACTTTGAATGAAAAGCAATAAAATGTGTTCCTTCCCTTCCCCCTTTTGAATTTTTTTTTGCTTGTGCATGCATGCACACAAATGGATATAATAAAAACAATCATGCTGTTTCCTGGTACTCCCAACCCCCCTCTGCTTTATTTTTTGGGTTGAGGGGAGGGAGACTGATAATGAGCAAACCATTTTGACCAAGGTGAGTTTTTTTAAAAAAACAAAAACAAAAACAAAATCAAAACCAACCAAATAAACAAACAAAAACCTCTCCTGAAGAAAAGAATACATTTATAAACAGAATAATGGACTGTTAAGTGGGCATATAATAAATAACAGCTACAGATCTGGTCAATGGAAAATTAGCTTTGCATAATCTGCCCATGTAACTTCCTATTTCACCCCCCCAGATGTTATCTGTTACTTGAAAACAAACTCTTCCCCCCATTTAGTTACAACAAAATCATCTGTTTATGGTCTCAGCTCCCTTCTGTTTTGAAGGACCATTTGTGTTGGTCGAATTATACTATAGCGTTAAAAAAAAATAATAATACTATATCTAGCCAGAAGTTTCAAGTGTCAAATAAATGCCTCTTTGGCATATCTTAATATTCATAGCACCAAATGTCACAGCTCCAAATAGGCTCGAGATGAAAACGACTATTTACTTAGCAGCATCTTAAGGCTGCAGGAATATTTTGCTGCATTTATGTATGTGGTATAAAATGGACTTCTTCACTGAGGGGATAAATGTCAGGGTCTTTGAATTCAGCTAAGGCTAAGGTCAGGGTCAGTTTGGGCTGTGTAATGTGCCTGCAGACATGGAATGAAAGAATTTTTAGTCCTTCATCTTGTTTTGTTTTTTTGTTTTAAGTGTCAGAATCTTATTTGAGCATCTGTAGCAGAGAACTGTTAGTCCGAATTAATACTGAGAAAATAAAAGATGGGGCTGTTTGGGGCCCCAGTGAATTCTGTAATTAAGATGACTAAATGGCTGGCATTATAAGTCCATAAATGGTTCATCATTTTTTGAGGGGGGTGGGGGAGAAAAACTTCTTTGGAATTACAACTTTCCACATTTAGGGCCTGCTGAAAAGGTGAGTATTTTTGGAAGCAGCTAAATTCGTTCGGCTGTCTATGTTTTGGGCCCGTGAACAAAATATAACTGAGACTTAAAAAGGAAATTGAGCTGGGAGTTTGAACAACTGAAAAATTCTTGCTCAGAAGAGGCAGAGGCTGAATGTGTAAGACCTCAGGAATGGAGGATAAAAGGTAGAAAGAAGAAAAAAAAAAGATGAGAAAAGAAGGTGGTGATAAAGTTTTTGTTTTTTAATCTATTTCCCCCAGGTTTGGTTGATAGTTTTAAAGAGAAAGACAAGTAGTGTCCATTTGGAAATACGATTAAAAGAATTCTTTATTTGGTCCTGAAAACTGCTCCCTCCCCCTCTTTGTGAATACTAAAAAACTAATTTTAGTGAGTATATTTGTGGTACCGAAGGCCCACAATATGTGAAACATCCAGTGGTACCAGCATATGAATGCCACCTGCAACAAGTCTGTTAATGCCTCATTGAGGCCATAAATTTAAAATGAAAAGAGAGGAAATGTAAAATGGGAGGTTATCAGAACCACTTGCACGAGGCGGGACAAGCCACATGCCGAGAAGTTTTCTTGGGGGTTTAGACTATTAAATTTGTTGTGCTGAATGTGGGCAATATTAAATTTGCTAGAGACACCAGGTTTTTTGCATTTTTCAACTTGAAAATTAATCTGAAACTGCAACGCATTAAAAAAAAAATCCCTATTGCTTAATAGGCAGTGTTTACATTTTCAAAGAGTTCAAAATGTTGCCAGGTTTCTGCACTGTATGAGGGGAGAAGTAATAAATAGCTGACTTCTATTTTTATCAGCAGCAAAGTGGTGGAGTTTGGACATTTCTAACTTAATAGGCCTTTGAGATCATCAGATGCACACACACACACACACACACGCACCTGAACAAGGCACAATAACAAGGAAGAACAAGTTAAGGCAGGAAATGAAGGACACCCATTCCAGCTGAAACTGCAGAAGGAATTTGTGTTGGCAGCCAATGGTAAACCAATTTAGGCTCTGGCAGGACACCTGGGTTAACACCTTTCACACACACACACACACACACACACACACACACACACACGTTATTTATTGGGCCAATCCTCTCAATCAGCTGCCTGACTTTTCCATTCCAGTACAAGTTAGAAGACATTATATTTCTTCTCTTGGACTTTTGGTTTCCTCATTTATAAAATGAAAATATTTAAAGCCCAGAGTGTCCCAAAAAATTTAGGGCAATTTTAAGCTAAAAAATTTAAACTTATCTAAGAGACATAAATATCATTTTTCAGGTTCACTATTTTTTTTTTTTTTTAATTTTACTTTCAGATTGTAGGAAGCCTTGGACAAAAGGGAGAGCAGATCTTGATGGCTTCAGATTAGGAAGGTTCCTATGGTGAGTCATAGAAAAGGAACATTTTCTCTTCCACAAAGTTTTATTGATGCCTTTTTATGCACTGAGATATTTCCAGATATGAGCTCCCTTTGTCCCGCCCCCTCTGCCCATGAGCCTTTTGAAACAGGAAACCACTATCAACAAAATAAACTCCTATGAAACATTTAATCATTCAGGCAGCCAGGAGGTGCAATGGACCCTGGAGTCAGAGAGAACTGAGTTAAATTCATCCTCAGACACTTACTCTCTGTGTGATCCTGGGCAAGTCACTTATTTCTGTTTTCCTCAGTTTCCTCATCTGTAAAATGGAGAAGAAAATGGCAAACTCCCCCAGTGTCTTTGCTGAGAGAGCCCCAAACGACATCGTGGCGCGTGGGACAGGATTGCACAATAACAAATACTATGTGCCAAATGTGCCAGGTATGAGGGAAACCTGGTCAGTCCCTTCCCTCAGAGCTTATAGTCTATTTAAGAAATCAACTTGTACACATATAAATCAATATATAAGATTTATAAAGTAGTACAAAGTTGAAATATAGGTATCCAGGTAATCCAAGTTTTAAGCTTAAAATTGCCTGAAGATTTTTGGAAAATTGTGTGTGTTTATGAATATATGAAATTTATAACCCCTATATGCATAGTATATAATTCATATATAAATAGTAGCTCTAGTCTACAAATAAACATACATATACATAGTACCTCTAGTTTACAAATAAACATACATATACATAGTACCTATAGTCTACAAACATATATATATACAGTGTATGTGTGTGTATACAGTTCACATACAGTACTATAGGTATAGCCTTCATATAAATAATATAATCTATATAGAATACATAGAAATAGTATTTATATTATGCACAGAACAGAAGGTTGATAACATCTGAGTTATCATAATCAGGGTTGACAACATTTGAGTTACCACAGTCATTGATTATAATGTTCTGCTGACTTCCCTCTGCATCAGTTTGTCCCAGATGTTACTTTCTTTTGCTTTTTAGTTCCCTTTGCACCATAACATAAACTCACTATTTTCTAGTGCTCTTTCCAAGACACTGGGCTATGACTGGGAAAAATGGATAAATGGATAAATCAAGGGGGGGAAAAATAATCTCAGGATAGAGTGCAGACATTTTCTGAAGGAAAGGGTAATTCCACAGAGAACACTCTCCTTGTTTCTGCCTTTAAGAATCTCTGGTTTCCTTCAAGACAGCTCATGCATTGTTATTGTTATTATTATTATTATTGTATGAGGCCTTTCCAAGTTCTCCAGCAGCTTGTGCCATCTCATTCCTCCACATGTCACCATGTATGTAATATCTCCATGCTTACATATGGACGTGCTATCTCTCACATTAGAATGGAAGTTCCTTGAGGGCAGGGCCAATTCTACCTTGGTTTTTGTATGTCTCGCTGCTAGCCATCCATAGTAGGAATTTAATAAATGTTTATTGATTGATTATTGACTCTGAGGGGCCGGCATCTGAGAGTGGAACCCTAAACCTAGGGATTACATGCCTCGGGCAATCAGCAGGAAGCATTACCTCAGCGGAGGGGTGGAGCAGAAAAGCACCCAGGTGCCAGTTCTAGCGTTTCATCTATTAGCTTCCTATTTTAATTATCATGTTAACTTTAGGATTAGTGCCATCATTCCTATATGCTTCTGAATCACTCCCAGTAACCCCTGAATGTGTTCCCTTGGACAAAGTCCCTGTTTCCCCACTCTAATTACAGGGTTTCAGTTTTTATTCCTAAATGGGTTATGTTAAAAAAACAAAACAAAACAACTCCTCAAAACCAATCCCCCCAAAACTTAAAGAATCTGATGCTAAAAAGTATTATCTTTAATAAGAGTTCCTCTGATTGGATGTAAGAGCTCGATGCCAGAAATAGTTTTATTTTGGTCTTTGGAACCCTAGGAGAGGAAATGTGTCATGGTGAACAGAGAACTAGTCTTAGATTTTGGAAGCTCTGGCTTCAAGTCCTGCTGATGACCTATTCAAGCTGCGACAGAGCATTTAACTTTTCAGTATCTGACTATTAATTACAGAGAAAATAACAACCAGCATCAGTAGAGGGAATTTCCTCACTTAGTAATAATAAAAAAATCACAATTCATATCCCTATCCTGTTTCCACTGTTTAGCATAATAGGGAGCACATTGTAGTGGGTGCTTAATTTATAACTGTTGGAGTGTATTGAATTGAGAGTTAAAAAACATAGTTTGTAGCAACACCACATCATAATTCCCTGATACATCTTAATGTATGATACTTTTAATATTATTTATTATGGTTTTAATACTATGCAATGGAAAATAAATGCTAATAGCATAGTATTGATTGCTGTGAGACATACAAATAATTAAATACAATATTATGTTTTTTCATGCATCTTATCCCATTTCTTTGTATAATATTTAAGGAGTGTTTACAGTGGCTAAAAATATGATCCATTAAGTTGAGTGCCTTATACAGAGTTGGAAATTTTATTGGGAGGGGTACATGATTTTTCATTCACTTTTATGTTTCTCCCCTTTTTGAGAACCAAATAAAGGTGTATGCAAAGGGGGAAAAAGAAAATACAGTTTGTTGTTACCAGGAAAAAAAAAAATACTTGGAAAACTACATAGCAAATCCTGGCTGTTTTGGAAAGATCTATTCCATTAAATTAGTAGCTTACACTCCCAATGGTGAATCAGAAAATGAAATGTAAAGTATTTCGAAGGGTTTTAAGCACAGAACTCTCAGTATGAAATGAAATCCAAATCTATTTAAATGAGCACTTATGAATATTTGAACCTTGAGTAAATGTTCCATGGGGTTTATTTTTAAGAACTAGGAAGTCAATTATTGGTACATTATATTAGTTCAGTTTGACAGAGATTTTCTTGGTGACATTTCTGATTTCAAACATCATCAGGTTACTTCATTCCATGGCACCCACATATGTACCTGGATGTTTGTCAAGGAAAACTTTTAAAATGTTTGATTTTCTTCTTTTTCATAAAATCACAGAATCTCAGACTTGGAAGGAAGCTCAGTGGCCATCCAGTCCAACCCACGCCTGAAAAAGAATCCCCATTACAACACGTCTTACAAATGCTCGTATAACTTTTGCTTGCCGACTCCCCTTCCCCAGTGTGGGAGAGGAGGAAATTGGGAGTGGGATGGGAGGGTGTGTGTGAGGTGGGGTGGGATGAGGTCGGAGCATAATCCCATTCTACTTTAGGATAATTCTAGTAGTCAGGACTTTTTTCCCTACCATCCAGCCTAAATTGGTCCCAATGAAACTTCCATTCACTTCTTCAAGGGACCAAGTGGATCCAACCTTATTCATTTCTCAGGTGACATGATCACAATCCTCACCCACACTAGAGTTTTTGTGGTTGCCATGTTGCATTGCATGTTGAGCATGGAGATCTTTGGGGGAATTGACTTCTACTGTTGTTTTCCTTGCTATTTCTTAATGCTAGCTGTTCAGAAGTATGGGGAATGGGATAACTTCTGCAAGGGGGCAGTTGAAGCTTTGAAAAAGAGTTTCAAGGCAGAGTTCTTGGGTAAATTTTGCTCATTCAGCACAAGAGCTTGGGATGGGAACATCCTGGGTTTCTTTCCATCTCTGCTCCTCTCCTGACTCAATTTTGCAACTTGTAATACAGAAAGGCAGTGAACCACACAGGTCATTAACCTGACTTCAAAGTATGGCATCTGGAGGGCCACTTACATGGCAGATCGGGGTTAACTTGTAAGAAGGGAAAGAGAAAAGGGGGAAGGAACATTATCCTGGCTGGGGCTACCTGGAAGCTGGTTCTGTTCACAAATAAAAACCTTTTTGTGATAAGCTTGGACATTTTTCATGAGCTAGGAGATCTTTGGAGAAATCAAAGCAACATTATGTATCTTTTGAGATCTCTGGTGACTATTTTAAGGAATGAGACATAAAAATTGTGCTGACAAATATAGATTCTTAAAAAAAAAAAAAATAAAGCAACAACCCAGGAAATTATAAATCAGTCAGTAACCCTTAGCATGCAGGCCATTGTTGACCACTGAAATGTAGTCATTTACTTTACTAAACCTCAATCCTAATTTTTAATGGGAGAGTTTGTAGAAGCCATGATGTTTACATATTGGCTATTTTATTCAACGTTTGTGTGTTTCCTTTTTCTGCAGTTAGCCCATAAATTATTACAAGGAAACTTGCTGTCACGCCTATAAATATTTTCCCTTGGTGCTGTGCATTTTTAATATCCTTTAACTAACTGCTGAGCAGCCAGCGTCCAGCTCCGGGTCTTTACGGGGTGGACAGGGCAGTGTTCTGGGGCTCCTTCATTGACCGTTGCCAGTTTCCTCATCTGTGTTTGGCCCAAAAGCTCCCACAGGAAGCAACCAAACCCTTCCTCCCCAGGGACTGTGCCAAGCACCTTCTCGTCCCACGCACTGTACAAGTCATTGCTTTCAGGGACCTCCCAAGCTCTCTCAGGGGCCTCCATTAGGCAAGATGGAGCCCAGCTGGCTCAAGGCAAGTTATTGTGAACATGATGAAGGTCACTTGCTTGTGATAGGCTAACTCGATTTTTAGATGGTAAATATTTAGATTTGGTGGCCATCTCTATTGCTAAGTTACCTTGAAAGCTTCCATAAGTAAGATTTTCAGGTCATTTTCTGAAATCTACCATCATCCTGGGAGGGTGAACAATTTTGGGGAGTGGGGGAATGGAGAGATCTACTGCTCCCATTTTATTTTACTTTATTTCTAGTCATATTCTCCTAGGCTATTGAACTCACCCTTACAAAATATTCCACTTCCTATTTCCACAGTTTCACGTTCTCTTATGCACTCCAGAATCTATAGTTTCATTCAACATACAGTTCAGATGCTGCCTCCTCCATGAAGCCTTTTTTAGAGCCTCCAAGTTGTTAGTTCAAGCTTTTTCTTGAATTTAGCTCATAATGCCTTGTATATATTTTGTGTCTATTTATCTATACAGGAGCAGGGCCATGTGGAAAGAGCTCTCGATTTCAAGTCAGGGGAGTAGGTTCTCATTTGGCTTCTGAACCAGGCAGGTAACTTGACTTCCTTGGTTCTAAACTTCCTTTTCTGAACACTGAATGCCAGTTGGGATCCCCAGTTAACTGAAATCCTTGTCTTGTATGTTCCTATGTTGTATCCCCCAGGAGAATAAGAGCTTAATTGGTAATACTGATTGGAACTCGAATGAATCATAAGGTGACTACAAAGTCCCTCTTGTTTTTAAAAGTCAAAAATGCAAAGAAGCACACTGGAAGAAACATCTTCATTATAAACACAATATTTTGGAAAAGATATTTTAAAAAAATTATGGAAAGAGTATTGAACTGGGCAACAAGAGAAATAATTTCCTGTCCTGGTTTTGTCATCAACAAGCTTTGTGGTCTTGGGAGTCATTTTAAGTCTCAATTTTTTTTTTTTTTCTGTCAAATGAATAATTGGTTTATGTGATTTCAAGATTCTCTTCTAGCTCTAAAATTTCTTGTGAAGATTAAAGTGGATTTTTTTTTCTTCTTTACAAATGATCTAAAATTCATAGGATTATTGATTTAGAGCTGGGAGGCACCTTGGAGGTGATTTAGTCCAAGTCCCTCATTTAAAATTGAGGAAACTCAGGCCTATGGAGATGAAGGGATTTGCCCAAGATTACATGAATAGTAATTAGCACCCAGATCCTTTAAGCTAATAGCTGCCTCTTGATAATTTTATTTTAATATAGATGATGATAATAGCATTTAGATTGCAAACTTCTTGAAATCAGGAATTATCTTCCCCCCCCTTTTTTTATCCATCGTGCCCGATACATAGTAGGTGATTAATAAATGTTTATTGAATTGAATTTACTTATTGAATTGCAAAGTGATTTATGAATTATGTCAATTTGTTCCTCATAAATACTATTATTTATCTATTTTACAGATGAGGAAATTGAGTCAGGGAATAGTTAAGTGATATGCTCAGACCCACACAACTGGTTAGAAAGCACAAGAGGTAACATCACAACTTAGGTTTTCCCAATTCCAAGGTTAGCCTTCTCTTCTTTGGGCCACCTTGACTAGATATTATTCTTAATAACAATTCTATTTCCAAGTAGGCTTAAAGTTTGTAAACTTTTTTCATAATAACCCTGGGAGATCAAAAGTATAAGGGTCATTGTAGCCATTTGGCAGCGGTAAGCCTGGCTTTAAGCCTGAAGCATTTGCATTAAGATCTTCCTCTTTGGTGGGGATAATGATGATGTCACTCTGTGCTCCTGTGGGAGGGACAGAGGTGGCTCCAGAGTTTTGGAGAAGAGAGAAATTCTTTTCCTCCATTCTTTGAGAGAGATCACAGTCAGCTCCAGGGAGAGAGGGGGAAAAAAGACTGAAAGCAGCAAACTCGTTGGGGAAATCCAGCTCTTCCACATCTCTCAGATTTATATCTTGTCTACTTCAATTTCAGGGTGAGACTGGGCAACCTCTCTCTTGGTTGAGCCAGATCTCAGCTTTCTCCCAGATAAAAGACTATTGTATTGGGGCAGATAGTTGGTGTAGTGGATAGGATACCAGCCCTGAAATCAGGAAGAGCTGAGTTCAAATCTGCCTTCAGACACTTTTCACTTACTAGTTGTATGACCCTGGGCAAAGTCACTTAACCTTCATTGCCTCAGGAAAAAAAAAAAAAGACTCTTAGCATCTTCTAATTTATATTACTTTTTTGCTATCAGCTTGGATAAATGATTTTATTTATTATTAAATATTGGTGATGACTTTTTGTATTTTGCCTTCAGAGATAAACCTTCTTCTCTAGAGGAAAAATATTAGGAAAGCTTGAACCTAAGAAAACATTCACTCCTCTAGATTGGCAATATTTAAGGGAGTCAAGAGGTGTAATTCCAGCTGGATACCCCATTTCAGAGAAGAATAGTAGCCAGCTTTATTGCTTCTTCTCTTGCTACTCCTTAGGCAGGAACTGAAATCTTACTGGGGAGAGGAGGTAACTATCAAAGTTTCTCCACAATCCCCATATAGACAAAGCCATGTGGATGTACACATCATGTGGGCAACACACTTCCTACAGGGATGATAAAAGAGCAGCTGAGTCATTTTTTCTCAGAGTTTGAACTCAGTCTCCTGACATTAGCTCCAGTACTTCTGGACAAGGCTGCCTTGGGCTCCTCAGGAACAAATCTAGAAGATAAATGTTCATCATGCTTTGTCAACCCCTTCTAGGGCCAAGTACAATGAAGATTCTGTTCGTAACATAAGACTATAGAGTAAGAAATGGAGGCTTCAAGAGCTTGGGTGATTGGTTCTTGGTCACAAAATCCCTAGGTGTCAGAAGTGGGATGTGAATCTAGGTCTTAACTCCAGCTGCAACACTGTATCGCTGATTCTGTGCTGAATCCCAGAGTCCTCAGAGCTTAAGGATCAACCCAATCTTTGATGGGATAGAGAAGAAGATGCAATGAAAACTCTTAGATCCACAGGGGAGCTGCCCCTGGATCGAGTCACATCACTCCTGGTCACTCTATTCCTTGTAATGGAGGGCCTTGTCTCGATCCTCGGTCTCAGTATAGAATTTAAGGTTGGAATGGATGTTGAAAATAATTCTGATTCATTCCATAAGATGACCTGAGGTTTGGAGAGATCACAAACGATAGAGATGGACCAAGATAAACCTGGTTCTTTGTCTTCTTCCATGTCTAAGTCTGTGCTTGGGACCCCTGCCTATTGCCCAGAGTCAGAACGACTGGAGCCTGGGCCTGAATCACAAGCCCTTGGGACTGGTCTCCTGAGGCAGTCAGAGCTGCCGGGTACCAAGCTGCAGCTTTCCTGGCTCTCTGCCTTCTGCTTCCTGCTAGACTGATCCTGGGGGCGATAACATGAAAATAATTACATGCCCATAAGATATATGTAGAATAGATGGGAGATAATCTCAGAAAGGAAGACATTAGCTGCTAAAGGGGACCTAGAAAGGCTTTTTATAGAAAGTACTATTTGAACTTAACCTTAAAGGTTACTGAGGGTTTAAGTGAGGGAGTATTTGTAGTACAAAGAACTGGAGATGGGAGATTGGGCACCATGTCTGTTGAACTGAAACTAGAACTGTCACAGGATTGTAGAGTATGTGATAGCTAGGAAGGTGCAAGGAGGCTAGAACAAGTAGAACGGGATCAGTTTATAAAGAGCTTTAAATAACAAATAGGAAGCTTTATATTTGATACTGAAGGTAATAGGGACCCTCTAGAGCTCATCAAGTAGGGAAGAGAGATGACATGTTCTGACTTGAGCTTTAGGAAAATAACTTTGTCAGCAGAAAAGAGAAGGGATTAATATAGGAGAGTACTTGAGGCGATTCAAAGGACTACCAAAAAAAAGGAAAGAAATCAATGCTGCATTTGGAGTTAGTGGATTTTGATTTCATTCCCAGTTCTAACAATTATCACCCTCATTTACTCACTTTTTAAATGGTTATTTTTAACATTCATTTTGAAAAATTTTGAGTTCCAGATTTTTTTTTTATCTTCTAGCCACTCCCTCACTCATTGAGAAACGAAGCAATAGAATATCAAGTATAAATGTGAAGTCATGCAAAACATATTTACATATTAGTCATTGGTTTTAAAAAATAAAGCAAGAAACATGAAGAACATGAAAAAAGTCTGCTTCAACCTATACTCTGTTAACCAGTTCTCTCTCTGGAAGTGAATGTTATTTTTCATCATGAGTGCTTTAGAGCTGTCATGGATCATTCATTATAGTGATCATAGTAGTTTTTTTTTTTTTAACAGTTGATCATCATTAAAATTGCCATTACTATATTCAGTGATTTCATTCCATTCATTTCACTTTGCATCAGTTCATACAAACCTTCCCAGCTTTCTTCTGAAACCATCTCCTTCTTTGTTTTTTATGGCACAATAATACTCCATCATAATCATATACTATAATTTATACAGCCATTTCCCAATTTACAAGCATCCCCTAAATTTCCTTTTTTTTTTTTGCCACCACAAAAAGAGCTGCTATAAATATTTTTGTACATATAAGTCTTTTGACTTTTCTTTGATCTCTTTGAAGTACAGATTTAGTAGTGTTATTAAAGAATCATAAGATACATGCAGTTTTATAATCTTTGGGTATAGTTCCAAATTGTTTTTCAGAATGATTTGACCAAAATGGACGACTCTACCAATGGTACATTGTTGTTTAGTCATTTTTCAATTATGTCCGAAGTAGTTTGCCATTTTCTTCTCCAATTCATTTTACAGAGGAGGAAATTGAGATAAATGGAATTAAGTGACTTGCCCATGGTGACACAGGCAGTAAGTATCTGAGACTGGATTTGAAATCAGGAATATGAGTTTTTCTGACTCCAAGCCTGGCATTCTATACTACATACTACCTAGCTGCCAACAGTGTGTTAGTATCCCTATTTTTCCACTTCCCTCTTGCATTTGTCATTTTCTTTTTCTGTCATCTTAGCCAATCTGATGAGTGTAAAGTGGTACCTGAAAGTTGTTTTCATATGTGTTTTCTAATTATTAGTGATTCAAAGCAATCTTTTCATATGACTATTGATATTGATAATTTTTATTTCTTCTTTTGAAAACTATCTGTTCATGTCCTTTGAAACATTTATCAATTGGGGAATGGTTCTAACTTTTTATAAATTTAACTCAACTCCCTATGTGTTTAAGAAATGAGGCTATAGGAAGAGAAATTTGCTTTAAATTTTTTCCCCTATTTATTTGTTTTCTATATAATTTTGGCTGCACTGACTTTGTATGGGCAAACCCTTTTTAATTTTATGCAATCAACATTATCTATTTTACCTATCATGATCCTCTTTATCTTTTGTTTGGTCCATTCACTAATTAATTCAACAAGCATTTTAAGCACATATTATGTTCCAGGGACTAGATTAGTAACTGGTGAGATAGATATTATACATACATGAATATGGGATGCTATCTCCCTTCTCTAGACCTCGGTTTCCTTAATTGTCAAATGAGTTTGGAATAAATGACTTCTAATTCTCTTTCATTCCTTCATGTGTGAGCCTATAATTTGTGATTCAAACTTTTTAAAGCATTTTTTCTAGCTCAGAGCCATAACTAACTTCTTTTGTGCATGGAGCATGAAACTCCTAGGGTTAAGTGATATGGAATTTGCCCTCAGTTGCATTGGTTTGGATGCCAGAGGGAAGAAAATCAATGAGAAATTGGGTTAAGAAGGAACTCACCAAGGGGTAAGGCTGTAAAAAGAAGAAGAAAAAAAGAAAAGAAAAGAAAAGAAAAGAAGAGAAGAAGAAGAAGAAGAAGAAGAAGAAGAAGAAGAAGAAGAAGAAGAAGAAGAAGAAGAAGAAGAAAAAGAAGAAGAAGGAAAGAAAGGAGGAAGGAAGGAAAGAAAGAATTAAAGAAAGAAAGAAAAAAGAAAAAAGAAAGAAAAAGAAAGAGAAAGAGAAGAAGAAAGAAAGAAAGAAAGAAAGAAGAAGAAGAAAGAAAGAAAGAAAGAAAGAAAGAAGAAAGAAAGAAAGAGCTTCCTATTTTAACCTGTTATTGTTAAGGAGTATATGTGCATATGTATGTCTGAATTTAGTTGTTTGTATGCTTCTAAAGGCCAAGAAATTCTTTGAGTGCCCTCCCTGAATTTCATCACCCTGGAGAGAAACTCAGTTCACTCAACCTATCACTGTTGGGATATAGGCATCCTGATGGACCCAAGTAGTTGGTTTTCTATCTACCAGGTTCCTGGTTCCAAATTTCTCAAGGGAAGTGATGCATGGTAAGCTAGGCCTCTTTTGAATATGTATACTATCAAAATATGAGAATTAGTGAAAATCAGAAAAGGGTCCTTGACTTTAATGGGAAGAACAATGGCACAAAACAGGTTCTGGCTTAGTGCTTTGCTGACCCAAATTGCTCAGTATTGCCTAAGCTTGAGTTATCATGTTTGTTGCAAGCATAATTATATATTTCACTGGAATCATAATTTCCTTTGGAGAACAGCATGTACAAAAACAATTAGCAACTTAGATTTTTATTAAAATGCATCAGGAAAAAGGCCTGGTTGTGTGAACAGATCTCTGGCGATCGGCCTTCCACTATGGGATGGACTGTGGTTTTCAAAATCCATTTCCATATTTTTAATTAACACATAGTTTAAAAAGCAAAACAAAACCTTTCTCTGGGCTGTTTGAATCCAAATGGAGGGGGGGGAGAACTAATTTACTTTATCAGAAAATTGCTACAGACTCTTTTGGTTGCTCTTTTTCTTATTTTTACATTATAATCATAGATATTAAATTATAAACATGGTGATTTGGGACAGAAATCTGAAGGATAATTTATCGGAATTCCAGGTCTACTATTGTTTTAGGGCTGAGCTGTAGGGAGGAGATACTGGCCTTGGGCTTGGCCTTTCTCACTGCCCATCCCATTGCCATGACTTTTGATCAAGTCATCCTTTTCATAAAAGAAAAAGGCAGCTGTGGAGAATTTCCTCATTGAAGAAAGACATATCAGCATGAAATTGGCTTATCTTGACCATAGTAGAACATGACAGTCCTCCAGTCTCAGAAATTCTAGACATGGATTGTGTGTGTGTGTGTGTGTGTGTGTGTGTGTGTGTGTGTGTGTGTGTTAATGTTTTGTTTTGCATCTTTGTGTATACAGGGAAGGGCTGAATGTATCCTCTTTGACAATATCCATTGCTAAAATAAGATAATATTTATAGAGCACTTAACCCTATTCCTGATACATAGCGGTCCTTAATTAATATCTACTCCCTTCCCTCTAGCCTTTTTCCTCTGTCTACATCATTCAACCAATCACCAAGTATTTTTTATTTTTAATTTTTAAATGTTATTTTATTTTCCCTCCATTTACATATAAAAACATTTTTAATCTTAAAAAAATTTTTTTGAGTGCCAAATTCTTTCCTTCTCTTCTTGCTCCCTCTGTGAGACAGTAAGCAATCTGATATAGGTTATACATGTGCAATCATGTAAAACATTTTCATATTAGTCATTTTGTGGAAGAAAACTCAAACAAAAAAGAAAGTGGAAAAAAAAATTCTATTAGTTCTGTCTCTAGAGGCAGATAGCATTTTTCATCATGAGTTCTTTGGAATAATCTTGCATCTCTCAACAAGTATTTATTAAGTATTTTGAATATAGCGGGCACTCTACTAAGTACTGGGGATAAAAAAAGAAAAAAAGAAAAAAAAAAGGAAGTTTGTATTTTAACAGAGAAACAAGATAGAAATTTAGAAATAACTAGGGAACACATGCCAAATTCTCTCACATTTTTCATATGTGATGAGGCAAGGGGACATTCTAATTACAAGAGGAAGCCCTGTAGTTCTTTGATGTGATCTAGAGACTCCTCTATGAAAGCAAAGAGCTGTTTCCAGAGAGTCTATAGCAATGGAGCTTCTTTTGCTTATAGCCAGCAAGTTAACTTAGACTTCATTAACAGTGAAGCAGTAATCCTATAATTGATAGATGGAAGAGAATTTAGGATTAATTGAATCCAGTCTCTTCATTTGAGCCACTAGACCCTGGGCTTGGAATCAGGGAGACCTGAGTTCAAATTTCATCTCAGGCATTGGCTAGCTATGCCATTGAACTTTTCTTTTGGGACCTCAGTTTTCTCATCTGTTAATTGGTTATAATAACAGTTGTAGCATGTACCTCACAGGGCTATGAGGATCAAATGAAATGGTCTATGTCAAGCATTTCACAAACCTTAAAGTAATGGGAAAACCAAGGCCTATAAAAGGAAGCAATTTAACCAGGATTACACAACCCCACTATTCTGTCTCCTGGGCTAGGTCTCTTTCCATGACACCATATTGGTTTCCTGATGCAACAGAAATAATCATTTCTGGCCTGATGTGGCTAAATAATAGTCTTAAGACCTTTGCCAAATATTTTCTCTTAAATGCATATTAAGACAACTCTGACGTACCATTTCACACCTTTAGGTTGGTTAAGAGGACAGGAAAAGACAATGATAAATGCTCAAGGGAATGTGGGAAAACTGGGACATTAATACATTGTTGGTAGAGTTGTGAACTGATCTAACCATTCTGGAGAACAATTCGGAACTATGGCGAAAGGGCTACCAAATTTTGCATTTTCTTTGATTCCAACCGTATCTCTATCTATATCCCAAAAGAGATCTACACCCCAAAGAGATCATAAAAGAGGGAAAAAAGACCCACAAGTACAAAAATGTTTGTTGTAACTTTTTTCCAGTTCCAGGCAAGGAACTGGAAAGTGAATACATGCCTATCGGTGGGGGAATGGCTGAATGGTATATGAATGTAATAGAATATTATTTTTCTATAAGAAACTATCAGCAGGATGATTTCAGAAAAGCCTGAAAAGACTGATGCTAAATGAAGTGAGTAGAGCCAAGAGAACATTGTACATAAGAACAAGATTATATGATGATTGACTGTGATGGACTTGGCTTTTTTCAACAATGAGATAATTCAGGACAGTTGTAATAAATAGATGGAAAAGAGCCATCTGCATCCAGAGAAAGGACTATGGAGACTGAATATGGATCAAAACATAGTATTTTATTGTTGTTGTTTGTTTGCTTTTTCTTTCTTTTTCTTATTTTTTTTCCCCTTTTGATCTGTTTTTTTTCTTGCACAGCATGATGAATATGGAAATACATTTTGAAGACTTGCATATGTTTAACCTATATTGAATTGCTTGCCTTTTTTTAGGGGGGAGAGGAAGAAAAATTTGGAACACAAGGCTTTGCAAAGGTAAATGTTGAAAATTATCTTTGCATGTATTTGCAAAAATAAAATGAATAAAAAATGAAATTAAAAAAAAAATTTTCTAACTACACTCAGGACCAAATCTTAATTTCACTCTGCTGTCATTTTGTATTGTCTCTATCCAACTCCTTTTTAGCCTGAATTATCAAATTCTCTCACAACAAATTCTTCTTATGGAGTATGTACTCTGCTAGGTCTTGAGAAAGAAACACAATTTAGTTAAGACTGAGTCCTTGTTTTTAAAGCTAATTACATTCAATTCATTGAGCATATAGTAAGTGAACTAAGTCTGGGAAATATCTATATAAAATGAAAAAATACTCCCTGTCTTCATGGAGCTTACATTTTAATGGGAATGATGCCAAAACAAAATTATGTAGCAAAATGATGTGATGAGGTTATGAAGCACAAAGAGAAGAAAATGCTAGAAAATAAAGACGATAAAGAAAGAGATTGTTGTGAGGAAGGACTCGTTGACCTCTTCTTCCAGCTGTAAATATAGAAATGAGAATTATAGGACACATAGCTTCAGCTCTAGCATGTAACATGTTAACCCAAAGGATCTGTGGGGAGCTTTGAGATTTACATGAACTGATGCTAAGTGAAATGAGTAGAACCAGGAGATCATTATATATCTCAACAATGATACTGTATGAGGATGTATTCTTATGGAAGTGGATCTCTTCGACAAAGAGAAGATCTAACTCAGTTTCAATTGATCAAGGATGGACAGAAGCAGCTACACCCAAAGAAAGAACACTGGGAAATGAATAGAAACTGCTTGCATTTTTGTTTTTCTTCCCGGGTTATTTCTACCTTCTGAATCCAATTCTCCCTGTGCAACAAGAGAACTGTTCAGTTCTGCATACATATATTACATCTAGGATATACTGTAACCTATTTAACATGTAAAGGACTACTTGCCATCTTGGGGAGGGGGTGGAGGGAGGAGGAGAAAAATTGGAACAGAAGGGAGTGTAAGGGATAATGTAAAAAATTACCCTGGCATGGGTTCTGTCAATAAAAAGTTATTAAAAAAAAAAAGAAATATTGCCTTAGTCCAAAGCAGTTATTTACATTTCTTTCTCAGCTCTAGTCCTCATGGCTCAAAGGTAAAGTAACTTTGAATGATCACAGCTTCCAATTTGGGCTGGGAATGTTGATTATCACACTGGATGGCAGACACAGAATATCCACATCTGGAACCAATGCAGATTGGTCCAGCGAATGTTGAGGCATCTGGATCATGGAGACATCAGCTCTGCTCTCGCCTGGCATCTCCATCTGATATAACGGACAAGTGTCCTGCCAAATGGGAAAATTTGATCAAGGCTATTTTTGCTAAGGGCCTTTGGAAATATTGTGGGTCTGATTCCAGATCACCACAATAAAGTGAATCACAAAAATGTTTTGGTTTCCCAGTGAATATAAATAGTCTATTAAATGTACAATATTATTATGTCTAAGAATTATTATGTCTATCTTAATTTAAAAATTCTTTATTGCTAAAAAATGCTCGTCATCATCTGACCCTTCAGCTAGTTATCATCTTTTTGCTGGTGGAAGTTCCCGCCTTGATGTTGATGGTTGCTGATTGATTAAGGTGTAGAGATCTGTGGCAATTTTTTAAAATAAGAAAACAATGAAATTTGCCATATCAATTGACTCCCTCGAACATTCAGAGGTCATTGTAGAGTTGTTAACTGACCTAATTTCAATATTGTTGTGTCTCAGGGAATGGGGAGATTCTAGGAGAGGGAAAGAGACTGGGAATGGTAGATTGGTAGAGCAGTCAGAACACACAGAACATTTATTGATTAAATTTGCCATCTTATACGGATGCAGTTCATGGCACCCCTCCCCCCCAATTATAGCTGTGCTGTTGTTGAATCATTTTTCAGTCATGTCTGACTCTTTGTGACCCCAATTGGGGTTTTCTTGGCAAAGATATTGGAGTGGTTTACTATTTCCTTCTCCAGCTCATTTTACAGATGAGGAACTGAGGGAAAAAAAGGGTCACCCAGCTAGTAAGTGTTTGAGGACAGATTTGAACTCAGGAAAAAAGTCTTTCTCATTTTAGCCTCAGTTCTCTATCCACAACTGCAATAGCAACATCAAAAATCTCTGATCACAAATCACTATAACAGATATAATCATAATGGAAAAAGGTTGAGATATTTTGAGAATTATCAAAATATGACAAATACAAATCATGTCAGCACATGCTATTGGAAAAATGGCATCGATAGACTTGTTTGACCCAGGATCGCCACAAAGCTTCAATTTGTTTAAAAAAAAAAAAACAGCACAATAAAGACAATAAAATGAAATATGTTTATATTTGGAAATGGAATCTAGCCATTAGCTAATTGGGAGAGAGATGAAAAAAACAGAAAAGGACAAATGTTTAAGCACAGTTGGGCAAAAATATATAATATAAATTGACATATAGCAAAGCTAATGTAACACACATATTCCCCTCACTTTGGAATTCCATTGACTGGTCAGTCTCATATCGGGGTGATACTGGCAGGCTCAAGTTCCTACTTGGGCTTCACCAACAAAAATCCTAAATCTCTAGGCAGGAATCCTAAATCATTGGATCATCGGCTCAGAGATTTAAAACTAAAAGGGACCTTCGGGGGTTGCACATCGGACACCTATTTTACAAGATGTGGAGGATGAGAGGGGTTAAGATCCTACAATTGGTAAGTGTTGACAACATTTGAGCTCAGATTTTCTAGTCTTCCAGCCCAATCCTCTCTCTACTGCTTTACCTACCTGCCAAATCAAATACAGAGTATTTAATTGGAGTAGAATAGCAAGTAAATAACTGGGAAAAACTTGTAATAGAGTAATGTTGAACTTGCTTACCACAAATAACTGGATACAAGTATCCGCCAGTCTTTTTGTAAGAAGTTCCTCAGCAAAACTACTCAGAAATGAGGAAGTATCAAGGCTTTATTGGTCCATTGATCAATGTGTCTCAGTTCTGGAAATTCATATCCTGATTTTTTTTTTTTCTGCCAGAGACTACGATGGTCAAAATTCCAAACACAAGCTGAAAGATGTGATTCTTTGAAACTACTTGTGATGCTTCAAAGCTGTTTGAGCCATGAGCATTAGAGAGGTGGAGTAATGTAATGCTTTGGAGTAAGACTGATTTATGAGACAGATTTGTAAACTGAGTCCTTATGGCTTCCTCTTCTGGCAGTTAACTGTATGTTGATGTTTCTTTGTTCCTGTAGCTTCTAGGTGTGGTCCAGGGTTCCTCTGTGGGGCTGACCTTCTAGGCTCTGCATTTGGTTCTTGAAAAACATAGAATCTCACCACTGTGTTGCTTCATCCTGCCACCATAATTATTATCTGATGAAACTCTGCCATCTGTTCATCTGTCTGTCACTGCTGTCTCCATCCATTGCTTCCATTTGCCAAAGTTTCACTTTGCTGCTGCTTCCTATCATTGTTGCTACTTTGAGGAAATATAATGATTGTTGTTTTAATGAAGCCATCTCAAGATGCTTCAGGAGTTGTCTATTTTAATCTGTTGTTTGTAAGCCTTAAAACTTCACTTGGCTCATTCACAAAAGGACTGCTTAGGTTGCTGTTATGACTTGAAGACTTTTCTTTTTAAATGGAAAGCATCCTGCCCTTCCTCCTAGCTGACATAGAGAGACTGGACTTCCTTCGCCCTCTCTATGCCCTAGGATGAGAGCAGTGTGTCTCTGTGTGGACACTTTCCACCGAGTCTTTTGAGACTGGAGAGAATCACTTGCCTTCCATTCCCTTTTCCCCTCTCCTTACTGAATCCCAATCATGCAAATGATTTTGAAGTATGAAATTGTCAATAAATATGAAAAAGGCACGAGAAACCTCGGAAGGGAAGATACAAAAGATAATGGCCTCTTTCAAAATTCTTGTCATCCCGGCAAAGTCCATGACTCCCTTATCCTAATTTAAAAGATAATGAATCATTCATGAAAAAGAGCAATAGACTTGGAGGTAGGAGATATGTTTGAGTCCTGAATCTTCGTTTATTAGCTCTGTGATATTGTGTGTTCCTTCCATCCACCCCCAGAGATGCAACAAGAATATTTCTAAAGGCCCTTCCATACTCTTGATCTAGTTGTAGAGTGCTTTAAAGTTCAATTCAACTCATTAAAGATTTGTTAAGTGCTTATCACATATCAGGCGATGCACTTTGTGGTGGAAAGCAGAGAAAGTCAATAAAAATTCATAAAAGTACTTACTATATGTCAGCACTTAACACATATTTCATATTAATAAATTAATACTATTAATCAGTGATTAATAAGTTAATACATTTTTATTAACTGATTGACTTCCAGGCACAATTCAAAATGCTGGAGATATAAAGAAAGGCAAAAATACAAATCTCTGCTCTCAGAGAATACAATCTAATGAGGTTCGAGATGATGAATCATCTAGCTACATCCAAGATATATAAAGTTTATAAAACATCGTGTTCCTAAAGGATCTCATGTGGTAGAGAGAAAATTTCCCTCACAACTCAGTGATGAAAACTACTCAATATTGTTGCCTCAGTTTTATTGATGAGTAAACTGAGGTCTGAAGAATTGGTCTCCAAAGTGAGGGATGCAGCCTAACTGTAAGTGGGTTCTGACCTCAATTCAAGGGGCACAAAATCAATCAACCAGAGGATTGGAAGAAGGTTAGATCCTGATTTGGCTGTAATGACCTATAATGGGTCTTTCTTCAAAATAGTTTCCCCCAATCACCAAATCCTGCCAAATTCTTCCACTGTCCTGCTCCCTCTGGTGAGTAAGGTCATAATCTTTCTGAGTCAAGCTGGCTGTTCAAGGCATTTATGTCCTGATTGACCCCTGCCCTTCCAGCTGTAGCTGCAATGGTGTGCTCGGGAAAACATCCTCCTCTCCTTCAGTGTCTTGTGCCCCTCATCGGCTGGGGGTTGGAGCAGTCCCCTTCAGTCGGAAGGCTCTGTGGGCTGAATAGCCTTTATTGGTGTAAAGGGATTGGTGTTGGATGAGCAGACATGGAAAGACTGTGATCTTCCTCTTGGGTTTCATTACATTGTCTTCCCATCCACCCACCCCAAACCTGTCCTTTTTCAGATTTCTGTCTTATTGCTGAGGGCGTCACAATCCTTCCATCAGCTGGGTTGGCGATGGCCACGTCAACTTTGCTTTCACATTCTCCCTCATCCTCCACATTCGATCACTGGCCCACTCTTGTCATTTTTATTTCTTTAATGTCTTTCAATCTGTCACCGTCTTTCTACTCAGACTAGCTCAGGACCTCCTTGCCTCTCATCTGGACTGTGGCAATCGTTCCCTAATTGGAATCCTGCCTCCAGCCTTTTTCGATGTGGATTCATCCTCCTCTCAGCTTTCATAGTACAGACCTGATCACATCACACCTCTGCTCAGGACAGTAAATTCTTGTGGTTCCTCCCCTAAGGATTCTAGAACCAAGTATTATTTCATATTGATGAACTCCTTTATTAATTTTTATTTTTCTACAGTTGACATAGTGTACACAATTATTAGAACAGAGTGCATGTACCATTTATAAATGAGTGAATATATATAATTGAGGTTGTGTGATCAAAGCAGTATTAACAAGAGTAATAATAACTAACATTTACAAACTGTTTACAGTGTATTAAGTGCTTTACAATTATCATCTAATTTGAGCTTCATAATGATCCTGGGAAGTAGGTGTTATTAGTTATCACTCCCATTCTATTGAAGAGGAAACTGAGGAAGACGGGGGAAGTGACTTGACCAGGATCACCCTGCTTGTAAGTATCTGAGGAAGGATTTGAACACAGGTCTCTCTGATGCCAATTCTGTACACTTCTGTCAACTGGCTACACCCTGAATGTCTCTGAAGACCACTTAGATTTTCTTTCTGAATGAATCAGGGTGATTGTGGCCTTTGGATATTAACCAGAGATAATGTGTCTTTGTGCTCAGCTTTGTCTCTAACTCTTTGTTTCTGTTTGGCTCATAACTGCAAATCCTATTTAATTCAGCAGCATTTATTGAATACCTCCTGGATGTGAGATGCTGCGTATACAAAGACAAAAACATTAATTTCTGACATCAGGGAAGTCACAGTCTGCTGAGGAATATGCCATTTAATTCAATGAAATTCAACAGGTACAAAAAAGAGAGAGAAATTCAACAGGCATTTATGAACTGTGAATTCTGTCAGTCATGGGAGATGCAAGGGCCGAACCAAAGTGGGAGACGCCACCATGGGAAGGGTGGCCGGGGAGGGGACATTTGGTTTGGGAAGTCATCCTGCCGGGGTGATGGGTGGATGGCCCCTTTCCGGAAGCAGTGGTAACACTGGTTTGACAGAGGTTCCCAGAGCTGGGGGGAAGGTGGGGAATGGGATGTGGGGAGGGAGATAAATGGAACATCTGCCCCTTTCCTTTAAGGCTGGCAGGATGGGCCAGCAAGCAGAGCTTAGGGTCGTGGTGTCCAACTCAGATAGAAACAGGAGTCCCTAAATGAACCTAAAGGTACCCACAGACCGCATATTGACCCAGAAAACCACACATATTTTTATGTTTCTTTTTCATGAATACACGAAGACATTAAAATCAGATAGGAGATCCATTTTCATGTGGTTCGGGTACTGTGAGCTACATGGAGACTCCCCGTAGCTCTGATCTAGGTTGTGGGGCCGGGTGGGTTCCCTTCTTCACCAGATAGGACAACTTCTCAGAGCAGGAGTTCCTGATGGATAAAACCTCCATGGATGGTCTCTGGGGGGTCTAATGATCCAGAGAGCTCAGTAGCCTATATTAAGGAGGTGACTGAGCCTTCCTTCTCCCCCTCCCCAAAAAAGAAAGGGGGAAAAAACAGAACAAGAAGGTGACTGAGATGGATACTTAATGATTGCATAGAGGAGATAAGGGGAATGATTAGGAAGCTGCTTCAATACTCTAGACCAGAAATAGTGAGAAATTTTATTAAGGAAAGCATCTTGCAAATACAGGGAAGAGGACTGATTCAAAGCATGTTGTGGGCTTATGAGTAATTTTGCTGCTGTTGTTTAGCTCTCCCATCCTGTCTGCCTCCTCATGACCCTAGGTTTACACCAGGGCCTTCTATCCTCCACTAGCTCCCAAAGTCTCTCCAAACTCAGGTTTGTTGCCTCCAGCACATTTTCTATCCATCTCATTCTCTGCCATCATCTTCTCCTTTTGCCTTCAACTTTTCCCAAATTCGGGGTCTTTTCCAATAAGTCTCTTCTTCTTCTTATGTGGCCAAAATACTCATGCTTCCACTTTAGTATTTGACCTTCCAATGAATAGTCTAAAATTTTTTTTTATAAAAATATTGATTCAGAATGGACATAAGATCATAGAATCATAATTTTAGAGCTAAAAGGGACCTTAGAAATCATCTAATAAATCTGCCCCTTTTACAGATGATGGAACTGAGGGCAAGGAGGTTAAGTGACTTGGGGTCATCTATGTAGTGGGTTGCAAGAGTCAAGAACCGTGATCTTCTAGCACCAAATCCATATTCCATTGTGCTAGAAGGATTGAGAAAGAATCAAAGATGACCATAAGGTTGGGAATCTGGGTGACTGCAAGAAGAGTGGTATCTATGACAGAAATTAGCAATCTTAGGGAATAGTTAGAAGGGCAGCATTAAAAAAAAAATAATAATGCTTCTCTCTGTTCCCCTCCCCAGGTTAATGTTTTCTTGCCTGATTTATATAGTTTTGAGTAAATAATGTTAGTTTTGTTGGAGACCCAGAAATGCATTCCTGGAACCAGTTCATTCCTTTATCAGATCCCCTTTCCACTGGTGTCCTGTTTGTGATTTCCTTGTTTTCCCCCTGGAATCTTTTCGTCTGCTTGTTCTATCTGTGAACCTCTCCCCACTGCACCAGCATCTGTCAGATCTAATCACCTGCACAACCACCTTATAAAGATTACCTTATCAGAAAAAAAGTGTCATCCTGCGAGCTGAGGTGTGAGAACTGCAAAGTAAAAGCATGGCAGGCTCACAACTGCTGTGTTAATTTATTATAAATTATGGTTTTTGTTTGCAGAGATAAGGCTTGAGAAGTGTTTCTATTTAAATTCATTTCCTATTATTCAAACATAAATACCCAAGAGCTATGTAGACAGAGGGTTTATAGAATGGGCCTTAAATAGGCCCTACTCGTGACAGTGAAATTTATTTCCCAGGCTATCCACACTGGTCATGTCCCACTGTCCTGGGTGCAGGACTAGACAGCACAATTAAGACCAAACATGGGCGCCTTCGAACAGGAGATGGAAACCGCTGATTGTCTGCCCAGAAGCCATGATTTATAGTCTGGGAACAGTGGGAATAATTGCAAAGTATGCTGAGTTGTAACAAAGCTTTAATTCACAGGCCTGACATTGGGAAGGCATAATCTGCCCATCTTGCCTCCGCCATGATGGATGGGAGCTACTTGGGACACATGAGCATGTCCATTCAAAGAGCATGCGCTTTTGATATTTCCCCCCCAAAAACAAGATTCTTGGTTTTTCCACCAGACTAGTCCATGAAGGAATAGAAAAATATAGATCCATTTGCTGAATTATGGGAAATCTAGAACTTAGGAGGCAGTCAGTTTCTTCTAGCATCAGATGCTGTAAATTGAATTCTCCCCAATTCTAAGATTCATTAAAAAAAGATGACCCTCACATCAATATTAAAACTAAAGTGAGATTGAGTATTCCTAAAATGAAAGACAATATTCCTGGTTGAGCCAAGGGACACGTGGACAAGGACGATGTGGCTTCCCAACTGATCCAACATAGCACGAGATTCTCAGTTCAGGGATTCAGAGCTTGGAAGGGACCTCAGGGATCATTGGGCCTAGTTTCCTCTTCCAACAGAAGAAGAACTAGAGGTCTAGAGAGATGAACATGGAAGCCTAGCATTAGAGCTGTAAGGGGTCTTTGAGGTTATTTAGTCCAAGGTGGAGAACTTAAGTCCAATGTCCCAAAAGTTGTGAGTGACAGAATCTTGGTCCTCTCCCTCCTAATCCCATTTCGTTGGAGTTCCTCCCAATGTTACCATTTTGGTATGGATCTTCAAGCCTGATGCCATGACACAGCAACTTGGGTAACATTCCCCCAACTACCCAGTGCATAAAAAGGTAGAGATATCTAGAAAGAAACCATCAGAATGGTTTTAAATTTATAATGGTAGCTCAGATTGGAACTCTCATATTCCAGCTCTGGGATAATTTGATGTTTCTTCTCTCTTCCCCTTAGGAGTCTTGGCAACCAAGTAAAAGGAATTGACTCCTGTTTTAAATAAGACCTTAAACAAAATCACACACTTATGGACATACTATTGTTGATTCCCGAGATTTTTATTGTGCACATGTGCAAACATATAAGAAGTGTACACTTGTTTATTCTGTGGCACTCAGTAAGCACATCCAGTTTGTGAGTACACACAGATGCAGAACCCACAAGATAGCTTCCGTGGGGAGGTACCTGGAGGTGGCCGTGGAAAGGCCTGCCAGCCTACTGGGGAGAATGGGGTTCCAGAGGAGGCAGAGAAAGCGAAGGTTCATTATCTCCAAGATAATGTTTATCAGAAATTATGAACAGTAGAAATACTGTTCCCGGTCAACGGTTATTTTTACTGAAAATGTTTACAGTTGGAGGGACAGAAATAGACCTTTAGTCACCGATTATGGAAAGCGCCCTTGATAGCTAAATATAAAAAAGGCCAAATATTAATAACCACTGACATTTATACAGTGCCTTTCCTCCCAATGTACCCGGCCAGTAGTCCTGATTATGCACACATATATACATCCACACAAACACACAGATGTCTAAGCACAACATACGTGTACAATGCGAAATAATGCAGAAACACAGAAAATATACATTGCAATAGAACATAGAACATGGCTTATGAGAATTTGCTAGTTTATTTATTGATATATGCATATATGTGGTCTGGGTCACATAACCATATATTAAACATGTATAATACACTGGTACAAATATATATATATATATATATATTTGATACAAATATACTGGTACAAATAAGCACATATAGCTGCAACACATGTATACTACATGATGTACATACATATGTACATATTTATAGCTGTTCTTCACTTCTACAAAGGACTCATCTATTATAATCTGAAAGGAAGGAAGAACTGTCTTTTCTGCCTAAGTGTGGGATCTGTAGGAGATAATTCTGCAGCTGGATGTTGAAGGGGTTCTAGGTTCATGGCCCAACTTATTAGGTTTTTATACCATATGGCTGTTTTGGACTTTAGATGCCATGGGCCTTAGATCTGATGAGGAATACTGGCTTTTTATTGTTTTTTCAAAAGAGGCACAAATAGACTGGGAGAGAAAAGTGTGGATGCCCTTTATGGCAACCAAAAATAGGGGAAAAGTGGGTACTCATTGAGGAATGGTTGAACAGATGTTGGTACAGGAACATAATGGGGTGCTATGGTGCTGGAACAAATAAATTCGGAGGAGCCTTGGGCAATTTATATAATATTGTGTCATAAGGGAAGCAGATATGGGAGAACTAGCTACCCCATGCCAATTAGGCGAGTGGGGAGGAAACAGAGAATTGATTATAAGCATGGAATGAAAGGTCAAGAAGACCTGAGTTCAAATCCAGTCTCAGATACTTGCAAACTGTGTGACCTGGGCATGTCACTAACTGCTGTCTGCCTCACTTTTCCTAATTGTAAAATGGGATTAATACTCCAGAGGTCTGTAGTGAGGGTCAAATATAATAGCATCTTAATCTGATTTTCCTTGTGCAACAAAATAACTGTATAAATGTGTATACATATATTGTATGTAATATGTAAAAAAATGAAATAGCATGTCAAGTATTATATAAACAGCAAAGTATTATATAAATGCTAACAAGTACTTTGTAAAATAGAAAATATGACATAAATGCTATTAAAATAATCAAAAAGTAAATAACACCAAAAGGAGCTGATCTCAGATTAAAGGCAATCATTTTTAATCATTATTAAATATGATAAAATATGGAAAAATATGATAAAATATGATGAAAATGGGAGAGAGGTAGGGGACCAAAGATGCTTAATGTTATATATACTCTATTTTCCCTTGAAGTAAGGGGGTAGGTGGTTCTTGGAGGTGGAGATATATGAAGAAATGGCTGTAGACAGAAAGCAGTAAAAATCAACAAAAACCAAAAAGTAAACAATAATAAAACTAGTAAAGAAAAAAAAAAAAACTTGAAGGCAATAGTGGGGCAGGACTCCAGAAGCTTAGGGATCATCAACGGTTTGTAGACTAGCCCTTTCTTTCCTTGAATCCTCTTGGAGCTGAACAGCTGTTATCAGAGCCATTTATGAAAAAGGAAAAGGAGGGAGCTTGCCTGTGGCCTGCTTAATGACAATGATTAAAGAAGTACTCTGCTTGTTAGAATTTAAGCAATGTGTAAAGGACCTGATCAGGATAATTTTGAAATACCTGGAAGCCCATGTGGGCCACATCTGTACTCTGAGACAACAATGAGATCACTACATGCAGGCTATTAGAAACCCGAGGAAGGGAATCAGCAGAAATGGAAGAAAGGGAAGAGCAAGAAGGGGACAAGGATAAGGAAGAAGCATGAGGTTTCTGGGGACCAGGAGACTGGAGTCCAAGGCATGGCTCCATGTAAGATAAAATAATAAGATAAATAGATCACTTCCTCTTTTTTTAGAAGGTCGGTTGTTAAGATATAATGGTTACAATGGCAAACTTGAAGTGAGGAAGACTTGGATTCAAGTCAGCCCAACTCCTTGAGCCACTGAGATGCTCCCCTGAGATTATCTGTGAAGGTCTCAGAAAAGTTAGTTACAATCAAAAAATAAGGGGATTGGGCTAAATGAACTCCAGCTCTGACATCAAATTGGTCCTTCTTCCATTGAAGAAGCCTCTGTGCTCGATAAGCAAAGCAGACTTGTTTATCTTGACTATTTGTGCCCAACTTATGGCAGAATCTTCCAAGCTCTTATTGATCCCATGAGCCCCAGTCAGGGGATCTTGACCCAAACTTGGTGACATCATTTTGATCTTCCTTGAGAATGAAGGCCAACAGCCAACTACCTTTCATCTCACTCTCTAAACAAGACATTCTGTAGCCATTTTCAACACTATCTTTTCCATAAAGCCTTTTCCAACTATTGTAGGTTGCATGGATTTTCCCGTTTTCTGATTTCCTAATGGTCTTCCCTGAGGGCAGAGCTCATGTTTGTTTGTTTCTTCCTTCCTTCCTTCCTTCCTTCCTTCCTTCCTTCCTTCCTTCCTTCCTTCCTTCCTTCCTTTCTTTCTTTCGCTGAGAAATTGGGGTTAAGTGACTTGCCCAGGGTCACACAGCCAGAAAGTATTAAGTGTCTGAGGTTTGAACTCAGGTCCTCCTGACTTCAGGGCTGGTGCTCTATCCACTACACTGACCAGCTGCCCCCAGAGCCCATGTTTTACACTAATTCATCCTACCTCTTGAATTCTCACTCCATTCTATCCATTGGACTGGAACCAATGACCATATGTTACATTATTATAACTTTGAAAAAGTAAATTTGAACACATGTAGCCACTTCATTTGCATCGTTGTGGTGCTTATTTCAGAGGTTTGTTGTGAGCATCTAATGAGATGATGTCACGAAACATTTTGCAAATTGTGAAGTCTAGAAAAAACTCTGATGATGATGGTGTGGGGTGGTGGTGATGATGACAATTTTCATTCTTTTACGAAAGTGTAAAGTTATCTCTGACTTTTAAACCTTACTAAAAGCAATGATGGATATTAAAAAAAACCCCAACCAAACCCTTAGCTTTTTGTTTTAATAATATCTAAATATATGCTATTACATCTGCTTTGCAAAATTTGGCATACCACTTCTGAATCATCCTTCTTGCCCTTGTGGAAGCTGACTTGATTAATGTAATTAAACTATTGCTTGTTACTCAAGGCTCCATTAAAAAATTCAGAAATCTGGCCTTATTACTTGACTTCCAACTGATGGTTTTCCTAGTGTGATTTCTGAGCTGAAATATTCTCCGGCTTTGTTCCTGATACAGAAATTGTTTTAGCACATCCTTTTCCCCTGCTGTGCATATGATTAGAGAAGTAAAGGTTAACCAGTGCACTAAGAAGTTTTTTTGTAAATTTGGTCTATTTTTGTTAACAATGCTTTTTAACTCTCCCCCTTTTTTTTTTTTTTTTTTTTTTTTCAGTATAGGGGATTATATCTTTCCCCAGAAATGACTTGAGAATCTGACTGATTCAGAAAAAGAGAGAATAGCTTCTCTATCTCTATAATTTTTGTCATGTTATGGTCTCATGGTGTCCTTCCCCCGGTTGGTGTCTAGACTGGGAGGGCATTCCGATGCAAATCTACCCCTATGAATGTCTTTTCCATGTCCTTGGTTGGTTTCGTACCACGCCAACAGATCGGAATCTTGGCTGACTGTGGCCGTGAGATAGGGAAGTTTTAACTTGGAGTCATCAGTAGCATTGAGAGCGTGGAACTGAATTTAAATGTATTCAGGTGTGTAGTGACAGCTACATAACAGTGCTTGGCACTGTGCTGATATCAGAAATCACTCTCTGAGGTACGGAGAGGAAAAACACTTGTGTCTGCCCATGAAAGGCTTCCAAATTGGGCCTGACCATTGTGGGTTTACACATACCCATATAAGAAAATACTAAATATTAATTCATTCATTTGACAATATTTAAAGAAGGCATCTTTGTTCCAGGTACTGTGGATAGACACCAAAGTTTTATTGTAGAGTTCTTTTCGTCATATCTGAGTATTTTATGACCCCATTTGGGTTTCTTTGGCAAAGATATTAAGATGATTTTCCATGTCCTTCTCCAGCTCATTTTACCTTTGAGGAAACTGAGGCAGAGTTAAGTACCTTACCCGGGATCACACAGCTAATAAGTGTCTGAGTTTAAAGTTGAACTTAGGTGCTTTTGACTTTAGGCCAGTGTTCTATCCACTGTGTACCTCAGGTGTGTGTGTTGTGTGTGTGTGTAGTGAGAGAAGTAGATTAGAAAGGCGAGAGACAAGAGGCAGATTAACCAATGGGGAGCATATTCACTGCTTATATACTTATTTTTGTACTTATTAGTACTTCCTGCCATGCTGTAGGCAGTCCTTCCACCGATGTGCCTAGGGACCCTTCTACCTCAGAGTATACACTTGTGGAGAGTTGTTATGGCCAAAGCTGAGTTGATGATGAACATCTCCCCCTCACTGGGCTAGGCTGGTGTTTGGTCGGGACCTGCAGTTGACAGTTACAGCTTGGCGGGAGTGGTCAGGACTTCTGCTTGACTGAGAGAACTTACAAGATGTCAAGTGGCCTCCATGATACAAGAGAAATTATAGAAAAACCTTGTATTTTACCTAAAGACCTGTAATCACCAGAGCAGATTTTTATATAGCACTTTCAGGTTCGCAAAATACATTTATTCATTTGAACCTCGCGATTCCCTTTGGAGATGGATCACAGGCATTATTATCCCCATTTTATTGGTTAGAAAACTGAGGTTAAAGGTTAATCAGCTCTCTTCAGTTTCACATGCTAAGTGAGAAAGGCAGGATTTAAATCCACATTGGCTTTCCTAAAGCCAGCTTTCTTTCCACTGTACCTGGCAGCATGTACACAAAACTAATTAACTAACTGAATGAATGAATGGGTGAACAAACAAATGAACAACAACAAAAAAATCAATCAATCTATCTGGACTCCTCCACCCCTTTGCTCCTCCGCCTCTTTGTACCTTTCTTTTTGCTAATTTAGTTCCTCTGTTATCTTTGACAACTGACATGATTAAGGTGGCTCTTGGATCTGTGCCTCTGGCCCTGACCTTGTTCCCTGGTTTCTAAAGAACCACAGCTATGACAGCTGGAAGAGATCTACATTACTGAACCTTTCAATTCATAGATGAGTCAATAGAACATCAGAGAGGTCAGCGGACCTGTGGATGGTCACAGAGCTGGTTAGCAGTAGCCAGCTCTGGAATCGAGTCCTCCTCACAGAGAAGCTTCCCCAAAGAGGGACTATTTGTGTCGGAGCTAGGATGGGTCTGATCGGCCCCCATTGGATGCTCCACATTGGGACTATAACACAATGGTGCCATTTTGGTCCTCTTTGAAAACAAAAGATAGCAACTAATCGATTTTATTGGACTGTCTTTCATGGTCCAGCATCTCAAAGAGAGGGGACAATGAGACAAACAGACGGACACATCCAACAGGCAAATACACCTGTGACATGTCGATTATAGAATATAAGCTCCATGAGGACAGAGAGCGTATCTTACCTACACTTTTACTGTCCTACCTCGGGATTCCAATCACACTTGCTTAGTGAACATTTTTTTGAATATGCCCTCAGCAAGGTGGCAGGTATATAGTAGGTACAGTATTTATTGAATTGAATGATTATTGCATGAATGACTGAGTATGTGAGTGAATGAATGAATTGAATATGCTCAAATTAGCTTATTTGTTTTATTTCCTTATCTGTCTCTCTGGTGCATCCTTGGGACAGCTAGATGGTGAGAGCTCTGGATCTGGAGTCAGAAAGACTCATATTCCTGAGTTCAAATCTGACTTCAGATTCTTACTATCTGAGTGACCCTGGACTCTGAGGACCCTGGTTTGCCTCAGTTTCTTCATCTGTAAAATTGAGCTGGAGAAGAAATGGCAAACTACTCCAGTATCGTTGCCAAGAAAATCCCAAGTGGGATTGTGAAAAGCAGGACATGAATGAAACAACTGAACAACAATAGTACATTCTAGTTGCTGCTGTTCAAGTTTACTATCTTTCAGTTGTCTGTATCATTTCTCCCACCTCCAACTCATCAAGTTCTCCATTCTTTTTGAAAGTTCTCTTGTCCATTCGCCCCCTTCTAATTCCACGGACTTCACCATAATTCATCTCTTTATCTCATTACACCTCAATGATTGTAACAACAACAACAACAACAACAGCAAAACAATTGTAATAACAACAACAATTTTATAGCACTTGGAGAATTTGCAAACTCTTCACAGTAACCCTGGAATATAGGTACCTTTATTACCCTCATTTTACATATGAGGAAACTGAATCAAGGGGGAATTAAATGACTCTTCCAGAATAACACAGCTAGTTGATGTCTGTGCCTGGTTTCCCAACCAGGTCTTTTTGCCTCCAACAAGGTTCCAAAATAATAGAAAACATTGTGGAAGAAATCTTTACTCAAACAAAGACCCTCCAAGTTGACTTTGGAAACCACTTTCTTCAGTGTGAGATGGCATAGGGTTATGGACACCAGGGATGGTGGTAGAAGTAGCCAGGGACAGATGAATGGGAGAGAAGGGAAATAAAAATGGAAAGGACTCAATGAGGCACATGTGGGTGAGAAAGAAAAGGGATGAGTGAAAGATGTCCCCAAAAGGAAGGAAGTATGGCGCAGTATATAGCTTATAAGATTCAGAGTGAGGAAAATCTGGGATCAACTCCCATCTTGGATACTGACTAGCTGCGTGACCATGAGAAAACCACTAAGCTCTCTGAGCTTCAATTTTCTTATACATAAAGAGAGAAAAATAAGACCTGCAGTTCCTGCCTCACAAGTTTGCTGAGGCTCCGATTCAATAATGTATATAAATCATTTTGCAACCATTCAAACACAATATAAATGTCAGTTACCATTATTACCATAGGAGACAACAGCTCACGGGCACGCGAATGACAGAAGTGCAGAATGAATGAAAAAAAATCTCTCATCCTTAATTTTTTATTGATTTTGAGGAAGTGTTGGTCCTGGTAGAGTACAAGTCAGCCCCGAATGTTCACCTCAGATGAGATGTCATCCTTGTGTATATTAGACTCATCCAAGGCTCGATGATAGATGTGGCTTTGGAAATGGCCATGATGTGCTGACATCAAGCAAAGTGTAAATGGAAAGAAAGATTGATATGTTCAGTGGGAATGTCTGTCGGTGTTTAGGGCCGATACAGAGGTCAAAGGGAGGCAAGGACGTGGGGTCCTTCCATGCTCCTATTGGTTGATTATCTTATAATCATTGCAAGGACTCAAAGGTGGAACTCAACGAGTGGTTATGAAGAACTGTTTACATACAAGGCATGGGGTTAGGTGTTGGAGACATGGGACAAACCCCAAACAGCCCGACTACTCAAGAAGCTTATATCTGACTGGGGGAAAGAAATAAATACAAAGTCCATATACGCACACATGTACACACACATAAACACATGTGCCCGTATACACACACATATGCACACATGTTTATATATAAGGCATGTGTACATATAGTGCAAATGTATACACACACACACACACACATATATATATGTACATTTGCATTATTTGCATGGTTTGTTTTTACTTATCTGGTATTTATTCATAGAGATCTATACATTATGCATTATATAGCTCTACATGTTACATGGATTTGCATATTATTTAGGTCCATATAGAGCAATATGGATTTATCTATCCACACATATATTAAATGTAATATAAAGTAAAGTAAATATAGTAACATAAAGTAAATAAAGTAATATAAAGTAAAGTAAAAAGTAATATAAAGTAACTCATATAATCAAACATGGACTCATGAGCTAGGGATTACATGAGATTATATAAGAGGCAATTAGGTGGAGCCGTGGTATACAGAATGCTGGTATAGGGGCAGGAAGTCCTGAGTTCAAACCTGACCTCATGCAATTTTGGGGGGAATATTATCTTTCTTCTAGTGCTGTGGCTGGGTGCCAAAGTTTTTGTTGTTAAGTTGTTTCAGTCATGTTTCCCGGACTAAAGACTGGAGTCTTCATGACCCCATTTGGGTTTTCTTTTCTTTTTTTTTCTTATTTTTTCTATTCTTTCTTTTTTTATTTACAAAGCATATGCATGGGTAATTTTTCCAACATTGACCCTTGCAAAACCTTTTATTCCACATTTTCCCCTCCTCCCTACCCCCTCTACTTAGGGTTTTCCTGGCAAAGATATTGGAGTGGTTTGCTATTTCCTTAACAAACAGGTTAAGTGACTTGCCCAGGATCATACAGCTAGGATGCGATATCAATTCATTAGCTCATTAAATATATATATTAGAAGGGGAGAAAGCTGGATGGAAGATGATGATTTAGATGACGTCAATTGTCCATGTAGTGGGGAGAAGTTAAGATGTGAAGGATGTGAAGAGTTAAGAGTTAAGGATGATACTGCTCTGAGGTAATGAATCTGGATGGATAGTGAAATGATGGAAATTGGTGGCGCCATCCACTGAAATTGGGAAGTTGATAAGTGAGATAGGTTTTTGAGAAAATACACTAAATTCTGCATCAGATATGATGAGTTTGAAATGCCGATGAGACATCCATTGGTGACATTCAGCAGTCAGTTGGCTATGTTCAGGTTAGAACTCAGGGCTATATAGATTTGAGAGTTTTCTATGTAGAAATAGTAATTGAATCATTGGGAGTTAATGAGATCCACAAAAGAGAATGTAGAGAGGAGAAGCAGGTCCTTAACAATTAATTCTCTTCAGGGACACTCAAGAGCAAAGGGAAGCGGACTAATCCGAGATATCAGCCACATTGGGGATTTTATGGAGCCAAAGGTGGCAGAGGCACAGACATAGGGAGCACCCCAGTGTGAGGGAGTTCTCCTGAGAACAGAGAGCACTGACCAAGGCTTGTGGAAACTCACACACAAATTTTTTAGAAGGCTATGCATGTCACAATCTGAGCCCCCTGCCTTCAGCTCCTTGCTTATTATTGAAGGTTCTAGATTTTGTTCAATCCTGTACAACTCTCTGTGACCCCATTTAGGATTTTCTTGACAAAGATATTGGAGTGCTTTGCCCTTTCCTTCTCCTGCTCATTTTACAAATTAGGAAACTGAGGTAAACAGGGTAAAGTGGCTTGTCACACAGCTAAGAAGTATCTGAGGCTGGATTTGGACTCGGGAAGATGAGTTTTTCTGAGTTCAGACCCAGTGCTCAATGCGCTATGGCGTCTCACAGCTGCCCTTGCAATGACTGACCTGGTGTTGGTCATGATATTTTGTCTCCTGATTTCGTGCATTTGTCTTGGCTGTCCTGCTTCCATGTCTTTCCATGCTGGAAAGCTCTTTCTTCTCACCTGTAACATGTAACTTCTCTGGGTCCTTAAGGGATGTGCGAACCAGGGAAACCGAACTTCGGACTATCTAAGGACCCACAGAGAACTTTACAGTTAGAAGATGCCTTCCTTGAGGGCAGGACTGTGTTTGTTTGCCTTTCTTTGTATTCCCAAAGCTAGCACAGTGACTAGCACATAGTAGGTGCTAATAAATGCTGGTTATTATTGCTACTGCTGCTGCTGACATAGGGGTCAGAGGAGGAAGGCTCCTGATTTTCAGGAGTAATGGTTGGAGGAGATTCAAGGAGGAGAAAGGACTTTAAGATGAAGAGGGGTTAGGGGGTTTGCTGGAGTGAGAGGAAGAATCAGGGCACAATGGGAAGAAGCAACAGTCCTAGAGGTAGACAGACCCCCATTAGAATGTAGAGAAAAGAGTACTTGATCTAAAATTAGAGGATCTAACCTTTGTCCTTTCCATTCTGTGAGACTTTAGGAATTTTTTTTACTGCCACGTGTCTTAGTTTCCTCATTTCTACAATAAAGGCAGGCCAGATAGCCTCTGAGGTTCTTTCCTGCCCTCATCCTTTAAGAAAACCATAACTTCAAGGCTTTAGGAAAGCAGGAGAAAGAGAAGTCTAAATGGAGCGAAACAAAGAAATGGCAGAGCATGAGATTGCCCTGAGACTGTGTTGAAAAGGACCCCTAGAATGGGAAGTTTGAGTCAATATGTCCCCATATCACAGATGAGGAAACTGAATCGGAGAAAGGTGAGGTGACTTGTCTAATGAGATAATATACATCAAGTGGTTTGCAAAGTTTGGGTGATAGCTACAGAAATGCTCTCTGCTATCGTCCCAAGAAAGAAATGATTTTGATTCAGGAAAGATTTGGCATTTTATTACAGTAAACACATGAGCTCTATAAATACCAACTGGTGATATTAAGAAGAATGGTTAAAATGGAAGGCCCATCTGAATGAGAAAAAAGCCTGATGTCTGTGTGTCTATATGTCACACCAACGTATAGTCTTCTATGCAGAAATGTTTAAATAGAACTTATATGTGTATTCCCTTTATAAAGCTTTATTCTATTACATACCAAATAATAGTTTTATTACTTTCAAGGACACAGAGTAACTGGAACTAATTACTAGCAAAAGAGTTACCAAATCGAGGTTCTCCTTGGTCTGCTTTAATGAATTAGAAAATTAATTTGCCATCCACAGTGTCCATCTGAATAAAAACCAGTGGGCTAGGAGAACAACCTTGGTGCACAACAATCTCTCTATAATCTTGTCTGTGCTATTAATTTATTCAGGACTTTGCCTTTAGGTAGAAAAGTAAACTATTAATATCACGCAAATTCTCGATAATTTTAATTCCAAATTACTGTATTTTAAATTAAGTAAGAAAATTAAAACTAATACTGATTTTTCTTCTCTCTTCAAAATATGCATGTGAATGCGTGTACAAAAATGTTCAAGAAGTCAGAGCAATTTTAAGCTTGAAATGTGACCAAGACTTTGAAAAACCACACGTATGTGATGAAAATATATGCATGCACATGTGTGTCTGTATGATCACACACATATGTGCATATAGGTACTGTGTTTTATATGCACACATATATATGTGTCTGAGAAAGGGACTGGTTGCTTGATTTCAGTGGTATATGGACCAGTGTATTCTCTCTCTAATGTATAATTTAGAGAGCTGTCTGGGGTCTTCAGAGGTTGAGTGCCTCAGGGTCATCAGAGGTAAGATTTGAACCGATAACATCTCGACTCTGACATCAGCCTTGTAGCCACTATACCAGGCTGTCTCGTTTGTTATGTTAAGAAGTAAGACTTCTATTATTGCTTCTTTTTTCATTTTAATTTTTAAAGGTCCCTCTGGAGTTTCCTATTTTCACTCGGGGCAGTCTGCCCTAAACAAAGCTCTCTTCCTGCCCTCTCCTGGAAACATCTAAAAACATTCATGTTCCGTGACTCCACATTGGGAACCATACTAACCCAACCCCAGTTACTTATTTCCTAGCTTAGAGACCAGTTAGTCCCACTTAAATGAGAAGCTGTCCTTTTCTTTGAAATTTGGCATTGAATTTGTCCTATGCCATCCCTTCTCTAGAACACTTTGGACACGGTGGCTTAGCCACCATGGTCTGGTACTACCAGCCCTTTCTGCCCCTGCTTTCATCCCCATTTCTCAAAACTTCCCTTATATGAACCATAACAAAGGACATTTGTCATTCCCTAGTCTGGCTGATTCTTTTGGGAAACTTCCTGAAATAGCCTGGAAGAATGAATTATAAAGTTAAAATATTTGGAGGTTGGAATGGGTCCAAATTAAAAAAAAATTGAGATCTTCAAGCAATATAAACTTACAATGTAAAGTAATACAACGTTATAATACTTTGCTTCTTAGGATAACATTTAACAGTCATAAATGCAAAGTCAAACACTTATACTTGGATTTGTCTGTGATAATAATAGTCAGCATTAACATGGTGTTTTACATATGTAATTTCATTCGATTCTCATAATAGCCCTGGGAGGAATATGTTGTTATTCTCCTTATTTTACAGATGAGGAAACTGAGACTGAGAGAGGTTAAATGACTTAGCCAGGATCCCCTAACTACCTTAGCCTATATCCCAAGAAAGTCAAAGATAGGAAGTTTTCATAGATAATACTAAATTAATTAAGTAGCACATTTTGTCACAGCAAAAGTCTGAAACAAAGTATAGACCCATCAGCGGAGGAATGACGAAAAAAGTTGGAATTCATTAACATAATGGAATAGTACAGTGATGTTGGAAATGAAAAACCTCCTGAGATGTTGGAAATGAAAAATCTCTTGAATATATGAACTGATGCAAAGTGAAGTAAACAGAACCATGGGAAATACATATACGATGATTATGACAATGTAAATGGACAGAGTAACAAATAATAATTGAATCGCTACTAAATGTAACGAGTAAGCTTTGCCAGGAAAAGGAGGTTTGAGAATGTAACTTCTCTTCTTTATAGAGGTGGAAAAGTATGGGTAAAACACTGCTATTTAAATCTCTTAGTGTCTTGCTTATTTTTTGCTAAACTACCTTTTCACCCCCTTTTTAAAATTCTACTCAGTTATAAAAGATGGTTCTTTGGTGGGAAGGGCAAGATGCACTGGGAAATGTATATGATCCACGGACAAATATATATATCGATCCAAATTGAAGAAAATCCTTTAAGAAGCTCTCTGTTTTCCATCTAAAGCTTTCTCATTTTTAAAAACTATTATTCATTGTCTAGCTTTTTATCAGATGATTTTCCTCTGATGCTAATCCTCAGGTGCTAATGGTCTTTATCATAATCCATCTTCAGTTTAGTTTGATATCTATGACCC
The DNA here is from genome assembly GCF_016432865.1 of Antechinus flavipes. NCBI lineage: Eukaryota > Metazoa > Chordata > Mammalia > Dasyuromorphia > Dasyuridae > Antechinus > Antechinus flavipes. The sequence continues at coordinate 663,576,846 of NC_067399.1, forward strand.
TCAAGTCCTGATTGTCTGCCTTCTGACTCAGTTGGGCAGACAATTCCAGGTGCTGTGGATGTCAGGGGTGATGGGGAAGCCGGGAATGTGGCCTGGAGCAGCAGAGAAAACACAAGTAGGGAAATTTTTGCCCCACGACTCATGAATCCATAGAATAAGGAAGGTTTCTTAAAATTCAGGGGCACATCTTGGCATGAAAGAGTATATTTGTTGGCTTGTTTGCTTCTTTTCTTCCCCTCCTGTTTATGTGACCTTTTTCTCTCTTCTTGAAGATTTAAGGGTTGGAAGAGAAAAAAAAAAGTATGAAAAAAAAAAAAACTACTCCACTTAGAAACAGTAACCAAAAGGGAAATAGTCTCTTCCAAATTTTTAAAAATTTTTGATGTCATTTCAGCTTTTTACATAAAAATTTTCATTTGACAGCTAGCATTATTTACATTTAAATAATCAGTTATACCAAAGGAAAAGTACTAAGACAAAACAAAATAAAACAAAAAAAAAATCCTCTGCAACTTTTAAATCAGAAGCATCCATTGCCAGGAAGCCAGGAGGTCTGAACTGTTGTCCTGGCTGGTGATAGCCTGTTGCTGAGGGAGGCTGGCCAGCCTTCCACCTGCTCATTCTGATCCTGGGTTCTTCCCTGACTCCATTGCCAACCATTTCAGTAGGACTAGAGATCTAGAAAGGGACTTCAGAGGCCATCTACTCCAATTTTCTCATGTTGCAGAGTAGGAAACTGAGGCCTAAGGAAGCAAAGAGTCTTGCTCAATGGCACACAGGTGGTAAGTAGTGACAGTAGGATTTGAATCCAGTACCTCTGACTCCAGGACCAGTGCGCTAGTCTATGTATTCCATTGAGATACAAAGGAAAAATTTAAGACATATTCCCTTTTTATGAGGATCAAATGACATCATATTCTAAAGTGAATATGACAGAGCCTGTCACACAGTAGGTGTTAAAATAAATATATTCCCTTTAATATATCCTTATATATGCATATAAATGTATGTATATATGTGATGACAAAGTTTTTATTAGACAAATGTAATGGTGCCTTGGCTAAATGTAAGTTCCTTGAGGACAATAAGGACATCTGATTTTGTATTTAATGCTTGGAGTCAGGGAGACTCATCTTCTTGAGATCAAATCCAGCCTCAGACACTTCCTAGCTGTGTGACCTTGGCCAACTCACTTAACCCTATTTGCCTCAGTTTTCTCATCTGTAAAATGAACTGGAGAAATGGCAGGATATTTGAGGATCTTTGTCAAGAAAACTCCAGCTGGGGTCACGAAGAATCAGATATGACTGAGAATGAACAGTAACAATCTCCAGTACTTAATATGATGTCTGACACATAGTAGGTACTTAGCTAATTATCTATTGATTGATTTGATTGCACCTTTCTTCCCAGCCTCATTTTGCCAGTCTGGGAATGCCTTCACAGGCTTTAACACATTAGCCTTGTATATCCCTCTATGGAAGAAAAGTATTTCTGAGAGTCGGAGCACCATCTTCCTCCTCCCCCCCCCCCATCCCCCAACTCAGTAACTTTAGAGTCACTTGTGTAAATAAAGATGAATAAACTGCCTGTTTCATAGGAAAAGAGACCTAAGAAATGCAGAAGGGAAGATTTGACCTTCACCTTGAGAGCATGGCCTTGAATGAGACCAGACTCCGGTGATGAACAAGAAAGCTTTTCTCTTCCAGAAGTCATCCTGATTCTTATAACTAAGTGTAGAGGGCTAACTGTGGATTTTCTAGTCTTGATTGAGCTAATTCTTTAAGCAATAAATTAACAGAAACATATAGGCCTCCCAGGAAGGCCTATCAAGCTCTGCCATTCGTAGCTGTCTAGATTTCTTCCTCTCGTTCTCCGTTCATTTTCTCCGGCAGAAAAACAAAACAAAACAAAGAAACTCAACAAAACCAATGAATGAACAAATAAATAAACAAGTGGAGGAACGAATAAACACATCCCTAAGCAAATTGAAACTTTTAATCCAACCTCCACAGGAGGGCACTGTCGTGTGCCTCTGTTCTAGGCTACAACTAGAGCAAAGATCAGCTGGATGTCAGGAAGTGTTGGGATCTTTCCCCAGATTAGAAAATCAATCTACTCAACTCAGATGGGCAGATTTTGTACAAGACTGTTACTGCCTTTGGGAAAGAGTTGGTAAAGGAAATTCAGTCTTTCTCAGGGGCCATGAATTGTCATTCCTTAACCAGTAAATCTGCTCGAATGTTGGGTTTGGATATCACAATACCTCCAAAGGAGGTAATTTTTACAATATTTCAGAATTAAAAATGAAACTCCCTGGAATCTTTTAGGGAGAGTGAGCTAGGGGGAAAAAAGATGGTGCCCAGATTCTCAGAGATACTTTTCTTCCAGAGAGGGATCCACAAGTCTAGCTTGTTAAATGCCTGGAAGGAATCTAAGCCTATCTGGGAATTTCCCAAATAAGGGTGGGGAGAAGGCTGCTCCAGATTTACTCCTCCAGGAGTGAGAATTTGGGCAGAAATTTGGACAAAATGAAGATGAAATTTAGGTCCATGCGCTTATATTCACTCACATTGAAATTAGTTTGGAATGTTCCAGGGGAGCAATAAAGTCAACATGTTATATGGAAGGTCAGTCCTACATTCATTTAAATGAATTCATTTAGGTAGGTGGACATGTTGAATTTACTTATTGCATATTTCTGAACTGTATGGGTTATTAATTTCTGACAGCATATATGTTAAAAAATCATAGAATCTCTAAGTATTAAATCTATACCTATCAATATCATCTCCATCAAAATTTTTCCAGATTTATTTACCTCACACTATTCTCTTTCATGCACTACACAATCCAGACAAATAGGCTTACAAAAGGCCATCTCTTATCTCTGCCTCTGTGTAACTTGCCTCCTGTGCTTGGAGTTCTGTCTTTCTTAATTTGCACCTCTTAGAAAACCTATCTTCAGGGTTCAACTCAGGTACCATCTCCTACAAAAGGCCCTTTCCAAATTACCTCAAATGCTAGTGGCTCTATGGTTATGTTCATATATGTTTATTTAAAAACACATATTATCTTTGTTTCTTTGTTTCGATCTCTGCCTCTGTTTCTGTCTTTGATTCTCTCTCTGTCTCTTGATCTCTTCGCTGTCTTTCCCTTTCTCTCTCTTCTGTCTCTCTCTCCTCAATAAATGCTTCCAATCTGGCACATAGTAAGTGCATAATAAATGCTTTCATTCTGGCACATAGTAGGTGCTAAATAATGCTTCTTGATGATTCCAGGGATGGAAACTCAATATGGATATTTTAGCAGTTTTCCTTAATGATTATCGGCTTTTTTCTTCAAAGTCACCAACCCATTTGTGACCTTTTGCTCATACTCTGCTGATCTGGAACAGTCCCTAACTCTAGAACTGGGAAATCATCTAATCTGTGGTATCATTCTTTTCCAGAGAGGTATTTTGTGTAGTAGAAATAACCCTGGGTGGGAGCTGCGATACGTTGGTTCAAGCCTCAGCTCTGCTACTTGTGTGACTTTGGTCAAGTCTCTTCCCTATGACCCTCAGTTTCTTCTAAGGAAATGAGGTGGATCACCCTGATGGTCTTTAGCTCCCTGCCAGTTCTAAATCTAGGGCCCTATTATAAGTATGTAAGCTGAGAGATAGTATTTGCTAATAGGGATTTTCTAAACATGTAGATGTGACTGGCAGATGCCATGCCTTGATAGTTAGCTCTCCAATCTAGCTGGCCCACTCGAGTCCCTCGCTGGCCTTCCCTTGTCCATCTCCAAGTGATTGGTCAAGCTCTAATTATGTCTCTGTCCCCTCACCTATGGGTTGGGGGCTTGATTGATGAGAAAAGCAGCTTTCATGGTGATTTTTTTCTTAGAAATGAGCTCAGCCTTAAGCTTCCATTGAGTCACCAGTTAGGCCATTCAAGGCCTAAGGGGCTGGAGCTCAGGGAGAATTCTGAGGGGCAAATCCGAGTCCATTAGCCGACTCTCTCAGTGAAGTGTACCTTCATGTTGCCCCCTACTCTCACCCAGTCCTGGAGATAAAACCTCAGCTAGAGTAAGCCATGATTTATGGCGATCCCCTATTAGTGAGACAAGTGCTTAATTGTACTGGGTGTCTATCGTTCATTAAATCTTGCTCTGATTGCATATCCTGTACAAATACATCATTTATGTTAATATTAATGAATGTTTATGCCTACTTGTCTTAATGAAGAGTTGTACTGCCATACTAAAAACAAAAAATCAAAGGGGCGGCCTTGAAGCCTCCATCTGGCTCCAGAGCTTGGAGGTATGGTTTGGGGGCGAGAGAGCCCGATTTTGAGTGGAAGATCTGAAGTCTTCTCGCTCCTGCCACTGACCTTGACTGATTTGGGGGAATACTCAGACTCTCTGAGCTTCCTTTTTCTCATACTTTGTAGTTGAGTGCTTGCTAAGGGCCTGATTGACTGTTTTAGAACATAGGACCGATGTCTTTTATGGGATTCTTTCCTGTTTGGGTTCATGAATAGAGTACTGAACAGCAAGTCAAGAAGTCCTATTTTCATCCCCGCACTTCAGATACCTCTAGCATTGGGTTTGGAATTAAGCCACTTAACCACATTGGGACTCAGTTTACTCATTTGTAAAACGAAGAGGGGTTGATCAGATGACCTCCAAGATACCTCCTAGCCATAATTCTACAATTCTATGAACAGCTCACTGCCATTATTATTGATGACATCTAAGTCTTGAAAGATATCTTTTGCATTGTCCAGTTACCATTTAATTGTCAAGGGGAAGCTAGTTACATTGGATAGGATGCTGGAGTCAGGAAGGCCTGAGTTCAAATCTACTCTCAGCCACTTACTGGTTGGGCAAATCCCTTCACCTCCATTTGCTTCAGTTTTCTTATCTGCAAAAATGGAGGTAATAACAATACCCTCCACCTAGAACTGTTGTGAGGATCAAATGAGATGATATTTGTAAAGCATTTAGCATAGTGCGTAGCACATAGGAAGCATTATATCAAGTTAGCTATTAATAATAATAATAATAAAATATCATTATTTTTCTTAGCAGCGGTCTTGAGGATTTAACCTCTCAAGACCATGGATCCTAGTTCCACGGCCTCATCGTATCCAAACTCTGATTCCAGTGACCCACCATTTTCAAAACTCTGAAATTAATATTTAAAACTCTTTCTGTAACAGATGCTAATGCAAATTATGCTTACAGGGATTGATAAAACACTTTTCCTTCTTTCTACTAACATTCCCTAATTATACTGTGATTTAAGGAGTTTATATATAGAGAAATGAATGTGGAAGAAGAGGAAAGTAGCTGTACATTAACATTCAGAGGAAGTATTTCAACCATCTAATTTTTACAGCCCGAGGAGATATTTTTAAATATTACCTGTCAGATATTCCAAATGACTTGGGTTTATTTTATGTTGAGTCATGGCTGTGATGAGCCAGCTTAGAGACTGTCCCTGATCAACACAGATGAATATTATAGAAAATAGAGACCAGAAATGGAATGCTAATTTAAAGGAAAAACCATGTCTACCTTCTGTCCTCTCCAAATTATTCTCAGTCCATGTGAGAATCATTTTTATAGAGCTGCTATTTGGAGCGAGCCATGGATGAAAACAGACTTTGCTAGCTATTTTCTTTCCCTAGAGAGAAATGCTGTGAATCGGGGTTTGGTTGTACTTTCTTTGAACTCCGGGGCTCCTAGAGATGCATTTCAATTAACTTAAAACAATTTTTAATTTATTTCCTCAGTCTATGGTGGAAAAACAGTGGAAATATTACGATTGGACAAATTATCTTTCTGAGAAATGTGTGATGGCAATCTAGAAGCCTTTTTAGGCAGGCTGTTTGATTCGATTCAACAATTCAACAAATATTTCCTATGCATTTGGGCTATCTGTAACAAGAGTCAATTGAAAATTTAAGGTCTTTGGAAACTCAAAGGAACAGAGCTTCTCCTACCCCCTTTTCCCTTTCATATTAGTCGGCTTTTTCCTCCCTCAGGAATATTACGCCTGTAATTTGAGAGTCCACGTGTGGGTGCAAATAGCTTTGTTTTTCCAAGGGACCCAGAGGTTCAATCAAGATTCATTAATGTAATAATTATAATTCTACAGGAGAGGTAGTATGGTGTAGCATACATATTTCCCCTCTGAAATTATCTAGCATTTACTTTGCAAAACTTTTTTTTTTTTTTTTTTTACACCATTACTTATAGGTTTATGTTGTATAAAATGGAAGCTCTTCAAGGACAGGTGACATTGAACTTTTTTCCTTCGTCTTCCCCATGTCTAGCATGGTTCTTGGCACTCAGTAGGCATTTACTCAATCCTTGTTGATTGATAAAGAACTAGCTTTGGAGACAGGAAGACTCCGGTTCAAGTGTGACACATTTTATGTGTGACCCTTGGTGAGTCACTTAATCTCACAAATATTTTAAATGACAGATGAATTGTTGATCTCCATTAGTGAAGGGCATTTCCATACGACTATTTCTTTATGTCAATGGCACTTCAACTCTGTATCCCTCACCATATATACATATATTTTATACAATTTCACCTGTAATAGCACTTTCTCTTCCACCACCAAACAAACTATCAGCCATCGTAACTTTTTATAATTAATCTTGGGAATTTATGTGGCATACTGATGATATTGAATATCTTGTTTGAGATGGCAGCCAATCAGCTCCTAAAACTTACTCTGACAATGACATTCAGAAACAAATTAAATATAAATGTATATGCAATCCATATATATTCATATATGCATTTACATATATATAGATGTTATATGTATATAAATATATACATTGTATATGTATATATACAAATGTGTATATATATGCATATATACATAAATGTGTGTTTATATGCATAAATACACATATGTACATAAATATATGTGTATGTATATATGTGTATATATATGTACGTATATATACACACACACACACATATATATATATATATATATACATACATACACATACACACATATATACATATGAGTTTTTTGTTGTTGTTGTTGTTTTTTTGCTCCTCACCTATAAAGGTCATTTTTATGACCAAATGATTTTTAATAAATTTAACAAAATGATTGGAAAGTAGAGATATATGAGCAAAGTAATTACTGTGAGGTTTTTTTTTTTCTCTTTCTATTTGGCAGTTTCGTTTGACTGTTTATAATGAATTGGAAATCAATTTTTGAGCTCCTTGAAGATCAGGAGGTGAGAGGTAGAAATTAACATGCTTTGTGAAGACTGGAATCCCATCAGCCTAATCTAATTTATTTTTGTGACAGGTGACAAGGCCGGGAGAGATGGTGAAACAATAGATGTACTGTATCTTGACTTCAGAAAGACTTCTGATTTCAAATCATATTATATGTGCAACACAAAAGTGGAAAAGTCTTTTCATTCAAATGTTGTGTTTTTGATTCCTTCACGCTTTCCCCTCCCCCAACTCCCACCACACAGGGAACTGTCCACTTCTTGACAAAAAGATAAAGATAAGAGACTCCTGGTTCTGATTCTGTAGCCATGGAAGAAACTGAGACCTTTGCCGATGGTACAATGTATCTGTTTCCTTATGAACACGGTAGATTAATTCCCCTTTAAGGAAATGATGATAATTTTAAGCCAATTTGGAGAGGTGTAATGGGAATCCTACAACTCTGTACTTTTGGTCACCAGCTGGAGAAAGACACCATATAGCATCACCCAATCCCCTGAGTCTCACTCACCTCCCAGATCTCCTAAGTTAATTTGCCCTGGTTATTTATTCCCTGATGGGAATCTTAGAACTCTTTCTCTCAGTCTCTGCAAAATCTGCTCACCTAAGAAAGTCCTTTCTCCCCAAAGTCTAACTTGATGCAGCAGCCTGTGACCACCTGACTTCCTATTATCCTTAGGGTAAGCATCAGAGTGCTTAGCATTGAAGTATTTGTTAATTGCCTTACTTGTGTTATATTATCTCAACTAGATTATGAACTCATTAAGGATGCCAATGGCATTCTATCTTTTTTATTTCTCATGGTTTCTAGGAGAGCTCAACATGCATTTATTAAGCACCTACTATGTGCCAGTCTTGGTACTAAGTACAAAGGCTGAAAAACAGTGTGTTTGAGGCAATTTATTTCTGGAAGACTAAGTTCCATCACCTTCAGAAAATTGGGGGGTTTTATTTTTTAATTTTCTGATTCTGAATTTTAATTGTGCTGTGCTGGGGGATTATTCTAGGTACAGGTAGATGGAATATTCCTGCTGTATTTAACCCAAACACCGCAGATAACAGTCTCAGAAATAAAAGGGAATCTCTGGGACCAGGGGACATCTAGTTTGGGGAAGGAAATAATGTTGCACTTAGTGGAGATGGGGGAGAAGACATGATAGATGTCTTTAAGTAGGTAAAAGGCTGCCACAAAGAAGAGGGATTAGTTTTATTTTGCTTGGCCCCCTTGGCACAGAACCAAGCATAATTGCTTGGAGATTGCAGAGACAAATTTGGTTTGATGGAACTCTCCAAAAGGGAAGCAATAGGGTAAAGTGGGAAGAAAGTAGGAGGCACAGGATCTGTGTTCAAATCCTGATACTTTCTCTGTGTGACATTGGAAAAATCTCTTGTCTCCTTTGCATTTCAGTTTTCTTATCTATGAAATAAGTGGATGATTTCAGATCTAAATTCTATATGACCATTTCTCTCCCTTCCATCTTAAAATTTATGATCTAAAGTGGGTCATAGAAGTAGTCAGTTTCCCCTCAGATCAAATAAGAGATTTATAAAGTGCTTAGCGCACAGTACCTGGTATATAGTAGGTGCTTAATAAATGTTTGTCTTCCCACCTTCTCCTCCCTCCCTGACTGGAATCCTGAATTCAAGCAAAAGCTGTACATCTGTCTAAATGCCCTCTGAACTCCCACCCCTTAAGTAGAAGATTCTAAGGGAATAGAGAAAAACAAAGAGAAACAACAAAGAATTTTCCAAATTATTTTGAAGCTGTTTTTCTTCCAAGCAGACATGCAAGGAAGCAGTGACATGTGTGGACTACAAGACTGAAGGAAATAGAGTTTCTAAAAAACTTGAATAATGCAGAAAATGGTGTTTTGGTTTTCAGAAACAAGACGGTGAAATAGACAGTCCAGGGCAACATGCAGAGGGAAGGCAGATCCTATTTCTGAGTGAGGCCGCCCTTTCTCTAAAGTTCATTCATTTCCGGAGTCTGTATTTAGGGTCTGGCTTCCCTCACTATAAAATCTCATTCTGTCAGAACTTGGAAAAGGCTGGGAGATTTCTAACTCCTTCACCACCTTGTAGATTCTATGCCCATCTGCCTTCTGCTCTGTTTTCTCTTATTCTTTTTTCTCCCCTTTCTCTCCCCCAACTCTGATTTCCCTTGTGTTTCCCTGTCCTGGACTATATCGATGCAAAAGATTATTAGTGAATGACTGATGCTGTTTTTACAAACCAATTAGAGCCATTTGTGTTTTCAGTCAAAGAAGCTAGAGTGTAAAAACATCTGAGATCTCTATTAGTCTCTTATGCTCATAAGAGTATCCTACAAACATTGACAGCCAGCTAGGGGCTAAAGTGCACAGAGGCCTTAGATATTTACTTAGCTGGCTACCACCTTATGTTGCTTTGAAAGTCCAATGAGCTTTGAAAAAAAAACCAATTATTATTATTCTTAACATTAATAATAACCATTATTTTCTAGCAAGAAAGATTGTTAGTGTAGTGGATAGGAAATTAGTCTTAGAGTTAGGAAGATCTGAGTTCAAGTTTGGCTGTGTGACTATAGGCAGGAAACTTTGAGCTCAAGTGTGGCTGCTTGTCTATAGACTATAGAGGTCTTCACCTCCCTGTGTTTCAGGGAACTTTCCAAGACTGTAATTTTCAGAGAAGGTGTTCACCTACATTAGTGGGAGAAGTTCTTGACTGAAAACTTGCAATGGTAAATTACAATGGGCATTACAATGATAAATTCCTAGGTCCAATCAAATAATAATAATAATAAAAACACCTGGCTGATTTGTTTTTCCTGTTGTAAAGAGGAAGGGAAAATAAAATATTACTTTAAGACATTTTCATTTATATTCAGCTATGGTAGGAAAATAAATTGGTACAAAATTGTACTAAGGTATAAAATTGGATCAGTGGTCTGCTCAATAAGATGGATTGTAGTCCATTTATGCTTGGAATCAAACCCCATAGACATATTCTCAAACTGATTAGTGACGACTCACTGCTATTGATATCGAGGTCATTTATTAACTAAAAGATTGAATAAAGTTTGCAGAATTTTGGGTGAAGAGATCGGATCACCAGTATCTTGCAGTCACATCTCAATCAAAGCTGAAGCGATCTCGTTAGGCTCCTTCGATCTAAGGGGGGCCACGTATTTGGAATCGAACCAGTTAATGGCTAATCCAGTTCTAAGCTTTTGTTCCATATAAATTCAAACAATATGTGCGTTTGTTTGAAATGATCTCTGGGTGGAAGACCTCCAGTACTTGAAAGATGTATTTCCCTGGAAAAGATTCTGGGGATTTCTTCTGGCTGACTGTCCCAACTGTCTTCCGTAACAATTTGTAGGGATAAAGGGAATGAAAGCAACCATAAATCTGTCCAATTCCATGTTAACTGTTGCATGTTAAAACAATTGCAACATCTATTCATTCTGAATTTATGGAAACGAATTTCAAACCCTGAGCCTCATCCAAATTCCTCGAGCACCCCAACCATAAAAGGTATACAAATCTTTTGCAAACCCATGTGGAGAAATCTGATCGTTAGGACTCTGAATTCTAACCTATGCATATGGAAGTTCTGGCATTAGGAAAGGGATGGTGTAATCAAGGATGAAAAGACTATCAGCCTGGGAAACAGAAGACCTTGATTCTGTTGCCAGTGAAGCACATAAAAGGGATTTCATAATAAAATAGGGTTTTTCATAAAGATAATTCATTTTCTAAGATAAGGAAGTCAGAGGAGTATAACAATAGTAATATATATTTGTAAGGGACTAGAGAAACCCTCTTGGAACTCAAGTAGATAAAATTGAAATACTAATGCTGTTTGAGCCGGAGTAAAAAACATTTTGATAGTGAATATTGCTGAGTGTTATCTTTCACCTGTCCGTATCCATCAGAAAAAGGGTTTCATTAAAATGGTTGGCTTGCTTGGCAGAGTCACACTTCCATTATATGTGATTTCCCAATCACATTGAGAAATTTATTCATGTTTTCTTTCGGTGTGTGCTGAACTCCCCAAATTGTAGTCATTTATAAGCAGAGAATCTCCATTGTTCTATCTTAGAGATATTTCCTCTGTGCCATGGAATCATGGGATAAAAGAATTAAAGGGACCTTTAGAGACTAGCTTCCGACTTTCTCACGTTGCAAAGGTAAATATAGTTTCTATGGTTTCTGTTCTTGTTTCAAATAGGGGCTGAAGTTAACATCTTGTAGAAAAAATACAACAGGTTGTTAGAAGGTTTTAGGCTCACAACCCATGCTAGAATCTGCATTTATTTTTTCAAACAGTTGAATAAGAATTCAGCAAAGTGGTGAGACTGTGATATGGAAAAATGTTCTAAGCAGATAATAAGACCACATTAAATTAGGTTCGTGTTAGCTAGAAATTCACAGAAATGAAACAAGTAGTTTTAAAAGTGATATTCAGTGTATGAAAATGAGACTCCATAAATATTCAGATCTTTTAACTTGATAGACCATCCTTAGATCATCATCCACCACCCATCCATCCATCCATCCATCCATCCAAATATCCTTTTATTCATTCATCTATTCAAAATTCCATCCATCCATTCATCCATTCTTTTTTCTGAGGGGAAGAAGAGGCTTCAATCTCCCCAGACTCATGTATTCTGGCTTGGTTTGATCTCAGTGTGTAGCTAGCTAATTTCTTGATCACCATAGCTTCAGTGCAGCAATTAGTATGGCTTTCCTCAGTTATTTCCAACTCATTGGTGGTTTTCCTGCTCAGCAGCTTTTTATATGAGCCGGATGCTTTTCCTTCTTACTTTTCCATACCCAGGAAATCATTGTGAGGATTCTATTGATAAACAGTTTGCAATTGCAGCTGTTCTTCTCAGAAGTGAATGGCGTTACACAGGGTGGTCACAAACCCACCAAAGACTTCCATTTTTTCCACTATCTTTGCAGAGGTCTCTTAATCAATGTACAGAAGGCAAACAGACACATGGGAAATGGAGTCCTTGTTCTCCTTTAGTGAATACTTTAGATTTGAGCCCAGGTATCCTGGGAAATATCTTTTCCCTACTATTCACTCATCTTATGATCTACCAAGGTTAAAAAAATCATAGTCTCTACAAATTGCACTGGATGCCTATACTTACAATTTGGGGAATACATAATGTATCATTGTTAGAGAATCACATGACAATCAGTCCAGAAACATAGTTAGGCTGCATAATATGGCAAAGATTCTGGAAATCTATCCAAGAGAAACCAGAGTTCAAATCCCACGTCTTAGGCTCACTAGAGTCTCCAATCAGAGGAGAAATCCTTTGGTTTCTTCAGTTCTAACTTCTTCTCCTATGAAATGGGAAACATTATTTCTATACTTTATCCTGGCAGATTTATTGTGAGGGTCAAATGATATAAAAAAGGTTCCCCAAGATTATATAAATGTTATCATTATTTTTATCGTTAGGACACATTGCACATACATTTGATTGAATTCTGTTCAATAATTTACTAAATGTCTTCTATTTACAAGGAATATCATATATGCTTGAATATTGTACAAGATGCATAGTCATGAAGGCACATAATCTATAACAAGAAAGAAGGGGAGGGAATAAACATTCATTAAGCATCTACTATATACCGCATACTGGGCTAAGTGTTTTACAAAATATTGCCTTAATTTGATCCTCACGTAAACTCTGGAAGAAAGGTATCCCCATTTTCTAATTGAGGAGACTGAGGCAGACAGAGCTCAACTAGTAAGCATATGAAGTAAGATTTGATTTCGAGTCTTTGTAACTTCAGGCTTGGTACTCTATGAACTGTGCCACTAAACTGCTCATCAAATATCAGAGTTGCATATTATATACTTTCTATGTGTATATATACATATCTGTGAATATATAATACACATATACATATATACACGCATCTGGCCACCCATATAAAGGCCTCTCTTTGATCCCCAAAATGTCTAATGTCAGAACAGTAAGTGACCAAAGAGTCCCGGGACATCTCACGTGACCAGTGAGCACTTGCACCCTCATTCTTCAGAACTCCTGAGGATGGGTCATCAGTGTGAGATCTGTGCCATTTCTGGGCCCATCCATGACCCAGGCTGTAGGGGCTATCTTGCTAAGTTTTCTCAGTCTTTAAGGGATTCCGAGGCTGATCATAATAGATGAAGTCTCATGCTTCTTGTATGTGTCTATTGTGCCTTCTCTCCCAAGTACTTTACATATACATTGACTCTGTATTTATATGTATATAGATGTGTGTGTTTTATATGTATATATGTATACATATATGTACACATTCACTTGTGTGTGTGTGTGTGTGTGTGTATAGATAGATAAGATAGAGAGAAAACATTCTCCCCTTGTAAGGTAAATACCTTGAGAATAGAGAGTATTTCATTCTTTTTATCTGTGTCTCTGGTACTAATACAGTAGAACACAATAAGCACTTAACAAATGTTTGTTGATTTACTGATTGATTGGGCAAGTAGAGCCCAATCATCCCCTCCAGAGCCTTTTCTTGGCCCAGGGTCCAAAATGATCATAACGGCCCTTTAATGCTGTGAATTGGTATATTTTGAGTAGCATTTTATTTTTTTAAAACTTATTTCAAGCTACTCCCCATCATATACCTTCTATTCCAGTGAAACCGGGGTGCTTGCCTTTGTCCCGTACATGATATTCCAAGGTGACCTTGGTGCCCTTGCCTTGTAGGATTTCTTGCCTTTTTCCAAGTCCTTCTCAGGCATCTCCCCATATGAATGGCCCTTCTGATTCCCTCCAGTTATGAGCAGTAGCTTCTCTTGAAACTTTTTGGCATTTCTTCTTTTTATATTTGCATTTATGTATCTGGGTGCATGTTTGAAAATCCCAATAAAATATAAGCTTCTGGAAGTCAGGAACTATTTTGTACTTGTTTTTGGATGCCCAGAGCCCAACCAGGGGCTTGGTACACAGGGGATTTTAAATATATTTTTGTTCAAATAGTCAGTGAGCACTTATTAAGCCCCTTTTATATATTGGGCACTGTGTTAAGCATTAGGGATAAGTGTGAAACAATCCCTGCTTCAAAAAGCTTACTTTCTAATGAGGGAAATAAATATCTAGGCAGAATATAGATTATCTACCAGGTAATTTGAAGAAGGGTCACTAGGTAGTACAGGATAAAGTACAGAAGTGGAGTCAGTAAGACATCTTCCTGAGTTCAGCTCTACCTCTGACATTTCCTAGTGGTGTAACCAGGAATAAGCCACTTGACCCTGACTGCCTCAGTTTCCTTATCTGTACAATGACCCAGAGAAGGAAATGGCACACCACTCCAGTATCTTTGCCAAGAAAACCCCAAATGGTGTCACGGTACGACTGAAATGACTGAACAATAACAAATTTGAGGGAGAGGCTACTTTGTCTAAGCTCCCATGTTAGTATTGTCCAAGGAGCTCCTATTTGAATTTCCCAAGTTCCTAACTTCAGTGTTCCCAGTATGGAATATCTCTACTATCCAAGCTCTTGTCTCCACACATAATGTCATTCCTCCTCAAACCCTATTCCCTTTTGTCTAGATTATTTTCACAGCCTCCCCAATGGGCCTCAAGTTTCTCTCCACTCCAGTCCATGCTCTGTTCTACTGTTAACGTCATTTTTCTTTAGCTTGTATGTGACCGTTTCTCCAGGGACTCCTTACGCCTCAGGATCAAATGGCTCTTCCAGCCCTGCATAACCTGGATCAAATGGATTTTTATAGTCTTATTGGACACGATTTCCCCTTCTGCACTTCACGACCCAGACAAATTGGCTTTTTTCTCTCTGTTTCATCATCCTGGCCTCGGAGAGCCTGCATTCTAATCGGGGAGGCAAAAATGAAGGTCCATAGGTGCAGAGCAGACACATACAGACTCGATAGGAGATGACCTTCAAGGTGAAGGCTCCTGTTTCCCAAATATTCCACCTCTCTTCAGCTACATCCACCGAGAAAATGAATGTAGCTTTTTTCCCCCTCTCCTGCAGAACTAGCAAACATTTCTAGGACTGTGGTTTAGCAGTCATGCAAATCCTTAAATAAGGAAGAGTTGGTTGTTGGTCCCTACTCCATGCTGATTAGTTTGTCAACCTTGCTCTGGGAGCTTTGCCACTCCATATTCATTAAGTTCCATTTGCCAGTGCTGTGAGAGTCATTAGGACCACGGGCCAGCCGAAGAAACGAGGAGCTCCGAAGGAAATCACGGCCCCTCATCTACTCCCACATGATTTTCTTGATCAAGCACAGAGTTAGTTGGCCACAAGTCACTTTGTTATTTTCTGCCCGTGGTGTCAATGGCGCTGATGCAGCGAGTATAATTCGCAAGGAAAGCTGCCTGGTCCCGTAGCCTGAATACCAATCAGGAGGCCTCTTTCTCAGCATGTTGGTTCTCTTTTGATTGACTCTTCACTTCCATGCTTTTCTGCACAACGCGCCTGGCTTGCAAATTCTCGGCCATCTGTCAAACACTCAATGGTCCTTGAGGCTGCTGCTACAATCAGACCTGAATGCTATGGAAACATCAGCATGTGGTTGAGCATTGAAGAATTCTAGCCAACAGCTTCACGAAGGGGGAGAGCGAGGCAGCCCCCGTCATCTACGTGGTGCTGTAGCATTTGACTTGCCTGGTTTTGGATCAGCGGGGTCAGCCACATTTTCCCTAAAGGATTATTGGCTATGGCTTCCCTTCTCCCCCCAGAAAGATTTGCTGGCCACGTATTTGACCAATTCCGGTATCCTCTCCATTGTCAACGATGTGATGTTGAGTGTTGACTAAGAATTCAATTCAATTCAACAAGCACCCATCTGCTGAACACGGCGCCAGATTCTGGGGGGACAAAGACCCCAAATGATGAGTCCCCACCCTGAAGCTTATAGTCTACTGGGGAGGAATTACGTGGATGCAGGTAGGTAAGAATAAAGTGCAAGGAAAATAAACAGGAAGTGATTTTGAGGAGGGGAGAGCATTAAGGATTGGGAGGATCACTCAAGGTCTTTTGTCTGAGGTACTTCTTGAGCTGGTCCTCGAAGGGAGCAAGGGATTCCACTAGGCATTGTAAAAGAGAGAACATTTCAGGCACAGAGCAGGCTACACAAAAGTACAGAAGATGGAGATGTACTGTACCGGGAAAAGCGAGCTGGCCATCAAAGGAACAGTAAGGAGAGTAATGGAAAATTTACAGAGAACAGCCGGCAGACCATCAAAATGGCAGCTTACGTTGAAAGAGGGAATCATTTCTGATAACTTACACTATAATAAACCATGTCTCCAGGACAGGGTTGACTCAGGGATGTGTTAGAGCTAGCTTCAACTGGCTCACAAGAGCTGAATATTGTTTTCAATATGAACATTTAATGCAAATGCTATCAATGAGGACTTAATTTTTTGCTATGTTGATTTTCTAGACAAGAAAATGAAGGAGAAAATGGTAATTTTGCAGATTAAACATAAAAGTGGATCATATAGTTATTTTACACACACACACACACACACACACACACACACACACACACACCCCTGAGAGCCAGTTGTTAAACATTTTACTATCATATTCCCGCAATGCTTCTTCCCATTGCATAATATGTGGTTGGGATGTTGCTCTGTCAATGACTTGAAGATTAAAGCAGGACCAATGTAGAAAGCTCAAGGAAGCATTTACAGCTGCAAAGTTAATTTTATACTCATGTGTCTGATGTTCTCCCTCTCCTCTCACTTCTTGATTCACATTAGGGAAAGAAGAAAAGCCACTTAGGATTTTAAATTTCTGTTCTCCTACATTATGGATTTGAGGACATCTCTTTTGTTGGAAATTTGGCGTGAGCCCATAATTTGGTGCATGTTGATTGTAGCTCCAGAAGTTGATTCATTTTTGGCCAGTTTGGTTCGAATGAATAAACATAATATTTGTGTTATCCTTAATTCATCTTTAGTCTTAAGGACTGACTGATGATGATAGTGATGGCCATGATGAGGGTGATGGGAGAGTAAGGGTGATAGTTCACATTTTTGAGGCACGTTATGGTTGGTAAAGCCTTTTGTAGATAATAGCTCAATGATCTTTGTGACCCTCCTGGGTGGTTGTGCTATAATAATTCCCTATTTTACAGTTACAAAATAACAAGACCTATATGGTAAGTCCAAGTTCATACAACTATGTGAGTTGAACTTGAAGTTCATGCCAGGGAGCCAGTATGGCAAAGCATTTACAACCTGCATTTTATCCACAACTAATGAGCCTAAAATCTCTCCAGTCGGCAGAACCGCATCAAACAAGGAACATCTTAGGGTTCCATATCCCTTCCAAACTCTCCATCTAATGGTCCCGCCTGTACTCTAGGCTCTTGTCCCTCAGTCTAGCTGCTCTGAAGAAGAGGTACAGAATCAGTTCGATGTTTCTTTATCCATGTTGAACTCTGTCTTTCCCTACTCAATACCTAGTCAAAAGTTTTCTGGGATGTTTCCCACTGGAGAAAATAATTGATTTTTTTTTCCTCATCAGCAAAAGTGTCAGACACTGCCAGTTGTATTGGCAGCTCCCAGCAAAACTGGTTTTGCCGTCTGTGCAAAGAGAGTTTTGTGGTTTGGGGCTGGGGTGCAGGGGAATGTGAATTTGGGGGAGGACATTATCTTCTTTCTCCCATCATCCTCTTCTCACCACTTACCACGACCATCTTCTCTAGGCTATTAGATAGATTCCTTATTCCCAGAAGGCATTGCTGAGCTGGCTGCGTTTGATTGGGAGCACAGGGGACAGTTTTATGAGTTATGTAACTCATGAATAATATGATTCTTATCCTTGAGTAACAATTAAATCTTCATTTACAACGGAACCTTTTGTTTCAGGGGGAAGAACATTGCCTAATCAGATAAACATGAAAGGCATCTCTTCAGAAGCAGCTCGACATTTTCATAATTCTATGCAAACTTTTAAAGTTAGGATAAGCAAGGAGAAGAAATAATGCTGAATAAGGATAGACAAGGGAATGGAGTGAAACAATGCTAGGCTGAGCTTCCACTTGGGAGAAAGCCAAATAGTTGGGGATGGATAGTTGATCCATTCTCTGTCTCTCTGTCTCCATCTTTGTCTCTGCCTATCTCTATGTCTCTGTTTCTCTCTCTCTCTCTGTCTCTTTCTCTGTCTCTCCTCTTCTCGTCCCTCCTCCCTTCCTCCTTTTACTGATTTATATATTTATCTATTTACAATGCTACTGTTATTAAACATATTATTATTAGTAACATTTAATAAATGTTTATTTATTATTAAACATTTAATAAATTAATTTTTTAAAAAAGGAACTGACTCCTTTCAAGATTTTGACAGCAAATCTAAGATAATTAGAAACATAATTGAGGTTTTGAAAATACTGAACTGTATTTCTATAAGGGTGTGTATGTGTGTGTTTTTCTGAGTGCAAAGATACCCACAATACATAAAGGCTACCTAACTTCTTTTGTCTACATTCACTTAGAGAGCATTGGACTTGGATTCGGGAGGATTGTGTTCAAAGCCTGAGCCAGAAACTCTTTATCCTTTGCATCTCAGTTTCCTTCCCTATCAAATGGGTACAATACTCTTTTTAGTATCACCTAATTTCTAGACTTGTTAGGACACATTTGATTAGTTCCTTAATGTGATATACAAACACATACATAACATGTGTACATATATACAAATATATCATGTACATGTATACACATAGCATAAACACATTTATATGTTGTTATTATATCAAGATACACTAACCATCTCATATTTGCCTTAATGTTTGAGATCCTTTTGTTAACATAGATCACAGATCATCTAAGACTTAATAGATAAATCTAACACAGGCTTCTGAGGTTCAGAGAGACTGACTTGTCCAAGGTCACACAGCTAATACATATCAAAGATAAGATTTGAATCCAAGTCTTCCTGACTTTACTCTTGTTGCTGTAGCCACTGTTACATTGCTTCTTATGCATTGGGATCATTCA
Source organism: Antechinus flavipes (assembly GCF_016432865.1). Classification (NCBI taxonomy): domain Eukaryota; kingdom Metazoa; phylum Chordata; class Mammalia; order Dasyuromorphia; family Dasyuridae; genus Antechinus; species Antechinus flavipes. Next base: position 663,596,119 of record NC_067399.1, read on the forward strand.
TTCATCTACTAAATATTTGTAACCTGTAGCCCATGCTATGCTGTCTTATGTTCCAATTATTATTTTCCTTGAAAACCAGAGAGAAATAATAATTCAGAGACTAGAGGGTGTGTCTTCAAAGGACTATACAACTGTGCATTTCCTTTAATCTGGTAATACCATTGCTATCCCCAAGAGATGATAAAAAAGGGGGAAAAAGACCCACATGTGCAAAAATATTTACAACAGTTCTTTTTGGGGTGCAAAATATTAGAAATTGAGAGGATACCCATCAACTGGGGAATGGCGAAACAAGCTGTTGTGATGAAATTGGGGATTGTATTGTATTGGAATATTATTGTATATTAAGAAATAACAAAGGGGGATGATCTTTAGAAAGACTAAAATGAACTGAAGAAAAGTGAAGTGAACAGAACCAGGAGAACATTGTCACAGTGACAGCAACATTCAACTTTGAAGAATTGTGAATAACTTAGCTCTTCTCAGCAATACAATAATCTTAAAACAGCCCCAAAGGATTCATGATGAAGTATGCTATTTGCTTCCATAAAAAGAACTGATACTGTCTGGATATAAACTGAAGTATGGTATTTTCTCCTCCCTCCATCCCTCCCTCCCTCCTTCCCTTCCTCCTTCCCTCCCTCCCTCCCTTCCTTCCTTCCTTCCTTCCTTCCTTCCTTCCTTCCTTCCTTCCTTCCTTCTTTCTTTCCTTTCCTTCATTTCCTTCCTTCTTTCTTCCCTCCCTTTCTTCCTTCTTTCCTCTCTTTCTCCCTTCCCCCTCCTTTCTTTCCTTTCTTTTTTCTCCTCTCTCTCTCTCTCTCTCTCTCTCTCTCTCTCTCTCTCTCTCTTCTCTCTCTTTCCCTCCCTCCCTCCCTCTTTCCCTCCCTCCCTCTCTTCTTTTCTTCCTTCCTTATTCAAGTCTTGTACAAGATGACTAATATGGAAACGTTCCTCATGATTGCACAAGTATAAACCATATTGGATTGCTTACCATTTCAGGAAGGGGGAAAGGGAGGAAGGGATAAAATTTGAAACTTAAAACATTTTAAAAATGTCAAATATTGTTTTAACATGTAATTGGGGAAATGTGATGAGAATGCATGGCTTGTACATTTATTGAGTACCTACAAATGTTCATAAATAGTTTTCCTTTTTGGGGCTTACAACAATAGAGTGGAAGCTTCCTAAGGACAAGGGATGTACCATCGAATTGGAGACGCACCTGACATACAAACGAATCAACTAATGATCATGATACAGTGAAAAGAACACTGGTCTTGGAGTCAGGGGACTGGGTTTCTATCCTAACTCTGATGCTTCCTATCCTGCTGATCTTGGGCAAAAATGAAGTTTGACTTGTATTTGAGGTTCAGTTTCTTCTTTTGTAAAATGGGAAAATTGAACTAGATTGTCTTTATAACCTCTTTGAGTTTTCAGTTTATGAATGAATAAGTGAAAAAAGAATTAAGCATTTATTATTTGCAGATCCCTGTACTTGGGATACAAATAGAAGAGTGGAGACAGTTCCTGCTCTCAAAGAGGGAGCATCCTAATATGGGGAGACCACACAGAGAGCAAAGATCAGCTGCAACTCAGATGGGAACGTCCTGTTGGCTTTAGGGTATAGTTGTAAATCAGATGGTTCTCCAAAGTCATTTCCATGAATAAAATTATATCAGTTTCTGATGCTAGACCAGTTAGCAGTGCCAAAGACACGAGGTGGGGGGGTGTCCCACCTACAAATGCAGTTGCTAAGTCACATCTGCACAAGGGATGCTTTCCTGAATGATAGTGAAGGCTGGATTAGAAGCAAGACTGGTCCTCTGGTAAACATTCCTATTTCTGGGGATTTGGGGCCTACCTGTCCACTAGAGAGGGTCAGGGTCCTGCGATTTATTCACTGGGGTTTGGAGAAGAATGGTGGCGGTGATTTGACTTGCCCAACACCTCTCTTTTTTACTTCAGCTTGACTGGCTTCCCTGCCCTGGATGATCCTACACTGACTTAAAATCAAGTTCATGAGTGGGCAGCCCAAGCTCTATGAATTCCGAGGGCTAAATGAAGAGAAAGGAAGATGGCGACCAACATGGATGAGGGATGGTCATTAGTCCTGAGGCCCACTGATGAAAAGAGTCTGAGAAGCAGTGTGGGGTGAAGAGGAAGGTCAGTGTCCTTGAAACTACTTCTGCCATTTTCTCAGCTGTTTTCTTGGGAAGAGATGTTTTTGCCCTTCTCTGACAAGATTTATGCCTTTAGAGGACCATTATTTTTCCTTTACTTTGGGGAAGGAAGACCAGAGCTAGGTGTGATAAATTACTAAGCCATCTCCCACTTTCTTTAAATGACAGATCCTAAGGTTAGTGAGTTGCATGGGGCATGGGGCACAGACAACATTATTTTAACTGAGCAATTTGGGCTGTATTTTCCCTGGTAACACCCAGAGTGAACAAGTCAAACTATCAATTCCCTCTTTGTAATTTTTCTTCCAGCAGTTTACTAATAGGGTAATCCAACATTTATGGAGTCTTTTTGAGATTTTAGAATAATAATAAAAAAAACCCATGTTGGCTAAGTTTCTGTTCTTTTGATAAGTACAAAGCTCAAGGGTAAACTAAAGGGAAGAAAGCTATCTTTTTAGCTTCACTCCAGTGCCTTGTTCTTTTCCAAAATGTGATCAGACATGCCGATGTGATTTTTTTTTTTTTTTTTTTTTGCTTTTTCCTCTAAAGGGGTGAGTATTGACACAAGGCTCATATTTTGCTTATTCAATGACACTGTAGCTTTACAGTTTTAAGAAGGAAAATAAGATCCATTTATCTATATGATAATTTTTTTTCTCCAAAAGAACCCAAAGAATGAATACTTTGTCATTAACCCCTATAATCTGAATGGCATTTGAAATGAGAGAGAAAAGAAAATGGTCCTTTCTTTTATTTTGTTTTTGCTCTGGGGGTAAATGCTCAGAAAATGAACAATTCTATCTGGTTGAATCTTGCTGATTTGGGTACACTGGGGATTTTGTAGTTTTCGCCGGACTTAGGGATGACTGTAGCTGTCTATGACAGCTTGCCAAAATATGTTGCTAGGCAAAGTACACACTGCTTAAGCATCCATGTGTCACTGCATTTCAACTTAATTTAAAATACATCGTGTGTATCATCATCGGATCCCAGTGGGAGCTTGCTAGAGGAAACGTGCAGTTAGAGAGGTAAACTTCTGAATAAACGAGAGACCCAAGAGTGGCTCTTTCCCCAGCCATCATTTCTTTGCAGTGAACAAAGTTTCTAACCAGATTTCATCACATCTGATTGTTCTGCCATCTAAGCACAAAGGGTGTGAGTTTTGATGGGGTGGGGGGATGGTGACGAAGGTATGGAATCATCAAACCATCCTGAGATTTGCTGGGTGCCATTTTATCAAATTAAGAAAAAGGGTAAGAGAAAGAAAATGGTAGAGCTGTATGGTGAACAGGGCTGGCTTTCTTTGTGGAAGTGGATGTGCCCGACCTGAAGCCACTGTGGTGAAATCCACCCCTCTAGGGGGTCTTTCTCTAAATTGGGAGTCTTGGACCTTCATTTCTGCATTTTGCTTCACACTGATACGTGCCAGTATTCCCTTTATAGGGCAAATCATGCTCCTGGGTGGGAATTAGCTCTGCTCTTGCCTCTGAGCCTGCCAGATGACTGTTGGCTTTTGGTGGCAGTCCCTCGATCCTATACGTGCGGGTGTGCAGAAATGTCCACATGATGCGCTTGGGTCTTGCTCCAATAGCTTCTTTCACTTAAAGCTCAAATATAGGTTCTGCTGTTTGGCTTTTAAAAGCCAGACACTTATTTCCCATTCTCACCTTATGTTACTCCCCTTACCATATATGCTCCATGGCAGGGGTCAACCTGACTTGCTATTTCTCCTTTCCAATCTCAGTTCCTTTTGAGTGGCTGCACTCCCATGCTAGAAAATACTTTCTCTAGACTTCTATTTCTTCAATTCTCTTGTATTCTTCAAATATCTGCCCAAGTAGCTCCTGCCCCATTTCCCTTGTCCATAGTACCCTCCCCCACCAACATTTATTTTGGATTATTTGATATATACTTATTTATTCACGTGATGCTGCCCTTGATAGAATGTAAGCTCCCTGAGGGCAAGGATAGCTTTGTTTTTCTCTGTATGCTCAGCACAGACCCTACAAGCAGAATGCATTTAGTAAATGCTTATTGTTTGCTACATTCACGCTGCTTAATAGGACATCTGTGTGTACAGAATAAAACTAAAATGAAGTCCCTATGTTGGATAGGTTTTTTTTTTTTGGGGGGGGGAACAGTGTATTACAATGGAGAAACATTATATTTACTTTGTTTATATGTTGCCCATTGTTAAATATGGTGTCCCAAAAGACCCTGTCTTGCTAGACTGTAAGCTCCTTGAGTGGAGAGAGTTTGGGCCCAATTAGTATGAATAATGCATGCCAGAAAGTGGTTACATATATTCCAATTTGCACTATATGAAGTCATAATTATGTAAAATATGATAATTGGGTCTAGTCCAGTGGAAATCCTCTGAGTGAATTCAAATGATGGGACTGCTTCAGGGAAATTCCTCATCCACATTGTTGGTACCTAACTGCATTCCCATAAGCTGGTGTTGTCACAAAGGAGATACCTAATAAATCTGTTTAGTTGACTGATTAAGAAACAGGGTAGAGTTTCTTTAAGTCTTCACTGATTGCCTAAATCCAATCTCTGAAATCATTGATCATAGTTCTTCATGAGTAAACTTGAAATTTGGGATATTATGAAAGGGTAAAGAATTAGGGGGAAGGGAAGAAGCATTTATTAAGCACCTACTGTGTGCCAGACACTGTGCTAAGTGTTTTACAAATATTACTTCCTTGAGGTAAGACAAGGTCATATCTCTTCTATCACTAAACTACTAGAGAGGATCTAGAAACTGACAGGAAAATAATAGGAAAAGAAGAGCGATTCCACCTGGAAATTGTACCTGAAGAATCTATTTCTCCTTTATTTTTGCCTTTTCTCTCCCCTGTGGAAGCATCGCAAGACATATGACTTTTGCTGGATGGATTGAAAGTGAACCAATAATATTCATAGTTTGTACTTTGGGGATATTAACTCATTTTATCATTACTTCAATTTTGAAAAGAGGTATATTATCAGCTCCATTTTACAGATAAGGAACTTGAGATCCAGAGAATCACATCAGTTGCCAGAGTCACGCAGCTAGAAAATGGCTAAGGAAGATTTAGAACTGAGAATTTCCTTTCTGAGTCCAACACTCTAACTATTGTAATACGGAGTATTTTGGATATCTGTGGGAAAAATAAAATCTTTTAAAGGGAGGAATGAAGAGAATATAAAAATATTGATTTTAAAAAATTCTCCTAGATCCTAGAACTTGAAGCTCTGGGGGTCTCCTAACAGCTTTTGATCGACCCTTAACTCCTGAAAGTTTACAGATCTCTGATACCTTTTGCCAGAGTCCTATCTTTGGGTATCCTTGTAGGACATTTTGATTTTAGGTTTGACTGAAGACTCCCAAACTCAAGCAAGGAGTCCAGAAAGGTATAATACTTCTAATTCTCATTTATGAGTGCCTAATCTGGAGGAAAAACTGCTGGGCCACAAGGGATGGAGACTTTCTGAATCCAACCACACATTTTGTACTGGGATTAATCCTGAGGAGTCTGGACTCCTATGAGGAAGGTGGTGTGGGATATGGGGATGGGATAGGCACTCTGATCTCACATTATGTGGCTTAATAAACGTCAACCTTGCCATCCCAAGGATCATCTGCCTTGAAGCAATACCTTCTACATGTAGGGTTTTGCCACAGTGTAGAAATTATGTCAATAGACATTGCAAGTCAGGTATGGCATTAGCAGTTTAATGTTACACATATGAGAAAGACTAAATGTAGAAGACACAACATACATGAACAAAGCTGGAGTCAATTGTAAAGGCTTATAACTACTATTGAAATCTGCAAGGAGCCTGATCCTAAAATCTAATCAAAGCATCAAGTTATTTAGAGGAATTCTAAATAGACATTTTGCATTTGGCCTCTATCCTATATCATCCAAATCCTTTTGTAGGTGACCATTTTTTTCAATGAAATCAGCAATCCATTTCACTCGCTGGACCCAGGATCTTCCTATCTTTTGAATTTCCAAGGACTACTCCAATTTTGAACAAGTCCAAGGTCTCAAAGTCAACTTTGAGAACCACGATCAGTTGCCTATTTAGGAAAAGGAGGCACAAAGCAGAAAAGCCAAACTTGCCTGTTTGAGTCCATGATTTCCATAGAATGATTCCTCATCTACCAGCCTCAGTGAGTCTGGAGATAGAGCATACTATTCTGACAAAGGGGCCCAGTGTGGAAATGATGTCTTATTTTAATTGACATAGGGCTTTTCTCTCCTGTTGCTATTATGGAACAAGAGGAAGAACAATATTTGCCACCTTATGTTCAAGTTTTTCTTTCATTCACTGATTCATTCATTCATCAGTCCTTTCATTTCTGAGCCTGAAAGCAAGCAAGATGATCATTACCCTCCAAAGACTTAGATGATGGGTCACCATATCCTTGGAGTCCCCACAGGTTCCTTGGGATGGCTCTTGATTGAATATATATATACACATATACACATACACACATATATGTATGTATATACACACATTACATATGTATATGTATACATATTATATATATGTATATATAATATGTATATGTGAATGTTTATAATTAGGATTTGTATTAGAGCTAAATTTTCCTATGAAGAACTTTCCTGGTAGACAGGAAAAATTTCAATTCAAACCAAACAGGCAAAAATGAGTCTATATTTTAACACTGCATCTGATAAATGGATACCTCAGTTTTCAAGAATAAATCTCTGTGTGTGATTTATTAGGTATACTGTGCCAAGACACATTTTGTCCAGGCCAAAAGAAATTTAGAAAACTCTAGTTCTGTTGGCAAATTCCTATGAAGAGTTTCATTAGCACTCATGGGAAGGAATTGAAAATTAATTGAGCTGGGTTGGCAATTCTTAGAGAGCCACAGCTTGGTCCTTTGAGGAAAAAATGCCCGATTTCTTCTCTAGGAAGCCTGAATAAGCCATCGTTCACTCTTGGAGTTTTGTCACTGACAGAGACCTTCTTCGCCCTTATTCAAATCACGACAGATTGGACCCATGTTCCTCTTTGAAGAGATATTGAGGCCTTCAACCCTATAGAGGGATGAGTAATAACCTTTGAGACAGCGTTGGAAAACTGCAGCCACTAACAGACCATGTATAGAACAGGAAGAACAAACTGAATAACAGAGACTGGCGAAGCAAATGTAATTCTATTTGCTGTATTCCTCATGGTAACCATGGGAGGTAGATGCTACATCACCTCAGTTTTACAGTTGAGAAAACTGAGGCAGACAGATTAAATGATTTTCTTCTTGAGTCCAAACTTAGAGCTCTAGGTATTGTACCACTGAGCTGCCTTTATTAAAGCTGGAAGGAAAATTATAAATTAGCTAATCCCACATTTCCCCCTTTTATAGATGGGGAAACTGAGATCAAGAGAAATTGAAATAATTTGCTCAAAGCAGCATGAGTAATAAGTGGAAGAGGCTGGATTTGAACCCTTATCTTTAGTTTTGTGAATCTGGAATTCTTTTCACTGAAAGCTGCTGCTTTCTGACTTTATCACATCAGATTGTTTTTTTTTTATCCAGATACAAACAAGGAGGGGGTGATACATATGGACAATGTGGATTATATAAATATTGTGAGATTTCCTTAGGTTATCATTTTATCAAATTAAAATAAATATAGTAGGGAGAAGAAATGATATGATCTACATGTTGTAACTCATAGAAATCATGTGAGCTTCCTCGATAGAGGCTGTCAAGTGGTATCCCATTACATTCTGTCTGCTCTGACTCTCTTGGGGGTTCCTCTCAGGTCCTTTAGGCACAGAGTCCTTGCTATTAACACTCAAATGTCTAAGGATTTCAAAAGGTTACTTTGGTCCTCACAAAGGCAAGGAGACCCAGGTGGGGCAGAAAATACATGATCCTTGCCCTCAGTAGAACCTAAATTTGTGTTCTGTCAATCAGCAAATTTTCAGTTTCAGGTTCTGGACTAAATCCTGGGGATATGAAGAAAGTCAAAAACATCAATCTTGCCCTCTAGGAATTTATATTCTAATTCTATACAAGGAGATACAATGTAAAGGGAGGGAATTTCAGGGATTAAAGGAAGTCAAAACATGATCCCTGTCCTCAAGGATCCTATATTTTAATTCTATACAAGAAGATACAGTGTAAATGGGAGGCAATCTCAGAAGGGAAAGACCTAGGCCTAAAAAAGCCTTTTATAAAAGGGGAGATGATCTTGATGGAAGCCAAGTCAGGAGGTGTGGGAGGAGCATGTTGGACATTCAGGACAGTGAGAGAAAGAATCCAGAGTGGGGAGAGTAGTATCGTTTGCCAGGAATGGTCAGAGAACAGCACCACTGGCTCACAGAGTATGTGATGAGGTGTCAGGTGTAAGAAAATTGCAAGATCAGCAGGAGGATTTCAGAGAAGTCGGGAGAGACTTACATGAACTGATGCTAAGTGAAATGAACAGGACCAAGGTTATCCTGACAACATTGTACATTATACACAGCAACAACAATGGAAGTGGCTCTCTTCAACAATGAGATGATTCAGGCTAGTTCCCAATGGTTTTGTGATGGAGAGCCATCCACATCCAGAGAAAGGACTGGAGGAACGGAGTGTGGATCACAGTATAGTGTTTTCATTTTTTTATTATTGTTTTCTTGCATTTTTTTTCTCATTTTTTTGATCTGATTTTTCTTGTGCAGCAAAATATTTGTGGAAATATGTATAGTAGAATGGATTACTTGCAATCTAGGGGAGAGGATGGGGAAAAGGAGGGAAATCATTTAGAACATAAGATTGTAAGGGTGAATGTTGAAAATTAGCCTGTACATATTTTGGAAATAAAAAGCTTTAATTAAAAAAGAGAAAACCACAAAGTAGGAAGGGACCAGGTTCTGAAAAAAAGCCAAACAGATGATTTTGTATTTGATCTTAGAGGTAATAGGGAGCCACTGGAATTTGTTGAGTAGCAGCGTGATGGCGTTATAGTTAGACAAGTGCTCAAAGATCATCTAGATCTATATACTTATTTTACAGATGAAGAAACTAAAGTCCAGGTAGCAAGTGACCAATCTAACCTTGAAACTCAAACCCTCTGACTTCATAGTCAATATTCTTTTTCATGGTGGGAAGCCCATACGCAAACAAACTCCAGCAGTGGAAGTCTCACTGGAGATCAGAGGATCAAACTTTGGGGACTTTGAGGCATTACTATGGACCCTTATTACTGTTGTGCTCAGAGCACATTGCTCAGGCGTGGTTCTGAGAATCTTTGTTGCCGAGATGCTCCAGGGTGGGATGGAAACATCACAAGGGGCCAGAAGGGCCTTATACCATGTTCAGGAGTCATGGCTGAGCTCATAGGAGCTTGCATACTTCCTATCTTGTTTCCCTGACTTAAATATTACAATGGCTCATTTATTCTCTAGACAGAGATGTCTTCCCAGTAATGCAGCCAGTAATCCATTCAATCGCTCATCCTGTATAATCCCTGGGAGGAAGGGCACCCAAAATGTTGATCCCTTTCTCTTGATGCCATGAGGCTGTCACTGGGCAAAAATGTTGATTCTTCATCTGACCATCCTTTTAACCACTCATTTCTCTGTGATATCTTTCATTTTGGCTGTTCTTTATTGTTCCTTAAATATGTTATAGACTTCTCATGCTTAATGGCAGAATGCATCTCATGATGACTACAAGTCTTAGATTCCTTCTTCTCTGACAGAAGAGGACAATGAAGATATTTTTCTTCCACTCAGATGGACACCATCTTTCTAGTCAGTCCCTGCTCTTCTAATTCTGCTGCCCAAACCAATTTCTATGCTGCCTTCCTTCAAAGCATCTGTGGCTCTGTTGCCTTCATATGAACCATAAAAAAAACCTTTTCTCTAGGAACCTGATCTATTGGTTAGATCACTGGACTATGCAAATCCCAGGCCATGAATAATGAAAGACACTCCCTGAAAAATTGTCTCTTTGATCTTAACAAAAATTTCTTGGAAAACTCAAGTTTCAAGTAAAATAGTCAAAGAAACACTTGAAAAACACATGCAAGACAGACACATAGGGAGAAATGATACAGATCTCGTTTATCTCTGTCCTCCATTAAAATTTACAAGGCAATATTTCTGAATGCTTTTTGATTAGAGATTTGTTCTTTTGGTCTGGCTTGAATCTTGAATCAACAGTAAGAAATTTGTCAAATTCATCAAATTTCAGGATTTTGCAAGAGATGGATTTGAGAGCTCCCCACACCCAAGCTGGGCTCCTGAAAGCGTGAAGAATCACCGACTCCTCAGAGCATAGAATCACTGTTGGAAGGGACAACAGAGTAAGATAAAGAGGGAAGAGGGACTGGGTGTTCATTACTGGAATGTCTTTCGGCTGCCATGTCACACTGTAGCCTCAAAGGAAGCCAGCAGTGCAGTAAGCCTTCAATCTCTGTTCACTGCTACCTAGCTATACTTTTCCCATCCTACACATTTGCAATTGATTTTTTGAACCCAAGTGAGCAGCTTTGCATTTTTTTCTCTAAATAAATTTCATCTTACTAGATTAAACACAGAGTTGTAGGCTGTCAGATTCTGTTTGTCTCCTGACTGTTATTTAATATATTAGCTCTCCCTCTCAGCTGAGCCTATGGAGTTATTTGATCCCAAATGAATTCCCTTTCCTCTCATCTTGTATAGTCTGTTTCTCTCCATTTGGTCTATTGTACTTTCCTACAGTAAACTTTTTAGCTAAATCCCTGAAATTTCAGAGAAGTAGGCACTTGCTAAGGACCATCCCCACCTCTATCTCCCTCATTTTTAAGGGTTACTTTTATAGCTTTGATCCGCATGGAGGAAGTGTGGTTGTTGCATTTCAGTCATGGCTTACTCTTCGTAAACCATTTGGAATTTGCCCTTTCCTTCTGCAGTTCATTTTACAGATGAGAAAACAGAAGCAAACTGGACTGAGTGACTTGTCCACTAAGTGTCTAAGGTTGGGTTTGAATTCAGGGTTTTTTCACTTCAGGCCAAGAGCTTGCTCTATGGTTCCATTTAACTGCCTCTATTGGCTTCCATTTTATCTGGAGTAGTAGGCATCCTGGGATTATAGATTCAGGCGTATAAGGGAGGCCATTTTGAGGCCATTTTGTCCAACTTGCTTTTCAAATAAGAAAAGTGAGGTCCATGTATATGCCAAACTGTTCATGGCAGCCCTGTTTGTAGTGGCTAGAAGCTGGAAAATGAATGGATGCCCATCAATTGGAGAATGGCTGGGTAAATTGTGGTATATGAATGTTATGGAATATTATTGTTCTATAAGGAATGACCAGCAGGATGAATACAGAGAGGACTGGCGAGACTTACATGAACTGATGCTAAGTGAGATGAGCAGAACAGGAGATGATTGTATACCTCAACAATGATACTGTTTGAGGATGTATTCTGATGGAAGTGGATCTCTTCGATAAGGAGAGCTAACTCAGTTTCAATTGATCAAAGATGGACAGAAGCAGCTACACTCAAAGAAAGAACACTGGAAATGAATATAAACTGCTTGCATTTTTGTTTTTCTTCCTGGGTTATTTATACCTTCTGAATTCAATTCTCCCTGTGCAACAAGAAAACTGTTCGGTTCTGCACACATATATTGTATCTAGGATATACTGTAACCTATTCAACATGTACAGGACTGCTTGCCATCTGGGGGAGGGGGTGGAGGGAGAGAGGGGGGAAAATCGGAACAGAAGTGAATGCAAGGGATAATGTTGTAAAAAATTACCCTGGCATGAGTTCTATCAATAAAAAGTTATTAAAAAAAAGAAAAGAAAAATGAGGTCCATAAATCTCCGAAGGTTACCTCTATAAATCACTTTTGTTGCTTTCACATCAATGAAGGCAAGAAGAGAGAGGGAGAGGAGCAAAGAAGGGAGAAAAAGAGAGAGAAGGAAAAGCATTTGAAAGGTACTTTGGTACAGGAAGACTCATGTGGAAGCTCTTTATTAGATACTAGTTGTGTGCCGCTAGGTCAATCTCCTTACCTTGCTGAGACTCAGATTTCTGTTGTACAAAATGGGGATAACAACACTCATTGCACCCACACGGAATTCCCAGGGTTATTATGGGGTTCAATTGTGCTAATGTACAACAGTCAATCTATCAAATGTCAGGTATTATTATCATGCAATTAAGCTTGATCTTCATAATACCAAACTTCTGTGGAGACCAGCACTGCTGCTGCCATCATTTCAGTTAAACAGATGTGAGAAAAATCACCGTCAACATGGTGAATATCTATGAGGCTGAAAGGAAATACATTGTAATTTCGAAGCAGGTTTTTTAAATGCAGCCTTTCCCCTCCACAGGCAACTGCTGGTGGAAGCTACAGGGTGCCTGACTTAAAAGAAAATGGAAAGGGAAAATTTCTTAGCAAAGGCTCTAGAGAAGAGATAATGTGTGGACTGTAGATTGAGAGCTTCAAAGGTGGTCATCTAGGTCATTTTTGAGGTCAGGAAAGATTCCCAGAGGGAAGTGAATTATCCAAAGTCATTCAGGAGGGAACAGGATCAGAATTTTAACCCAAGCCTCTGGTAGCAGCTCCAGCTCTCCTTTTGTCCCTCCTCTAAACCACTGAAAGATGTCCATGTTATTCTATTCCTCTACCCTGTCCCTACCCAGCCCCATGCTTTATGTTCTAGCCAAACCGAGCTATTCACCGTTCCCCAGACACCACATATTATCCACTGTCTTCATATCTTTACATAATCAGGAGGTGATGCAACAGAGTGCTGGGTTTAGAGTCAGACACATATTAAGATCCCCCCAGATCATCATTTATTTTTTCTCAGACTCAGTTTTCCCACCTGGAATGTGGGGACAATAATAGTATCTATTTTTCAGGGTTGTTATAAATATCAAATGAGTTTCCCCAAGTAAAGTTCTTTGCAAAGCTTAAAACAAGATGTAAATGCTAGGTATTTTTGTTATTCTAGGTTGGACTCCATGTAGAGAATACTCTCTCTTCTCACTTCAGCCTCTTAAAACCCCTATAACCTTTTAAGACTTGGTTAAAGTGGTTTCTCCTATAAGAAGCTTTTCCCTAGTTTTTCTATAGACCTTTTTTATTATTATTTTGCATATTATTTATATTTCTATGTATACATTGATTCTCCTTTAAGAGAAGGCAAGTTTCTTGAGGGTAGGGAATATTTCTGTTTTTTGCCTTTGTGTGCCCCAGCACAGTTCCTGACATCTAAAAGTTACTTAATAATTATTAAATATTAAATTGGATTAAATTTTAATAATTGCTAAGGTGGAGGGTGTGCAAGGAACTTTATAAACTCAAGAACATCTCAACTAAGAGTGGGGAACAATTGTCCCCTACTGTCATTATTTAAGTGTATTTAAGTTAAAAATCTGTAAAGGAGGAGGTCATTGTCATTGAAGGGATGTCTGTGTGTTCATTTACTGCCTAGTCCTTGCTCCTATCCCTGAGATGTGAGAAAAAGAACATCGCAGTTGCAAGAGACTCCTGAGACCAAAGATCCATCCCATTTCTCAGATAGAAAACCAATTTACCTGAATTAAATGACTTGAACCTACTGCCTTCCCAAGGTAGCCCGTTCTAACTTTGGACAGCTCTCTCTGGTTGAAAATCACCCTTGAAATCAAGCCCAAGGTCAACCATTTCACTTTATGAGCTCCTCCATTTTCATTGAGGAGTTGGGGACATAACTGAACATCTTGTATTGTCCCTGGGAATCCTGACCATATCCGTAACCCCCCTGCCAGGAAATCTGTCTCAGCATCTTGTTCTTGTTTCTGGGAAGGTGGAAGGTGAATGAGATCATCCCGTTAGTTGCAATACTGCAGGAGGACAGAACAGGACAATAATGGCACATGAACTAAATGACTGATTAAGTGGAATCACAAGTTCAATGGAGTCTGCCCAGCACCAAGGGGTAGTTCACGGGTGTCAAAGTCAAATGTAAATGGGGTTATTAACCTGCACATATAGCTATCCCGGAAGCGGCAGATTGGCTGTTTTAAAATATAATATTATCTGTGTTTTTAATTATTTTGTTAGATGTTTCCTAATTTCATTATAATTTGGTCCAGGAAGCATTTAAGAGTTAAGGGCTGCATGTGGCCTGTGGGCAGCATGTTTGACCCTTTGAGGGAGGGCATCTAAGGGGAAAAAATAACAGATAGTTTGTGCCCTTGATCTAAGTGAATGGATAGCTGGACTTAGAGTAGGCAAGACCTAAGGTTTGCTTCATCTCCAAACCCTATCCAGCCTTAGAGAGATCAGCCTAAGACCACCCAGAATCAAAATGATTAGGGGACATGCTCTAAGTGCATATAGAGGTTCAGAGAGAGACAGATCAGAAGAGGAATGAGTTTATTCATAGAATTTTACAGATGAAGTCGACATTAAAGACCAATTTGTCCAGCCCTCAGTGCCAGAACTACCACAAAGTGCTTTGGCTCAAGGGTGCTAATATCTAGGGAGGAAGTTTTCTTTGGGGGAAGGGGAGGGAGGGTAAAGTAATATCCTGTCTTCCACCCCAACCCTAAAGAAACCTTGGGCAGCACAGGATCAGAAGTGGGAGGTGAGGAAGAAAGATGAGCAGACCCGGTGGTATGTACCAGACCACACCCCATCTTCATTTTTAACTCTCTGAGAGCAGCATCTGTGCTTCCCTCCCTTCTTCCTCCCTCCCATAGTCCCTCAGAGCTAGGAAGAGCACCCTGTATAGAGTAAACACTCATTATATACTTGCCAATGATTATGATAATAGTTGATACATTTCCTGTCAAACAAAATTCATTCCCATGATTATTTCTCCCACTCCCATCCCTACTCCCACACCTTGAGCTCTACCTCCCAGTCAGGACTTCTCATTCGCATGAAGATCTTTGGGCACATTTCATTCTTTAATCCTGGATAATGCCCATTCACCATGGAAAGCAACTTTTTCTACCTCTTGTCTCTTTAATCTCTGTAATTCAAAACTTTGCATCTACTTTCTGGATGGCAACACATACTTCTTCAGCCCTCCTGGTCCTTATCCTCCAGTGTTCTCCCTTTCTCTCTAGCTAGTCAACCTCCATCCCTCACGCCTTTGTCCTGCTCCCCTTTCTTCTGTTGTCTCACATGACTGCACATTTCACTGGCTGTAGCCACTCCAAGGCTGGCTGCTCTTGCACTCACAGCCCTTGATAGAAAGTCAGCAGGTTACAGTGGCTTCCGTACCATCTCCCACCATCTCTCAATCACTCTTGTTCCTCCTTAAAGCCAACTCCATCCTACCTAGATCTGTGTTACTATCACCGATGGGCCTCAGGTTCTCCTCTCCCTTAAGAGGCAGGCCAGTGGGACAGTGGATTGGTTTGCTGAATCTAGAGTCAGGAAAACCCAAATTTTCTCACACTTCCTAGCAGTGTGATCCTAGGCAAGTAACTTAACATGTCTCTCTGATTCAACTATAAGTGAAAATATTAGCAACCCACCTTGATTTCCAAAGATTATTGTGAAGAAAAGATGAGATAATATTTGTAAAAGAGGCTTACAAATCTTAACTTGCTTTTAAAATACTGAATATTCTTACTGAGTGCTTGGTTTGTGGGCTTCTCCATTGTAGTCACCATCTGCACTTTCAGATGATTTTGTCCCAGAGTAAGAATTCCCATTTCTGGGTCTTTTGCCCTCATCCCTTCCCCTCCATTTTAACAAATAATTTAGATTTAGAGCTAGAAGAGATCTTGGAGGTCATCCATTGCAACCGTGCTTTACAAAGGTGAAAATTGATGCCCAAAGAGGGCAGTCAGAGGTAGTGTTGGCCCAGCAATGTGGATAGTGCACTGGTTTGGAGCAAGGAATTTGTACATCTATTTCAGTTGTATTTGACTCTTCCATTTGGGGTTTTCTTGGCGTTTGCTTTTCCAGTTCATTTTAGAGATGAGGAAACTGAGGCAAGTTGAGTGAAAAGACTTACCCAGCTACTAAGTATCTTAGGCTGGATTTATTTCTATCCCCTTCCTATCCACTCTATCCACTGTATTACTCTGAGTAAGGAAGACCTGGGTTCAAATTTCAATTCAGTTACGTACTTGCCATATAACTCTAAACAAGTCACTTACCATCTCTGTGCCTCAGTTTTTTCACATGCGAAAGGAGAATGCTCCGAGATCCCATCCAGAATTAAATCTAGAAGCCCAAGATCCTACTAAGTGATTTCCCCAAGTCATACAGTTATTATATGCATTTGAACCCAGGTCTTTGGTCTCTAAAATCAGAGCTTTTCCCACTGAATCACATGACTGGAGGAAGTTGAATTTAAACTGATCAGATTTGGATAGGAAGAGAAAAATGTGAAAATAAAAGGAGTCTCCTTTTTAATACAGAACTTTTTAGGGAGAACGATCCTGAGGTCTATAGGTACCAAAAAGGATCTTGAGAGAATGAAATACACTTTCAAGGAGTGACAAGGCCAGAGGAAGGATCTGAAAGCTTTAATTGGAATATAAGATGATGAACTTAAAGATGGAGTATTGTCTAGTTCATCCCCAACTCCCCATTTTTCAAGAGAGGCAAAAGGCTCTAAGAAATACCAGAATATACCTTAGATTATGTGATGGCACTTAAGGACCAGAATTGCTCTTTGACTCCACATCCTCTGATTCCAAATCCAGCCCCAGTCCCCTCTCCTCTCCGGCTTTTGCCCGATGACTGACATCAGACATCCTTGATCTGTTTTTTTCACACTGCCCCAACAATTGAAATGCATACCATCCACAAAGCTTGCTGCCAAAGAGAACTGGCTTTCTCCATCCAGAGCTCCTCTGATACCATTATTCTTTTCCCAAACTACTAGTTGGTTATATTAATACTTGAGTAATCATGACAAGAATTTGCTCTAAGCCTTTAAAGAACCCAGATGCTAATCAGTATGCATTAAGAGATCCAGCTTAATTGGTTCCATCCAGATAAATTACTTACCTCCGTTCCTATCACAATTTCATCCCTGGGAGTGAAGAAGAGAAATTCATACAGCTTATAATGTTGAAATAAGCTGAAATACAAAATAAATGGGGAACTGCAGTCAATTTCGTTTGTCAAGTACACATCCACAGGTAATGATTATATTAGCAGTCTGTCAAGCTGACCAGGAGAAAGATGTTCAACACTAATGGTTATGGCCCTATTCCCTCATTGTAGAAAAAAAATTATCGATAAAGGCTAAGACATTTAAGCGTTTTTAAAATGATGTGGTGTTTGGAAATGTGATGTAGCATTTAAAATCATGTCACAATTCTGTCTGAAAAATTAAGAAACTAGAATTATTTTAAGAATTATTAGGTACTGTTTTTTAAGAGTGATGGGCCTGAAAGAACTCCCAAATACTACTCAGTGGTAGGGCAACTTCCCTCCCCACCCTGTAATTTTATTGGGCTTGCCCTGAAGACCTAGAACTGGAGGACTACACTGAATCTTTGAGTAGGAAGGGTCCTCACAGGTCATCTGATCTAATCCAGATCTGAACAGAAATTCCCTTAATGGTCTAATGGGGAAGTATCCATTTGGTGACTTTTCTGAGGAAGCACACTCCAATGTGGGAGAGCTTAGGAAATTCTTCTTTACATCAGCCTTGAACTAGCTGAATGGTACCTTCCATTGAAATATTTCTCCCAACTCTTCCCTCTGGGACTGAACAGAAGAAATCCAATTCCTCTCCTATATAAAAGTCCTAATCATTGGAACCAGCTATGCTGCTTTTCTGAGCTCCAATCTGTTTTCATTTCTCCTGTGGTTTTCCCTAATTCCATTCAATTCACTTCAGGTCATTTCAATTCAAAAAGCATTTTATTAACCTTTTACTATGAGTGAGGCAATGTGTCAGGTGCTAGGGGATGCCCTTTTGTGCCGTGTCATTTATTGAGAATAATAAGATATCAAGTTATCTGCTCCCTGACACATATTCAGCTTCAGATCAAATGTCCAAGTATAGAAAGTCCGAAATTTAACCAAGAGGCTAAAGTCAAACCAAAAAAAAAAATAGTTCCTGCCCTCAATGAGCTTATTTTCTAATTCAAAACTGATTAGGATGAAATTCATCATGAATTTCATGTTGCTTTTTTTTTTTTTTTCTTAAGCATGAACTTGAATATGGTTAAATTAATTTTCTTGGGATAGGTTGCATGAATGTAGCAGAAAAGAAGGAATGATTAATGAGTCTGTTTTGTTCCTTCCCTAAAACCTAAAAACTAAGTAGCTCTGACAATATCAAGGGTCAAGAGCGTCCCCCAAACAAATGATACTGTCGCTAGTGCCAAGATGACTCTCGGTGACATCTCATTGGAGACTGGGAAGATGCTGAAATGTTGAGCTTTAATATCCTGTTTGTGGTAATATTTGAATTTCTTTAATTCTCTTCCTGCTGGTTGGGAAAATTAATAGTCTCATAATCTCCAAAAATGCCCGAGAACAAAAAAAAATCTTAGTGGTTTCTGTTTCACTCTGGTGCCTTTTGCTATTTAAGAAAATTGATTTTAATATAACTGAGAAATTAACATTTAAAATGTAGCTACTGAGCATGTATAATAATGGCTTTTGCTGAAAGTTGTAATGGATCAAAGTTTCAATGCATTTGAAATCAATGGAGAAATCCTCAGGCAGCTGGGTTTCTCAGAGTAACATTAGGAGCGGATCTCTCCACTAACATAACACATTTAATTTAATTCTGTTCTATTCAAAAATCCATTTGTTAAGGGCCTACTACGTGCAAGTCTCAGGGACATAAAAGCGTAAAAATGTGCAGCTCATAATCAAAGGAAGGATGTAAGATGTAGGACCAGTAAGTAAAAAATGAGGGATGTGGCCATCACAAAAGAGAAATATGGGGTGTTTTTAAGAAGCTGTGAAGGGATGGGGGATGTCTGGACTTGTTTAGGAGTCTGCACTCACTGTTTTATTGTGTTAATGTGTATTAGTGTACATTTTTGGCTGCTTCTAAATTGCCTGGCAAGATTTGTATTCTCTCTCATACTTTCACACCTTTGGGTAAAAGAGCTTGATATTGTAGTCAGAGAATCTGGACTCAAATCTCACCTCTGAGGGTGCTTCTTGTAGGACACTAAGCAAGTCACTCTCTATTAATCTCAATTTCCTAATCTGTAAAATGAAGGGGTCAGAATATCTGGTGCTATTCTTCCATTTCTATTCTATGATTTCAGTGTTTATTGAGCCTTTGTACATGGTGGCTGAGTGTGGTGGCTGAGACAGCATGAATGGTTGGCGTTGGAACAAGAAAGACCTGGATTCAAATCTTGATGCAGGCACTAGTTGTGAAACTATAGGCAAGTCCTTAAACCACTTGTGCCTCAGTTTCCTTATTGGTAAAATGAAGGGAGTGGATTTATTATCCTCTAAGAACTATAATAGCTGAGATAGAGTGCTTAGTTGTGAGTATATGATAAGCTAGAAGGCAACCAAGGGCCTCAAGTTGATGCTAAATTGCTGCAATGTTTGTCATTTGCTTTTGAAGAGGACAATTGGCATCTTGGGTAATGTCTTGACTCAAAATATGAATAGGATTTAAACGAGGCAGATTTGCATAAAGTTATCAGCCCCACTCTCTTCCAGAGTCACCAAAGTTTAAAGACAGAACAAAAAGTCAAAATGATTAGGGATAAACCACAATTTAATGGTGACCTGGACATCTTGGATGTTTGAACATAATACAGAGCCTGTTTCAGCTGACTCCACGGCCAAGGGAATAAAATGTTCTCATCCACTTAGCAGGGGAAGTTTTCAGATACTTGAGGTAAATATGCCCTAACTAACCAGTGGGTTTGTCTATCAGCAGAGGATTTTACTGAGGTGTGGCTGCTGAATGAGAATTAAAGGACCTGGGAATGTTTAGTCTGGAGAAGAGAACGATCAGGGAACACAACAAATGTCCTGTTTTTAGGAGACTATCACGTGAAATAGGGATTATTTCTTCTGCTTGGCTCCTGGAGGCAGGACTGAGACAAGAAACAGAGGAAGAAGAGACACGTTCTAACTCTGTGTAAAGAAGGTAAGTCAGTCATTTGGGATGTTATTTATAGGCATTCATTTCACTGGCACAATTCATGATTGTTTATGTCTTTTAGTCTTACGATGTTGCATGAGGATCATAAAGGTTAAATGGCTTGTCCGTAGTTGATTGTTCAAGAGGCTAATTTAGTGTCAGAAGCAGAATCTGATCTCTCTCTGGTCATCTTGGCTCTATGCTCATCACCTTAATTGCTATATACCTCACCGAAATCAGTCTTAGCTGAAAGTGAAATGGGCTTCCTTGGGAGATTGTGTATTCTGCCATTGAAGGAATTATGGCAGAAGATGATGGTCATTTTCTGTGTGAGAAGCAGAGGGCCTCTTTGTCAGGTGGCCTGGATTAATGGTGTCAAACCCAAATAGCAACGATACCTATGGGTGCATAGTGACTTAGAAAATCATAAATTAACATTATCTATGTCATATTGCATTTTTCTTATTAAACATTTCTCCATTACATTTTGATCTAGTTCTGGCTACACTTAGCCTTTGGGTTGTGAGTCTGACAACCTTCAATGGCCACTGAGGACCCTTCCATTTTAGAGGTTGCACGGAAGTACCCTTGAAACATGAGATGTGCAGGAAGATATGGGCTTGAGTACTAGGCCTAAAAATATCCTGGCGTATTTTAGCATAAGAGGAACTTTAGAAAATGCCATCTTACCATAAGCACATTTTAGAGATGTTAAGTTAGCTAAAACTCTGCATTTCCTGACTTTTGTTTGTTAGGTGGCAGATCTATATACGCTGATGTACAAAAATAAAAAGTTGGCTTTGTTCAAAGTTTCTTAAAGGCATTATTTTATTTCATAGGCCCTTTCTTCAGGGTTGGAATAGCTTTGTGAAAGGAAGAATACCTCGTCTTCAGGTAATCGACGATCTCGTTGGCTTGTTGTACGTTAAAGACATTCATGTAAGGCTTATCTATGATATTGGGTCCAATTTCAGCCATTACTTCCCCCAGAAACTTTATGCTGTCTTCCAGGGATGCATGTAGGGCTGAAATGAAATTCAAAGAAATGAGAAGTAAGTGTAATTATGATGGATGCTTTCTTGGCACTCGAAACCTACTCAGAGTGCAAAAAAAAGTACTTTCAGAACTCTTTAAAATGCAGTGTTTCCAAAGACAGATACAGCAAATATTGTTGCCTATATTCCTTCCTTGAAAGCAGTCATCAACCCTAACAACTGAGAGTTATTTACACAAATAGTTGCATAATAATGCCTGAAGCATTTGAGCACAGTTTTGACTTTTACTTAATTTTTTTCTCATTATTCCTATTTAATAATGTTATTCAAGCTTTTAAACATTAGGATGATTCTCCAGGATACTTCACTGCAACTCAGTTCTTGAGATGGTGGTGGTAGCTGTGGACAGTATTCTGAACTTGGATTCTATAGCATTAAATAACAGATACTTGCCCTGAGCAAATCACTTAAACTATCAGCCTCAATTTCCTCATCTGTACTATTAGGACCATATTAGGAGGGTTGTTGTGAGAATTAAATGGGGAAGGGAAATTTCAACCAATAAAGTAATAATTTCTTACAATAGATCGTGCTATTTCCATCGTTCTCTACCTCTTACCATATAGAGGGAAACATGTTTCCTAATATAATAATACTATCACATATTTAGATCTGGAAGAATTCTCAAAGATCATTTTGTTCAACCTTCTCATTTTACAGATGAGGGCACCCATAAAAGACATAAATTGATTTGCTGAGGATTACATTGCTAGTATTAGAGGTAGGATTTTAACTCTGCCCCTGACTCCAACTTCAGAACTCCATTCATTATTACATGCTGCCTCTTGTTCTTTTTTGGGGGAAGGAGGAGGGAACAATATTGGTCTTGCAGTAAATCTGAATTTGGAAGTATCTTGATAATTTTTAAATTAATATTGTATAGAACTCCTATTTATATAGTTCTTTAAAGTTTGAAATTTGGGAGAAGTCATGATAAGACAGGAACTTAACAAGCCTTCACAAATTTACCTTCAAATACAAACTCTGCCTCATAAAACAACAAAAATGATGAAGCAAAATAGTTTTCCAAGACAACTTAGAAGATCAGTATAAATGATTTATTTCACTCAGATAAAAGAAGGGTGCAGTCCAATGAAGGTGGCGTCTAAGCAAGTCAGAAACAGACTACACTCCAGCAAGTCAATGAGAGGTACTAAGCCTTAGTGCAGGTCAATGGCAAAGCCCTGTGGTCTTGATACAACAGGACAGTGACACAGAAGGTAAGACCTCAAGCCTTCAGTGCAGCAGGCCAGAAGCCAGAAAATGGGCAAAAAAAAAAAGAGAACCTGACCATAGAAAATTACTGTAGTGAAAATGAAGGTCAAAACAAACTCAGAAGAAGACAACAGTGTCAAAACACTTATATGTGAAGCATCATAGAAAAATGTCAATTGGTCTCAGATCCAAAAAAGAGTATGTGGAAGAACTAAAAAGAATTTCAAGAACAAATAAGAGGTAGAAGAAAAATTGGGGGAAAATCATGAAAAGAAAGTCAATATATTCCTTGGTAAATAGGAAGCACAAAAATGGGAGAAAATATATTCAAAAATTCACTGAAGAAAACAACTCCTCAAAAGGTAGAGCTGGTCAAATGAAAAAAGAATCAAAAGAGTTAATTCATTAAAAATTAAAATTGGGCAAATGGAAGGTAATGACTCCATGAGACATCAGTATACAATAAAACAAAAATCAAAAGAATGAAAAAAAGAAGAAAATGTGAAATACCACATTAGAGAAACAAGTTACTTAGAAAATATATCTGAGAGAGAAAGTTTAAGAATTATTGGATTACTTGAAAGTCATGACAAAAAAAAAAAGAGAGATGATATATTTCAAGAAATTATCAATGAAAACTGCCTTGATACCCTAGAATCAGAAGGTAAAATAGAAATTAAAGGAATTCACTGATCACCTCCTGAAAAAGATTCAAAAATGAAAACTCCAAGGAATATTCTATTCAAATTTCAGAATTTTCAGGTCATGGAGAAAATACTGCAAGCAGCCAGAAACAAACAATTCAAATATCATGGAACTTCAGTTAGGATTACATTAAAGAACCAGAGGGTTTGGGATATGATATTTCAGAAGGCAAAGGAGCTAGGATTACAAAAAAGAATCACCTATACAGTGAAACTGAGCATAATCTTTCAAGTGAAAAAAACAAATATTCAATGAAATAGAGGACTTTCAAGGATTCCTGATGAAAAAAATCAGAGCAAAATAGAAAATCTGACTTTCAGATATGAGAATCAAGAGATGCATAGCAAGGTAAACAGGAAAGATAAAAACATAAGAAGATTTATTAAAGTTAAATTGTTTATATTTCTACATGGGAAAGTGATACTTGTAACTCTTAAGAATTTTATCATTTTAAGAGCAGTTAGAAGAAGTACACATAGATAGAGGATACAGGTATAAGTTGACTTTATGGGATGATATTCACAAAATTCAAAAACAAGATTAAGGGGTGAGAAAGAGGATTGTATTGGGAGAAGGAAGGAAGAGATAGAATAGGAGTAAATTATCTCACATGAAGATAAACAAAAGATCTATTACAGTGGAAGGATAAATGGGAATGTGGGGGACATTGCTTGAACCTTAACCTCATTATAATTGGTTCAAAGAGGAAATAAATACACATTTAATTGAATGTAGAAATCTATAATAACAATAGTAATAAAGTAGGAAAAGGAGGGAATAAGAAAAGTAAATTAAAAAGGAGGGCATATTAGGGGAGGCTGTGGTCCTCAAAATTCTGGTGAATGGAGACAGAAAACAATATACCTTTTTCTCAGTAATACATGGCACTTACACAAAAATTGATCAAATATTAGAGCATACCACCCCCCCAATCAAATATAAAAAGGCAGAAATACTAAGTGCAATCTTTCTAGATAATGATGCAATATAAATTACAAGTGATATAGGGTCATGGAAAGATAGATCAAAATTAATTGGAAACTAAATCTTATGCTAAAAATATGTGGGTTAAAGAAAAATCATATAACAATAACTTCATTAAAAGAAGATGATATACCAAAATTAATAGAATGCAGCCAAAGTACTACTTGGAGGAAAATTTTTATCTCTAAATACTTACATCAATAAAACAGACAAAGAGCAGACAATGAATTGGGAATACAACTGAAAAAAAAAAAAAACTACGGAAAAAAAAAAAAAAAAAATCTAATTCAGAATCCTCAATCAAACACCAGATTGAAAATCCTGAAAATAAAAGGAGAAATTAATAATACTGAAAATAAGAAAATCATTGGACTAATAAATAAAGCTAAGAACTGTTTTGATAAAAAAAATCAATACAATAAAATCAATGGTTTGTTTGATTTTAAAAAGAAACTAAATTATTGTTATGAAGAATGAAAAGGATGCATTCACCTTCATTGAAGAGGAAATTAAATCAATTATTAGGGGATATTTTGCCTTACTATAGACCAATAATCTGATAATCTCTAGGAAACCCTAAGAAAACCCTCCACAGAGTCAGATGGAATCACAAATGAATTCTACTAAACATTAAAAAAAAATTCATTACTATATAAAATTATTTGGTCCTGGTTTGGCATAAAGCAGGAAGAGTCAAAACAGACAAAGAAAACAGTAAATCAATTTCCCTAGTGAATTTTGATACAAAAAAATTTAAGTTAAGGGGATAACAGCAATATATCTTGAGGATCATATCTAAGACCAGCTGTGATATATATCAGTAAAGCAGGACTAAGTAGTTCAGTATTAGGAAAATCTATCAATATCAATAATATATCAATGCCATGTCAATAACAAAACTAACAGAAATCTTATGATTATCTCAAAAGAGGCAGAAAAAAGCTATTGACAAAATACAGCAACCCATTTCTACTAAAAATAATAGAGAACGTAGGAATAAATGGAACTTTGCTTAAAATGTTTAAAATGGGTAAGTTCATTTATGGACTTAAGATGAAAAGTAGTAGCTGTCTAAAGCCATCAGTAAGCAATTTTTTCTAATGGAGTCTTCCCAATAACATTAGAAGTAAAACAAGGATACTCATTATCACCACTATTATTTGATGTTGAATTATAAATGTTAGCTACAGCAATAAAAAAAAAGAAAAAAAGAAATTGAAGAATTAGAACAGGCAACGAGGAAACAAAACTATCATTCCTTGAAGATGATATGATGGTATATTTAAAGAATCCCAAAAAATCAATGAAAAAACTAGATGAAATAATTCAATATCAACAAAGTAGCCAAAATATAAAATAAATCTACCTAAGTCATCAGCATTTTTATATATTATAAAAAGTCCAGCAGCAAGACATAAAAAGAGAAAATCCATTTAAAATAACTTTTGACAACATAAATTGTCAATATAATATTGATGACAAAATTGTCAACGTAAATTAAAAATCTAAAATATTTGGCAGTCTACATGCCAACCCAGAAATTGTATAAACACAATTACAAATCACTTTTTATACAAATAAAGTTGGATGTAAACAATTGGAAAAATTATAATTGTTCATGGATAAGCTGAGTTAAAATAATGAAAATAACAATTTTACATAACTTAATTTATTTATTCAGTCCCATATCAATCAAACTACAAAAAGTCATAACATCTGAAAGAATGAAGGTCAAGAATATCAATGGAATCAATGAAAAAAATGCAAAGGAAAATGGCCTCCTCATTCCAGACTATGAGATCATATCATATCTCATAATATATTATAAAGTGATCATCGTCAAAACTATGTGGTACTGGCTAGGATACAGAGCGGTGGATCAGTGGAATAGGTTAGGGAATACAAGATATAGTAGTAATTTTCCATAGTGATCTACTGTTTAATAAACTCAAAGACTGAAACTTTTGGGACAAGAACTGCTGGGAAAACTGGAAAACAGTGTACACCAACATCTTACACTGAATATCATGAAAAGATCAAAATGAGTACATGATTTTGACATAAAGCATGATACCATAAACAAATAAGGACAGCAAAGGATAGTTTACTTGTCAGATCTATAGAGAAAGAAAGTATTTAATGACCAAAGAAATAGTTTACTTGTCAGATCTATGGAGAAAGAATTTAATGACCAAACAAGACATAGAAGGTCATAAGATGTAAAATGAATACTTTGAATTAATTATTTACATATTAATATTGATATATTTGATAACAATTTTGATTATATATATATTTAAAAAGGTTTGGCACAAATTAAAACCAATGCAACCAATATTAGAAGGAAAAAAAGAGCTAGAAAACAATTTTTATAGCAAATGTGTCTGATAAAGGACTCATTTCTCAACTATATAGAGAACTGAGTCAAATGTAGAAGAATAAAATTCATTTCTTAATAAATCATCAAAGGATGTGAACAGGCAGTTTTCAGACAAAAGCAAATCAAAGCTATCTATAGTTACATGAAGAAAACTTCTAAATCATTACTGATTAGAGAAATACAAATTGAAAAAAATCTGAGGTATCACTTCATATCTATCAAATCGGGTAATATGACAGAAAAGCAAAATGATAAATGGTGGAGGGGGTGTGGGATACTAATATGTTGATGTAGTTGTGAACTGGTCCAACCATTTTGGAAGTAATTAGGAACTGCTCCTAAAATCTGTAAATCAGTATTTACTCTTTGATCCAGCAGTACCACTATTAAATCTGTATCCCAAAGAGCATTTTTAGAGTGAACAAAGACCTGTTTGTATAATGCTATTTATAGTACCTTTTTGTGGTAACTAAGAATTGGAAATTGAGGGAATGGCTAAACAAATTGTGGTATACAAATTCAATATAATGCAATTATATTACAAGAAAAAATGAGCAAATGATTTCAGAAAAAAACTGGACTTACACAAACTGATATAAAGCAAATTGAGCAGACCCAGAGAACAATGCACATCATAACAGCATGTATGATGGTCAGCTGTGGGTGAGTTAACTATTCTCATAGATATAAGCGATTCTCATCAATGCAACAACCAAAGACAATTCCAAAAAACCCATGATGAAAAATGCTGTCCATCTCCAGAAATAACTTATGGAATCTGAATACAAATCAAAGCCTATTGTTTTTGACTTTTTGGTGTCTGTTTCTTCTTTTTCAACATGACTAATATGGAAATATGTTTGACATGATTACACATGTATAACATATCAAACTGCTTATTGTCTCAGGGAAAGGGATAGGGTGAGGAGAGAGGGAAAGAATCAGGAACTCAAAACAAAAAAAAAGAATGTTTAAAATTATTTTTACATGTAATTGGGAATAAAATAAAATATTATTAATATTTTATTATAATAAATATCATAAATAATATTTATACTGATCCAATTTATTATATTTACATTTAATATATTTATTATAAATAATAAATAATAAAATATAATAAAAGCACTTTATAAATACGTTATTTAATCATTTCTAGAAAGAAGTGGGTGTTATTATCCCTATTTTATAAATGCGACAAATGAGGCAGACAGGGGTTAAAAAGACTTGCCCATGAATTACAACTAAAAAGTATATAAGGTAGGATTTGACCTCTGGTTTTCCTGACTCCAGATTTCTTTCCACTGTGGTGCTACCTTGAGTTCTACCCTCTTAGGCTACATTTATTTGCATAAGTCTTTCTGTGTTCTGCCTTCCTTATATGAAGTCATTCTTATAGTACAATAATATTCCATTTCATTCATATACTATAATTTGGCCATTTCCCAATCAGTGGATATCCATCCACTCACTTTATTTCTGGCTTAAAATAATTTTCCACGAGGAATGTTGCAATGGGCCTGTTGCCATACACATGCCCTTTCTCTTTCTCATTGATCTCTTTGGGGGTATAATAGTTGGATCTAATAGTTAGTGAATGTAAGCATTTTATTGACTTGTAAAATTCCTAATTGTTTTCCAAAATGACTGGGCCAATTATTAGCTCAAACAACAGCTTTACTGTGTCTATCTTTCCACAGTCCTTCCAACACTAGTGATTTTAAAAAATAGTATTTTGGTTTTTTTCCAAATACATATAAAATAATTTTCAACATTCATTTTTTGAAAGATTTTGAGTTCCAAATTTTTCTCCTTCTCTTTCCTCCCCTCCCCCAAGACAACAGGCAATCTGATATAGGTTATACATGTGCAATAATATAAAACATATTTCCAAATTAGTCATGATGTGAAAAAAAGAAAAACAGAACAAAAGGAAAAATCATGAAATTTAAAAAATGTGGAAAATATGCTTCAATCGGCATTTAGACTCCATCAGCTTTTTCTCTATTTGTGGATAATATTTTCCATCATGAGTTTTTGAGATTGTCCTGGGTCATTTTATTGCTAAGAAGAGCTCAGTCCATCATCGTTGATCATCGTATAATGTTGCTCTTCGTGTGTACAATATTCTGGTTCTATTCACTTCACTCAGCAGGAGTTCATGTAACCCTTTCCAGTCTTTCATTTATTAATCATTTCTTACAGTATAATGCTATCTCATTACATTTATATACCACAACTTGTTCAGCTGTTCCCCAATTGATGGGCATTCCCTTAATCTCCAAAAAGAGGTGCTGTAAGGATAACTGTACTGGTGATTTTTAAAATTATCTTTTAAATTTATTAGGTGATGAAAGCATATGGTTACTTAATTTGTATTTTTCTTAGGAACAACTTCTGCTTTTAAAAGAAAAACAATAAAAATTGTATCTTCAAA
Source organism: Antechinus flavipes (assembly GCF_016432865.1). Taxonomy (NCBI): domain Eukaryota; kingdom Metazoa; phylum Chordata; class Mammalia; order Dasyuromorphia; family Dasyuridae; genus Antechinus; species Antechinus flavipes. Next base: position 663,625,134 of record NC_067399.1, read on the forward strand.
ATTTTGCAAAGTTTGCAGTTTTTGTGAATTTAGATTATGTTGAAAAACAGATAATTTAATGAACCCTTAAAGGGTTGAATTCAAAATTACATAGATAGGATAGTGGCAGATGTATTAGTTCAGTTGGTTAGAGAAATCTCTGGGTAGTAAGTTCAGATTCTGAAATGGCTTACAGGAGAAAATATATTTGTCAAGGTCAGGAATGGTTTTATTTTGGAACCTTATATCCCCAGAGTCCTACGCGTATTAGAAACTTAAATGTTTACTGATAGACTGACAAAGTACCTCCTTCTGCCATAACTGTATCGGGGGACTCTTCCTTGTAATCCCTTCTACTTCTTTTCCTCTCCCAATCTAACTTCCCTTATTTTCCCTAGAGTTTCATTTTCGGCTCCTTAGAGCTCTGAGTTTTGAACCTGGAAAACTGATAAAATGGCGATGTTCATTAAATGACGTATCATGGTAAAGAGAAAAAATCAGTTTGGTTACATAAATAATAAATCCTGTGTGGGACATCTTGGGTTTTTAAGGCTGCCAGCCCATCTAGTCTAAGTCTATGACCATCACTACAAAAACAAACCAAAGGCCATTGAATGTACAAAGGAAAGTCTATTACATTATAGCTACACTAAAACATTATGTTCTTTGGCATTTAAAATAAAATCCAACTGAAAAGGTATTATGTCAAAAAAAAAGCCTATTTCAACTTTTAACAAAGATGGCATTGTCAACCCCCCCCCCCCCCATATCACCATTTTGATTAGAAAATGGAAAGCCGGACAAATATATTGAACTTACTTATGTGTAAGATATATACTGGATAGGGCAGTTATATAAATAAAAATAAATTGAAGGACAGAACGATTGAGACACTTCTGAAGTTATTAATTTGGGTTACTTTCTAAGTTGTAGGTTATAGAAACAAGACAGATACTGTCTGGAAGCTCTAATTATGATTTCAGATTTATTGCTTATCAACTCAAATCAAATAGATCTTTCTCTCTACATGTGGTGAATTCCTGAATTCTTGCCGAATGGATCCGGTATTTCTCTATTCTATATAACTGGGGTCTGCTTCTTTGTACATTTTCATCTCCACATTTAACTCCATTTGACGTCAGTGGGAATTCTCAGTGAAATGAAAAACCCTATTAGACAGGAGCAGTCCATAAAACTGTTGATTGGGAAGTTGAAAAAGGGCTAATTTGTGATTGAAATTAGGGATATTAAAGGGCCAATGAAAAGAGCAAAATGTTCACTAGAGATTGACAAGAAGAGATAATGGATGGCCAGCCTGAGCAGTTCTGAGTTACTGGGTAAAGGTGGGGAAAACCCCTCCCTATCCCCTCTTCTCGCCCCCAATACAGTGGTTTTGTTCTTGATGGAGGACTTATCAGGGAGGGGATGATAAGAGCTCTATAGGATTGAATGGGGAAGTACTGCAATCTATATTAATGGAGGGAATGGTCACTCTGGTGAAAGCCATCCATCAGAATGAGCAGAAAGGAATAAGATGTACAATTTAAAAAGGAAATTTGGGATCTACTCAGCTGAAAGCAAAATGCAGTTTTATATGGCCTTATTATATCATATTGAGAAGACAGGCCTGCCTCTGACTGCAGGTGAGTCACATTTCATCTCAGTGCCCTAGGAATGCTCTAAGATTCTAAATTACGGAGGATTTATGACTTCTAATAGTGGAGGAAGTTGCTACGTGAAGAGTTCCTGATGAAATCTAAGTCTCCAGCAATATCCAGGGATGTGATTGTATATATATGTCTATATTTTCACATACACACAAGATAGTTATTCGTATATGTCTATATATACACACACATCTAATAAGATCTATAATATTTTTAGAACATCTAAGAACATGACTGGATTTTTAAAAGTCCATCTCTCGTCCTTCACATGTCTGTGATTTTGCTCTTGTCTGAAATCCTTTCACTGCTAAAGATTGCATCTCTTCTGTGACATGGAAACTTTCAAAGTTTCGGAGGCTGAAAAAGTCATCATTCTGCCTTCGGTTTGGGGATGAACATCTTCATACCGAAGGGGCTAATTTTCTCATTGAGCATGTGACCCATCACTTAATTCATACTCAAAGCTAGCCCTGCATAGATGAATACCCCCAAGTTTATTTTCTATTGGTATAACCTTGAGGAACTCAGGATCACTCCTGTACCATAAAGAAACCTTGGAACAGGACTTTAGTGGAGATGGTGTCTTTTTTTTCCCCAAAAGGGAAATCTGGTTTCCCTTCCCTCTAAACTTGTGTGAACGAGGGATTTGTGTGATGATAATAATGATAACTGCAGTAACAGGTGACCTTTTCTCTCTTTATGCTTGCAAAGTGGTTTATAGCTTGTGAACCACTTTACAAGTGATTTCTCATTTGATTCTCACAAAAACTCTGTGGGGTTAATATTAGAGCATGATCATCCCCATTTTTACAGATGAGAAAACTGAGACTAAGAGTCTTGCCAGTGGTCACACTGGGTATCACAGGTAGAGTTCAAAACCATGTCCTTCATGAGTACAAAGTTGTTAGTCGTTTCCTATATGCTTTTACGTCTCATTTAGCAGTGTTCACATTAAAAATGTAGGGTTAGGCAGAAGACTTGAGTTCAAATTCTGTCTTTGATGCTTACTAGCTGTATGGCCTTGGATACGTCACACATATTGGACCTCAGGTTCTCTACCTCTAAAACGAGGGAGGCAATATCACTGCCAAAGTGACCTGGGCAAAGGTCCCTCTCTCTGGGAAGCAGATTTCTTATCTGTAAAATGAGGGGTTCACCTATCTGGCCTCTCAGGTTCCTTTTAGCTTTAGCTATTTTATCTTCTCCACTAGGCAAGATTCAGCTTTTTATGTAGCAAAAGCTATGTTTTGGATACAAGTTTTATCCTAGCAATTTAGGGTAATTTCAATATAAAATCCTCAATCTTGCATTTAAAGCCTTCCACAATCTAACTTCCATATACTTTCCCAGACTTACTTATGTTAGTTGTCTTTATTCCCACGTTTTCTAGTCTAGTCACACTTGTTAGCTATTCCCTGATCACAACAATCCAACCTCCACATCTTTGTGCTGGTGGTCCTCCATGACTGGAATGCTTTCACCTCCCACTTCTACCCTAAAGAATTCCCTGGTTCCCTTCAAGCCCAGTCCCAAGAAGCCCCTCCTGATTCCCCCAATTATTAGGACTTTCTACCCCTAGAAATTATTGTGTTTATATTGCATTTATCCATTTGCACACAATTTGTGTGCACTTTCTCCCCACCTTATTAGGATGCAAACCCCTTAGGGAAAAGCATTATTTTATTTTCTACCTATCTTCCAGGAGAGGACTTTACATAGAGTTGACAATTAATGAACACTCGTTTAATTGGTTTGAGAGCAGTTACAACAAGACTTTCAAATCCAGACAATAGAAATAGAGATTCAGAGCGGGAAGACTCCCTGGAGGCTGTCTACCCCAGTACTTCACTTTACAGACAAGGAAACTGAACCCTGAAATACTCTGTTAACTTGCTCAGATCATACACTAAAGAACTGGTAGGGATGGCACTCCTCCTCAGGCTGGTGGGAACAAGCATCTTTAATAGATACTTCTTGACTTAGAATTTGTCCCTGGACACCCAATGAGCAATTGATATGAGTCAGTGGTGTTGGGGAGGGACAAAGTGATTACCTTTCTAATCTAATCCTGACCTACCCTTGGCCGAGACCTACATATATTAGCTCCTATATTTTCATGGAGCTCCTATATGTGCTCTTCTTTGAGTCCTCCTCCCCACTGTCTTAGTTCAGGTCAAGTTTGGATTTGGCTGAATTGCAAAGAGCAGAGATGGGTGGAAAGACTCACGGGATGTTCACAGATGGGATTCCTGGGCCTTCACTTTGTTCCTCTGGGACTGCATCAATGACTCAATGTTGTAGCCACTAGCTTGCATGGATCTGTGACTTCGTCAATGTATCTGCTCCCCCCCAAATTGCCTTTCTCTCTTTTGTGGGGTCTCAGGAACGCCTAGATGGTAGCCGACAAGATGGGCAGCCCCGAATGGGTCGTGAAGTTATAGGTACAGAGTTCAGTGCAGTAGTCAGGAGGATGTGGGTTCAAATGATGCTTTTGTGATAATGGGTGAGTCTTTTTCCTCCCTGAGCTGCAGGCAATTCTCTCACTTTAGGTTATAGATAAGCTGAAATGCTCATTTTTGGATATATTATGTTGTTTCTCATTTATAAACATGTGGCTCTTCCTTCTAGTAGAATATAAGGTTTTTTTGAGGTTTTGTTTTGCTTTTGGATCCCTGGGATCAAGCACAGTGCCTAGAACATTTATGTTGGTTTTTCTATTTGTTTTTCATTTACCTATTCCTTCATTCAATTAATTTATTCATTTATTTGTTCTATACCTGTGATTTCAGTGGAGTAGAGGGAAATTCTCTTCACCATTGCAGATCACTAGTAAAATGTTCTGAAGTTTATAGGCTTGGTTATGGGGTTACTGAAAAATTAATTGGCTTGCCCAGGGATCAGCTAGCATATGACAAAGAAAGGACTTTACTTTATTCCCTGACTCTCTAATTCTACATAATACTAGCTGGTATACAGCAAGTGTTTAATTAATGCTTATCAAATTGAATTAACATGAAGGTGGTTCCCACCCTGACCAAAGTCTTGCGTTCCTGGTATAATGATGTACAGTAATGATCATATTGCATTTCTTCACCCAGAGCCCACTTCTCTATTTAATGCTATTCTAAAATCTGCTGCTGAGGGTCTGAGCCCTGGGTACATATGATTTCAATAGCCCATATTTTTCCCTTAAGCCTCCATCACCTTCCTTCTTGGAGTAGCTGGCTGAGATTGCATTCTTTCCTGGTGACTCTGGCCGTGTGGAGATGGAAGGGTTGAGCTATTTTTTTTTTTTTTTTTTGCCAGAAAGGGGAAAAAAAAATTGGATACTCTCCCCCCTCCCCCAATCTCTGGATTAGCTGTGCATTCGTACTTTTTATTCTCCCGCGGTTTTATTAGCAACTAAATGGATTTTGCTCAAGTCTTCAAAAATCAACTTTGAACTGAGGCCAGTGATATAAAGTTTCAGCCTAAGAAGAATAATTCTGAGTCAATTTTAAGCAAAGCAAAGAGAGTTAAAAATGGAAACGCCTTATCCACTTTAGCTCAAATGTTTGTGCAGAAGAAAGGGTGAAAGGCAGAGGGGCCACATACACACGCTGTGCTTTTGATGTGAGTTTTAGAGGTTAGACAGACCTTCCTAAGCTGTCTAATGACTCACTCAGCTGCATCCTAATGATTTTCATCAAAGTTTTTTTTCCCCTCCTATATTTCAGAAGAGGTAAGCCCCCTGAAAGTAGGGACTTCTCACCCCCAATTCTGGTTTCCCATGAATTACATCACACCTTGCACACAGTAGATGCTTAATTTTTGTTGATTCTGTTGGAGTGAACTATTTCTCTCAACAAGTTTTATCTCCCTCCCCAGTGGAGAAAACAAAGCTCATTAGTTTTCCAAATCCCTTATCAGCTGCAACTATGGCTTCTCCAGAACAACATGGCCTAAGAGAGAGTGTCAGGGCTCCAGAATATGAGGAGTAGAGAAGGAGGGGAGGGCCACAGTCTTTTTAAAACTCCTCTCAGAGGCAGCCTGGGATAGCAGGTTCAAATCTTGCCTCCAAAGGCTCATCAGCTGAATCCAAAGAGAGAACTATAGAGATTAAATTCAAATGGAAGCCTACTATTTTTACCTTTTTTTTGTTGTCTGATGTTAGCTCGTTTTATTTTTTTTCATGTCTTTTTCCCCTTTGATCTGATTTATCTTGTGAAGCATGACAAATATGGAAATATGTTTAGAAGAATTGCACATGTTTAACCTATATCAGATTGCTTGCTGTTTTGATAAAGGGGGGGAGAGGAAGAAAATTTTGGAACACAAAGTTTTGCAAAGGTGAATGTTGAAAACTATCTTTGCATTTATTTGGAAAAGCAAAACACTATTAAAAAGCAAAAACACTCCTAACTGTGTGACCATGGCAATCTGAACCTATTTCCTCATACATATCCATGGGATAATTATACCTGTGAAATCTACTTCCCAGGGTTATCTTGAGTTCCCCCCACAAAAAAAATCACAATAACTGTGGGAGGGAGGTACTATTATTATTTCCTTTTTACACTTGAGGAAACTAAGGCTAATAATAACATTAACTTTTATCTGGTGCTTATTATATGCCAAGCACTATGCTAAGTGCTTTACTATTATAATAACATTTGATCTTCACAACAAGGTAGGTGCTATTATTATTTTCATTTTAGAGATGAAGCATTAAGTGACTTGTTCAAATATCCAAGGTGAGATTTGAACTCAGGTCTTTCTGATTCTGCTAGGCCCAGCACTATCCATTATGTCATCTAATAACCTTTGATGGATCCTATAGGACTATTTTATATACCTGGAAGTGTTATATAAACACAGGCTGTTTTTGAGGTTGTTTTTCATGATTATTGAGGGCTTATGTGTGTCTAGGTCCATAGTGGATGACAAAAGGTGATTCAACAAGGTTGATATATTATAATAAGGAAAAGGAGCAAAACCAATCAATCAATCAATCAAGAATACATTTTAAAGTACCTACTATGTATCTGACACAGGGCTAGCTGCTGGGGATAGAAATTGCTATGGTTGCCATGGTGACATGGAACAATCCCGTGGGACATCATCATTTGTTTGAAAGTCCCAGGAAAATGAAAAAAGACACGTGTGAGAGTTAGTGGGGGTGTAGGGTGTAAACACAGATTGATGCCCAGAAATTAGAGGTGCAGCTGACCTATGTCCTAATGCCCCAATCTATGTAAAGTGAAGGTAGAGGATGGAGAGAGTGCTTCAAATCTAAATAAAAAGAGTCATATTTCCCAATTTGGAATGACAGATTCTGTCATTTTGTCTCATGTCCCAGAATTTCCATCCACTTGAATTCATTTAACCAACATCACTCCTAGCTAGATTTCAATGGCAAATACTAAATCTGCCCCCCTTTCCTCTCTCTCCCTTCCAATTTCTTCTTCCCTCCTCTTCTCCTCTCTCTCTCTCTCTCTCTCTCTCTCTCTCTCTCTCTCTCTCTCTCTCTCCCCTACTCTCTCCCACTTCCTCTCCCCCACTGAAACTCTTTCCAATTTGCTTACATTATTCTGTTCCAAAATTGGTCCAAACCAAGAGAGGTGTTGCTCGATGTGTGGAGAGAGAAAATGCCGCTTGCTCTCAGGGAGATAAGACAAGTGGTGCATTGATAATAACATTCAACCCTGAACAGCCTCTTTGTTGTCACATCACATTATACGTCTCTAACTCAAAAGCAAGACTCATGATGCCTCAGGAAAGATTTCTGGTGTTGCTAATTTTATATATGTTCAATTTTTCTCAGCATTCCATGACCTGTTTCTTGATAGCCATTTTTTTTTTTAAAGCAAGGCTTCATTACTTCCTAATTTGTTCTTATTACATAAATGAATTCAGTACAATAGTCCCATGAACTATTGTTAATTTCATGGTTTCTATTCTTCTCCCCATTGGCTGGTCAGTTTCCTTCTGAGGATCCTCTTTGCCCCCCAAAATATCCTTAGGAAAGTAATTTCCATTCCACTTAACCCATTTTTCCAGTATTCACCTTCATTCTTTGCCTTCTCTTTTCAGTGATGTCCAGGAAAAGGTTTCAGAGTTGGAAGAGATCACTTTCCAATCAGTGCTTGACCCAGAATTCTTTCTATCCCGTTGCTGCTGAGGGGTCATTCAGACTTCATTTAAAACTTCCAGGTAAAGGGACCTAATTATCTTCCCAGGTAGCACGTTCTACTTTTGGACAACTCTAATGGTCTTTACAAGAAGACAAAATCTGCCTCTCCATATCTTTTGCCTTATTGGTTTTTCTTGTTCTCTCTGGAGCCAGTCAGCTTCCCATCATCACCAGGGAAATCCTATATTCTTGCCATTTAGTTGACAGGTAGGGTTAGAAGAAGAACCTTTCTCCCAGCGAGTCTCATCATCTTTCACATCTGTCTCCTCCACTAAACTGTGAGGTCCTTGTGAGCAAGGATTTTTTTTTTTACTTCCTCTGTATCCTTAGTACTTTGCTCAGAAATTGGAACTTAAAGAAAACAATAATTAATTGACTGACTAAATGACTGATCACATTTTAATCCTTTCAATATCGTTTGATGATTATGCAGTGAATGGTATAGTAGATAAAGCATTGGCTCTACTGTCAGGAAGACCTGAGTGCAAATCCAGCCTTAGACACAACTATGTTGCCTCTATAACATCATGCAAGTCATTTAATCCTATTTACCTCAGTTTCCCCATCTATAAATCTAGAAAAAAAAGCAAACCATTCCAATATCTTTGCCCAAAAAAAACCCAAATAGAGTTGGACACAATTGGAATGACTGAACAGCAAAAAAAATTATCATGATCTCTCTAAATTTTTCTTTTTCCATTTGAATATATCATTTATTCAAATAAGCCTGATAAAGCATAGTCTCTGGCTTCCTCACCATCATGATAGCCATCCTTAGGGTGTAAATGTCTATGGATACTACAACCTGTTTACAAACTCTGGTAATATAATTGACAGCTGACACTTTCTAGTTGTTAAAAATGAAAGGGACTCATTATATCTTCCTTCTCCCTCATTTATTTTCAGAATAAATAAAGTACCCATGAAAGATTGACACCCTCCTCCCCAATTAATCAGATTGAGTAGGTTGAAGAGGTGCCTTATTATTATTACGAATAGGGCAGGACCGTTAGATTTAAAATGGATTCCTTCCTTGGAAAAGGAACATTGCCTTTAGTGATTGATTGCTCTGACAAAGTTTGAACAAAAAACAAAGATATTACTTCTAACCTTGAGTTGGGGAAGGAGTTTTTCTTGTATAGTTATTTAACAGGACCCCAATCACCAGTATTTCTATTGACCACTTACAAAAAAAAGAACCCTAAGGGGGTAAAAAAAACTTATTACCTTAATAACTGTAGGTTCTCTAGCCTTATAAAAAGGTAATTGGGGGAAGAATGTGAAGACACTGTCTACTGAAGTATTTTTAGACTGAAATTTGGTAGAGAAAAATGATACTGATTTGTTATAGCTCTAACAATATTTTTCTTAAAATATTTCAACTACAGTCAAATGCATTACTAATAAATGTGGTCTTACTAGGAATGGAACACAATGGAACCATCACTTGACCTCTTACATGTCTTTCAAAAGACATGTTGTATTACAAAATTCCCTCTGCTTACATAATCTACTTGTTGGCCTAAATTTAGTAGCTTACATTTGCTTAAGCATTTATTAGGTGTGAGTCATATGTAAACAACCAGACTGGTCACTGAGAACTGGTCCTTGTCTTTAGAAAACTGTTGAGTAGGAGAAATATGAAAAGAACAAAAGCAAAAATGGAATTAGGCTTCTGAACAGGCTAAGAATATGCTGCACGATAGAACAGGAAGAGTGGATAAGAATGATACAAAAATGGTCAAAAGATATTGACAAAATTTTCAAAAGAACTGAAAATTATTAACAATCACATGAAAGAATATTCCAAATCATTAATAATAACAGAAGAGCAAATTGAAATAATCCTGGGTCTTTACCTCACATCTTACAAATTGGTAAAGATGACAAAAAATGGCAATTGTCAATGTTGAAAGGATTCTGGAAAGATGGGTCCACTAATACATTTGATGGAATTATGAAATGGTACAGCCATTCCTCCTATTTAATAGTATTTTTTCTAATTACATGTAAAATAATTTTCAGTATTTGGTTTTATAAGATTTTGATTTCCAGTTTTTTCTTCCTCCTCTTCTCTCCCCAAGTTGGCAAGGAATTCAATATAGTTTTACATGAGCAATCATACTAAATTTATTTCCACATTAGTCAAGTTGTGAAAGAAGAATGAGGACAAAAGGGGGAAACTATGAGGAAAAAAAAACAAAAAAAAGTGAAAATAGTATGTTTCAATTTTCATTCAGACTCCATAGTTCTTTCTTTGAATGTAGATGGCATTTTCCATAATGAGTCTTTTGGAATAGTATAACCATTTTGGAAAAATTAGAAAAAATTTTGGAAAAAAATAGCTTGAAAAGCAATTTGAAATTTGGCAAAGTGTCTGAAATATCCACACCACTTGACTTAGAGATTCTATGATTAGTCATGTCCCAAGAAGAAAGTTCTCATATACACCAAAATACTTCCAGCATCATTTTTTTTTTTTTTGGTGATAGCAAAACATTATAAACAAAGAAGATACCATTAATTAGGGAATGGCTAAACAAATTATGATATGTGAATATGATGGAATATTATTTTGCTGTAAGAAATAACCAATGTGACAAATATAGAGAAATATGAAAGGATTTGTCTGAACTGATGCAAAGAGATGTAAGCAGAGTCAAGAAAACAATACACATGAACGTTATGGAATATTATTGTTCTGTAAGGAACGACCAGCAGGATGAATACAGAGAGGACTGGCGAGACTTCCATGAACTGATACTAAGTGAAATGAGCAGAACCAGGAGATCATTATATACCTCAACAACGATACTGTTTGAGGATGTATTCTGATGGAAGTGGACCTCTTTGATAAAAAGAGCCTTAATTGATCAAAGATGGACAGAAGCAGCTACACCCAGAGAAAGAACACTGGAAATGAATATAAACTGCTTGCATTTATGTTTTTCCTCCCAGGTTATTTATACCTTCTGAATCCAATTCTCCCTGTGCAACAAGAAAACTGTTTGGTTCTGCACACATATATTGTATCTAGGATATACTGCAACCCATTCAACATGTAAAGGACTCTTGCCATCTCGGGAAGGGGTGGAGGGAGGGAGGGGAAAAATCAGAACAGAAATGAATGCAAGGGATAATGCTGTAAAAATTACCCTGGCATGCGTTCTATCAATAAAAAAATTATTAAAAAAAAAAAGAAAACAATACACACAGTGGCTACAATAATGTTAAAAAACCCCAAAAATCATATACTCAAACAAACAAAACAAAACAAAAAAAAAAAACGAATGTAAAATTACAAAGAATAAGAATGGTTCAAAGGAAGAGATTGAGAGGACACCCTTGTAGAAATGGGAGCTCCATAAATGACATACATTGCATCTATTTTCAGACTTTTCCTATGTATTCATATACATATATAGTTATACTGATTGTCTCTCTTTTTTGTCTCTAAAAAAAGATTATTTGCCAACTAGGATGGCTTTCTGGAAAGGGGGAAGGAGAGAGATACTGGGGGAATATAATAATTATATAGTAGAGTGAAAAAAAGCAATTACAACTTTATTTTTAAAAAGAGAGAGGTCGTGTATGTGCGTTGTGGCAGCCTTTTTTTTAGTGGCCAGAAACTGGAAAATGAATGGATGCCCATCAATTGGAGAATAGCTGAATGAGTTATGGTCTATGAATGTGATGGAATATTATTGTTCCATAAGAAATGATCAGCAGGGTGATTTCTGAGGAGCCTGGAGAGACTTACATGAACTGATGCTGAGTGAAATGAGTGAGACCAGAAAATCATTATACACGGCAACAACGATACTGTATGAGGATGTATTCTGATGGAAGTGGATCTTTTCGACAAAAAGAAAATCTAATTCAGTTCCAATTGATCAATGATGGACAGAATCAGCTACATCCAGAGAAGGAACACTGGGAAATGAGTGTGGACTACTTGCATTTTTGTTTTTATTCCCAGGTAATTTCTACCTTTAGAATCCAATTTTTCTTGTGCAACAAGAGAACTTTTTGGATCTGCACACATATATTGTACCTAAGGTATACTTTAACATGTTTAACAGGTATGAGACTGCCTTCCATCTAGGGGAGGAGGGTGGAGGGAGGGAGGGGAAAAGTTGGAACAGAAATGAGTGCAAGGGACAATGTTGTAAAAATTACCCTGGCATGCGTTCTATCAATAAAAAAATTATTAAAAAAAAAAAGAAAACAATACACACAGTGGCTACAATAATGTTAAAAAACCCCAAAAATCATATACTCAAACAAAGAAAACAAACAAACAAAAAAACGAATGTAAAATTACAAAGAATAAGAATGGTTCAAAGGAAGAGATTGAGAGGACACCCTTGTAGAAATGGGAGCTCCATAAATGACATACATTGCATCTATTTTCAGACTTTTCCTATGTATTCATATACATATATAGTTATACTGATTGTCTCTCTTTTTTGTCTCTAAAAAAAGATTATTTGCCAACTAGGATGGCTTTCTGGAAAGGGGGAAGGAGAGAGATACTGGGGGAATATAATAATTATATAGTAGAGTGAAAAAAAGCAATTACAACTTTATTTTTAAAAAGAGAGAGGTCATGTATGTGCCAAAATGTTTGTGGCAGCCTTTTTTTTAGTGGCCAGAAACTGGAAAATGAATGGATGCCCATCAATTGGAGAATAGCTGAATGAGTTATGGTCTATGAATGTGATGGAATATTATTGTTCCATAAGAAATGATCAGCAGGGTGATTTCTGAGGAGCCTGGAGAGACTTACATGAACTGATGCTGAGTGAAATGAGTGAGACCAGGAAATCATTATACACGGCAACAACGATACTGTATGAGGATGTATTCTGATGGAAGTGGATCTTTTCGACAAAAAGAAAATCTAATTCAGTTCCAATTGATCAATGATGGACAGAATCAGCTACACCCAGAGAAGGAACACTGGGAAATGAGTGTGGACTACTTGCATTTTTGTTTTTATTCCCAGGTAATTTCTACCTTCAGAATCCAATTTTTCTTGTGCAACAAGAGAACTTTATGGATCTGCACACATATATTGTATCTAAGATATACTTTAACATGTTTAACAGGTATGAGACTGCCTTCCATCTAGGGGAGGAAGGTGGAGGGAGGGAGGGGAAAAATCAGAACAGAAATGAATGCAAGGGATAATGCTGTAAAAATTACCCTGGCATGCGTTCTATCAATAAAAAAATTATTAAAAAAAAAAAGAAAACAATACACACAGTGGCTACAATAATGTTAAAAAACCCCAAAAATCATATACTCAAACAAAGAAAACAAACAAACAAAAAAACGAATGTAAAATTACAAAGAATAAGAATGGTTCAAAGGAAGAGATTGAGAGGACACCCTTGTAGAAATGGGAGCTCCATAAATGACATACATTGCATCTATTTTCAGACTTTTCCTATGTATTCATATACATATATAGTTATACTGATTGTCTCTCTTTTTTGTCTCTAAAAAAAGATTATTTGCCAACTAGGATGGCTTTCTGGAAAGGGGGAAGGAGAGAGATACTGGGGGAATATAATAATTATATAGTAGAGTGAAAAAAAGCAATTACAACTTTATTTTTAAAAAGAGAGAGGTCATGTATGTGCCAAAATGTTTGTGGCAGCCTTTTTTTTAGTGGCCAGAAACTGGAAAATGAATGGATGCCCATCAATTGGAGAATAGCTGAATGAGTTATGGTCTATGAATGTGATGGAATATTATTGTTCCATAAGAAATGATCAGCAGGGTGATTTCTGAGGAGCCTGGAGAGACTTACATGAACTGATGCTGAGTGAAATGAGTGAGACCAGGAAATCATTATACACGGCAACAACGATACTGTATGAGGATGTATTCTGATGGAAGTGGATCTTTTCGACAAAAAGAAAATCTAATTCAGTTCCAATTGATCAATGATGGACAGAATCAGCTACACCCAGAGAAGGAACACTGGGAAATGAGTGTGGACTACTTGCATTTTTGTTTTTATTCCCAGGTAATTTCTACCTTCAGAATCCAATTTTTCTTGTGCAACAAGAGAACTTTATGGATCTGCACACATATATTGTATCTAAGATATACTTTAACATGTTTAACAGGTATGAGACTGTCTGCCATCTAGGGGAGGAAGGTGGAGGGAGGGACAATGTTGCAAAAATTACCTGCATATGTTCTATCAATAAAAAGCTATAATAAAAAAAAGAGAGAGAAAGAGAGAGGTCCTTCATCGTCCTACTGAAGGAAAAAAGATCATGGAAGGAATGAACCAAACTGGAAGGACCTTGAATGTCATTTGTCTAATGCCTTCATTTTTGAGATGAGACATTGAAATTCAGAAAGTAGAAATGCCTTGCCCATTGACACAACTAATAAGAGGTAGAACTGGCCTTTTTTTTCAGGCTACTGTAATGTAATAGTACAACTGTAATGTTTTCTCTAAAATGTAATGTTCTCTGTGGAGGTTTTCTTGGGGTCTCTGGGAGCAGCCTTTGTTTCAGTTCTGTAATCACCACAAGTGCAGCCAGGAGTTAAAGTCCAAATCCTTTATTATCTTTTTCAAAGTCCTATCTCCTTCACTTGGGGCTCAGTTAGGTTTCTGGAGGCCTTCGGGAATCTTGGTTTCAGTGGGAAAATGAAGGAGGAGAGCCTGCCACCAAGTTGATGTGGCCTGGGATGAATCTGTCTGAGTCTAAGGGCTTGTGCTCCAGCCTCCACAGCCTTCTGTCCACTTGTCTCTGAATGTCTCAATCTCCCTGGTTGAGGCTTCTTGCTTATATGCCCCACACTGAGTACAAACCAATCATTACATCACTAGGAAACCATTATTTGTTGTAGGATTAAATCAATGCTAAACTAGATTTAACCACTGTCTCCTCAATTCTACTTAGTACCCTGTTTCAAGTTCTGGCCCATAACATCTCCTTGTAGGATTAAATCAATCATCCTGAACCACGCTAAATTAGATAACTATTGTCTCTATCAATTCCACTGACTTAGAGCCTTGTAAGAATCTTTTGTTTCAGGTTCAGAGTTCTGGCCCATAACATACAACTTCCTTTATAATCTTAAGGGCAAGAAAATTAAAAAAATCATAGAGAAGCTAATATTTAATCTGGTTCTTGAAGGAAGTATATGATGTCAGGAGATGAAGATGTTATAGATGGACTTATCAGGTACACGGCAAGGACACAATCTATTGTTCTTAGAGAGACCTTATTTCACTACAAGGAGCATTTATTTATTTGTAAACAAAAGTCAAATAGTAATGGATAGACAAAAGTCTGGGTAATAGACATTGCCAAGGTGATGAGAACATGACAATGGAAAATTGAATTCATTGTCTGCATTGACAGAGCTAAGGGCGACTTTTGCCTGAAATATAGACATAACTTATATAAGTAGGTTTTTCTTTGAAAATTCTCAAACACCCCCTTGTTATTGTAGATTTGATCTCCTACATACAGAAAAGCTAAACTTGGGTCAAAATCTTCTTTGTCTAGACATGGGACTTTTCCAGTTCACACAGTTTTCCTATGTCTTTATCCTGATGACAGACTAATTTGATTTGTGTTTCTGAAAGGACCAAAGGCCTATAAGACTTCTAGCCTTCTATCTCTTGTCCATCTAATGTCTGACTTACTCACGCTGCTAAAGCTGAGAACTTGCTATAATTTATACTAAAGTGAACATAACACAGTCCAGTGGTCACTTCTTGTAATTGTAGGGGAAAAAAAATTGATGATTTTAGAGCTATGAATTTCACTTTCTGATATCACTTTTAGAAACTAATGCTTTGGTTAAAGACATCTTAAAGTGCCCAGATACCAATGGCTTATTACTGGATAGAGATCTGTTTTTATTTAATCTTGGAACTGAACTACTTTTAAGGACTGGCACAGAAGGTAAAACAAAAAAAGGAAGTTGTATTTTTCTTGAAAAAAGTGATTTAATGCAAATTCAATGCTTTGCCCATGGTGAGCACTTAATAACTATTGAATATTGGTTAAAAAATTCATTTCTTTAATTTAACGAGAATTTGTTAAGCTACTGCCATGTGTAAGCCACCAAGCTGGGCTCTGGGGATTCAATTTGATTCACTTCATTTCTGCTCAATGTTATAAGCAGTTATTAAGTGCCTATTATATGCTAGGTACTGTGCAGAGGTTTCTATTTGATTCAATTTAATTCAACAAATATTTGCTAAATGCTTGCATGTTCCAGGCACTAGGCTAAACATGTGCCAAAAAAAACCCTCCAAAAGCAAAAAACAAAAACAACCAACAAAAGGTGTTTCTGCCCTCAAGGATTTTATATTTTTCTGGGAGAGGAAGGGAGGAACCATGTATACAAAGAAGTGAATAAAACAATTCATACAAATTAGCTATAAAATAATTTTGAGGTGTAGGGATAGAGACTAATCATGAGAGGGGACCATCTGTGTACAAAGACAAATCGGAGTCAGGCTTGGTCCTGGAAGAGGTCACACTCTGTGGGTGTCATCTGCTATTCACCACATCCCAGTCTCCTATGTCACTATGTCACAACTACTGCTATTATGGTCCTCATCCCATAGCTGTGGAAATTGAGGTTGAAAGGAAGGCAACTCACACAAGAAATATAGGTTAGAAATAGGATTTCAACTCAGGTGTCTTACTTTATAAATAAGGAAAATGAGGTCCAAAGAAGGATTATTATGGGATAATATATTTAGAGCCAGAAAAGATCTTAGAGATCATTGAATCTACTTTTCTAAACTCTCATTTTCAGATGAAGAAACTGAGGGTTATTGAGGTGAAGTGTTTTACTCAGAATCCCTCTGCCATGGACTGCAGAGGCAAGATTTGAACTTACATCTTACTGATTCCAAGACTATCCATTACAAAACTTAGAAGGGATGGAACCCCAATGGCCAATACTTGCTTAGTCTTGGATGCAAGAGTGAGGCAATAAGAATGTATGGGATAGAAACGGCGGTCATCCTCTGCCTCCCACTTCAGTGGCAGAGATGCTTCAGGCCCTATTAACAGGAGAATGGGTAACAATATTTTCTTCCAACTGAGCTAGTAAGAGCTGAGGAGTTCATTGAGTCCATTTTTTCTCTCAAAACAGATCTGCACTTAAAAGGGAGATGATCAGTGTCTACCCTACTTTATAAATATCTTCAGGAAAGGTGATTTTAAAGCCCTTTCAGTTGTTCATTGCATCAGCAGGCTCTGCAAGTGTTACTGCTGGGCTTATATCCCAAAGAGATTTTAAAGAAGGAAAAGGGGCCTGTATATGCAAGAATGTTCATGGCCGCCCTCTTTGTAGTGGCCAGAAACTGAAAACTGAGTGGATGCCCATTAGTTGGGGAATGGCTGAATAAATTGTGGTATGTGAATATTATGGAATATTATTGTTCTGTAAGAAATGACCAGCAGGGTGATTGCAGAAAGGCCTGGAGAGACTTACATGAACTGATGCTGAGTGAAATGAGCAGAACCAGGAGATCATTATACACTTCAACAACAATACTATATGATGATTAATTCCGATGGACTTGGCCCTTTTCAACAATGAGATGAACCAAATCAGTTCCAATAGAGCAGTAATGAATTGAACCAGCTACACTCAGCGAAAGAACTCTGGGAGATAACTATGAACAACTATATAGAATTCCCAATCTCTCTATTTTTGCCTGCCTGCATTTTTGATTTCCTTCACAGCTAACTGTACACTATCTCAAAGTCCGACTCTTTTTGTACAGCAAAATAACTGTTTGGACATGTATACTTAATGTTGTTTTTAACTTATACTTTAACCTATTTAACATGTATTGGTCAACCTGCCATCTGGGGGAAGGGGTGGGGGAAGGAGGGAAAAAGTTGGAACAAAAAGATTTGCAGCTGTCAATGCTGAAAAATTACCTATGTATATATCTTATAAATAAGAAGCTATAATAATAAAAAAAAAGGCTCTGCAAACTTTCTTATTACATAATCCCAGCTGGTCGGACCATTTTCCAAGGACTCTAGGAGGACCCAGGCAGAACTCAGCATCTTTTATCCTGAGATACACCAATAACCCTTCTAAATTACACTTAGTTGAGAAGAGCTCAAAAACAGAAACAAAATGAGCAAATTTGAACTGTCAGACAGATGGGGGGAGCGAGGAATCCAAATTTTTACACAAAATTGATTTCAAAGATGACTTTTCTCCTGTTAAATCTTATCCAGAGTTTTATTACTCCTTGAGAGAAGAACCACATTTCAGCTATACCTAGGGGGTAAATGATATCATTTTCATGAAGAAATTTCAATAAAATGAGCTATTACTTAAGAACAATGAATTCTGAAGATGGGCCAATATTCAGCTCCTTTGAAGAAAAGAGGCAGGTCTACTCACTCTGGAGGTTGTGTAGCAGCTTCTCTAGCAAAGACATAAATTTGGACAGTTGGGGAACGGTGAAGTTCTTGCCTTTGGCCCACCAGAATCCGGATGTGTAATAATCAAGCAGAATGGCTTCTCTTAGAGAAGTAGGAAGTTTGTGGAAGTCTAAGAACTCTTCCAGTTTTCTGTAGTTAAAAGAAAATCATAGAAATTAAATCTCGCCCTAATAGATAGAGTCCAACTGATGTTTCTTAGAGGAGCTGGAAAAGGAAGGGCCCTGTAGGGTTTAGACGGCATGGTGTTGGTCCCAGCCAAGGAGACTGGCATTTAATGCCTTCAGTACTCACCGTTCTAGGTTTGGTGGGGTTAAAGAATTAGGAGGGTCCAAGAAAACTCTAATCAAAATGAGGAGGGGAGAACAAATTTGCAGATACTCCTATATGAAGGGATGAAGTGTGATTGAAACAAAGGCATTATACTAAGGTGGAAAAAGAGTGGGCTGGATTTGAATCTGACTTCTGTCCCTTCCTACCAAGCTTGGAAAAGTGATTTAATCTCTCTGGAATGCATTTTTTCTCATTTGTTAAATGATCATATTGGGCTAAATGCCTTCTCAGTATTAAATGTAGGATCCTAGGAATTAAAACTTTGTCCCAACTTATCTTCTCTGACAATAATTCTCAACCTTTTTGAGCAAAAACCCTGGTAGTATACAGCAAGCACTTAACAAGTGTTTGTTGATAACTAGAGGGTACAATTAGGGTGGAAACTGAGTCTTTACTTCAGGACAAGAAATTGAGTAAGTATGAACAGCATTATCTGGGGAACACTTTCTCCTCTGCCTTCCCTGACTCTGCCTCCCCAATCCTGAAAGTGGTAGGATGGCAGCTTTGTCTCAGGGGCCCTTTTTTCCTTGCCTTCGCCAACCTTCAAGGCAGAAGGAATGCACTCCTTCAAGGGCCCTTCCTCATTTTTAACAGCTCAGAAACCTTGTGGTTATCTAGAATGTGCTTCTTCTGCCCAGAGGTTAGATCATGGGTGAGTCTGTATGACACTCCCCACACCCCCTCAAATCCTCCCACATATACATGTAGCTGCCACTTGCCTCAGGTGTAGAAACTACTAGTTATCACTAGAACAAAAAACCCTTTTAAACATCAAAATCATTGCACAGATCCACACATGACTGTAGTTGTACAATTAGCATTCATTGATTAAAAAAATACAACACTAGATTCATTTGGATTCTTTTCAAAGTTGGGAATTAACTCTAGTGGAAGGAATATGAAAACTTGAAGAAAAAAAGCTGAAACAATTGATGAGGTAGTTTGGATTCTTTCAAGGGAACCATAATCTTCCTCAGAAGTGAAGCACCACCTCAAACACAAGCAAAGTCCCAATCTGTGGTCAACTTTCACCAATCTCTATTTCTTTTCATGATCTAACTGGCTCAGGTGAGTTCCCTGCTTCCTAGACTCATATTCTTTCAGAAATGGAAGAAAATTTAGGCCCCAATCCCCTTCTTTTAGAAAGGAAGAAATTGAAAACAAGTGAAAACATTTGGACAATGGCTAATTTTTGATTTTCATACATCCAGCATCTGGCATCAGGCCTTCCACAAAGAAATTGCTTAATAAATATTTGTTGAATTGAGTGGCAGTGGGAGATCCTGGACAGCAGCCCAGGTTTCTTGCCTATGGGTCCAGGACTCTTCCCATGATCATATTCTCTTCCTTTGTGCACCTCTATGGAATAGCAGAGACACTCGAGGGCTCTCATTTCTTTCAGGAACCCTAGCAGAAAGTATGCTTGTGATCAATTCCATCTCAATGGATTCCAGTTGTTAAAAAATAAAATAGAAAAAAATCTAACAAGTTTTTGCAGTCTTTGTGGCAAAATGCTTTATGTTATATGTGTGTGTGTGTGTGTGTGTGTGTGTGTGTGTGTGTGTGTGTGTGTGTTTAAACGTTCTTATAGGGGCAAAGAGCCTAAGGATTCTGAATGGAACTAAATGATTATTTTAGATAACCTTTAATACTATGACTATTCAGTTCTCTCCTTTGTTGGGAAGCTTACTAGGTTGAGTTGTACTGTCAGAATACTCACTTTTGAACTCCATGTATGTTTTCATTTATTAAATCATTGATTTGGCCATCTGAAAGGAAATCTGAAGTCAGGAACTTCGGAGACGGTACTTTCTCAGACGGTTTCTGTAAGAAGACAACGATGAAGATGATTTTAGTGACCATTTGGATCCAGTCTGTTCTGCTATCAAGTACTGCACAGACTTAATCCATATACCCCCAAACAGAGCTAATGGTAGTTGGTTTGGATCTACTCCTTCAGGAAGCAAAAAGAACATCTCCAAAGCACTATTTTTACACTAATTGGAACAGGAATCCCCTTAATTAATCCTGGATTTATGTGATACTACTCTTCTGAACCTTCAGTCTGGGAGAATCATAAATTGAGAATTAGAACAACCTTTCCTCGGGACCCTGACTAACCATATGGCTTTGAGCAAATCATTGACCCTCCTCATTTTGCTTCATTTTGCTTATTCGTTATCTTAAAAGTATGTTGCGATTTTCTGTGACATTTATGATTATTTCCCCTCCATTCCAAGTACTCCAGGGACCCTTGGGGTTGTGGGGTTTGAGTATGGACTTTCTTTTCGCCTACTGGAAATCAACATGACGTTGCATTAATTTTCCAAAAAGGGAGTGCAATATCGGAGAAGTCCACAAGGTAGTGCTGTCTTGAATCATCATGAGCTTGTCAGTTTTTTTGGTTTAAGTGGATCTTGGTCTTCAAAAAAAACTGCATTAGAGATGGCACACAACCGACCAAGACCCCAGACTTCCCCCCAACAGAAGCCCCTGTTCTGTCAGTACTCAGTAGTCTGGATTAACTGCAGATGACAGGGTTTCAAGTCAATCTAAGGGGTTGAAAAAAAGGAGACATGTCTGAAAATATTAAAATATGAAATCTATCACCTTTATATAGGTCCTGAGTTTTCATCCTATCTGGGCTTCCTTCTCTTAGTTCTATCTCTATAATAGAATCAGAGAGTTTAGTATGACATTATTACACGCTTTATTTCCCATTAATCAACTAATCACTGAGCACATATTATTCAACTACTATGTGCCAAACAGTATGAGGGATAATGACTATGCAACTACAAAAGTGAGCTATTACTGTCTACAAGGAGTTATGTTCTAATGGGAGAGCACATATGCAGATTTTTGCTGTCGTTCAGTCATCTTTCAGTCATGGCCAACTCTTTTTGACCCCATTGGGGATTTTCTTGGCATAGATACTAGAGTGATTTGTCATTTCCTTTTCCAGCTTATTTTACAGCTAAATAAATAACACACAAGTATACATAAAACAAAGAACAAGATTCTTAGCTTAGAGATGGAGAAACAAAATTGTGGAATCAGGAATGGCCTCTTGATGGAAGAGTAATTTCTGGCTACCAATATCAAAGGATGGAATCTAGTATCGTATCATGAAAATATTACAGAATAAGATATAAAAATGGATTGAACATCCCTATATGGAAGGATTAATGTGCAGCTGTCTCCTAAACCTCCTCCTGATTGCCTTCCCAGATATCATGGGATAACTTAGAGACACTCAATATGCGTTCATGCAAAATAATTAAGGTAACTTCTTTACCTTGACTCTGAATGAAGAATTAGGAAAAAAGGAAGATGGAAAGAATGAGCATGGAAGTAATGTTCTTCCCATTCACAATCCCCTCACTATGCATAAAAAGCTCTCATCTTTTGGCCCCCTCTTCGTATCAGAATCAGCATCTTTTCTGCTCCACTGGTCTCCAACATGAGTCACTCTCACATGATTCGTCCCATTTGTGTGTCACCGCAGCCACAGGGCAACACTAGCCATGGTCTCTGTGCTGTTCCATGTGATCCAGGTCATAGATCACTTGTGCCTTTGGCAGCAGCCGGTTACTGCTACAGCCCCAGGTGATCCTGTCCCCTTCCTAAAAACTCAAAAAATCAAGTCCAAGGAAGGCAGATCCAGCCTCAACTGAACTCTGGATGTTCCAGTGTTTGATTTTTTTATATTTCCAGATTCCTCCTCAATGTCCATCAGACACACTCCTGGTGAGGGGGGAAAAGATGATTGTTCCCTTTTGTTTCAGAATCATCCAGTGCCACTTTGTCAATCTGTCTTCTCCATCATCCTCCTGAGTCCACTGAGTCCAAGTATAAACAATTCAAAGGCATAATAGCAAGTATGATATGGAAAATTTTGGTGTTGTATATTTGTTCTATAGCATGCCGTCTCTCCCCTTAGATTGGAAGCTTCTTGAGGGTGGAGACGGTTTTTAAACCGTTTTTGTATCCCCAGAACAGCACAGGGGCTGGCACAGAGTAGGTGCTTAATATATGTTAATTGATTAAATAATAATCAATAATAATATCAAGTTATAATATAATCAATAAATAATATCAAGTTAACTGACTTGAAGTCAGCAGCACGGTTTACATCAATACATATAAAATAACTCTGACATATTCTTTTATTTATTATTATTATTTTTTTTTGTAGGGGGTAGGGAAACGATTTGAGCCACAGATTCATAAGGTTAGAATTAGAAAGTATCTTATAGGTCACCTAGTCTAATCCTGTCATATAACAAATGAGGAAACTGAGTCCCAGAAAGAACAGGTGATTTGCCCAACAGCGGCAGGTCTTCTATCCTCAAATCCAGGGCTTTCTTCATTGAACCACCCTGGACGTAGGATTTCATCAGTCTGGGGAAGTTCTGGTTTGGAAATCTCCACCGCTGAGGTAGCTTAGATATTAACAGCAGGCACAAGTGCTTTACAGACATAGCTTAATTTTAGCCTCATATAATTTTGGAATGTACGTACTTCAGGTATTGATTTCCATTAATATATGGAGGGGAAATGGGAAGATCAGAGAGGCTGACAACTTGTCCAGTGCCACCCAGCTAGTAAGTGATTGAGGTTGGATTACAACTCGAATTTTCCTGACTCCGAGGGCTGAGCCCTATGTACTATGTCTCCTAGTGACATCCATTATTGATGCTAATATAGCACAGATTGGACAGCTAGGGGATGCAGTGAAGAGAGCACAGGACTCAAAATCTGGAAAGCTCATCTTCCTGAGTTCAAATCTGGCTTCAGATACTCACTAACTGTGCGACTTTGGGCAAGTCACTTCACCCTATTTGCCTTAGTTTCTTAATCTGTTAAAAGCTAAAGAAACAAATGGCAAATCATTCCAGCATCGTTGCCAAGAAAATCTCAAATGAGGTCATGAGGAGTTAAACACACAACTGAAAAATGACTGAAAACAACATAGCACAGACTATATCTGTATCTGGAGAGTAGTCCCTTTTGGAACATGATTTTTCCTTGAAGACCACCTTTTGGGAAACCATTTTTCTCTATTATATTTAAAAAAGGAAATAGCATTAAGGTAATTTGACTAATTTATTTCCTCTAATATATTTTATTTTATTTTTATTTTTTTAAAATAACTTTTTATTGATAGAACCCACGGCAGGGTAATTTTTCACAGCATTATCCCTTGCATTCACTTCTGTTCCGATTTTTCCCCTCCCTCCCTGCACCCCCTCCCCCAGATGGCAAGTAGTCCTTTACATGTTGAATAGGTTACAGTATATCTTAGATACAATATATGTGTGCATCCTCTAATATATTTTAACAAGACTGATATTCTTATTAGAAGGGAAAGTAGTTTTCTTTTTCTTCTATAGGAAGCTTTTCCCAACCCCTCTCTTCTGTTCATTATTTGCTATTTTTCCTGCATATCTAGCATCCTGCTTACTTTGTATATATTTATATGTCACCTTCCCCTTTAGATTATAAGCTCCTTGTGGTCAGGAACTACTTTTTACTCCTTTTTTATCCCCAGTACTTAGCACAGGGTCTGGTACCTAACAGATGCTTATATTTATTGACTTACTTAATTGTAAAAATTAAATGAATTATGAAAGAAAGTTAAACTTGTAATGGTTGTTTCAAGGTACTATTGTAGCTAGTTTTGTGATTTGCCCTTGTCCTTTGGAGTGGGGACATAACTGTTCCAAACTAGGCTATTTGTTGTTGTGCCTGATTTCTCATGACCCCATTTGGGTTTTCTTGGTAAAGATACTTGAGTGCTTTGCCTTTTCCTTCTCCAGACATTTTACAAATGAGGGAACTGAGGCAGACAAATTGAAGTGACTTACTCGAGGTCACACAGCTATTAAGTGTCTGAGGCAGGAATTGAACTCAAGGAGCTGGGTGTTTCTGACTCCATGCCTGAGCCCTACTCACTATGGAGCCACCTACTCAAGCTGTACCTAAATGTTTTCTACCACCTCACTGGGCTTGGATTATTCCCCCAACATCAGGACTCACTGGAGTCTGGTATCCCAAGATGGCTCATTTACAGAAACCTGTTGTGTTTTTTCTGATGAACTTTGAAAGAAATCTCAAGTCAAGATTCCAAATGTAGGTCCAAGCCAGAGAATGTTGAAAGTGAACTATAAAGCTCAGAATTAGATATGCTTTCTCTTGGAATTACTGTTAATTTGAGATGGGGTACCGTAGGGTGAGCTGAGTTTAGAAACAACATGAAAGAAAAAGAAGAAAAGCAAAAGCTTTATTAAAATGATGGATATTATTTTTTATCTGACTTTTGGTTACATGAAATCAACCCTTCGACGCAGTTTGGATTACCATGTAATACTCTCTTAGTCCAAATTATAATCAGGAAAAGGATTTTTCTTAAGCTTCTTGGAACAGACAATGATGCCGATTTTCTATTATTTTATAATATTTGATGCAGTAATGATGGAATTGAATTTTCAGTTTGTTTTAGGAGTTGTCACCATGTCATGGAAATGGAGTTGTTGATTTGGGCATGGGCTTGAATATTGACTCAGTCACTTATTAGATTCGTGATATTGGGCAAGTCTGTCATTTCCCTAGTCTTGGGGCTCAATGATCTCATCTTTAAAAAGAGAGAATGGGTTGAACTAGATAAGTTCGAAAGTAACCTCCCTGTTCTAAATTATGATTCCATGATACTATAATCCCATGAAAGGGGTGGGAATCATACTTCTGCATCTTAACTGCATGACCTCAAGCAAATTATTTTTCTTACATGAGCTTCAGTTTCTTCATCTGCAAGTTAGGAGAGACAAGAAGTGACCATAAAAGTCCCACATGACTCTAAATGTGTGCTCTTACAATTTCTTTCTTCATTTTGTTTCTACTGAATTATTATCAGTTTCTAGTGTATTACTACCAAGTGTTCCTTAATCTCTTGTGTTGATAAAGTTATAAATAAATATGATTTTGTTCCTATCAAAAAAGTTAGAGGAGTAGGACCAGTTTTCATGATGGTGATGTGCTACCAGAAATCAATGATCACATTGAGAAATATTAGGAATATAAGTTATAATTTGGAAATCAAGATATAGACAAATAGTTTACTGTTTGACCCCATGCAAGTCATTTAACTACTGTTTGCCTCAGTTTCCTCATCTCTAAAATGGGGAAATAGCACCTCTTTTTTAGGGTTGTTGTGAGGATCAAAAGTACCAAGCACATAGCAAGCACTATATGAATATTATTAAACACAGTAACACATTATTGTAGAGACATCTACGTGGCATAGTAGGTAGTATACCAGACCTAGAGTAAGAAAGACTTGACTTGAAATTCAACCTCAAATACTTATTAGCTGTGTGACTCTGGGCATGTCACCTAACTTGTGTTCTTCAGTTTCCTCAGCTGTAAAATGGGGATAATAATAACTGACCTCCCAGGGCTGACGACATGGGATAATATATTTTTTTAAAATCACAGTATAGTGCCTGGTACATAGTAGGTATAACATAAAAGTTGGCTATTATTTTTTTTCTTTTTGGTTTTTTAGAGAAGCAATTAAAGTGGAGTCACTGTAGGTATCTGAGGAGGAATTTGAACTCGGATCTTCCGGATTTCAAGGCCAATACTTATCCACTGCACTATTTAACTGTCCCTATTATTATTGTTATTATTTTTTAAATCAAGATCTGGAACAAGGCAGTGCCATCTAAGTAAGACCCACAATTAATTAAATTATGGTGATTAACTTTCCATAGAGGTAAAACCAAACAGTGGAAGAATGGATATTGTCCACATTGTGCTACATAGTTAAATGGAGAGCCAATACTTATTATCGTTATTTTAAAAAGTGTGTGCTCTAAACTCCCCTGGAAAATTCCAGAGAATACATGGACAAAATGTCTTATTGTTTGAGCCTTTGGAGCTGAAGAAACTTTCTGGTCACTG
This sequence comes from Antechinus flavipes, assembly GCF_016432865.1. Classification (NCBI taxonomy): domain Eukaryota; kingdom Metazoa; phylum Chordata; class Mammalia; order Dasyuromorphia; family Dasyuridae; genus Antechinus; species Antechinus flavipes. The sequence goes on from NC_067399.1 coordinate 663,651,713, forward strand.
GACTATGAGCTTCCTGAGATCAGAGATCATATCTTTTTTTGTATTCCCAGCACTTAGTATGTTATTTAGTAGATAGTAGGTGCTTAATAAATGCTTATTAGTCCTGGCTCAGTGCTGAAAGGACTTTTGGGAGCTTTAAAATAATGGGATCTTTGTGAGTGTTTCTTTGGTCAATACTCCATATCCCCTTCACGAGTTCAACACTATGAAAGTGGAAAGAAAATAGAACCGTTCCTTGGACATAAAGAAACAGCTTTTGGTTGGAGGCCATCTTGGATTAAAGCTCCCTCTGTGACAACATGTTAGCTCATTGAAGAAGAGAAGAGCAGCCTCTCTTTCCCCTCACACAATGGTGGGGGCTGGATGTGGACCGCGGACTCAACCAGCTGGGTTTGTACAAAGGTCCCCGACTGGCCCCAGCCTCTCCTATGGGTTTTCTTCCTTGAGCATCAACTTTGTGAGCTTTAAAAGATCCTGTAAGGCCTTTGAATGCTGGAGAGAAGCCATATCATCCAAGTGGAAGTTGTAGCAGCAGGAGCAGCAGTACAAGTGATGGTCTGGAACCAAGGGAAAGATCTGTTTGGGGAGGGGAGCCCGAGAAAGAATATAACATTTGGCGTTTGATCAGACTATGCTCATAAAGGCAAAATAAAAGATGGCTAATGAGCAACACTGCAAGGATAGTTTCTGTCCCAATGAAGCTTGAATATAAGTCTCCCAAATGGTTATAATTGGAGTGATAAGTTACTGTGTTTTGTTTTAATCACTTTGTAATACACACTTTCATTTATGTTTTTATGTTTAGCATTCTACTTTTTGAGTGGGAACAAACCTATCTAATATCTGATTTATTTGGGGGTATTGAATGCATTTTATTAAAAAAGAACAACTTCCTCCCCTTTTTTTCCCCTTCTGAGGACAAAAATCTTAGACTAGAGCCAAAGGTAATATTTTAGAAATTAGCAACTCTCCTCAGGAGACAGAGGTTGGGGAGATGATCCAAAAAATGTGAGAACTTGGGGACTAGATATTCCTTCTGAAAAAAGAAGCTACCATTTCTTCTAGAACTGGTACCCAGAATGGCAGAAAAATGAGAATTATTGGCATAGGCTGCCACTCAGCAGTGACATGCTTACTTAGCCATTATGCTGGATGTCTATCTTGGGCAGATGATGCTAATGGACAATGAGTCTCTGACACATTCTGGTTTTGTGATCCTGAGCAAGTCAGCCTGGTACGTAGAAAGAATAAAAGGTGTGGAGTCCGAAGACCTAGTTTCAGAACTCAGCGCTTCCATCTACAATTTAGGTAACTGTGGGCAAGCAGAGTGGGTGCTGGCCTTGGAGTCAAGAAAATCTGAGTTCGAATCCCAGCACAAGTTCTGTGCCTCAGTTTTCACATCTATAAAATGAGATGGTTCTATTTGATGACCTTGGAGATCTCTTCTAACTCTAAATCTATAACCTCATGGTCTTACAATGAATGCTTTCCACCTTTCTAGACTTCAGTTCTTCATTCCGTACAGCTCTAAACCTTGGATTCTAATAATGTCTCAGGTCCAGAGGTATCTCTCAAAGGTGTTATGGGGTAGAGTAGGTACTTCTATGTGTCGGTGGAAGGAGTTTCCTCACTGGGAATTCCCTAAACCAATAAAATCACAGGCCCCGACTCCCCCAGCCCCTCATCCTTCCCAGAAAAAAAAAAAAGAACATTAATGCTTTGTGCATTTCCATTCCAAGTGTGGCATTGTTTCTGGGATTAATGATATTTCAAACATCTGGTCTCTAACAGTAAAATATTATGAAGAAATATTCCCCTAAATCAGCCTGAACATGAAATGATGCCTTTGGAGATATTGTAGCACATACAATTAAAATGAAAACAAGCCCAAGCATATCCAATGGCATAATTAATTCACAGATGTAGAAGGCAGAATTCCAATGTCAGAAAGCACAAAGCTGATGCCATGTAAGCCAAGGAAGGGCTAGATGAAATCATTGATCCACAGAGGAAATATTACAAATGGCATAAAATCCAAACGACAAATTAATTGAAGGCAAATGTTAGGGAAATGAATGAATGAAAAAAGCATTTACTTATGTTAAATGCTTACTATGTAGCGAGCACTGTACTAAGCTCTGGGGGTACAAAAATTAGAAATGAGACAGTTCCTATTCACAAGAGGTAGCATTCTAATTCTAGGCAGCTCGATGGCCCGTTCAATGGAGCATTGGACTGGCAATTAGGAAGCTGCTGTTGAATATCTCAGTCCTATGTTCAAAGCTTCTGATTCTTCCTGGCTGTGTGACAATGGCCAAGTCACTTACCTTCTCTCTGCCTCAGTTTTCTCAGCTGTGAAATAGGGACAGTAATAAAGCCCACCTCACAAAAGTTGCTGCAGTGATTAAATAAGTTAGTAGGGTACCTGGTACATAGTAGGTGCTTAATAAATGTTTGTTCCCTCCCCCCCTCCTTCTAATAGGGAGAGCTCATACACTTTGGGGAGCTTGGTCAGGAAGAATACTTTAGTCTGGAAAGTTACAAAGAAAGTGAGTGAGTCGTGGATAAACAGATCCCCAATGGGTCCATTATTTCAGGAACAATGGCGGAGTAGCTTTATCAGGGTTCAGACCTGGTGGTGAGCTAGAGCTAGCAGGGATGAGAAGATTGTCAGGGTTTGGCTGGAGTGTGAAAGAGAAGGCCAGTTGAGACCCTCACCAGTGAGGAGAAAGGAAAAGAAATGTACAGAAAATGTGAACAAAAAACTGCTTTCATTGGAGAAAAGCTCCTCTGGGAAGAAGCTTCCACTTACCTCCCATAAATGTCTACTTTCTAAAGGCTGCTTTTGCTGAATCAGTTTCTTTCAATCATAGTTTGGTAGAGAAAACCACTCTCCTGCCGATCCAAATGGCACAATATCAAATGGGTGGGACCCTTTGATACCGAAAAGAGAGGCTTTGGGAGATAGTTACGGCCCTACGGTGTTTGAGAAAATTCACTAATATTTTTGTCTCGTTGAGTACAGGCTCTATTCTTCCCAGTGCTCTCATCCCCAGAAGTAAACTACCATTATTACAAAAGTAAAAGGCCATATGGAGTAGTAAACTGCCTTTGATGATGGTCTGCCTAGAAGGCTGTAGATTTTTTTGAGCCCTAAGGAATCTTAGAGATCAGCCCTCACAATCCCTTCATTTTATCATTCAGGAAGCAAAGACCCAGGGAGGAAAATCGATAATCAATCAATAAGCATTTATTAAGTGCCTACTATGTCAGGGACTGTTCTAAGAGGGATCCAAAAAGGGGCAAAAGATAGTTCCTGCTCTCAAGAAGCTTTCAGTCAAATGGAGAAGACAAAATACCACAGATATGTATGAATAAGCTATATATTGGAGAGAAAGGAAGTAATTAAAAGAGGGAAGGCACTAGAATTAAGAGGGGTTGGGGAAGGCTTCCCGTAGGAGTAGGATTTTAGTTAGAACCTAAAGGAAGCTAGAGAGGTTACTAGTAAGAGAGCATTCCAAGCATGGGGGACAGCCAGAGAGAATGTCCAGAGGCTAGACTAGACAGAGGGTGGAATTGCCTGTAGAATGCCAGGAGGCTACTTAAACCTTAAGAAGCTTTGAAAGTTCCCTATTGCTTCTAAGAGAAAGTACAAATTCTTCTTTTTGGCATTTAAAAGTCTTGACAATTTGATTGCCACCCATTTTTCCAGACTGATTTTCCATTACTCTTTTAGTCCTTCTTTGTTTTGGGCAAAATGTTCTACTTGCTCCTCATGTCTTCGTCCTCCTTCCCCTGGTCCTGTTAGCTTCATTTTCCATTCCAAGGAGAAGCAAAAAGAGGGGAGAGACAGAGAGAGAAAGAGAGAGACAGAGAGACAAGAGAAAAACAGAGAGACACAGAGAGATAGAAACAAGAGAGAGAGAGACAGAGACAAAGACAGAGACAGACAGACAGACAGACACATACAGAGAGACAGAGACAGAGACACGGAGACAGAGACAGAGACAAAGACACATACACACACACACACACACACACACACACAGAGACAGAGAGACAGAGAGAATCATATGTCAGGAAAACCGAAATTCCCATAACTACTATGATATACTTTTACATAGAACTTGTAACATTTCCTAAATCATCTATTTCTTCCTCCTGTCCTGCCAGTCTAAAATATACAATAGCATATATTTCTCCTTTCATTTATTTTCACCCAAATACTTTCCACCATACTCCCTTCTGGTTTAATTTACAAGGCAATTCTCTTGCCCCCTTTTTACGTACACTCTTTATTTTGAAATAGGGATATCCACCTAAAGCCAGAGTCCACTAATGGATTTTATTCTACTAAGACTCAGTAGTACTTGTGAGACCAAATTTTCCTAATTGAATTAGAATTTCTAATTCTTCTTGTTTATTGCCTAAACTTTGGGAGGCTGTATCTATATAGACATATGAGGTCAGGGAATTTGCTACCATCTTCTTTCCAGGCATTTTTCTACTATGGATTTGTGTTTGTCTAACCAGTTGTTTTTCCTTTTTCGAATGCCATCTAATTTGGGTGATTTGTAGACATAGGCCAGTCTCCTATCGTCGTTTTTAGTTTATAGTCTTTCATTAGAATTTCAAGACACCCAGCAAGTACTCTGTTACCAGCTTTTATTAAGTTGGCTTCATCTCTGGTGAAAAATCTATCAACTTTATATTTTATACCATTATCTAAATGTCCAGATCCTATCCTCAAATGCCAACTTTTTAATAGTTCCTCTCTTATGCATCCCTTGCAATGGGAAAAACACAACCTATATCCCTTTGGTTGTCAGCTTCTTGTCAAAGATGGCACAATCATTGGTGATATTTTTAGCTTCCCTTTGGCAACATTATTTGTACCTGTGTAAATCACTAGAAATCGCAGGGCTTTTTATATACTACATTCTTTACTACGAGAAGACAAAAATAAAATAAAAAACAAAACCATTCCCTTGTTAACAAAGAGTTGCCTCGATAACAAAAACACTGATTCCTAAATCTCTTTCATTTTCTGACCCCTGTTGCTCCATCTCTTCTTTATTTCTGTGATTCTTTCTGTGGATGATAAAGCAGCTATTTTCTGATATCCAGGTCCTTTCACTTCAAGAAGAGCCTCACATTTGTTTTCAACGAGTGTATAACTTGCTTTTTCTTTCCCTTTCTCCTATTTCTTCTATCTTTCTCCTCCAATACACCATAATATATTTTCACTCTCCATTTTGACAAGGGTCAACACACCTCTTCTCTACTCTAGGGCTCCTCCCTTTTGTCCATTAAGGCATTACTCCTTTATAAACACTTCGTTGTCTTCAAAAACCTGGAGTGTAGAAAACCCTAATTTGAATCCCTTCAACTTCTCATCTGGACGGAAGATAACCTAGACTAAGAATACCAAGAGCAGTATAAACATGACATACTCTAGGAGTTACTATGCTATTTTCCTTATGCCTTATACTGGTTGATATTTGAATCCTAGTCTATTTTCTCACTTACTTAAGAGTATTTACACCTCACCTCTAAACATCTTAAGTTCCTTATGGCCAGTTATTACTTGTTAAAAACTCAACAACCTTATTTATCTCCCTTTCCTTATTTTAAGTAATTCCTCATCCACATTTCACCTTCCCTTGTATCAACCTCTTTTCTGATTTTACCAATAATCTCATTCACAAATCCCATCTACCAATCTGATTTATCTTCCAATTGTCCAATATACATTTTCTTGTTTACCTTGCCAATTACCTTCTCCTTCTTGAGTCAGTCTCTCTCTCTCTCTCTCTCTCTCTCTCTCTCTCTCTCTCTCTCTCTCTCTCTCTCTCTTATTTTTAAATAACTTTTTATTGACAGAACCCATGCCAGAGTAATTTTTTTACAACATTATCCCTTGCACTCACTTCTGTTCCAATTTTTCCCCTCTTTCCCTCCACCCCCTCCCCCAGATGGCAAGCAGTCCTATACATGTTAAATAGGTTACAGTATATCCTAGATACAATATATGTGTGCAGAACCGAACAGTTTTCTTGTTGCACAGGGAGAATTGGATTCAGAAGGTAGAAATAATCCGGGAAGAAAAACAAAAATGCAAGCAGTTTATATTCATTTCCCAGTGTCCTTTCTTTGGGTGTAGCTGCTTCTGTCCATCCTTGATCAATTGAAACTAAATTAGCTCTCTTTATCAAAAAGATCCACTTCCATCAGAATACATCCTCAAACAGTATCATTGTTGAGGTATATAATGATCTCCTGGTTTTGCTCATTTCACTTAGCATCAGTTCATGTAAGTCTCGCCAGTCCTCTCTGTATTCATCCTTCTGGTCATTTCTTACAGAGCAGTATTATTCCATAACGTTCATATACCACAATTTACTCAACCATTCTCCAATTGATGAGCATCCATTCATTTTCCAGTTTCTAGCCACTACAAACAGGGCTGCCACAGACATTTTGGCACATACAGGTCCCTTTCCCTTCTTTAGTATCTCTTTGGGGTATAAGCCCAGTAGAAACACTGCTGGATCAAAGGGTATGCACAGTTTGACAACTTTTTGAGCATAGTTCCAAATTGTTGAGCTCTTCTCTTCAGGTTCTACTCCATAATCTTCTTTGGTTTTCTTGAATTTTATATTTTATTTCTCCCTCAGCTCCAAAGGAGAATTTCATCCATTATCTGTATCCTGAGATCCTTCAGATCCCCAAATTAGTCCCCAATGTTTCCTCTCTGAATTTAAACTTTGATCTATACTATTCATCTAAACTCCCCCAAATCACCCACATTATTTTCTATGTGTTCTTACTCATCTCATTTCCTTCTCCCACAAACTTGCCCAATGAATAGAAGTCAAATGAGCTTCCCTAACATCTACTTTTCTAAGGAACAGAAAGGGCAGTGTCTTTTCAATTGGAGAGTAAACAAGTCAAATAAATTCTTGAACAAATTCAGTAAGAATGTATTAAACAGCTATTGTTGTTCAAGACATGTATTGGTGTTGGAGATACAATAATGAGTCCTTTATGAAAAGAAGGACACGACACAAATACAAGCAAGTATGACAACGGTAAGATGTGATTGGGTCAAAGAAAACATGCAATGAGCTACAAGGAGTCCTGAGAAGGGATATTCTTCTTTTACTTGGAGTCAGAAAAGGTCAGAAAAGAAATGGACCTCGAAAAGAAAGAATTTGAATAGGCAGAGCTATGAAAGTAGTGCATTTAAAGTATGGGGGTGATGCAGAGATAGGAACTAGAAGAAATCCGGATGGTCTGAGAGTTTTAATAGTTCAGTTGGACTAAAAATACAGTGTGTGAAGGGGAACACCACATTTATGTATTTTAAACATTCTTTTATTTGTAAATTTTGAGTTTCAGTTTCTCTTTCTCTCTCTCACCCATGGAAAAGGCAGACAATATGATATCAATTAGACACATGAAATCATGCAAAACATAGTTCCATATTAGCCATATTCCAACAAAAAAAACAGGAGAGAAAGAGAAAGACAATTCTATTTCAATTTGTATTCAGGGCTGCAGTTCTCTCTGGAGGTAGATAGCATTTTGCCATCGTGGCTCCTTTGGAATTATCCTAGATCATTATATTGATCATAATTACAACCTTGATGTTACTGTACACATTGATTTCCTGGCTTTTCTCATTTCATTTTGCATCAGTTCATATGTCTTATCCTTATTTTGAAAACACCCCTCTTTTTAATATAATATATAGTGCAATTATAATTAGTATTCCATCACGATCATAATGTAAAACTTGCTTAACATCCCTTCACTTGATTGATTGCATTTTATTGATGAGCACCCCCTCATTTGTCAATTCTTTGTCACTACAAAAAGAACTGTTATAAATGTTTTGGTACATACAGGTCCTTTTTGTTTTTCTTTGATCTTTTAGAAGTACAGACCTAGTAGTGGTATTGCTGGATCAAAAAATATGCCCTTTGGACATGTTTCCAGATTGTTCTCCATAATGGTTGGAGCAGTTTGCTACTCCATCAACAATTCAATATGTACTTATTTCCCTCTTCCCCTTTGGCATTTATCATCTCTGATAGGTGTGAAATGGTACCTCACAGTTGTTTGATTTTGACTTTCTCCAGTAAATAGTGATTTGGAGCATTTTTTCATATGACTATAGATAGCTTTGATTTCTTGTTCTGAAAATTGCTGTTCATATCCTTTGACCATTTATCAATTGCAGAACAGTTCTTATCTTTATAAATTTTATATAGAAGAAATGCTTTTAAATTGAAGAAATGAGGCCTTTAGAAGAGAAACGCTGTATATTTTTTTGATATTACTTCAATGTCTATAGTACCTTTTACCAAAATGTAATTTCCTTGATTACCTCCTTAAATTAGGTGTCTTTTTTTTTTTAAAACATTTCAGCTAAGGAATAATAAATTTAGCTCCATCCCTTTATGTTAACTCTGCATTTCTCTTTCTGTTTTAAGTGTGTCTCTTGTATACAATATATTGTTGGATTCAGATTTCTGATCCATTCTGCTATCAGATTTCATTTTATGGGTGAAGTCATCCCATTCATATTCATAGTTATGATTTTAAATGTTTATTTCCTTTCATCCTATTCTCTTGTTTATCCTTTCTCTATTTGTATACTGTCTCTCTTCAAAAGTCTGTTTTGCTTCTGATTACTGTATCCCTTAATCTGTCCTCCATTTTATCACCCCACCCCTATATTTTTTATTCCCTTCTCTTCCTTTTTCCTTATTGGATAAAATACATTTCTATACTGAGCTGGACATACACAAATAGAGAAATCTATCACACATGCCCACACACATATGTATACAAACACATATTCCTTCTTTGAGCTAATTCCAAAAAAGAGTGAAGTTCAAGCACTGCCTATCAGCTCTCCCTTCCATCATCATAGCTCTTCTTTGTGTACCTCTTTTATATGAGAAATGTTTCTCCATTCTCTCCCTTCTCCCTTTTCCCAGTTCTTCTCTTTCTCCCTTCTTTGTTTTATAATATCGTCCTAACAGAATTGATTCATGCTCATGACCTTTTTCTATGTAGATTCATTTTAACTTGCCCTACAAATGATAAAGTTCTTAAGAGTATCCTTATGATTACTCTTTCATGTTTACCTTTTCATGCTTCTCTTATGTCTTTGGTTTGAATGTCAAATTTTCTATTCAGCTTTGATCTTCTCAAAAGGAATTCTTGGAAGTAAGTCCTCTATTTCATTAAATATCATTTCCCTCTGAAGGGTTATATTTAGTTTTGCTGGGTAAATTATTCTTGGTTGTAATCCTAGCTCCTTTGCTTTCTGGAACATAATATTCCAAGTCCTCTGCTCTTTAAAACCTTTCTAAATTTTGTGTTTTCTTGACTGTGGTTACATGATATCTGAATTTTTTTCAGACCAATTATTGTTCTCAGAACTGGGAACTCTGAAATTTGGCTATAATATTTCTTGGGAATTCATCCTTGGGATATCTTTCAAAAGGTGATTAGTGGATTCTTTCAATTTCTATTTTATCTTCTGGATCTAAGATATTGGGAGTAGTTTTCCTTTATAATTTCTTGGAACATGACATATAGACTCTTTTATTTAAATTTTTTTTTTTTGCTTGTAGGTAATAGTCCAAAAATTCTTAAATTATCTCTCCTCAATCTATTTTATTTGGCAAGTTTTTTTTTCCCCTGATGAGAGCTTTCACACTTTGCTTCTATTTTTTAAAAAATCTTTTGATTTTATTTTACTTTTTATTGAGGTCTCATGGAGTCATTAGCTTCTACTTGATCAATTCTAATTTTTAAGTAATTAGTTTTTTAAATGAGCTTTTTAGTTTTTTCTTTTCCCATTTCATCAATTCTGTTTTTAAAAGAATTCTTTTCTTCAGTGAATTTTTTGGTGCCTCTTTTATTATTAGCCAATGCTATTTTTAAGGTGTTATTTTCTTCAGCATTTTTTTGTGACTTTTTTAACAAGCTATTTATTCTCTTTTTGTAATTTTCTCACCTCCCTCTCATTTATATTCCAAAATTTTCCTCTAACATTTTTATATTTTTCTTTTAGGAATTCTTGCTGGATTTGGATCCAATTGGCAATTTTCTTTGAAGCTTTTCTTGTAGCAGTTTCCCACATTGTTGCTTTCTTCTAAATTTATGTCTTGGTCTTCCCTGCCACTCTAAAAGCTTTTTATGGTCACGTTGTAGCAGTAGTAGAAGTAGTAGTAATTCTACTATTACTACTACAACTACTATTACTACTACTACTACTACTACTACTACCACCACCACCACTACTACTACTTCTTTTCTTCTACTACTATTACTACTACTTCCCCTTCCTTTTTGTTCACTAGTTTTACTAGCTATTTCTTGACTTTGAACTTCATGAACTCTGCCCACCTGTGGGTGGGAAAGCACTGTGTGATACTCCAGGTTTTTTCTGTGCTCCTGTTTTCAGAGCTAGTTCTGGGGTTCTGCAAGTTTTCAATGCTTCTAAGGTGGTGTGATCCAGGGCGGGGGGTATAGTTACTCCTCTTTGATCTGTATTCTGGTTTTTACCCAGGAAGGGCTTCTGATCTCCTGCATCCTTTAGGTGTTAGAATTGTGATCAGATTCCCTGCTCCCTTATGATGGATCATATGTTCTCCTTTCGGTCATGAAACTGTGACCCAGGTGTGATAGACCTTTTCTGCAGACTTCCCAAGTTGTGGAAAAATATCTCCTTTGATTTTTTTTTTTTGTTGGCTCTGTTGCTCCCAAATTTGATTTCAGGAGTTATTTTAAAGTGGTTTGGAGGGAAATGTTGAAAGAGTACTATACTTTGTCTCTACTAGGCCATCTGTTTTGAAACTTTTCCAACAGAGAGTTATCACCTTTAACAAACATATATTTCCCTGCTTTATGCCTTTCCTGATGTTTCTGATCAGAGGGTCATTTCTGTTCTATTTTTCCTCTCCAAAGGCTATTCCATATCCATCTAGACTTGGCTAAGTTGCTACGTCTTGATGCCTGGCCTCCTGACTGGTGAATCCCTGGCTGAGATGGCCATTTCATGAGGGGCCTCAGCAATTCTCACTTTATTCTCAGTTCAGTTCACTCTCAGTGGATACAGTCTTGGCTTCTTCTATGTTCCAAGTTCACTTTGTTTTATCTTCTCTTAGAATGTACACTCTTGGAGAATAGGGACCACTTTGTTTTCTTGTGATTTTATCTCCAGTGCTTAGCACAACACTGGGTACATATAAATAACTCAACTTTCTCTCTCTCTCTCTCTCTCTCTCTCTCTCTCTCTCTCTCTCTCTCTCTTTTCTCTCTCTTTCTCTCTCTCTCTCTCTTCTCTCTTTCTTTCTCTCTTTTTCTCTCTGTGTCTCTCTCTCTCTCTGTCTCTGTCTTTCTCTCTCTGTCTCTGTCTCTGTGTGTGTGTCTCTCTCTCTCTGTCTGTCTGTCTCCCCCCATCCCCCCACCCTGCCCTCACTCTCACTCTTGTTCTCACTCTCGCTCTTTTTTTTTTCTCTCTCTCTCTCTCCCCCCCTCCTTCTCCCTCTCCCCATCCTCTCTCTCCCTATTTATCTGTCTATCTCATCTATGGATGGAAGACATCTGGTTGAAAAAGATTTTCTAAAGTAGAATTTGATTTCACTGAATAAAATACCTTTTCATAATCAACAAATAATAAACACAATGGGAACTCATGTTCTCTGCATCTTTTAGTCAATTACGACATGCTACAAAAATAGTCCATTGCTGAATATACTTGTCAAAGTCGGCTTGTTCTCTATTCATTCCATCATCGAGAATGCCCTTGCTTTATGCATAAAATGTTGTTCAGCTCTGGGAGCCACACAGAGGAGATGACCTTTCCTGGCTAGGACTGAGATCCCAGCCTCCCTGTCCATCTTTGGACATCTTCTTTTGCGTTTCATAACTGCCCTTCCAAAAGTGGAATGATTTCAAACTTGTGCCCCTTTTCAATCCTCAGACCATGAGTTTAACATAGTAACCCCTTGGGTTACATGTATAGAGAAGACTAACATAAACATTTTGTATAAATGGAAAAGTAGCAAAATAGATGATTATTCATGTTCCCTTAGTTACATTTCCCTACTGTAAAGATCGATGAATTTTTTTTTATGTCTTTAGTACTTTGCCATTTTCCAGATACCACAATATTGATCCTTCAATACTTTTATAATTATGGGACTCTTGAGTCTAAATCTCTGCTCTATTGACTTGGTCCAAGGTTGTTTTTCTTTTCTTTGTTGTTTTCATATCACTTCTAGTTTTCATTTAAGTATATCAATGTTCTATGACAGAGGGAATAGTTTGTTAAAATAAATAACAAAATATAAGTAATTAAAACAAAAGATCTTCATTTATACATCTTTTCCATTTTTCTACTTTTATTGTCCTTTTATTTTCATCTCTTAGTGTCTTTGGAATGACAAGAGTTCAACTTCCATTAAAAATAATTCCAGCGGCATTTCTATTATTCATTTCCTATCTTTGATTGTCAGTTGCTTGTTTAAATCACTCAGGATTGAGTTGTTTCAATTTCCAGTATATTCTGTTGTGATTATTTTTCTTTTTTCATGCGTTTTACTAATTCCAATCTTAGCTCTGACAAGTTCAATGATCTGATTATACACAGACAATTGATTCCTGGATAACTTTCATATCAATAACAAATCTTTTCCTGTCTGTTAAAATAGAATTCATTTCAAATTAATTTTGTGATGTTATTCTGTACTCGCCATTTCTAGCAACAACTGATATTTTCCCCCTGAAAAAAATTGCTCATAAAATAAAATCATGAAGCTTCTGTATAATCTGAAAGTCAATCAATCAATCAGTTAGCATTTATGTTCTAGACACTGAGGGCACAAGTACAAAGAATAAAACAACCTCTGCTCTGAAGATGACATTATAATGGCGAAGACAACAGACACATATAAAAATAAATGTAGCTCAAAGAAAAAAATGAATAACTACAAAATAGTTAAATATTATTTGGGTGGAAAGGATGTAAAAATGGGGCAATCAATAATGGCTTCCTGCAGAAGATGGGGTTTGAGCTTCATGGTAAAAGAGGAGAAGGATTCTATAATGTAGAGGAAGGAAGGGAACAGGGGAGAAAAGGTCATTGCAAAAGCTCCAAGGTAGGAGATGAAGAGAGAAGGCCTTTTTGTAAGTATGGTAGAATGCTGAAGGGGAATAGTATCCATTTGTGATGATAAATTGGTTTTAGAGGATTTTAAAAACTAAATGCTGGAGCTAATATTTTATCTTAGTGGTAATGGGGTCAGGAAATTGATTGAGGTCATAAATAGGATCTTTTACATTTTCTTCCATTTTTCATTGTTTAATTTTTGTTTCAATGATTCTTGATGTCTCATAGAGTCAATAGCTAATACTTTCCCAATTTTAATTTCTAACAAATTATTTTCTTCAGTTAACTTTTGTACCTCCTTTTAAATATGGACAATTCTAATTTTTAGGAGTTGTTTTCTTCAGTAGTTTTTTTTTTTTCCTTTTTGAACATTTCTATTTTTAAAGTTTTTTTCAGTAAATTTTTGCTCTCCCCTTTTCAAGCTGTCGATTCTTATATAACTCCCATTTCATTCCCCAATTTTTCTTCTATGCTGTTTAAGAAATCCTTTTTGAGGTCTTCCAAGAAGACTTTTGGAGCTTGAGATCAACATATTTCCTTTTGCAGCTTCACAGGTAAACATTTTGGCACTGTTCTCTTCTGAGTTTGTGTTTTGTTCTTCCCTGTTGTCATAGTAGTTTTTTATGGTCAGGGCTCTTTTCTGTTTTTTGCTCATTTTTAATCTATTTGATGACTTTTAAAATTGTTCTCTATTCCTGGGGCACTGGGGGCACTGTTGCAACTGTCTTGGGCTGGGGGGCTAGGGATCTGGTCTCTGGCTTTCTGGACCAGAGTCTTGCAGCAGTTTGCTCACTGCAGAGGAGCGGCTCAGTTTAATCACACCTAGGGCTTGCAGTTTGCCTTTTGCTTTGGAGCTGGAAGCTTCACAGATTTCCTGATGAGCCAGGACTAGGGGACTTCAGCTGCTGATCTGTGCTGTGGCTAAGAACCTCCCACTGGCTTGTCTGGACACCATCTGTGCTGGGCTGTGCTCCCTCTTTACCCAAATGAGACAGGCCTTTTCTGAAGTCCTTATAAGTTGGAAAATTGTTTCACTTTGTCTTTTTGTGGATTCTGTCACTCCAGAATCCATTTAGAAGCTTGATTTAATGTTATTTCTGCGGGAAAATGGGAGAGCAGAGCCAAATTCCTGGCTTCCCTCTGCCATCTGTTGTTATTGTTATTATTAATTTATGAAAGGTTATACCATGAACAAATTAAGAGGATCAAAGAAAAAATAGTTTTAGATCTATAACTATAAAGTAGTTGTTCAATTGCTTTAGTCTTGTCTGACTCTTTATGACTCCATGTCTTTTTGGCAGATATATTTGAGAGATTTGCCATTTTCTTTTTCAGCTCATTTTATAGATGAGGAAAATGAGGCAAACTGTGTTAAGTGACTTGCCCAGGATCACACAGCTAGTGATCATCTGAGGTTAGATTTGAATTCAGGAAGATGTCTTCTTGTCAGGCTCAATGTTCTAATTCTCTAAGATGTCAACTAACTACTCTTGGAGAAGAGTTCATGACCTAACATGACCACACAATTTTAATCATAATTTTTTTTAATTGCCTAAATAAATTTAATGTAGTAAAATGAGAAAGGAAATAACTGGGAAAATATTTGCAACAAGTTTCTTTGATAAAGTTCTCATTTCCAAGAAACAGATGGAACATATCCAAATTTATAAGAGTCATTCTCCAATAGATAAATGATCAAAGGATACACATGGGCAGTTTTCAGAAGAAATCCAAGCTATTAACAACTGTATGAAAAAAAATGCTCTAAATCTCTAAGTTAAAAAATACAAATTAAACAATTTTGCTCTTTCACCCCACATCTATCATCTGGGTAAAGATGCTAAAACAATAAAATGACAAATAATGCAGGTGTTATGGAAAAAAAGGTACACTGTTGGTAGAGCTGTGAATTATTGATTCAGTCATTTGGGAAATCAATTTGTAACTATGCTCAGAAAATTATTAAAATATGCATGTCCTTTAATCCAGCTATACAACCAGTGGGTCTATACGTCCAAACAAATTAAGAAAAAGGATCTATCTATATCAGTCTGTCTGTCTGTCTGTCTGTCTTATCAATCGATCTACAAAATAATTCTAGTAGCCTTTTCCATGGTAAAATTAGAACCCTGGAAGGTACTCTTCAATTGGGGAATGCTTATACAAAATACGATCTATGAAAGTATTGCAATATTACTGTCCCATAAGAAATAATGAAACGGGCAACTTAAGGGGAGACTTTGAAGAACTTTATGAATTAATATTGAGTGAAATAAGTGGAAGTAGGAGAACAAATTTCTATGATGATAACATTAAACAGAAAGAAAAAAGAAACTTTTCATGCTTTAGAATGTTAATCAACATGACCAGTCATAAGTCTAAGAGAATGGAAGATGAGAAAGGTCATTTCACTTACAGATGTTGAACTAAAATTGCAGAAAGAGAAAGCTATTTTTCGACAAAGCTAATGTGAGAATTTATTTTTTCAGGTCTATATAGGGTATCGAGGGATTTTATAAAAAAAATATAAAATTACTATTTAGGGGGCAAGGGTAGTAGGAGGAACATATTACTTGCTAAGTAAAAATAAACTATTATGCATAAAATTATAAAAAAACTTGAAGAAATTATATATAATGCTAATAATAATAATTTCTGGCATCAATCCAAAAAGTTAGGCATTAAGGTGGTACAGTGGTTGGAATGCTAGACTTAGAATCAAAGATACCTGAGTTTAGATTTTGTATCAAATACTCACAGTATGACACTGAGCAGTTCACATAAATTGTTTGTGCTTCACTTTTCCCACATGTTAAACAAGAGGTTGGGCTTTAACCCTCTTTCTAATTCCAACTCCGTATCCTACACTTTCTGAATGTCATATGTTCTATTGCAAATTCTACTATCCACCACTCATAAAATAGGCTGTAGTGCATGACAGGTTCAGTAAACATTATCAGGGAGAAAACAATTAGAGAATAATCATTTATTTTACTAGAAGCTCTACCATTTGTTATTCAGATTTCTTTTTACACAAGTCCATTCTGAAAATGACAATACTTTCCATATGTTGTTTTTAGAAACATCAAGAAATTAATTCGAAAAATAAGAAGAGATTTGGGGGGAGGGAGAGAAGCAAAGGGAGCAAGCATTTTTAAAGCATCTATTATATGCCCGACACTGTGCTAACTGCTTTACAAATATTATCTCAATTGAAGAAAGTGAATGAGCCCCAGCAAACCATTGGTTGAAGATTAATCATAGAATTCTACTAAAAGGTAGACAGATGGCACAGTGGATTTGCATGCTTTACCTGGAGTGAAAAAAACCCAAGTTCAAATCCAGTCTCAGATGTTACTACATAAGTGATTTTGAGCAAATCATTTAATCTTTTTATGACTCAGTTTCCTCATCTGCAAAATTTAGCTAATAATAGTACCTATCTCTGTAGATACATCTATATAGGATTTCTGTGGCATCTGGACTCTCTCATTTTACCAAGTTCCAAGTCTATGATCCCGTTAATCTTTTTTTTTTTGGGGGGGGGAGGGGAGATTACTTTGTGAGTGACTCAGCAAGTTTTGTTATTCCCATTTACAGATGAGGAAAATTGAGGATATTCAAAGTAACAACACTTGTTACTTTGTTACTTGTATGTATTCACACACATGCCCTCTCACTTATGCACATGCACAAAGGACAATTTGATAGACAATATATTGAAACATGCAAATCTATAAGAATTTTCCAATTGATTAAGAGCTAATTCCCATTTGAGCTTCACTAAGAACACTCTGTGGAGCCTGAGCGGCCTCACAGTGAACAGAATACCAATCCTAGAATCAGGAAAATTCATCATCCTGAGTTCAAATCTAGCCTCCAACACTTCCAGCTGTGTAGTCTTAAGTCACTTTTTCCTACTTGGAAAATTGGTCTGTAATTTTCTTTCTCTGTTTTGAATTCTCCATTTAGGTATCAGCCCTATATTTAATCATATGATGAATTTTATAGGACATAATTGGCCAATTTCTTTTTCTAAAATTGAGTTAAGCATTTTATTTTCTTTCCTATTATTTCTAATATTTTTGTAAATATTCATCTACTTTACTGATTGTCAGATTTATTGGCACACGATTCTACAAAACAATTTCTAGTTATTGCTTTAATTTCTTCTTAATTGGTAGTGAATTCACTATTGTCATTTTTCATACTGGTAATTTGCTTTTCTTCTTTCTTTTTTTAAGTCAAATAACCCAAAGGTTTATCCTTTTAACTGTTTCTTTTCCCATAAAACCAGCTCTTAGTTTCATTTATTAGTTCAACAGTTTTCTTACTTTCAATTTTTATTAATTTCTCCTTGGTCTTTGAGGATTTTTAATTTGTTCTTTTTCTAGTTTTTTTAGTTGCATGCTCAATTCATTTTTCTCCATTTTATTCATGTAAGCATTTAGGGATATAAAATTTTTCTTAAGTACTGTCTGGGCTGCATCCCATAAATTTTGATATATTATCTCATTATTGTCATTCTCTTTTTAAATTTTTATTTTTTTATTAAAGCTTTTTATTTTCCAAACATATGCATGGATAGTTTATCAACATTAACTCTTTCAAAACCTTGTGTTCTAATGATTTCTCTTCCCTCCACCCCTCCCCTACATTGTCATTTTCTTTGATGAAACTATTGATCATTTCGATGATTTGTTGTTTAACTCACTCATTCTTTTGGATTAGATTATTTGATTTCCAATTAATTTTTAATCTATCTTTCTATAACTCATTAGTACACATAATTTTTATTGCATCATGATCTGAAAAGGATGCATTGAATATTTCTGCCTTTCTTCATTTGATTGAGGTTCTTATGACCTAATATATGATCAATTTTGTGTAGGTGTTATGTAGTGCTGAGAAAATTGTATTGCTTTCTATCCTCACTCCATTTACTCCAGAGGTTTATCATAACTAACTTTTCTAAGATTTTATTCACCTCCTAACTTCTTACTTGCTTTGTTTTATCTAGTTCTGAGAGGGGAAGGTTGAGGTCCCTCACTAGGATATTTTTGCTGTTTATTTTCAAAACTCACTCAACTTCTCCTCTAGGAGTTTGGATGCTATACCAATTGTATGTATTTTTAATATTTATATTATTTCTTTGTCTATGGTATCTTTTAGCAAGATGCAGTTTCCTTTCCCACCTCTTTTTACTGGTTTATTTTTGCATCTGCTTTTTCTGAGATTGTTAGCCCTGCTTTTTTTTTTTTTTTTTTTACTTCAGTTGAAGCATAATTTATTCTGCTCCAGCCTTTTACCTTTTTGTGTATGTGTATATCTTTGCTTCAAATGTGTTTCTTATAAGCAACATATTGTAGAATTCTGGTTTTAAATCCACTTTCATTTTATGAAAGTCCATATCATTAATATTTACAGCTATGATTATTAACTATATATTTTCCTCCATCCTATTCCCTTCCTATTAATACTTTCTCTCCTTTTACCCTATTCTTCTACATCAGGGTTTTGCTTCCAACTACTGTCTTCTTCAATCTGTCCTCCCTTCCACATGCTCTTCCCCCTTTCTTTTACCGTTTTCATTCTATTTCTCTATAAAGTAAGATAAATTTCTATACTCAACCAAATGTGTATGTTATTCCCTCTCTGAGCAAAATCTGATAAGATTATGGCTCAAATAATGTTTACCCCTCCCCTTTTCCCTCCTCTATTCTAATAAGTCTTTTGTTCCTGTTCATATGATATAATTTACCCCCCCCCTTCCACTTCTCCAAATACAATTTTTTTTCCTTTTTTTCATGTTCCCATCAAAGTCAACTTATACCCATATTTCTAACTGCCCTAATAGAATCATAGTTCTCCAGAGTTACAAATATCAACTTCCAGTGGAGAGATGTAAACAGTTAAACCTTATTTTACATTTTCCCCATTTACATTTTTATTCTTGAATGTTGTATTTGAAGAACAATTTTCTGTTCACCCCTGGTCTTCTCATTAGGAAAATTGGAAAGCCCTCTATTTAATTAATTATCCATGTTTTTCCCTGAAAGATTATGCCTAATTTTGCTGGGTATTTGATTCCTGATTGTAATCCAAGCTCCTTTATATGCTGGAATATCATATTCCAAGTCCTCTAATTGTTTAATGTAGAAGCTGCTGTGTAATCCTGACTGTGATTTTTGATTTTTGAACTTTTTTTTTCTCCTTGACTTTTCCCAGTTTGGGAATTTGGCTACAATGTTCTTTGAGGTTTTCATCTGATGATCTTCCAGAAGGTGATCAGTGGCTTCTTTCAATGACTATTTTACCTTCTGGTTCTAGAATATGTAGAATTAAATGATGCTGCCAGGCTTTTTTTTTTTTTTTTTTTTTTTTTTTTTTCTTTGAGCACAGTTTTTAGGCAGTCCAATAATTCTTAAATTATCTTTCCTGGTTCTATCTTCCAGGTCAGTTGCTTTTCCAATGAAGTATTTTACATTTTCTCCTATTTTTTGTTCTTTAGTTTTTGTCGACTGATTCTTTATATCTGATAGACTTGTTCAAATAATGGATTATTTTCTTCACTTAACTTTTGTACTTTGCCATCTGGACAATTCCCCTTTTTAAGGAATTGAGTTTTTTCAGTGGATTGTTTTTTTCCATTTGACCAATTGCATTTTTGAAGGAATTGATTTTTTTCAGTCAATTTTTGTCCTTTTCCAATCTGTTGATTCTCTTTCATAATTCTTATTTCTTTCCCCAATTTTTCCACCTATCTCTCTTATTTGATTTTTAAGATCCTTTTTGAGATCTTCCAAGGTTTTCTGAGCGTGGGACTGCTTTATATGCCTTTTTAAGGCTTGCAGACAGGCATTTTGACATTGTTGTCCTCTTCTGAATTTGTGTTTTGATCTTCCCTGTTGCCATTATGGTTTTCTATGGTCAGGGTGCTTTTCCATTTTTTGCTCATTTTTAAAAATTTTGAGCTCTGCTTCTGGGGAACAAGGGGCACACTCCCAATCTCCTTGTGCTGTGGGCCAGGGGGTCTGATCGCTTGCTTTCTTCACCTAGGCCTCAGGTGGCTTGCCCACTACACTGGCCTTCCTAGGCTAGTTACACCTGTTACGATGAGGTTTTTGGGGGCTGGAAATTTTCTTCTGCTTTAGGGCTGGATGTCCGACAGATGGCCTGCTGTGCCACTTGCCTGCTGAGACAGTACCGAGGAGTCTTGGATGTTGATCTGTGCTGCAGCTAAGAATTACCACTGGCTTGTCTAGATACCATCTGTACCCGGTTGAATTCCCCTGTAACCCAAGTAAGAGATGCTTCTTGAAATCCTTGTAAGTTTTATGAAACTCGAAGACTTTCAGTCCATGTCCTTCCAGAATTCATTTAATGTCTTGACTTAATGTCATTTCCAAGGGAAAGAACTCTGAGGGGAGAGCTCAACAACTTCCTGGTGTTTCTCCACCATAGTGGCTCTCTTCCCCTCCCCTCTCCCAGGTCTTCCTTATCCTAAGGCTAGCAATCCTTATTCTTGGACTACCTCCCACCTGGGGTAATTTCCCATGCTTCTGATTGACATCATAGATATAGAAAAGAATTCACAGCATCAAAACTTCCCAGGATTCTGCTAAGACAGCTGAGTGATATTGGGAGAGACAAAGAATAAAAGGATATCTTAGGCAATTTAAACTGTTCTAATATCATTATGGTCAATAATAAAATTGAGCCCTTTTAAAATACTTTAACTTATAAAGCATTTGACGTGTTGTCTCATTAATTCAAACAACCGTGGGAACTATTTATTATGACTTTGGGCAAGTCAGTTAATTTCTGCCTGCCTCAACTTCTTCATCTTTAAAATGGGGAAAATAATAGAACTTACTTTCCTGGATTGTTGTGTTTGTCAACTGAGAAAATGTTAAATTAAATAGAAATTAAGTTACATTAAGGAACTAGCCCAAGGTCACCCTGCTAAAGAATGGCAGAATTAAGTTCTTAAACTCTTAAATCCAGCACTTCCTACTCCGAATACCCTGCCTCTCATAGAGAGCCCCTCATGAGCCTTCAGGTACCATATGATTGCCAGATGTTGTTATTCATTATCAGACAGACCTTTTAACAACTGATCTAAAGGTTGATGTCTCCTGAGAAAGAGGTCGTTTTCCATTTTCATAAGGAATGAGTCAAATTAATGAGCTCATTATAATCCTCAGATTTTCTTTTTTAACCATGGAAAGATGCCAGTTTCAGAACCAGCTAGCCTTCACTGCTGGACCTTCTGTCTGGCATGAAATCAAGGACCTTATCAGCTCTTTTGCTAGAGAAAAAGCCTGGCACATAGTAAATGCCACATAAATTATTGTTATTATATTATTTCTATTTTATAGATAAGGAAGCTAAGTAGGACAAACTTGAGGGATGCGCATAGAGTCAGACGGTAATAAGTATCTGAGGTTGGACTTGAACTCAAGTCTTTTCTGATTTCAAGATCAGCACCCTAGCCATGGCGCCACTTGGCCGCCTAAGCCAATATACAACTGTAATGTGTTTTAATGTATCTCTACTTTTAAGAATACGTTGGAGAGGGAGAATGTTCTGCCCTGGATAGAATCCTGGGCATCTGGAACTCTGGGGGAACTGCCAATTTTGCCAATGACCCATAAAGTGGCTTTCCATAAGGCATCTAATGAATTGTTATCTTAGTTTCTCCATTTGTAATATGCAGATAACACTTATCTCCTACTCAGGAATGTTGTTTTGAGTTACTGAGTTACAAAGTACTTGGTTAAGTTCTTGCTAAAATGAGTTCTTAAGTAAATCCTTTTTTTAAAAAAAGGAAGGACTGGGGGGAAGGGGGAAAATTGTGGTCCCAATTTAGTGATTTCTAAACTGGTGGGGGAGAGGAGGTAATACATAGAATAAAGACCTGCCCTTCTTTCAGAATAACTCTGGCTTTGTTTACCCTTGTTGTCTTCAAGCTTATTTCCAGGCCATCTGTGACTTAGCCACATTGTATATTTAGACAAAGCACAAAGCAGAAATATTGATGTGCTCAGCAATGAAGGGCAGAGATTTGTGTTCCTCATAAGTAGCCATAGGCAGGCACAGGCAGCAGCCCAGAATATCTGATGCAGAAAAATAAAGAACTCATATTTCTATGGGCTTTTAAAGTTTGGGAAGCATGCTTCTCACAAGAATATAATCAGCTGATAATCATGAGAATCTACAATTCTAGAGGATTTTGTTTGCCAAAACATTTTACATCTATCTATTATTATTATTATCATTAATCCTAACAACAGCTTTCAGAGGTAGCTGCTAATATTCTCATTTTACAGATGAGGAAACTGAGGCGGAAACTGACTTACCCAACATTACATAGGTAATGTGTGTTGGAGATAGCATTTTAATTTAGATCACCATTACTATTACTACCACCACTGCCATCACCTCTGCTATATATGTATGCATGCATGCATGTATATTATTATGTAAGTGTGTGCTCTGTATAATTACATACATGTAATTATATAACATAGCATGACATAATATAAAATATAAAACACAGTAAATGCTTAAGAAGTGCTGATGTCAGATTAGAAAAAGCACTTGGCTGAGATCGCCCAACAGTGGCTAACAAATAATTTAAAAATGATGCTTCAAAGCAAATTCTGTAGTGGCAAAGTGGCTGGGCCCATAGAAGATCAGAGCAGTGCACTGGATAGAATAATAGTCCTGGAGTTATCTTCCTGAGTTCAAATCTTGCCCAGACATTTACTATCTGTGAATGGTTCTGGGCAGCCCCCTTAAACTTGTATATTTTAGTTTCCTCATGTTTAAAATGTGCTGGAGAAGGAAAAATGCTTTGCCAAGCACGCCAGGAAACCCGTAAATAGGGCCACAAAGAGGAAGACACAACAAATGCCTGAACAACAACAACAACAATGAGAACCAAGGCAACGTGGTCCAATTATATGCCAAACCAACAATTAATAATTAATCAAATTAATTAACCAACACAATCCAATTATATGCCAATAAAAACAATAATCATTGAAATGAATGAATATTTACAAAAAACATGAACTGCCTACATTAACAGAAGAATAAATAAATAAATAATTAAATGACCCCTTCTTAGGAAAAAAAAATGAACAATCCATAATTGAATTCTCTTCTTCCCCCACCATCACTACCCAAATCCCCAAGACCATATGGATTCACAAGTGAATTCCACCAGCCATTTAAGGAACAATTAGTTCCAATGTCATTTAAACTATCTGAAAAACTGTAAAGAAGTCTTACTAAATTACTTTAATGACACAGATATGGTTTTTGATATCTAACCCAGGGAAAACAAAAACAGAGAAAGAAAACCAGAGACCAATTGCCTTAATTTCTTTATTGATGCAAAAATTTTAAATAAAATACCACCAAGGGGATTATAGTAATGTATTACAAAGATCATCTACAATGACTGGGTGGGATATTTACCAGGAATGGATAGCTGGTTCAATATGAGACGAATTATCAGCATAAACAACTATATTGATAACAAAAACAATGAAAAATATTTTATTATAATGGTAGATGCAGAAAAAAGAAACTTTGAGAAAATATAATACCAACTTCTGTTTAAAAATACTAGAAAGTATAGGAATCAGTGGAGCCTTTCCTCACATGATAAGTAGTAAAATCAAGAGTAAATATTATCTGGAATGGGTATAAACTTGAAGCCTTCCCAACAAGATCAGGAGTGAAGCAAGAATTATCACTATTGCTTAATATCGTCCTGGAAATGCTAGCTTTAACAATAAGAGAAGAAAAATAAACTGAAGGATAAATTACCATTCTTTGCAGATGATATCATAGTATACTTAGAAACTCCTAGAGAATCAGTTAAAAAAAAACTAACTGAAATAATGAACTTCAGCAAAGTTGCAGGAAATAAATCATTTAAATCATTGGCATTTCTATATAGTACTAACAAAATCCAGCAGCAAGAGATAGAAAGAAAAATTTCATTTAAAGGACTTGTAAACAATATAAAATGCTTAACTGCCAAGACCAACTCAGGGATTATATGGACACAATTATAAAACATTTTTCACAGAAATAAAGACAGATCTAAATAGTTGGAGAAATATTATAAATTGCTCATGGGTGGTCCAAACCAATGTAATCAAAATAACGATTCTACCTAATTAATTGATTTTTTTCAGTACTATTCCATTCAAACTTCCAAATATTATTTTATAGAGCCAGAAAAAAAATTTGTTTGGAAGAACAAAGGTTCAAGAATATCATGAAAAGCAATGGAAAAAATA
The DNA here is from genome assembly GCF_016432865.1 of Antechinus flavipes. Lineage (NCBI taxonomy): Eukaryota > Metazoa > Chordata > Mammalia > Dasyuromorphia > Dasyuridae > Antechinus > Antechinus flavipes. Next base: position 663,676,229 of record NC_067399.1, read on the forward strand.
TGAAGGAAGGTAGCCTAGTAGTTCCAGATACTAGAATGTAATACAAAGTGATAATCATCAAAATGATCCAGTATTAGCTAAGAAATGGGTGAATCAGTGGAATAGACTAAGTACACAATACATAGTAGTAAATGGCTATAGTAATTTAGTATATGATAGACCCAAAGTTCCAAACTTTTAAGGTTAAAAACTTAGCCTTTGACAAAAATTGTTGGGGAAAGTAAAAAGCAATTAGGAAGAAACTAGGCTTAGACCAGCATGTCAGATTGTGTAAAATGAGAATGTTGACATGGATAAATGATTTAGCCACAAAGAGTGATATAAGTAAATTAAGGAAGCGTGAGAAAATGTACCTGTCAGATATATGAATAAGGTAAAATTTTTTGACCAAATAAGAGAAAGAGAGAATTACTGGAAGCAAAATAAATTATTTTGATGACATGAAATGAAAATGGTTTTGCACAAACAAAACTAACAGACAAAATTAGAAGAAAAAAAGCTATGGGAGGGATGTTTTATACTGAGTTTCTCTGATAAAGCCCTAGTTTCTCAAATATATTGAAAACTGAGCTAATTTCATAAAAATAAGAGTCATTCCCCAGTTGATAAATGATAAAAGATATGAACAGTTTTCAGAAGGAATCAAAATTACTTATACTCACATGAAAAAATGTTCTAAATCACTCTGGATTAGAGAAATGAAAATTTAAGCAGTTCTGAGATATCACCTTACACCTCTCAAGTTGACTAACATGATAGAAAGAAAATGACAAATGCAGGATGGAAAGTGGAGTTGAGAACTTATTCAACTATTCTGGAGAGCAATTAAGAACTATCCCAAAAGAGGTATAAAACTGCCTATGCCCTTTGACTAAACATACTAGATCTATATCCCAAAGATATCAAGGAAAAAGAGAAAGGATACATTTGGACAAAAATATTTATAGCAACCCTTTTTGTGGTAATAAGGGATTGGAAATCCAGGGCTTGCCCCTCAAATAGGGAATAGCTGAACAAGTTGTGGTATGATTGTGATGAAATACTATTGTGTTGTAAGACATGATGAACAGGATGCTTTCAGAAAATCTTGGGAAGACTTAAGTGGACTCATGCAAAGTGAAGTGAGCAGAACCTGGATAACATTGTACACAGTAACAATAATATCGTGATGATGATCGATCATGAAAGACTTGGCTGTTCTCATTAATACACTGACCTAAGACAGTTTCAATGGATTCATGTTGAAAAATGCTATCCACTTCAAAAGAGAATGGAAGAACCCAGGATGCAAACTGAAGCATACTTTTAAAATTTTTGCCTTACTTTAATTAAATTTTAATTTTTGTGCGTATCTTTTGCAATATGGCTAATATGGGAATGTTTTGCACGATTTCATATGTATCATCAATATAAAATTGCTTGCCCTCTCCAGGAGAGGAGGGTTGATGAGCAGGAGGGAAGAACTTAAAATATATATATATATATATATATAATTTTTTTAAAAAAAAACTTTTCACATATAATTGGGAAATGTTTAAGAGAATAAATTAAAAAATCAAAATAAATTAATAAAACATGCCTGGTGACTTTCTCCTCAAGCCCTGATAATGAGAACAAATAACGTAATTCACTTTTACAGATATCAATGGGTTTAGAAGAAGCCTTAGAGACTATTTTTTGACTTATGAAGAAACTGAAGCTCAAACAAGAACTTGAACTTATGTCCTCTGAATCTGTACTCTTCATTATCCAATGACTGTCCTGGGTCAATGTCCCCAGCAGGGGGATTACCTCCAGAGAGGCAAAGTCACTCACCTGAGATTACCCAGGTTTTAAGAGTCACAGGTGCATCAGGATCCCAGACTGACTCCCAAACCTGTACTATTCCCATGGGCCATGTGACAGTGGGCAAGCTAGCTCCCTCTTAGAGCCTCAGCTTTGGAAAGGGGATAATATGCTTTGTGCTGCCCAGGCTGCCCCAGGAGGGTAGCCTTCATAAGCTGCTATATGAGCATTATTATAATTATTATTTTGACTCCAGTCTTCCTGTCTCTCAAGTTTTCTTGCAGGCTAGAAAGTGAAAACTAGTTCCAATCAGTGACGAGTCACATTAGGTGTTGGGGTCTCAGTTTCTTCTTAGTGAGGGACCTCGCCTTGATCTCTGAGGGTAGTTCTCGTTTTCAGCTTGATCCCTCATATTTTATTTGTAGAAGATGTTATATTTTATTAAAATGACAAAATACCTCAAAGAACTTGCGAACTGCATAGATTTGGGATCAGAACTTGCGAACTGCATGGATTTGGGGTCAGAGCCTATGGGTTCAAATCTTATCTCTGATATGTATTGTGATTTTTGGATAAGTCATAGAAATAGATTTCAGGCTGGAAGGGACCACAGGCATCACACAGTCCATCTTAACCCTCATTTTGCAGAGAGAGAACTAAGACTTGGCTGGCAAGTGTCAGAGCAGGGATTTGAACCTGGCTTTCTAGGCACAGCAGTCTGCCCAGATTCAGCTATTGGACAGGTCCCTCCTGCTCTAAACCTGAGGGGGGTTGCGAGTTTCTCGTTCCTCCCGCTCATCTGGAAACCTAAGCCCTCCCCTTCCCCCGGCCCTGTCCCCTCGTTTCCCCAGCTGCGGGTCCAGAGACTTGGGAGCCATGGCCCACCAGGGGTTCCGTGGGAGTGAGACTCAGTAGAGATCGAAGTGAGGGAAGAAGGAAGTCCATACCTGCGGCCGAGATGAGGAGGTACTGGCGGTGCTCATCTTTGCAGGAGAAGCGTCTTTCTGTTGCTATGGGAACTGCGCCGGAGGGGGCGGAGCTGGGGCGGGCCCGGAGTGGGCTCACTTCAGCTGTTGAGGGGTGGGGGTTGGCGAACCCAGGAAGTTGGAGGGAGGCTTTCAGGTCAGCTGGGAGACCGAGAGGCCGTTACAATCACTTCCCTTCAGTCGTGGACCCCTCTGATCTCTTCTGTAAAATAAAGGGGACGAGAGATATGGCCTGGGGCGTGGGGGGCACCTTCCAGAGACATTCTGGGAGGCTCAGAGCAGGCGCCTGCCCTTCTAGAGCCCTCTCCCCCTCACTGTCTCTGCATCCCTTCCCTTCCATCTTCCCCCGAGTCTCGTCTACACCTTACACAGATAAACGCCTCCGGCTCCGATGTTTCCTACCCCTGGGGAGAGGCTGCCCATCACCAGCCTCCGGATAACGGGCTCACTTGGCAGTCTGGGTAACCCTGGTCCCCCGTCACCCTCTTCTTCCATTCTTCCTTCTGTCCCACCCATTGAGCTCCCTGTAAATTTTCACGGGGGGAGCCCGGAGGAAGTCGAATTACTCTATTAAGCCCTGACCAAAGCTAAGGGGGATGAAGGGAGGCCTGAAAGGGGGAGGGGAGGAACCCGAGACGAGAGGCACTTCCCAGCATTTGCCACATTTGTGAGCTTGTTTTGGAAAAGAGGTTTTGGGGGTGCACGAGGCAGCCTTTGTCCGGGGAGGCCGGAGGCCCCGCCTGATCTGGCGGAAAGGAAGCTCATTTTCATCTGCCATACATTTGGTAAGCAGGTGTCTGTCAACGGAGAAGAAAAATCTGCTCAATGGAAGGGCTTTCGTCACCTGGGAGGTCAGCGGAGAGTCGCTCTCCTGTTGAATCCATTTGGAAGATATATGCCTTTCCCAGACACACGCACAGTTCCTGTGCTGAATTTGTTTTTCAAAACGCTTCCAGTTCCTACAGAGCATAGGTAACACATAATTCCTCCATTTTCAAACCACAAATGTTTATTGAGATTTGTGCAAAAAAAAAAAAAAAGTATAAATCCGGGTAAAGGCTTATTACCCCTTGATTGCCCTCCAGCCCAGCCAAATAGACCTGCTTGCTGCTCCTCATACAGTTAATATCTATCTCTTGTCTCTGGGCCTTTTCGCAGCCTGTGACCATACCTGACCTGCCCTCTTTTTCACCCCATCTCCAATTTTTCTCTCCCTCCCTTCTCCCTACTCCCCTCCCCTAGTCAGCAAGTAATCCAATGTATATTAAACATGTGCAATTCTTCCATACATATATCCACAATTATCATGCTGAGCAAGAAAAATCAGATCAAAAAGAAAAAAAAAAGAGAAATTAAAAAAGCAAGCAAACCACAGCAACAAAAGTTGAAAAAATATATTGTGGTCCACGCTCAGTCCTCACAGGCCTCTCTCTGGGTACAGACGGCTCTCTCCATCACAAAACCATTGGAACTAGCCTGAATCACCTCACTGTTGAAAAGAGCCCCGTCCATCAGAAATGATCATGGTATAATCTTGCTGCTTCTGTCTCACCCCTCTCTCTGAGACTCAAGGCCCAGCTTGGACATTACCTCCTATATGAAGCCTTTCCTGATTCCCCCATCTATTGAGACTTACTGCTTCCCACCCCCATATTACTTCCTTTTTTCCTTGTATTTATTTTGTCTAGCTTTAAATCCACACATTTCATTTTGTGTTTGTTTTTGCATCGCTAGCAGCCAGCTCAGGACCAGACACATAATAGATGCTGAATAAATGCTCATCGTTTTGTAGACTAGGGAGCTAGGATTAACCTTTGAACTCATTTAATATGATATTGAAGCTCTTTATGTTACAGATGAGGAAATAAGACTCAGCCTTGTGAAGTCCTCCCCCAGGAGCACACAAAGAGTAGGACCCAGTGCTAGCACTTAAACTTCGAATCATAGATTTAGAATTGAAAGGGTCCTCAGAAGTCATTCTTCATTTTACAGAGGGAGAAACTGAGACCCAGACAGAAGTGACTTGTTCAAGGGCCTATAAGGCAAAATTTCTCAAAGTGTGGGTCATAACTCCATATGGAGTCATATCACTGAATGTGAGGGTTACAAAATTATGATTTATTATCAGTAAATGTTTGATCTGTATACTTATTTTATATACCTGTATACCTGGGATTGCATGAAAATTAACCGGGCAAAAAGGAGCCACAAGTGAAAAAGTTTAAGAAGCCCTGCTCTAAGGTATAGAATAGAGCTAGGATTTAATGCCACATCTTTTGGCTTCAAATTCAGTGGTTTTTTTATGGCCACGCCTCTTCCTATCCTATATCCCGTTGCCTTTCACTGTTGGAATCTGGAGTAATTACCCAGGATAATCCCATGGGACTGCTGTGATCATTGAATTCTGTTCTTGGAAAATAAATATTTTAAAAATGAAGGTTGGTGAAATTGAACCAGCTTCAATACTGTACCTTTAACAAGGTTCAGAAAATAACACATTGGAGTCAGATCTTGACAAGGGCTGGATAATTTTATGATGAATGTTTATGAACTGGCAAACAATATAAAGGCAATGAAACCTCAGCCTTGACCACTTGAGAAATTATTTCTCTCTGCTTTTCAGAACCCTTGAAACAGATATTCAATGCAAGTCTGTTGGGCAGCATGATGGAGGGAGCCATGGCGGTAGCTTAGGAGCCTTGTGTTGGATTCTTGGCTCTACCTGTCTAAACTTTTATGATCTCTGGCAAGTCATCCTTTCTGTGGGTTTTAATTTTTTTTTGTCTTTAAAATATTGGGGTGGGTCAGGTTCAATGATCCCCAAGATTCCTTCCAGCTTCATATCTATGATCCTGTGTTTGAGACAAAAAATAATAGATTGAATGTATCACAAAGAAAGAGAATGGTATTGCTGTCTCAAGAGGTCAATAGAATTGCTTACAATCACATATTCATTGTCTCAGTCATGTCCAAATCTTTAACCCTATTTGGGGTTGAAGTAGTTTGCCATTTTCTTCTGCAGCTCATTTAACAAATAAGGAAACTGAGGACAACAGGGCTAAGTAACTTGTCCAGGCTTACAGAGCTGGTAAGTGTCTGAGGCCAAGTTTGAAATCAGGTTTTCCTGACTCTAGGTCTGGTGCTCTATCCATTGCTCTACTTGACTCTTCTTCACTGTCACATATGTAAAAATAAGAGTTAAGATTCAGAACCCCATTTATGGGCTCATAGAATTGGAGCGGAAGGATTTTGGAGATCATGGAGTCCAACTCTCTTATTTTGTAGATAAAGGATCACATGATTCACCCAGGACAGCACAACACATGTAGAAAATGTCAGAGACAGAATTCTGACCCATTTTTTTTGACTCCAGGTGGAGTGTTCTACTTTTTCTACTATATTCCACTGCTCCTCAATCATGGAGGTCTCTGGTATAAATCCTTTCATTTCACAGGTATCCTCTTTTTATGGACTGCATTAGAATGGGCCTTAAGCCTGTTGGAAAAGCTACAAGACGAGCTTCCTTCACTGAGTCGATTTTCTGCAATATTTTTTCACATTCTCCCACAAATCCTTTATGGAGTATCCCTGTCCTTACAAATGCTGGAGGCGGCCTTCTTATAGGCCTTTTAGATTTTGTGAAGACTGGTAGAGTGCTTGGACTGTCTACCCAACAACAACAACAACAAAAAGTTTGCATAATACGGTCAAATATAATCTGCATTTAAAACGCTGTCTCCATCACTTTCTTAAGTGTATAAATAAACAATAAATCAAGCCCTAATCTAAACTGGTTGCATACAGCAAAGATAAATACACCACAAAGTTAACAATCGGCTCTCATAAGTCATCAAGAATTAACTCCAGCATTTCCCTCTTGTCCACTTTCTTTTCCTGGTTCTACATTTCTTCAATAATCTATATCCCTCACACCCCTTCTTGAATGTAAGTCATCTTCAGAAATACATCATCTCTTTTTTATTGATTTTTAGGTTATCCAAAATGTAGATTCCTTAGGCATTTGACCCAGAAAATATGTGTACCTTTATTATTATTATTATAGCTTTTTTTTTTTTTTGACAACATATATGTGGGTAATTTTTCAACATTGACCCTTGTACTCATTTCTGTTCCAACTTTCCCCTTCCTTTCCTCCACCCCCTCCCCTAGATGGCAGACAGTCTCATACATGTTAAATATGTTAAAGTATATCTTAAATACAATATATATAATATATATGTATATATATATGTGTATATATATATATGTACATATATATATATATACACATATATATATGTTGGAATCCTTACAAACTGCTAACTAATTAGAGTTGATCTAATCTTACAAGAAGATTTTGGCCAGAACCTGAAACAAGGTACTAAGTAGAACTAATTAGTACAATGCTTGTGTTTACACCTTTGTGTTCACACCTCCCTTAAAGCTCTTTGGGCCAGAGAGCACTATGGGAGAAAACCCATAATCCCATTCTCTCAGAAGATTCACATATAAGGCCAATGAAGAGAGAGCTATGGCAGAATATATTTTCCACTTGGCTGGCTGGTCGCAGAGGAGAGTTCAGCTGGACTGGAGAGGAGCGACTCTGGTGCAGAGGGCACTTTGACAGATTTCAGCGGAATTACGCCAGAAGCCCTGTCTCCCAGGCAAGGCAGAATATTTTCCACTTGGCTGGCTGGTGGCAGAAGAAGAGTTTTCAGAGGAAGAAGCTACGAGTCGAGAGTTCAGTGGACAACCAGATTCATCTTCATCTCACACCACTGTGGTTGGTGGCTGGGCTCCTGCACGCCCCCCACTGAGACCAAGCTGGTCTGAAAGACTCACCAGAAAGCTAGCCGAGCCCCAAGAGAAGGAGACAAGAGATTCATTCCATCTCTGTGCTGGTTGGAGGCTGAAGAAAGCAGAGGCAGAGGCTGAAGGAGAGAACCTTTGGATTTGGAGATATTCGGAGGGCTCTAAGCTAAACCGGCTGTGTTTCGAGAAAAACAAGAACTCCAACATTTGAACTCACCACATTTTGGTGCCTGACCAGGGACAGACAAAATCCTGATTCCAGGGAAGGCACCCAGAGAGAACTTTTATAATATTTTAAAGAAGAACAAGAACCCAACATATATATATATATTCTTTCTTAAAAAAAAAAAAAAAGGAGTATAACATACTCTTGATACTGGAGCCCTTCTCTGTAAGGTGGTTTAGAAGGTGAGCTCATCAGTGAGTTTCAGAAGTGCCAGAGTAGAGAGAGTCTTTGAGAGACAGACTTCCAAAGGAGGGAAATTTGCAAATCATAGAAAGGAGCTTTTCCCTTTGTAATTTGATGAGATGTTAAATAGGCTCCCTTTAGATCTCTAACCTCTGTAGTAGCAGTTTACCTCAAGGCACATTGTTAGTGCTTAATAAATGCTTGCTGATTGATTCTCTTCAGCATTTATAATCTAATACTTTGATGGATCTATGAGATAGTGTTCAAGTAGGTACTTTTTCAACAGTAGAGATCATTTCTCCAGGTCCATCCGGATGACTTTTGCCCATGTCCTCCTTTAATATCCCTAGAAGCCCACCCACTATGGGCAATTCTTTTGCCATCATACAGTTACCAAATGAATCCATAAATTGTCCACTGGTTGGCTTTTAACTTGTTGGCAACCAGTTTAATGTGTTGACTTCTCTGGTTACAAATCTCTCTCAGGTGGCACTATCCACTATGCCTGGAATCAAAAAGGTCTGACTTCAAATCTGGCCTTAGATACTTGCTTTTTGACGCTGTTCAAACCACTTATCCCTGTTTGCCTCAGTTTCCTTATGCGGAAAAGGAGCTGGAGAAGGAAATGGCAAACTTATCTTTGCCAAGAAAACCCCAAATGGGATCATGAAGAGTTAAACATAACTGAAAAAGGACTGAATAACAACATCATCAACAACAGTGTGTTATTGTTTACTCATGCCCATAATATACCTTTCCATTCATTATTCCTTGAGTGAGCTGCAACTCTAATACTTTAGAAATGATGATATTCCATGATTTACCAACATAGAGCAAAAGCAAGGAAATATTCATGCTATAAAAATGAACCTTGAGAAACTTAGGGATCATGGAAAGCACCAGACAATTTTCTAAATGCAATCCTATTCCCTTCTTTTATTTTTTTATTCTGCGTCTGGTCCATTATTCACCTGTCATGTCTGTCTAAGATGTGCTATAATGGTGGACCAGAATCATGGGTTGCCTATCTACATAATACATTACAGTTTAAGTTTTCTCTGTTCATAAACTGTTTGCTGTGTAAAAACTCAGGCTTAAAATCTTTTTCAGTGATGATGGCTCTTATTGAAGATGCTTTGTTCTGCCACATTTGAGACACATTATGCTAGAATAGCTGGACTTAACTTTTGTCTGCCTCAGTTTCTTCCACTATAAAATGGGGATAAAAATAACTCCCCCTCCCAGTGATTCTGTGAGAATAAAATAATAATATTTTGAAAGCACTCAGTGCCTGACACATATCAAGTGCTTATTTCCTTTCTACTATTTCAAATGCCTATTCATGAGATTATTCCCAGATGTGTTTCATAGATCTGGGGAAGTAGCCATGTGGGTCAATGGTGAGGAATACTTTCTCAGTCGACTTCATCTACAATCCAAATGACCAAGATTCTTTCCAGTCTCATCTTTATGCAGCATAAACACTACTGGCCCTGCTCTATAATAAATATGAAATCAATATGAAATCAACTAATCTAATAGACTGCAATATATCTGCCCCACTGAGTATAATCTCAGCTGACAGGCCATGTCTTTCAGTTTTCTATTTCCTTATTTCCATTTGTTCATTGGCAACCATGATAGATGGAAATTGATGTGAAAGCACAATTGATAAGAGTTTATTAAGCACCTACTATGTGCGAGATGCTGTGAGAAGGGCTGAGGATATAGAGAAAAGCAAAAAGCAGTTCCTGCCCTCAATGAGCCTTCATTCTAGTGGAAAGACATATTGAAAATAAAAAAATCAGATAGAAAGTATACATGCTGTAAATGGGAGATAATCCTAGGGAGAAAGACACTAAGAATTGGAAGGTGGAATGAGTATGGGGGAACCAGGATAAGTCTTCTTTAGGTTGCAAATTGAATCTTGCAGGAAACCAGGGATTCCAAGAGGCAGAAGTGAAGAGGGAGAACAGGCAAAGCAGGAGAAGAAACAGCCAGTGGGAAATGGGGTGTCATGTGAAAGGAACTGCAAGGGACCATTATAGTTGGAGAAGAGAATGAATGGAGGGAAGCAATATGTAGAGATTGGAAAGGTAGGAACAGGTTAGATAGTGAAAGAGCTTTAAGTGCAAAAGATTTTGTATTTAATTCTGCAGGTTGTCGCAAGCCCCTGGAATTGATTGAGAGTAGATGGGAAGTGATATAGTGCTTTAGGGAAAATTAGGATAGCTTGTGCTTTTGGAAAAATCAGTTGGTGGGTGTGGAAAGTGGATTGAAATGGAGAAAGATGTGTTACTGAGACACCAATCAGGAGGTAATTGTAATAGTCCCTGTAAGAGATGACTGAAAGACTGAATATGGGTAGTAGTAATTGGAATGAGAGAGAGAGAGAGAGAGAGAGAGAGAGAGAGAGAGAGAGAGAGAGAGAGAGAGACAGAGACAGAGACAGAGACAGAGACAGACAGAGAGAAAGAGAGAGAGAGAGAGACAGACAGAGACAGACAGACAGAGAGAAAGAAAGAGACAGACAGACAGACAGAGAGAGAAGGAGTGACAGAGAGACAGCAAAGGAGCGACAGAGAGGCAGAGACAGAGAGGGAGACAAAGACAGAGACAGAGAGAGAGAAAGAGAGAGAGAGACTTGCCACTATTGCTCCTGAGGCTCTACTATGTTGCTTCCTATTTACAGAAAATCTCAGTAAAAAGAAAAGCAAGAATAATAAAAATACAACACTCTATCCCTAAACCTGGGTCAGAATCTCACAGCAAATGCAAGCTTAATGTCTGTTGGAGAAAATGAGAATAGACTTTACTTTGCTTCTGAAGCAATGTCAAGCTCTTTTAGAATACAGCCTATTGGCAGAGTGCTAAGAAAGTTAAAATGTTTTAATAATAATAAAAAATCACAGAATTGCTTTTTTTCTTTTGCCAAGGCAATTGGGGTTAAGTGACTTGCACAGCTAGGAAATGTTAAGGGTCCAAGAGCAGATTTGAACTCAGGTCTTCCTGACTCCAGGGTTGGTGCTCTATCCTCTGAACCACCCAGCTGCCCCACAGAATTGCTTCTTTCAGGTAAATAAGCAGCACTAAACTTTCAATCTATAGCATTCCAGATCTACTCCTTTATCTGGATTGTACTACAGTCAGCCCTTCTAATACAACTCTTCCCACAACAGGTTACTATAATATCCAGTTGTTGAATTTACTGCTTCCCAGCTTTAACCTCTAAAGTTTTAAAATTAAAATACTCAAATTTGTCGGTAGAACATAATACATTATAATCATTTCTTCCCTCACTCAGGGTTTTTACCATTTGTCCTGTTGAAATTGTGGGTCCTTCTCATCTAGAACTTTTATCTCTTGAACTCTGCTTCTTTTCAAGCTGATTGGATCCATGTATAAATATTCTTCCTCCCTCCCTTCTTCCCTACTTATTCCTTTTCTCTCTCCCTTCCTCCCTCTTTTCCTCCCTCCCTCTTCCTTCTTTCCCTTCCTTCCTTCTTTTCATTTCCCTTTCCTTCTCCTTCCTTCCTTCCTTCCTTCCTTCCTTCCTTCCTTCCTTCCTTCCTTCCTTCCTTCCTTCCTTCCTTCCTTCGTTCCTTCCTTCCTTCCTTCGTTCCTTCCTTCCTTCCTTCCTTCTTTCTTCTTTCCTAGCTTCGGCCTTTTATTCCTAAAAATAAAAACAAGCATAATAATGCTCGCTGATTGAGTTCTCCAATTAGCACACACAGCCAACTAGAGCATCTATTGCTGTTCCCCCATTCCTTTCTTTGTTCTTGTTGGCTAATAGATAGAGTTTGGCAAGGTCCATTAGTGTATAAGACTTATATATATTCTGTAATCAGTCTGGGGAGCTCTTTTGTTCTTGAATTCTGAGGCTAAAATACAAGCCATGCTGTGCTAGCAGATGTTTATAAAGACTTTCAAGGAAGACTTAAGAGCCATACTTTTTCCAAAAGGATTAGTCACTTCCCTGTATATGGGGGAAGTGGAGTGAGGAGGGTAAGTTCCAAAGGGTTTAAACACTTTCCTCCTAGGAGAATAGAACACACACACACACACACACACACACACACACACACACACACACACGTTGACATCTATCAGTACTCTGTGAAACAGCCATATAGCATGATTGGAAGACATTCCTTGAGTGCTTAACGCTCACCCCAAGTCCCACTGCACTTTAAGGACATGTTTTCGGGTCTGTTTGTTAGTGTTGGTGGTTGAGTTTGGATAGACGTCTGGAGAGCTTTAATTAGTGTTATTTTTAACAGCTCAGATAACTCGAATCCTGGAAAGAAAGGTTTTTGAAATCTCCTCTTTCCATGTGGCTTATCAGTCTGGCTCCAAAACACTCAGCAATACCGGGCTATAAAAATAATTAATTCTTGACAACACGAGGATAAACATAACAAATGTCAGGCCTTGGCCTAGCAAATCGCCAATATCTATTGACATTTCTTCTTACAGCCCCCATTAACGCCACGCCATATTTATTAAGTCTGCCTTCATTACACTGCTCCATTAACTTGGTAATTCCATTCTAATTCCACAGGAATTTTCACAACTAGATTTAGTTTGAGTTTTGTATTTATATTTTGCGCACATGTCCAGAGGTCCTTGGGCAATGAACACATTTGAAATAAATCAAATAAATAATGAATGAAGAAATATGTTTTATGAATGGGGGAAAAATAAGGAGTGAGATTCAAGCACGGTTTTCCCAGAATCATAGGATTTCAGAATTGGAAAGGACCTTAATGGCTGTCTTGGCCAAATCATATCTCATCTGAATGTACAATATATTTGATGAGCAGTAATTCATATTTAGCTTGAAAATGTCTAATGAAGGTAAACCTATTCCAACTGGGGGAACAGCTTGAATGGTAACAAGCATTTTTCTGAAATGACGCCTAAATTTGCTTTTCTGCACCTTCTCCCCTCTCCCTGCCATTTTTGCCTTCTAGGATTAATCTTTCTTCAAACACTTGAAGACAACTTTCTTATTCCTGTCAAACCTTCTCTTTTCTTCATCTCCCCCATTACCTCCCCCTGCTCCCAATGAGCCATCAATTCACAATTCTTCACCAGACTGGCTGACTTCCTTGGGATTCTTTCCATTTCATCAATGCCCTTCCTTTACGATGACCTTGACTACTGAAGATGAGGTTCTAGAAGTAGCCTTGATCAAGACAGAAATCATGGAAACTTTCATTTTCTTCAACTCTCCATAGAATTCAAGTTTGCCTCAGTTTTTTGGGGTTTTTTTTGGCCATCATTGACTCAAATTAACTTGAAAAACAGCAGTAGCAGTGGCAACAACAATAACAAAAATGACAACAAAGAAACTATTGCCACAGATTCCCGTCCTAAAGATTCCTTAGGTACGTTACACATGCTTAATGCAGCCCCTACAAAAACAAAAACAATTCAGCATTGTAGAGATTGTGACGTGTTTTTCATACATGACAACGTCCCATCACAATTTACAACAGGCCTTCAAGGAAAGCGCTATGTGCATTAGGATCCTCATTTTGTGGAGAAGCAAACAGGATCAGAGAGATTAAATGTCTTGTCCACTGCAACAAAATTAGCATCAGGGCTGGTAGACCATTAGCTCTGGTCAGTTCACAGCTAGAGACAGTTTAGGCTATCATAGAATCTCTGGGTTTGGTTCCAGAGGCAAGATTTAAGCCCAGATTTCTCTTGATTTTAAGGAAAGAGTTTTCTCTTTCTGTTCTATCCAGTTCTCTTTATATTTTTGAATCAATATGTCGAAATACACGTGCATATATGTGTATGTGTTTGTGGGTGTAGAGGCAGTGCTATACAATTGGTGGAACACTGGCTATGGTTATCAGGAAGAGTTTCTTGTAAATCTGGCATCTGACATTCACCAGCTTAATGATCTTGGGTAAATCACTTCACTTTGTCTTTATTAAACAACTCCCTGAGATCAGAGGTGAAGAGCTGGAAGGGACCTCAGAGACATTCACTTCAATCTCCTCATTTTATGGATGAGGAAAGTAGAGCTCCCAAGGAAATGCCAAGTAGTGAGTGACTAAGGGAGGATTCGAACTAAAGTCCTCTCCCTCCAAAATCAGTGCTGATTTCTTTGTATTATCCATCTTTTCTACTTTTTAAGTCACAGTAGGTTGTAATCTGGGTTAATAGAGGGAGACCGTAGATCGGTAATCTCCAAGGCTGATGAGTCACATATAATCCTTTACAGATTTGCATTATTTGGGAATCCTTGATTAGAGTAAATCACTTATTTCCTAAGTCCAACAAGGCAGTGTGGTTTAATGTGTGGACAGATGGCCTTGGAAAAGCCAGATTTCAAGGTTGTCCTCTGACTTAGACTGGCTGTGTTACCTTGGACAAGCATTAAATCTCTGTGTCCCAGACAATTTTTTTTAAGATTTTCGTTACAGAGCAGTTCAGGAACTGATTAGAAGAGGTTTCCTCACTAGCAGTATCCTACACAGATGAAATCATAAGTCTAGACGAAAAAAAATCATAAAGACATTTATATCTCTCATAAAAGCATGGAAATGAACTCAGAAAATCCATCAATTCTATGTGTGTTCTAAAATATTTCACTAAGAGTCTGGCTTTTATGCCATTCTAAACTCAATTCAATAGAGATGCATTGTGAAAACATTCAGGTTCAGGGCCACCATTCTGGAAATGAGGGAGGAGGATCAGTTCAGGGATAAACTCAATGTTAAATCCAAGAAGATGAAAACCATGCTCTGGGGACGGGGAAGGGGTATCACCAGATGGTGAGAATATTGCTAGTTTCTTAAGGATCACGGAATTGGGACTGGTCCACTACTCAACCCCACATATTGGATCTGAAATCCAAAGACCTTCAGTGGGTTTGCTTGCCTAAGGTCACCCAGTCAATGGCAGAGCTGGTGCTCCAACTTAGATCCTCTGACTCCAAATTCAGGGATATTTCATTTTTTACTTTGTATACAACCAAGGACTGCCCTCCTACCCTTCTCCCTACAAACCTCTACCATAGAGCCTTTTTTCTCCCTCATCCCCTATGGGGATGAGAGAACCATCACTCCCCTTCCTGACATCTCTGCCCTCTGCATCATTGCTACCCACTGCCCATCCCTCATCCCAATTACTGTTTTCCCCAGGTGAAAATATACCTAGTTCTGACTGTAATATATTTTCAAGCTAATGCACACCAGAATATTCCTTATGTGGTCAGAGATATATGTATAAATCACTGAAGAAATGTGCATGCTACCCATGATATATATTATATACATGCAAGTCTGTGTGCATTAATATATAAGCAAATACAGCACCTATCTCAACTTTTGTACACTAATCAAGTAATTTATTTATTTAGTTGCTTTCAGTAAAGATCCTAAATATACAGAGGCCTGAGTTAAAAACCCAACTGCATTGTCTGTTTGTCTTTGGCCAAGTTATTTTAATTCCAGTTTCCTTCCTGTAAAAGGACAGCTTTGAGTGAAAGAAATGTTCAATTTCATTAATGAAAATAGCTATTTTTTAATTTAAACTCCTTCCATTTCTAAATTCTCTCATTCTATGATACCTTGACCCCATGATATCAAAAGCTTTTGGGGAACAAAGAAATAAATTCAAATGTCATCACTTTCTCAAGTTTGACAAACCTGTTTTGAGCTTTGAATGAAAAAAAAAAAAAAGATCATCTCTTAAATGATTTATTATGTCCAAATCCCAGGTCTTAACACAACTGCTACTACTTTTCATTGATGAAAGCAGGGGACATCAGTTATCACTGTGCACGTATCATCCCATCTGCCTTTTCAGGGTTAGGGTTCGCCCTCTCTGCACAGATTCTAGTGATGGTTTGAGGACCATTTGCCAGGAATGAAGCAGAGAGGATTCTCAGTCTGGTAAGGATGGGATGACTTGGCTTCTCATGTCTTTTCCTACTTGGTTATTTTCCTAGATGCCCATGATTCCTGCCAGAACCCTGTCTCAGATAAAAAGTAACCCATCGCTGCAAGTTCATAGTGAGTGACATAGGAGAGAGAGTTACTTCTAATTCTCCCACAAACTTCCCAGAGTCCTCTCCCCTTCCCCCTGGGCCTGGACATACTATCACCCACAAGTTGTCTGATTTCTCCCAGACAATATTTATATCTTCCTCAACCTGTCAGGGCAACAAATGATAGGATTGGGGTTCCTTCGAATGTGCTTTGTGCTTGATCCAGGGTCTTCATAGAGAGTAATGGAAAATGCAGACTCATTTAGGAAAGGGGTCTTTGGATGAGCTGCTTGGAGCCTCTTACAATGTTCTTTTACAATAAGAAGGGCAATTTAGGCAACAATAGCCACCAGCTGCATGGTGACTGTCCAAGAAACCCACCTGAAAGGTGAGTGGTAAGACAAAGCAGGAAGATGCCTTCTGTTTGCAGATAGCTCAGACTGCAAAGGAAGGCTCTCAGCCCCCAGCACCTGGTTTCCCTGCCAAGTGAATGGGAGGCTGACAAATGGCTCTTGTGAGATCACTGCATGAGATCATCCCTTAACGCACTCCTCTCAGTGTTTCCATCATTTCCAGGACCATTTTTGACACCTCGCTGATTGATCAGGGCTAATGAACTTGTCCCCTTACTCCACTTCATGATGGCCTGGAGTTCATTTTGGTGTAAATCACAGGATCATAAATCTCAGAATTGCAAGAGCATGGGTTTAGAGCCGGAAGAAACCTCAGAGGACATCCAATCCAATCTACAAATAAATACACTCTCCTTACTCACATTCTACAAATATAGAAACTGAGGCCCAGAGCTAAAAAGGCTTGTCCAAATTCATTCAGGCAGGATCACAGGAGTTGGGTTTGAACTGGGAAGGGAGCTCAGAGGCCATTATAATAACTTCTCCATGTCCCATATGAGCAATCAAGAAGTTGGAAAGGGCTCAAAGGTAGAACCTCATTTAAATATGAAATGCTCAATCCTTGAGAACTTAAATGATTTGTCTAGTGGGTAATGGGTGACTTAAGGCTACTCGAGCAGTGAGCAATGGAGCCCAAGTCCTCAGACTAAGTCCAGAAGCTCCTTCTACCATCCAAGGTAGGATGGAAGGTGGCTTTTGTGGGAATGGGCTAAACTGTCTCAAAAAGGTAAGTCCATTTCTACTTAAAAGTGAAGCCCAAATATTGTGCTTAACACAAATCAATAAGGACACAAATTATTGAAGAGAATGTAAAAACAACACATAAATGCACAGACCTATACATATCAATACCAAGTTCTTATTCCTGTGAATATGAATGAACTTAAGATATTAAGACTATTTTTCTTCAACATAAAAGAATATGACAAGAAAGGGAGACATCCTTATGCTGACCCCTCAGCGTGGTCACTGTTAGAACTTTAGGAGCTGGAAGTTCTTAGAATAGAAAAGAATTGAGGCACTCTTTGATGGGACTTCCTCCAGAGCCAACTAAATGTAGGTCTATGAGATCAGACGTTTATCTTTTTCATTTCCTAGTTCTTTTTCTTTTCTTTTTGTCATAGATTCAATTATTTTTAAAATTTTAATTGTCTTTTATTTTCCAAATACATGTAAAAATTCGTTTTCAACATTCATTTTTGGAGGACTTTTAAGTTCCAGATTTCTCTCCCTCTCCACCTTAATTTTCCCTTTCTCAAGACAGCAAGCTTCCCTCGTTGTTCAGTTCATCAGAAATCCAGAGATCTGCATTTTTCTTGCAGACCTTCCATTTGACCCTGGGAAATCAGCTAATTTTACACATGCATCTGTGATGAATGTTAACCTACTTTAGAAAAATGGAAGCTCCAGCACTGTTCCATGCTCACAGATGATCCATCCCCACCCCCACCATAAGCACCAATACATTTTAATAAAAAATACAATTTGATTATTAGTATTAGTATTATTATGAGTTACACTGTGTGCTGGTACGGGCAGATTCATGAATCAGTTTTCCTCTTGTATTCTTTTCAATAATGTGGTTTTCATGGTAACGTTTTATTTTGGTTTCAATCCTGGTCAGCATCTGTTTAAAAATCCAGTTAAAAACTGGCACTTGTCTTCCAATTTCAAAGGGGCAAATCAGCAGGGATAAGTTATTTCACGGACTGAAGAAGAATCTTCAAAACCATACAAATAAAAGGAATCAGGAATGAACTTTGAATAAAAGATCCATAAATGAGTCTAGAAGCCTCATTTACACTGTAATGCACACACCAGCATGATGTCATTATCAATTAGCTGGAGTATTTTCTCCCAGCCATCTCTGTGCTGTATGGAGTCATTTAGTTTATGGTTATGATTACAGCATGTGTGTTTGTGTATGCGGGAGGAACACTAAGGCAGAAATGCCCACTGAAAGGAGTGAGGGAGAAAAAGACATTTATGCTTGCAGTGAATCAGCCCCTCTTTATTGAATGTGATTTATTGATAGGAGGCGAGGCGTGAGACCCCGATCGCCTTGGCTGGCTGAGGAAGATACAATGGTGGGATTGGAAGTGTCTATTTTTGAGGAAATCAGATAAAATTTAGAATCTGGAAGACCTGAATTAGAATTCTGTGGTAGATATTTATTAGCTAGCTATTCATCTTAGAGGTAGTTGGTGCTGGATCTGGAGTTAGGAAGACCAGAGTTCAAATGGAGCCTCAGATCTTGCTAGTTATATGATCTTAGACTTGCATCTCTCAACTCTTGTCTGCCTCAGTTTCCTCAATTGTAAAATGAAGATGATAACAGCACATACCTTATAGCGTGGTATGGCATAAAATGAAATAACATTTATAAAGTATTTTACAAGCCTCAGAGTACTATATAAATATTAGTTTTTTGTTATTATTTATATTATTATAATTATATATTACACAATGACCATATCATTACAATACTTATTTATTATGATTATTGCTATTATTATCATTTAACCTTTCTGGGTCTCAATTTCTCCATCTGCAAAATGAGAATAGCTTTTAAGGTCTATCCAAATTTTAAATGTAAAATCCCATGATCTCATGGAATAAATAAATATCAGTTGAACAAAAATGAGCTTTTTGACTCTCGGACCCAGGCAACTCCCTAAATTGTGGATTAGTTGGTAATTTGCATTGGCAAAAAAGATTTCCACAATAGGAGCTCCACAAAGATGAAATCACATGTTTGGCTTGTTTTTAATTTATTGTTTAATTAATGGCTCGTGCGCATTAAAATAGTCTACAATTAACATATTGGCTTTTTGTTCTTTCTTTTTCTTTTTTTTCCTCTTTTGCCTGCTGCTTTTGAATGTAGGAACTTGTCCAGACCATTAGGGGAATTTTCATTTGCGAGGTCTCCATTTATTACTAGAAGAGCACCAATCATTATGATCAAATAAAACTGGAGACAATGAAAAAGAGAATAAATGGTAACAGATAATACATTAGTACCAAGTCAGACATGTTTTCAAGCTTGTCAATGATATTTGAAAAAATCTTGTTACCTTAGAAATATGTATTTTAAAAAAAAATGATAAAACTATCTTAATTTTTTCTATGATAAAAATCATCTTGAGATTTAACTTTCTGATTGCTGTTCTCCCAGGATCAATGGTTGTTTCCATGGATGGCAGCAAATTAACAATAACAACACGAGTAATCACAATAGCTAGCATTTATTGAAGGTGTTTTTAAAGGCATTGGTATATATTATCTCACTTGATCATCACAACGGCCTTACAAGGTAGGAGCTGTTATTTATTATCTCCATTTTATAGATGAGATACTTAAGGAGGAGAAGATCTGTCTAGGATCATTCAGCTGTTACATAACTGAGGCAAGAGTTGAACTCGTTTCCCTGACCTCGAATCCAGCACGCTCCCTACGGTAACCCCTAGATGCCTAGAATAACAGCAAATATTAATCCAGCATTTTAAAGTTCTGCAGAGTGCCTTACACACATTGTCTCATTTGGTCCTCATAGAGGAAAGTGTGGCACAGCAGCGTGCTGTAAGGGAAGGGTAGCTGTCTTTCTTCTCATAATGGAACGATTCCACTTATGATATCATCTGCTGTAAGCCACGGGCTGGGACTGTCACATAGGACACAGCTGTATCACTGTCTCAATGTGTCCATTACGCGTGAGAAGGCAGACTCTGTGTTTTCTGCAAGACAAGTCTATTAGGAACCTTCGGATGACTCTTCCCTCTGAGTTGAAAAGATTAACTCAACATTTCCTTTGGTGCAGCGGCATGGGGAAAAAAGAGGTAGCGTGGGCTGAGGAAGACCTGAATTTAGAGCCTGCTTTGACCCAGAGACGCCCAGTCAGGTTTAGTTTTCTTCACTGGGCTGCATAATTTCTAAGATTCTGGAAAATTGCAGCTGTGTGGCTCTGGCCAAGTTATTGTCTGCTCTGAGCCTCGGTTTCTGTCTCTGTGAAATGAAGAGGCTGAGGACTTTGCGGTTCTCTTCCATTCTAGATTGTGATCTGGAAAGCTTATATAGTCTAAGACATTCTTTAACTTATATTTGAAGACTGGGACTCTAATCCATAATCCTCCTCTTATGCTTGTAGAAAAGGGAAAGAGAAACATAGACAATAATAAAAAATAATGATAAAAATAAAACTTATATAGTGTTCACTATGTGTCAGGCACTTGCTGAGCTCTTTACACTTATTATCTCGTTTAATTCTCACAATAGGTAGGTGTTTTTATTATCCTCATTTACAGAGGGGGAAACTGAGGCAAAGAGAAGTTAAGTGACACCAATAAGTCACACAGCTGGCCAGGGAAGCGAGGTGGTTAGAGCATTGGTCTTGGAGTTATGAGAACCTGAGTTCAAATCCAGTCTCATGCACGTCCTTGCCATGTGAACCTGGGCAAGTCACTTCACCCTGTCTACCTCAATTTCTTCATCTAGAAAATGAGCTGGAGAAGGCAATGGTAAACCAGCCAATGTCTCTGCCAAGAAAACCCCACATGGGGTCGTGGAGATTCAGAGTGAAACAGCTCCAACAACAAAAACTTCCTGACTCTAGGACTAACACTCTATCAAATACATGACTCAGATGATGATGATAACTGGCATTTATTCAACTTTTTAAACCTCATTTGAATCATGCAACAATCCAGTCAGATAAGTGATGCTGATATCATTATTCCCACTTTTCAGATAAGGAAACTGAAGCAGAAAGAAGTTGAATGACTTACCTGGTTATACAGCTAGTAAACATCTGAATATGGATTTAAACTCAAGTCTTCTCCAGGATGGGCACTCTGTTAACTATCCAGCTACCTCATATCTAACTCCACATGTCTATGTATCTATCTATGTACACATATATACACACATACAATATACATGTAGACATATATGTACATTATATCACATATACACATGTGTATTTAGAACACTGTGTATTCATCTATGCACACATACATGGATGTATGCACACACGTGTGTCTGTTAATAGATGGTGGTCCAAGCTTGGGTTTGATGCCATTGAGGTAGGGAAAGCCTCTCATGGAAACCTCCTTCCCCAGTGTAGTTCAGTGACTTGTCCCTAACATTTGCTCTTCTGGGGAGTCCGGGGTCCTGAGAGGTTCTAGGTCAGTCATCACGCTGCTGGTCTCTGTCAGAGAGGGAAAGGGACTAGACCTGGGATCTTGTTGATGTGAGGAAGCCCCCTCTGCCAAAACAAGTCTGCACATTTTCTGCTTTTTAGCTCCTAGAAAGTTGCCCTGAATGTAACCCAGGCAGTGAGCTGTAGGGATGAAACTTGAACCCAAATCTTCAAAGCCAGTTTTCTATCTACTAAACCATGCTTCATATTCAGCTTCAGTCCCTGTTTTCTGATTCCAAGTCTTGCCTGGATCAATAAAAACCCTCTATTGACTTTTTTCTCCCCCAATTACATGTATGTGTACATGTACATGCACATAATATGTGTGTGTGTGTCTCTCTCTATACACACAGAAATATAAAATCCCACCGATATGTGTACATTTACTTGTCATTTCTTTGTCAGATTGTGTGGCTGTTACATTACTATCATTTTTTATATATTCTCAGGTTCAAGGAGAGACTCACTATTGTCAGGTGTGTGCTGGATTAAACGCCAACTGGCTTGTGAGAGCCCAAATTTTCAGTGTGAGCATTTAAACCTTGGAAATCAGCAAATGCTACCAATTAGGGCTTGATTTATTATTTCATTGATTGTCCGGACTTAAGAAAGTGATGGAGAAAATGTTAGTAATGTATATTAAACTTAAAAGTGGGTCCTGATAGATGTGTTTTCCTCAGAGTTAGGTTGTTAAACATTTAACAACAATATTTGTTGTTATTTAACATTAGCATAAATATTTAACAACAATATAATATTTGTTGTTATTTAACATTAACATAAATATTTAACAACAATATAATATTTGTTGTTATTTAACATTAACATAAATATTTAACAACAATATAATATTTGTTGTTATTTAACATTAACATAAATATTTAACAACAATATACTACCTTCTAGGTATTATAGAAGGAATGTAATGGAACCAAGTGAGACCTGATTCAAATTCTGGTCTCCCATACTTCCTAGCTGTGTCACAGTGGGCAAATCCCTTAACATTTCTGAGTCTTAATTTCCTCATCTACAAAATGGGAAAGGATAATGTCTGCTGTAATTGCCTTATGGGCTCATGAGGAGGCTGAAACAAGATTATGTGTGGAGAGTGCTTAAAAAAACAAACCAGCCCATAAGTGTAAAGAAATTCTTGTCAGATGTTAGTCAAAAGCCCCCCTGAATTGGGCACCTCTTTGATGAGGGTCTTCCCTCCAACAGTTCAGATAAAACCTTGTCTGTCCATCTTGTTCACAATCTCCCATCAATTCCCCAGAAAGAATCTACCCACGAGACTTTGTCTCCATACAGCGTGATGGTTGTCTCATTCTCACCAACATTTACAGATGAGGAAACTAAGGCCCTGACAGATCAATTCATATAGGTAGCAAGAGGCGCTGCGGGAATTTGAACCTAGGACCTCTGATTTCAGATTTGTGCTGCTTCTGTATATCACAATGCCTCCCCTGTCCTGCCTCCCTCTTCTATTCATTTTTTTTTTTCTCCCTACAGAGTCAATCAGGGCATTTTCCCTATAACAGCTGCCTTGGACCCAGAGCTGCTGAGTCAGTCTGAAAAACGCTACTCTGACAAAACTAAGCCCCACAACCCAACATGCATTTTCTTCACGATTTTCTATTTTCAAAGATACATTTGTAATCCAAAAATCTATTGGCAGAAACAACCCCAAGGGCAGGAAGAAATAACACTCTTATAGACACACGTCATCCAAAATAATTTTATAGCAATTGATTAGAAAATCATAGCAAGATGAAGGAGACACATGAGGAAAAATATCTGTTAGATTTTCTGGGCAGAGTCATCTTTTTTCCCTCTCAGTATATTTTTCCACAAAATCATTTATCCTGGGATCAAAAATAGGCGAATGCTGGCTCAGTTCTCTTTTGAGGAGATTCAAGAAAGCTGCGCTCCATTATTTGTTGCTTGTAATGGCTTTTTTTAAGCTCTAAATTTGAAGGCTCAAAAATGTAATATTACTCAGGAGGCTGTAGACTTCTTCCCTGACATGGCTGAAATATAGGCTAAGGAGCAGAGGATTTTAGAAATGGAAGGGAATTGAGCTCTTTGGTCTCTTCTGGCTCAGAGGTGCTAAGATTCTTTAAATTAGCCTAATCCCCTTATGTGGAGATTGAGGTGCCTGAGTTCCAGGAAAGTTAGGAGGAGGATGGTAAATTAGAATATTGTGTCCTGGACTTGAATCAGGAACTCCCGACTTTGATTCCTGCCTCAAATGTTTGCTAGCTGTGTGATCCTTGGAAAGTCATTTTACCTGTCTTGATGTTTCCTTATTTCCAAATGGGAATAAAGATATCCCAGAGTTGTGATAATTAAATTCAATGAGATTATATGTGTATACATAGATACAAATACATACACATATACATACATGTATACAGATACAGGTACCTCTACTTCTATGTACCATCTCATTAAATGTGTGTATCTGTCTCTTTATAGAGAGATAGATATGATTAAATTCAATAGATCTAAATCTATAATATCTTGCCAACTTTAAAGCACCATATTAATAATTGCTACTATTATTGTGCCCTTGCCAGGATCAAATTGCTAGTAATGAAAGAACCCTAAGTGGAACTTCTACCTTCTGAATCCTACCTAGGCCCATAGTGTTTCCAATTTATCTGGCTTTACCTGTTACTGAATAGAGTCTCAAAATCCCATCTAATACCTTGGGCCAACATAATGTACTCTTCTTGAAGGCAAAAGTTTTTTTTTTTTTTTTTTTGGGGGGAGGGAAGTGTTTGCATTTAGTATTTTTATGACTTTGATCAAGTCAATTAAAATCTCTAGGTCTGAGTTTTCTCATCAGTAAATGGGAGAATTGATTAGATATATTTAAATTTATATAGATATAGTGTTGATTTGTGGAGGTTTGTTATTTTTTTAATTATGCAGCTTTATCAGAACTATTAGCGATTTTTATTTCTTTGCTATTTTTCCAGATATCCTAATTAAAACATGGTGTTACTGGCAAATAGAGATCCTTTTGTTTCCTCTGCTCATCTTTATATATTTAATTTCAGACTCTACTCTTCTTGTTATTAGCGTAGCAAGTATTCTAGACTTACTCTTACAAACCCAACTAGCTCTATAGAACAGGTCACGTTCCAGAGGGTAATATCAGGACATCCCTCTGGTCTCTGAAGGTAGCCCTAAGGGATCTGGGAGATGTGTCTGAGCACAGTGGTTCTCAAACCACTTTTGTGTAGTAGACGCCTTTAATATTCTGGTAAAGCCTATTCCTTCTCAGATTGATGTTTTTCAATGCATAAAATAAAGAGAATTATAAAGGAAACCAATTATATTGAAATGCTGTTATAAAAATCCAAAAATAAGTTCATGGACCCCAGGTTAAGAACTTCTATTAATAATGCTATTGTTCACAAGCCCCAATTTCTGTGCTTTCCCCACTCCTATGATTATCAGTAGATATTAATTACTCCTCCAGATGAAATTAGCTTTTAAAAATGGGCATTTACTTTAGTGGTATAGTTGGGGTAAAACCACCCCTCAGAAGTCTATGATATACTCTTGCATAGAAGAGACAAAGAAAATGTTATTTTAAGTTTAAAGCACATGTGGAAAAGGTGGTAACTCATAACCCTGGAAGTCCTTTTGCTGACTCCTCAAATATCCCCATTATAGACCCTATTTCTACCTCCTTGTATAACTAACCTTGAACCTGACTTTCCTCAATGTATGTAGATTGCTCTTAGCTCTCAATGTGGACACTGCTATTAGATGCTAAGACACCAATGAAAAAGGCCAAATCCTCTGGTTTTCTTGAGTTCATGAGATCTTTCTCCAGACAATAGGTGTGGAGCAAAGGGGCCAAAAATAAGTCCAAGGGTGATGTGCTCTCCTCCTCCTCTTCCTCTAGACTAAGTTATTCCTTCTTAGGGACTTGGCTGAAGGCTTCTCCTATATATATACACACACATACATATATATGTTATATATAAATATAAACTTAAATATAAAACATGAGGAGATAAAAAACTTTTCTAAGTATACATTAGTACATACAAAAGGATTCAATATAAAACAAATGAATTCCCACTTCAAGAAAACTTATGTAATAAGTGCTATATATTTTCAATGCTACTCAGATTTTCTGGGCTTCCTTCTGTGCTGCTTTGACTCTCGACTGTGCATTTTTTATTGTTTCATTCCACCCCCCCCCCTTCCTTCCTATCTCTTCCCATCAAGTCTATAATCAAACATGAATATGAATACATGTACATACATATCCATAAACACACATATACATATATATAAGACCATACTATACATTTTCTATGTCACTTCTTTCTCTGGAGATAGCTAGCATCTTTCTTCATAGATCTAAGTCTTTCCATGTTTTTCTAAATCAACCAACTCAAGATTTCTTATATTACAGTAGTATTCTATCACAATCACAGAGTTTATTTTTTTAAACCATCGCCCAATTGAAGGGCAGCTATCATTTTAGACAATTTAATGGGTATGAGATGATACCTAAAAGTTGTTTAAATCTACATTTCTCTAATCAATAATGATTTAGTCATTTTTTTCTATGATTATGTATAAATTCCCTGTTCCTATTCCTTGATCATTTGTAAATTGAGAGTATGATTTGGAGTCTTATAAATTTGACAAAGTTCTTCATATTCTTGAGAAATGAGACCTAAGAAAAAATTGAATAAGATTGGTGACAGTGTGATTTTTTCCATTTCCCCCTTTAATTTAATCTACTCTACCTTTAATTTTGAAAGGTTTTTCCTTTATGCTAGCAGACATAGTCATATCTCCAATCCCAATTAGTTTACTAGTTTTATATGAATCCTATAGCATGTGACTGTCTCTCAACCAGTCCAAACAGACTTCATGTATAAACACCCAGCATGTTTAAATTTAAATTATCTGGATTTTTCACACTTAGTCTAAAGCTCATTCTTGACCCTTTTTAAGAATGAAGGGTAGGGGCAGCTAGGTGGCACAGTGGATAGAGCACCAGCCCTAAAGTTAGGAGGACCTGAGTTCAAATCTGGCTTCAGACACTTAACACTTCCTAGTTGTGTGACTCTGGGCAAGTCACTTAATCCCAAATGCCTCAGGAAAAAAAAAATGAAGGGTAAACAGCAACAATAACAATAAAGTCCATAAATAATTGAACAGAAGTACACAAGCCTTGTCTTCTTTGGTTAAGTTTTCCAAGTGTATCATCTTGTTATATAATTAAATGGAAGAGAATAATTGTGAAAGTTGACCAACAGCAACCACCCACATCATGATTGTTATATATTACCAAAAGGAAGGTATACTTGTTTGACTGGGAGAGCTTCCAGTGAAGGAACTACTTATAATTTTGCTTGGTACAACAACTGGCACATAGTAAGTGCCTAATACATCCCTGTTTCATTGTATTGAATTGTTTCTCATATATTACTTTTGTCTTTCTAACCATGGAACTAAGCGCCTAGAAAGCACAAATTATTTCACTTGTATAGTTGTGTCTCTATAACCCGGAATAATTACTGACACACAATATATGCTTAGTAAATATTTATTGACTGATTAGTTGTAAGGCCCCTGTGAGCTTGGATGAATTATCTCTTGTATAGCCCACGGTGTCGAAGAGAGCTTCAGACCCATAGGTTTATCAGTCCATTGTCAGAAGTGGCTGATAACAGGCTGAAATATACGTTCCAATTTAGGCTTATTTAATGGCCATCTCTTCTGACCTTTTCTTTTTTCTATCTCTTTTTATCTCCAAGGATTGCTCAATATATTTGGGAGATAAAATTTGTAGAATCCTTCAACTGAATTTCTTGCCTGGGTTGATTGAAAAAGATAACAAAATATAGTGTTAAGACAACCGAAATCAAGACATCTGGCTTAAATTTCCTCTTTACTAGCTCACCTGAGTCCTGGTTTCTTTATTTATAAAATGGAAGAAGTAATCTTTGTACTGGCTCTGTCACCAAATTTCTATGAGAAAAGCATTTGTTAACATGAAAGTGCTGATAATAGTGTCTCTATTAATTGACACTCCATTGCCTGGGAGACATGGTTTCTACCACAAGTTATTGGTGTTTTGTGAGGTTGAGACTTTACCTGTCCACAGTATTTGTGGACATTTTAAACTTGTTTCTTTTAGTTGTATAGTCAATAGTCTTTAAAAGATCTTATTAACAGTGACAACATTTCATGTCAATATTAGAAAATCTTTAGAGGTTTTTATATTTATTTAATTTTTTATTTTTAAATCAAAAAATTAATTTATTTTCAAAATTTTAAATTGGTTCCATTCTTTGGTTCTGAGGCATCCTGAGGGATTATATATAGGAGCTAGTAAGTATCTGAAGATGGATTTAGGTTTTCCTGATTTCAAGATATATATTGGGGGGCAGCTAAGTGGAGCAGTGGATAGAGCACCAGCCCTGAAGTCAGGAGGGCCTGAGTTCAAATCTGGCCTCAGATACTTAACACTTCCTGGCTGTGTGACCCTAGGCAAGTCACTTAACCCCAATTGTCTCAGCAAAAACAAAAACAAACAAACAAAAGATATATATTGGTTTCTTGGTGGCAAAGGTGGTATGGCAGAAACTAAATTCATAACAACTCAGTTCTTATAAAGCACTGATCCTGCCAAAATCATGTATAGATGTGTCATGGCTGCTCTGTCATGGAGTTCCAAACATCATTCTGCAGATCTCCACTTCGAGGCATTAGTGTCAGGCTGGCACAAAATCTGGCCTGAATCCTGGCTCGTGGTTTCCTGTGGTTTACTCTTCTGGCCAAATATGAAAGCGCTCTCTGACCCAAGAATGGAAAAAAGATGGACAAGGACAAGGACAGAGGCTGCTGTGTCAGGGGCTTTATGATAGCTGAGGGGAAGAAGGCCTTATCCCCATTATAGAGCAATCACCGTCCATGTGCAGATCAGAGATGCTCAAAGCTGACTTATGCCCTTTTGGAAATCTCTACAGTTCTGGTTATGCAGTCAACACACAAAGGGCTCTTCCCAACCACTGTGGTTAGTCAGCCATGACTAGCCATGGCTACTCTTTTTTCTTCAAGACACTTCCCTTCTCCCTTATCTCAGTTATCCAGAAAGCAGCACTCAGTAACATTCTGTCCCCAGAAATCTGGGCGAGGTCCAGGCCTCCACGTTTTACGGATGCTTTTTGTGTTTATATCATTGTCCTTTTTGGAGATGTCTCCTTTCTCCTCTCTTCTCAAACTAGTAGCTTGTATCATGGCACAGAAAAACAAAGAAATTATGACTCTGATTATGTCTGACAATATATACATTCCGTCATCACCTACCTCTCTATGGAAAGGAAAAGGGCATTTTCCTTCCTCTGTGGCCAAGACAGCCCATTATAGTTCTTGTGGTTGGGCTTCATTTAGTGTTCTTGTCATTGACATTATTCTAGTCACATATAACGCTCTCTTAGCTCAGTTTACTTCATTCAACATGAGCTTATACATCTTCCGAAGTGGTTTCATTTTTCTGAATTCATTTTCATTTTTTTCATTTGGAATAAAACCATTCCATTGTCCACAGTTTCAGCCATCCCCCAATAGAGATATCTACTTTCTAGTTCTTTGCTATCAATATATTTTTTCATTTGTCATTCATTTTCATTTATCAATCATTTTTCTTCTTGAGGTATGTTACCAGTGATGGGGGGTCTCTTTAGTTCTAAATAAACCAGCCTTTATTGATGATTCAGAATATTAAGATCACATTAAGAGCTGAAAAAGGAACTCTAATCCCCTTCGTTTTATATATAAGGAAATTGAATCTCATCAAAAGTTAATCACTTGCCTGAGACTGCACAGCTAGTAAAGGAGAGAGCAAGTACTCCTGCTTCCAGGCTGTCAAGCTAGACTACTGTGGACTCTTCATGCATATTCTCTATCTGAAAAGCAGAATAATTCACTAAGGAGTCCATGATGGATGGCTATCTAGACCTCATTTACTCAATAAATCATTCAACAAGAATTTATTGACCACTTATTATGTGGCTGGTCCAAAAACTGAATCTATAGAGGGTGGACATTGAAGACTCCGGAAATTGTCTAGTGTTTACTTTCCTTTTTTGCTTTGATGTATGTTCTCATGTGTTCTTTTCAAAAGAAAGTTGGTTATGGTGAGGATGGGGAAGAAATACTACAGGCTGAGGGATGGAGGAAGTGCTTGGTCTTTTAATTCCTGACTTAATTGAAAGCTCTCTGGGGGCCGGGGTCATTTATTAATCAATTTGGAATGTCCTTTAGTACTTAGTATTGCAGATTTTCCAACAAAGGAGGTCATTAAGTATTTGTTCAAGGAACAAGCAAAGAAATGAATGAATTTGGTCATCAAATGATAATTGCTTTTATTAGTAGTAAAAAATGATTATCTGGTGCTTTGAGTGGCAGCATATCCCAGGGAATAGAGGACCAGCCTTGGAGTTAGGGGGACCTGGGTTCAAGTGCTGCTTAAATGACTCTAGAAAGTCATTTAAATTTTTAGTGATCCATGCAACTCTCTAAAACTACAGGGCACCCCAGGATATAGAGAGCTGGGCCTGGAGTCAGGGAGATTTGAGTTCCTAGCTGTGTGACTCTGAGCAGTAACCCCTGTTTATCTGTTTCTTTTTCTGAAAAATAGATAATACCTCCCTCCTAGGGCTATGGGGAATATCAAATGAGGTAAGGTCTGTAATACATAAATTAAATGAGATATATGTTACATGTAATATATTACATTATATATTCACATATAGATTATAAAGAAATTAATAACAGCCTTCTACCATTCTTCTGAGAGGCAAGGGGCATACTTGACAAATTTGAAGCCACAATTGGCCAGTATAATTATCACTAATTATTAATTCCTTTATAATCTATATGTGAATATATAATGTAATATATTACATATAACATATATCACATTTAATCTATATATTTATTAATTAGTATTAATCAGATCTATGAAGACTTTTTAAAGTCGTTTTGACCATTTATTATCCTAATTCTGCCTGTTTCATTCTGCATCTGTTCATACAAAGTTTTCCAGATTTCTCTGAATTTTTTTTCGTCGTCTCTTATGGAACAAAAATATTCCGTTACATTCAAATGCCACAATGTGTTCTGACATTCCCTAACTGATCAACATCCATGCAGCAGAAACTAAGATTCTCACTTTGCATATGAGGGAACTGGTGCCCAGAAAAGAGAAAAAGGCTTGTAAAAGGTCATTGAGTGAGCAGCCACACTGCCATTCTCTTGCTTCCATTTCCAAATCCTCTGTTCTTCCCATCTCCCATACCTTTCTGTTACCTTTATGGTTAATGACCTGTGATTTTAAGTTGCATTGATTAATGTGTTCTATAGACCTCTTGCATTGATTGCTGTCTGTTACATCTTCTCTTCATCCCATTTATTATCCTTTAAGTGAGTACTAGTTGAGACAGACAGCACTTTGTGGTCGATACCGAAGAAAATCTCTCCTCTTAATATTGACACCTAATGTTGATAGTTGACTTAATTTTGGATCCCTGCACTCATCTAGGAAATGAAAGGATGCCTTCCTGATGTTATAGCTGTGCTGGAAGATGTTAATATAGCCCTGTAAGTACCTAGGGGTCAATCAGAGCATCGCTTAGGTTGTTTCGATGCTGCGCCAAACATCTTTCCAAAGGCAGGGGGCAATGGAAAGCATGCTGAGCCCAGGATAGACTTTCATTTAGATATTAGCTACGAGTCCTTTCAGTCGTGTGACCAGAACCATGGCAATGGCGGGGGTGTATGTGACTGAGACCAGTTTCTAGGAAACTGGAAAGTGCAAAAAATGGGGACAAAAATGATTTGAAAAAGCGATGCGACTTTAAAAAATCAGTTATAATCTTTATTTTGGAGGCAGTTTCATTCCTTTAGAATATTATTTTTTTAGTTAACAAAAGTTTGAGTTCACTGAAAAAATAACAAAATTTAAGAATCAGAAGGGGCATTGATGGTGGCCTAATCCAATCTGTACATGAAAGGGTGTTTTACTATCACTTTCCTTCTCTGTGAAATGGGGATGCTATTATCAATAGTATCTACTTCATGGGGTTATAGAAAACTTCAAATAAAATGTTGACTGGAGAGTATCTTTCGCCTCTTAATGTATTATGCAAATGCTTGCTACTACTATTACCTGGAAGAAATAATTTGCTCAGCGCAAACACTTAATAAAAGATTTGTTTAAAATGAATAAATTTGGTAGCCTTAAAAACCATTACTGAGCTAATTCCAAGGATTGTAAAAAAAAAAATCCAAATCTTTTTTGGGCCTTATTGCATATCAGAGTTATAGTAAATGTAAAAATATTTACCAATGATTTCATATTTCCCACTTTGCGAGCCCTCTTCCAACTCCCCAAAGTTGACATTTATCTCACTTTTATGAGGACATTTTGCATCATATAGACTCAGGGAAGTGGAATTCCCTGCTTAACTGTAATCAGCGATCTACTTTTTAATGCAATTGTGGGAAATGCCCTTCCCCTATATTATAGCAACTCCACATTGAGGGTAGGTGACTGAGACTTTTCTTCAGACACTAAATTTCTGAGGGTGCTAAAAGCACTCACCTTCCATCACCAGTATAGAAAAGGACTGTGCTTGGTTAACAAGCTGTGCTAGTTAACTCCAGTCTTGGGAGTCTTGTATTTTGTAGCCTTCATTTACCTTATATCCTCAGGGATGTATTGATGAGGTATCTTTCTCCCAAACAGAACTGATTTGAGGTCATGCTTAATAAAATTTGTGCTGGGTGCTAAGACTGCTAGTTATGACTGCATCAAGGTCACTGGTGAACACTCCAGTGTCTCTGAAACTTGAACAGATCCTTCTGTGACCAAAGCTCCAGAACTCTGCTGAGCCAGCAGCCCAATTCCAGCAGAGACTGCAGGAATCTTATGTAACAACTTAATTAAAAAAACTCCACTTTGTGTTTCCATAAACTGAGTACCAGGCTATTAAATTATTTCAGGTCTTTCAGAGATGATTCTCTTAATGTTAATTAGAATATGCAAATAAGCTTAAATACCTGTCTTCATTCTTTTTTGTGAGTCTTTTTTTAAAAGCTTGTTGTTAATCTAGCAACTACATATTTTCTCCTAATTTTGAGAGGCATTATTAAGTAAATAATAAATTCCATTCAGACTGAGTCCAAACCCAATACTTCATGTAGAATGTTGCTTTTATTTTATTTTCTTAAGTCTACTTTAGTTCTGTTTTGATTTTCACAGTCTATAATAAACTGAATATCTTTCTAAACACCAGCTTTCGTGCCAGAATTACTATGTGCTAGATCAAAATCTCTGTGAAAAGAAGATAAACCTCAACTTTTGGGAGGGAGGAAGAAGGCTCACTACGTGGGAAATATGGAATCGTCGGTAAATATTCTTACATTTACTATGATTCAGATATGGAAGAAGGCCCAGAAAAGATTTGGATTATTTTTTACAGTCCTTGGAATTAGCTCAGTAATGGTTTGTAAAATTATGATTTCATACCGATTATTAGAGATTTCACGTAGCAGAGACTCCAAATCCCACGAGGAAAATTGCTTTGTGTGAGAGAGGGGAGGAGAATATGGCAACAATTTTATAAAAGGAGAAAACAAACAGACATTTATTTTGTGTTGTAAAAATGAGAATGAAGCATTTTCCAATTTGGAATGGCTCACAATAGTCTACCAAGATTTGAAAACAGGTATCACTCAGAGGGCCATGGAGAGGCCCAAGAGGGACGTGGGAAAAATTATAAATAAGGAAAAACAAAAAGAGATATGTAAAGGATATAATCAAAGAAACATATCAGCAAAAAATATGATCCAGTTTTGTGAAGAGAATGAGGGGGATATAGATAGAACATTTATTAAATGATTATTATATGCCAGATACTGCACTAAGCACAAAGAGTAAAGATAGAAGCAAGCAGGACAGTACCTGCCTTTAAGGAGCTTATATTCTAAATGAGAAAGGACAATACATAAAAGGAAGTTGGGTTGCTGGAAAAGGGAAGTATACATGAAGTAATATGGTCATAAATGTCCTGGAAGTGAAATGGACTCTAGACTCAAGCAAGAAAAGACTGAGAGGATTCTGGGAAGATGGGGAGATAAGGCAAAAAATTTCAACCTCTCCAGATTTCCCCTACAAAGGGGGGAAAAAAAGAAAACTGTGCCCCAGGGCTACCACAGCAGTTAAAAACAAATAAGACCGCACAGTTCTCTTGTTGCACAGGGAGAATTGAATTCAGAAGGTAAAAATAACCCGGGAAGAAAAACAAAAACAAAAATGAATGTAAACTCATTTCCCAGTGTTCTTTCTTTGGATGTAGCTGCTTCTGTCCATCATTTATCAATTGAAACTGAGTTAGGTCTCTTTTGTCAAAGAAATCCACTTCCATCAGAATACATCCTCATACAGTATCGTTGTTGAAGTGTATAATGATCTCCTGGTTCTGCTCATTTCACTTAGCATCAGTTCATGTAAATCTCTCCAACCCTCTCTGTATTCATCCTGCTGGTCATTTCTTACAGAACAATAATATTCCATAACATTCATATACTACAATTTACCCAGCCATTCTCCAATTGATGGGCATCCATTCAATTTCCAGTTTCTGGACACTGTCCTGTTGTGTTAAAAGGCCTGTTCGGTTCTGCAAACATATATTATATCTAGGATATACTATAACATATTTAACATATATAGAACTGCTTGCCATGTAGGGGAGGGGGTGGAGGGAGGGAAGGGAAAAATTGGAACAGGAGCAAGTGCAAGGGATAATGTTGTAAAAAAAAATTTGCTTGGCATGGTTTTGTCAATAAAAAAGTTATTATAAAATAAAAAACAAACAAAAAACAAATAGGACTTGGGAATGGTCCTCCTATGGCAATCAGGGAAAATCTGAAGAAAGATATCAGGAGGAGCTTTGGCCCTTGTGAAGTGTAAACACCTCCAGGATAGTTCCACTGAAATAGCAAGCAGGGTATCTCTGGGTTCCCCTGAAATAGCAAACAGGATATCCCTGGGACTAGCTAGGTTGAGAAGTAGCTTCAGCTCCTGCCACAGGAACTTTTACTTTCCAGACAGTGTGAGGAATTGGGTGACTGAGTCAGGGAAGATTGAGGGAACCTCTGCTGATTATAAATACCCAGTCTAGCTGTGCTGCCAAGACACAGCTCTGGGCAAGAAGTAACCAGTGTACACCTGCTGGGTACTGAAATGGTGGGGCAGAGACACTGCTGGCAGTGGACACTTACAAGAAGGTGGAGTTCTTGGTTTCAGGTTCCAGGCCAGAGGGGAGAACTGAAGGATGACTTGAATATAGAAGCACCATTTCCCGATCCTAAGACTAAAGGTGATTACACTAATAAGTTATTATTTAAAAAAAAAATAAAGAACAGGAAAAGGAGAGATAATAGAGTTTCTATGGAAATAGAGAGGACTGGGTTCATCTTCAGAAAAGGATACTGAAAAAAATTCACAGAAGAACCCCAAAAAGGAGTAAAAATCAAGTAGGGGAGATTGGGAAAAAACTAAAGAAAAAAAAAGCAATTCAAGAAAAACAAGGTTATGAAAAGAAAATCAACTAACTAGAAAAGGAGATCCAGAATTTTAAGGAAGAAAACAACTCCTTGAAAACTAGAATCGGACAGGTGGAAGCAAGCAAAGTTACGAGACAAAGAAATAATAAAACCAAATTAAAGAATGAAAAACATAGAAGAGAATGCGAAACATAAAAAAAACAATAGATCTGGAGAAGAGATCAGTAAGAGTAAACATAAGAATAATTGACCTATTTGATTTTATCCTGAAGTTTCAGAATAAGAGGAAAAAATAGAAATAGAAAAAAATCCACCCCTCACAACCTGTAAGAGATGCTATGAGGAAAACCTATAGGAACATAAATGATAAATTCTGAAACCTTTAGATGAAGGAGAAAATCTTATGAGCAACAAGGAAAAAACAATTTAAATATGATAGAATCCTAATTAGAATCACATAGGACCTAACAGCAGCTAAATAAAAAGACTACAAGTCTTGGAATACTATATATTGAAGAACAAAAAATCCCTCCAAACCCCTTCCCCCCCAAAACAAAACAAAACAAAACTAGGATTGTGGCTGAAAATAACCAGCAAATTTAAATATAATCCTGAACAACAGCAGCAGCAACAACAAATGGATATTCAATGAATTGTCAGACTTTAGAGGGTTTTGTTGTTAAAAAATTCTGAACTTTTAGAAAATTAAACATAATAAGATCCCAGAGAAATATAAGGTAAGTAATTTCAAGGGACTCAATAAGGACAAACTGTTTATATCTTATACATGGAAATATAAATCATATGTCTAAGATTGTCATTCCTACTACTAATTGTCATCAGTAATTGGATAATTTGAAAGAAAGATTGGGGTAGAGCTGAGTATGATGTGATTCTAAAAAGCAAAAACATGTAGAAAAAAGGAAAAACAGTAATTATATTATAAGCATGAATGTAAGAACAAGAACTGACCCAGAGGAATTAGGGGAAAAGGGCTGCTAGTTCTGAAATTCTACTCATATTGGGAATGGGTTAATGAGGAAACAATACATATATATCTAAAAGGACATAAAAATCTTCTAAACTTATAAAGAAATAAGAGAGAGGGGAATAACATGGAGGGTATAGAATGGTATATAGATTAACAAAAATGGGATGAAGTATGTCTATTAAAGGAAATGGGATAAAGAAGGAGAGGAAAAAGTGGGGGAAGATGATAAGGGAAGGTTTCCTGGAGGGATAAGAAGTAATATCAAGGCAAGGTAGAAGGTATAAGTAAAGTAGAGGAGTCAATAGGGATAAGAAATAAAAGATACATACAAACATAACAACAATGAACAGGAATAGAACTTAGGGGAAAAAAAACAGGATTGATAATCATTGGTCTCAGACAAAATTAAAGCTAAAATAGATTTAAATAAAAAAGAAAAATAGGGAAACTATACCAAATGCCAACCATATTATTCAATATTTTTAGACTATTTAAAAGAACTAGATAGCATAAGGTTGGAATAATGCCGTGTTGTAGAAAATGATGAATTGGTGGATTTAGAAAAAATATGGAAAGACTTGCATTTATGAACGATGATGCTGTCTACTTACTGAGAAACACAAACAAGTTCAGCATGACCTTAAAAACATGTGTGTAAATGTACATGTGCATATATATGTATATAGAAATATATCTGTGCTTAATTGTAGCCTTCTTGGAGGAGTTGGGAGTAGAGAGGAGGAAAAGGGGAAAAAAAAGAATAAAGTAAAAAGCACTCAGCAAAGAACAAAAGAAAACTCACAATGAAGCAGAGAAAAGATGGACAGCTCTGAACGCAATAGGTAGTATTTATTATATATGTTTTCTTGAAATGGAAATTTATTGTCTCATATTTTGAATCCTCTCCTGTTCTGCTGTGCACATGGCAATTTTTCTTTCTTTCTTTCTTTTTTCTTTCTTTGGAAACAAATAAAAATGATTTAAAAAAGAAAAAAAAACATCAAATCTGATTTATCAAAGCTCAGGATAAACTAATGCGGAGTCCCATTCTCAGATGGGCTGGGAGTCTAAATGATGGCCTAAAGAGATAAGAATGCAAGATGCATGAGTGATGGATGAATAGCTCTCATACTTCATTTGTGTCCTGGCTATATCAAATATACTTGAGGAAGGGTACTTGACTCATTGAGGATAATTTATTGGAATTCTTGGTCAAGAATGGTTTTGGATGGGCATTTGGGTGATCTGTATCACTGGAGGGAAAAACCAAATCGCTCAGATCATCTATTCATTGGATTTTTGAAGTATTTGAACTGAGAAAAATATAAGAATGGAACACTAGACTAGGAGGAGTTTGTATAGATACATGCTACTTAGGCAAAATGTATATTTACATAGATTGTTTAAACGTTGCTTTAGAGAAAAAACATTTTTGGAATATTGGCGACTTATCTCCAAAAGAAACTTGATTCTTGCCTGGAAGATAAGAGCAGACTATGAGGCTGGCCATTTTATTTTCTTCTAAGAGAAGGCACCAGACTAAATTTATATGAATTGTATTTACCCCACTTCCACAAAATATTTCTGTTTTTGGAGTTTTCTTCTATTTCTTTTCTTCTTTCTTTTCGTCTCTTTTCTTCTTTCTTTCTTTCTTTCTCCTCCTCCTCCTCCTTCTTCTTCTCTTCCTCCTTCTCTTCTTCCCTTCTCTCTTACTCCTCTTCCCCCTACCTTTTACCCCCTCTTCCTCTTCCCTTTCTTCGCCTTTTCCTCCTCCTCTGCTCCCCTCTTTCTACCCTTCTCCTCCCCTCATTAAACTTAATTCTATTTTATTCAATAAGCATGTATTAAATACCCACTGGGGTATGTACTAAATACAGGGTCAGATAATGAGGATACATAAATATCCCTCTGATCAAGGAGTTTGCATTCTTCTGGAAGAATGCAATTTGACTACAGTAAACCAACATAAAATATAGATCAAATAAATACAAAGTAATATCAGAGAAAGGTATTCTGAATTCAGACTGTGATGGGTTTTAAATTCCAAACTAATGAGTTTAGTATTAAAAGAGACTACTTAGGAAGGCATTGAAGCTTCTTAATTAGGGAAACAAACTTAGATATGGGCTTTCTCATCAGTAAAATGGAAATAATGGCATCTTTTTCACAAAGTTGTTTTAAGGATTAATCAGATAACATACCTAAAGTTCTTTGCAAACTTTAACATACTATATTAATGTCAAATACAAATATTATACCATTGTTATTATTAAAACCATGTGTATTATGAAAATAGGGATAGAGTTCATGGTTAAGTGTTTCAAATTCCTTTTTCAAGACAAAACAAAACTCATGCCTGACAAATTTTAAAGTACTTGAAGAGAAAATAAAAGCTTCTTTCTAATATTTCCAAATTTGGAAATGACCACACAATGATATATTGTCATTCTTGGATAGCTCATTTTGAAACAGAAGTGCCTCTCAAAGATTTTGCCAACAAGTTCCGTTTGGTCTTACCAAATTAGAAACGTTCTCAATATTGCTTGCTATATGTATACAGTCCAATAAGCCTAGGTCCAAGTGGCTCAGGACCAGCTATGCTTCTTAGTGATAGATGTTATCTGTCCCAGCATTCAGGAGTGCCATTTGCAAAAGTTGCAATGTGCATTTCTGGAGAAGAAACCTGACAATGCTAATATCATAACTATTCAAACTGTTGAATTATTGAAAGATATAAAAATTATGTTATCTTACTTCCAAGTGGTCATCATGATTATAGTCATTCTCTTGTTCTTGTTCTTCTTATTCTTCTTGTTCTTGTTTTTCTTCTTCTCCTCCTTTTCCTCCTCCTCTTCCTGCTCCTCCTCTTTTTTCTTCTCTTTCTATTCTGTCTTCTTCTCTTTTTCCTTTTTCTTCCTTTTTCTTCCCCCCTCTTAATTCTTCTCTTTTTTTCTGTCTTCTCCTTCTCCTTTTTCTTTCTTGTTCTTCCTTTTTCTTTTCCTCCCCCTCCTCCTCTTTCTCCTCCTCCTCCTTCTTCTCCATCTTCTTTCCTCCTTTAAATAATCACAAGATTTCTTTTTCTTATTTGTCATTTCTCACTTGAATCTGCAAGTGTTCAGAACCAAAATAAAGGTGCCACTATTACATACTGGTATATTTTATAAGGGGAGAAAGGCTAGAACTCACAGAAACCTGTCTTCTAGGTCAGTTGTGAAGATTAATGAGTTAATATTAGAAAGTGCTATAGGGCAGCTATTCGCTTACCTAAAACAGCATAAAATTTTTATTTTGCCTTTTATGCTTCCTGAAAATCCCTTCAGTCTGCCACTAGGCTTTCAATGATGCGTGTAAAGAATTTAGGACATGATGATGAATCTTACTCAAGGGCAATCTAGATAGTACTGGAACTTATGCCATCTTGTAGATATTAGGCAAAATGCAGTCAATGTGATGTGGTGAGTTCAGACAGCCTGAAAATCTTCAGATAAAAGAGCTTATGACCTGCATATTATTATTACTTAGAATAGAAATTTTAACAATGAAAATGAAATTATGCTTATAATCAATCTTGTTTTGACATGAGGTGACCCTCGATTTTAGAAACCTGTGTCTCTGGAGTGTAAACGTGGGTAGGTCCAATCATTCCAGAAAGGCTTTTAGGTTGGTGGTGGAATCTAATTCTACCCATTGTTTGGGGAATAGTTATTAAACAATAGCATTCTCTTGACTCTGTCACCTCCTTTCTGAGAACGATGGGAACCAGTGTGTTTCCCTAGAATTTCCACTCCCAGTAAAGCCATAGAAGCACCATAACAGCCAAGGAGAGTGTGAATGAACTCTGAATGGCTGACTCTTCCAATTGAATAGGAGCAGGTTAAGGGCTAGTAACACCAGCTGTGGTAGAATAAGAAAGAAAAGCTCCTCACTAGTTGTTCAGTAGCTGATAATATCTACCATTAATATAGAAGGTGTGTGACCAAGTGAATTGGTTTGAAGTGAGGTTGGGCTGTGCAAAGTCACCAGTCTCACTCTTTCTTCCAGAGTCATCTGGGTCTGGGTTAGATTTTTTTATCTAACAGGATGACTGGAGATGGGTTCACACAGGTGTGAACAGCCCATTACAGGGCTGATGAGTTTAGACAAAGTGTGTAATAGCGCTGCCAATAGTCTCTATTCAGACTTTTTTCCTACTCAAACTGACTATAAATATTATATAAAATCAAGTAGCTTTCATGCCTTGGGGTTATTATTATTTTTGTTGAGGCAATGGGGTTAAGTGACTTG
Source organism: Antechinus flavipes (assembly GCF_016432865.1). NCBI lineage: Eukaryota > Metazoa > Chordata > Mammalia > Dasyuromorphia > Dasyuridae > Antechinus > Antechinus flavipes. The sequence goes on from NC_067399.1 coordinate 663,716,728, forward strand.
CCCAGAGTCACACAGCTAGGAAGTGTTAAGTATTAAATCTGAGGCCAGATTTGAACTCAGGTCCTCCTGACTTCAGGGCCAGTGCTCTATCCACTGTGCCACGTAGATGCCCCATTTTGGGATTATTATTTAGGCTGGTTTATAATGGCAAAATGGAAGAGACTTTGAGTCTGGGAATTGAATTCCAGTTCTGGTTTTTCAGTTCATAATCTTATGACTTTAGATATTTCCCCTATCTGAATCTCAGTCTCCATCCACATCTGCAAAATGAATGGGCTGGAAAAGATGACTGAACATTCCATAATTTTGTGATTAAATTGCAGTTAGCGAGGAAAAGAAAGAAAGTAGAACTCATTTGTTGATGAGAGGCAGTGATGTTCTGGGGGATTGAATGTTGGGTACTTTAATCCCATGCCCTGGTGTTTATGCACTCCTGTTGAATGAGTTCCTGTAGATGTATTTTTGCAGTGTTTTAATGACCGCAAGTACTTGTGATCACTTAAAATACAAAGTCTTGTATTTTAGACTGTGTTGTGAACTAAAAGATTTATTGGTTACAAGAATATCTGACAATTGGAGGTGATGCCTCTGTCTCAAGATCAAGCTATCCATGTTCTTGAAAATATTTTCCAAACCCTTTCCTATTTACACAATTGCAAACTCAAAAGTTCAGTGTCTGAAAGGGCCTAAAAACCATTGGAGTCGAAATTAGAATATTTTTCTAAAGCATATCTAAACATTGATAAGCAATCACCTCATCTTTGCTTAAAAAAAACCCTCTAATGACAGAAAACTCACTTTTAGACAGCTCAAATTTATATTTTCTTTCTATCAAGCTCAAATTGAATCTTTTCAGCTTTTCCACATTCTTTTACACAGTCTTGTCACCTGGAATCAAGGAGAATAAATTTAACTTCTGTTCTACATGACATTCAATAATTCAATTCAGTAAAGATTTATTGAGGGCCTACTGTGTGAGACCCTGTGTTAAGCACTGGGGAGACAAAAAGAAGCAAAAGACATTTGCTGCTCTCAAGAAACATAATTTCTCGTCGGAGAGACAACATGCAAACATATACAAAGTAAGTTATATACAGGATGATAGGAAATAATTAAGAGGGGAAGCACTGAAATTAAAAAGGGGGGTTATGGAAGACTTCCTGTAGAAAGTGAAATTTTACTTAAGCTTTCTATGAAGTTAGTATTCAGTGGAGGAATAAGTGTGTTTCAGGCATGGGGACAGCCAGAGAAAATGTCCAGAGATGAGCGATAGAGGATCTTCTTCATGGAATAGCCAGGAAGTCAGTGCCACTGGATCAAAGAATACATGTTGGGGACTAGAGAGCAAGAAGTTAGGAAAGGGGGGAGGAGACAAGATTATAAGGGGCTTTGAATTTCAAAGAGAGCATTTTGTATTTGAGGCATTAGGGGGCACTGGAGTGGTGGGGTGGGGGTGGGAGTGTACATGACCAATCCTGCTTTATAGGAAAATCCCTTTAGTGGCTGAATGGAAGATGAGCTGTAGTGGGGAGAGACTTGAGGCAGGCAGATATTAGTGGTCCAGGTGGGCCAGCACCTAGGGTGGGGACAGCGTCACAGAACTGAAGAGGGAGATTCAAAAAATGCTTCAAAGTTAAAATTCATCAAAAATGTTACAAAGATACCATTAACCAGAGATGTTACAAAGGTGAAATTGACCAAAGATACTTCAAAGGTGAAATCAAAAAGAAACAATTGACCAGAAATGTTGCCAAGGAGAAATTGGCAGGCTTTGGCGCCATATTGGATATGGATAGAAGGAAGGAGCCAGAGGGATGGAGGTAAGTTCAATATGACTTCTAGGTTGTAAGCTTGAGGAACTGGGGAGATGGTGGTATCCTCTCCAGTGATGGGGAAGTGAAGAAAGAGGAGAATTTAGGGGAAAGATAAGGGACAGATTGAACTCCATTCTGGACGTATTGAGTTGAAGATGTCTACTGGAATCAATCAATTCAATTTGAGATGTCTGAAAGGGCTGTTTTGGCTTCCTTTAGTCTTTTCTTCCCAAATCTAAATATTTGCGGTTCCTTAGGCACTAGAATCCAGAGGTCTCGGAGATTTTCTTTGTTCTCTTTTAGGCTCTCTTTATTCTAACAATGTTCTCTGTCATATATAAGACCCAGAACTGAATGTGGCATTCCAGAGGTGATTTGAGAAATGTAGAGAATAGCACCTTAGCCTCACCTTTCTTAGAGAATCCCAAGATTTCTGGAGTTTCCTTGTTTCACAACTCACTGTTGACTCTTGTCAAGATTGGAAACACATTAAAATTCCCAGGTCTTTTCAAGTGAGTTTCTATGACTCCCACATCTAGTACTTGATTTTTTTGAACCCAAGTGTAAGACATTATGTTTCTGCCTATTAAATAGTTTCATTTTTTCTTGAACGTTTTATTGTTAGGGATCACTAACTGGATGTGGACAGATGGCCAGAGTTCAACTTCCAACTGTAGGATTTACTATCTATGGGATTCTGAGTCTCAATTTTCTCATCTGTAGAATGGGAGAAATGGCCTAGAGGAGCCCTCAAAGCTTCTTTCAGCTCTAAATCTATGGTCTTCTTACTCTTTTATCCTCTAATCTGGGAACTCAGAAGTTATGGGACCCTGATTTTGAAACTTAAGCACAGTATATGCAGTAATTTAAAGAATTGGAATCTGGCAGCAGTGATCAGAAGTGAAGGAAGACTTAGTGAGAGGAATTAAAGAAAACCTCAAGGTTTTGCACTCTCAAAAAGTTCCTATGGCTACCAATCTTTACTTGACTGTCCAGCTTGAGCCTAAGATCAAAAGTCCCTGGCATGGCTCTGAAATGATATGAGCTCATGGGAAGTCCCCTGGTCACCAGAAGGAAGCCAAGACTCACAATCCCAAGAAATCAAAAGTCAGGCATCCATTGGCTCCTGCATTCCCCTAGGCAGATGGATTTTCCAGATTGGCAGAGTATAGAGAGGTGGCTAATAGCTCTGATGCTGGAGTCTGAGGAGCCACATTCAAATTTCAGCTTTGATTCTCTATTGATAACTCCTAACAAACCACTTCATATTCCTTGTCCTCAGTTTTCTCATCTGTAAAATGAGGGAGTTGGACTCAAAGGCTTCTGACTTAGTTTCTAGCTATACAGCTATAAAATGATCTTTGTGGCAGTATTGGGAGCCTGTTGAAAAGCTTTTCATACCTTACATAATACTAGGAAGTTTGATTATTGAAGATTGCCATACAAAAGCAAATGATCATTAGTGATTGTTGTTATTATTTGTCCTTTGTTCTCAAGGAGGACCATAACATCAGGGAGGTGATGCTATGGCATAGTAGTGAGGTGGATTGAAGTGAGTAGAACTGTGAAAAGGCACCAGCCTCACTCTCTCCTCCAGAGCTATCTGGGTCCAATGGCAAAATGTAGATCAGGATGATCAGACATGGCCCCTATAATGATTATTGATGATTGATTATTGAAGGCCATTATACAAGTATATATGTCACCAGTATAGGTAATATCAGTTCATTAATACTTTTTCTTGATTAGACATATGTTAAACATGGTGGAAATATATGTTAAATCCAATATATGCATACATATTTATACAATTATCCTGCTGCACAAGAAAAATCAAATCAAATCAGAAAAAAAGAGAAGCAAAAAAAAAAAAAAGCAAGCAAACAACAACAAAAGAGTGAAAATGCTTTGTTGTGAACCACACTCAATCCCCACAGTCCTCTCTGGGTATAGATGGTTCTCTTCATCACTGAATAATTGGAACTGATCTGAATCATCTCATTGTTGAAGAGAGCCATGTCCTTAGAATTGATCATTGTATAAGCTTCTTGTTGACATGTAAAATGACCTTCTGGTTCTGCTCATTTCACTTAGCATCAGTTCATATAAGTCTCTCCAGGAAAGGCCTCAATTTTATTTTATTTTATTTTTATTTTTTTTAAGTTAAAAAAAGCATACTTTAATCTGTATTCAGACAACATCAGTTCTTTCTTTGGGAATGTATAGCAGTTTTTATTGTAATGAAGCTATGTAATAAAATGAATCAGAATTGTCTTCAATCATTGTATTATTGAGAATAGCTAAATCATTCAGAGCAGATCATCTTACAATAATGCTGTTACATTGTACAAAGTGCATTTTCTTCTGTGTCAGTTCATGAAAGTCTTTCTGGGTTTTTCTGAGAATATCCCATTATTCATTTTTTAGAGCACAATAATATTCCATAACAATTATGTGCCATAAATTGTTTAGCTTTTTTCCAGTTCATGGGCATCCCCTCAATTTCCATTTCTTTGCCATAAGAAGAGAGATGATATAAATATTTGTGTATATATAGATCTTTTTCCTTTTTGTTTTTAATCTCATTTGGTTTACAGACTTAATAGTTGTATTGCTAGATCAAAGGATCTATATGTACTTAATAGCTTTTTATTTACAAGTTATATGCATGAAAAATTTTACAGCATTGACAATTGCCAAACCTTTTGTTCCAATTTCTCCCCTACTGAAAGACCTCAATTTTAAAGGAACTTTGTCCATCTTCACTTTTTCCTGGATCACTTAATCTGGACTTTTCCCTCTTGATCCCAACCACATTCAATGTCACGTTACAATTAATTATTGACATTTCATATATCTCCCTGTAATCTGTATACTTGATCAAGGCAAGTTATCATTTTTTCCCTCAATTTTCTTTTCTTAAGACTTTGTGCTTAGTAGGTACTAAATAAGTCAACAAATTAAAAAGCTTTTATTAAGCACCTTGGATGTATCAGGCATTGTGCTAAGTGTTGGGGAGAACAAAGAAAGGCAATAGATAGTCTCTGAACTCAAGAAACTCGTAGCCTAGTGCAAATAATTGGGTACATACAAGATCTACCCAGAATAAATTGAAGATAAGAATGGGAAGCTATTAGCTTTATATATGTATACATATTTGCTGAGGAAATTGGGGGTAAGTGACTTGCCCAGGGTCACACAGTTAGGAAGTGTTAAGTGTCTGAGGCCAGATTTGAACCCAGGTCCTCCTGACTTCAAGGCTGGTGTTTTATCCACTGCATCACCTGGGTGCCCCGAGATATTAGCTTTAAAGGAGTTTGGGAAAGGCCTCTTATAGAAGGTAGGAATTTAGCTGGGACCTCAAAGAAAACAAAGAAGCCCAGAGGTTTAGATGAATAGGGAGAGTGCCAAGACCAGTGGAAATCCATAGAACTAGAAATCTGAGGAGCAGGGAGGAGGCCAGGTCCCTGGATTGGAGCATGTGGGGAAGAAATAAGGCTTCAGAAGTTTGGAAAGGGGGAAGAGGCTTAATGGGGAGGAGCTTTATGTACCAAACCGAAGATTTTATGTTTGATTTTAGAGGCAATAGAGAACTTGTGGAATTGATTAAATAAGGGAATTGTGTGGTACAGTGGATAGAGCACCAGTCCTGAATTCAGGAGGACTGAATTCAAATCTGGCCTCAGACACTTAACACTTCCCAGCTGTGTGACTCTGGGCAAGTCACTTAACCCCAATTGTCTCAGCAAAAAATAAAAAGCTACCACTTTCATGTTAGAAGATAAATTTAACAGCAGAGTGGTGGGTGGACTGGAATGGGGAGAGACTTGGGTCAGGGAGTCCCATCAGCAAGTTATGCAATAGTGCAAGTGAGTGGTGAAGTCCATTTGCAGTGTCAAAGGAGAGAAAGGGACATGGAAAAGTTGGTAAGACTTGAAAACAGATTGGATTTGAGAGATGGGGAGTGAGTAAAAGGAAGTACAACATCCAGATTGTAAGCCTGGGTAGCTGGACAAGTTATGGAGCCATGGAAAATAACATGGAAATTAAAAAGAGGGGAGAGCTTTGGGTAAAGTTAATGAGTTCAATCTTGGCCATGTTGAGTTTCATGTCTTCCTGTGATTTAAGTTGCCTAATAGGCAATTGAGGATGTAAGACTGAAGTTTAGAAGAGAGATTATGATAATAAATATTTTTTAATTGAATTGTATGAAAATGGCCTATTTGTGGAAAAATGAACAATTCTGGGTGTTAACCAATTTGGGCCCAGAGGCGGGAGGATGTGGGCCTGGCCAAAATTGTTTTGACTTTATTTGATTAGGTAGTCAATGACTAGATCCTCACAAAAGTCTCCCTGTGGAGTCTCATCGGCTCATGTGGTTACCCTAGATACTTAGAAAAAATATATATTTTTTAATTTTCAGAGTTCATCACTTCTTTTTTTCTTCTTAAAGCATTTTGCTTTAATTTTAAAAACATAGTTTAAGAACATATGCATAATTTTCAACATTCACCCTTGCAAAACTTTGTGTTACAAATTTTTCTCCCTCCATCCCTCTCGCCTTCTAAATAGGAAATAATTCAATATATGATAGATGTGCAATTCTTCTTTATATACTTCTACAATTATGCTGCACAAGAAAAATCAGATCAAAAAGGAAAAAAAAAAACTGAGAAAGAAAAGAAAATGCAAGCAAACAAGAACAAAAAAGTGAAAATATGTTATGATACACATTCAGTTCCCACAAGTCCACTCTCTGGGTACAGATGACTCTCTCCATAACAAAATCAAGGGAACTGGCTTGAATCACCTCATTGTTGAAAAGAGCCACGTCCATCAGAGTTGATTATCATATGATCTTGTTATTGCTGTGTACAGTGTTCTTTTGGTTCTACTCACTTCATTTAGCATCAGTTTATGTAAGTCATTCCATACCTTCCTGAAATGATTCTGCTGTTCTTTTCTTACAGAACAATAATATTCCATAATACTCATACACCATCACTTATTCAGCCATTCTTCAACTGATGGGCATCCATTCAGTTTCTTGCCACTATAAAAAGGGCTGCTACAAACATTTTTACACACATGAGTCCTTTTCTCTTTTTTTAATCATCTCTTTGAGGTATAGGCCCAGTAGAAATACTGCTGAATCACAGAGTATGCACAGTTTGATAGTCCTTTGTACATAGTTCCAAATTGTTCTCCAGAATGGTTGGATCACTTCACAACTCCACCAACAATGCATCAGTGTCCCAATTTTCCCATATCCCCTCCAACATCTGTCATTATCTCTTCCTGTCATTTTAGGCAATCTGAGAAGTGTGTAGTGGTACCTCAAAGTTGTCTTATTTTGCATTTCTCTGTTTCAGCACCAGCGGGGAAGACCCATTAAGCTGGAATAGCAACAGATAACAGCCTGGCCCAAAGTGTGTATGTGTGTTTGTGTGTGTATGTTTTATATTATGTTATGTTAGCATAAGACAGGCCTAGCTAAGTTCAGAGAAGCCTATCTCTAGATTTCTGGCCATTAGATAATGAAAATTTTTGGTCATCAGAGTTCCTCTAATTGGATCCAGAGTTCTTTTTACTCTAATGAATCAACTCCAATCCTACCTATAAATATAATGTGTGGTTTGTCATTTTCTGAGTTCCTATATCACTCTAGTATTATTTAATACAGGCTAGTCAACTGCCTGGTTTCCTTCTGCTGGACAAACAAAACTGAACATAAACCTTCTTTGATGAATGAGTATCTGAACTATTTATTAAAATCATTTAGGAAGAAGTCAGGCACCCTTGGCCATATTAGCAATTTCTCTCACTGGAATGAGCTAAGTTCCAGATCTTCAGAATAAAAGTACTAAACCTATTAAATGTTTTGTCCTTCATGCATCTTCATAAAGGGCAAGAAAAAGAGGTTAATAGACAGGGACTAAAATTTCCCAGATTTACACTATATATAGCTCATGACTTAATTAATGTCAACAACATTTCTCTTCCTCCCCTTTCTCCCTTCTCCATATGTCTTTAGAGAAGGTGCATTTGGGTTTTCAAAAGGTTGGTAGATTTTATCAGCTGGGGGCTAGTGGAATAGAATACTGCATACTCTGTCAGGTGATATGCTGCTGTTTTTAGCTTCCAATGAAAGGTTCTACTTAATCGAATTCCCAAAGGTTTTCACTAAAGCTTTTTTTTTTTTTTTTTTTTTTTTTAAACAGCTGAGCCTTTCTTTCTACATTTTGGGTTTCTTCCTTCTGCTCCAGGCCAGAATTGACTGAGATCCAGTCGCTCGTTTTTTATGAAGACAAAACATGCCATCTTCCAAATTTTCACAAGTAACCTATGGCCCTCCAATTTATCATATCATCTCTCAACTTCAACTCAAGCCTCCTAATCAGCAAGTCATCACTTGCAATGGCCTATGATGATTGCTGAGAGTCTCCTTCCCCCACATCTCTCCACTCGCACAAATGTTCAGAATAATCTAGTACCTTGGGGGGGGGGGGAGGGGAGAGTTAAGGTCAAATATTGAGTATTTTTGCCCTTTTCATTATTCATCCAATTTCCCCCAAATTCTTCAACATTTTTTCATTTTCCTTTGATTCTCTCCCCTCTACTTCAGTGTCCTCAGGGTGCTGCTCAGTAATTCATAGAGTCATAAAATTATATTATTTAGTAATGATAGGGACACAATAGATTATCTAGTTGAACCCTGTGATTTTACTGATGTAGAACTTGGGACTTGGGAAAGACAGATGCATGTTAACCATCAACCAATGTCCCCATTTTACAGCTGAGAAAAATGAGAGATTAAATGACATTAAAATCCATAGTCAAATGGGGGTGGAGTCAGGATTTGAATCCAGGTCACCCAGGTGATGAATCAGCTGTTAATAAATTAGCATGCCATTGGTTGATTGGTTGAGGGGCGGTGGTGAGATTCTGGATCATCTAGAGGGAATCACACCACAGGCAGCTTCATTTCCAGGGTCAGCATTGTGGATGCTAATATCTTTAAAAAGCAGACATGATTTCCCTCTTTTGAGATGAGTTGGATAGATTCTCTAACACCTTTAATGCTTCATTTGGAAGTGACTCCGAGTCTCCCTTATTTTATAAATGAGTCATAAATCCAGAGTTGGAAGGATGGCTTAAAAATGCTAGAATCTAATTCTTTGCTTTGAAAGATTACTAAACTGAGGCTCACAGCAAGCAAATGAATCAACAAGATCATATGGATTATAAGTGACAAGCAGAATTGGAACTCACATCTGCTGATTTCTGAACCCAAAGTCCTTCTGCCAATCTGTGTTATCTCTCGTGGCTGGGGTCTTCTGATCCTTTGGGACTTCCTCCATGGCATAATTGGTTGGTTGTTGTCCTTCATTCTTGAAAAGAACCAAATGATATCACGATATTAGGGTCAAGATATAGGGTGTCTGACTGTGGCAGACAAATACGGGCTCATGGGATAGTCAACAGCTAAGTGAAAAGAGAAACCTTACAGACTGATGAGAGTCATAGACAATTGATCAAAATAGTACGACCCTGGGGTCTGGCCTGAAATGAAACATGGAAAACAAAAGCCCCCCGGGGAGACTCACGGCAGAGTGTCCGTAGCCTGGTGGAGAGCAGGAAGTATTAGAAATCTCATTTGAAGGTTTTGTCTCCTGAGATTTCTATCCCACTTTAGCATATCCTAATGTTAGATGTATTTAGAGAACCAAGGAAAGTTGGCCTCAGAAGTGGTCCCAAAAAACCCCGATGACTCATACGTAAAGTGCTTTGCAAGCTTTAAAATGTTATATAAATGTGAGTTATTATTAATATTTTTTCACTCCTGCTTAGAATCTAAATTTGTTTGAATTGAGGGCAGCCAAAAAAAATCGTGCCTACTCCGATGACAACTTAAGACAAAGAATGGGTACTGGATAGAGTGCCAGGCTTAGTGTGGCTCCACCTCCAGTGTGACTGTGTGATTCTTGGTAAATCAGCTTACTTCTCTGAACCTCAGTTTACTCATGGCTAGAATTGGGATAATAATGCCTGTGGCATTTACCTCACCCGGGCTGTCATAAGGCTTCAAGGAAATAATCTATGTAAATGGCTTTGTAAACCTTAAAGTGCTCTATAAATATACACTATTATTATTGTAACTCATAGCCCAGGGACCAAACCCCTGTGGACTCATACAGACTGAATTCAATCCTGGGAGCTGATTCAAGAAGGTAATTTTCTCTTTTGGCTCAGTCTGTTCCCATCCAAAGCTTACTCTGGGAAATTTCCAAATACAATATAGCTCAGCCATAGGTTGTCTAAGCTTTCCTAAATATGAGTAACAAAGTGTCTGAGTTCCCACAGAAGCATTCAAGGCAACAATATGTGGAGACGATAGCCTTAGTTTCACCGTATTGATCATATAAAAGATACAAATAATTCTCAGAAGCCTATAAACACACTTAAACCACGTTAGGTAATCAAAGAAATTCTCCTCAAAATGAATCAAAACGGGTGTTGCCATTAAGCCAACTTATCGTCGATTCTCTCGAGTCCATTCTCCCAACATTTGGAAAGCTCCAACGATTTACATTTTTCTTGGAAGGCAAATCTACTTCAAGCTTGTTGGGTAAACGATCCCTTTCCATCACAGCTGTGCTAGATAAATCACTGAGGCATAAGTCTCTTTCATTACTTCTTTATCTTTAGGGATCAGGTAGACCACACTCTTCTTTCCAAAAGATGATCTTCTCCCTCTATAAGGTCAAATCACTGAACTTTCAAATTTAGGAATTCTAAGAGTGATTGGATTGGGAGCTGGACATCCCTAAGGCTAGTGCTACTCAAGAAAACTCTTTTTTTTTTTTTTTTTTTTTTTTTTTGTCTAGAAGTCTAAATTCTAGATTCTGGGGTCAGGTCACCTGAGAACTCCTCTGGTTAGAAGGTCATATTTTAGGGTCCTTGAACTTAGAATTGTTTGTGAGGCAAACTCCAAGGCTAGTGCTGCCTAGGAAATCTTCCTTCTCTAGCCAGAGGGCAAGATTCCAGGAACAGACTGCCCAGGAAACCAAAATATGTACTGCCACTTGGGAGAGTAATATTTGGGAACGTTATTCATGAACTTCCATTTTAGGCAATCCGGGCCTAAATATGGTTACCTCTGCCATGTATTTTTGCAGATACTCTACCGTTGTACCGAGATGTTACTAAATCTTGGACTGGGAAAATCTAGAACCCTCTTTCAAGATGGGTGGCCAAGCCCATGCTTCTGAGAGAACAACAATTAACTATTCTTCATTCCAATTCTGCCCCAGAGGCAATCCAGAAAAACATAGAAGAGATAAGCTGAAGAGATCAGGAGACCAATTGGAGCCCACTCCACTTTCTTTTTTTATCTTTTAGTACAGAAAGGTGGTTCAACAGACAAGAGTCTCTCTCAAGTCAATAATTGTGGAGACAGCTCAATTTATTCCAAAAGTCAGTAATTGTTAGCTATCTCCTTACTAAGCCTTAATGCACATTTCCATATTTTTACAAAAGAAGAATAATCATTAAATTTATTGGGTTACAAGAGATCAAAGAAGGGAAAGGGACCTGTATGCACAAAATGCTTGTGGCAACTCTTTTCATAGTGGCTAGAAACTGGAAATTGAATGGATGCTCATCAATTGGAGAATGGTTGGGTAAATTGTGGTATATGAATGTTATGGGATATTATTGTTCTGTAAGAAACAACCAGCAGGAAGATTTCAGAAAGGCTTGGAGAGACTTACATGAACTGATGCTGAGTGAAATGAGCAGGACCAGGAGATCATTATATACTTCAACAACAATACTGTTTGAAGATGTATTCTGATGGAAGTGGTTCTCTTCAACAATGAGAGGATCCAAATCAGTTCTAATTGATCAGTAATGAACAGAACCAGCTATACCCAGAGAAAGAACATTGGGAAATGAGTATGGACCACAACATAGCATCTCCACTCTTTCTGTTATTGTTTGCTTGCATTTTTGTTTTTCTTCCCAGGTTATTTTTGAATTCTTTCTAAATCCGATTTTTCTTGTGTAGCAAGACAACTGTATAAATATGTATACATATATAGTATTTAACATATACTTTGACATATATAACATGTATGGGACTACCTGCCATCTAGGGAGGGAGTGGAGGGAAGGAGGGGAAAAGGTGGAACAGAAGTTTTTGCAAGGGTCATGTTGAAAAATTACCCATGCACATGTTGATCAATAAAAGGCTATAATAAAAAAAAAAAATCATTGGGTTAGATTCCTATTAATTCCCCTCCCTACTTTCATATTATTATTATTCAGAGGTGATTTCTTTGCAATAATCATACAATTTTAGAATCATAAATGTAGAGCTGAATGTAACTGAGTTTTTAGGAATGAAAATTGAATAAACAAAAGAAGCATTCACGAAGTGCTCAAAGTAATAGGCTAAAAACCATCAATACAAAAAGAAAAGTGAGAAAGTGAGACAGTCTGACTTCAGAAAGCTTATGTTCTAAAAGGGAAAAAAAGCATTGAATAAAGTTGAATATGACTTCTTAATTCTTCGATCTAGTGTTCAAGTAGTACAATGACTCTTAAATTATCTTTACTTGATCTGTTTTCCAAATCAGTTTTTAAATAAGAAATAGTTTATATTTCCTTCTATTTTGTCAGTCTTTTAACTTTATTTTAATGTTTCTTGTTTTTCTATGAAGTTATTGAAATCAATGGTTATGTTTATTTTCAGGCCATTTGTTACTTGGGCAGAGTTTGGTATCTCTTGTGCAAAACTTTTAATTCCCTTTTCAATTCTTTACTCCAAACTTCTCATCTCTTTTCCATTTTTTCCTTTTAATTCTATCATTTAATTTATTAAAAATATTTAACCTTTTAAACATTCTACTCTAATTTGGAATTATGTCCCAAAAGTTATCAAACTGTGCATACCCTTTGAACCAGCAGTGTTACTCCTGGGCTTATATCCCAAAGAGATACTAAAGAAGGGAAAGGGATCTGTGTGTGCCAAAATGTTTGTGGCAGCCCTTTTTGTAGTGGCCAGAAACTGGAAACAGAGTGCATGCCCATCAATTGGAGAATGGCTGAATATATTGTGGTATATGAATGTTATGGAATATTATTGTTCTGTAAGAAATGACCAGAAAGGCCTGGAAAGACTTACAGGAACTGATGCTGAGTGAGAGCAGAACCAGGAGATCATTATGTACTTCAACAATGATACTGTATAAGGATATATTCTGATGGAAGTGGATATCTTTGACAAAGAGAAGATCAAATTCAGTTACAATTATTGATCAATAATAGACAGAAGCAGCTACACCCAGAGAAAGAACACTGGAAAATGAGTGGGAACTGTTTGCATTTTTGGTTTTCTTCCCGGATTATTTTTACCTTCTGAATCCAATTCTTCCTGTGCAACAAGAGAACTGCTCACTTCTGCACACATATATTGTATCTAGGATATACTATAACATATTTAACATATATGAGACTGCTTGCCATCTAGGGGAGGGGGTGGAGGGAGGGAAGGGAAAAGTTGGAACAGAAGTGAATGCAAGGGATAATGTTGTAAAAAATTACCCATGCATATTCACTGTCAATAAAAAATTATAATAATAAAAAGAAAAAAAGAAAAAAGAAAGAAAGAAAGAAAAATAAACATTCTTCTCTATCTCTTCCAAGAATTCTAGTTAAATTTGGGCCCAAGCTGCATTTTTCTTTGAGGCTTTGTTTATAGATGACCAGGAATCATTCTCTTTTTCTCCTTTTGTGCCTCAAATGTTCCATTAACATAATAGGTCATTTTAGTGGAGCATTTTTTATGTTTGCCCATTCTTTCAGCCTACTTACTTTAGATCTGATGTTATGGTTGGAATTTGCTATACTTCCATAGGGAAGGTCTGGGCTGTTCTTATTGTTTTCTTAGGATATCAAGTATTATATTATTTCAGAGTTTTAGGAATATTCTGGGGAATTTTCAAAATTTCAGTGATTCTAAAGTGGTCTGATTGAAGAAAAGTCTGATTGCTTCCCCATCCCCATCTGGCCTCTGCAAGTTTCTAATCTGTTTTAGATCTAAGCAATATTAATCTACTATTATCATCCAGCTAGTAAACTTTACTAATTTCGGATGATAGACCAAGCGACAAGCTTTATTTTGATCTGTTATTCCTGCTCTGTTTATTCCTCTGCAGGCTTCAGACTATGCTAGAAGCAGAAACCAAGATTGCATCACACTATTGCTATTGCTTTACTTTTGGTATCCAGTTGGGTATGAGTGCTCCTTATCTCTGAACATTGCCCTAAAGTGCCATTACCCTCCTCAGTTCTCCCTGGATCTATGACCTGGTATTGAGGAAGGAGTGAAAAAATTGCCACTTGGCACTTGTTTCTATCTCAATGCCCTATTACAACTAGAGAACCTCCCCTTAACCTGGTGCACCCCCTCCTTGTACTACAGTGCTCCTCAGCACACTCCCGGCCAGACCCTTGCCCCTCTCCAAAGATCTGTCCTTCTGTGTCCTTATACTAACCTGAGCTGCAAAAATGACTCACTGTGACTTTCCTTGGATTTCCTCCTTAGAATTTGGTTTGGTGTATTTACTAGATCTTTTTGGAGACGTTGTGATGGGGAGCTTCCTATATTTCTTGCTATTCTACTGTCTTTGCTCTAAATTCATCAAATCACTTAAAAAAAATTCATAGGCCACAGGTTAAAAACTACTGATATAAACAATTCTTTTTAAATTTTTACTGGTTAAGAAACTGCATCCCAGAGGGTTGAACTAACTTGACAAAGGTTATAAATCTAGGGATCTGTCCAAGTCAGAGTTGGCATTCAGGTTGTTAGACTCCGGACATAGCTTTTTTTCTTTTCTTTTCTTTTCTTTCTTTCTTTCTTTCTTTCTTTGTTTCTTTCTTTCTTTCTTTCTTTCTTTCTTTCTTTCTTTTTTTTTGGTCATTGTGTCACCATATTGGGCTCAGTGACTTCATTTTGCTGATGTTAGAACCCAAACATGAATCACAGGCTGCTGCAAAAAAAAAAAAAAAAAAAAAAAAAAAAAAAAAAAAAAAAAAAGAAATATGGAGGAGTCCATTCACTTCTATCTCATCAAGGTTTTGCTTTTGACTCCTCATAGGCATTTTCTTTCTTTGTCTTTCAGCTTTGCAACTTGAGCATGAGACGCCTTTGGAAACAAAGACGAACAAGTGGGATGGGAGCTTTCCGCCAGAATCCTGAGCATGAGCTTTTCGCTGTCCAGAGCAACAGCTGTGTCTGATTTCTCATCCACGGGAAGGTCAGCCACAGAAAAGGGCTGGGGACACTGCATTCAGTATCGTGCCTTTGTTCTCCCTACAACCTCAGAGAAGAGACTTCTCAGAGACTGTGAGCTGTGCTTAGCTGGATGCTGCTGGAGATCAATGGTTCAGGTATTAATTGCTGACGACTTAGAAAGCATTTTTCTCTCCTTCAAAAAAGAAAAAGCCAATTCAGCTTTCATTAGAGATCCTGAATCAATAGTTTTTTTTATAAGACTTTGAGTGAGTTCATTTTCAACTCTAGAGGTGAGAGCTTTAATCTGCGGATTCATAAATATTATTCTTTGCAGGGGGTGGGAGGAGAGTTGATTTAAAAAAAAATTATAGTGTGTGATAGAATAGAAAAAACACCAAATGCTAACTCTAGACTTAATGGACCTGGGTTCAAATCTTGCCTCTGACATAGAATAGCTGTTTAACCTTAGTCATATCACTTAATGTCCTTGGCTCTCACTTTCCTCATCTGTGAAATGGAGTATTGAAATGAAGTTTTGATCTAGATGATCTCTATGATTCATTCCAGCTTGAGGTATTTGAGTCTCTGCTCATTTATAATCAGAACATGATCAGACCCTGTTGTGCTTGCCAGGAAGCAGGGTTCTTAGTGAGAACAGTAGGGAAGATCTAGAACCTTGTCATGCCCTCCCTTGGTCAGCAGATTTCTCCTGATCCACTGATATTTTACCTGTATTCCTTCCCAGTGATTTTGTTTATCCCCTTTTGCACCCTTTCCCTCTGCCCACTGCAGTGATAGTGAACCTCCTGATTGCAAAAGGAAAACTCCCCTTCCCTACAAAATTGTTCACTTCCTTATTCCCATCCCACCTCAACCTTATGTCTGTCTCTTCCAACATATTCTGTGGAGCTCCTCCTAATGTCATGACGTCCCTGGCCATCCTTTCTAATTATAGTTGCACTTTTTCTCATATCATCCCCCACTTCACTCCCCTATCCTACCCCATAACCTCCACCGCTATGTGGCAGCAGAGTTAGAATGCTTCTGCTAATTCTAAACTCTTCCAACCATTACTTCTCTTCCTTTGAAGTGCATAACATCCACATGTATCACTCAGATTAGATCTGGTATTTATTCCTCAATCCCCAAAACATTCTCTTTCCTTCTTTAACGAATTCCCTTTATTTTGCCCAGTTGTTCTCTCTTTTCCATCTTTTTCTCTCTTACATATTAATATATAGGTAGGATAATATAGGTAGAGAAGTGATGTTGACCAGAGGAAAGTGCTTCAAAATGCAGAGTAAATTCATTTTGATGATCTTTCAATACCATACTTCCTATATCCCACTCAATTCCCAATGACCTTCTCTATTCTTCCATTGCCTCAGTCCTCCACCTTAACCACACACAAAGATGGTTATACTTTTGATATTCCTTTCATCTCCATGTATTTCACTTTCATGTTCAAAAATGATTAAATTCACTTATCCTAATAATAAAGTTTCCTCTCATTCCATATTCCTTTATATTTTATGACCGCTATTTTTAATTCTTATTACGACCCACAATCCCTCTATGCCTCAGTTCTTTTATCAGATCATAAATTCTCCTATGATTACATTCCCTTCCCTTCCCACTCTCAACCCCTCGGTGAGCCAATGGAACTCTCTACTCTGAATCCTTTATCACCTTTACTATTACCTAGCATTCCTTGCCAGACCTGGGTCATAATATTCCTTTTTTCCCACTTAAATGCTGCTTAACAGAGATGGAGTAGGTCACAGAACCATGCTGATTTTGGATCCTCTCTGAATTTGGTCACCTAATTTCAACTGGACCCTCAATGCAGGAAGGCAATCCATGTACTCCCTTCCTTACTAATTCTCTATTCCATCTGTCACAATAGCTGTTCCAAACTTATCTTTTCTTCTCAATCTTTCCATGACAATCTCCTTTCTATCTTCTTATCTGAGAATTTTGAGGCAATTTGCCTACAACTCCCTGTTTTCTTCTTATTTCACACCCCTCTGATATTTTCTCCCACTTTTACTTGAGTTTCTAGTGAAGAGGTAGGTTTTCTTCTTTCCAAAGCAAACTCATCTCTTCCAATCAGATTGTTTCCACTATTAATACTGCCTTCATTTTCTTCTGTTTCTAGGTTTCTGTCTCTGTCTTTCTCTCATTCCACTGTCTCGGTCCGTCTCTCCCCAATTTTTTCCTATCAGGACCCTTCTTTTCTGCTTGCAAGCCTGCCATATCTTTCCCATTCTCATCAATTCTCATGATATCCTACCATCTCTGCTAGTTATCACCTTCTATTTCTCCTAGTTTTCTCAACTAACATCCTTGAAGAAGCTTCCACCTCTCGGTGTTTCTATTCCATAACCTCAAATGCTCTTCCAAACTTTCTGCAGTCTACTTTACAAATCTCATTATTCAACAAAATCCTCAGTCTCTAAAGTTACTGATGCTCTCTGAATTGCCAAATCCAATGGTCTTTTCTCAATCCTCATCCTTTTGGATGCCTGTAGTATTTGTAATCATTAACCATATTCTCCCACACACTCTCTCCATTCTGGATTTTCATGACTCTTAGCTCTCTTGGTCATTCTCCTACTTGTCTGACTTTTGTTTCTCAGCTTCTTTTCCTAAATTTTTGACCACATCATTCCAGTTTACTCCAAGAGTTCTCCAAATTTTGTCCTGGAACCTTTTATTCTTTCTTTTCACTTGATAATTTCGTCAAGTCCCATGAAATTCATTACCATCTCTATCAAGATGATTCTCTGACTTATTTATTCATCCCTAACATCTCTTCTTCCTTCACTTTCTCATTATGAACTGCCTATTAGAAGTTATAAACTGAGTGCCCCATGGGCATTTCAAGTTTGATACATCCAACATAAAATTCATTATCTTTCCCCAATTTTTAAAAAAAATTTATCTATAACTGTTGAGGATATGGTTATTCTTCTAATCATCTAGATTTGTTATTTTCTTCATTGACTCTGTATATTCATTCAATCTCCAAGATTTGACATTTCTTTATTCACTACATCTAATTGATACAGTCCCTTCTCTACATTCATGATTAGCCATTGTCCTTTATACTCCAAAATGATACCACTGGATCAGAGTCAATGTACCTCAGAAGTTTCTACCACAGTTTAGACACAAATGGTCCATCTGAACAATTGAAATGGCAATTATTAAATTTATGGGTCTCCTATTTCTTTTGAGCTTCTGCAATTTTGCTTTGTTCATTGAGCACAATGTCCCTTTGATGCTGGACAGTTCCATATCAGTGTCTCCTATGTCTCACAACCAATTCCAAAAATTTTCAGAGATTCCTCAAGAGTCTCTCTCAATGGCCCAACTTGTCAGAGCTAACTCAGTATTTGGGAAGCTCTGAAGGAAAATGTAGCATAGAAGAGGTTGCCTAGCAAACTATGATCTGCAGAACTGTTGGACTGATCTCACTATTATATGCCTGTGAAACCTGGAGAGTATACCAGTGCCAGGACAGAAAATTGAGCCGCTTCCATTTGAAGTGTCAGAGGAAGATTCTGAAGATCACCTGGCAAGATAAGGTTCTAGACACTGAGGTCCTTTCTCTAACTAAACTACCAGTGTTCAAACTATTGGGCTGGCCATGTTGTTTGAATGCCAAATGGATGTTTGCCTAAAATGCTATTTTTTTTTTAGCACACACACACACAAGGAAGGCTCTCATATTCAAGTCCGAGAAATGGTACAGGGACATTCTCTACTCATAGCACTTTAGCTTAGGCCCTCAATGCTTTTTATCTCTCCTATTGCAATGGCTTCCTAATAGAGAGCTCCCTGTATCAAGTTTCCTCCCTCTCCAATCTATCTAGCCTTCAGATAATGGCCAAAGTTATTTTCCCCAAAGTAGGAGTGGCCATGACATCTCCATATTCATTAAGTTCCGGTGCTCCTATCAGATCCTGAGTTAAACAAAATACTGATTAAATGAGTGTGGAAATACAGAGAAAGGAAAAAAAACATGGTTCCTGTCTTCAAGGAGCTCACATCCTAAGGAGAGAGACAACTTGCAAGTAATGGGGATATTCAAGAAATAGTTGGAAGAATATCTCAAGGGGAAAGCATTATGAGCTGGGAGGACCAGGAAAGGACTCCTTTGGAAGGCATGATTTGAGCCATCTTAAAGAAATAAGCAAGGGCAGCTAGGTGGTGCTGTGGATAGAGTACCAGCTCTGAAATCAGGAGGATCTGAGTTCAAATCTGATGTCAGATACTTAACTCTTCCTAGCTGTTTAACCTTAGGTAAGTCACTTAAACCCCAAATGCCTCAAAAAAAAAAAAAAATAGGTAGAGATGAGAAGGCAAAGCATCACAGGTACAGAGAACAGCCAACCAATCAATAAACATTTCTTATTTGTATCAGGGATTCTCCAAAGCATTTTGTCACTAAAAAATCTCCTCCACCATCAAATAGAAATTTCCCTAGTTAGCACTTAAAGTTTTCCAGTATGTGGCCATATCTTTTGCAGTCTTTCAGTCTATTATATCCCTTCACTCATTCTATGGTTAAATCACACCAACCTCCTTGGTCTTTTTCACACTTGAAGCTCTGTGGGGAGCAAGCAGCCCCTTTCTCTGGGAGCTTTCTGTTCTATTTTTTCCAGAAAAGTAGCTCTTCTTGTCAATTGTTTTCATCTGCTGGAGGTGACCAGGCACTTCAATTGATAAAGTTCTGGACCTTAAGTTAAGAAGACTTGAGTTCAGATATGATCTCAGATACTTAATAGATGTGTGACCCTGGGCAAGTCACTTAATCCAAACTGTAACATTGGGATAATAATGTCATTTTCCTTGAAAAATCAAATGAGATAATGACTGTAAAGTGCTCAGCACACAGTAGATGCTTAATAAAAGATCATTCCTTTTCCCTCTTTTATTAAAATACTTTGTATGATTGAAGTACTCATTTCCCCTGATTCTATTTAGCCTTGAATGTTAATTTCTCACCCTTAAGGATGACATTAGATATTCTCCCTAATGAGTACATCTTCAGATGTTGCTCATTTATTCAAGAAATTTCAGTATCTTGCCATTGCCCACAAAAACAAAAACATGTTTCCTAACTAGGCATTAAAGGTCTCCAACAATCAGCCTATAGCCTTCCTTTCCAGTAATTTTTACATTCTTTTCTATCTTCACTGTGCAATCTGTGGCAGTCCAACTGGTCTAATAATTTGGACCCTAAGGTGCCATTTGGTCTTGTACCTCCACATACTTCCTCAGGTTTCCTCGTTACTTAGAATGCCCTCCTTCCTCTTCCCCTTTCAAAATCTTCTTCTTTCAAAGGGCATCTAAGGGACTGTCTCCTTCATGATGACAGTGCATGTCATCTTTCCATGGACTGGAACAGAGAATACCTAAACTTCCTAGAACTGTAGGATTCTAGATTTCCAATTGTCTGGGTCCTTTAAAACCAATTCCACCTACCTCCTTATTTCACATATTAAAAAAAACAAGGCTTCTCATTATCAAATAATTTGGCCAAGGAGAGGCAAGATTAGAACCCGGCTAATCTAGTCCTTCTCCCCACCCAACCTCCCCCAAACTAAAAGTGTTACTTCCTTCCTCAGAACTTTCTAGAGTACTTTGTTTTGAATCTCTCCTTTACCCCATTATATTTGGTTTGCTTGTATAATTCTAATATAATCTAACGAGTAGACTAGAATCTCCTTGAAGGCAGGGCAAGGTTGTTCTTTTACTCTCCCTAACCTCTAGCACATATTGAATGCTTGTGAATTTTCTTGAATTAATTAAATGATCTAAAAATGATATTCTTTCATCTTCTATCTTGTTCTTCCTTCAATTGAATAATATATCGAGTACCTACTATGTGCCTAGTGAAGTGCTACATAGGAATAGCGGACACCACACATTCCCTGGTCTCAAGGAGTTTCCATTCTATCTGTTGCTTCATATTATGTCTACTCTAATGATGCATGTGGAACAACAGCTTGTGCTCAGAGTTTGGAAAGAGTTCCAAGGCAGTTCTAAACTATGCTCTGGGAGGGGGAGTGGGATTCATCTTCTGGCCCCAATTTCCCTTGCACTGACTCTTTAGTGGGGTCTGTCCCGAGATGAAACATGTAATGTGAGCCTGCACAAACCACAAAATCTATAATTAAGACCTGCATCTGACAAATTTATTTTTCCTGCTGACAAATAAATGTCACTTTTAAAGGAATATAACATAGAGAATGATACGGGGTGGGGGAGATAGACATAAGGGCAGAACCTTCTGGTTTTTCCGCGGCAAAATACAGAGGGATTTTTTTTTTTTTTTGATAAGTGCTTACAATGACTGCTCCATCGACTTGGCATGTAGATCAAAAGAGTGACAGATTTAATTCATGTTTCTGCTTTGTACAAACAATGCTATGGACTAGCCAACCTGGGCAGCTTTCAGCAAGTAATTGGAGGTAGCGCAAACACAGCCTTTCAGAGATCCATGGCAGGTAATGGGATAGCAAGCCACACGGGGCACACGGGGCGGTTTTGATGAGACCTTTCCTCGATTGTCTCCAAACCAAGGCCATGTGACAGAATTGGTTTGGGGTCCAGCCACGTTGACAAACACACCGTCTATTCACCGACCTTTTTGGACAAAGAGACCGGGGCTCAGACCAATGATGGGATCATTCGAAGTCGACGACCAGAAATCGGCGCTTGCGGAAACTGTGATTGCCGGCAAAGTCTTTGGCTCTGGAATAAGCACACTGTCTGCATAGGAGTGCGATAAATCACATCTGCAAATATACAAAGAGTGACTTCACCAGCTTCTGGTGTGACACATTCCATGCTACCAGCTTTTCTTGGAATAAACTCTCAAATCCCTCCCTCCCCTCCCCTAAGTAATTTTTGTACTTGGATTTAAAAAAAAAATTGCATGGTGCAAGCAATTTGGTTTTTTAAATACAATAGTCTTTTGAAAAGTACTGAAGAAAATGAATAGAAAATCACTAGCATCATAGCAAATTATCCCAGGTCAACACATAATGCCTTCATTTCCCAGATGTCTCAATTCAACAGCTACTCAGGGGTATTATTCGAGAAGGATGCTGAGAAAGATTCCAAGTTTAAGAAGGCATTTTCTGTGGGGCACTCCTATTGGCTGCATCTGGGTGTGTGTGGATCCTCCATGCCAAGACTCCAGAAACAGGCCTCTAAAACAATAGAGTAGGAGGCATTGCTTTGACTCAAAAGAATCAAATGAATACTTTGTTCAAAATTCGGGTCTTCTTTTTGGAGAGAGAAGATTCCTTGTAGAACTCGTAGGATGGACTAACCATAAGTCTTCTCGTAATTATGGTGTGATTCAATTCAATTAAGCAAGCATTTATTTATTTAGTGGTCACTGTTTCCTATGCTTGGCAAGGGAGTAGAAAGAAAAATCTGAAAGAGTTTCCCTCAAGAAGCATCCTTGCTGTGGGGTTGTTATGGTGGTTGGGATTACATTCATCATATATATATAGACATGTCATGGAAAACATAAGGCTATCAATTCGTAAGCATTTGTTAAGCAAATGCTGCGTGCCAGACCCTGTGCTTGGTTCCTGAGTGGGAGAATAAATACAAGCTAATTCCTTCAAGGAGGAGGGAGAGTACATGGTGGGGGAGAGGGGATGGATCCGTAAAGACTTCCCATATAAATTGAGTCTTAAAGTAGTACAAAGAGTCGATTTAAGAAGCAAGGGCATACCAAGCATAAGGGACAGTCTGTGCAAATGCCGACAGTACATCCTGGGATACCAAGTTTGGATAACCATCAAATTGGTCAGTTGGACTGGAACAGAGAACACCAAAGAGAATAATACAGAATGAATCTAAAAAAGTAGACTGAAATGGACTTTCTATGCCATACTGAAGATTTTGTATATTATCCTCGAGAAGATAGGGAGCCATCGATGATCTTGAGGAGAAGATCAGCATGGCTAGATCCATAGGGATAGGTGGTGGACATGTGATGTCACTGGCTTACGAAGAGGAAATCAACTTGGCATCTTCTCTTAATAGCCTAAGTCTAAGACCAAGAAACTTGTTTAGAATCTCAAGAAGTTAAGTGACTTTCCCAGGATCACGTAGCCAAGATATGTGTCAGAGATAAGACTTGAACCCAGGCTTTTCTGAAATTGAGGCTTTGCATTAAGCTATTTTTTTTTTTTTTTACTATTTTGATAACAGTATAGAGACAGCATCAGAATGGGAAGATATAGGAAACAGGAAGTCCAGTTAGGACGCCATTGTAATAATCTAGGTGAGAGATGATAAGGACTGGATCTAGTTTGGTGACTGTGCCACAGACATGGGCATATGCAAGACATGTGACAAAAGTTGAACTGATAGGACTTGGCATATGTTCGTATATGAGGAATGAGGTGAAGAAGATAAAGAGTGAATGACTGAAAAACCATTTGACTGGAAGGATGTGATGCCCTAGAGGAAAAAAATTTTTTTTCTTCCATTAGTTTGATTTTCAAATTTTCCAATGACTCAAATCTAAACTTGGGAAATGTCTTTATTATAACTCATATTTGTTATGAGATAGTAGATGGAAACAAGACCTTAGAACCAAGAAAAGCTGGATTCTAATCTTTTCTCTGACATATAGGACTTTGTAGAGTCAATTTGCATCAGATCCTGAAGAAAACTCCCCATCCTTCCACTAGATGGCAGTGAAAGCATTACCTGGACCTGAAAATGGACTTGTCCCATGTTTCCCTTGGCGGTGTGCACACACCTCAATCAGTGAAAGTGCTCCATTCTGTAGTTTCCAGGGAATCGGTGACCTTTACTCTTTTAGCTCCACCTCTAGCTAGAAGGTATTGATAGGAGATGGGTAGACGCCTATCTATCCAGTTAGAACTTAGCTCTGAGCCCCCATATACTAATGAAATCCACTTTTGGTGAGTTGGCTGTATATGAATAACTGCTGCTCATAGGACCTTGACACAACAGAGTTAAGTCTTGTGGAAGCAGCCACAGATGTTGATTTTTACTCAACAAGAAAATAAACAACACTTAAGAACATAATGCACAGGAATAAAAACTCCAATTGGTATCAGACATGACTGGATAATGATTCAATAATAAAGAACCTTACATTTATGCTGGGGGATCGTGCTACAGCTTCTTGAAGCCACAGGTGAGTCAGGTAGATATCAAAGGTGGAAAATAGCCCTGCAAAAAGGCTCAGCAGCCCTCACCCCAGAGGTTCTAGTTCTCCTGGAACACACCCTGCACCCTTAAGATGGTGCAGTGGAGAGAGCACTGGGCTTGGAATCAGGAAGGCTCATCTTCAGAGTTCAAATCCTACCTCAGATACTTACTAGCTGTGTGGCAAGGGTAAAATGAACTGAAGAAGGAATGGAAAACTACTTCGTTATCTTTGCCAACAAAACTCCAGTTGGTGTCATAAGGGGTCAGATACACTAAAAATGACTCAACAATAAGAAACTTTACATTTATATCTTTACTTCTAGGAGCCTCCAATCTCTTCTACATAAAACTAGCCCATTTGGAGCAGGGTGAGTGGAATGGGCATCGAGTTCTGGCAGAAGGAACTTTGCCACAATGACCAACAGCAACCTTTGCTGTAACTTTGTTATATCACTTAGTCTTTAGCTCTAGTCCAAAGTCTTGCTACCATACTCAACAAGTACATATGCATGTGTACATGTATATGTATATATCTCAGGGATTATAACACCAAAGCTTTAAAGCTAGAAGGTAGGGGCAGCTGTAGACTGAGGAGATACAGCCCTTCCCTGGAAGTTGCAAATCAGAGACAGGAAGAACTCTCCTTTTATAAAGGGAGGGAATTGTAGAGGGAATTGTTTATCAGGTGTGGAATGGACCATCTGTGTTCCTTCCCAATTCTAAGCTTATGTGATACTTTCTGGAATTGTGGGAAGGATAGTAAATCTCAAAGAGCAATAGAAATGTGAGTTATTCAGTATTGACTGGAATTAGTTTTATCTCTGGCTCATTAAAGGGGTGAATGTGATGTCTTTATTCATTTTCTGATAGACTAGTTGCTGGCAATGTTATTATTGCTAACAGCTGACATTTATGGAGTTCTCTAAGATCAGTAAAATGTTTGTGATCCCATTCAAGGTTTATTGGTGTCTGCAATAGTTAATTTCATGGGATTGTTTACTATGCTTTCAAACTCTAGTTAATGGAAGTCTCAGACTAGTTAATAGTAGAGAGAAACATGAACAATATCAAATCATTTTTCTTTTTCTTTGATCTTACTGGACAATAGAGGGATTTTAAGGCCAAAGAGTATGAAAGGATTAGTAATTTTAAGGGCATAGTTTCAAGTTGCTTTCTATAATGGTTGCACCAATTCATAGCTCCACCAACAACAAATACATTCCCCTGAAATCTCTCTGATGTTTGTCATTTCTCCTTTTGTTGTTTCATCTTTGCCAGTTTTGTGAGGTTAGTCGTTTTCAGTCATGTCTGACTCTTCATGACGCATTTTGGAGTTTTCTTGGCAAAGATAGTGACTTGGTTTGCCATTTTCTTCTCTAGTTCATTTTACACATAAGGAAACTAAGGCTAAAAGGTTTAAATGATTTCCCCAGCATTATACTGTTAGTAAAAATCTGTGTTCAGATTTGAAGTTCAGGCCTTACTAACGTCAGACCCAATGCTCTATCCTCGGCACCACCTAGATGTCTAATATTATGGGCATGAGATAAGATTTCAGAGGTTCTTTAATTTGTATTTCCATAATAATTAGTGTTTTGAAGCATTTTTTCCATTTGACTGTTGATAACTTGAATGACTTCTTTTGTGACCTGCCAGGTCATATATGTTGATCACTTATCAGTTGGTAAATGGTTTCTATTTTATTTTATTTTTTTTACTGAATTAGTTTTAGATTTTTTGGAAATCAGACTTTTATCAGGGAGTCTTGTGGCAAATATTTTCCTTTTAATTTTAGCTGCATTTGTTTTCATTGTTCAAAAATGATTCAATTTATGTGATTCCAATTGTTTTGTAGATTCTGTGATCCTCTCCATTTCTTAGTTGGTTATGAAGTCCTCCCCTGTCCTTTGTTCTGAAAGGAAATTTCTTTTTTGTTTTTCTATTTTTCTTTCTTTCTTTCTTTTTTTCTTTTTTTTTTTTTTGGTAATGTGACTTTTTAGTTAAACTGGTTTCCATTTGTACCTATGGAATTAACCTTTTTATTTTATGTGCGGCATTTAGTCTAAAGCAATTTTCCTATGTTGCTTTCCAGTTTTTTCAACAGTTTCTACTTCATAGAAATAGTGAGTCTTTACCTTGGGATTTGGGATCTTTGGATTTATTGAATGCTAAGCTACTAAATTCTCTTGTTTTTGTTTGTTATGCACCTAATCTGTTTGGTACTGTTTTAACCAGTACCAAATAGTTTTGAGGAATATTATTTTGTAAAGTATTTAAAGACCAGTACTACTAAGTCTCTTTTCATTCCCTTTCTTTTTCCTTCATCACTGCACTTGTGGTTCTATTCTTAAGTTCCTTAAGATACAGTTCATTTTTTCCTACTTCCATAAAGTGATACTTTTGTCATTTGATTGGTATGACACTGAATAAATAAAATAGTTTACATAGTGTCATAATTTTTATTAATTTTTCAGCTTACCTAAAATCAAGTATATTTCTCCAGTTCTTTAGGTCTATCTTTACTTCTACAAATAGCATTTTATGCTTGTTTTCTTGTGATTCCTTTGTTTTGGTAGCTAGATTTCTAAGTAGTTATTTTAACTGAAATTCCTTTTTCTATAGCTTCCTTTTGGGAGTCCATTTGTATCATACAGTAATTCAGATGATTAATGTGGATTTCTTTTATAACTTGCAACTTGCTGAAATCATTCATTATTAAAATTAATTTTAGTTAATTCTCTAAGGTTCTCTTCCTTTTTCTTTTTCTTTCTCTTTTCTCCATTATTCTTTCTTTTCTTTTTTCTTTTCCCCCTCTTCTTTTTCTACTTCTTCCTCTACTATTTCTCTTTCCCTCTTTTTATTCCTTTTCTTCTCTTATTCCTTGTTCTCCTTTACCTTTTCTTCTTCTTCCTCCTCTTTTTCTGCTTGTCTCATTTTTCAGTTTGCAAAACTTTCTCTCCCCCCTCCTTTCTCATTGGAGTTGAAAATTTCACAGGATCTCAAATCTATATTTGTACAACTTAGCCTGGAATAAATATTAATTATAATCAAATACCATCCTTTTTTCTTTCTTTCTCTCTTTCTCTCTCTTTTTTCTTTCTTTCCTTCTTTCCTTTCTTCCTTCTTTCTTTTTTCCCCACAAAGTTGTTGTTTGCCTTGTATGATCTAAATTATCTTTAAATATTCTCTTTTCATTATACAAGAATATTTTTATTATATTTATATGCTCTTTTCTGAGTTAATATTTCTCGTATTAACCCAGGTGCTTCACAGTTTAAGTTATAGTCGGTATATATAGTTGGTACAAAGTTGACATTTCCTTTTCTCTATGATTTGAAAGATTTCAATACATATCTATTCCATGATAAAAATTACATATTAATTTTTGGAGGGATAATTTCAGCTTTGCAGGTAATCAATTGCCAAGGCCTACATAACCCACTAGTCCTGGGTCCAAAAAGTTTTTATATTTTAAAAGTTGGTAAAAATGTGGGTCTTTTCCCCTTCTAGCATGACTAGTTACCCCTAGTTACCATGATTAGGCCCTTTCTCAAAAGTTTTCAGGTTTGGCTGGATGTGACAGAGCTTATACTTCTCTGGTCTAGACTTCATGGATAGAGTTAGTTGCCCATGGTTTCATTGAGAATATCTATGGAAAATGTTGGAATAAAACACTAAACTGGATTAGTTCTGTGGAGTTATGGCAAAAATTACAAGTATTCAAGTATTTGTAGCTAACACATACTTGGCAACATAAAGAAGTTTTTTATTTTAAAAATGCAAGAATTGATGATAAAGAAGCAGCTAGGTGAAATATTGGACAGAATGATGGATTTGGAGTCAGGAAGACCTGAGTTCAAATCCTGCCTCTGACACTGTTACCAAGAGTGAGTCAATTAATCTCTATCTACCTCACGTTACTTATCTGGACAAGGATAATAATAGTATTATATATTATATTACTATATTATTATATGGTATATATAATAGTATATAATCTAAGACTGTTTTGAAGTTCGAATCAAGTAATATATGCAAAGTGAATGGCAAAGATTAAAGTAATAAGGAGAAATAATTAAGTAATAAATGCTAGTTATCATCACAATCACCATTGCCATCATCACTATTACCTTCTTCATCCTGACCATTACCATCATCACCAGTACCACTGGCCTCACTACTGCTACCATCACCATCATCATCATCACCATTACAACCATTGCTATCACTATCATCACTATCACCACATCCATAAATGAGAACAGTTAACTGTTTGAATTCTCTGACATTTGATGTGTCTCGTTATTTCATAATGGTATTTAATAAAGCCTTATTGACTAGCTGACCTTAGGAAAAATGGAAAAGATGTGGAATATGGTACTAAATACCTGATAGCCCCCACTTTTCAAATTCTTGCCTATGCAGAGCTCAATCAGTCTCTCTTTAAGAAAAATTGGAATAACAGTGTCTGGAAGCAAACAAAACATAAATCATCGCTTTGGCAACAAACCAGCTCAGCAGGGAACAAAGCAGAGAAATATTTTCTCTGCTGGTAGAATAATCTTCGAACCTGAGATGGCTTTCCGTTGCTCCACAGACAGAATGGGGTTGAGCATTATTCCTAAACACTGTGCAATAGCCCTTGAGGTGAGGGGTTCATTATAAATCAGAGTGGTGCAAAGGAGAAGAAAAGAGCCCCCTCTAGACAGATGTGCCAATTAGCAAGAAATCCATTTTCAAATTATTATGTTTTCAAATAAATTCTGACATGCAATTTCAGAATAGTGGATAATAATATTCGAGCAACCCAAGTAGAAACAGGAAGTAAATCTTGGCAGGGCTGAATGTCCTCAGCCCAATATTGATATTTCATTCCATTTCTGAGAAAGGGGATGAACAGAGGGGTTTTCTAAAAGGGTCTTTAACTTGATGGGCATGTGTCCCCCCCTTCCTTCCTCGAGCAAATTGAAACTAGCTAAGTAAAAAGAACATGACATAATTACTGAAGTAGATAGCTTAATCAGAGAGTTTAAATGGATCTATGAGGACCTTAATGTGCTTCAGTATTAAATGCAGCCGAAAAGTCTTACAAGCTTAATTTTACCTCTGGTATATGATAGACAACATTACTGATTTCCAACAATCTTTACTATTTACATATTTTGGATTTATGAGCCTGTTTTCTTTTGAAATTTCTGCATCTTAGATGGTAGATACCAGTGGAGGACTACGACCATGACTGAGAATATCTCTCCTCTCCTCATAAATCCTTACAAGCTACAACAGAACGATGAAACCAGACATTTTGTTCTTTCTCGGATGTTGAGGGCCATCCTCAGTCGTCTTAATCTGTATCTTCCCACTGGATTCGGATGGCTCTAGAAGGGAAAGTAAGGTAAGGAACCTTACTCAGTTCTCCCTCACTTAAATCTCCTTCACTTGCATGTCATGATATCACCTCCGTCACAATCCTCTTTGAGAACGAAGGATAAACAAGTATAGTATTCCACTCCTTTGTGAGTTTTTGGTTCAGTCACTTCAGACATGGTCAATCCTGCATGACTCTGGTTGGGGTTTCCTTGGCAAAGATACCAGAGTGGTTTGTCATTTCCTTCTCCAGTTCATTTTACAGATAAGGAAACTGAGGCAATTAGGGTTAAGTGACTCACCCAAAGTCACACAACTAGTAGGATTTGAACATGAGAAGATGAGTCTTCCTGTCTCCTGGACCTGCCCTTTGTTCACTGAATCACCTACTTTTATTAAAATGGGTTCAATCTCCAAAATTGTGACCAATTTGTGTAGAGATATATCCAAGATAGAGTGATTAGGGTTTGGTCCCATGGTGCTAAAATCAAGGGAAGCTAAGAATTCTCTATCAACATAGAAATAACACAGCCTACTATCTAGTCAGCCAGAATGATAAGTGAAAATAGGATGCTGACAGATGGTAGTTTGTAGTGAGAACCTTCTCCGTCTTGACCACTGTCCCATTTCTGTTTAACCTTTTTATTCTAGTGCCTTTCCTCTGTTAATTATTTCTTATTTGTCCTAAATAATGCTTATTTGTGTGTGTATACAAACACACACAAGCAGATGTGTGAGATGTATGTTTACACATGTATACGCATGTACATGTGTGTGTATGTAGACACGGTGTGTACACACTATGTGTATATGACTGTCTTTTATCTTTCTTTCTCATCTCAGGGCTTAGCATGGTGACTGGCTTACCCTGTGAATCCTTAATAAATGTTTATTTTCTGGCTGATTGGTCTGCTTAATTCCCATAGATAGTGGGTATTCATTCTATTGTCGAAATCCCTTCCAACTCCCACGTTTCATGACTTTATGAAGCTCTTCTTGCCCCACATGCTAATATGGCATAAACGACAGCCACTAAAAGTCTTAATTATGGTTCTTCGTCCATGTCTCTTTAACTTTTTGAATTCTTGTCTTTTTCTTCTCATAAGTTCAGCAGATGGGGTATGAAAAGAGAGCTGACTTAAATTCATCCTTGATGGAGAGAATCACAAATAAGCAACTTTGAAAACTGGATGAAATTGAATTGTAAAAGAAATTTAAATTTAAAAAGAAAAACAAGCTTGATTTAATATTCGGTGTCTCATGTGTAACGTTCTTTTCCTTTCCTATCTAGGTGCCCATAGATATTAGTTTTGTTTGATGGTAAGCTCATAATAATAAAAAAAATATTCTCCAAAACCCCAAAGTTAATAGATCCTTAGAAAACTAGGGGAAAGAGAAGAAACGTTTATATGGCACCTAGTGTCTGATTGAAACTCTACTAATGCTTTATGGATATTATTCAATTTAATACAATAGAGCGACAATTAGCCCTTCAAGTAAAGTGCTGCTATACCCCCATTTTACAGTTGAGGAAGCTGAGGCAGACAGAGAGGTTATGTGACTTGTCCAGAATCATGTAACTAATAAATGTTTGTGGTTAGATTTGAACTTCTCATGCTATTTCAAACCTGGTATTCTAGCCTTGAAGATTGTGCCTACAGTCACAGTTTTGAGTTTATAACCAGTTATTTTGTTTCATCTGCATGTAGCCTGCGGCAGAGTTAACAATAAAGCAGGTAATAATTTTCATGACAATATAAGCTTATAAAGCTTATATTGTCTCTTATACGCTTGCTGCCTTATACGCTTGCTGTGTGATGCTGGGCAAGCTATTTCACCTCTCTCACTTTCCATTTCTTATCTGTAACATAGAGAGAATAATAATACTGACCTGGTAGAACTGTTCTGAAGATCAGATTAAAAATATATGTAAAGCATTTTCAGACCTCAAAGTGCTGTCTTTATCACATTTTTGAGTTATTAGTGTTGTTATTCTTCATTTGTTTTTCAGTTATTTCCAAGTCTTCATGACCCCACTCGGCAAGTTTATTAGAGTTGTTTTCCATTTCCTTCTCTAGCTCATTTCACAGAAGAAGACACTGAGGTAAGTGACTTGCCTAGGGTCACACAGCTAGTTAAGTGTCTGAATCCAAATTTGAACTCATGAAGATGAGTCTTCTTGCTTCCAGGTCCTACCTGGGTGCCCAAATTATTATTATTACATTAATTATTATTATCATATCATCATCATTATTAACACATATTATGGCATTGTAAGGCTCAAATGAGATAACAAATATAAAAAAGCTATGTAAACCCTTAAGTTTTATATTAATGATAACTATTATTGTCATCATTATTATCAATAATGGGGAAGCTGGCTCAGTGAATGGGAGCTATTTATTTGTTCATGACCCCCCAGTTAGTAAACATTGGAGTAACAACATGAACCTAGAGTTCCTGACTCCCAGTTCAGGGCTTTTAAGGAAAAGCCAAGAGCCTCATATATATAGGAAGGATAACAAAGGTGCGACTAGTGCTGGATCTAAGCATGGAATTCTGGGCAGGTATTAGAAACTAAGGAAAAACGGCTCATAATTGGATTTCATTATATGATACAAGAATGGAGGAAGAAGAAAGCCCATAATTTGTCTTATCTTTGGAGAAGAAATAAAAGAATTGGTGATAGGAGATGTTTTCCCAGATGGGGAACTAGGACCATAAATCAGAATTATGTTAGGATTTGCTTTCCTAAACATTTTCCCTGCTCTTCAAATTATATTCAAGTCATTGTCTTCTTTTGCTGTCTCTGGAGTCTGGTGGTTTTTATTTAGAATTAGCATTTGGGGGCTGTAGCCAGAGATGGGATATTAGGCTGTTTTGCTATCATATTTTAAGAGAGAATTGATGTCCCACTTCCCCACTTTTCCATCTTTCCTGGTTGCCACTAGTACCTAGAATCTAGATGTAGATTTCATGTTTAAAGTCTAGGGGTAATGGGCTCAATGGGGGTCTTTCCTAGTTTCTCTCCCAGAACCTATAGTAAAGTGATCCAATCACACAGAGAGAGCACTGTAAGTCTGGGGACAATCAAGATAATAAAAAAGGGTCAGTATAGAAGAAAGACAAAGGCTTTCCAAGGGGATGTGAGAGAAATTAATATTATACTATTTTACTAATAACTGATTATTAATGACAACCCACCTTTTTTCCTTTATTTTCTGCAAATGACCGACTCTTGCTAAGGTCAACAATCTCTGATGAGCATGGCTCATTGATAAGATTGCTCATAACCCTCCAAGTGCCTGTTCTTTAACTAGTTTGGATGAGGACCTTACTCATAGAGAAGAACTAATTTCTGTTTAGAATATAAACAGAATTCTGTCTGGGTCAGTCCTTATCATAAGGGAAGGAATCCCTGTCTCTGGACCCTTTATTAGAGTTTAGAGAAACTGAGCTTGGAAAGGAAAAAAAAAACTAACTAGAGAGTTTGGAATCCAGATTGTAGCATCTCATTGTCAAATCACATTCTTAGCAGGAAGAGCTAAAGACTTTTTAGCCCAGCTCCTCATCGAATGTCAACCAATTAGGACTGATTTTCCCTTGCCAGGAGAATTCCCTATTAAAAGGTGTTCATGGTGATTCAGCATCTCCCTTGGCATCTCTGGTGACTGAGAGAAGCCATTGACCATCAATTTATTGATTGCCAGCTAGTCTAATTAATAAATTGGTTATAAATTATCTAGAAACTCTGGATCAAAATTTTCATTCATCTCATATGTTAGAGCGTGCTGGGATGAGGGAGTGGTGGTAGGAAAATAACGTCCTCCCCATTACCTTCTATACCTTGATCATGGCACTCCTCACTGCAGCAAGCAAGACTAGCTCAGTACAATGCAAACTCTGATGGGCAGAGACTAAGTTGTTTTCATCTCCCGAGGGTAATACTTAATAAATGCTAAGTGAATATTAGGTTAGAATCAGGGGTATGCAAGTAAATGTTTTATATAACCAGCTCTTGGGGAAAAAGTTCTCATGACACTTTTTAAAATTTAATTTTTTATTAAAGCTTTTTATTTTCAAAACATATGCACGGATAATTATTCAACATTGACCTTGCATAGCCTTGTGATTCCGATTTTCCCTTCCTTCTCCCCAGCCTCTCCCCATAGATGGCAAGCAATCCAATATATGTTATACATGCTAAAATATATGTTTAATCCAGTATGTGTAAACATATTTATCTAATTCTCTTGTTGTACAAGAAAAAATCAGATCAAAAGGGAAAGAAAATGAGTAAGAAAATGAAATGCAAACAAACAAGAATAAAAAGAATGAGAATGTTATGTTGTGATTCACATTCAGTTCCCACAGTCCTCTCTCTGAGCGTAGATGGCTCTTTAATGTTTAATTTTCATTATTCACCTTTTCTCTATCACTTCTTTAGGTGGTGGTTGTGGGGGTTCAAATGGGATAATTAAATCTGAGGTATTGTCAGCATTTTCCAAGAGAATATTCCGAAGACAAATACAAGAATGAACCATTTGGAGCACATGTCAGGGAAGAGCAAACAAATCCCTCCCAAACAGGAGAGAGGCTGTGATAAAGAAAATGGCAGACTTTGTTGGGATAATGTTCTTTTCTTCATGAAATTATTTTGTCTGATTTGGGGATAGATGTTATATTTATGTATCTATGAACTCCCAAATGTATCTAGAATCTCCTTCAAGACATAAAATTTATTTTTGTGTTATTAGAAGCTGGTGGGATATCTTGGGCACAGTAGGAACTTAATGCCTGCTGGATTGAATTGGGCTTTAAATCTTCTTGACATCTGGTAGGAACAAAGTTTCCTAGTTGATTGTGGTAGAGTCCATAATATGTAATACTCTCCAATGGAATATATACACTTGGGCTATTGTCGTTAAAAAAAAAAAAGCCCTGTAAAATGTTCTTTGGGAAGAAGGTACAATTAATGTTTGTTGATTCCATTTGACTTAGACTTTTAATTGAGAATATTCTTCTCCCTCCATCCCATATTCCAATTCAGAAACTTCCCTTAACAGGAAAGGGGAATCAACTTTGTAGCTCCAGTATATCTCACAGGGTGCTGCGCATAGTAGGCACTTATTGAGAAATTAATTATCATTAAGTGCCTACTATGTGCAGCACCCTATGAGACGTACCCTACGTAAACAAGTATAAATTATTACTCTAATTTTTATTTTTTTAGAGGAATTCTTCTGGTTATATGATTAACCTCGATTTCCCAGATGCTGGTGAGATCCCCCTTTTCATTTCAATTCAGTATTTCCTACATTTTGTAGCTCCATGCTAATCTCTGTGAAGGGAATTACAGTAAGAGCTGTGGCTTGGCCTCTTGGAGGAGTTCTGTCAATATGTATTACACAATTAAAAACAAGACAATTCTAGGACAATAGCAGCATTATGCAATAAAATTTGAAATTTTATATAATTGAGTGCTGTAATCATAGGATTCCAGAATCTAGAGCTGAAAAGGTTCTTAGCAATTGTCCATATAATCTTCTCATTAAAAATACTGATATCTTTCATTTTATTCCCCCTTTCTGTGCCAGGTGTTCCTTCTCCCTTGTCAGGAAACTCAATAACAAAATAATAAAGAGAGAAAAAAGAGTATTTCAGCAAAACCAACCACACATCAACTAAACATGAGGGTAAAGACAGCATTCCAAGCCCATGGACCTCAACTTCTGCAGAGGAGAAAGGGAGCAGCATTTTCTCAATTCTTCAGGGCTGAGCATGATGATTATAGTTCCAAAATATCAACTTTTCTGCTTCTTTCGTTTTAGAGATGACTTTCCTGAGGTCATTCGGGTAATAAGGTATAGAATAGGTTTGTACTGGAATAG
Organism: Antechinus flavipes; assembly: GCF_016432865.1. NCBI lineage: Eukaryota > Metazoa > Chordata > Mammalia > Dasyuromorphia > Dasyuridae > Antechinus > Antechinus flavipes. Next base: position 663,752,322 of record NC_067399.1, read on the forward strand.
CCTGAGCCAGTTCTATGGATGCTTGGAAAGGAGAATAGTCAGTGGTGTCTAAAATAATGAGGGTGGGCAGCCTCTCTGGAATATGTCGCAAGTCTCTCTGTGCTCTGAAGTTTAAAATGCTCCTTCCCTCCACCCCCCTCTCTCTTCCCTCTCTGTCTCTCTCTGTCTCTGGCTCTCTCTGTGTCTGTCTCTTTTTCTCTCTGTGTGTTTCTGGTTCTTTCTCTCTCTCTCTCTGTCTCTCTGTCTGTCTCTGTCTCTCTGTCTCTCTGTCTCTCTCTCTCTTTTTCTCTATTTTTCTCTCTGTGTATACATTTCTGGTTCTTTCTGTCTCTGTTTCTGTCTCTGTCTATATCTGTCTCTGTCTCTCTCTCTCTGTGTTTCTGCTTCTTTCTGTCTCTGGTTCTTTCTGGCTTTTTCTTCTCTCTGTCTCCCTCTCTATATTGGATTACTTGCTGCATAGGACACCTTAGGAGACAAGCAATACCTTGAAGTCAGAAGCAGAATGACTGTTTGTTAGAACAAAATGGCGGTCCATTACAGTTTGGATTTTAAAGAACTAACTTGACATGATGGCCAATATCCCTTAGCCAAAAATATGATGCAATGTTCCAACTGAATAAGAAGCAAATCACTGAGAAATTTTCAGAAAGAGCTTCCATCAAGAGCAAAGTGTGTTATTTTAGAAACCTACCCCCGTAAGGTGTTCTTTGGGAAAAAGGTACAATTAATGTTTGTTGATTCCATTTGACTTAGACTTTTAATTGAGAATATTCTTCTCCCTCCATCCCATATTCCAATTCAGAAACTTCCCTTAACAGGAAAGGGAAATCAGTTGCTTCTTAAGTGTTCCTAGAGAACAGGAAACATGGAATAATTTCCATTGGAGCCTCTAATCTTGCCCCACTCTGGCCGGAGCCTTTGGGTTCCATCAATCATTTGTCCTCGCTTTCCTAGTTTCCACCTTCACCTTGTAAGATCTGTGCCTTTTTTTATCAGGATCTAGCAGTCTTGTGTGGGAAAGCTAGCACAAAGTATAGAATGATTTCCTTTATCAGCTTCTGTAAACAGAACTGGAATTCCAGCCACTGGAGGGAAGTTTAGCCAAGGAAACAGGGTTGACTCATTGGAATGATGGCTGAAGATTGGATTTTTGAAAGGGGGAACATGGAGATTAGCAGATCACTGTAATGGAGAGCTGCAAGGGATGCTATCAACCAGAGAGTCACATTTATTCCACAACTTGGTTATTAATAGTACTGAGGGTGTATAATTAGAAACCTGTTTAGAATGTTAAATAAAAGAAAAAATGAAGACAGGCTAATTTAGAGAGGCGCTTGTTCCCCACACTCCAGGCGAATGTAGAAAATGCATGTCCGATGTTTTAATGAGAGACAGCATGGGGCCTTGGAGAGGATGCTGGGTTTGGGAAAGGCAGGTTCTGGGTTCAAACTTCACCCCACCTCACTCTGCAACCCATTCTGACCTTGAGCTAATTTCAGATTCATAGGCTTAGAACTGTCAGACAAAGCATTTGATTGGGAATTGAGAAGAGCTGAATTCTGATCCTGTCTCAGTTGTGTGATTGAACACCTCTGAGTCAAACTTTCCTTTTCTTTTTTCATTAAATGAAGGAGTGGATTTAATGAGCTTGAAGTGCCAGTGATCTTTTGGCAGAAGAAGACATTAAAATGCAGAGGGAAAATAATTCACCCAAAGTTACAAGGGTGTGAACAATAGAATTAGACTTCTCAGATTTCAAAGCCAGGGCCCTGGAGGCCCTTATCTGCCCTGTGCCTCAGTTTCCTCATAGGAAGACTAAAGTAAATAGTTGAAATGACCTCTGGTGTCCTTCCTAGCCTTAAACCAGTGATTCTTTGACTCTACTTTCTTTCAATTGATCTTAGAAAAGTCACATCCTTTTGGGTCTCAGTTTGCTCATCTGTCAAATAAAGAGGGGACTTGAGATCTCTCATTCTATGACAATGGGACAGGGATGGAGTCTAGATTGGTCATTTAGTGGACTGAGGACCTTCTGCAAATGTACCTTCTTTTTCACCATTTTTTCTATTTATCAAGACCTCTGAGAGATTAAATGATGTGCTCAGGGTCGCACTAGACTGGAGTAGACCCAATTATTCTTTCAGAGGCAGCTAGGTGTACCATAGTGCACAGAGTGCTGAGTCTGCAGTCTATAGTACCTGAGTTCAAATTTAGCCTCAGATACTTATTAAATGTCACCATGGGCAAATCATTTAACTTGCTTGCCTCAGTTTCCTCAGCCATAAAAGGGGGGTGATAACATCATCTATCTCTTAGCATTTTGTAACCCTTATAATCCTTTTGTAACAAATGAGACATTGTGAAATGCTTAACATACTATCTGGCACACATATTAGATGGCACAAAAATATTCCTTCCTTCTCCCACTGCCTCCCATACACAGAAGAGAAAAATCAAAACCATAAATCAGCTTTTTCTTTTCTACTTTCTTTTGAACTTGTTTGGAGATTGACAGTGGAGAAGATTCATTTGTAGACCCAAATGAGATGATTTATTTTGTATCTTTCTTTCTTTCTTTCTTTCTTTCTTTCTTTCTTTCTTTCTTTCTTTCTTTCTTTCTCTTTCTTTCTTTCTTTCTTTCTTTCTTTCTTTCTTTCTCTTTCTTTCTTTCTTTTTTTTTTTTTTTTTTTGCAGAGGCAATATTAAATGATTTCACTTAACTTGCCCAGGGTCACACAGCTAGGAAGTGTGAAATGTCTGAGACCAGATTTAAACTCAGGTCCTCCTGACTTCAGGGCGGGTGCTCTATCCACTGTGCAATTAGCTGCCCCTATTTTGTGTCTTTACATGATTTTTTACATGTGTAGATTTTTAGTCCACCAAGATGGTGCTCAGGAACAGTGGCTAACCCATTGGGATGAAGACATTTTGTCTTGAATGGGATCATACATTGAAAAGTAGAAAGAATATTAGAGGCCATTGAGTGTGACCATCTCACTTTACCAAGGAAAGAGCTGAGTCCACAATGGCAGTGATATGCCCAATGTTTAGGATATGTTGATATTTATTTAATAAAATATCTTCAAAAAAGCAACTGGGAATATTTTTAAGTTTATTCTGTATGGAGCACTGGCCTGAAGTTAAGAAAACCCAAATTTAAATTTGTCTTCAGATGGTTACTAGCTATGTGACCCTGGATAGGCCTTGTTTGCCTTAGTTTCTTTATCTGTAAAATAAACTGGAGAAAGAAATGACAAACTGCTCTAATATTTCTGCTAAGAAAAGCCCACACAGGGTCATCAAGAGTCAGACTTGACTGAAAACAATTAAATAATTTCTCCATTGCTTTCTTAATTCTAAACCATTGTTGTGAAACTCATATGGGATTGGGGGTCACTCAACCACACATAAAGATCCTCATAGGCTATGTAATGACTTAGAAAACCACATATTAATATTATCTTTATTGTATTTTAATTTTTTTCTGAAATATTTCTCAATTCTATTTTTCCTGTTCTGGCCATATTCCTGAGCTTTGGGGCAATGCTGCTACAGCCAAGTATTTGCCACCTCTGGACTAGGTAATCAACAAAATAATGAATCAAGAACTGATTTGTAGCATTTGCAGATTTTCAAGTTATATAGTTTCCCACTGAAAATTGGCCAGTCAGTTCTGAGCTGGTTTGAGCTGGCTCCAGCAAACCCCTGCCAAAGTCTAAAGGAAGTATCAGAAGTGGAATCTGAACCCATGTTTTTTTTTTTTTTAATTATTATTTCAAGTAAGGAATGAGAAACAGATATTTTTAATTTTTAGAGTCCAAGAGGTGTTAAATGGCTCAAACTTATGCCAGATGCAAAGAACTAGCTTCTAATTCTCCTGACTTAGCTGTGTCCCTAAATAAGAAAAGAAAGTCTGTTTATTCTCATCCAAGGAACAGTAGCAGGAGACCTGTCAATTCCCTTATGAATCTGTCATCTTCTCTCCATAAGAAATTCACAATAGGTCTTAACTGTGATTTTTAGGAATCATAGAATTTTGCACAAGTGATGAGACTTTTGAAATAATATAGTCCAAGGTGTCAAACTTAGGACCAACAATTCCACTGAGTTTGCTCAAACTAAAATAGATGTAATTAAAAAATATTTAACAAAATGCATAAAATTACAACGGATTGTAGATAATGTTAATATGTGTTGTTCTAAGTTAACACATGGCTCACAGGGATCCTCACGTTCTGTTTAGTGACATATTTTTCTATTTGTTTGACCCTATTCATCTAGTCTTGACTTCTTTACAGAAATTTTTATGACACCTTTGTGGGAAGTTTAAAGTTTATAGATTAGGAAATTGATGCTAAGATAAGTGAAGGGATGTACCAATGGCCACACAACTGAGCTAAGACTGGGTTAGAGTTCTTGTGGTTTGGTTCGATATTTCCAAGAGAAATTTATTACCTTTTAAGGTCCATGGAGAAGCTCCTATTTAGTTATATCTGGATTCAGTTGGAAAGCCCTCAAGATAGTTTCTGGATTCAATAGATAAGCTTTCAGGAGCCTTTCTTTTGGGACTCTTATTTTTTCTTTGTATAGACATTATGGACATCTGTTGAAAAGACAGACTAGATCTCAGTACATCTCAATGTACTTATTTTGGGTCTGTTCCTAAACATCTGCTGCATCTTGGATTTCATCACTGGATCTCCAGGATGAATTATGAAATCCATCTTATATGCTTGGAAGAATATTGGCTTGAGTGACCATTACTTGGGGTTTGCCTATAAAGGCAATTTTCAAAATTGAATTTATTAATTTAACATTAATCAACAAATTCAAAGCATTTCAACATATAAAGGGAAACAAAAAAGAGGATTCTAATTATGAATGTGAATTTCCTGTGAATTTCCATATCTAGTTTAAAGATATTAAATTTGACAAGGTGCTAACAAAATTGTTCAATTTGTGGCCCCTTTTAAGATTAAATGGGATCTTCATTGAAAACTCAGGTTCTTTTTCAATCATGATTCCTCTACCTTTCTTTTTGAGATATCCTTAGTGTTCACAAAGTGAGTAGGGAATGGAGAATCTCCCTCCTACCTCCTCAACCACTGATAAAAATTGCTGAAGAGGTCCTGCTAGTTGCTTATGACCCAGACGATATCTTTTCCCAAGTCCTGCCCTCTAATTACATGAAGGAGATGATGGGAACTTCCTTGGTGGCATATTACCAAAATCTCATTATCTATCTAGGGGAGAGTCAGACTCAAAGAGTTCCCCTTTAGCAAGAGATCTGGGATTGAGCCAGCAAAGATTTCCCGGGTATCATGATCCCAGAATCTGTCTAGAGAAGGGGGAAGTCTTAGGTACTACTCACTTTGGGCATTGGTATATTCTAAATAAAAATAAATTCTAAATAAATAATTATAATAATTCTAAATAAAAAAGTTCAGCAATTTGACTTTCTTTCCAGAGAAGGAGACATTGATGACAGGAGGGACTCTTGGAGAAAGAAGAGAGTCGAGTAAATGGGACTCCTAGTGCTGGATAAAGCAATGGTCAGGGAATCACTTCAGTGTCACAGAAGCTTCTGTTGTTGTTCATTTGAGTCAACTATGTCAAACTCTTTGTGACCTAATGGACCATACATCAATGGGGTTTTGTTGGTAAAATATTAGAGTGGTTGGCCATTTCCTGCTCCAGCTCATTTTACAGATGAGGAAACTGAGGCAAAGAGCATTAAGTGATTTGCCCAGGTTCACACAGCTATATTAAGTATATAGGGCTGTATTTGAACTGAGATCTTCTTGATCTCAGATAGGGCCCAGAATTCTCTCCACTGAGCCATATAGTAGCCCCTCAAATGTGCTAATCACTCAGCAATTCCCTGCTGCATTTCCTTTATGAAGGAAGTTTAAACCATAGGGTAGTGCTAAACTGTGGGTTTTGAATGGGTAAAGAAGTGACCATGTAGGAAAGTGGGAGCCACTAGATATGGAGAATATATGGATTGTTTATGGACCACTGTGAGTCTCTTTTGGGGGTGCCTGCTTTCATTTAAGAGCTTTTGTGAGCCTTTTTTTTTTTTTTTCTCTATCACTAATGGAGTAAAATAAAGGCTGTTTTATACAAGATAAATGCCTTTTATTACCTTGAATGCTTGTATGGGATCTGGGAATAGCTTTGTGGAAGCTGAATATATTCAAATTTCAGTGGCTTAGCTCTGGGTAAGGCAGCATAGGAGCACAAAATTGGGAACTCCCTGAAACCCAGGTTATAGCTGTAGAAAAAGATGCCCTGGATTTTCTCCTATTTGATGTCTGAACATACTTTCCTCATAGATCTCAATTCAAATTCCACCTCCGATACTTATTTATATTATCATGAACAAGACATTTCAGCTCTCTAATTCACTTTCCTCCCCCATTAAATAGGGACAACAATATCTGCAGGCACTGCCTTCCACAGCAGATATGAGGTTTGAGTTAGCATTTGTGAGTCTTGTGTAACTTCAAAAGGTTAAATAATCTGTTATTATTTTTGTTCAGAGGTTTATAGAACTAGAGCTAAAAGTCGTCTCCAAGGCTATCTAGACCAATCTCTTTCTTTTATAATAAAGGGGATAGAGAGACAGTCAAGTTAAGTGATTTATTCAAGGTCATACAGTTAGTAAGTAATAGAATATGAGGGATCCTGATCTATTAAGAATGCACCTAAGGATGCCAGTTAGGGAATTGTCAGAGAACAGATTGCAACCTTTTTCTCTGAGTTCAGAGCTAAGTTCTAGTCCCTGCTCCCTTCCTTCTTCCTTCTCTTCCTCCTCCTTCTCCTTTTTCTCCTCCTCAACTCCTCATTCTCTTCTTCTCTTCCTCCTCCTCCTTTCTTTATTTCCTTTTCCTCTTCCTCAATTCCTCATTCTTTTCTTTCTCTTCCTCTTTTCTCTCCTCCTTTTCCTCTTCTTTCTTCTCCTCCTCCTCTTCATCTTCTCCTGCTCTTCCTCCTCCTCCTCATTCCCTTCTTTCTCCTTTTCTTCTCCCTCCTCCTCCCTTTCCTCTTCTTCAACTCCTCATTCTTTTCTTTCTCTTTTTCTTCTTTCTCCTTTTCTTCCTCCTTTTCCTTCTCTTCTTCCTCCTTCTTTCCCTGCTCCTCTTCTTCCTCCTCATATTCTGAAGGGATTTTAAAACCATTTCATTTTAAAAACGAAAACATTTTAAAACTAGAAATATCTTCTAGGCACATGCATGATGGGCTCAATATTATAAATTAAAATACACACACACAAGCATACTCTCAGCTATTTTAGGAACTACTTAGTCTGGGGCGATGAAAATGCCCCTTATCTATCTTGGAGACATTCTGTGACCTTTTCCCCTATATTTTGTTTTTAGAGGGAATAGTTAGATAAAAATGTTGAGGAATCTGATAAATACATGGGTTTCTCAGCTCAGAAGTAAATATTTGAATAAGATAATAAAGATATCAATGTGGCTTAACATTCCTTAGAGAGGACTGGTGGCCGGCTCAGGGGATGCACAGCCTTTCAAGAAATCTCTGGAAAAATTGAAATTCCCCAGTGGTGTTTCAGCCTAGAATGGATCACAAACTCAATTAGACTGGCTTAAAGGCTTAGACTAATGACATATTTGAACTTCATTTTTTGGGGTCAGTTTCCATTACATGTCTGAGTGTGTGTGTGTGAGAGAGAGAGAGAGAGAGAGAGAGAGAGAGAGAGACAGAGACAGAGACAGACAGAGAGGCAGAGACAGAAAGAGAGAAGATGAAAGAGAGAAAGAGAAAGAGAGAGAGAACAAGACAGAGAGAATGAGAGAGAAAGCAATTCATCTCTTGTTGAATATTTGTCATTCCCATGCACTAGTTCATAGCAGCTGCTTTTCTCTTATAAGTCCTTTTTGCCTTGTTTTGTCTTAAACTGTTCCTTTCTTCAATTTTTTGATGTGAGTCAGTATAACTGAATGTCTTTTGGGTTTCCTGTCTCCTGTCCGGGTTTTAACAATCTCATCCAGATGTTACTTTCATTCCAAACTTGTCCTTCTTCAGGAAAGATGGAGATTCACACTGTTCTTACTATACCCAAAGCTCTCTTAGTTTTCCTCCCAACTCTCCCAACAATCTACATCCATTTTATGCTGGCAACTTATTCAGTCATAAATTTATATTTGATCTGGACATTGGGAACATATTTCCATCCCATACGTCCTTTTTGACATGATTTTTGTGCATGGCAATATGTAGCGGTAGAAATACAATCTGGACCTGGGACACTATATCGTGTGACTTTGAAAAATTCAGTTCACATCTTTAGGTCTCCCTTCCCTCATTTCTAAAAAATAAATATGATCATACATAGGATTGAGCATTCAGAGGCATCTTATGGATCATCCAATCCAACTGTCTCATGTTACAAATGAGAAAAATGAATCACAGAGAACAGAGTAACAGAGCTGTAAGTTGGGTAGGGTCATTAGGGCTTTCCCATAAGGGAGTATATTTAGCAGGAACTGGCAATACTTATATTTAGCATCTCATTAACAAGGACAATTAATTTGAAAAGGTTCAATTTCACTCCCTCCACCCCTTCTTCCATTGTTCCTTCACCCAAATGATGTCATCTGTAGCAGCAGACACATGCCATATCCAGATCTCTGTCTCCCTCCCACATAGGAGTATCCTGACTCTGTCTTTCCATAGGGCCTTGCATCGTGAGGTTGACCACCATAATCTAATCTCTGCCTTCTGGGCTGACATTTAGCTGAATCTGTCTGCCATAGACATCAGAATTGCTGATACAAACCGGGCAAGATTGGGCAAGTAACTTGCTCAATCTCGAATAAGGAGTTAATTTCTGAACCAAGATTAGAACTCAATCCTGATTATTAGTTAACCAGAAAATTATCTACTGTATATATGTGTGTGTGCATATGTTCATGTATATGCACACACATATGTACACAATAATGTATGCACATATGCATACATATATGTGTATATGGAGACATCTCTCTGTGTCTCTCAGTTGCTCTCTGTCTGTCTCTATCAACTCTTGATATATATCAATTGCTGATAGAGACAGTGACTGAATATTGGTGTAATATTTCCTTACAAGGACACTAGCAGTTTTAGTCTTCAGAGTCCAGATGACCTCTTTTCTCCTCAGAGATCTAGGGATAACCTTGAGCATATCTCATAAGTCCCCATCAGTGAGTTCCCCAATTAAATAAATAATTTTATTTAAATTAAATTAAAATTAAATTAAATTAATATTATCTAGCTAGACTTAGTTGGATTGTTTAAAATGTCTTTATTAAACAGATATTGTAAAAGCAGTTGGTATAAATGATTTTCACGAAACCTGGACATACCCTATCCCTGCACATAAATAAACTTTCAAACATTAGTCCTTCTGGCTCTGAACTCAGTTGAGATACTTTTCATCATCATAAAGCACCCACTTTTTTCATCTACATGGTCCCTGGATTAAAACTTTAGAGGGAATACCTATGGATGCTTCAGAAACTGATCCTCTAGGACCGATAGACCCATGTTAGATTGAGTTTAATTATATATTTTTCTTTTATTTTCCCAATTCAGTCAAATGTTTTGTTTTGTGGATGCACTTTTAAATATCAAAATATTATTATATTGATTTCTAGAGAAGAGAATGCATTTAATTTAAAATAACATGACATGATTTTCTGAGAAGAAGCTTGAATTAAGGAAGGAGGATAAGCATTTATCAAGTACCTATTATGTGCCAGGTACTGTGCTATGTGCTTTCCCAATATAATTTCATTTGTTCCTCATAACAACTCTATGAGGTAGATACTATTATTAACTCCCTTTTATAATTGAGGAAATTGAGGCAGACAGAAGTTAAATGACTTACCCAGACACACAGCTGGTTTGTGTCTGAGGCTGGATTTTAATGCCTGTCATTGTGATTCCAGAGCTAGATCTCTAGCTAATTGATTGATGGATAGCAAACTGAACTTCAGTTCAGGTTCAAATCTTGCTTCACTTACTAACACATTGCCTTGGCCAAATTGATTGAGCTCATTAGTTTTAATTTCTTCATCTGTAAAATGCAGATAATACCATATATTTCATAGGGTTGTTATGAGGACCAAATGAGATAATACATTTAAATGTTAGATAAATGTTAGCTAAATTGCCCACATAACCTTCAAAACAAGTATTACTTAATAAACATCTTTAATATAGTGACAAATATCTGATTTGTTTGTACGTTTTAGAAAATGTTCAGAAAAAAGAAATGAAATTCACGTTTTTGTATTCTTGTGTTCAATGATCCAGGCAGTCTAATGGCTAGAGGGCTACATTTGGGATCAGTAAGAGCTGGGTGCAAATCCTCCCTTTGACTGCTATCCCCTTTGTGATGATGGGCAAGGTACCTAAGGTTTTGGAGCATCAGATCCTCCCACTAAAATTATAAGTGGTAGAAAAATTTTGATCTATGTTAGAGAGAATTTTTCTTCCTATATTGAGAATTCCTTGCACAGATCCAGAAAATTTAAATAAAAATACATGTGCAGAGAAAAGAAAAAGTCATCATTTAAAAAAATTCCAGCAAAGAAAACCTGTCTACAGAGCATGACAAAGATGCCAGTAGACCATATGTCACTGGAGAAGATGCTCATGGCTTTGACAATCTTTTTTTCAGTGAGGGAACAAAGAGAATCAAGCTTAATTGGAAGGATGAAACCAAGAAAGTCCACTCATACAAGGGAAATTCAAAGTGTTTTTAATAGAGGGCATCAATGTGACACCATTCTCATTACACAACTCACGTCTCATTTGGCTAGTCTTATAGTAAGTAATATTGAAATAATTCTCATGTGTAAGGGTCAGGTTTTCTCTCGGGAGATCATCAAGGATTAGGATAGTGCTTTGTCATTGTTGTTTGTCCTTCGTTCCTGAAGAGGACCATGACATCGGGAAGGGGATGCCGTGACTTGCATTAGATTTACCTGAGGATGGACTGTGTAAAGTCACCTGCCTTACTCTCTCCTCCAGAGCCTTCTGGGTTCAATGTCAAGATATAGAGCAAGATGACTGGAGATGGCCCTAGATACAATGGCAATCTTGACTTTTTTAAGCTAAGGTCTGTAACAGTTATCAGTTTGACTGAGTCCAACCCATTCAGCGATTAAAGCTAGTTAGCAATTGAGACAATGAATGGCTTCTTTCACCTAGTTAAAAAATCTAAATAAGTGAATAAATGAATCAGAGAGGTTAATACTCAACATCAAAGACATGGTAGCCAACTTAATGTCCAAGTGTAGTTTGAGATGCTTTCCGGTATGGCCCTAAAGCATGTTTGGAGCTTTGGGATCATTTTGTCCAAGCAAGAGGAGAAGAAACAGAGGCTCTTCTACAAGTTCACACAGACAGAAAGAGGTAGAGTTGGGATTTCAACACACGGCTTCTTATTGCCAATCTAGCAACCAATCCATCACATGGAGCAGTGTATACTTGGAGATAGGAAGAACTGATAGGAAAGGCTACCTTTGACCTTTGATGATTCTGCCCATGGGGCATGATATTTCATTTATATGCTTATTAACTCAACTCAAGAGATATTTATCAGGTATCTATGATATTCCTGCCCTTAAAGGGTTTACAGCTAATGGAGAAGCAACATACAAACAAATATATCCAAGGTAAGATATAGACAGTTTAAATAGGAAATGATTAACAGAGAAGAGGCACTAGAATTAAGAGGGGTAGGGGAAGGATTCCTGGAGGAAGTTGGGTTTTACTAGAGACTTTCAGGAAACTGGGGCCGACAGCCAGAGAAAATGCCCAGAGCTGAGAGAGAAAATGTCTTGTTGATGGAGCATCCAGAAGGGATCCTCATTGGACTGAAGAATAAATTTCAGGGAATAAGATGCAAGAAAGGCTTTAAATGCTAAATAGAGCATTTTATATTTGGTACTAGAGGGAATAGGGAGCTACTGGAGTTTACTGAGTAGGGGAATGACTGATCAGAACTGTGTTTTAGGAAAATCTCTTTAGTGACAGAATAATTAGTTGTAATGAGGAAAGATGAGGCAGACTGACCCATCAGTAGCTATGGCAACAGTGCACATATGAAGTAATGAGGGCCTGTACTGTATCAGTTTCTTCCTCTATAAATTTGGTATAATGACACTTATCAGTAAACTAATAAGCATTAGTTAAGTACCTTCTATATATATCAGTGGCTATGATTATAAAAATAGGTGGCTAGGTATGCAAATAGAAAAGACCAAGTAAATTCCTTTTTTCTTTTTTTTTTGCCCAATAATTAGGGTTAAGTGACTTTCCTAGAGTCACACAACTGGTAAGTGTTAAGGATAAAAATCATTTTGTATACATCACCATCCAGCTGCCTCAAGAAAAGGCCTTGTAGTCTAGAACTTGTCATTTAGTTGTTTTGCATTCGTGTCCAACTCCTCATGACGAGTTTGGGTTTTCTTGGAAAGATACTGAAGTGGGTCACCATTTCCTTCTCAAGTACATTTTATAGATGAGGAAATTGAGGCAAACATAGTTAAGTGACTTGACCAGGGTCACATAGCTGGGAAGTATCTGTAGCCAGAGTGCAAATCTTGGCTCTGACACAATTAGCTGTGCCACTTGCCCTTTCTTGATCTCAATTTCCTCATCTTTAAGGTGGGGATAATAATAGCACCTACCTCTCAGTATTCTTATGAGGATGAAAGGAGATAACATTTATAAGGTTTTTAGCATAATGTCTAGCACTTAGCTTGGGCTAGAGAAATGCCAGGTTTTCTTTTATTCCTTATTAGATGATCTCTGAAGTCCATTCCAGCTACACAACTATAATCTTATCATCCTGTCAATTTTTGTTTCTTACAAGTTATTCTTCTTCCTTTTTTTATTTTACTGGAATGACTTCTTGGTTCAAAAAGCTCCTAGGATAGAACTCTCTTGCTCACTAGGGGCCATGAACAGCACTGAGAGGTGAATTAGGTTGTGTAAGGTCTTAAGGATAACATGTTTCACAGGATCAATGTCTTTGAAATTATTTGGCCAGCCCTCTCTCCCCTAGACCTGCCTCTGTGTCTGGATCTCTAACCATGAGGCCATATTGTCATGTACTTGCAAGTTATGAGAGCTTAACAAATATTTGTTTATTTGAATTGAGCCAATTTATATCTTCTCCCTTGGGGGAAAAAAACAAAACAAAAAACAAAACTAAAACTAACTCCCAATCCCTCACAATTTGGCTCCCGGAAACAGAGAAAATGAGGGAAAAACTGAATCTTTCCTTTGAGTTACCTCAGAAGGTGGGGTGGGGCTTGACGTCTATCACCATCTTTGTTACCATCACCATTACCACCATCATCATCACTATCATAAAAAAATAACAACCAAAATCAATCAAGTACCTTCATGTTTGAAAGCATTATCCCATTTGAGCCTCATAATAGCCCTATGAGGCAGGTGTAATTTCTTGTGAGTCTGTGAAAGACACCTCCCCCCCCCCCAAAAAAAAACTTCCTTGCATATTCTCTTTGAATTATATTTTAGAAACAGGGAAGGAAAAATTCATTTAAATTAGATTATCTGATGACAATGTGTCAGACTCAGACAAAGAAGAATGAAATTTTTAGGGCAGGAAGAGGAAAACAAAATGCAGCACATTTCTTTTTTTGGGGGGGACATAACCTTTATGAAATTAAATGAGTCAAATGAGACTCCACTACACATTTCAGGAGGCTCTAATATTTAAGCATATATTGACAAGATAGAGAAAAAAAAGGTGAAATAGAGGGAAAAAGTAGAGAGAATTTATATAGATAAGGAATTGTGATGGAAATGACTGCCATTTACTATCAGTGTGACCCTGGACACATCTTTACTCTCTTTGAAACTCAAATAATTTTCTCAGACTTATTGTTTAAATTATAGATAGAGTTGTTATCTAAGTGTCAGAAAAGTGGAGGGAATTTCCACAAATCTTTCACCTATCCTTGAATCAGTCAATTAAAAAATTTCTATTAAATGCTTCCTGTTATCCAGGTGCTGTGCTAAATGCCAAGGATACAAAAAAGAAAAAGAAAAGAAGGAGAAGGATAAGAAGAAGGAGATGAAGAAGAAGAAGAAGAAGAAGAAGAAGAAGAAGAAGAAGAAGAAGAAGAAGAAGTATTCCATACTCAAGCTTTATTCTAATAAAAGACACAATTGTATAATTAAGTTATGAACTTGATATATAATAGAACAGTCCTTGAAAGGTAATCTTTCAACTCTGAGATACCACTACACACCTGTAAGATTAGCTAGAATGACAGGGAAAGATAATACGGAATGTTAGAGGGGATGTGGGAAAACTGGGACACTGATACATTGTTGGTGGAATTGTGAATACATCCAGCCATTCTGGAGAGCAATTAGGAACTATGCTCAAAAAGCTATCAAACTGTGCATACCCTTTGATCCAGCAGTGTTTCTACTGGGCTTATATTCCAAAGAGATTTTAAAGAAGGGAAAGGGACCTGTATGTACAAGAATGTTTGTGGCAGTCCTGTTTGTAGTGGCTAGAAGCTGGAAACTGAGTGGATGCCCATCAATTGGAGAATGGCTGAATAAATTGTGGTATATGAATATTATGGAATATTATTGTTCTGTAAGAAATGACCAGCAGGATGATTTCAGAAAGGCTTGGAGAGACTTACATGAACTGATGCTGAGTGAAATGAGCAGGACCAGGAGATCATTACATAGTTCAACAACAATACTATATGATGATCAATTCTGATGGCCGTGGCCCTCTTCAACAATGAGATAAACCAAATCAGTACCAATAGAGCAGTAATGAACTGAACCAGCTATGCCCAGTGAAAGAACTCTGGGAGATGACTATAAACAGCTACATAGAATTTCCAATCCCTCTATTTTTGTCCGCTTGTATTTTTGATTCCTTCACAGGCTAATTGTACACTATTTCATGTGAAGACCACATTAGCACCTTGAATACTTTAGAATCATCTGGAGTCAGGATAAGCGAAAGTCCTTGATTTTTATTCTTTTGGAAGGGAGAGGAGAACTCGATTGTCTTACTCCATCCTCTAAATCCTGCCTCAATCTCTCTATAGGACAAACAGATCAAACCTGCACAGAGTAGTGGGTAGGGCCATTCTTTCTCCAAGCATATGCTTATAGAGTATTGTCCAATTGGTAATTAGCCTTAAGTGCTCAGATCTCGATGCATCAACTTAGTTTCAGCCCATTGCAATTTCAAAGTCTGATTCTTTTTGTACAGCAAAATAACTTTATGGACATGTATACATATATTGTATTTGACTTATACTTTAACATATTTAACATGTATTGGTCAACCTTCCATCTGGGGGAGTGGGGAGGAGGAAGGAGGGAAAAAGTTGGAACAAAAGGATTTGCGACTGTCAATGCTGAAAAATTACCTATGCATATATCTTGTAAACAAAAAGCTATAATAAAAAATATTTAAAAAAAGAAAGGTAATCTTAGAGGAAGAGGTATTAATAGGGAAGGGGGATGGGAGGAGACCAGAAAAGTATTCAGGGAGAAGGTGGCATTTTTTCATTTGGCTTCCAAAGGAAGGGGTGACTCTAAGAAGTAGAGGTGAGGAAGGAACACTAGTTATGGGGTATGGTCGATCCAAAGTCAAGGAGATGGGACATGTGAGGAATAAATAGCCCAGTTAGACGGGAGCACAAAATAAGAAATCTGGAAAGGTAGGCAGGAGCCGGGTTATGAAGAGGAGTTTGTATTTAATCTTGGAGGTAGCCACCTCTAAGTAGCCACCAGAGTTTATCAAGTAGGAGAATGAAATGGTCGAATTTACACTTCAGGACAATTTATTTGGCAGCTGCAAGGAAAATGAATCAGAATAGAGAGAGAGGCAAGGCAGAGAAGCCATTTAGGAGGCTATTGCACTAGTTTGACAAGAGGTCATGAGGACTAGAAATAGGGTTGGAGCAGTGGGAGTGGAAAGAATACAATTTATACACGAGTTGTTGCTGAGCTAGAAACAACATTTTGTAACTGATCTGACATATGACATGAAGGAGAGTAAGCAGTCAGGTATAGTACCTGGGTGAGTGACTGGAAAAATGGTGGTTAACTCAATTGGAATAGGGAAGTTGGAAAGAGGGGATAGTTTTGGGTGAAAGAAAACAAATTCTCTTTGGGATATGTTGAATTTGAGATGCCTAATGGATGCTTACTGCAAAATGTCCCACAGGCACTTGGTGAAAAGGACTAGGATTGGATCTGGGAATAATTTTCTTAGAGAGAATAAAATCTATGGATGCGAATGAGATCAACAAGTGAGAGAGAATTGAAGGGAGAGAGAAGAGGATCCAGGCAGAGCCTTGGGGGTTTATTCTCAGTGACCTTGAACTAGATGAAGATTTCATAAAGGTAACTGAGAAATAGGTAAAGATAAGAAGCACAAGAGAGAACACACGTAGGAAAACCCTAATGTGTTCCAGATGGAGAAGGTAGTTAATAGTGTCAGTTGGTACCAAGAGGTCAAAAAAGAATGAGGATTAAGAAAAAGCCATTCCATTTAGTGACTAAATGATCACTGGTAACTCAGAGGAAGAAGTTTCCTTTAGAAGCCAGAATGCAGAGAGTTTAAAAGAGTGAGAGACATGGAAGCACCATGTCAAGATTGTCTTTTCAATTTAGTTGATAAGGAAAGGAAAGATTTAGGATGATAGTTGAAAGTAATGGTAGCCTCCAGTTGGGAGGGAAGGAGGATTATGGATCATAAGGTTTGTGTGTGTCTGAAGCAACAGAAAGGAAGATTAATGATGGAGAGATGGAAAATTAATGAAAGATGGTAGCTGATGGTGGGAGCAATATGATGGAATAGGGAAGAGGCATTGGGATCAAGGATACTTGAATACATGAAGAGAGGTTGACCTTGGCAAATAGGAGGACCATGCCTTCAACTAGAGTGAAGGAGATTATGTCCTATAATGTAAAGGGAATAAGAGATGGAGGTAAGGATGAGAAAGAGAGCTCACAGCCAGATGGGATTAGAGACAGACTTTTAAGAGTTCAGCAATGGGTAGAATAAGAAGAGGCAGATATATGGTACCCACTGGGAAATAGTCCAGGCACAGTGGTAGCAGATGGTGAAAGCAGGTACTTAGAAGGTTTGAGGTCCCTCAAGTTCTCCAAGGAGTCTTCAATGGCTCTTGCAGGGGTTGCTGTGTCAGCATCTCATATGATTATTGTGTCCCTGAGAACTCTAGAATTCTAGAAAATGTATGATCCTGGAGAGGGAAGATAATATCCAAGAAAAATCAATTGTAATTGACTTCTGGGTGAATGAAGGGAGTCTTTAATTTTATTCCCTCTCCCCAAATTCAGAGAATTTGATTAAGGATAAAAATGATGATTGTTCACTCATTTGGCCAAATTTGGGGGAATTTCATATTTTAACTTTTTTTTTTAACTTTGTTTCAGCTCCATTAAATCTTCTCTCATTTCCCTAAATTTTGTTAGAATTACTATGTAGATCCCAGACCAAAAAAGAAAGGGAGAAAAGAGTCATAAGATAATACTGTCAAAATAACTTTTGATGAGAATGAGAAACCTGGAGTCCAAATTTCAGCACTACCACTGAATGGATGTGTGACTTAGACTAAGTTTCTTAGGTGTCTGAATTGTATAATGACGATTGCGAGCTAGACAACAGACAATCATTCCAGCTCCAACAAATTTCTGATTCCAAATTATTGTTGTTCATTCATTTCAGTTGTCTCCAACTCTTCATTTGGGGTTTTCTGGGTAAAAATAATGGAGTGGTTTCCCATTTCCTTTTCCAGCTCACTTTTCATATGAGGAAAACAAGGGTAAGTGACTTGCCCAGAGTCACACAACTAATAAATGTCTCCTGCTGCATTTGAACTCAGGTCTTCCTGTCTTCAGGTTCTGAACTCTATCCACTGTACCACCTAGTTACCTAAAATTCTAATTTATTCTAAAATATCTTTAAACTGTATATGTATAGAAAGTTCAAGGACATTGTTAATCATTTTATTAATAATGGCTAGTGAATAATTAATTAATCATTAATTATGGCTAGTAAAGATCTCTCCTGAAGACTTCTTGTTACATATACACTCTTGAAGAGTGGGTGATCTTGAGAGGCAGCAATAAACTGTGGTTAACAATTACCAAGAGAATGAATATTATAATAAAAAGTGGTTTATTCTAATGAGTCTGGAGAACTTGAATTTGATTACTTTATTTTCTGACCACCTCCAGAAATCTGGACAAAGCATCTCCCCCTTTCCCCCTTCCCCAAATCTGAGCAGAACACAATGGGCTGGAATTCACACAGATCAGGTTTTGTTTTTATTAGTTATCTGGGATAACAAATTCTACCTAAATAAGATAGTCTAGGTGGGGTAAATTTTTGGATAAGTTCAGTAATGTCCTATAAAGACTGGTTGTATTAGCATGCAGGGCTTATTTTTTATGAAAAAATAGAAAGAAAAGTATTAATCTTAATTAGTAATTGGTTATTAATATGAGAGAAATAATCATTTCTCTCAGTAGCCTAACTGGTCAGCTCTGCCCTGCAAATCCCTCTTTTGCCTTAAATATAAAAATGATGTCAATTATATTAAAAGTTCCCCCAACTCACCTTCAATTCATCACCCCCGCCCCTACACACACACACACACACACACACACACACACACACAAACACACACTCATGCCTTGAAGTTTGTACAGTTGTAATATGGGCTTATTCACTTTTCCAGGGACACTTTAGTTGGATGATTTGATATGAAATGATTTCTTTTTTTGGAAGGTATCGAATTCTCCCCTTGATTTGTATTAAGCCATAGAAATCCTCTGAGTTTTTAAATGAGTTTATGTTTTCATTCCATTTCTTTGATTCAGGTTTGAAGTGATTTGATTCTGTCCATTTTATCTTTCTGCCACTAGAAAAAGCCAGACAAAAGCTATCCCCACGGCCTCCCTGGAAGCCTTCCATGCCATCTGTAACATATAAAATACCTTTAGTGTTGTCCAACTTAGGAGATTTCAGCAATCTTACAATAATGGGGGTTTGGAGGATGAAAAAGGCCATTCTTCAGGATTTGATTTCTTGTCCTCTCTCTTGAGCCTAGGACTTAACTGGTCACTAATCTATTCTAGAGCTATGTTCCTTTTCCTATTTATGGACAATGGATCACTTAATCCAACTCACTGTCTGGGCTCATTGTGGGAGCTCCTGTTGGACATCAGGCTGGCATTTTAAAGACTAAAGAACAGGGGGCAACTGACTTTTACCATCTTAGCTCAGTGGTCAACTCCATTTAGGACAGGGTCAAAAATTGGTCTCCCTTGTGCCTCTTCTACTCAAAATTTTATATATTTGGATTTTTCAAGCTCCTTCACAATAGCTATCCATATATATATATATATATACATATATACATATGTAATATATATTATATATTAAAAATACAATATCCAGCTTGTAAGGCATAATTGGAATATAAATTCTTATATATGTGTATGTGCTCATTTATTCACAAAGTATAGCCACATAGTAGATAGAAGGTTGATCCTAGAGTCAGACTGAACACATTCTAGCTCTTTGACTATACATGTACATATTCACACACATATATATGGGCTTAAATACGTGAAACTCCATAAGAAATTAGGTATTTTGCAAGGTTGATTTTAAATCAATTAAGAAGTTTCTGCTGAGCATCTGCTGTATTCTTACCACTGTGCTGTGGACTGATTTGTTTTAGAGAGGGGATATTTTGAACCTGTGATTTAATGTGGCAGGGAACTCCTAGCATGGAAGCTTTTCACCGACAGAGATTGCAACTTCCAGTCTGGTTACAACTCAGGATTATATTTGGGTAGATTTTAGGAAACATTGTACCCTCTCCTCTTGCCAAGAATCCTCTTTCTACATCTAAATTCAATTCAAATATTTTAAGGCTAATCCAGGAGGGGGACTGTGGACACCCTGTTGCTTTCTCTTCTCTCTAAAAATGGGACCTGATTCATTAAGCTTATTTTATTTGCCAAAACTAAAAACCAAGCCAGGATGTGGTACAGAGGCAGCCATCAACTTGATGTCCACAAAGCTTCCAAACAATGGGAATTATCCAAGTTTAGAATGGGCAGCTTTAGGAGGTAGACATATTCATCTCAGTGGAGGTCCTCAAGCAAAGACAAGATGACTCCTGAGCAAGCATTTTATAGAAAATATTCTTTTCTGGATTTAGGTTGGACTGGATCTCCCTTCCAAATCCAAGCTGTGGTGTTGTTCTAGCCTCAATTACTGAAGGGAATTGAGGAGTTTTTTCCATTTTTTGATGTAGGTTATACAACCTTTAAAAATGATTCCCATAGACCTCATTCTTATAAGAAATACTAATAATCAAATAAGTAAACCAAACAGAGAATAAGTCTTTAAATGAACTTATTTAAGTGTCTTGCATTTTTATTAAAAAGAACTTTAAGAAAAGTTTTCTTAAAAAGAAAATACTATCACTGTACCATATGCTCATGGTACACAGTATTAGTATTAGTCATAATTGGAACTAACTAAAGCCACTTCATCCAATCCAAATCCAGAAAAAAAATTCTCTACAAAATGCTTGATCAGTCGGCATAAATACTATATATTTTAACAAAATACAATCAGCAACAATACATTTGCTCAGAGTCTGTTTTTAATTTTCCTGCATATTTAAGAAAAAAAAACTTAGAGATGTGAAAGTCTTTTTTAATGAATATTTTTTTAATTAAAGCTTTTTATTTACAAAACATATGCATGGGTAAATTTTTCAACATTGACCCTTGTAAAACCTTCTGTTCCAAATTTTCCTCAGCTCCTCCCCTAGATAGTTGGTAGTCCAATACATGATGACTATGTTAAAATATGTGTTAAATCCAATGTATGAAAAATATGTATACAGTTATCTTGCTGCACAAGAAAAATCAGATCTAGAAAGGAAAACAACCTGAGAAGGAAAACAAAATTCAAGCAATCACCAACAGAAAGCGTGAAAATGCTATATTGTGGTGTACACTCAGTTCCCACAGGCCTCTCTCTGGGCGTATATGCTTTCTTCATCAATTGGAACTGATTTGAATCATCTCATTGTGGAAGAAGCCACATTCACCAGAACAGATCATTGTATAGTCTTGTTGTTGCCATGTATAATGATCTTCTGGCTCTGCTCATTTCACTCAGTGTCTGTTCATATAAGTCTCCTCAGGCCTCTCTGAAATCATCCTGCTGGTTGTTTCTTACAGAACAATAATATTCCATAACATTCATATACCGTAATTTATTCATCCATTCTCCAACTCATGGGCATCCACTCAGTTTCCAGTTTCTTGCCACTACAAAAAGAGCTGCCACAAACATTTTTGCACATGTGGGTCCCTTTCCCCTCAAAGATCTTTTTGGGATATAAGCCCAGTAGAAACACTGCTGAGTAAAGGGTATGCACAGTTTGACAACTTTTGGGCATAATTCCAAATTGCTCTCTGGAATGGTTAGCTCTGTTCACAGTTCCACCAACAAAGCATCAATGTCCCAGTTTTCCCACATCCCCTCCAACATTTGTCATTATCTTCCTGTCTCCTTAGCCAATCTGACAGGTATGTTATGGTGAGATGTGAAAGTCTTAGAATAGCAGATTTAAAAACAGAAAAGATCTGGATTCAAATATTTATCCTGCTACTTTCTAATGTATGGTTATGATACATAATCAAGTGATAATCAAGGGGCAAGTGATAAGCCCTCTGATGGACTATTTTCTCATCTATAAAATAGGAATTACAACAAACATGGAAAGACACCCTCCTCTTCCACTGAGTTAACTGAGAAGTGCATGCATGACCCCCCAGGTTAGCCATTGTCTGGATGGGCTCCTATGCTGTTGTATTTATTTGAGATTTCCAATGGTCCTGAGCCTGGGAAGGAGCCAGCCCTGAGGAGCAAAGTGTCTGACTCAGCCTGGCAGCCAATCTACATTGCTGTTTATCTTTCATTTTCAAAGAGAACCAATGACATCACAGGATCTCTTGACACATTAGTGAATTGAATATAAGTGAGGCAGAGCTGAACAAACATCAGCCTTAGTCTTTCTTCCCGTCATTGAAGTTCAGTGGCAAGACAAAGGTCAATAGGACTAGTAATGACTCAGGATGCAGTGGAAGAGGATGGTGTCTTTGAAGTCTGACCAAGCTTTAAGTGCCCCTCGGTGCTACTTCAGCCACTTTCAGCCTTTAGAACACATTGTTCTCATCAGCCCATTACCCCAAAGAAGTTGCAGTTAATTTACCTAACCAGCTGAAACACTGGACCTTTCAGGCAAGGAAGTAACTCATCCCTCAGCCGTACCAAACCTGGAAGCGAACTTTGTGGGGTTAATATTTTACAGCCACCATTTTCAGGGAGAATG
This sequence comes from Antechinus flavipes, assembly GCF_016432865.1. Lineage (NCBI taxonomy): Eukaryota > Metazoa > Chordata > Mammalia > Dasyuromorphia > Dasyuridae > Antechinus > Antechinus flavipes. Next base: position 663,774,815 of record NC_067399.1, read on the forward strand.
AACTCAAACTTTTAATAAAATACACAAATGTATATTACCTTCTCTGGAGGAGATGGTTTTGAACTTTAATTCTTGCTTTTTGGTAAATATCTCTTAGGTTACAATTGATTATGAATGATATCACAGATATAACAATGCATTAATTGATCTTGGGGAACTCACCAGCAGCAGTTATTTTGGAGAGTGGAAGATGACCAGATGGAAGCTAGAAATAATGTTATTAAAAGAATGCCACTGTTCCTGAGGAGTACTCCTACAATACTGACTGGGAATGTGGCCAGCTGTGGGTACCCAACCTGCTAGGGTTACTCTGGGTTGAGAAAATAAGTTCAGAAACAACCTATCCCTTGAAAGAAGAATTGTTGCAATATTATTCTATTATATGAATACCCTTCAGTATTTCTTATGGGAACTTTTTCTGATGATATAGAAAAAATATTACCTAGATTTTCTTATACTATATGATTCTTATCCATGTTGCCTCATAACTTTTCCACAATGCACCAGTCCAAAAAGTTAAGGGTCTCCTTTTTGTTTATCATTTATTTATTTGTTTATTCATTTTTATTTTTTGTCCATCTGTATAACTTCATTCATTTATTCTTTCACTCATTTAGCATTTTGTAAGCATTTACTATATGTCAGGTTTTGCATTAAGCCCTGGGCTGACAGAGAAAAGCAAAAATGGTCTCTGCCTTCTATTTTCTTGGTTAAAAAAAAACCTTATGTAAATTACTAGATGCATAATCTTATGATTATGTTGATCCCAATGGTGCACCCAAGTTGTTCATTAGTGATTGTTTATAAAAAAAATTAGCGAGATACAGTGGTGGGAGCCATTTAAGCAATCTGCTTTTTTTGTGTGTTTATACCTAATTCAGTTTTCTTATCTATAACATGATAATAATTATTATTACTCAGTTTAATTCTACAAATGTTTAAATGTCCATTATGTCACAAATAGTGCAAAGACCAAAACAAAGCAGTTCCTGCCTTCAAGACTATTGCATTCTCTGGGCAGCGGTAGGGAGGGCACAACATGTCCCCTATTGAGACAATACAAAATATATATCAAGTACATTCAAAAGAATTTCAGGATTGGGGATGAGAGCGGTAATGCTTGAAGGGGAGTCAAGAAAGTCCTTGTGGAAAGAGATGGCACCTGAACCTGGGTGCTAAGCAGTGGAGGGACAGAATTGTAGATTGCAGTCATAACATTAGGAAGGAAAATGAGAGGATGTAAAGTGCTTATTAACCTTTATGTACTTATGTGGAAGCTGTATTGGGCCTTACATTGGGTTTGGTTGTGGGGGAAATTCACCTTACTTATTAAGTGCTAGCTAACTTCTCTCAGCCTCCTTTCCCTTATCTAAAAAAGGGGATATATAACACCTGCATCATAAAATTGTATTGAAGATCAAATGAAATAACATCTCTAAGCTGCTTTTTTAAAGCACCTCGATAGCATTATTGTATAAAGGTTCATAGTTACTGAATTCTCTTGCTTCTACATTTATCTTGGAACGTTCAAGTTGGGACTTCAAGAGTGCTGTTTGACTAATTAGCTGTGGGAGGTAGGACTGACCTTCAGCTCTTCACCAAGTTTTCTTTCTGGTTATCTGTTTAACATTTCCATTTTTATAAAGTAAAATCAGTGGGTGACAGGAGGCTTGATGTCAAAGTCTATACTAACTGTAGATTATTTTTAAGCAGAAATCCCTTATTAATCATACATTGGATGAAACTTTCAAATCTACAAAGAATTTTCTCCCAAACAAGTTTGTGAGGTAGATAATATATTTATTATTAAAAAGATAATATATTCTTTATTATTTTCTTTATTCTTCTTTATTACCTCCATTTTAGGATAAGACAGCTGAGATTTGACCACCACAAGTAATCCCTTCAAGGTTATATAATTAGGTGGATGGTGGGGTGAGAGTGGGGAAGTATTGAATTTGGAGACATGAGACCTGAGTTTTGTCATGTCGTATTCATGTGAACTTGAGCCAGGTTGCTTCATGTGTATAGACCTCAATTTCTTCCTCTGTAACAAAGACATGGGTTGGAGGGTATGATCTATAAGGGAAATTCTAAAGTCTTTTTAAATTTGGAGTTGGAAGTGACATCAGAAATCATCCAGTCGAAAAGAGGAGAAAACTGAAGCAGAAGATCACATAGCAAGAGCCAGTATTTGAACCCAGGTCCTCCGATTGAAAATCTAGCACTTTTGCCCCTTGACCTCTCTTTTTGTAGCTCTTTCGAGTTCCAACCATCTTTTTCCATGAGTTAAATCTTTTGGAGTTTGGGAAGTTTCTTTGCAATTCCTGTTCTCCCTCCTCTCCTCCCCCACCTATTATTTAGATAGACAGTTTCTCATTACAGTTTTTTCAGTAATTTTGTTTGGATATTTTAGAGTATGTTTTTCATAACCTCCAATGCTGCCTTTCTCATCAATACAGCCCTCCAGATTTTATTAGGCTTTGCATACTCCGGAAATAACACTATCAAGGCAGAGTTATCTTCACATATACAGGACAATTATATTGATATATCATGCCCTGTATTTTAATTTCAAAATTATTGCCTCATTGCTTTCGACTGCAGCCTAGGTTTTATTTCATTCTTCTTCTTGTTAAAGGTACAGAGACAAGTAATTTACCCTTTTCTTAAAAGAAGAAGAAAAGGTTTGCTTCTTTTATTTTTATTTATTTTTTTATCTTTACAAAAATAGGGCTAGAAGGTCTCCCAAGGAGAAAATTCCCACAGAAACCGGGAGAATGCAAATTTGGTCCATTGCTATTCAAATAACAGGGTTAGAAATTCTAATTTAATGACGTATTCTGCTAGAATGTTCACCATTCACCTTCTTGTGAAGGGAATGTTTGAGTTCTTGGAGTTTATTGACATGGTGAAAGTTACTTATCTGAGCCCGTAATTTTCTTCCAAGAATTTTAATTCTGAGGCTGACTGATGAGCCCTCAGTTAAAAGGCACTGATGGAGCCTTGTATGCTCAAATGATTTCCCTTTAATCATAGTGACTGCATTTGACTACACTCTCCTTAGAAGGAATTTAAATATTTGGGTTTTATGGTGGTTAGATCCTCTTCATACTTTTAATAGGATTGGGGAATTTGCTTGTATTTATTCCGACCATAAGCCAAGGTGCCTATTATGATTTCAGCCTGTGGGTCCGAAACCTCAATACCTCATACGGTAGTTATACTGGTGAATCATGCCCATCATGGTAAAAACATAAATGCAGCAGGAGGAGGAGTGTTGGACAAAAGAAGAGGCGAGGATGAAAGCAAATATTTTTATGAGATCTTAGAGAGCAGTAAAATTGGCAAGAAGCGATCCGGGGAGCTCATGTTTGGAATTACTGTAGCTTGAAGATTCAGTCAAACACAAAACATCTCTTGCAAAGGAGAAAAACATGTAAGAACTGCATCACTAGGCAAAGGTCTGCTTGTTTTTGTCTGACTTTTAACCACAGAAAATAGAAAGTTTATTCAATCGACTTAACAGAAATACTGGGTTTTTGGTATAGAGGCTGGGGTTTAAAATTCAGAAAAAATTAGCTTTACAAAAAAGCTAAAATAGGTCAGATTTGGATTGGATGTAAGAGAAAACTTTCTCATGATTTGAGCGCCCAACAGTGGACCAGTCTGTTTTAGGAGAGGAGGAATTACCTCTCATTGTGATTTTCAAGGGAGGGCTGGATGATCCCTTACAGACAAAAGGAGTTCTAACTGAAATATGTCAAGTTAGATGGTCCCTGAGATATCCTCTATTCTACACACCTATGCTAGTCTCAGCTCTGTCTCTCAGAACACAAAAAAAGGAAATAATCCTGGGCCCGAAATCTTGGAGAGATGTTTTAAATAGTATGGAGTTCCTGAAGAGGCCCGAGGTTTAACTTTTCAGGAAGTGGAGAAGGAATATCTAAATAAAGTTAGTCTCTTGGGAGAAGGCATGAATTCTACAGCTGAAGAGAAAAAAGGCAAAGCAATAATATGGAGGGGAAAAAATCTGAATTTTGTCCTTGTGAGGATTTTGTAATAAAATAAATAAAATAATAAAACTCATTGGGTTCAAATACTGCCTTAGATATTTATTAGCTGTATGATAAACAAATCAGTTAACACGCTTTTATGCTTAGTTTTCTCATCTATAAAAGGGAATCATGATCGCAATAATGATCATGCTTAGTTCCTACAATTTTTTATGAGGATCTGTTAATACATGAACTATTTTGCAAATCTTAAACTGCTATGCAAGTATTAAGCAATTATTATTTTTATTATTATTAATGTTACTCTAATGTAGTGCTAATGTAAGTTTGATAGGAAAGGAGTTGCCTTGCTAGAAAATTCCATGTTTTTTTTTTTTTTCCTTTGAGAGAAATCCAAGCCAAGGGTATATTAATATAAGGGCAGAGAAATGCGTGAGTCCTTGGATTAAAGTAGGAGCTCAATGGAATGCTAGGAGAGTGCCCTTTTAGCAATCGAAAGCTTAATTTCCTTCCTAGGAGAGTTCCAGACTAGACATGAGCCATATTCTGAGATTCCAAGAGGAAACTCTGGATGAAGACAAAACATATCAAAGAGATAAGCTATCTTGGGGCTGTGACCAAGACCAAACCTATTCCTTATAAGCTCAGAGTTTCCAGATCGAGCAGTTATAATAACAAACAGAAGGAGGGGCATCATTAACAACAAGAAACACAACTCAGATGAACTCATTGAATGTTAGAGTTGGATGTTTTCAAAGTCATTCTCATCCCCCTCCTTTATTTTATATATAAGTGAACTGAGTCTCAAAAAAGGGAAATGACCCAGCCCAAAGTCAGACAACTGCTACTTATGCCCTGTGTGGCCACAGGTAATGGCCTTCCTTATTCTGTCTCATTTTTTGCCCAAGTATAAAAAAGTGAAATGCCATGTTTCCTAAGGCCCCCATCAACCATTACTTTTTATGATGAATGGAGAAGTAGAATTGGAACAAAGGTCTTCTGACTTCAAATCTTGACTTTTTCCTATAAACACTAAAATTCTTATAAATAAAATCCTTCTGGTGTTCATGCTTGATTTCCTAACTAATAAGTCTCAGCAGTGTAGACATGGCTTCATCCAAGACTTATCTCAGTCTCTACTTACATTTTCTCATTTTGTGTAATTTTTGTCCATTTCACCTCTATGTTAGGTCTACTCAAGAGAATAGAAGCTGTTCCCTAGGCCATATAATATTGTAGATTCCACTGCTACATTTGGGCCAGTCTCTCTCTCCCTGCTTCCCCTCCCCTCCCCCCCCCCCCACTATCTCTCATGTTCACTCCATCACTAACCAATCTCTTCTGTTAATGATGTCTTTCCTTTTGCTTAGTTTCCATGTCATCATTGGTATTATGTTCTAGTTCACTGTGCACCTCACCATTATTCCTCCATATAACTTAAATGTTTTACGTATCTTTTAATAAATCAATCACCAAATATTTATTAAGTATCTGCTAGGTGCCAAGTTATTAAGCACTTGGAATACAAAACCAGAAAAAAAAACAGTCTTTGTTCTCATGAGCAGTGTGTGAATTAGAATCCCATGTGTACAATTACTCATAGTGTAGCTTGACCTCTCTGGACCCAAGTTCTTCATCTCTACATTAAAAATTAGATGTTCAGTTATATTCCAGTTGTATTCAACTCCTTATGATCCCATTTGGGTTTTCCTGGCAGACACTGAATGGTTTGCCATTTTCTTCTCCAGCTCATTTTACAGGCTTATGTGGCTTGCCCAGGGTCCCAAAACTACTAAGTGCTGAGGCCAGATTTGAACTCAAGAAGTTGAATCTTCCTGACTCTGGCCCTGGTATTCTATGCACTATGGTGTCCCTTAGCTGCTGGGAATTAAATGCCCTTAGACTAAATATCTCTAAGGTTCCTCCTATTTTTAAATCAATGATCCTAGCAACACAGATGAATCTATACAACATATCTCAAAGTTAATGAACTGATCTAGATTGTGTCGATATAAGGACATTCAAAAAATTAATGGCTTTAACCTGGAATGCAAGTTCCTTAAGGGCAGAGGATGTCTTGGTTTTGAATCTGAATTCTTAGTCTCTGGCACATCATAGGAATCTAATGAATGTTTGTTGGATGCCATTACCAAGAAATCAAACTACAATGGAAATAACTCCAGTTGTAGGCAAGAAGAATCTTAAATGAAGATTTCTATTTAGAATACTGCTCCTGTATGCACCCAGACTCCTGATGCTGCTTTGTATCAATTCTACTTCTCTGAAATGGAATTTTTTTTTTTAAGAGAATAATTGGCAAAAAACCAAGCGACAACAACCACCCCATTTTAGTCTGGTTGGTGCTTTATGATCTGGTTTCAGGGCTGCCTTAGCTCAAGGTAAACATTTTTTTTTCCTTTTCTCTCTTTTTAAAGTTTTGCAATCATTTCTGCTTCTTTTTCTCTCTAAATGCTATTTGGTTTAATTAGGTTCTAACAACATAATTGTTCTGCACCTAGTTTTAAAACTCTAGGAGGCATCTTCCTCCTCCCTTTCCCGTCAATCCAGTCTCATCTTCATTAACAAACTGAGCTAATTAGCTGCTAAAAAGCTAGAGTGGTTTGGTCCTAGATACCTAAGGAAATAGCCCCTGCTCTCCAAGGAATTGCCATCCCATTGGGAAGATAGGATATACATTCCCAACAAATCTGATCAGCTACAAAATAATCGATCACTAAGTGTATGTTAAATGCTGACTATGTGCTAAGACCAATGAGGAAAGTATGGAAATGATTTGAAACAATACACTGCACACACAAGAGTTAATGATAATTAACTTTTTATGGCTTTTTTAAGTGTGTCAATCACTTTACTTGTATCACTTCATTTTTCACAACTACCTTCTTATGTAGATACATAAAATAAAGTTATATGAAGAAAGTAGACCTGAGAGACATTAAGAACTTGACCATGGTAATTAAGCTAGTGAGAGTTTGAGGCTGGATTTGACTGAGGATTCCCTGACTCCACAGATAGCCTGCTGTTATCCCATGCTGCTTCTTTGAAATGGAGCAAGATGAACTGCAAAGATACGGGCTGATCGATGGACATATCAAAGTAATAAACATCTATTAAAAACTTTCTATGTGCTAGGTACTATGCTAAGCACTGAGGATATAAAGAGAGGCAAAAGGCAGTCCTTTCCCTGCAGAGAACTTGGAATAGACTGGAGGGAGGGGAACAGCAAATAAAAAACTGAGAAGGGCATGAGGTGTAATGACATCCTGAGAGCATAATGAAATCCTGTAGCCAGGGAGAAAAAGGGTAGGAGGAGGGAGTTTCAGAGCTGATTTCATCTTGTGGATTTCTGCAGATGATGAGGTCCAAGAAAACAGCTCAGTGGGAAATGATCAGGAGAATTCCCATGGTTTTCTCCTTGAATGCTGGAGGAGCAGAAAGAATCTTCCAGATCCTCACCTCTATTCTTTGCACCCAGAGAAAGAGAGAGGTCCCAGATACAGGGACTATTGAGGGTATGTTTGATTTCTATCTCTAGAAAGACGAATTTCTGGTGAATCCAGGAAAGCAACCAGATGGTATATGAAGCCATGCACTCATACTGGACCATGACTTCACAACTTGAAGGGCCATTGTAAGTTGATTTGGTTCATAGGGATGTTCCCTTTGTGGTGTGAACAAGGCATTCATTTCCCAGAAGGGGTGGTGATATCATTAACACCCAGGAAGAGAGTTTAATGGAAAAGTGTAAGGATTTCAGATAAAGATGACAATGGGAAAGGTCCCAGGTAGCCAAATCCAGCCGCTTCAAAGGTCATATCAAGAACATAATCATTGGGGCAGCTAGATGATGCAGTGGATAGAGGACTAGCCCTGGAGTCAGGAGGACCTGAGTTCAAATGTGATTACAGGCACATAACACTTACAGGCTGTGTACAAGTCATTTAACCCCAACCTTGCCAAAAAGAAGAAGAATCTAATTATCAACAAGTACTTATTCAATGTTTAGTTCAGCAGAGTGTCCAGGAAATAGTAATAAATTCTTGTTGACTTGACCAAATTTAAGTGCTTACCACAAACCAGGCAAATACTTTTAAGTAGAACATCCCCAAAACCCCAAAACGAAAAAACAAAACAAAACAAAAAATCCCCACAAGAACTTTGTGGAAAACCTTTATAAACAATGAAAAAAGAGGAAAAAGTCGAACTAGAGCTCTCGAGAAATAATTTGGAAGGAGAATAAATAGCTTAAAACAAAGGTTGAAAACTTTAGCAAAGTTGAAGATATCATGACAAATAGAATAAATGAAATAGAACTCAAAAATTCAATGATAATGCAGGAAATATCAGAACAAAGTTCAAATTGGAAGGACATAGGAGAGACCTAGAAGCAAAAATGACTGATCTAAAAATCAGTTTGAAATGAAATAAGTAAAGATTTACTAGTTTCCTCTAAAAGCATGATGGAAAAAAAATCCCAGACAATATACATTAATAAATCAAAGGGAGAAAATTGCCTGCATATATTGGAACAAGAAAGCAAAACACACATGGAAAACAGAGGTTAGGACCTAAAAGAAAATCCCAATTTAACATGTCATGAATGTCATTGCCAAACTCCCAAGCAATCAGACAAAAAAAAAAATACTGCAAGCAATCAGAAAGTGACAGATCATTTACAAGTAACCACAATCAAATTACATGATTAAGTAACAATTATAAGAAAAGAAAGAAAAGATGGGAATATGATATAACAAAAGACAACAGAAAAATGATTACTTTCAATGATTTTCCTACAAAGTTATATTTGAAAACAAAATAAAATACTACCAAATTGATGACATGCAAGCATTTTTTGCTGAGAAATCCAGGAGACAAAAAAAAAATTAAATGTAAACAAGTTTGAACAATTTAAAAGGAATAATGATTACATCCTGAAAGGGGAGAAGAAACTATTTTCCCTTCAAAATCCTACCATTTTTGTGAGTCAAAGAAAAACAAAGCCAGGGACTAGATTTCAGAAAAGGAGACAGAAACATAGACACAGAAAGAAATAGAAACAGAAACAATGCTTATATTCTTGGAATGCAATAAAGTACAAGGGACTTGTTATTTCTCACAACTGGAACAATACAGGAGAAGACTGTAAAAATATGGAAGTAAGAAGTGGAGAGTATCAGGAAATTTCAGGAACATTAGTCTTACCAGACTCAGGAAAAATACTTTGGGAATTGAGTATAAAAAGAATATGAAAGTAAGAAATCTAAGAAGATAAAGTTGATATAATTTAATCTATAGGGTAATAAAATTATAGATCAATGAAACAAACATTTATTAAGCACCTACTATGTGCCAGACACTGTGCTGAGGGGATGGGTCTAGCAAATTTAATGTAGATCTTGAGATGGAAGGGATCTCAGAGGTTATCTACAGATAAGGAAACTGAGGTCCAGAAAAATTAAGTGAATAGCAGAGGCAGAAAGGGAGACCATTACCATCTTTCCTTTGCATCATCTTTCCATTACATTCTATTTTCAACAAGCAATTTTTAAGCATCTACTATAGGAGGCCTTCATTAATTGTGTGCCTTTGGGCAGAGTGGTGATGTCTATGCTCAGAATAATGTATTTAAATTAATAAAACAAATTGCATAGGATTATAAAAGAAAAAAAAAAGTATGTTGATATTCAGTGATGATTTTTTAAATGTATAAATTCCCATTCTATGGGACTTAGAGCACCTTGTCCTACTTCAAACAAAAGCACTCTCTATCCCTGGCTTTGGGCTCAAGACTTTTCTCATTGTCCTTGACTCACTGCATTCTTACCTCAGAATAAAATTTTATGAAAATATTTTAAATGGCTTAAGTTTAGGATGTTCCCAAAAAGGATTAATGGGTTCCTTTCTAAGATGGTATTAGATGCACAAAACAAATTAGACATAAAGAGGTTTTCTTAACTTTCTTATTTTTGTCTATCACAAAAGAAATGCTTAAAACTAAAGACATAAAAATTTACACATAAATATTTAATCAGGATATATTAATTCATAATTCTTATGATACTCTCATAATTCTTGTGATACTAATAGATACACTATTAACTCTTTCTGTTTCTATTTCTCTCTATGTCTATGTCTCTGTCTCCTTTTCTCAAATACTGCCCCTAGCTTTGTTTTTCTTTGACTCACAGAAATGGTAGGATTTTGAAGGGAAAATAGTTTTTTCTTCTCCCCTTTCAGGATGTTAATATTTAAAACATCACATGTTTTATTGAACTGTTGAACATCCATTTAACTTTTACCTTCATCCTGCACTGTTTTAACAATTCACTCCAGCATATGGATGGGGTTTGCACTCATGACAGTGACTATCTTCCCAAAAAAGTTCAGATGTTATGTTATTCTTTTCCTGGGCATAATACTGGGGTCTCATCATTGAACCATGCTCAGGGAAAGAAACACATAGCAGAAACGGAAGCCAAGAAATGGAGTACTTAATAATGCCACATGCTTATAAGTGCTAACATGATGAAAGGGAATGAAAAGAAAAAAAAATAGAAATCCCTTCCCCAACCATGGGAAGTACATGGAAAAACTTTTGAAGTCCAAAGTCACACATTGAAAAGAACACACAAAGAGCAGATTTTTTTTTTCTCTTTAACGTGGATAATGTTTGCTGTTAAAGGACTAGCTGACTCTCTTTGATATAATTCCATATCTTTGCATGTCCCATATCAATAGCTACTTTCATTTCTGTAGTGTTTTAAGGTTTGCAAAGTGTTTTATAAATATTATTTCCTCACAATTCAAGAAGGAGTCCCCCACTCCCACCCCATTCATTTTTCAGACAAGGAAACTGAGGCAGATTGTGGGAGTGATTTGCTCAGATTTACATAACTCATATATATCTGAGACAGAATTTAAACTTGTCTTCCTGATTCCAGATCTAGTGCTCTATGCATGGAGTCAAACTTTTGTTGTTGTTGTTCAGTCATTTTCGTCATGTTTGACTTGTCATGATACCATTTTGGGCTTTTCATGGTACCATTTTGGTCTTTTCAGGGTGAAGATACTAGAATAGTTTGCCATTTCCTTTTTCAGCTCATTTTACAGATAAGGAAACTGAGACAAACAGGGATGACCAGGATCACATAACTAGCTAGATTTGAACTTGGAAAAATGAGTCTTCCTGAGTCCAAGATAAGTGCTCTATCCACTGCATCCTTTAGTTGCGTGGCTAACATATCTCCCCCTGGACATGACCAAACTGCAGGCTGAATACTGGATTGCATGTATCAGAGCCACAGTGTGTGTGTGTGTGTGTGTGTGTGTGTGTGTGTGTGTGTGTATGAATACATTCATGCACATTTTATATATATACACACCTATGTGAATATTACACATAACAGATCAAAACTTCTTTAGGAGAAATTTACAACTCTAAAAGCTTATATTAATAGAAGAGCCAAAAAAAATTAATTAATCAAGTATTTGACTAGAAAAGTAGAAAATCATCAAGTTAATAATCTCCAAATTAGTACCAAAATAGAAACTCTAACAACTAAAAAAAGCTAAACCAAGCTGAAATCCAAGAGACTGCTGAGAATACAAAATTATTTTTTGAAATAAATAATCAATAAAATAAGGTAAAGCCATTGAAGCACAGAGAAGAAATTCTTGAGTCTTTCTGACTCCAAATTTAGCTCTTTAACAACCACATCATGCTGCCTTCCATGCCATCATTTTATAAGCAAGTTCTAGCAAACATTAAAATAAAAATTATTCTACATGTTGTATAAATTGTTGGCAAAAAATAAATAGAACATAGCATACTCAAATCAATCAATGACTCAAATAAAGTAAAGCAGAGAAGCAAAATCAAAGAACAACATTAATGAATATTAATGAAAAATTCTGAATAAAATATCATTCAATGAATGTATTACTTTGTATATAAACACACATGTATATGTATATGCATATATATGTATATGGTAAATTAACTATGATCAGGTTGGATTCTTGGCAGGAATACTGGTCTATTAATTTTAGGAAAACTATAAACATAATCAATTATATTAATAAAAAGCAACAAAAATATATGACTCCATAAATAGTAAAGGAAAAGCCTTTGAAAAATACAACACTCATGTTACAGACAATAAAAAAGCAAAGGATAAGTAGATTTTTCCTTTACAGAATAAGCAATATCTAATAAAATATAAATCTAGCATGATGTTTAATGAAGAAATATTAGCAGCCTTTTAAATAAAATATGGATACGATAACAACTAAAATTTCTAGGTAAGATTATAAGTAACCAAAAAAAGCCTTTAATAATTGGCAAGATGATCAACGATTATGGCTGGACTTTGCCAATAAAATTTGTAACGATATCAATGAAATTAATTTACTAACATCGTACCAATTTGATTACCATAGGGGCTAATAGGTAGATAGCTAGATATAGACAGACAGATATAGATATATCAAAGGGAATATATGTGTGTGTGTGTGTATGTAGTATGTATTTGTTTTTACATACACTCTTATATACACAATTTTACACACACATATGTTCTCTTGGGTAATCAGAGTTGTTTTTGTTGGTATTATATACATACATAAACACATACCTTCAATTTCTTTCTCTCCTTCTCTTTTTCTCTTTCTCTCCATATATAATATCTGTACATATATATGTATACTCATATAGATACACACATACACATACAAGTGCATGTGTAGCAACAGCAACCCAAAAACTAACCAGAATTCATGGGGGATGAAAAGAGAGGAACACACACAAACACACACACACACACACACACACACACAGAAAATCCTTTAAGGAAATAATGGAAAGTAGTTGAGATAGGTGTCCAGGTCTGAATATACAATGACTCAATTAGCAAAACTATTGGATTCTGCTTAAAGAAAGGTATAATGGATCAGGGAAACAGATGAGGTAAATAAAGTCCTAAATCAATTGAACATAAATTGATGTTTAATAAATCTTGGAACACAAACTATTTTGGGCAAGTGCTTCCCACTTGAAAAAAGTTGGTGAGTAAAGTGGAAATTCATTTTCCTCAAATCAAGTTTCAAATAATATCTGATACACAAACCACACTAAGTCAGATTCATGACCTGAATACAAACGTTGCTGTCATCAGTGTATTATAGAGTATTCCAGGAGGAATGTTTAACCTCTATGGCGAGGGGCAGAATTGTTAAAACAACTAATGGAGGTGATCATAAAAAATCTACTTATTTACTCATTAAACAAGAATTTATTAAGAACTTTGCATTATGTGCAAAGCACTATCCTGGGTGAAGACAATAAAATTTTTTTTTATGAAACGGTTGCTGCCCTCAAGAAGCTTAAGTTCAGTGGGGATGGGGGAAGGGAACAATAAAGTAATATACATAGATATACTATATGTATACTATATACAGAATAAGTTCAACGTCATTTAACAAGGAAGGGAAAAGTATACACATAATTAGGGGCATCCTAAAATGTTTTATATAGGAGCCTTGAATAAATTTAGTAACTTAAAGTGGCAAAGGCCAGTCCAACCATGGGGGCTGTCTGGAGGGGAGTAATAATGAAATCATGGTGGAAAGATAGAGTAGAGGGTGTTTCAAGGCCTTTTAATGACAAATAGAAGTTATATTTTATTTTAGAAAAAATGGAACCATAGAAGCTTCTGGAGCAGGGGAGTAGCTTTAGGAATGTCACTTTAACAATTTTGTGGAGAATAAATGAAGGAAGAAATAGACTGAGGACAGGAAGACCAATTAGTAAGCAATAAGTCTAAGTGAGAAATGGTGAGAGGTTGATATGAAAATTGCTGTGCAATTAAACTCGCTTAGATCTAATAACCTATTTGATATGAAGGGTTGAAGGAGAACAAAAGTGAAGAGCAGTTCTAAGATTCTGAGCCTGGGTGGTTAGAGTACTAGTGATCTTGACTGAAAATAAATCTGAGAAGAGGAGTATGGTTTGGCGGGGAAATGTATTTTATCTATTAAATGTTGAGTTTGAAATGATATATCCATTAGGGAGTTGGTTGTATGAGACTGAACTAAAGAATGACTAGGGCTGAATAGGGAATTATCCATAGGAGAATAATGGAAAGTCATCTATAAATATGGACGACTAGAGCTAGAAAAAAAAAAAGTATGACAAAAAAGAAAAAGGCCACAAAAGAGCTTTGGGGAAATGCTCACTTTGAGGATAATGGAGATTAGTCAGACAAAGTAGGAGAACCAAGAAAGAGCAATGTTCTGAAGAAGATGGTCAATAGTGACAAACGCACAATAAAAGTGAAGGGGATTGGAGATTGAAGAAAATCCACTGGAATTATCAATGAAGAGTTCACTGGTGCCCTTGAACAGAACAGTTTTATTTGAATAATAAGGAAAAATAAAAAAAAGACTATTTCAATTATATAATTTTTTCCTGTGCAAAATAAGCATAGCAGGAAGAAAAATAGAAGCTATACATAAGGTGGAAAATTTTGACATCAAATATCCTGAAAAAAATTGATATCCAAGCTATATAAGGACTCATGAGAAATATAAAACAAGGGTCACTTCATGGTAGATGATACAAAAAGGTAGTTTTCAAAAGAAGAAATGTAAACATTTGTGAACTATGAAAGAATTCTCCAAATTGCTAGTAACAAAAGAAATACATATTAAAGCAACCTTGAGATTTTGCCTCATCTCCATCCTATTATTCAAAATGAAAATAGTCAATTTTTTTGAAATCTTTGAGAAAGATAGGTATACTAATGAGTTATTGTAGATTGATCAAGTGGTCTGGAAAATAATTTGGACTACCTCATTACACTTTGGGAAATCAACAATAGTTATTACAGTTATTAAAATTGTTAGATGTTTCAGTGGATAGAGTGTTAGTCTAGAGTCAGGAAGATCTGAATTTAAATCTAGCCTCAGATACTAGTTGTGAGATCCTGAAAAATTCTATTAACCATACTCTCAGGTTCCTTATCTGTAAAATGATCATAATAGTACCAAACTCCCCCAAGATGATATTTGTTACATTCTTTGCAAAACTTACTACAAAACTATATCTATGTAAATAAATGTATTTAGTCATCATCATCATATTATTATTGATAATCTTTATAAAAGCAATTACTTTTGAAGTTGTAAGTCAGATTTTACAACTTACAATGAGTTGTAAATAAGATTTGAAGGTGTTGAAAAGTCAGCAAGAGGGTCCAGCTGTACCAGACCTAAAACTATATTATAAATCAGCGGTCATCAAAACTAAGAAATAAGAATAGTTGATCAATGGAATAGGTTAGGTTCACAAGACCCAATAGTCAACAACTATAGTAATCTAGTTTTTCTTAAACTTTGTTCAATTCATAGAATCCAGCTTCTGGGATAAGATCTCACTATTTAACAAAAACTGCTGGGAAAATTGGAAATTAGTGTGGCAGAAACTAGACAATGACCCACACCTAACACTCTATATCATTATAAAGTCAAAATGGGTTCATGATTTAGATATAAAGAGTGATATTATAAGCAAATTAGAAGAACAAAGGATAGTTTACCTGTCAGATCTGTGGAGAAGGAAGGGATTTGTGGCCAAAGAAGAACTAGAGTACATTATTGAATACAAAATGGATAATTTTGGTTATATTAAGTTAAAAAAATTGTACAAACAGAATCAATGCTGACAAGATTAGAAGAGAAGTAATAAATTAAAAAAAAATCAAGGGTCCTGATAAAGATGCCATTTCTAAATTTTATGGAGAATTGACTCAAATTTTATAAGAATTCAAGCCATTCTACAATTCATAAATGGTCAAAGAATATGAACAAATTTCAGATTAAGAAATTAAAACCATTTCTAGTCATATGAAAAGGTGCTCCAAATTGCTATTGATCAGAGAAATGCAAATTAACCACTCTGAGGTACTACTACACTCCTCTCAGATTGGCCTTGATGACAGGAAATGATAATGATGAATGTATGGAGGAGATGTGGAAAAACTGGGATATTAATGCATTGTTGGTGGAGTTGTGAACTGATTCAACCATTTTTGAGAGCAATTTGGAACTGTGTTCAAAGGACTATCAAACTGTGCATGCCCTTTGATTCAGCAGTGTCTCTACTGGGCTTTTATCCCAAAGAAATCATAAAGAAGGAAAGGGGACTCACATGTGCAAATACACACACACACACACACACACACACAACACACACACACACATATATTTGCAATATTTAACTTATTTTGGATTACTTGCCTTCTAGGGAAGGGAGGGGAAGGGAGGGAAAAAATGGAACAAAGTTTTGCAAGGGTGAATGTTGAAAATTATCTATGCATATTTTTAAAATGAAAAGCTTTAATAAAATAAAAAGAATAAAGAAAATAAAATCATTATTTATAAAATAAAATAAAAATAAAATAAATAATAAAAAATAAACTAAAATAAGTTAAAAATAATAATAAATATTATTTATTTGTAAATATAAGAGAAAAAGAAAAGAAGAATCAAGTGATAGAAGAGGAAGTAGAGAGAATGGCTAAAGATAGATTTTTTGATTGTGAAAGAGGAGAAAAAGTTACAGGACCTAGTGTGATAAGGTCAAATCCTATCTCAGACACATGTCATTTGTGGGATCTCAGATATATCACTTAAAGTTTCCGAGTTTTAGATATGTCATATTCAAAATGGGATTAATAGTAGCAGTGACACCAGAAAGCTGAGAAACAATTAATATAAACAAAGTATCCCATACATCTTAAAACATGATACACATTTAAAAATTAATATTATGTTTTATACTCTTGTTGAAAGTTCCTCTAAAAAGAGTAGACATTCAGTAAAAAACTGTTGTGGGGTAGTGAGTGTATTGCCCAGCTTGGTTATTGTGACAGTAATAACTGACATTTTTATAAACTCTATACATTTATAGAAGACTTTATATTATCTAATGTAAGCTTCCTCAACCCTCTCAGGTCAAAACTACAACTGTTAGTAACCCCATTTTACAAATGAAAAAACTGAAACTCACAGAGGTTGTGATTTGCCCAGGCTCTTATAGCTAATCAGTATAAGAAATGAGATAAAATCTAGTTCTTTCTGATTCTTAAGCCTAATATTCTATTTATTCACTACCTCATTGTTTTTCCATCATTTCTTTGTTGCTTTCCCTAGTGTTAATCGTATGCTCAATCAATGAAAGAAATAATTCTGTCTCTTTCTCTTTTTTTGTCTCTTTCTCTCTGCCTCTGTCTGTCTTTGTCTCTGCTTCTTTGTCTCTGTCTGTCTCTGTCTCTCTGTCTCTCTGTCTCTCTCTCTGTCTCTCTCTCTCTTGCTCTCTCTGTCACACACACACACACACACACACACACACACACACATTCTCTGATTGGCCCTTAATATTATTATCTTTTCTGATATATGAGAATTGTTATATTTTAAGATGCCATTTTATATTAAATAGCATAGCAAATGTTGCTTCTGGGTCTCCTGCCACTGATCTCTCTAATTTTGAACAAAAATTAGAAGAAACAGCAGTGGTTTTAAATTTCTGCCCCTTTCGCATTTTGGTAATGATGATGGTTTTTCACCCTCTGACATAAACAGTTCCTGTTTACCCAGGGCATCATGGGCAGGTGACTGTGAGCTGACCCATGGCCAGAAACCTCTGCTTATGCAGCAGTGCAGGAGTTAATAGAGTCCAGCTTCCTTACATTTTTGTAAAGCTGTGCTCAAAACTGATGATTTCAAGGTGGTTTTTATAATTGCTTCCAAATGTAAAGCATTTGAAGCTGTTTTTCATTTTTTGCAAGCCTTTTATTTCCTCCACTCTGGATTGATTTTCCAGATTCTTTCCTCTTAGATTGCCATGAGAATATCTTTGATTGGCCTCTCACTGTTGGTTCCAGGTACATTTTAGATCCTGACCCTCAGTTGCCCCTCCAGTGCCCTCTTGCATCTGGGGAGGACCCATCTTGGTCAGGATTCAGGTCTTTCTCTTGGAAGCCTGGGATACAGAATTGTCATCTTATTCCCCAGGCTTTGTCTCATTGTCTGTTCTTTTGGTTGAAATTCTGTTGGAATATTATTGGCAGAGACTATTGATTCATCAATTTCATATGTCTCATTGTTTCATTGTTTCATTGATTCATAACATCCCAAGTTGGACAGGACCTCCGCAATCATCTATTTGATTTGTACTTGAACAAGCAGCCTTACACCAAGATACCCCACAAGTGGTCATCTAGCCCTGACAAAAAGAGCTCTGGTATGGGGAAACTCATTAGCCCTTGGAGCAACTCACTATGTTTTGGTATGGCTTCAATTGCTAGGAAGTTGTTCTCTTATGTTTAAATCCTCCTGTATGTAGCCTTCATCCATCAACGCTACTTGTGCCCTCCTACTCTGTCCTTATTCTGATTTCCTGGAAAATTCTCATTATTGAACCTACCTGAATAATTACCCAAGATGCCTGTTGAAGTATTAAAAACAGTGAACCTGCCCTTGTTAATCATCTCATCACTGATGCTCAAGATTCTGGAGAGCTTTGGCGGGATTCTTAGAGATCTCTTTTCTTTCCTTTTTTTCTTAAATTAAAAGCATTTATCTTCTCTCCTTCCCACTCCTCCCTTCTTCTTCACCAGTGGAGAGAGAAAAAAGAAACTAAACCCTTTTAACAAATAAAACAAACCTCCACATTGCCAATATCTTACAATGTCAGCCTCATTCACCGAGTTAACCCATCCCTTTTGTTAGGAAATGGGTAAAATTCTTCATCACCACTCCTCTGGGATCATGACTGGTTAGAATATTAACCAGAGTTCTAAAGTGTCTCAGAAGCATTTGTTTTTGTGATGTATTGTCATGGTGTCAATTGTTCTGTTTCTGCTCACTTCACTTTGTATCAGTTTAATGAAGTCTTCCCAGCTTTCTCTGAAACCCTCTCCTTCACTGTTCCTTATGCGACAGTAGTATTTATTCTACTGCATTCATATACCATAACTTTTCAGCCATTCCCCAACCTACTATGTGTGAAGCATTGTGCTAAGTATTTTTACAAATGCTTGCTCTTTTGATCCTCAGGACAATCTTGAGAGGTAGCTGCTATTATTCTTCACCTTTTACAGTTGAGGAAACTGAGGCAAATTGTTTAAGTGATTTACTCAGGGTAGCACAGTCAATAGGGGTCTGAGGCTAGATTGGAATTCGTGTCTTTTTGATTTTAGGCCCAGCCCTCTATCCACCATGATACCAGCTACTTCTTTAATACTTTGGATCATGTGTGTACCAGAAAAAAAGTAAAACCTATCCTGGTTTACCACTTTTCTCTGACACCCAAGATTCTGGAGAGCTTTGATGAGATTCTTGAACTCTTCTTGTTCTCCAGTGACCAAATGTCAACTTGAATGGAAAGTCTCTGAATCCTTACTGATAGGAACTGTCTCTTGGGGCTCTTTGGTCAAGAATTTATAAAACCTTTTTTATGTACTAGACACTGAACTGGGACTACAGACAAATGGATGGGGTATCCCTGCCCTCAAGGAGCTCACTTCTGAATAATTTGTTTTGGTTGTAAGTCAATGACTACATTTACAACTGATCCAATCTACATAATTAGCATGCTGGTGAGTACATTGGCCAACAACAGAGAAAATGTACCTGTCCCAGTGACAGACTATAGTGGGCTCATGTGGGGATGGGTTATAATCTACTCCATATATAGGGAGTGGGATGATATAGAATAAGGATGCTAAGGCACTTGGGTTCTGACAATAGAGGACTTTAAAGGGAAGGCTCAGGGTTCCTTTTTTTCCCTCTAGAAATAATAAGGAATGGTGTGAGAAAGAAGATAGCCTGACCTGCATTATAGAAATATTATTTTAGCAGGTGATGAAAGGGAGGATTTTGAATGGGAAAATGTTGGCTGATTCAGGGAGATCAGTTGGGAAGTCATTGCAATAGTCTGCAATAGAGGAAGAGATCCTTTTTTTAAATTCAGGATTTCAAGAAGTAGAGCTAGAAATCCCAGAGGACAGTTCCCTCCCCCTATCTTTTCTGTGTTTAGGGGATATATCTCACCCAACATCTCTCAGTCATTAAGCAAAAGAAACAAGATTCAAGTCTAGTTATTCTTAGTGAATTTCAGAGTCTTCTCTATCAACCAGTGGGGTCATACCAGTCTGTTCAATTGCATGGCAAATAAAGATGTCCATGTGTCTTTATACTGGACTTCCTGACAGCTTTGGATAAATAAGCATTGCCAGCTATCCCCAAATACTATCGAAGATTGGGCATGCAGTGCTCACAGCCTTCTCTCTTTTCTATGTTCCATGATGTCAAACTAAACTTCCTCAGATTTATAGATCTCCCAAGAAAAAAGGGAATCCTTTAGCCTGGTAGCTGGGAGAGCTCTCAGGGCACCTAAATTTGTTTGCTGAGCTCACCTCAAAAGGATGAACTCATTTGTAGAGTTAGTTACCATCATGTGACCCAAAGGGAGACGCAATAGTGTTTTTAAAAACCTTGGTGATGCAGCTAGTCTTGATTTTCCTTTCAATTTTGCCTTATGATTCTGTCTGTGGCCAGAAGATTATTCCCAATTTAGTGCAAGGAATTTGGAAATGTGGCCTTTTCTTAACCCATAAAAATCACATAAGCATTTACAGAGAGCAGCATGGTTTAGTAGAGAGTGGTATAATAGAAAGTGTGTTGGGCTTGGAGCTAGAAAAACCTGCATTAGAATTCCATCTTTGAACCATACAAGCTATGTGACCAGAGGCAAATCATTTCAGATACTCAACTAGCATTTATTAAGCACCTACTGTGTGCTAGGCCCCATACTAAGAATGGAGGATATAAAGGCAAAAACAGATTTTGTCCTTAATGTCTCTCACATTCAAATAGGAGAGATGACATGTAAACACACACACACACACACACACACACACACACACACACACAAGATATAGATGAAGTAAAAGGGAGGCACACCCAGAAAAAGGCTATAGTCTCCTTCTCCTCTTGCTCCCTCTTCTTTTCCTTCCCTCCTTTCCTCCCTCCCTTCCTCCTTCCCTTTTTCTTTCCCTCCTTCCTTCCCTTACTCTCTCCTTCTCTCCCTCTCTTCTTTTCCTTCCTTCCTTCCTTCCTTTTCTTCTTCTTCTTCTTCTTCTTCTTCTTCTTCTTCTTCTTCTTCTTCTTCTTCTTCTTCTTCTTCTTCTTCTTCTTCTTCTTCTTCTTCTTCTTCTTCTTCTTCCTTTTTCTCTTCTTCCTCCATCCCATCTTCCTTTCCCGTTCTTCTCTTTCCCTTAGCCCCTTTCTTCTCTACCTTTATTTAAACTTCTTTGGGGATCTGCTGTATCCCCAGTTCTTTGAGTGACTACTTGGTGGAGACTTTCTAATATTATTTTTGTACCTCCAAAGCTTGGTACAATGATTGGCATAGAACAATTTTTAATAAATTTTGTTGAATTGTATGTTGAAAGCCAGGCAGAGAATTTTTTCAAGGCTTCAGGAATGATTAGTAAAATTAGAAAGGCTAAAAGGAGAAGCAATAAATGCATGTGTATGACATATCAACTCTGTATGCAGGGATTTTGTATAATCTTATTTCTGAAATGTTTAGGGTGCATATTAATAAGTAAGTTACTGACAGAACTATAACTAGGGAGGGCAATCAGGGCTTTTCCCAGGGTAACAATATTTAGTGGTTGCTTGCAATACTTAAAAGTTCTTCAGTAACGTGGGAGTAATTGGGGTTAGAACTTAGTTAGCAAATATAATTAAGGAAAATTGGAGTCTACCAGATGCTTACCTCCATTCCCAGGAAATCCCAGTGAAAGGGAGCTCTTCATATAGGCTGTCCCAACTGACCTTCCCTGATGAGTTGGAGGTCTTGTTTTATGCTAAGCCTCCTGGGCATGTGCACACACGCACGCGCGCGCGCACACACACACACACACACACATACACACACACAAATGAAAGTTAAACTCTGGTTACAGACATCAAGGGAGAGGTTAATATTGTGCTTTGCACATGGAGCAATACCCGTCAATATTCCAGGGTAGTTCTGGCCCTGTTTTAGCCCCATGGTTATGGTCAATTGTCCATTTCCCTAAGAAGGCAACCTGATGATTTGGACAGAATATTGGCCTGTCATCATGAGAGACTTGAGTTCAAATCCCAATTCACACATTGACTAGCTATGTGACTGTATACAAGTCTACTACCTTCTCTGAGCTTCCCCATTTGCCTTAAGATCTAGTACTTAGGATGTAAAAACCTCTTAATGAATGCTGGTTGATTGATCAAGAAGAAAATATTTGGAAATTGTTTCATAAACCTTCAAGTATATCTTTCTCATTTATCCAACTTAGTGTCTTTAAGTCCTTTTATATTTCTATTTCTTTACCTAGTCAAGATCTAGTTGCCTAAACCTATGATTTCAATATGTTGGGATCTGTTGGTGAGAAAAAACAACAACAACAACAACAACAAAAAAAAAAATCCACCTTGCAATTGGGCAAGGTGTCTGCAAGGTCTAAGTTGTAAAGAAGCTAATGTAGCTTTAGCTTCTGGGAGCTAATTGAGGGTAAATTAAATGACTTGTTCAGTCACACATTCAGTAGTGTCAGAAATGAGAATTCAACCCAGCTCTTCCTAACTTCCAGGTCAACCTTATCTCATCTACACCAAGCCAACACATATTTGATACTTTTCAGAATGAATGACTGAATGAAGATATTGATTAGAGAACATCATGTAATAGAGAAAAGATAAAATTGAAATATGAAAGATTCGAGTTCTGGAACTAATGGCATGTATGATTTTGGCCAATTCACTTCTCCACATTTTATCTTAAATTTCTTATTTGTAGAATGGAGGTAGAGTATGTATTTTCTAATATATTTGCTAGCTCTAAAATCCTGAGGCTCCATTTATAAGATATTGCTTTCACTCCTCCATCTTACTTCTAATCTTGTAACTCCATTTAAAAAGGAAATAATTTTATTTTAAGATGATATCTCATTGTTCAACATGATCACGATTTCATTTTCTAAGGAATCACAAACTTTCCATTTTGTAACTTGTTCAAAATTTAAAGATATCTTTAAAGAGTTTGTAGAGTTGCCTCAGGCCTTAGGAAAATCTGGATTCATGTCCCAACTCTGACAGATTATCTCTGAATCTGGAGAGGTCACTAACTCCCTAAATATTCTGGGCAACTCTTAATAGTAAAAGTTGCTGAGAAACTGCTAACCAACTCTCTTATATCTTTCATTTCAAAAATATATAGAGAATTGACTCAAATTTGTAAGAAATCAAGCCATTCTCCAACTGAAAAATGATCAAAGGATATGAACAGACAATTCTCAGATGAAGAAATTGAAACTTTCTAGCCATTTGAAAAGGTCAGAGAAATGCAAATTAAGACAACTCTGAGATATCACTATACACCTCTCAGATTGGTTAAAATGACAGGAAAAGATAATGATAAATGTTGAAGGAGATGTGGGAAAACTGGGACATTGATACATTGTTGGTGGAATTGTGAATAGAGCCAACCATTCAGGAGAGCAAGTTGGGAGTATGCTCAAAAAGTTATCAAACTGGGCATTCCCTTTGATCCAGCAATGTTTCTACTGGGCTTTTATCCCAGAGATCTGTGGGAGAATGGCTGAATAAATTATGGTCTATGAATGTTATAGAATATTATTGTTCTGTAAGAAATGACCAACAGGATGATTTCAGAAAGGCCTGGAGAGACTTATGGGAACTGATACTGAATGGAATGAGCAGGACCAGGAAATCATTATACACGGCAACAAAAAAAAACAAAAAAAAAAATCCACCTTGCAATTGGGCAAGGTGTCTGCAAGGTCTAAGTTGTAAAGAAGCTAATGTAGCTTTAGCTTCTGGGAGCTAATTGAGGGTAAATTAAATGACTTGTTCAGTCACACATTCAGTAGTGTCAGAAATGAGAATTCAACCCAGCTCTTCCTAACTTCCAGGTCAACCTTATCTCATCTACACCAAGCCAACACATATTTGATACTTTTCAGAATGAATGACTGAATGAAGATATTGATTAGAGAACATCATGTAATAGAGAAAAGATAAAATTGAAATATGAAAGATTCGAGTTCTGGAACTAATGGCATGTATGATTTTGGCCAATTCACTTCTCCACATTTTATCTTAAATTTCTTATTTGTAGAATGGAGGTAGAGTATGTATTTTCTAATATATTTGCTAGCTCTAAAATCCTGAGGCTCCATTTATAAGATATTGCTTTCACTCCTCCATCTTACTTCTAATCTTGTAACTCCATTTAAAAAGGAAATAATTTTATTTTAAGATGATATCTCATTGTTCAACATGATCACGATTTCATTTTCTAAGGAATCACAAACTTTCCATTTTGTAGCTTGTTCAAAATTTAAAGATATCTTTAAAGAGTTTGTAGAGTTGCCTCAGGCCTTAGGAAAATCTGGATTCATGTCCCAACTCTGACAGATTATCTCTGAATCTGGAGAGGTCACTAACTCCCTAAATATTCTGGGCAACTCTTAATAGTAAAAGTTGCTGAGAAACTGCTAACCAACTCTCTTATATCTTTCATTTCAAAAATATATAGAGAATTGACTCAAATTTGTAAGAAATCAAGCCATTCTCCAACTGAAAAATGATCAAAGGATATGAACAGACAATTCTCAGATGAAGAAATTGAAACTTTCTAGCCATTTGAAAAGGTCAGAGAAATGCAAATTAAGACAACTCTGAGATATCACTATACACCTCTCAGATTGGTTAAAATGACAGGAAAAGATAATGATAAATGTTGAAGGAGATGTGGGAAAACTGGGACATTGATACATTGTTGGTGGAATTGTGAATAGAGCCAACCATTCAGGAGAGCAAGTTGGGAGTATGCTCAAAAAGTTATCAAACTGGGCATTCCCTTTGATCCAGCAATGTTTCTACTGGGCTTTTATCCCAGAGATCTGTGGGAGAATGGCTGAATAAATTATGGTCTATGAATGTTATAGAATATTATTGTTCTGTAAGAAATGACCAACAGGATGATTTCAGAAAGGCCTGGAGAGACTTATGGGAACTGATACTGAATGGAATGAGCAGGACCAGGAAATCATTATACACGGCAACAAAAAAAAACAAAAAAACAAAAACAAACTATACCATGATCAATTCTGATGGAGGTGGCTCTCTTCAACAAGGAGATGACTCATACCAGTTCCAATTGTTCAGTGATAAAGAGAACCAGCTACAGAGAGGAGCATGGGAACTGAGTCTGGACCACAACATAGCATTTTCACTCTTTCTGTTGTTGTTTGCTTGCATTTTGTTTCCTTTCTCAGTTTTTTTTTCCTTCTTGATCTGATTTTTCTTGTGCAGCAAGATAATTGTGTATGTGTGTGTGTATATATATACACACACATTGGATTTAACTTATACTTTAACATATTTAACATGTATTGTACTACCTGCCATCTAGGGGAGGGGATGCAGGGAAGGAGGAGAAAATTTGGAACAGAAGGTTTTGCAAGGGTCAATGTTGAAAAATTACCCATGCATATGTTTTATAAATAAAAAAAGTTTTAATAAAATAAAAAAAAGGAAAAGGAAAAAAAAAAGAAGTCTCATATCAATGAGTAGGGGCCAGCATTTTTCCTTTATTCCAATAATGTGACAAAGTTTTAAATATATAAACAAAGTGGTTTAAATTCTGACTCTTTACAAAATAGGAATGACTGATTGGATTGAGGAAGTCTTTACTATCTCACTGCACTAAGTTTAAGATTGCTCTTTCCCCTGAATTCTGAGTACACATATGGGAGACAACATGATTCAACTTTAGGGAAAGAACAGGGCAATAATATATCACTTTAGGAATTAACATTTTTAAAACAATAGCTTTTTATTTTCAAAATACATGCAAAGATAGTTTTTTTTTCAGTATTCACCCTTGCAAAAACCTTGTGTTCTAAATTTTTTTCCTTCCCTTCTCCCACCTCTTCCCTAAACAGCAATTACTCCACTATATGTTAAATATGTAAAGATTTTCCATACATATTTCTACATTTATCATGCTGCACAAGAAAAAATCAAATCAAAAAGGAAAAAAATGAGAAAACAAAAACAAAAACAAAACAAGCAAGCAAGCAATAACAAAAAAAGATGAAAATACCATTTTGTGATCTACATTCAGTCCCCACAGTCCTCTCTCTAGGTACAGATGGCTGTTTCCATCACAATCTATTGGAACTGGCCTGAATCACCTTATTGTTAAAAAGAGCCGAGCCCATTACAGTTGATAAATTACATTACATAATGTACATTATGATCATTACATAATCTTATTGTTGTGTACAATGTTCTATTGATTCTACTCACTTTACTTAGCATCTGTTGATGTAAATCTCTCCAGGCCTTTCTGAAATCATGTTGCCACTCATTCCTTATAGAACAATAATATTCCATAATATTCATATACCATAATTTTTTTAGCCATTCCCCAACTAAAGGACATTGACTCAGTTTCCAGTTACTTGCCACTACAAAAAAGGACTGCTACAAACATTTTTGCACATGTGGATCCCTTTCCCCTTTTTATGATCTCTTTGTGATACAGGTCTAGTAGAGACACTGCTAGATCAAAGGATTTCAACAATTTGATAGCCCTTTGGGCAAGTTCCAAACTGCCCTCCAGATGGTTGGATTCATTCACAACAATGTAATAGTGTCCCAGCTTTCCCACATCCCTTCCAGTATTCATCATTATCTTTTCTTGTCATCTTGGCCAACCTGAGATGTGTGTAATTTTAAGTCAGAGTTGTCTTAATTTGCATTTCTCTGACCAATAGTGACAAAGAATTTTTTTCATATGAATAAAAATGATTTCAATTTTCTCATCTGAAAATGGTCTGTTCATATCCTTTGATAATTTATCAAATGGAGAATGGCTTGACTTCTTAGAAATTTGAGTCAATTTTCTATATATTTTAGAAATGAGGCCTTTATAAGAATCCTTGGATATAAAGACTTTCCCCCAGTTTATTGTTTCTAATCTTTTCTGCATTGGTTTTGTTTGTATAAACAATTTTTAATTTAACATGACCAAAATCATCCATTTTGCATTTCATAATATACTTTAGTTTTTCTTGGGCCATAAATTTCTTCCTGCTCCACAGATCTGAGAAGTAGTCTATCCTTTGTTCTTCTGTTTTTCTAATAGTATGACTTTTTATGTCTAAATCATCAACTCATTTTGATCTTATCTTATTATAGAGTGTTAGATGTTATTTGTGCCTAATTTCTACCATACTATTTTCTAATTTTCCCAGCAATATTTATCAAATAGTAAGTTCTTATTCCAAAAGGTGGTGTCTTTGGGTTTATCAACACTAAATTACTATAGTCATTGATTATTTTGTCTTATGAACCCAACCTTTTCTACTGATCAGCTATTCTATTTCTTAGCTCGTACCAAATGATTTTCATGACTATAGTTTTAGGTCTAGTACAGCTAGGCCATCTTCATTTGCATTTGTAAAATTAATTCCACTGAAGTTCTTAAACTTTTGTTCTTCCAGATGAATTTTGTTATTATTTTTTCTAGGTCTGTAAAACAATTTCTTGGGAGTTTGATTGGTATGGCACTAAATAATAGATTAATTTAGGTAATATTGTCATTTTTATTATATTTTCTCATCCTACCCATGAGAACTTGATATTCTTTCAATTATTTAGATCTGACTTTACTTTTGTAGAAAGTATTTCATAATTGTGTTCATATAGTTCCTAACTTTATCTTGGCAGTTAGACTCTCAAATATTTCATATTATTTAGTTATTTTAAATGGATATTCTCTTTGTATCTCTTTTTGCTTGGTTTTGTTGGTAACATATAGAAATGCTGATGATTTATGTGGATTTATTAAAGGTCCTGCAACTTTGCTAAAATTGTGAATTGTTTCTAGTAGTTTTTTAGCTAATTCTCTGAGTATAGTATCATATCATCTGCAGAGTGATAATTTGGTTTCCTCATTATCTACTCTAATTCATTTAATCTCTTTTTCTTCTCTTATTGCCAAAGCTAACATTTCTAATACCATACTGCATAGTAATGGTGATAGTGAGCAGCCTTGTTTCACTTCTGATCTTATTGGGAATGGTTCTAGTTTATACCCATTACATCTAATGTTTGCTGATGGTTTTTAATAGATGCTATTCATCATTTTAAGGAAGACTCCATTTATTCCTATACTCTCTAGTGTTTTTAATAGGAATGGGGGTTGGGTTTTGTCAAATGTTTTTTCTGCATGTACTGAAATAATCATATGGTTTTTGTTAGTGTAGTTATTGATATAGTCAATCATGCTAATAGTTTTCCTAATATTGAACCAGCCCTGCATTCCTGTTATAAATCCTGAGGATGACTTTCTGTAATCTTGTTGCTAATATTTTATTTAAGATTTTTGCATCAATATTCATTACAGAAATTGGTCTATAATTTTCTTTCTCTGTTTTTACCCTATGTGGATTAGGTATCAGCATCATATTGTGTCCCAAAAGGAACTTGATAGGACTCCTTCTTTCCTATTTTTCCAAACAGTTTTCAAAGTATTGGAATTAATTGTTCTTTAAATGTTTGGTAGAATTTACTTATAAATCCATCTGCTCCTGGAATTTTTCTTAGGAAGTTAATTAATAGCTTGTTCTATTTCCTTTTTTTTAAAATGGGACTATTTAAGTGATTTATTTCTTCCTCTGTTAATCTAGCCAATCTATATTTTTGTAAGTATTCATTCATTTCACTTAGATTATCAGATTTATTGGCATACAATTGAGCAAAATAGCTCTTAATTATTGCTCTAATTTTCTCTTCATTGATAGAAAATTTAATACTAGCAATGTGACTTTCTTGTTCCTTTTTTCTAATCAAATTACCTAAATTTTTATATTTTTTCCCTATAAAACCAACTCAAGTTATGTTTATTATTTCAATAGTTTTCTTACTTTCACTTTTATTAATATCTTGTTTTATTTTCAGAATTTCAAATTTGAATTGGGACTTTGTAATTTGTTCTTTTTCTAGTTTTTTTTTTTTTTTTAGTTGCATGTCCAATTCATTGATTTTTTTTTCTTTTATTCAAGTAAGCATCTAGAAATACAAAATTTCCTCTAAGTACTGCTTTGGTGGCATCCCATAAATTTTGATATGTTGTCTCATTCTTTTCTTTCTCTTAGATGAAATTATCAATTGTGTCAATGATTTGTTGTTTCACCCACTCATTCTTTAGGATTAAATTATTTAATTTCCAATTAATATGTGGCCTATTTTTCCCTGGCCCTTTATTACATGTAATTTTTTTTTGCATCATGATCTGAAAAAGATGCATTTACCATTTCTGCCTTTTTGTATTTGATTTTGAAGTTTTTAATGTCTTAATATGTGGTCAATTTTTGTGGACATTCCATGTGCAGAATTCTGAGAATAAAAGTATAATTCTGTCTTCATTGAGTTTTTTTCAGAAATCTGTCCTACTTAACTTTTCTAAATTTCTATTTACCTCTTTAACTTCTTTGTTATTTATTTTGTGGTTTGATTTATCTAGTTCTGACAGAGTGAGGTTGAGATCCCCACTAGTATAGTTTTGCTATTTATTTCTTCTTGCAAATCTCTTAACTTCTCTAGGAATTTGTATGCTATAACACTTGGTGCATATATGTTTAGTATTGATATTACTTCATCATTTATGGTATCTTTTAGCAAGATATAGTTTCCTTCCCTATCTCTTTTAATCATATCTTCTTTATCTTTTGTCTGATCTGAGATCAGTATCACTACCCCTGCTTTTTTTTTTTTTTTTTTTTTTTACTTCAGTTAAAGCATAATGGATTCTGCTCCAGCATTTTACCTTTACTCTGTATGTATCACTCTGCTTTAAATGTGTTTCTTGTAAACAACATATTGTAGGATACTAGTTCTTAATCCAGTCTGCTATCCTCTTCTGTTTTAAGTGAGAGTTCATCTAATTCACATTAACAGTTAAAATTACTAACTCTGTATTTCCTACTATCTTATTTTTCCCAAGTTATACTTGTCTCTTTCCTTTCCTCTTTTACCTCCTCCCCAGTGTTTTGCTTCCAATGGCACCTCCCTCATCTGCCCTCTCTTTTTACAGCCCCTTGTCCTTTCTTATTCCTTTCCTCCTCTACTTTTGTTCTTACTTATATTACCTCCCCATTTCTTTTCCCCTACCTACTCCTGCTTCTCCTTAGAATGAGACAAGTTTCTAGATTAAAGTAAATATATCTGATATTCTCTCTTTGAGTCAAATCCTATGAGATTTATACAATGCTCATCCCCTTACTCTTTTCCCCTCAACTTTAATGTTTTGGTTTTTTTTTTGCCTCTGCATCTGATTTAATTTACCCCATTTTACCTGCCCTTCTCTCTTCTTCCAACACAATATTTTTTCATCACTAACAAGATTCTTTTTTATATCATCACAGTTAAGTCAAATTATGCCTATGCTCTCTAAATTTATGCTTAATAATGATACAGTTCACAAGAGTTAAACATATCACCTTCCCATATAGGAATGTAAACATTTTTTTTTTAAAGCAACCTTTTTATGTTTTTGAAGACCACATTTTCTGTCAGCTCTGGTCTTTTCAGAAAAAATAAATAAAATTCTCCTGTTTCATTAAATATCCAAAATTTCCCCAGAAAGATAATCCTTAATTTTTCTGGGTAGTTGATTCTTGCCTGCTAGTCTAAGTTCCTTTATTTTCTGAAATATCATAATCCAGACCCTTCGATCCTTTAAAATGGAAGCTGCTAGGGTTAGGGGAATTCTGATTGTGGTTCCTATATTTGAAGTGCTTCTTTCTTGCTACTTGCAGTATTTTCTTCTTGATCTGATAATTCTGGAATTTAGCTACAATATTCCTTAGAGTTTTCATTTTGGGATCTCCTTCAGAAAGTGATTGATGGGTTTTTGATGGTTATTTTACTCTCTAGATCTAAGAGAGCTGAGCAGTTTTCCTTTATGATTTCTTAAAAGATATTGTCTAGGCTCTTTTTTCATCATTGTTTTCAGGTAGTCCAAGATTTTTTAGATTGTGTCTCCTGGATCTGTTTTCCAAGTCAGTTGTTTTCTGATGAGGTATTTTAAATTTTCTTCCATTTTTATTATTTTTGTTGGTTTTGTTTAACAGATTTTTGATGTCTCATTGAGTCATTTGTTCAATTCTATTTTTTACTAAATTATTTTTTTCAGTTAGCTCTTCTGTATTCTTTTGTATTTGGCTAATTGAAGTTTTAAATGAGTTGTTTTGTTCATTGGATTTATTTTCCATTTCACAAATTCTGTTTTTCAAGGAGTTGTTCTCTTTCTTTCCATTGCATCAAAATTACTTTTAGGAGTGATTTTCTTCAGACATTTTCTGTGTTTCCTTTTCCAGAGCTCTCATTTCCTTTCCCCATTTATCTCCTAACTTTCTTTTAAAATCCTTTTTGAATTATTCCAAGAAAACCTTGTGAGATGGAAACCAACTTATTTCATTCATTGAGGCTTCATCTGGAGTTGTTTTGCCTTTAATGTCCTCAGGTTTTATGTCCTTTCTTCCTGTCTCCATAAAAGCCATTTATGGGATGAGCTCTTTTTTGCTTTTTTGTTCATTTTTACAGGTTGAGGTCTGTTCTTAGGGTAATGGGGACATTGTCCTGAGCTTCCGTTACAGGTGATAGTGGTTGCATGCTGCTCATGCTGCTGACTTCCTTCCTGTGCTGAGTAGGAGTGGTCAAGTCCCACTTGTTATGTTGGGGTTGAAAGGCTCACTATTTGCTTTCTGTAGTTGCATTGGAGGTCTCATAACTAGTCTGCTGATCCACTGGCTTCTGAACCAGCACAGAGTAGCAAAGGCTGCTGTATTTTGACTAAGAGCTTTCCACTATATTTCTTCAGTGTGGTGGAAATCTTGCTGCTTTGGGTCTTCTTGCACTGTGGTGCACCTGCGCTGGGCTTCACCTTTTTCCTTCTGTGCCTGATTGAGGCAGAGCTTTCCTGAAGTTCTTCCAATATATCTTCTGCTAGAAATTTGTTACATTCCAAAAATTTGTGGGTTCTGTTGTTCCAAAGCCCTTTTAGAGGCTTGATCTGGTGTTGATCTGAGGGAAGCCAAGAAGAGCTCAGACAAAGACCTGTACACTCTCCACCATCTTGGCTCTGCCCACAAAAATGACTTTTTAAAAAATTAATTGAAGTCAAACAAACTGGACATCAATGATAAACAAACCAGTGGGGGCTCATGATCAACATTATTAAAAAACCCAACCCCTGAAACCCTGAAAGGAGAAGTAGTCAGCTACCCTCTGTGGATGTGGCCTACTTTTGTAAGTAGGAATTGGTGACTTAGCCCACTAAGGGTGCTACAAATGAGATCACAGGTCTATTTTTTTCTGCAATTTTTGAAACGTTCTCATGGACCTGATAGCAATCTTTGTAAGAATAGATATGAAAAGTTATGCTTTTGAACTTTGTGCATAATGCATAGTTAGGCATTTATAGTCTCATAGAATTTGAAGGTATTATTAGAGATCAGCTAGTTTCAGCCCTCCCATTGTACAAATGAGGGAAGGAAGGAACCGAGATGGAAAATCTAAGCATATACCCAGAGACCCATATTCTGAGTGACTTCTGTAAATGAGTATAAGACAGATTAGAAAGTTTTGTTTCCCTTGGAGGAAGAGAAGAAAAGACAAAGATGGGGTATATAAAACAGATTAGAAAGTCTCATTTCCTTTGGAAGAAAAGAAGAGAAAACTGATTTGGGGTGCAGGTGGGAAAATCATGGCAACTACTTTCAAATACTTGAAGATGAGAAATTAGATTTGTTTTTATCTCTCAGGGCAACACTAAGACTATAGATTTAGACCTGGAAGGGATCCTTGAAATTATTAACTTTAATTTCATCATCTGGAAGATGAAAAATTGAGAACCATAAGGTTTAAATGACTTGTTCAGGGCCACATAGCTATTGTGTCTGAGAAGAAATTTTAACATATGACATTGTAGCCTAAGAGGAATACAAGAATAATTACATGCTTTCTGTCTCTAGTTATCTTGATCTGTATCTGGCTAGTGGACTCAGATGGTTCTTGAGGGGAAAGTGAGGCAGATGACTTTGCACAGTTCCCCCTCACTTAAATGCAATTTACTTGCATGTCATGGCGTCACCTCCCTGAGGTTAAGATCCTTTTCAAGAACAAGATAAACAGTAACAATGATTAGACTACCAATAACAGTGTTCATTTTTAAAAATCTGGATCATTCAATTTTCCTTTCTTTTTGATTTGAAGAGATTTATTTTTCTTGATTACAAAATGGTGGTATTTTCATTGAAATTGTGCCTGCCTCTCCTATACATAATCTCAGTGATTCTGGTTGAGATGCCTCCCCTCTCTGTGTTTCAATTTGCTCTTCTTTAAAATGAAGGATTAGTCCAGTCCCTTCCAATGAAATCTGATTGAGTAGTTGGTCTATGTCCTTCCATGTAGCAATAAATTGTAAATGTTTTTAGAGTAGGCTAATGGTAAAATTAATCTTCACCAAATGAGAACCATGTTGAATATCACATCAAAGCCTACAAGTCTTTGTTTATTCAAACACTTACTGTTGTGTAAATAATGAAAAATCCTGTAATTTTAAAAAATCCAGACATTTTCTTTCTCAACATGAAACAAAACCTTGCAATATTTGGGAACATCTGGACATGAGGTTGACATCTGTTTTCAACGAGAAGTTTGGCAACCTTTGGGATTAGTCCTCCATTTGTTACTATGTGACTTTTTTTTCCAGATTTTGTCAAAAACCACTTGGCTCTTCTGACTTTTCTAGTGGATTTGCTTAACTCAAAACGTGAAACCACAAAGCATCAACCTCTAAGTAGTGTCAGCTTTATAGTCATATGATCAAGGTATTCCTGGCCCCTAGACTGAGTCCCATCTAGTGGTTGGCTTCCCAATCTATTTAAGTTATTCCAAAGTCAATGAAAAAAAAAGTTGAATTTTCAATTCTCCATTGTCATCTTTTATTAATGAAATTAATTGGCATAAAATCGAATAATTTAAAAAGGATCCCAAAAGGAAAGATAAAGTAAGGGGCCTAATAAGAAACAGAAAGTATTCCCAGGAAAATATACTAGTGTGCGGATATAACATTAATGTTACAGAAGAGAAAAAATGTGTGGCAGGAAAAGCCTGGGATGGTGAACTCTTCACCCAGGGCTATGTACCAACTGCAATTCCTGTTCCCCCATTATCTCTAAAAATCCAAAAAATTTTAAAGTAGGAGTGAAAATTTTCCATGTTGTATTTCACTCAAGGGAAAAACAAAAGTTTTGTTTTTATTTTTTTTCCAAGGGAGGAAGGGAAAAGTAAATCTCCTTTTATTCTTAAATAATGCAATTAACAAGGAATGTATGCATTATACCTGTGATTTTCCTGATGTGGACAAGAGTAGTGCAGTAAGTAGAACAATGGATTTTAAGGCAGAAAGATGAGTCTGAATCCTGCTTCAAGACACATGATGCTGTGTCCTAAGTGGCAAATCATTTAAGAGTCTAAGTGATGAATGGTATCTTTAGCCCAGGATTTTGAAGAGAAACAATGTATATAAAGCACATTGCACACATTAAAATGACACATAAAAATATTGATTACAAGATAATTTCAATCTTCAGCATTCATGTAAACATGACATGAATTCATGAATTCTTTGTCTGGAAATGGATAGCACTTTTTGAAAAATCATAAATCCTTCATAATTGTCTTGGATCATCATATTGCTGAGAATAGTTAAGTCATTTACAGAGATGGCCAATTCTGATAAAATATAGTTTGCTCACTCCCCTTCCCTTTATCCTCATTCCCTCCATTGTAAAAGTTCTTTTGTAACTCTTTTATATCAGATTATTTACCATTCTACCTCTCCTTTTTCCATTCTCCCAGTGCTTTCCTTTTTCACCTTTAATTTTATTTTCTTAGATAATTATCTCCTCAAGTTCAACTCACATTCATGCCTTCTCTCTATGTATACTCCTTCTAACTGTCCTAATAATGAGAAAGTTTTTAGGAGTTACAAGTATAATTTTCCCAGGTAGAAATGTAAACAATTCAACCTTATTGAATCTCTTATGATTTTGCTTTTCTTTTTATTTTTTTTAATGCTTCTTTTGAGTCCTGAATTTGAAAGTCAAAGTTTCTATTCATCTTTCTTCTTTTCATCAGGAATGTTTGAAAGTCCTCCATTTCATTGCATATATATATTTTTCTCCTAAGGGATTATATTCAATTATGCTCGGTAGGTGATTCTTGACTATAATCCTAGCCTTTTGCCCTGCAGGATTTCATATTCTAATATTTTAATGTATAAACTGTTAAATTTTGGTTATCCTGAATGAGATTCCATAATATTTGAATTGTTTCTTTTTTGTCTGCTTGTAATATTTTCTCCTTGAACTGGGAATTCTGGAATTTCACTACAATATTTCTGAGTTTTATTTTATGATCCCTTTTAGGAGATGATTGGTGGATTCTTTCAAGTTCCATTTTACCTATAGCTCTAGCATATAGATTGGTTTTCCTTAATAATTTTTTGAAAGATGTCTAGGCTAATTTTTTTGATTATAGCTTTCAAATACTCCAGTGATACCTAAATTATCTCTCCTGGGTCTATTTTCTAGGTCAGTTGTTTTCACAATGAGATATTTCACATCCCCCCCATCTTTTGATTTTTTAAAATTGCTTCTTGATGTCTCATAAAATCATTAGCTTTCACTTGCCCAATTGTACTTTTTAATGAATTATTTTCTTCAACAGATTTCCGTACTTCTTTTCCCACTAGATCATTTTTACTTTTTAAGACATTATTCTCTTTTTTGGATTTTGTGCCTTTTTTATCATTTGCCCTATTAGGTTTTTTATGGTGTCATTTTCTTCAGGGTTTTCTTGTGTCTCCTTTATCAAACTGTTGATTTTTTTCTATGATTTTCTTGCATCCCTTTCATTTGTTTTCCCAATCCAGAGGCTATATGGATAAAATAACAGTGGGAATACTAGGTGGCAGGGATAGAAGGTGTTCCCAAACACCTTCCCAAAGGTGTACAAAAATTCACTAATGAAAAGAACTCCTTAGAAAGTAGAATCAGGTAAGTGGAACATAATGATTCCCCTAGGAGACATTAAGAAAGATTAAACAAAGTCAAAAGTGAAAAATAGAAGAAAACATGAAATATGTCTTTGGAAAAATAACTAACTTGGGTAATAGTTCAAGGAAAGATAATTTAACAATTCTTTGACTGTATGAAATATATGATTGATGAGAGAGCCTAGCTGTATTTCAAGAAATTATAAAGGGAAAATTTCCTGACATTTTAGATACAGAGTTAAATAGAAATTAAAAGAATCTAATGATTGCTACTTGAATGGCATCCCTAAATGAAAATTATTTTAAATATTATATCCAAATTCCAAAGCCCCTAGATCAAGCAGAAAATACTTCCAGCATCTAGAAAGAAACATTTCATATATTATGAAGCCACAGTCAGGATCACAAAAAATTTAGTAGCTATTATGTTAAAGAATACAAGACTTGGTATGTGATACTTCAGAAAGCAAAAGGACTAGAATGCAACCAAGAACAACCCAACCAGTAAAACAGTATAATCCTTCAAGGACAGAGATGAATATTTAATAAAATAGATTACGCTTAAGCATTCCTAATAAAAATACCAGCAATGAAGAAAAAATTTGACTTTCAAATACAAAACTCAAGAGAAAAATAAAAAAAAAGTAAATATGAAAGAGAATCTACAAAGGACTCAATAAGGTTAAATTATTTACATTTCTATATGGGAAGATGATACATTTAGCTTTTTTTTATACATAAAGAAAATGTTTCAGTATATAACATTTTTAGTGTCACAATGATACTGTTTATTGTATGTAGTCAGATTAATAAAACCTCTGATTCTTTTTCTCAATAGTTTTATGTAAAGCATAGTCTGAGAGATATATTTAAGTGAAGGGAATGGAGGAGGTTGCTCTACCTCCATATAAAGTGATCAACTTTCAGTATATTTCTTGCTTAAAATTTGCATGAGAATCCTGATTCACAAAAATAAGTAATTATAATTGGAATCAAAGGAAAGGGAAGAGAACACGCATTTATTAAGAACCTAGTTATGTGCCAGAAACTATGCTAAGTCCTTTTCAAAATAATA
Organism: Antechinus flavipes; assembly: GCF_016432865.1. Lineage (NCBI taxonomy): Eukaryota > Metazoa > Chordata > Mammalia > Dasyuromorphia > Dasyuridae > Antechinus > Antechinus flavipes. The sequence goes on from NC_067399.1 coordinate 663,812,199, forward strand.
TTTTTATTTTTCTTCGCAAAGATATAAAAACCATTTTTAAAAACTTTTTTTTTAAGTTTTAAGTTTTAAATTCCATTTCACCCTTCTTCTCCTCTCTCTTACTGAGATGGTAAGCAATATGATATAGCTTATACACATGCAATCAATTAAAACATTTCCATATTTGTCATTTTGTGGAAAAATACAAACAAAAAAAGAAAAAAAACTGAAAAACAATATTCTCCAGTCTGTATTCAGATTCTACCAGTTCTTTCTCTGGAAATAGATAACATTTTTCATCATAAGTCCTTTGGGATTGACTCAGAGCAAAATTATTATTATACTACTGTATTAATGGCTAATTATTTACATGTGATCCAGGCTTTTCTTTTTCTATTTTCTCATTATGGTTCAGCTCTTGTAAAGTCAGACTCTTAACCAATTGATAATTACTTCTAGTCCTTGAGATACATGTTCTCCAAGCTTGGGTGAGACCCTACAAAACTAGGAAACCTATTTGGGGTATAAACAGAATGCAGGGATAAGCCTTTGCTCTGAGGAAAGAAACCTCTGTCCTTGTTCCCCTCCATCACTGGGACCAGTCCATAAAGGAGAAAACTAACCAGAGAGTTCAAGATGGAGGCTTTCCCTGTCCAGATTGCTGAGTCTCACGATAAAAGCCCTTTTCTCATTTTGGAGGAACTCAAAAGTTTTAGTTTACTAGCTCATTAAATATCCATCAATCAAGATTCAATTTCACTTGTCAAAGGGATTTCAGAAAGGTTATTTAAAACTTTCAGTCTCCATTGAAGTTTTTGGTTATTGAGAGAAAATACTGTTCATCAAATTATCGATTACTGGCTAGCTACTTGATAAATCAATGATCAATTACCTAAAAACTCTGTCTCTTGGGGTTTTCATTCATCATATTTTGGATTTTATTGCTGAGAATAATTAAGACATTTAAGACTGTTCATTGTATGATATTGCTGTTACTGTGTACAATGTTCTCTTGGTTCTGCTTACTTCAGTCATCATCAGTTCATCTAAGTATTTTCAGACTTTCTGTAATCCCATTGAACATTATTTCTTATAGAACAATAGTCTTCATTACAATCATATACCACATCTTGTTCAGCCATTTCTAAGCTGATGGGCATCTTCTCTATTTCCAATTCTTTGTCATCACAAAACGATCTGCTATGAACATTTCTGTACAGATAGGCTTCTTTTTTATTTCTTTAGAATACAGACCTAGTACTTTTATTGCTAGGTCAAAGAGTATGCAGTTTTATAGACCTTTGGGAAACATGATATCTGAGCTGTTTTAATTTACATTTCTCTAATAAATAGCTCATTTAGTTTATTTTTCGTGTGACTATTTGTAGCTTTGCTTTCTTCTTCTGTAAACTGCCTGTTCATATCTTTTAACCATTCATCACTGGGGAATGGCTCTATTTTTTTTTTAATAAATTTCTCTCAATTTGCTATATATTTGAATGAGATTTTTTATTAAAGTATCTTATTATAATTTTCTTCCATAGGTTCCTTTTTTCCTTTTAATTTTGTGTGCATTAGTTTCGTATATCCAAACCCTTTTATAATAGATGTAATCAAAATTATTTATTTTGCTTCCTATAATCCTCTCTATCTTTTATTTGGTAAAAAAAAAATGTCTTCATGTCACATCTATAAGCTTGGCTAACATGACAAATGAAAAATGGCAAGTGTTGGAGGGAATGTATCGTTGATGGAGCTGTGAATTGATTCAACCATTCTGGAGAGCAATTTGGAACTATACCTAAAGGTCTATAAAACTGTGCACATACCCTTTGGCCCAGCAATACCAACATTAGGTCTGTATTCCAAAGGAATAAAAGGAATGGAGAAAGGAGCTATTTGTACAAAAATATTTATAGCAGCTCTTTTTTTGTGGTAGCAAAGAATTGGAAATAAAGGGGATGCCCAACAATTGGGGAATGGCTGAACAAATTTGATATATAATTGTGATGGAATACTATTGTGTTATAGGAATTGATGAACAGAACATTTTAGATAGCTAAAAAAAACCTGAGGAAACTTATATGAACTCATTCAAGAGAGAAGAATTAGGAGCATATTGCACACAGTAAGAACAATATTGTAAGGATGATCAACTGTGAAGGACTTAGATACTTTGATCCAAGATAACCCCAAAGCACTCACAATAAAAATGCTATCTAACTCCAGAGAGAGAATTGATGAATTCGGAGTGCAGAATGAAATAGGCATTTTAAAAACTTTATTTTTCTTGTATTTTTAAAAAAAATTTCTGTATTCTTTTTCAACATGACTAATATGGAAAGATATTTTACATGACTTAATAAGTGTAATTAATATCAAATTTGTTGCCTTCTCAAGAAGGGTGAAGGGATAGAAAAGGAGGGAATTTAGAACTAAAAAATTTTAAAAAAATTATTGTCAAAATATTTTTACACATAGCTGGGAAATATTTAATGAAATACGAATATGAAAAAAGAAAGGGAAAAAAATTGAAAGACATTAAGAATGAATTGGAAATTGATAGCTCTTTTTTTTGGTTTTGCTTTTGAGAATGTACTTTGCAAATTGTCACAAGTTAATGATCACTCCCGTATCTGTGACTAAGCTTTATAAATGCACAAGGCCAATTATTTTAGAGAAAATCATCTCAGCATCTTTGCATCAGCAAAGTTCCAAGTAAATGCCATCTTTTGGTTGTATATAAATGAGCTATCACTTTTGCCAGATCCTCTTGGACAACTGTACTGGGTGCAGATCAATGATTTGCAATCCTGACTGGCTTTTCCAGCCATAAAATCAACTGTGCCTACACTTTGAAGAGTGTGACTCTTATTGAGAAAGAAAAAGTACAAGGAAAATTATGTGCCATGGATCACACTGACCCCCATAGGTGATAGATATATAAAGACATAGATAGCTAGATAGAGAGATAGAGAGATAAATAGATAGATAGTTAGATTCCTAGAGAGAGAGATAAATAGAGAGATAGATTGTGATTGGTAAGACAAAAATTGATAGGTAGCTAAGTAGATAGGGAGATAGATAGATTTTAGATAGATAGAATAATTAGTATGTGTTTAACTCTTTGATCTGCATCAAACTTAATACTGGACACATTAATACATTCCTCCAATGCAGTCCCTAACTTCAAGAAGCTGACATTTTTTTTCCCTAAAGCTTTTTTAATTTTCAAAACCTATGCATCAATAATTTGACAACATTGACCCTTGCATAGCCTTGTATTTCAGATTTTCTCTTCCTTCCCCCCACCCCCTCCTCTAGATGGCAAACAATTAAATATAAGTTAAACATGTTAAAATATATGTTAAAGCCAATATATATATAAACATATTTATACAATTCTCTTGTTGTATAAGAGAAATCAAATTAAAAAAGAAAGTAAATGAGTAAGAAAACAAAATGCAAGAGAACTACAACATAAAGAGTGAGAACGTTATGTTGTGATCCACACTCAGTTCCCATAGTCTTCTCTCTAGGTGTAGATGGTTTCTTCATCACAAGATCACTGGACCTTGTATCAATCATCTTATTGTAGGAAAGAGTCACATTCATCAGAATTGATCATCGTATAATATTAATGTTGTCCTGTACAATGATCTCTTGGTTCTGCTCATTTCACTTAGCATCGGTTCAGGTAAGTCTCTCCAGATCTTTCTGAAATCATTCTCTTGATCATTTCTTATAGGACATTATTCTATAGTCCATAACATTCATATAACATAACTCATGCAACCATTCTTCAACTAATGGGCATTCACTCAGTTTCTAGTTTCTTGCCACTACAAAGAGGGCTGCCACAAACATTTTTCCATGTGTAGGTCCCTTTCCCTCCTTTAAGATCTCTTTGGGATATAGGCCCAATAGAAACACTGCTGGGTCAAAGGGTATTGCACAGTTTGATAACTTTTCGGACATAGAAGCTTACATTCTAATGGAGGAAAAAAAAACAAGCAAAAAAAAAAAAAAACAACAACCAACCAAAACCTAGGAAGGGCTAGGGACTAAATATGAAGCATTATGGTGTGGAAATATTCAGTAAATGGCTGGGAGGTCTGGTTCTAGACAATATAATACAAAAACTCACCTATTAGAGCCAAGCTTTACCCAAAAGTTGCTTCCATACATTTATTTCACAGTATAATAATAATACTATTTCACAGTATTAGCAAGAGCTCTTCAGAATATGGTGCTGATATGAGAGATCTTGCTATTTTCTCTTTGCCATTTCCTCATGCTGGATGTTTCCTAATGTAATAATGCTAATTATATGCACTGGACAAAATAGTAAAAAAAAATCATCTCAAATAAAGAGGGAAAACCTATTAGTTCCTTAACAGATACTAACTCTTTTCCTGATATTTCAGGGTTTTAATGAGACTAAGCAATGTAAAATATATTTTCATATTAGTCATGTTGGGAAAGAAGAAATAGACCAAAAGAAAAAAAAAACAAGAAAAAAAATTTAAAAAGTGAAAATAGTGTGCTTCAATCTGCATCCAAACTCCATCAGTTCTTTCCCTGGATGTAGACATCATCATGAGTCCTATGGAATTGTCTTTAATTGTTGTTTTGCTGAGAAGAGTTAAGTGATTCATAGTTGATCATCATACAGTTTTGCTATTACTGCTCTCCTTTTTTTGCCCATTTTCACTGTATCAGTTCATAAAAGTCTTTCCAGATTTTCCTGGAATCTACGAACTCATCATTTGTTACTGCCAATAGTATTCCACTGCATAGATAAACTGCAACTTGTTCAGCCATTCTCCAAGTGATGATTTGTCTCTACTGCTTTTAGTCCACCATGTTCCTGTCGTTCTATTATCAATTGAGACATCTAAATTTTTAAATTCACCCAAAGTCACACATACTGTATGCTTCAGACGTAGAATCTGGAGCTAAATTCTCTGATTTCTGACTGTTCTTTCCACAATACCAAAAGGGGAAGAACTCCCTGTGGCTTGAGGATAAATTCATATTTATTCTATGTGACATTGAACATATAATATGATCTATGGGGTTTTTTCATAGATATTAAAAGTAATTTTAAAGGAATATTAGACTTGGAAATAAGAAGGACCTCTTTGTTCATTGAGTCAAACCTGCCACCCATCATAGCTCAGCTCTTAATAACTTCCCAGGTGATTTGTCTGGCCATCAGCCTCCACTTGAACTTTCTAGAGTTAAGAGTTAAGAATCTAATAAGGCATGGTATTATATATGCTAATATTGTTCATATTGCATTACTTGATGGACACCATGCTTGAAGAAAGAGAGTGTTGAATTTTCTTCTTTTTTATCTTTAACATCTAGTACAGTGCCTGGGATATAATAGATGCCTAATCACAAGTTCTTTATCTATTGAAATGAAATTGGCTCCTTATAATGTTTCTAAAGCTTTGAGAGCTGATTTCTGCATTATATGTAGAATTAATTCAACCCTTTTACCATATATCTCTTCCAATACTGGAAGCCAACTAAATATACTGATAAATCTTTTTCCCCCCAAGCTATACATTCAATTTGACCCAATCTAGCCACACACTAGGGTAATGCACACACTAGCTATTGAGAAGAATGAAGATGAAGAAGATATCCCAATGTCTTCTAGGAATTTATATTTTAATAGAGGAGAAGTGGAAATCACTGTTACCTCTAAGGTAATTAATAAGTGATTTTTGCTGAAATGAATCAAGATCATGTACATTAATAACCTTAATATAGCAGAGAATTACAATTGCATGGTATTTTGAGTATAGTGCTGGACACGGATTTGAATCCTACCTTTTGTTTTCATTGTAATTATGAGTGGGTCACTTAAGCTCTCCAAGCCTCAGGCAGCTCATGAAGATTTATAAAGATTGAAATCTACACTAGTAAAGGAAGTTCTCAACACCAAGAAAATCACAGCTCCCTGATATATTTACAAAATATAACATGATAAACATATAGGAAAAAAATATAAAAGATTCTCTAAACAAGTGGTAGAGAAAGAAATCATCTCTGGCCAAAGTCAAAGAATGGTTCATGTGGGGGAATTAAACTGAGTCTTGAGGAATGGTGGGTTTTAATGATTTTAACAGGTGGAGATGAGTGTATCCCTAATACCTAGCACATTGTCAATTATGTAAAATGTGCTTAAAAGAGCTTGCTGACTGAATAAGTAATTGATTGATTCCAGACCAGAGATATTGTAGAAAAATTATTCATGGAATCAGGAAAAGGTCCAGCTTATGACCTCATAGATGAGGAATGATATGAGATAAGACTGGAAAGGTAGATTGGAGCTAGATTTTGGCAAGCTTTGAATGTCTGGATTTTCATTTGGCAGCCAGAGAGAAATCATCAAAAGATACCAAGCCAGAGCATGACTTAGTTAAATGGGGAATTGTTTGGAAGATTATCCTGACAGTGATGTTACTCATGGATTGAAATGGGAAGAACCTAGAAGCAGAGCGAACTCAGAATATCTCGACTTCCTTCAAGTACATTTATAATAGAGTTTCCATCTTGTTGGCCCTCATCAAGACTCAGTCTTATCTGTCAATAATTTGATGGATCTTTGATTTCCTCATTATGTTTACCCCTTCCCAATGCAGATTGTGATCCATATTTTTTAGTCTTCTGTAACTCTTTTCCATATTCTTCCGTAAATTTTCTACAGATAGTTAAATCTGTGTGAAAACAGCCTTCTTCTAGAACTCTTGACATTGTGTTGATTATCAGTGTAGCATGTGGACAACATAGAATCTCTGACATGTGTGACCAATCTTCCTTTCCTTTGTTATTTATCACTTTGATAATGATTCTTTGGGAATTCCTTGTGAATAATAGATCCGTGCTTACTCAGAGCTTTGGATAGCCTTCTCTTTGCTGCAATTCTTTTGAGACTATGATATACCATGATTCAAAACTATGCAGTGTCAGTGAAAGATTTTTTTTTTAAGTAGGACTTTATTTCAGGGAAAAATTGGAGGTCATTAAAAAAACAGCACAATTTTTCTGGAAATTCTCCTCCTTTGCAACTCTGGGTCCATTTCATTGTCCATCCATAGCATCTGTCTGAAATATATGTTTTCAAAGATCAGCTGTGTGAGCTGTCCATTCAATTGCATGCCATAGTTTTAATGATAGGTATTTTTTATCTACTTTTTTTTCCCTCTGTCGAGCCTTAGGCCAAAATCTTTTAAGTTTTTATTTATGAATCTTTTCCATGAGACCATTATATTGTGGGTTTTGCCATAATCAGCACAGCATCATTCACAAACAGTAACACCTGAACAACCTCATCATCTCTAAGGAAGTTCTCTCCCATTTGGACTCAGTGTTGGGCATTTTCTGTGCAGTAGGAATCATCTTTGGGGTAGGAATTATCTTTGGGGTAACGTGTATCCCAGTCCTACATTTCATTTGCTGATAACCAGAAGATTGTTGAGCCTTCATTTGCATTTTTTGGAGTTATTTTTCAGTCATGTCCAACACCGTGATCCCGTTTGGAGTTTCCATGGCAAAGATACTAGAGTGGTTTCTTTCTCTAGATTATTTTTCAGACAGGAAAACTGATTCAAATAGGGTAAAGTGACTTGCTTAGGGCACATAACTAGTAAGTGTCTGAGGCCAGATTTGAACTTATGAAGATGTCCTGACTCCAGATCCTTCACTCTATCCATTGAGCCACCTAGCTCATCCCTCTTATTTGCAAATAAGGAAATCAAAGTGGATTGCCATTCATTGGGGAATAACTAGACAAATTATGATACATGCATGTCAGGCTTGTTGTTTATATGTGTTGCTTCATTTTGTTAAACTGCTTCCCATCCCCTGTCCTATTCTTTATTTGTTAGAAGGAATGACTTTTTGAGTGGAGGAGTCAAGAGGGATATATTTTGAGATGCAGGTTGTACACACAAAAAAGAAATCAATTAAAATAAAAAAATTTAAAAATCATAATTTTATACAGTACTTAAAATATAGCTTTTAAGATTTGAAAATGATGGTTTACCTAAAATTGGACTAATGGAGAGTATATCAATACTGCTATGATTATGATATCATTATTGTGTTTCTATTACCACGATATAAGATTGTCTGAATTTGCTTGGTTCTACAGACAAAGCAGGCTATTGGGTCTTTCCCTGTGCCAGGAAGCTGGTAAGGCATGTTTGTAATCATTTATTTTGAACATAAAGGTGGCCCTTGGTACATATCCCCAATTAATTTAAGCTTGCCAGTTTCAGATCATGATATCAGCATAGATATTGAAAATATTTAAGGGCCTGAATTTTATGAACCAGGGAACCTGCTTTCCATTCCAGCTTTGGGTCCATGTAATATAAGTGTATTTCTATAACCTTTAACATTATCAACAATTTGAATGAAAAGGGCACTGCCAACCATTTTAGTAGATTGTTTATTCGTTTGATTTAAAAAGAAATATCCTTCTCTTTTCATGTATTTTTTCAACAAATAGCAGCTTTTTAAAAAATTGGTTATCCATATAAGAAGGAAGCATGGGATAGACCAAAGCACATGGGGTAAAGATCATTCTCTATTTGTGTTTCCATTTTCTCCTCTGCCAAAGCAAGGTCTCGGGACTAGATATTTTCAAACGTTCTCTCCCCATTCTATTTCATAATCTAGCACGCAGAAGACTTGGAGCTTTTCTTGCCGTTATAACACCCTTATTTTTATTCATTTTTGCACCACTGGGGAATTGCAACTGTATCAACACGAGAGAGGAAATCTGACATAAATGACGGGACTGGACAGGAAGTCCGGAAGTCTTCGATGCAAATACTACAATCTGCTCCATGACCTTGTGCCAATCACTTAATCACACAGTGCCCCCAGGAAACCCTCTGAGTGACTGATCTATATGAGTAGAGAAAGTTTTCCCCCTCTCAGAATTCTCTAAATGGAAAATATCCCAGAGCCTAACAAAATTAGATCAACAAGCCAATTAACAAGCATTTAGTAAGTATCCACATTTTACAAAATAACACACTTTGAGTCAGGGACACAAAGACAAAACAGGCAAAATCCAAGTATTGGTTTGGTCTTCAGACATGATTTCTGATCATTCCTAAATGCTCTCTATTACATACACTGAGATGACAATAGGCTGAGATTAGGGGTTCCTCCCATTTCCAACGTGGCTCCATCTAGACAATCATTCCCAGGGTGACAATTGTATCCATTTGGTGCTAGAATACTACAACCAAGAATTCTAAAGTGTTCAGCTCACTATGATGACCTGAATTGATTTAAGGCTTCTGAAATTGAGCTTTTCTTCTGCTGATCCCATCACCGGTAGATTATACCCCATTGTGAGTGAAAGCACTGATTGAATGCTTGAGATTAGAAATCACATTGGATTAAAAAAATTAAACTGAACCAGATCTCATTCTTCCACAAGCTGCTCTGGTTTCAAAATGAGAGCAAATGAAAACAGTATTTCTGCGTGGCATTCTGGCTTAATATTCAGCCCAATCTAAAATGGCAAACATGTCTTCTACTGACAAATATTCTGTATTAATGTTTATTAAATTACTCCTAGAATTTATATCTTCACTTAAATAGTAAAAAGAAAAAGACTAGTATAAGACTATGGTGAATGCCAAAGAATTTGATTATAAGGAAACATTTTCAATTTCTGCATAATTGGCTAGAGATATTATGACATTTGCAATTATATTTACCAAGGCTTTGCCTGAGTGAATATAGTGCTAGTCTGATTGAGAGTGCCTGGTTTGTTTTTAGAGAGTGGTGGGCTCAGTTTTCATGGTACAGACTTCCTCTGATGTCTATCACTTACATGGACTGAATGAAACCTGCCATCTCTCCAAAGTTGAAATAGCCAGTGACCAGTGGCAAGGATACAGACTCTCAGCTTGTATGACTTATTTTCAGTAATTCTCCAGATCTCTCAGAGATGAACCACTCAACAGCCTGAAGGTATGGCACTTCTTCTTAAAAATTTTATGGGTACCATTGTAACATTCTTCAGATTACAGATAAAGAGGTACAATGATCTTTAAAAACCATCTGATCCAATCCTCCCATTTTACAGAGGAGGAAATAAAAGTCCTGGGAAATTATCTGTTCAACTTCATGTTTATGAAAATACTGCCTCCCCTCCCCTTCCTTTTGGTGTCTCCATCATAATAACTTCAGATCTAATAAAGTTTATTCCAGTATACTATTTTGAGGTCCATAAAGTCTTTTTTTTTTTTTTTTTTTTTTTTTTTTTTTGCTGAGGCAATTGGGGTTAAGTGACTGCCCAGGGTCACACAGCTAGACAGTGTCTGAGACCAGATTTGAACTCAGGTCCTCCTGACTTCAGGGCTGGTGCTCTATCCACTGCGCTACCTAGCTGCCCCCATAAAGTCTTTTATAAACATAATCTCACTTGAATTTTGCAAAAGGGTCATGAGATAGATACAGAGGGTGCTAGTGCCCTTATTTCATAGGCAAGGAAACCAAGTCTCAAATTAAGTCTCTTGTTTTTGCCACCAGGTATCAGTAGGAGAATTTGAACCAGGTTGTTTGTGATAGAATCAGCTGGCGGTGCAATGGATAGAGCACTAGGCCTAAAGTCAGGAAGATCTGAATTCAAATCCAGCCTCAGACACTTACTAGCTATGTGATCTTGGACAAGTCATTTAAGGCTGTTTGCCTCAGTTTCCTCATCTGTAAAATGAGATGGAAAAGAAAATGGCAAACAACTTCAGTATCTTTTCCAAGAAAATCTCACAATCATAAAGAATCGGACATGGCTGAAATGACTGAACAACACAACAATTTCCGAAGTGTAGAAATTGTGCATGAACCAAAGAACAATGGTGTCCTAAGCAGGCTGTAACATATTATCAATGATGAACTGCGCCTAAGAATTGTTGTAGATGCTGTGGCCCAGAAAGTGTTTGCTGGAACTTTGTGAGATACCAAATAAAGGAACAGGCTGACTGTTGTATTGGGCCCATGGAATATGGGAAAAAATGGAAAAGAAGTTCTTTATCATGTTGATTAGAATCCTTCATTAACTGTATTGCTTTGAAAATGCCATCTAAAACCACAGAGTCTTAATCTAGTCATCTACAAAATGGGTATCATAATATTTATACTGTCTTAATTGCAAGGTCTTTGTAAGGAGAGAACTTTACAAATGCCAAAGGACCAGAGAAGACAAGAAGATGAGGGCCAAGAGTCAAATGTGAAGGAGAGACATGGAGGGACTGAGATCATCCCCTTTGAATAAAGTGCCCATTTTAAAGAGATTACAAATCCTTTGAAATATCAAGGCATCATGAATGGATTATCTATCTCACAGAGATGGGGTGAGGAAGGGAAAAACCACTTTGCACAACTTATAATTTATACAAATGTGAGAGTTATTGGGTTTTTTATTATTATCAAAATCTCAATTCTTACTGAAAGCTTTCCCTAAAGATAGCAGGCTTTTATTTCCTTTCTGATCCCCCCATCTTTATTTAGTCATTCTAAATTTAGTAAACATTCAAAAATTTCAACAGAATTTTTAAAAAAAGCTACATTATTTACAGCTTCTTTTTTTTTTTTAAAGGTCTACATTAACTTTAATTAGACAATAACAGAAACATCCTGTTCTTTTCCATGCTGCTTTTGAGGGCTTTTTTTAACCTTTAAAAATATGATCTTGTGATTATTGATGTCTTTTATTGTTAACTCACATTCATTTCCAAATATATCTCTCCTCCCTTCCAAAACTGAGTCATTTCACATGACACAGCTAGGTGGCGAGGTAGAAAGCACACTGGATCTGCTCTTAGTAAGATCTTATTTCAAATCTAACTTAACCTGGATACATCACTTAACCTGTCTGTCTATTTCCTCTTCTGTGAAAGTGGGATAATAACAGTACTTTTCTCAAGTTATTGTGAGAATTGCATGATAATATTTGTGAAGTAAATCTTAAAATGTTATATAAATGCTGGTTACTAACAAGGAGTAAGAAAGAAAAAGTAAAATAAAAATGCAGCTTTGCAAAACTGATATATTGACTGTGTCAGAACATGTGCAACATTCCCCACCCATCATCCTCTGTCCTCTGCAGTGAAGGAAGGTAGGTGCATTCTTTAAATCTTCCCTGGGTTCAAGCTTGTCAGATATAATTTCAGAGTATTCAGTATTTTGGTCTTGTTCTCTTTTTCTCAGTTTTTCTTGGATTCTTTATTTTTCCTTTCTATATTTTATTGATATGGTATTTTATAATTTCACAATTACAGTAGACTTATCTGATCCAGCTTTAATTTGAGTAAGATCATTTGCTTTCTCTTTTATTTTTATTTTAAATATGTGGCATGTTATAGGATATAACAATCTCCCATTATGTTCAAACATTAGCATTTGATCAGTTGTTGCCTCATTGGGTGAAAGGGTCATTTTGGGTTTTGTGCAGTTAGGAATAATTTTATCCATTCATATTTTATTTATTTATTATTTTAAAAGATGAGCTCCCTCTCCATCCTTCATCTTTCCCCATTACTAACTTGCTTAATCCTCTTGAGATCACTGAATCAAGCAAGTTTTGTAGCTTTTATTGCTTAAAGTCATGCTATTTTGCCATAAGAATTGCAGCAACTCACAACCCTTAAGAGTACATTCCCAAGCCTGTTTCTCCACAGCTCCACCTGCAGTGAATTGAATCCTTTTCAAACTATATTTGTCAAATTAATGAGTGACGTCTTAGAATTGTTCTGTGTTTCTTTGTTTCTTAGTAGATTAGATCACATTTTTCTGGAGGTTATTTATAATTTGTCTATCTTCTTATGAGAACTATTTGAATGGAATGATTAGAGTATGAGAATTGCTTCTATAAATCTGTGCTGATTACTTCACAACATTTTTTTTTTTTTTGCTGAGGCAATTGGGGTTAAATGACTTGCCTAGGGTCACAGAGCCAACGTCATAACATTTGGATATCATGCTTTTGTCAGAAATATATGTCAAGGATTTTTCCTTCAGTGTTTTCTTTTCTTGTCTAAGTTTATATAATCAATGTTATATATTTTATTTCCAATAATTTCTTTTGTTTGTTGAATGGATGCTTGTGGAATAAGTTTTCCTTTTTCCTTGTAGTTTTGATAAATGTATAATTTTATTTTATTCCCTTTATTTATAAATTTACCCCTTGATTTGTTCAGAGATTCATTTTGATGTTTAATTTGCTATACAGTGTGAGCTTCCCAGTCTTTCCATCATTATGGTCTCCAGATCAGGAATTATATGAATGAAACTTGAATGTATCTAAGTACTTTACTGGCCCATAGAACTCTGGCTAGCAGCCAATTATGGAGAACAAACTAGCAGTACCAAAAATAGCTATAATTCTATTTTTTTCCCAGATATGAAGGATTTCATGTTCAGTCAAGCACATTCTTCCCTTCTTCCATCCCCAAGATGCCTCCAGGCCGCAATCGTCCCATGCCCCACCAAACAACGGTCCAATATGTTCTCTTTTATGCTTTACTTCATTTCATATCAGCGCACCATGGCTGAGTTCTGCAGATTCTGCAGGATTCAGGGACTAGACTCAGTCATGCTGATGACATTCTTACCCTGTTTTTATACTAATACTATATATTTCTAACAAAAATAATCCTTGAATTTCTGGTATTAGTATCCAATTGGCATTTAATCAGAAACAGTAATTTTATATGTTGTTATGTTTTGCTTATCAGAATTTTTTTAGATGAGGCAGTGGATAGAGTTTGGCATCTGGAGGAACAGTTTAAAGCCTATCTCCAAATTTATTAGCTGTGTGATCCTGGATAAGTCACTTAACATTTTCAAGCTCAGTTTCCTCATCTGCAAAATAGATGTGATAGTAGCATCTATCTCCCAGTTAATTGTGAGAATTGGTTAATATGTGTTAAGTCCCTTAAAAATCTTGAAGCACTATATAAATGCTAGCTATGATGATGATGATGATTATCATCATCATCATCATCATCATCATCATGATGTTATTATTATTATTTTAACCTCCTCCTCTATCCTCTTGGATGTCATTTGTTTGGCATTCTTGTATCTTGCTGGAAATGTGTGCACTTATCTTTGTCCACTGAGTCTGGTCCCAGGCTCTGTTTTTAGGATTCTTCTTATCGACAATTCTATTTCTTAAGAGAAAATACATTAGGCTGGAGAATCCCAAAGGGAATTTCTAAATCCTTCAGAAGCCCATCCTTGGATCTGAGCCAGCTGCTGCCCAAATTCTATCCTATTTTTTTGGCTTCTTGGCTTCTACTGTTTGCACTGTTTTTCTTAACCCATTGGCTTCTCTAACATGGACACAATATTTTCCTTTCACTCCGTTTTCATCCCAGTTTCCCACATTATTTTTTGATTAAGTAATGATCTCCTTTCCCATTATTAGGTGTGATTTTGGATTTGCCAAACATGGCCTACTGCATATTTGAGTTCTTGTGCTAGATGATTATGTTCCATTGATCCCTTTTTGATATTATTTTATCCAATTTCAGATATATTACTTTATGGTATAATTTGAAATTTAGCAAATAAATTTCTCATTTCCCCTCTCAATTCCACCATTTCTCTTTGTTAAAAACACTCAAATATTTGAATGGATCGCTTACCATATTGATGGGGAAATACCCTCTAGTGATGAAGATTGGAACCTAGCCATGGTGGCTCATATTGTGTATTTTTTATCCATATTGTCCCATAAATCCTCTACAAGTTGTCTGCCCAATACTCCATTGGTCTCCCTTAGGTCTTTTGACATTTTATGCTTACCAGTGGAGTCCATAAGAATCAGTTATTCTCACCTTCAGCCTCTGGCCAGCTCATCTTCAGGCCTCTCCATTTCCCCCTCCTCCACTCTCCTATCTTTCTAATGACATCTTATACACCAACTCCTCTGAACATTTCTTCATTTGCAATGTGTTGTAGCTTGCTTATACCCATCATGAATCTTTCTATTTCTTTTTAGAGAAGGCTCAGCTTCAAGTCTTTGGGGAAAACAATTTCGCATGTCTCAAAGCCAATTTTATTCATGAATATAAATATTGTAATTATATTTACAATGTAACCGACTGACATTTTGATTGGTATTGTACTGAATCTATCAATTAATCTAGGTTGTATTATTGTTTCATCATACTATTTCAACTGCTTCATATGTACATTGGCTATATCTCAATTTAAAAAAGTTCTCTATTTCTATTTAAACCATTTTATAGATGCATTTGCGTAGTTTGGTATATGTTAGTGTTCAAGTGTTAAATGCGTTTTGCCAATAATTTTGTCAATTTCTTCTTTTTAAAAAAAGAATATAAAGATATTCTCATGATTTTTGTGGATTAATCACATTCTACTATCTTGCTGAAGCTATTTATTATCTCAATTCCATTTCATTTTTGTGGAGTCTCTTGGGTTTCCTAAATATACCATCATACCATCTGCAAATCGAGATTTTTAACCTCTTCATTGCCTATGTTTTTCCCTTATATTCTTTTTCTTGTTTTTTGGATTTCTCAAACTATGGCAAATAGCAAGGATGAGAATGAACATGCCCTATTTTTACCTGCATTGTTGGTGGAAAAAATCAATCAATAAATTTTTTATTAAATGCCAACTATGTGCCAGGCACTGTGCCAAATGCTAGATCTTTCTATCATTACATATAATTCTAGCTCTTAATTTCAAACAAAGCTTGGTTTTTTTTAAAACAAGTAAAGCAAATAACCTTTAATATTAATGATTTTAGTAACTAAAAACATATAATATATATGGATATTGTTTCTATCAGAGTTTTTTTCTATTTTATTGATTACATTATAATGTTACTTATATTTTTTATTCATATGATCAATTAGCCTCATTTTTTCTAACAAAAATAATCCTTGAATTTCTGGTATTAGTATTTAATAATAAACAGTAATTTTAAATGTTGTTATGTTTTGCTTAAAAGAATTTTTCTTTTACTATATATGTATTTAAAGTCTTCCTTCCATTCTTCATTGTATTTAGACATTCAATTAAATAAAAAAATTTACAAACTATCTACTATAGAAAAATCTAAAATACCTACAGTGATCCAGGTACTGTGCTAAGCATTGGGGGTCTAAAACCCCCTAGATAGTGGGAGGTTCTTAAAAGGTGATGCAGATTTTGGTAGTGCCAGGTCTGGAGAATAATCTCAAGCATAGCGATGGGGATGGAATGCAGAAAAGACAATGGCAGCTCTAAGAACCAGATTCTGTTTAGACCATTTATTTTACTATAGCTATAATTTTTGCCCAATGGCCCTTGGATATATATCTTTAAATAGATATAATTATATATGTATATATGTATATATATATATGTGTGTGTATGTGTATTTATATATGTATGTATATATATGCATGTATATATGTGTATACATCAAGTATTTAAATATTAAGTTAAATATTTATTAAATAAATATCAAACATTTAAATAATACAAACACATTTGACATGATGATAGGTGAAGTAAGAGGTAGAGGCCAAAAGAAAGTGAAATTTCTATTTTGCCAAAAATTTGGACCATCTTTCAGTGGTTTATAATCTGAGCGGATATGATCATTCAAAAGACACCAAGGTGATAGAAAGCAGAAAAACTTTAGCTTCCAATAAATCGAGTTTGAATTTTGACTCTGCCAATTACTAGCTGTGTAATCTTGAATTAGTCAATTTACAAATGAAGTGTTTGACTAGGGGATTGCTAAAGTTCCTGCCAATAATAAATCTTATCATTCAGAACAGACAATTGTAGTGATATTTCTCTACCAGGAAGAACTTGAGTATGGTTACAGATGCTTCCTGTTTGATTTTCAGACAAAAGGAGGATGAGTAATTTTAGATTGCAAACAGGAACTGACTTGAATGGGCAAAGGAGGGAGGGATGTCTCTCACTAGAGTAAAATTTCAAGCAACAGGAGAGCCAGAGGGAGTTTCTACTTATTTTAATTCCTATTTTAGATGGAGCTCAGGATATCAACTAGTTATTTATATGTGTGTGTAAATATATAATATAGAGATTTCTATAATGTAGAAATATATAATATAGAAATGCATTTTCAGGATTATTTAAGCATTTTAGTAATACAGCCAGCAGGTTTTCAACAAAAGGTTGGTCATTTGGCCTTCTCTCCTAGATCAAAGACAAATAGCTATCAAATCAAATTGGTTAATTTGTTTGAAGGTGGGCTATATTAAAATGCAGAGCTGAGTATCTCTTGGATAGGTAAAGTGTACCTCTAGTTAGGTATCAATTCAAAGAATGTATACCCCACCCAAGCCTGAGTGGGACACAGTAGGCTACAGTACCTTGGATTAAATTCTTTGCAAGGTTGGATGGGATCTAAGATGAAGAGAATCAATGCAACTTCATTATCAGTAATCTTTTTCAAGAAAAACTGGATTTAAAGTCAGGACTCTGTAAGATGGGGAGAGCTCTGAATCTCCCCACTATTGTTACTAATAATCATTTCTCACATTTTCCCCTTTTGATTCTTGAGTGCCATGGTCTCCTCAATGAATCACTGATGAATATGACAAACATTTTGTCAAAGGTTTGTAACTGTGGGACAAATGAGAAAAAAAAAAACAATGAGAGAAAAAAAAAAGGGAAAGATGGGTCACTGACAAAATCAAAGGGAGCAATCCCCTTTGATAAGTAGGCCTTACAGGAAAAAAAAAGGCACAAAGGGAAAAAGTAAACAGCAAAATACAATTCATCGATATGTCTCCTGTTCCTCTTAAAATTCATTTTCAAAAGACTAATATAGTCTTTCTCAGCTGGCTCCCTATTTCTCTGACATTGTCTGGATCAGAGTTTTGCCATCCCTGCATAATGAATTAAGCAGCAATTCTTGTTAATTTAATGAATGTTTCAAATGTGACCATGGCATGAATCTCCACAGACTTGGGCATAAATTAATAACAGCAAATCATGAACAGTTGAGATAGCCTATTAGCCCTTGGAGGAGATCACAAAAAATACAAAAGCTAAAGTCTTAATCAGCTTGCATACTTGCTTTGACCACTGTGACTGAACTAGCCATTAGGAAACCCATCAATGAAATAGATCTATCCAAAGAGCACAGTATTTGGGGCCAACGTACCTGGGTTCAAATTCTGATAGTCCTAATTAAATGAAATGATCTTCACTCTGGTGGGCCTCACTTTCTTCCTCTGTAAAATGAAAGGATAAGAAAAGATGATCTCTAAGGCTCTTACACTTATATTTAACAACAATATTTAACATTGTTTGGTTTTTTCTTACAAAAACTTGGTTTTGTATTACAAATTCTATCCTTCCCTTCCTTCTCTACCCACAGTTTGAGACAGTAAATAATCATGTAGGTTGTACTTATGTGATCATGCAAACTGTTTCCATATTAATCATTTTGTGAAAGATGAATCAAATGAAAAAAAAAAGAATGGAAGGAATGAAAAGAAGGAAAGGAAAAAAGGAAGGACAGAGAGAGAGAGAAAGAGAAAGAGAAAGAGAAAGAGAGAGAGAAAAAGAGAAAGAGAGAGAGAGAGAGAGAGCGAGAGAGAGAGAGCATGTTTCAGTGAATATCAATTCTTTCTCTGGAGATGGAAAGTATTTTTCATCATGAATCCTTGGATCATTGTATTACTGAGAATAGCTAAGTCATTCACAGTTTGTCACCAGTACAATATGGCAGTGACTATGTACAATGCTCTCCTGGTTTTGCTCACTTCACTTTGTATCAGTTCAAGTAAGTCTTTCCAAGTTTTTCTGAATATACTACTTATTCCATGAACTGATTTTTTTGTCAATTAGTGATGTCTAAATGTTGGTTCAAGCATTTTGCCTGGATGAAATGGATATCACTAGGTTTTCTGAGACAAGTCAAATATCTAAGCACTTATAAAGCATTTACTGTGTCAAGTACTGTGCTAAACACTGGGGATACATAGTAGACAAAATGCACCCTGTGCTCTGAAGGAGCTTGCAGTATAATGGGGGAAATAATATGCAAAAAAACATATATAGACAGATATAGAAAGGACAACTTAAAGATTAATCAAAGAGGGAAAGTACTAGCAGGAAAGGGTACTGGGAAAGACATTCTACAGAGATTTTAGCTGGGACCTTAGGGAAGTCAAGAAAATCTTCATTTCAGGAGGTTGAAATGAAGAGTGAGAGACTCTTAGGAGACAAAAAAATTCAGATGTGTTCTGAAGTGGATATTATTACAACCATAGCAATAATAGTGCTCAAAAGATTCAGTGTTTCTGTGATTTCAGTCCCAGAATTCTGTCTGGTGCCAAAGAACACAACCCACAGGAGCTTGCTCATTCTGACGCTCTTGCCCAAGTCATCTCTCAATTCCCCATTAAACACACTGGCAACCCTTTTCCCTTGCTCACCACAGGCAGAGAATGCCTGTGGAATCCTCTGGCCTTCAACTGGTCATCCTTTGTTTTTTTTCCCATGTGACCAGTCCATCTTCTCTTCCTAATTTCTCCTTTACCCCCCTTCATTATGTGTTGGCAGCTTGCTCACACCTATCTTGTCCCTTTCCTTATCTTAAAGGCTCTGATCTTTAGTTTTTTTTTTTTTTTTGGGGGGGGGCGGTGATCTCCAGGGCTTGCATTGGAACATATTGATGCTATGGAAAAATTGTGGTGAATTTTTCTGAAAGCAATCTGGCCCACTTTCCTTTTTTTTTTTTTTTCCAACTCTGGATCCAGATCATTGTACTGATTGAAATCTATTCAATGACTTAATCTTTGTTGAATCTTCCATCTATGCCATGGTAGAAATTTCAATCTGATCTAACAACTGTCTTGTTATTCAGTCATTATTTGACTATGCCTGACTCTTTGTAACCCCATTTTGAATTTTCTTGGCAGAGATACTGGAGTGCTTTGCCTTTTTTTTCTCTAGCTCATTTAAAGGATGAGGAAACTGAGGCATGCAGGGTAAAGTGATTTGCTCAAGATCTCTCAGCTAGTAAATGTCTGAGGCTGAAATCAAACCCAGGAACATGAGTCTTAAATACTACAGCAAATCCAGGGGATAAAACATCAAAATGGCCAAGATCATGGATCTTCCATATAATATCTCATTTGAATGACATCAGCTCTGTGAGTTAGGTACAAGACTTGTTAGCACATTTCTTTTAAACATGAGGAAACAAATCAAGGTTCTTACTTAGGCCCATCCAGCTAGTAAGTGTCAGAGGCCAGATTCAAACACGAGTTTTCCTGATGTTCTCTATAGTATGCTGGACTACTTCAGCTTGAGCCTCAACAGAGGTGACCTTAAGAAGCCATTTTACTTTTCTGGGGGTCTTTCTGAGTAAATCAATGAATTGGGCATACAAATAAAGGGAAAAAATTAGAAAAAGAGAAAATTAAAAATCTCAAATTAAGCATCAAAATGAAAATCCTGAAAATCAAAGAAGAGATTAATATAATGTTCAATTTTATCGAACCCATTTGGCTAGGAAATAAAAGTAGGAACTACTTTTGTGGGGAAAAAATCCAATAACATAGATACAGTATTCGTTAATTTGATTTTTAAAAAAGAAAGAAGAAAGCCAAATTACTAATATCAAAAATGAAAAAGGCAAATGTATCTCAAAGATAGAATTAAAGCAATTATTAGGTGTTATTTTTATCCAATTATGTGCCAGTAAAACTGACAAATTATGAGAAATGGATGAATATAATTTCAAAAATATAAACTGCCCAAATTAATAGAAGAGGAAATAGAATATTTAAATAAACCTTTCTTTAAAAAAGAAATTGAACAAATTATAATTAAACTCGGCAAGAAAAAATTCCCAGAACCAGATAGATTTACAAGTGAATTTTGCCAAAGATTTATTTATTTATAGTAAATAGTACTTTATTTTTTTCCAGAGTTGGAGTGAACACAATGTCTACCTTCATGGAGCTTATAGACTAGGGGCTCCCCCATTCCAAGGCTTTCCAAATTCCAAGATTTTCCCATCTTTATTTGAAAGCCTCTAGGAAAGGAGAAATATTTCAGCAGTCAATTAAAAGGTTTCATCATTATGCAGTAAGTTGCCAGGAAACATACAGAAATATCTGTCATGTTCTTGTTTGGGGAGTAGGGCTGTTCTAATGCAGATACCCAGAAGGAGACTCATCAAGTTTCTATCTAGCTATGTAGCAGAAGGAGAATATCATATATATATATATATATATATATTCCTCCTTGGCCAGTTCCCCAATTTTGCAAATTGAGAATTAATTATTAAACTTATTATTCAAAACTTACTAGGATATAAATTGTTTGATCAGCATCTAACATAGTAAGTTGAGCAGTTGTTTAGTAAAGTTAGTTGTATCCAATCTTCATGAATCCAATTGGGTTTTTTTTGGATATATATATTAGAGTGGTGGGTCATTTCCTTCTCCAGCCCATTTTACAGATGAGGAAACTGAGGAAAGTAAGGTTAAGTGACTTGCCCAGCATCACATTAAGTGCCTGAGGCTGGATTTGAACTCAAGGAGAGGATTTTTTTCTAACACTAAGGCTGGAACTCCATGCTCTATGGTGCCCCCTAGCTGCCCCTAATTTGTAAATGGTAGGTATTAAAGGAATGAATTCTGTCCCAAATTGCCCTGTTCATTATGAGTTTTCCCCCAAAATGGACATAATCCATTGTGACTCCAGAGACCAAATTACTTTTCTGTGAGGCTGCAGTAGGTGAGGACTTGTGTGCTGGTCAGGAAATCTGGATTCAAATCCTACCTCCAGCAGTTACTAAGAATATAGCCAAAGCCATCATTTTCTTTCTCTGCATTTCTGTTTTTTCATCTGTAAAGTGAGGAGGGTAAGCCTGTAGAAGGTAAGTGTTTGAACTGCTGTAAAGCTTTTATTGGGATTGTATTAATTTCACTAATAAATATAATAAAATAAACATTTATCCTTAATTTGATTAATATTTTATGAAGAATGAGATAATGGAGGTGAAATGTTTTATAGACTTTAAAGTACTCACCAAATGTCAGAGTGACCTGGGTTCATGGACTACCATCTGCAGACCCACTGTGCGGCCCGGAGCAAGATTGAGTAACTCTCCAAGACAACAAATTAGAAATGAACTGTCCATCTTCATTGAGGAAAGAAGTTTTCAACCAAATAAATTCATATGAAACACTTGGAAATACAAGTTAAAGCATCTACCTAATGCTTGTTATGTGCAGGCTTCCAGTCTAATGGGAGAGATGATATGCAAATATGGGGTAGACAAGATATAGACAAGATTAATTAGAGGTAATTTCAGAGGTAAGGCACTAACATGGAGGTGGACCAGGAAAGAGTTGTTGCAGAAGGTGGGATTTTAGCTGGGACATAAAGTAAGGGGAGACAAGAGGCAGAAGTGAGGAATAAGAGATTACCAGACATGGCAGTGGGCCAGCAAAAATTCAAGGAGTCAAGAGATAATATGTCTTGTGGAAGAAACAACAAGAATATGGGAGTCTCTGGATTACCCAGCGCACAGAGGAGTAGGGTGTAAGAGAATGACAAAGTTAAGAAGAGGTCAGGTATAAAAGGCTTTAAATGCCAAGCGGAGGGCTCTATGTTGGATCCTAGAGGCCATTGGAATTTACCAAATGGAGGAATGGCATGATCTGACTTGTACTTTAGAAAGTTCTCTTTGATGGACTGGATTGAGATGAGTGAGGTACAGACACCAACCTGAGAGCTAATGCAATGAGGAAAATGTCTGAGGGCCTGCACAAGAGTGGGGACAGTGTCACAGGAGAGAGGAGAACACCCAAGAGATGTTGCCCAAGAAGAATTGTCAGGACTTTCCAGATTGCTTATGGGTAAGTATGTGGGAGAGTAAGCAAACACCTAACTTTTGAGCTCAGATCTACTTTTTTAACTTCTAATTTATTCATTTAGTTTCCCTTTTCTTTCCTTCCTTCTCTTCCTTTTTCCTTCCCTTCTTTTGCTCCTTCCTTTCTTCCCTTCTTCTTTCCTTCCTTTCATCAATTGTGTCTGAGTCATCATAACCCCATCTAAGCTTTTCTTGGCAAAAGTGCTGGACTGGTTTGCCATTTCCTGTTGCAGCTCATTTTACAAATGAAGAAACTGAGGCAAACAGAGTGAAATGACTCACCCCAAATCACACAGCTAGTAAATATCTGCAGCCGAATTTGAACTAAGACCTTCCGGATTCCAGGCCTGGAACTTTATTTACTACATCACCTCACTGCCCCTTCTCATATGTTTTCATTTTTTTCATATTTTCATACATTTTCATACAATGTGAATCACTTGCCATGACATCTAATTGGTGAGCTTAGAAAGCATGCTGATGCCATGCTGCCCTCTTCTAATTCCCTCCTGTATGAAGCCAATGCTGGGTTTCTGTGCCTTTAACGATGATTCTAAGTTTAGGGTAGAAGGCTCCATTTTAGGCAAATTTTGCCAACTTGTTATTGGTGGAAGAGAACTGGCGGCCATATTCATGCAGAACTAGAATTTTCAGAAATTTGTATGGTGCTCTCACTTGACAGTGTGGGATAATTAATGGAACACTGGATCATTATTAGGTCCTGTTAGGGGATTTCCAGATTTAGGATGTGCCCCTCCTGGCAACATGGATGTATAACATTAGTGACCACTGAAGAACTCAAGCATTTGGGGGACGTCACTGATTCCCTTGTTCAGTGAGAGGATTCTTCCTTGGATCCTTGCCTTCTGAATCAAGTTCAGTCCTGGTGGGGGCAGGGGGGGGCTACTCTCTAATGGAGTGGGACTAGGGTCCCTTTGTCCCCTAGCCTCTCATTATTTGGCTCATTAAACCCCTCACCACAAAGTCCCTAAAGACGACATATCTAAAGCTTAGTTTTACTTTCCTTCCCTAGGTTTCTGTAAAGGGAAGAAGAAATAAAAAGAGCTATGTAAATCAGGTATAGGGCAGATATCTATTTCCTACACACAAACCCAATGCTAAAAGGTACAATGAGTCACAGCAGAATGGGAAAAACAGGAGTCAGCAACAGCTTGTAACAATTGTCATACTCTCTCTGAAGACAATTACTTAACCCTCATCAGAATATAGAGCAGTGTGTGGGGCTACTGTACAGGTACCCTAGTTCCACTCTGACCCAAGAACCCTGGTTTCTATCTTCTAGTAAAATGGCAGTATTAATTTGATTTTTGTTCCCAAGCATGGAAGAGGAAGCAGGAGTGGATGGGTGGCAACAGAGCTAGACCTAATGGGTTAGGAGAGCTTGTAATCAATCATTTGCTTACCACTCAGGACCACTCAGTCCCTGAATGAGAGTATTATTTTAGGCATTATTCCATAATTTTTTTTAATTTTAAAATTTATTTATTTTACATGGATTTATACTCTGTCCCCCTCCCCCCTCCCATCTCCATTTCCATTGAAGAAGAACAAAAACAAGAAAAAATAAGACCATCATGAATATGATTAGGTCAGTGAAATAAATCCCCACATTGGCCATGCTCCCCCAAATACATTTTTCTTTGTATTTTAAGCTCTTTACCTCTTGAGCAAGAAGTAGATGGCGTGGTCCATCTTCAGTCTTCTAAATCAGAGTCTTAATATGTTTCAGTTGCTTTTTTCTGGAACACTGAGTTCATTGTACAAATTGTCCTCATTTTGCTCTGTATCAGTTCATAAAAGTTTCCCTGGCTTTTTCTGAAACTGACCGTTTTCCATGTCTTATGGAACAATCATATTTCATTATTTTAATGTACCATGGTTTGTTTAGTGATTCTCCAATATGAGGACATTTAGTTTCCAATTTTTAATAAATACAAATTGTACATGTATTAATTATTAATAGGGACAGAGGTTCTTTTGCTTTGCATCTTTGGGGGTATGGACCTAGTATCCTTGGGTCAAAGGGCATGTACAGTTTAATAACTTTGGGGATATAGCTCCAACTCTTTTGCAAAATGGCAGAACCAATTCAGAGTCCCACCAACATTGTTCTCATGTTTGGCATATAATTCTGAAGAAGTGATACTCAATGTATGTAAAGTGAGATTTAATGAATGAGCAAAACCTCCAACAACTGTATCCACACTCAGTTATCTTGATTATAGTAGAAAAAACAACCATTTTTTAGATCTTTAGTAACCAAGGAGGCAATCAGTTTTCTCCAGGGTTCCCTAAGGAAGGTGAAGTATTTTCAGAAAAATATTATATTAATATATTACATATTTTATATCAGCAAAATATTCCATACACTTGGGGGAGGAACAGATTTTGAGCAAGAAGAGATCTTTTCTTCTAACAGTGGAGGATGCTGCAGCTCTGAAAAATTAGCAACTTGTACAAGGTCATATTGCCAATAATTAAAAAGACATGAGCATTGTACTCAGTTTCTCTGAATCCAAGTTCTGTGCTCTTCCTATGGTGCCAGAAAAGGGTTGGGGAGAGTTAGTAAGTAAGCTATCTCTGGGTACTGGAAGCAATAGAATATCTCTTCTATTTTAGAGTATTTTTTTGGTTTATTTCTGAGTAGCTAAAATAAATAGCCACAGCAATTTTATGACACTTAAAGTCCCATTTCTTGATAATCTCTGGATTTTCAAGGGCCATTAGAGATCTCCATAAAAATCTTAGAATAATGAAAAGTACATCCCAGCCAATCCTTTCAGCACTTTGCTCTTCAGCACTTTGACTCAAAAATATGTTTCTAAATTAATTTTCCATCATTTTACCTTTTAATAAAATGTCTTAGCAAAAGAACACATATCCAGTATCAATATTCTCAGATGTTAAAATAGATCTGAGAATTAGTGTAATATAATGCAATGATTAACCATGATTCTAGAGGGTCTAGTGATGAAGCAGGCCATATACTTCTGGCCAGAGAGAAGATAGAATCAAGTTTCAGAATAATATATACAGTTTTGGACAAAGCTGATGTGGGAATTTATTTTGATTGACTAGGCTATATTTGTTAAAAGACTTTTTTTTTTTTAAATGGGAGAAGGTCAGAAAGAGAAACCAGTAGGGATAGAGTTGGCAAGGAAAAGAAAGAGACAGAGAGAGACAGAGAAAACAAAGACTCTCCACCAAAACATACCAAAAGATAAGGTTTTGTTGTTCAGTTATTTTCATTCCTATCTAATTCTTCTGATCCCATTTGAGGTTGTCATATGTATGACAAACATACAATGAGGTTTGTCATTGTATCAAATGACAAAGATACTGAAGTGATTTGCCCTTTCCTTTACTAGATCATTTTACAGATAAAGAAACCGAGGCAAACAGAGTTTAAGTGACTTGCCCAGGGTCACATAACTACTAAGTATCCAATGCCAGATTTTAATTCAGGTATATGAGTCTTCCTGACTTCAGAGGTAGCACTCTATCCACTGTACCATTTAGTTGCTCCCAGATGAGAAGAGCCCTACGTTAAGATAAAGTTAAAAGGCAAGAAATAGTTTGGGAAGATTGCCAAACAACAACAAAAAGAAACTTGATCATAAAAAAAGCTACTATGATAAAGAGATATAAACTCAGAAAAAAGCAACAATGTTAAGGAATAGTACTAAAACCTTAAAGAAAATGCTAATGGAACATAAACCCAATATGAATTCCTAGAAGAGTTAAAGAAAAAAATGAGTATAGCTAAAGTAGAGGAAAAATTGGGAAAAGAAATTAATGATGAAAGAAAACTATGAAACTATGAAAAGAGAATTAATAGTTTGGTAAAAGATGTACAAAATATTGAAAAAAAGCAGCTTCAATTCTTGTCATACATCATGATTTCTTAGCTCTGTTTACTTCATTCTATATAAGTTGGACAAATGTATAAAAAGATAGAAAAGGTTACTGGAGAAAATAATTCCTTAAAAAGTAGAATTGGGCAAATGTAAGCTAATGATTCCATGAGACATCAAGAAACAATAAAACAAAGTTAAAAGAATGAAAAATAGAATAAAATGTGAAATATCCCATTGTAAAAACAATTTTAAAAAATTTTTGAATTTTTTTAATTAAAAAATTAAAAAAAAATTATTGAATTACCTAAAACCATGATCAAAATAAAGATCCTAGACATAATATTTCAAGAATTGTCCAAGAAAATTGTCCTGGTATCTTGAAGCCAGAGGGTAAAATGGAAATTGAAAGAATCCACCAAGCACCTCCTGAAAGAGATCCTAAATGATCTTATTTTATAATTACTAGGAATATTATAGCCAAATTCCTAAGCTCACAAGTGAAAGAGAAAATTTTGTAAGTAGTCAGAAAAGAAACAGTTCAAATATCAAGGAATCATAGTCAGGATCACACAAAATTTAATAGCTACCACTAAAAAAAGAGAGATTAAAATATGAAATTCAGAAAGCAAATGAATTAGCATGACAACCAACAATAATCTACCTACAAAGCAAAACTGAGTATTTCTTCAGGGGAAAAATAATATTTAATAAAATAGAGTAATTTCAAGATTTCTGATGAAAAGGCAAGAGTCGAATTAAAAAAAAAAAGTGACTTTCAAATGCAAGACTTAAGAGAAGCTTAAAACACACACACACACACACACAAGAGATTCAATAGGATTAAACTGTTTCTAATCTTATGGGAACCTGATACAGATAATTACAAAGAACTTTATTATTATTATGATGGCAATTAGAAACAGTCTACAAGTGTGAGTAGATTTTGTTGGGATTATCTCAGAAACAAAATAAATGGGCAAAAAGAGTGATATAGTAGGAGAAAAAGAAAAATAGAGAAAAGATGGGGGAAATGATTGCACTTAAAAGAGGAATACAATGAAGAGATATTACAATGAAAGGGGAAGTGAGGGGGGTAGTGTTGGGGAATTCTTGAACTTCATTCTCAAAAGAATTGATTCAAAGAGGGAAGAATATGCATACCCCCATACATATGTATATTGTACATGTATTGTATGTGTATATATGTGTATGCATATATGCTTTTAAAGTATACTATGTGTGCACACACACATTCAAATGTGTGTATATTAATACATGTATATATAGACAATTTGTGTGTATACACATACTCAATTGGTTATATGTGTGCATGTGTATGTGTATATATATATATATATACATATATATATATATAGTATGTATGTGTATGCATAGTATGTGTATATACATATACACATACACAACTGAACAGAGAAATCCATCTTATCTAATAGGGAATAGGAGGGGAAGGGGGTAAGAGAAAGGGAAAGGGATAAAATGGATTAAACAAGTCATAGTGGTCAGAAGGTAATGAGGAGATAGAGAGAAAGACAGACAGACAGTGAGAGAGACAGAGACAAAAAGAATTAAGAGAAGAAAAGTGAATGGAGGGAAATACACATTAGTCATCACTGTGAGTGTGAATAGGATAAACTCACCAATAAAATTAGTGGTTAGTAGAATGAATTACAAGCCAGAATCCAACAAGGTGGTCTTTATAAGAGAAACATTTGAAACAGAGGGACACACCCAAAAACCATGGTTTCTGGGAAAGAACTCACTATTTAATCGTATGGCAGAAACTAGTCATTAATCAAAATCTCATAACCTATACCAAAATAAAGTTGAAATGGATTCATGATTTAGATATAAAGGCTGATACTATAAACAAATTAGGAGAGCAAGAGCAGGAGTAAAATTTATTATGTAAAAATACTCAGAGATACTACTCATGAACTCAGACAAAATTAAAGCTAAAATACATTTAATCAAAAGAAAAATAAGGAAATTACATTATGTGTCAGCAATATTATTCAATATTGTTTTTGGCCACTTAAAATAACTAAACAATATAAAATACCTGAGCATAAACCTGCCAAAAACAGACACAAAAATTATATGAAAATAAGCCTAAAACACTTTTATACAAATAAATTAAGATCTAAATAATTGGGTAAAGCCAATATAATTTTTTTTTTTAAAAATGACAATTTAACCCAACTAATCTATTTTTCAATACCATCCAAATTAAATTATTTAAAAATATCTTACTGGGTTAGAAAAATTATAATAAAGTTCATTTGGAAGAACAAAAGGTCAGGAACTTCAAAGAAACCAGAAGAAAAAAGATGGAAAGAAGCAGGTTCAGCAGTATCAGACCTTAAATTAAATTATAATGTCAGAACACTGAAGACGTGTAAAATGGGTAATATCAATTGTTTTAAATTAAATTCTTCTTGTATAAATAAAACCTATGTAGCCAAGAATAAAATTAATGCATAAAAATGGGGGGAAACTTTCATAGACAATCTCTCAGAAAGGATGTGATTGGGTTAAAATATTGCTGTGGCATAGGAAATAATGAACTGGTTGATTTAGAATAATATGGAAAGACTTGAACTTATAAAGGAAGATGCTGTATACATCAGAGAAACAGAGGGCAAATGAAAATAAGCGTAATTCAGTCTGATATATATATATATATATGTATATTAGTGTATATGTATATATGTACATGTTTATTGATAACTATACATATGTATATATTCTCTACATTTAATTGTAACCTTCTTTAGGGCAGAGGATGGAAAAGGAAGGAGGAAATTAAAAAGGATGCAACAGAGAACAAAAAAAATATGAAAGTAAAGAAAAGCTAAGCAGCTTTAAAAATGTGTTTATTATATAGCTTTTCTTGAAATGGAAATTTATTGTTTTATATTGATTCCTTTTTTATGTTCTGCTATATACATGGGGATTTTTTTTCTTTTCTCATTTTGGATTTAAGTTTAAAATAAAAAATAATTACTAAAAAAAATCAATGGGATATTTTAAAAGCACAAGATGAAATGATGAAAATATTCAGTGTTGTTGAATCACAGAGAGAGCCCATTATAAAGTCTGTGCTCAGAAAGACCAGAAGCAATCCTTGAGACTAAAAAAAAAAAAACCCAAAACCCAATAATGATCCATCTGAAAAGGGCAGGGAACAGCTAAACCAGAACACTTTGGTCTCATTTATGTATTTGGAAAACTGATCACAGATGTTTATGTCCGAAAATCTATAAAGCACAGGTAATAATGGAACCCGTCAGCCACTCAACACTTGCAATTAATCACTCTCTTTCTATTCACAACATTCTTTTTTTTTTTTTCCTTCTCACACTTGGAGAGAGATGATTAATTGATAAAAAGCATAACAAGTACGCTAATAGCAGGTGCCTCCAATTTCAAAGTCTTTGGCATCCTCCTCCCCCCCCCACCTTCTTTATGCTAATTGGCTCTGCATTAGTCATAACACTGGATGATTTTACTTTTAAAGTGACTTTTCTTGGAGTCACCCTAATTTAATTAAGAATTTTAACTAGTTACATGTATCCCGAACACCAATGAATTTTAAATCTGTGTTTGATTACCATAAGAGATTAACGAGATGACTCATAAAAAATGCACAGCTGCCAATTATAAGCCTCCACACTGTGTAAATTAGAATTTGTTAATTGGTTTGCCAAATGTAAATTCGATTTTGGGGGAAATTTTATGAACTGCCGAATGGATGATATTTTTGCAGGCCTCCAGAAATATCTTATTAGTGATGAAGCTTCTTTCAATGGCGTCCGAGACTGTGCTTGTTTTTTTTTTTTAAAGCATTAAATGATTCTATTCCATTTATTTCAAAAATATCAGATCTTAGTATTCATTTTTCATCCGCACACGTTTGCCACTCACGGCTCTGCAGTAATAAATGAATATTTAAGTGCACATTTTTCTTTCATCTGTCTCTTCTCTCAACAAGACAGATAAAATATACATCCCAGGTTAGGTTTTTTTATTTTGTATTTTCAATATTAAAGTGCATTTAATTAATTTAGTTTCCTTAAATGTTATGTGTTTATGCCAAAACCTACAACCTCATCTTTCCAGAGGATTGCAGTGGAATGGTGCTTCAAGTATGGAAATAAATTCTGTTTAGCCTCCAGGAAATAGAGACAGTGATTCCACAATTCATAATTGAAAGAAACAGAACAAAATGTATATTTTAAATGTGTCTTTGGCAAGAGGAAGGTTTCTTAGCAATAGCAGATCAAAATCCACCCTCGGCGATAGACATGTGGGCTGAACACTCAATTATTTACATGGATTGCCATCTAGCAACTGAAAGCAAAATTGGGTCTGTGTTTAAAGCCTTATTCTTGCATATGGGTCTACCTAATTCAAGTGAAATACAGGATAATAAACATTATTGAATTAATTTGGGATCATTCTCCAGATAATTTGTGTATAGAAACTAGCATCAACCACTCCCCAATTCAGTTCTCATAGAGGGTCCCTCTAAAAAAGATCATTCAAGATTCAAGATATTCTGGATACTCAAAAACACAGCCCACAAGCTTCCAGTGATGTGAATCTTTTATCTATTTTTTCCCTAAAAATACAATTAATTTAATAAAAATTAAAAGCAATAATACCAGGGACTGATCCTGTGATTTCATTGATGTAGAGAACTTCTCCCATGAGGAGGTGATGTGGCTTGCCTTTTTCCCTTAAACAGATAGTTTTAAAAGCTTCTTCTAACAGTGAGAGGTTAAGTGACTAGCTTAGGGACACACAGACGGCACATGTCAGCGGTAAGACATGAAACTGTGCCTTCCTGGTTACAAGCTCATCCATCTCTCTATCCACTATATCATGTTCTATCTGTGATAATACAATAGCTAAAATTTATGTAGCCCTATAAGATTTGGAATATACTTTGCATATATTATATCTTTTGATCCTTAACACAGCCCTGAGAAGATGTTGTTCATGTAGAGAGATAGATGAGCTGCTCAGTAAGTGCTTACTAGGTATCAGATGCTGTGATAGGTATACAAAAACAAGAAAACAAGACAATCTCTACTTTTTTTTTTTTTTTTGGCTGAGGCAATTGGGGTTAAGTGACTTGGCCAAAGTCACACAGCTAGGACATGTTAAGTGTCTGAGGCCAGAATTAAACAGAAGTCCTCCTGACTTCAGGTCTAGTGTGCTATCCACTGCACCACCTAGCTGCCCCTCCAGTCTCTACAAGATTACAGTTTTCTGTAAAAAAAGTCTTGCTCTAACTTGTGTCAAAATATCCATGTAATTTTTGTATAATTTTCTTTATGCTCTCAGTCAGTTTCTATTTAGAGGCTCCTTTACTAGGGGAAAATTGAAAATGAGACCATAATTAAATCTTGTGGAAGTAGAAAGGGTACAGACTTTGGAGCTGAGAGTTTCAAACTGGAGCTCTGTCATTCAGGAGCAGGTGAGACTGCACAAATACTTCACAAGGAACCCATTTTACCTGTAAAGTAAGAAAATTGAAATATATTCATTTCACTGTGAAGCTTTTTATTATATTCCTACTATATCCCAATCATTCTACTTGGTGACAAGAATCCAAAGACAAACATCAAAAAATCTCTGCAATGAAGAATATCTAATCTATTGGGAACATTTACATGGTCTTTAAGATCCTTTTTAGCTTTAAATCCTCTGCTTCTATGAATGTGGGGTGAAGGGAATCAAGCAACCATCCAGTCAACCAGACACGCTAGGGGACATAAGCCTGTGTTTGTTGGCCTCCAAGGGATGGCCTCTCCATGAGTAGGGGAAGACTGATTGGCGCCATGCTGAGAGGACATAGAGCATTGTGGTCTGAATAGAGCGAGGTAAAAAGGAAGGGAGAAAAAAGGTGAGCAATATAGACCTCATACAGTTCCTCTGACATGAGTGTTCTCTCCTAGATCCCAGCCAGTCCTCTGAAAGGGAGCACCAGGCCCTGCGCCCTCACCAGGAATTCTGTATTCTCTCTGCTTAAGTTCCCAGTGGGCATCCTCACACTCCCAGGGAGATGCCCCTGAGATGAATGAATCACCATGTATTTAGGAAGTACATACTAGTCTAAGCTTTAGGTTAAGCACTGGGGAGATGATTGTTATTTTTTAGAAAAGGTAGTCTCAATTCTCCATTAGAGTATAAAGGGCTTATAAAGGGCTTACAGTTCAAATAGGGGAAGATTTTACACACACACACACGCACACGTGCATATATATACATACCACATGTATACATGTACATATTTAAATTTGTAAATGTTTATATGTAACATATACTATATGCATATCATGTATATAAATATATAGGTATATGTGTATTTATGGAAAAATGATATTTATGTACTTGTTTGTTATATATTTATTCATTAAATATAGAAATTGTATATTTGTGGGCATTTTATTATATACTTATATAATATAGACATAATATATAACTATATTATATAAATATGTATTTTTTGTATAAATATACATATAATATAATTTTATATGTGTATGTATGTATGTAGAGTTGCAAGAAAAAATAAAAAGGCCAAGAAGACCTAAGGGTTTTGTGATCTCAGAGAAGATGGCCAAGTCAGAGTCTTTCAGCTATCCCAGAAGGTCAAACAATAGTGGCCATGGGTCTGAAAAAAATATTGGCAGGAGAAATGGTAAGACCTGGTGGTCAATCTTGTTGGTGGAAGGCCTGTAGTAGATGACATGAGTCTCTGTAGCCCTGTGGGTGTTGAAGAAGAGGGGAAGAAAAGGCAAGAGAAATGCTTCTCATCCCATAGCCAAAAAAATTAAGGAAACCATCAAGTTCATTAGGGGTTCCCCTTATCAGCACTCTTTATTGTGGAGATGGGCTCATTTTGCAAGAGGCTGGGTCGGACATTGGTCTGTCTGCCCCCCTGGCCATTTTAATTGAATTTCAGGGATAGCTCTGGAATGGAATAATGTTCCCAGATTTTACCTTGCTTAGTGTGCATGCAGAGATGTATGGGTGCCTTGTCCCTTTGGCTGTAGTTCAGATTTGGTGAAGTCAAAGACCCCTCTCCAAAATGTTTTTAAATCCATCAGATAAAATGTATTGGATTGCAAAAGAAGACAATGATATACAGATACATGCATATGAACATATTTATATGCATGTATATATTACACACACACACACTTCACAGACCTGATGAAGAAATCTTGTGTGAGCATCTTGCCTGATGCTCAGAAGGATCACATGATCACTTATGATCATACATATATATTATATGGCATACATATATATCATATATGGCAGTCGAAGAGAGGATTGGCGACTGGATTGTCCTGTTCATTGCTCTAGACATTACATCATTCTCTCTCTCTGTGTCTCTCTCTGTGTGTCTCTCTCTTTGTGTGTCTCTCTCTATCTCTCTGCCTCTCTCTCTCTCCATCTCTGTCTTTGTTTCTCTCTATCTCTCTCCCTCTACTCTCTGTTTCAATGTTTATCTTTCTGTCTCTGTCTTTCTGTCTCTGTCTGTCTCTCCCTCTCTCCTCTCTCCCCCAGTGGGCAATCTCTTGCATATTCTATTCTGCTATATGCTTAACATGCAGCTTGTAGGAGCAGAGAAAGTGGCCAACTTGAAGTGACTGAGTTTGCATGTACCGCCCTCCCCTCCCCCCTGTCCCTAGCTCTGAGACCTTGGATAAATAGCTCTCTTTGAGACCCATATATATATATATATATATATAGAGAGAGAGAGAGAGAGAGAGAGAGAGAGAGAGAGAGAGAGAGAGAACTTTGTAAACCCTAGAGTTCTTTACCAATTTCCAAGCTCTGGAAATACAATTTTTTTTTAAAGTCAATAATTCCTGCCCTAAAGAAGCTTATATTCTACTTCTCTGGCATTGGTGGAAGGGTAAGATATTGACACAAATAAATATAGAGCAAAGGGTGAGGGGGAATGAAGGAAATTCAGAGGACACAGTAGAAATACATACCTAAAGATAAATGTAAATTGAATGAACAGCTAACATCTTCAAGGGAATAGGATAACATGTGACCACACCAGCCAGTAGCCTCCATCATCTCAATACCTGGTCCATTCCCATAATTCAGTGAAAGCAGGGGTTTATGGCCTTTCTCTGGGACCTTGCTAATTGTGTATTGCCTGATTCTTGGCTAACTGTGAATGATACAAGTGATGTAACAGTAACCCTAACCCTAAATCTCCCCTTTTTTTCTTCAGAGATACAGTTTGAAAAGAGATGAGAGTTTATTCCTAGGAAACTGAGGTCACAATGGTCATTTAGCTCTGCCTCAGCTTGAATGAAGAACAGCTTCTTAGCCTGCTTTGAAAAACAATTGGGTTTAATTTTATATGGTTTTTAAGAAGTCAAAATGCAAAAGCATTAAGAATCATTTCATCCCACTTTCTTGGACTATTAATGAGGTGGGTAATCTTCTCTATCACACAGGGTGGCCTGACAGCTGATTAATACACACATGTCAAGTGTTTGGAGATTACAAGTGTCAGCCATTATTGCCACTATTATTAGCGAGCCCTAAAATCCAGAACTAGAATCAGTGCCAGGTTCCAACTGACTTTTATCTTCGGTACATCCTCTCTGGCCACTGGAGGAATTAAATTCAAGCC
Source organism: Antechinus flavipes (assembly GCF_016432865.1). NCBI lineage: Eukaryota > Metazoa > Chordata > Mammalia > Dasyuromorphia > Dasyuridae > Antechinus > Antechinus flavipes. The sequence goes on from NC_067399.1 coordinate 663,847,690, forward strand.
AGCATAATTAATTAATGTTTATGAAGCATGTCGTGAGTCTCAGATGCTCTGAGTGCCAAATGCAATTATAAAAACAAATACCATACCTCCCTATCCTGCATCCTGGAGTAACAGTTAAAGAGTCTCTGATTAGCTTCATTTGTATCCTAAACTCAACAATAAGTGATGGCCTTGCCTCTTATGATTCTGTAGGGGAGATTAGTGAGAGATCTGGGCCAGGAAGCTCTGCATTTGAATCCTGCACTGGTTATGCAATATCTTTGTAACCACAGATAACTCATGCAAACTTTGAGATTCAGTTTTCTCCTCTATGAAATGGGAATCAGTACTTATATCATTAGGTTATTATGAGAAAAAAACAGTGTTCAAAGTAATATAATTTAAATTATCAAGCATTTATTGTTTTTCTTCCATCTCCTACTTCCCTCCAATGGAACCCCCTCCCCACCAAAACAAACAAACAAACCAAACCAAACCAAACCAAAAACAAACAAAAAACTTCGAACAAATAAACACAGTTAAAGCAAATTTCCACATTTAGCCACATCCAAAAATGTCTCATTTTATCTGTTTAATTTGTCATCTCTCTGTCAGGTGAATAATAGTCTTGATCAATGGTCCTCTGTGATGATCACGTATTTTAAAATCAGCCAGAGTCAGGAATTCAGGTTAAGGGAAAATCCTCGATTTTTATTCTTTTCAGAGGTGAAGAGGGATGGTGATAGGAAGTGAGAGCTGTCCCGACATGTAACCAACCACCAGTCTCTCTAGGCCTCTCTCTCTCCATCCACCAAAATTGTCTCTACATCATTTTCTATACAACACATCAAAACTTGCACAGAGAGTGGGCGGGGCCATTCTTTCTCCAAGCATATATTAATAGAGTATTGTCCAATTGCTATTTAGCCTTACATGCTTGTGACCTCAGTGCATCAACTCGAGCTTCAGCCCATTACAGTCCTCTGGAACCATGATTGATCAGAGTTTTTAAATCAATCAGAATTATTCATTTCTTTGTTTTTTTTAAATTTTTACTTATCTTATTTTTAATTTATGGAATAAAACAAGAAATTTTATAACATAGTCCAATAAAATTATTCATTTTTACAATATTAGCATTAATGTGTAAATTGTCCTGGTTCTACTTTCTTTACTCTATATCACTCTAGGTAATCTTTCCAAGTTTCTATAAAACTGGTCCCTTTAATCATTTCTTTTTTAAAATAGCATTTTATTTTTCCCCAACTACATGTCAATACAATTTTTAGCATTAATTTTTATGAAGTTTTCCATCTTATTTTTTTCCTCCTCCTTCTCCTCTTCCTATTGTTTATTATAGGTTATATATTATGGTATAAAAGATGTGTTATAAAAATGTGTTTTCATGTAAAATATATTTTCATATTAGTCATAACTGTGAAAGAAGAAACAGATAAAAAAAGAAAAGCAATAAAGTGAAAAAAGTATGCTTCAACGTTGCCTTATCTTTATGAGTATTTCATACTTGTCTTGGACCAATGAGTTGCTGAGAAAAGCTGAATCTTTCATAGTTGATCACCATTTATTGTTGTTGATATTATGTACAATATCTTCCTGGTTCTGCTCATTTCACTCTCATTTCATTTCAAGTCTTTCCAGGTTTTTCTAAAATCTGCTTGCTCATCATTTCTTATTTGCATAATAGTATTTTATTGATTCATATATCACAGCTTGGTCAGCCATTCCATTTGATAGCATTCTCTCAATTTCCAGTATTTTGACACTGCTATAAAAGAGCTGCTATAAATATTTTTTATACTTGTAGGTCCTTTTTTCCTTTTTAATGATTTTAATGAAAAAAATATAGACCTAGAAGTGATATTGATGGATTAAGAGGTATGTGCAATTTAATTGTCCTTTGAACATAGTTCCAAATTGCTCCCAGAATAATTGGATCAATTCACAACTCCACGAAGAATGCATTAGTATGCCAATTTTCCCATATATTACTTTCACTTTCTGTCATATTAGCCAATCTGATAGGTGTGAGGTGGTACTCATTCCTCTAACCAAAAGTGATTTTGAACACTGTTTCATATGCTTGTAGATAGCTTTGATTTCTTCAGCTGAAAACTGCCTCTTCATATTCTTGACCAATTATCAATTGGAAAATGACATATTTTTATAAATTATCATTTTTTAACTTCAGCTAAAGTATAATAGACTCTGCTCTATCCCCTTACTTTTATTCTAAGTGTATTGTTCTGCTTCAAGTATGCTTCTTGTAAACAAAATCTTGTAGGGTTCTGGTTTGATCCACTTTGCTATCCACTTTCATTTTATGGGAGAATTCATTCCATTTACATTCTCAGTTATGATTAATAATGGTATCTTGCCCTCTATCCTATTTTTCCTCCTGTTTGTCCTCTCCTTTCTTTCTTCCTATTCTTCTTAGACAGTGTTTTGCTTCCATCTACCAACTCCCCTGAGCTGTCCTCTTTTCTGTCATCTCCACTCTTCCCTACCTTTACTATACCCACTTTCCTGATAAGTAAGATAGATTTCTATATTCAACTGATTGTGTATATTATTTCCCTCTCTGAGCTAATATTGATGAGAGTAAGGTTCAGGCAATGCCCATTGCCCACCTCCTATCTTCCCTATCTTCACAGAATAATGAGAAGGGCCATTTTTCCAAACATATGCTAATAGAGTTATTGTACAATTGATAATTAGCCTTAAGTGCTTGATTGTCTGATTCAAGCACACCTTTTAAGTGTTTCAGCCCTTTACAAACAATATTCTCTCTCCATCAAGATTTTTCTTCTCCAGACTAAACTTATCCTGTTCATCTGATTCTTGTGTGATGTGATTTCAAAGTTCCTCACTATATTGGTTGATAGCCTCTGGACATTTCACCAGCTTTCAATGTCCTTTTAAAATTGAACCAGAAATCAGCAATGAGAGGATCCAAATCTGTTCCAATTGATCATTGATGAACAGAACCCAGTGAACAAACACTGGGAAATGAATGTGGACCACAACATAGCATTTGCAATCTTTCTGTTGTTGTTAGCTTGCATTTTTGTTTTTCTTCCCAGGTTATTTTTACCTTCTTTCTAAATCCAATTTTTCTTGTGCAACAAGATAACTATATAATATGTATACATGTATTTAACATATATTTTAACATATTTAACATGTATGAGACTGCCTGCCATCTAGGGGAGGGGGATGGAGGGAGGGAGGGGAAAAAATGGAACAGAAGTTTTTGCAAGGGTCAATGTTGAAAAATTACCCATGCATATGTTTTGTCAATAAAAAGTTATAATAATACAATAATAAGAACTAAATAAAAAATTGAACCAGAAAAAAATATGATGCTATAAAACTGCTTTGATCAGAAAAGTTTAATGCTATTATTTATCTTGATGAGTATACTATTTTGATTTTAACTACCACTTTTGTTTGTCACAGGACACAATTGATATGTATTAATTTTGAAATTCCCCCTAAAAAGAGGGGGGACTGCCTCCACCCCCAAAATCCAGGTATTTTCAAATGAACCTCTTTCTATATTTACCTTGACCTAATTCTATTTGTGAAGTTGACTTTTTGGATCCAAGAATAAGAGGTAGTTGTTGATGCAGGGGTCAGATGATAGTTAGATATATAGGTCCAGGATGTATCTGTATAGAGATAACTATTTTATTAAATCATAGGAGATGATGGGATCACCAAGCAAGATAATATATAGATAGAAGAGTAGAGGGTTCAGGGCAAACTCTTGGGGGAAATCCATGGTTAGTAGCTATAACATGAATAAAGAACAAAGAAAAAAGACTGACAGAATGGCCAGATTCCTACATTCAATAATAAGATGAATAAAATGTATGCAATCCCTTTTATTAAGTTTGTTGAGAAGCTTCTAGCCATGAATGGTAAAATGTGGATTTTAGAATGAGGAAGATCTAGGTTTATAACCTATTTCTAATAATTATTATCTGGCGGATTTTGGATAAATGCATTTAACATGCATGTACTCTATTATCTCCCTTGGGGAAGGCAGTCTGATGCAGTAGAAGAACCAGGGTTTGAACCTTGATTTTCTTCAGGTTTTGAACCAAGGACTAGCACTATACCTGGTGGTGTAAAAAGAAAAAGAAATCAATAAAACTTTTTTTTCAATTCAACAAACATTTTAAGAACCTCCCACATAAAAGATATTGGATAAAGGAAAAAGACTACATCATATATATATTTTTGAAAAATGGCATTGTGGATTCTAAGGGGAAAATCCCCCATAAAAAGTCCACTATCATAACTATTATCATTAAAACTGAGATTAAAATAGCTTGAGGTCCTGCTGTGAACAATTATAGGAGGGTTAATTTTTATGCTGTTCTTGTGCATCTGGGAAGTTCTATTATCATCTCAACAGAGAAATCATTCAGCAAGGTATTGAGAGCTGCCAGTTTTTGTTTTTATTTGTTATTTTATTTTTGATAATAGCTTTTTAGAGATAGCTTTTGTTTCGATCCCTTATTTACCTTTGTATCCATCTTCACACCCCTTCCCATATTCATCATATTTTATTAAAAAAATTAAGAGAAAGAGGAAAAAAAGGAAGAAGAATGAGTGAAATATTAATACATGTGACCCTCTGCCACCTCTCTTTGCAGAAGAAGAGGAGAGATATCTTCTCCAATCTCTTCTTTGGAGTCACAATTCATCTTTATAATTTCACAATGTTTATTTCCAATTAGTTTGTGCTTGCCTTTCTTTCTTTTGTAAATTAAATTTTATGAAGATTTCCTCTTATTTAACAAAGATTTATTTTCTCTTTCCATTTATATGGTCGCAGTCATTCTGCACATAATTTTCTTGTTTTTATTTATCTCACTCTGTATGAGTTCATGTCCATCTTCCCATGCTTTTCTGGAGCCATTATTCCTTAGAGCGCAGTAGTATGCCATTACATTAATGTACCACATTTATTTAGCTATTCTCTGTTTGGGGGTATCTATTTTGTTTCTTTTTTTTTTTTTTGGTTACCATTAAAAGTGCTGCTATAAATATCAAGAAGACTTTTCTATTTTTTTTTCTAATGCATTGCATAAGTGTAAATTATAGTATCAATTCAGAGAAAAGGAGAGGAAGATCTTTTCAATATTGGAAAGGGTTTTGTTTTTGTAAAAATCCACATGATCCTCTTAGAAACCACACATCCAGGTTCTTCATACTGGGGACCAAACTTTAATCAATGTGAATTGGGACTTCAGATCCATTAGAGAAGAGTATTTGAAACTGAAATTATCCTGTGCTTTTTAGCAAATAAGTAACTATACTGGAGATTTGTCTTAGAACTTGGGCATTAGGGATTGATAGGTTCTTATACCTCAAACAAACACGTTAAAATAGGAGCCAAAAGCATTTTCTCTTCCACATCTAAAATAAATACTCTGACAAGATTTCCTTTTTCTGAGTTTTTATGTTACTTAAAGGGATATAAAAATTCACTACCTTTATTGTTTAAACCTGGAGAATTTGGTACATGTTTCTTCTTCAAAATCTCAAACTCAGAGCTAGATCATTAAAGAAAAAAAAATTCTAGGTAGTGCAATGCATAAAGCCTTCAGTCTAGAGTCAGGAATACTCATATTCAAATCTGACTTTTCATACATATTGGCTGCATGACCCTGGATAGGTCATATCTTCTGTTTGATTCAGTTTCCCTTAACTCTTAAAAAAGAATGATAATTGTACCTACTTCACAGGATTGTTGTGAGGATCAAATGAAATAATAATATAAAAGACTTAACACAATGATTGGCACAGTAGTCGGTATTAGAAGTGTTTATTATTGCTATTATCCAAGGCATGCTAGTTTTATGTAATCTCAGGATGGAACTTTTGTGATACAATTAATGAATATGCATTTTAAAAGGTATTATCACAGAATTGTGGAAGCTTAGAGTTAAGAGGTTCCTCCCTGTCAGTAGTCTCCTCACCATGACTTTATTTTTTTGCCATCTCTAACCTATCTTACACTCCAACTCTATCCCTAGATCCCCTGGCTTTGATAGATAGTTGGGTTTTTTTTCCCTGACCTTACCTTAGTCTGCTTTCAATGAGCCTTCCCATCTATCCCTTCATCATGTTCCTGCATGGGTACAATTGTCCCTTTCCCCTTCTCCATCACCTTGGCAGCATTCTTTTATATGGTAACAGACATCATTAGAATGTAAGTATCTTGAGGTAAGGATGTGCTGTGCTTGTTTCTATTTGTTTTCCCAATACCTGATACACCGTGTAGAACACAATAGCATTTAATAAATTCGCTCTCTGTCTGGCACTCTCTCCTTCTTCCTCCTCCTTCTCCCTTCCTCCTTCCCTCCCTACTTCTATCTTTCTATCTCTGTCTCTGTCTCTGTCTCTGCTTGGCTCGCTCTCTCTCTCTCTCTCTCTCTCTCTCTCTCTCTCTCTCTCTCTCTCTGTCACTCCCTCTTTTTCTCCTTCCCTCCCCCCTCTTTCTTCAATCCTCCTTCTGTCTTTTTCCCTCCTTCCCTTCACCCTCTGTCTCCCTATCTTTGTCACACACACAATCTATCCCTAAACAAGATTGTCATTCAGTGTGCTAGTTATTATATTAATTTTCTCATTTGAAAATGTGACAAGAGTAATCTATATTACTCTGTCAAAGTAATTAATAAAAATGTTGAACATAAAATGGTCAAACACAGACCCACTACATAGCTGCACTAGATCTCTCCTTTCAAGTTTATGTTTAACCAATAAAATCTATTCTTTGTCATTGAAGCAGTGATTTAATCTGTGTAAATTAAAATCAATAAGACAATGAAAGGTTTCTGCTTGTTTCTCTTTTGAATTGTCCTGTTTCTTTCTGTGTGTTGAAACTTTTTTCTACTATTGCATCGCTCCCTATCCATGCACATATCCCCTTAAATAAGAAGTAACATAATATAAACATAGTCAACTGAGAGAAGTTAATAGAGTGTGTATATTTGAAGATGCATATCTCACGCTCCAATTCTGGACTTCAACCTTTCTGTCAAAATGTGAGAAGTATCCTGAAGGGTTGATAACCAGACTCATCAAAGTTTTGAAGACTTTCTTGGTTATTTTCTTTTATGTTATATTGATCACTTTGTAATTTTCCCCCCTGGTTCTGTTCATTTTATTTTGCATTAGTTCATAGAAGTTTTAACAACTGTTCATTTCTTGTAGTGTGATAATATTCCATCCCACTTCTCAGTCATCTCTGACTTTTTGGAGGTAATAGTAATGATCAATGGATCAATGGCCCCATACAAAGCAGGGATTTTGCAGATTTAGTCTCAAGTTATATTCCAGAATGGTTGGATCAATTCACAGCTCTGCAAAAAGTGTATAAGTATTCCTGTTTTGCCAACATCCCTTCTAACATTTGAAATTTTTATCTCATGTTAACTTTGTCAACGTAGTGGTTGTGAAATCGACTCTTTTTCATTGTCAGATGAGAGAGCTTATTAGATAAGGGTGAGATAAAATAGGATCAGAACATTAAAAAAAAAAAAAAAACTTCAAAAAAAATGAACAGGGAAGCTGTTTTAAGCTTTGGCATACCAGGCAGTCTATGTCAGGCTTTCCTTTCCATCTCTATCACAGATTCTAGGATAGAATATTCCCTTCCCTGAGGCCCTCACCATTTCTACTTTAGTTGCCAGTTTCAATTTCCTGGTGAAATTCAGGCACAGCATAACAACCCCCCTATTTCTCCTTTACTTTGGAGCACTGAAATCATCACCAATGTAAATGGACAAGTTATTAGTTGTTGTTCCTTGAGTAGAAATGTCTAGTTCTTCCTGAACTCATTCGTTTCTTGCTGCATCCAGGAATTCTGCAATACATACTCTAAGGAAAGTAGACTTTACTTTTCATCTGACGTTGATTTTCTCACAACTTCACCATGCTTCGCCCCTCAGGTACCTATGTTTCCTCATATGAGTATAACTCATCAATATTAAAATAACTCTCCACTGTCCTTTTGATTAGTTTTATTCTCTAGAATAAGGTATGCCATTTCAAGAACATATTCTGCTCTTGGATTCCATCTCATCACGTTTCAGTGGTACTTGTAAGGTCAAGAGTTTTTCCTTTAATTAAGATCTCTAGTTCCCTTTGTTTGTTACTCATAATTTGTGCATCTCTTAGACATCCAAAGTCATAAGATTTATTGGTGACTATTTTCCTGGATTGTATCTCCTTTGAATTATTAGGCATCTCTCTTGCTATTTTCTTCCTACGTTGGCTAGCTCGGCAGTTATGCACAGATAATTTCCTCCCCCCTTTCTTTTCAGTTTAAAGTCATTTTTATTAGATTTGCAAGATTCCAAGAAAATGCATTCTTATATGACCTTGTTAGTGCACTCCATCATGTCCAGGAGCCTATCATTCTTATATTTTAGGTCATGGTTTGAAAAATTTAATACTATTTTTAGCTATCTTCCCCTAACTTGCTTTTCTTCTTAAAAGTCCCATCCTCCAATCAGGAGCAAAGATGGCACTCTAAGCTCTTTTCCTAATGTCTTCAATGTTTAGCTTAAAACTTCATCGTTCCCATGAGCGATTCTAGATTCTTTTTGTCAGTGTCATTTCCCCTTCCTCCCCACAAGCGGGTAACATACAACAAGAATGAAATATTTTAGGAGGCTCTTGGTCACTTTGTAAGCACACATCCTAGGAAGAACGCATCTCTCTTCACTATTAATATTATACAGTAAATTACTCTTAGAAACCCTCTTCCAGGTGTTCCCAACCACTGCAGTTCAACTCTTCTTCCTGTGATACTGACTGGAGAATGATTCCTCAGATGTCTCTGGGACTCCCAGATATCTCCCAGTCCTTGGAGCGCACATAGTGACTTCTGCTCCAGAAGCTATAATTACTTGTTCCTGACTGAAGAGATTATATCACCTGCCCCCCTCTCCTTCTTTCATTTATCTCTCTCCAAAATCTTTGCACAGGTCAGCATCACTGTCTGTCCTTTCACATACTACTTTCATCTTTGTTTTTCTTGACATCCTGCCATTTTTTTTTCTTAAAAAAAAAGAACACTTCATTGACTCTGAGATATTGGAGAGTGGAGAGATATTGTTCAAATTTCCTTACTTTCTCTTGTAGGAGGAAAACCAGTTTAAGTTTCTTGGCTGTGTCAAAAAGAAAAATATAACACACTTGCTACAGCTCTCTTAGAATTTCCTTTTGTTCTTCATTCTTGCTGAAAGCAAGACCTATAATCAACCAATTAGCAAGCATTTATTAAGCACCTGTTATGTGCCAGACACTACTTATCGGGAACAGAGAAACAAAATTGCCACAGTCTTTTTTTTTTTTTTCAAGGAGATTGCATTATATGGAGAGAAACAACATGTGCATTTATACATATACATACTCTCTCTCTCCATACATATATATGTATACACACACATATATACTGAATAAAGTATACACACATACATACATATATATATATATATAGAATAAAGTATATATATATGTATATATATATACAGAATAAAATAAACACACACACATATAAAATATATAAAGTACACACAAAAACATACACAGAGAGAATAAAGAAAGAAAGAAAGAACAACTAGCTGGTGTGGTGTAGTAGGAAGAGTATCAGCCCTGGAGTCAGGAAAACCCATCATCCTGAGTGCAAATCTGACTTCAGACACTTCCTAGATGTGTCACCCTGGGTAAGTCCTTAACCTGTTTACCTCAGCTTTCTCATTTGGAAAATAAGCTAGAGAAGACAATAGCAAACCATTCCAGTATCTTTGTCAACAGAATCACAAATAGGGTTTCAAAGAGTCAGGTATGATTGAACAACAGCAATAAAAAAAGCCCTTTAATTTTCAATTGCCTTGATGAAAATAGAAAATACTAGGAGGCTCATTTGTGGCTCCTTAATGAAGTGTGTGTGTGTGTGTGTGTGTGTGTGTGTATGTGTGTGTGTGTGTGTTGTATCAGCTTTTAGAAGAACATTGAATTTCTAATTTGTATTGATTTTGCAATCTTATTATACACTCAAGTTTTTTTTTTCTGTCACATTTATACATTATGGCAAGTCCTTTGTTAATTTTTGTGTTTGGGAACTTTGTAACCCATAATTTGTCCATATTTAACATCATCCAATTTACTGTTTTTCACTTCCTCCAAAACAGGAAAAGTTGAACTTTTCCTGATGTCTTTCTCATTTTCAGATTTGTAAAGTGCTTTCCTCACAATAACCCTTAAGGAAGATAGTGCAAGGATAAACCATCCCACTGATTTCAGGCTTCAGTCAGGTTTCAGCTTTTATAATTCTTTAGCATATGTCTACTCCTGTCCAGAATGCCCTCTGGAAAATTTCAGGTCAAATAAAATTCATTTCTAAGTCTCTATAGCTGGGGTTAAAGAGTCTACAACTCCTTTACAATCATTCAAGGTAACAACCATGAGAACAATTCTTATTTCATCCTGCAGAACATATTTAGAGGACTTATAGTAGCTCATTTTAAAATTCTATGCAATTCTCCCTTGATAATGGACCTCATATCCATCTAAATGCCCTACCTATATAGTTGTCTAATTTATAATACTACTGTATGGTTTAAAGTCCCCTTTGAAGGGAAAACAAAACCAAACAAACTTGAAGTTGCTAGAGAAACAATGAGCTTCCATGAGATTTCCCTATCTGATTACCTCCAAATAATATTAAAGATAAAAGTCGAGTGTTTTGTTCTTTTACATCATTCCTTAATTCTTTACTATTTTTCCATTAGTATATAGATTCTCTGCCTAGGAACTTCCCTTTATTTTACTAGAAGACAGTTCCCTGAACTGTCTACGAGTCCAACATTTCCCATAGAATTTCCTCTCCTCTACTCAAGGGGTTGGAGTTCAGAGCCTCTTTCTATTCACCACTGACCACAGCTCCTGTCCCATCTAACTCTGAGGGGAAGTGTGCATTAAGGCAGTCCTTGAAGACTGGGACAACACATACTATCACCCCTAAAGGTCAAATCTCAGAAGGAAGAGCAGAAGAAAAATAGGGGCAAAGTGAGAGGAAATGAAGCTTTCTTTTTAGAGATCTAACACAAAGTAGTTGGACAAGCCAACAGTGGCTCAAGCCAAACAAGTCATTTTCAATAATTAAAGATTAAGAAGGTATTCTCTTCCTCTTCATTGAAGAGTTATTTTGTATGTTTTTAGTAGACGTCTTTTCAAAGAAATTGTTATGGAATATGCCCTTTGCCCTCCATAAAAGATACACTTAAAGCTTCAAACAAATATGCATTACCCAAGATGCTATTCAGATTGACCGAGGAATTCTTTAATCAACTTTCAACCCAAGTATTATAATCCTATTTTAGAAAATTAAGAAGAAAATGGAGGTTCCAAAGTTGAACTGTCTTGTCAATAATCATGTAGCCAATAAGTTTTGGAGACAGAATATCACCTTAGAGGTCTTTATTTAAGGCCTTGTAGTAATATATTGTCTAGATGAGTTTGAGCTGTGAAGAATCTTATTGGTAATCCATTTTATATACCTAAATTTATGGATGAAGAAACTGAGGAGTACAGAGGGAAATGACTTGCCCATTGTCCAGTCATCAGTAGGGATTTGACTCCATCTGTTCTAAGCACAAATCCATTGCTCTTTTCACTGCTGATAATAATAAGGATGATGACAATAATGACAAAGAAGGAAGGAGGAGGAAAGGAGAAAGTGGGGAAGGGGGTGAGAAGAAGAGACGGAGACAGAGAGACAGAAACTGAGACAGTGAGAGAGAACAAGAGCAGAAACAGAGACAGAGAGAAAGAAAGACAATGAGAGAGAGAAAAAAGGGAGAGGAGGGCAGGAGAGAAAATGGCACATGGGGTGGGGGATTGTATAGTTAGAGTGGAAGAGAAGCAGTTTGGAGCAGTGGAAAGAACATTGGTTCTGCAGACATGTGTTCAAATCCCATTTCTGATATCACTCTCTGTTCACCTTGGACAAATGATTTAACCCTCCCAGGCTTGAGTTTTTGCATCTGCAAAGAGAGGGTTGGAATACATAGTCTTGGGGACCTTTCTCATGCTATAAGTCTATAAAACTTGATCAGAATGGTCATAGAATCCCAAGAACTGGGCTGACTTGTGCAGAGCTGAGAGGATGACAGCAAAATAGGAAAAAATGACAGCTGAGCCCAGATTCACAGCAAAATGAGCATAACGTGAGCATGGTCCATGCATGGTAACAGTCACAATTCTACAACTGCCACCAATTTAGCTCCCAGAGTGCACACCTCAGCAAAAATCATAGTTAAAAGCGAAGATCTACAGCTCCTTTAGTGTGAGGTGAAGTGGTCAGGGGAAAGAAGTTTTCCAAGGCTTATTAATGGTCATCAAATGAAGGGAGCTGGCGATGGCATCTGTGAGCCGATGGTACTGCACAGAGATAATTCACATTAAGTTTATGTTAAGCTTAGGATTCATTAGAATAATTTGAGAAATTCAGCTGACCTTGCCAGACAGTCCTCGTTTCTCCGCCATTGTAATGCATCATCTCCCCTCTAAGCTAATCTCCAAGTTGCAACACAGTCCAAGGACAAGCAGCATTTTATTTTTATACATTTTCATTTTATCTTCTTGGGAAAAGGTCATTGACAATGAGACAAATAAGACAAATCAGAGATCTAAAGTCAGCACTCTCTTTGGGAAGATTTTTTATACTCTAAAATTAGTTGATTTTCTCTCTCCTTTTTCTCTCTCTCTCCCCCTCCCTTCTTCTCTCCCTCCATCTGTCTTTCTGTCTCTGCCTTCCTTTCTCTCTGTCTCACTTTTTGTCTATCCATCTCTCTTTCTCTTTCTCTTCCCGTTTCCTTTTTTTTTTCTCTTTCCACCCTCCCATACTAAAAAAAACAGCACTCTAGAAAATGGGATGTGTTTTCAAAGCCAAATGATTATGAAAATGTCAAGTTCTAGTTTATTGCCTAGCCAGAGACCATCCACATAGACAGGTAGCCTATATCAGTGGAAACAACAATAGCAACTCCTCACATTTTGTCAGTAATTTAAGGCTTGCCAAGCACTCTCCTCATAGCAACCTGGTGAAGTAGGTTGTATAAGTGTTATATCCATTGTAAAGAGAAAGGATCTTAAGGCTCTGAGAAACTTGCCAAGGATTACTGTGCTAAATGCCAATACTAAACAGAAACATTCATCCATTCAATATGAATGTCTAAAATAAAATTTTAGTGATTTTTTTTCCATCAGCTACATTTCTCATATATATCCCTTGACCTTCCCCCTCCCCACATGTCTCAAGACCAATCCCTTATAATAAAGGATAAAATGGGGGGAATGGAGTTTGGCAAAATCATCATGGAACAACAACATATCCCAAAAGCTTCGTATTACATATTTATATTATATGTAATTCAAACCCACAGTCCCTCACCTATGCAAATAAATGGGTGATGTACCACCTCATCTATCTTCTTTGGCTTCAGATTTGGTCATTCAAATTTCATAGCATTCGGTTCCAATTGTTTTATAGTTGTCCTATCCACTTGAAATATGATTGTCATTATGTATTTTGTTTTCCTAGTTCTGTTTACTTCGCTCAGAATCAGTTCCTGTAAGTCTTTCCAATTTTGTCTGTTTTCATCATAATTATTGCTACTTACAGTATGGTAATATGTTGTCACATCCATAAATCAAAAGAAAAATTTGGCCATTCCCCAAGCCATGGGCACTTCCTCTGCCTACTTCTTTGCCATTATTCAACAAGAATATATTAAGTACCCACTAGATGCCATGTTATGTTTTTGGATACAAAATAAAATAATCTCTGCTTCCAAGGGCTTATGTAGATAGATCTGTCCACAAAAATAAGACAAAATATGTACAAAGAAGATGAAAGACAATGGGATAGAGAGAATACTAAGAGCTGGGTAGATCATGCAAAGCTTCCTGGAGGAGGTGCTAGTTGAGCTGAGCTTCGAAAGAAGCCTGGGATTCTATAAAATGGAGATGAAGATGAACTAAATTAGCTCAATTGACCTTGCAGGTGGCTACTGGAAACTTCAGAGTCTATTATACCAACACCCAAGGCAATATTCTAAGTGCCTCCAGGCTAAAAGATCTTATGCAATTTAGAGCCTAATCCTTAAGACAATTTGTGCCATTTATTTTTAAGGCCTCCAAGAACTTCACAAAACCACACTGTCTTCCTATAGACTTAGAAAGGGATTTCTTGCCCTCATGCTTGGAAAGGATCACTGACGTGTAGATTAGTCCTGGCTGGTCTCTGTGGTCAAAATCATTCTGTTTACTCGACACTTTTGGCTTCAAGATCACAATCCATTACTTCTATATGACCAAACACCTTATAAACTCAGGCTAGTTGGTGACATTACATGCTAGGAAATGGAAAGGGTCAAAAAGAATGGCAGAAATATTGTTTAGAATATAATGAAGTAATGAGATCCACTAATGGGCTGAAGCATAAGAGAAAAATGAATATAAATAGTTGGCATTTACCTAAAGGTGGGTTTGCCACAGTTCCCTTTTATTGTCCTGCCTCAGTTTCCCTAATTGTCCTATCTCAGTTTCCCTAAATTGTTCTGATTCAGTTTCCCTAATTGTCCTGACTCAGTTTTCCTAATTTTTCTGCCCCAGTTTCCCTAAATTGTTTTGCCTCAATCCCCTTAGTTTGCAAACCCCCAACTCCAGTTCATTAGGAGTGATATAACTCTAAGGTTGTAAAGTATAAATATGTGTACTCAAGATAAGGGGGAGTTCAGACTTCCTGGCTCCTAACTCCTCCTAAGTCATCAAGAATTTATGGTTCTACCCCCAACCTATCAGAACTGGATTGATGGTCCCTGCCTGGAGATTCCTGCTCTCAGTGTTCTGACTCCGCTCCTGCCTTTGTCTACCTGAGCTTAGAGTCACATTATATGTCACTGAGAACTCTCAAACACAGCTGGATACTTTGGACATCAGTCCTAGGGACAATATGCCCTAAGCACAATCTCTCCCTCTCAGAAATCCAAATAAAATATTTAAAACTCTCTAATCTCTATCTTGACTCAGTTTCTCCAGCATTACAAGTTTTAAGACTTGCAAAGTACCTTGCATGCATCATATCATTTGAGTATAACATTAAAACTATGATGTATGCATTATGATCTCCATTTTATGGATGAGGAAACTGAGTCACAGAAAGACTTGCTTATGATTAAACAGTTAGTAAGTGTTGGTAGAAAGACTTAAAGTTATTTGTTTCCATTAATAAATGAATCAATCACAACATTTTTTAATTTCCCACTATGTTCCAAGCATACATTTTGATAGGATAAAAAAACAAAAATGTCCTTGACCTCAAGGGTACTACATTTTTTCAGGGGGAAAATGTATACAGAAAAGTAACTAAAATTGTATACAAAGCAAACCGGGAGTTTTGTAGGGGAATTAACTAGCAGTCAAGGGGCAAAAAAATGAGGAAAGGTGACAATGGAGCTGAACTTGGAAGGAAGGTGGGAATTCAAAGTGGCCAGCTTGTGGGAACAATATATTTCAGGAATACAAATGTTCTATACAAAGTTATTCATGAGAAAGAACAAGAAAACTAGTTTGGATAACATGTAGATTGTATGAAGGGTTTGGGGATGGTGATTATTTATGGTAGGCTTGGAAAAATAGATAGATATACATGTATTCTTAAATGTATCCATTGATTAGCATGAATGACATTAATGTTCTTAGGAAGAAAACTTTTTAAATTGTGGAAGGACATTGTTAGTAATACAACAATAGAAAGAAAATTTAATATTTTTCAACAAGATCAGCATAAAACCAACAAAAACCTAAAGGAAAATAAAATCAGAGAGTTGAACCAGGAAGATTTCTGTGTCAGAACATTAAAGAATGTACTTATTATTCAATGTTCAACAGAGAAACTTAAAAAAAAAAACCTGATCATGTTTTAGTTAATTTAGGAATAAAAAGCAATGTAAAAAGGAATCCTGAAATAAAGTGATAATTAATAAAGGGAAGATGAATACAAAATAAAGCCATAAATGTAGATTAAATAACAAAACTCTGAATCAGGAATGAGTTAATGAACCAATCACAGAAAGAATAAATAATAACAAAGAAACCATACATCAAAACCTGTGAAATGTAACTAAAGTAGTCTTCTAATAAAAAAATGTAACTCTGAAGTGTTATATTTACAATTGGAAAAGATGAAGAAAGAGAATCAATAAGTAAGCATGAAATTGAAAGTATTAAAAAATGAACAATTGTTCAGTTATATTTCAGTTATATCTGAATCTTGGTGAATCCATTTAACTTTTGATTTCTTTATGATTTTTTTTTGGCAAAGATATTGGATTGGTTTATCATTCCTTTTTCAGCTCATTTTACAGATATTGGAAACTGAGGAAAACAAGGATAAGTGATTTGCCCAACTTCACAAAGTTAGTTGGTTCATTGGGCCAGATTTGAATTCAGGAAGATGAGTCTTCTGGACTGCAGGTCCCACACTCCAACCACTGCATCACCTATTTACCCAAATAAACAATTGGCAGTAATTGCCTTAATTAGTCTAAGTAATTATTCACCTGAAGTGATCATATGTGTTCAAATTCTGGCAATATGAATTGTGAAATTGAATAAGAGAACCACTTCAGATCTATTGTTTGCACTAATTGGGACCTAGTTTTGTCTATGCCAACAAAACAGAAAGAGAGAATATAAATTGCATAATCTTTTAAAAAGAAATCATGAAAGTGATAGTAAACTGCCAAGAGAAAATACCCCCCAATTAAATGAACACACAAATGAATTCTATAAAATATTTAAAGAGCAATTAATGTCTATGGTACAGATTTCCCCCCTGCTCAAGAATAGATGTAGAAAGCAGTTTATAAAATCCCTCATTTATCTCCAAGCTGCAATCTGGATGTTCGCTATCAAGTCCAAATTCCTCATCCTGAAGTCTAATTCTATCTCTGAAATTTATACATTGGAAATAATCTCTGCCCTTTCAAGTTCTTCCTGTCATTGGCTGACTCCTTCCAGAACCTCCATTTAAGAATTCCTGGGTCAGTCCCGTCTCATTTCCCTACAGGATATACTCAGGACTTCCTTTACCTGTGCCCTTGCTGGATACCTTTTATGTATTGCTCTCCCCCATTAGAATGTAAATCCCTGAGGGTAAGGATTGTCTTTCTGCTAGTATTTTTATTCCCAGTGGTTACCACAGTGCTTGGCACGTATTATGCCCTTAATTGTTGCTTATTGGCTAGTTGACTGGCTGAAATAAAAATAGTTCAATTACTTATAGTCCCTTCATTTTTTAAAAATAACTTTTTATTGACAGAACCCATGCCAGGGTAATTTTTTACAACATTATCCCTTGCACTCACTTCTGTTCCGATTTTTCCCCTCCCTCCCTTCATCCCCTCCCCCAGATGGCAAGCAGTCTGTTACATGTTAAATAAGTTACAATATATCCTAGATACAATATATGTGGCAGAACCGAACAGTTCTCTTGTTGCACAGGGAGAATTGGATTCAGAAGGTAGAAATAACCTGGGAAGAAAAACAAAAATGCAAGCAGTTTATATTCATTTCCCAGTGTTTTTCTTTGGGTGTAGCTGCTTCTCCCCATCCTTGATCAATTGAAACTGAATTAGATCTCTTTATCGAAGAGATCCACTTCCATCAGAATATATCCTCATACAGTATCATTGTTGAGGTATATAATGATCTCCTGGTTCTGCTCATTTCACTCAGCATCAGTTCATGTAAGTCTCTCCAAGCCTCTCTGTATTCATCCTGCTGGTCATTTCTTACAGAACAATAATATTCCATAATGTTCATATACCACAATTTACTCAACCATTCTCCAATTGATAGGCATGCATTCATTTTCCAGCTTCTAGCCACTACAAACAGGGTTGCCACAAACATTTTGGCACATACAGGTCCCTTTCCCTTCTTTAGTATCTCTTTGCGGTATAAGTCCAATAGAAACACTGCTGGATCAAAGGGTACGCACAGTTTGATAACTTTTTGAGCATAGTTCCAAATTGCTCTCCAGAATGGCTGGATGTGTTCACAATTCCACCAACAACGTATCAGTGTCCCTGTTTTCCCACACCCCCTTCAACATTCCACATTATCTTTCCCTGTCATTCTAGCCAATCTGACAGGTGTGTAGTGGTGTCTCAGAGTTGTCCTAATTTGAATTTTTCTGATTAATAATGATTTGGAGCATATTTTCATATGTCTATAAATAGTTTTAATTTCTTCATCTGAGAATTGTCTGTTCATATCCTTTGACCATTTATCAATTGGAGAATGGCTTGATTTCTTATAAATTAGAATCAATTCTCTATATATTTTGGAAATGAGGCCTTTATCAGAACCTTTGATAGTCCTTTCATTTTCAAAGAGGACCGAGGACATCATAGGTGATGTCTTCATTTGTACATAAATTGGTTGTATTTAAATGAGGCAGAATCATATAGTCATTATCCTCATTCTCTCTTCCAGATTCATTAAAGTAAAATAGCAAGCCAGGATAACTGAGATGCAATGGACCTTGGTTTCTTCTATGTCTGACCAAAGTCTAAGCACTCCACAATGCTAGCTTTAGTCACCTTCATGATTGTTGGAACACATTGTTCTCTTCTTCTCATTCTACCAGAGAAAGTATTCACATGCTTAGGGTAGACATTCCTTTAACTCACCAAGGCATTTGAGATCATCTGTAACTCTCAATCTCGTTTAGCCTGTCCAAGACAATTTTACTGAAGCCTAGCCATTGTACATTTTATAGCTTCTTGGAGCCACAGATGGGAATTGGGTGAAAAATAGATACCAAAGATGAATGAGCAGCATTGAAAATGGCTCAGCAAACTCTTATACAAGAATTGCTAGTTTTCTCTCAATAACTCATACATTTCAATACCCAAACCAGGAAGAGACAAATCAGGGAAAGAGAAGCATCCATTATTTTCCCTGATGGATATTTAAAAAAAATAAATTGAAAACCTCAAAAGATGACAAGAGCAAAATATTAAAAAAAAAACAATTCACTGCAGTAACTACATTGCAGTTAGGTAATTCCATAGGTGAAAGAAAGTTTTAGTGCCAGGAAAAAATTAATATAATCTTAATAAGAAACAAACTAAAGAAATACCACATGATTATGTTAAGATAAAAATGAAAAAAAAAACCTACAGCAACACCTTTGCCAAATACTTTCCTGAACTTCATCATCTGCAGAAACTCATCATTCTTCAACATGAAATCTTCCTCAGCTCTTCTTGTATTCTCACTGCATGACTTTATCATACTCGTGGGCTAGATATTTCTTTCACTGTTTTTTACTTTCTTTCCATGTGTTGTTTCCCTCATCCTAGTAGATTGTCAGGAATTCAGAAACTGTCATGTCTTTCTTTATATCTTCTATGTTTAGAAAAGTGCTTGGCACTTAATATTTTTTAACCTTGGTTTTCTGGGAAAATGATGTGCTCATTTATGTTTAAAAATCACTAAAAAACATAAGAATGAAAGATCTCCTTTTTAGCATTATCTACAAATTCTACCTAATTCCAAGAGGCAATATTCTTTACAATGGAGAAACACTTGAAGCTTCACTAGGACTAACAGAGGTAAAAATAAGAACTCTCACTATCCCTACAGTTATCTGGCATTTTTCTAGAAAAATTAACTAAGGCAATAACACAAACTGAACAAAATAGAATTTGTAAATATGTGTTTGCAGTATGGAGTTGCTTCTGTTCCTAGGTTTTCTAGTCAGTTATCTGATTTCTTTCTTTCTTTTTTTTTTAAACAAGCACCAAATCATTTTTGTTCTGGTTGAATTATAACCACCGTTGTAGTAAGTGATTTGAGGTCTGGCAATACTCATAACCCCTTCTTTCAAATACCTAACACTCAAAATGGATCTGTGATTTCATCCATCAGGAGTTCTCTATAACAATCATTTATGACTGCACATTTTGAGGTATGGCTGAAAACAATTGTATAGACATAAATGACACATATAAGGAATTCAGAAAAAAATGAGAAAGTTATATAAACTAAAGCAGAGTAACATAAGCCAAACCAAGACAACAATGTAAACAATGACTAAAACATTGTAGATGAAAAAAAATCACTAAAATAAATGTAACTTCTGAGTAATTAGAAAAAAATATGTTCCCAGATAACACATAGTATAACCTCCCTTTCTCCTCCTGGCAAAGCCCACCAAGGAATAATGTTACATATGTTGCAATATTTATTCATTGAAGGGAACATTTTTAATTTATCATATTTTTTTGGTAACAAGAGAGGGTTCAACTACATAGAAACAACTAGGTTGCTAAGGAGAAAGAATACTAGCCCAGGAATCAAGAAGACCTGAGTGCAAATCTAACCTCATAAACATATTACCTATGTGATCCTGGCCAAGTCACTTACCTTTGATCTACCTCAGTTTCCTCTTAATAAAATGGGGATAGTAAAACACTACCATCCCAGGGTTATTGTGATGACCAAATGAGATAAGACCTGTAAAGTCTTAAGAACTCTATAAATGCCAGTTATTAAATGATGGCAATGGAGGTACACCTAGGCAGCTAGGTGGTGCCCAGTGCACAGAGCACCAGGTTAAATGCTGGCAAAGGAGGTACCCAGCTCACTAGGTGGCGCCATAGTGCACAGAACGACCTGGGATCTGGAAAACATCTTCTGGAATTCAAACCTGGCTTCAGACTATAGCTGTGTGCCCCTGGGCACTTCGTTTAATTCTATATGCCTTAATTCATTAGTGAAGGAAATAGCACATGACTCTAGGATCTTTGCCAAGAAAACCTCATGTGCAGAAATGGAGAGTTAGATTTGATTGGACTAGCGAACAACAATTATTTCCCTTCAGAATGATAGAAAAGTGATACAGAGAAAAGGCATTATATGTGTGTTTATATGTATATATGCACACACATATGCATATGTATACATTTGCATGTTTGCACATGTGCATGTGTGCATATATTCACCCACACAATTTATCCACTTATATGCACACATGCACATATGTGTGCAAGCATATTGTACATATGCATACACGTGCAAACATATACACGTGTGTGGGTATAAAATGAGAAAGAAGAAAGCCTTCCTCATTGTTATTCAGAATTGGGAGGCTTGGAATGCTATGTAAATTGTCAGATATGGTCGTGATATGATTGGTTTTGCTTATTTTACTTTGTTACAATGAAAGTAATCCCTTTGGGACAGGGAATAGAAGTAATGTATATTTTTCATGAAATAACTGCCATTAAGAAAATAATTATTTTGTTTTTCCAAATACATGCAAAGAGAGTTTTCAACATTCATCTTTGGAAAAACTTGTGTTTCAAATTTTTCTCCCTCTCTTCCTTCCTCCTCCCCTCAAGACGGCAAACAATCTGATATAGGTTAATGTGCAATTCTTCAGAACATATTTCTATATTCAAATGACTATCATTTTTAAAGGCATCAATGAAACATTTAAAAATTCTAAAAAAGCAGCTGAAGCACCCCTTCTACTTTTCTAAAGGTTAAAAGGCTTGGGGATTAGAGGTAAGAAATAGATGGATTTTCTTATTGGAAGTTATTTTTTGTGTCATTTATGATAACAACAGCAAAAAGTCCTAGTAAATTCTCCAGTTTTTTACTTATTAGCTATTCTGGCACATTCTAGAATGTTAACTTTTGTCATCATTTGGTTTGAAGTCAAAGGAAAAGGATTCAAATCCTGACACTTACTACCCATATACCTCCTGATCCTTAGTTTTCTCATGTATAAATGAGATGATAAAACTATATCATTTCTAAAGTTTCTTTCAACTACAAGAACATGATTTTGTTTAAAACTAGAGAGAAGAGAAGTTCCAGGGGTGGAACCAAGATGGTGGAGTAAAGTCAGGAAGCTGCTCGAGCTCTCCCAGTTTCCCTTGAAAATCACATAAAAACCAGCCTCTGAACAAACTCTGATGAAATGAAATTACTTTCCATTTTAAGAAAGGTTGGAAAAACTTCAAAAAAGGTCAGTCTCACTGGGCTAAAAAGAATGTTTAACCCAGCTCTGACAGAGTCTGGGAAAGTTGGTAAGAAGGTCTTAATGATAGCAAATCAGCAGCCGAGATCCTTGGTTCTGGCTCAGTGGAGGAGCAAATCAGTGGGGTAGCTTCCAATCCCAGCTCAGAAAGCAAAGTCTGGGAAACCAGGCAGTTTCTTGAACAGAGCAGGCAAACATAAGGAGCCCCTGTGTTCAAAGCCAAAGCTCAGAGCTGCACAGGAAGCTTGGGACAGCACCTGCTTTACCCCAAGAGCAGAGCTCAACGATAAAAGTTTAAAAAGAGGAAATATAAAAAGAAGTGGAAAGAAAATGAACAAGAAGCAGAAAAGATCCTTGACCATAGAAAGCTACTATGGTGACAGAGAAGATCAAAACACAAACTCTGATGAGGACAAAATGTCCACAGAGGAAATCTCAAAGAGTGATACGAATTGGTTTCCAGCCCAATCTCAATGGTCATCTGCTCAACCATCATTTCTCTCCCACATATCTAATCAATGGGCATCCAGATCTTTCTTGGAAACCATTAGTGAGAGGGGCCTCATTGCCTGTTTCCCAGTTTGGGACAGCTGTTGTTATTAGGAAGTCTGAATTTGTCTCTAGAGCTTCCTTTTTGCTGCTAGGTCTCCCTTCTGGGGTCAAGGAGATAAAGTCAAGGCACGATCAAGAACCTAAGATTGTGAAAGAAGTTAATGACTTACCTAAAGTCAAACACAAAGTAAGTGATGGGGCCAGAACTTGAATGAGGATTTTGTATTCCAAGTTCATCAATATTTCCATAACAAACTCTTCCCTCCCGGGACCATTTTTCTTGGTTTTCACTTCCACTTGTAGGATCTCTCTATCTGACTAGAGTGCCCTTTTCTGTCATATCACCTGTCCAGGAAATTCTTTATCTTCCCAGAATTCTTGTTACCACCATCTCTCCACTAGGTTGTTGCAATGGCCTTCTAATTGGTCTTCCTGTACCCACTCTATCTACTCTCCAGTCCATTCTCCACAGAGATGTCAATGATTTTCCTTAAGTTTGGTCTGATCCTGATATTCTACTGCTCAGGAAACTTTAGTGACTCCTTCCTGTCACTAGGAAAAAAAGCATCACTTACTGGCTTCCTAGAGTTTTTCAACATTTGACCTGTTTTTCCAGCCCCATTATACATTATTCTCTATAGTTACCAAGACTCGACTTCTCTCTGTTCCTCACATAGTGCACTCCATCTCCAGTCTTTGGGCCTGGAAAATGGCTGATCCCCAAGTTGAATCCATTTCTTCCTTATATCCACCTCATAAAAACCTCCTCTTCCTTCTGGAGTCAGTTCAAGTACTCATTGTTATGTAAAGCTCTTCCTGATTTCCACAGCTGTTCATAACTTCAGTACCTAAAGTACCTTGTATTTACTAGAAATTTACATAGTAATTATATATAGTTACATACAAAATATAACTACAGACTATATTATCATATATAGTATATGTAATATGCTATATATCAAACACTACATATATTTATAATATATAGTTTCTATATAACTACATATTATGTTAAAACATATTTTGTATACAATGCTATATGTTGTTATGAATTTTATTACAGATTTATTAGATAATAATGTAATAAATAGCTAATCATTATATCTGTTTACAGTACATGCAAAATTACATTTATATATACATATATAAACACACAGATACAAACAAATAATATATCCGTACAGTATATTAAAATATACATGTTAAATTAAGGTGCACAAATATATGCATATACATATTCTATCTCAGTCCTAAGCAATGGTCTCAAACAAAGCATTTGTGCCCAGCACATTCGCTTCCATATATGGATTAGTGGATAGAGAGATTGTAACTGATCAATAGTTATTAAGTACTCAAGTACTTGCTATGTGCCAGGTACTATGTTAAGCATATCTATTTCATTTTTTTTTCCTGACTGTCCAAATCTTAGTGACCCCAGTGGGCTTTTCTTGACAGATCTTGAAGTGATTAGCTATTTCTTTCTTCAGCTCATTTTACTGGTGAGGAAACTGAGGCAAACAGTTAAGTGACTTGCTCAAGATCTCACAGCTAGTAAATGTGTGAGTCTGAAATTTTAACTCAGATCTTCCTGACAATAGGATCAGTGCTCTATCTACTGAGCCACATAGCTGTCCCTCAGGATGAGTGCTAGAAAAAGGCAGTGACAGTCCCTGATCTCAAGAAGTTTACAATCCAACAGGAGAGACAACATATGAACAAATGTGTACAAAGCAAGCTGTGTTTAGGATAAAAATAATTGAAGAAAGACTAGAACTGGGATTTAAAGGAATATCATCAGAGCAGAAAAGAGGAAGAGGAGTGTTCCAAACATGAGGAACAGCTGGAGAGAATGCCCCAAACCAGGCAATAGCATGTCTTGGCAACAACTTGGAAATGGTGGGTGAGAAGTAATGAGGAGACAAAGGATGACTTTTGGGGTTATGAACTTGAGGAACTGGGATTTTGGTATTCCCCTCTAAACTAATAGGGAAGCCTGAGGAGGGGTAGGTTTAGGGGGGAAGATCATGAGTTTTATGTAGGGCATAAAAGGTATAAGATGTCTGGCATCTTATATAGTTTGAGATATGTGAAAGTCAGTTGGAGAAGCTAGATTGTAAGAGGTTAAGACTATAGTAGTGGGGGATTTATGTACCTAACAGCAGGGACCCGAGGAGAATGAGGAGCCTACCAGAGGGGATGAGACAGTTGGCCTGATGGTAGCACAAACAGGTACCTTGTATATTCACATATTCCATCCATCTATCCAGCTATCCATCCATCCATCCATCCATCCATGGGGTATATGGGATTTTCAGGGAGCACTAGTTGCTCTGGCAAGAGGGTTTGCTAAGACTTTTTGAAGGCTGCTTAACCACATTTGGTATCTTCCTCTCATACAACTTCCACTTGTAGATCAGAGAAATTGTAGCTTGCACAGTGGCCATACTCTAGTAAAATCCTCTCAGCAGATGAGCTGAGGGTTAGCAGCAGATTCAAACTTTTGGTTAGTTGGGGGACATCTTTCCTAAGCATATGAAGATTACCCCTGGTATAATAGGCAGATAAGAACAATTTATTCCAAAGGACATGAAAGCTGCTATAGTAGGTGCTCTGGAGTGCTTAAAGCCTGGTTGGACATTGAAGATGGCAAGGCCATCCACTGCCACCAGGCCATCTTCAGTTATTCTAACTTTTGTTCTGCCATTGGATTTTGAAGACTCAAAAAGAACGAGTCAAGTTGATGACTTTGTCCAACTCTATCTCACTGTCCAATTTCACATACAAGGCAAAGACATCACTGATAATGTCATTCATTCTAAAATGAAGGATAAACAACATGCATACATACATAAACATACACACATGTATGTATGTGTATGTATAAGGAAAGAAATAAATTGTATATGTAGACACTATTACTAGACCCTAGCACATTGGTTGAGGGGTCAATCCATACCTAGACAGCTGTGGTTGCTCCTTGGGGTTATGCTGTTAGATTGAACTCTGCTAGCCACAACTGTATCATGATCTCCAGATCTCAGACTTCTGTAGATGTCTGGTAGCAATTCTGACATTTATTCTTGAAGATTAGATCTCCCTAATTTGCTAAGATAATATTTTGATCCCTCATTCTTAGAGGATCTCCATTGTGATCCAAGTTTAATGGGGACAATCAATTGGCTCAATCCATTCCAGTTCAGATCTACCAGATATAAGAGATCCACTAGCTTCAACTTCCTTAGTATCTGCGATTATGTGATGTACTCCCATCTTCACTTTGTGAAAATCACAAGCTTGGAAAGCTTATTCCATTCCATTTCCAATTCTTCTTCTCCTAAGCTTGGAAGGAGGAAACAACTGGGATGTAAGGAAAAGCAAAGCTACGTTTCCATGTTGGCCCAGGTAGAGGCTAGGTTACTGCTACTGTGTCCCTACCCAGAGTTTTATACATATTGCCACTCATTCAGAGCCAGGAATGAGAGAGTCAAGGTGTGCTTTGGGAGTTTTGATTGTACATTTGCTTCTGGATTCAACAGCCAATCAGAAAGGCAATTTCTTTCCTGTTCAATAAGGGGCAGACCCAATCAGAAAATACCTGCTGAATCTCCAAAGTCCACATGGGAATTGCATCAGATCAAGAACATTGCACAGGTTTATGAGGACTGGGATCTCATGGACTACATGCCGCTGTCTTCCATAGAACACAAACCTTTTAAGTACAGGTATTATTTCATTTTCTAGGTTTTGTAGTACCTTACCCAGTCTGGAATAATGGTTTATTTTTAATTTTAATTTTAATTTTAAAATTAACCATTAATAAATGGTATATTTCATTGACCTTAGAGGCAACTTCATTATACCTGACAAATAGACACCCAGTATCCACTTGAAGATCTCTAGCCTGACAGTTCCTTGAGAATATGCAAAAAAGTCAGCCTAGAAGGAAAGATTCTTCCGTTTTGGGGTTCTGCATTTCGTTAGCATTCTGCTGAAAGCTGGCAACACCTTTTCAGAATAATGCTTTTGAATGCATAAAATACAATTTCATTTATTTATTTAAGGATTTTTAAATTTTTTTTTATTTAAGAATTTATTGATTTAAGGAAACTAACTATATTGAAATAATTATCATTTTTTTAATGAAGTTCACTGAACTCATAATAACTTTTGTCCTAGAGGGACATAAGACTAGAAATGACATTAACATATGAAGACAGAATGGAAGAAAAAGAACCAAGAGAAGAAAATAATATATGCCCACAAAGGGCACATGATAAAAGATGGAGCTAGCCCTATAAAGATAGAGGTAAATAGAAAAGAGGGTTTTTTAGAAGGCAAAAACAAGTTGCACAAAAAATGCCAGATGCTAAAGTATTGAGAAGAATAAAAACACAATGGGCAGCATTTCAGGAGGAATTCCTATGATTTTGAAAGATAATCAAAAAGTCTAAGTTTTAAATCTTAAAGAGAAACAAGTCCATGGTGGATCATTCCCATAATTTGTAATAGTTGCAAAGACCCAATTCTGACAATTGACCAGGCAGAAATATTATGATTTGGGCAGCTCCAGATTTAGAAAACGTAGCAGAAACAAAAAGGAGGTCCAGAAAACAGTGAAATTCCTTCGACTTCATCTGCAAGCTCATGGGGAGTCCATCTCGTTGATGAACGTCCTTATCAGCCAGCAAATATAAATGACTTATGGGAATAATATTTCAAGGCATAATGACATGGCTCTATCTAGTATTCTTCTAAGATCTGGGTTATTAAATATTAAATATCAAAGCTGTAAATTATAGTAGCAGCTTTATATAACTAAATTAAATTCAAACAAAACCTAATTTCCTTAATCATTGGCGGTAATCCTCAAGGAACATATGCTATTAACTCAACTACAAATGGCACAGAGATTGTATGACTTCGGTTCAGTTATTTGATATCAAATTCTAATCCAGGGCAGGCTCCTCTCTAAATCTCCTACAGGGATTTTAATACTTCTGCAATCATACTGGCTCTTTACTGAGTAACTAATCTCTTTATGGTCTATTTTCTCGTTGCTGTATCAATTTCCCTTTTTTCTGTCCCTGATTCTGTCCCTATTTCTCGGTCTCCCTCTATTCATTTATCTCTCTGTGTCTCTGTTATTTCTGTCTCTATTTCTCTTTTGTATATGCATTTATAATCATAAGATTTCAAGCTGGAAGATCAGTTAATCCAATACATTCATTATAGAAATAAGGAAAGTAAATCCAAAAGAGGAAAGATAATTTGTCCCAGATCATCCAGGTAGGAAGCAGCACAACCTAGATCCAATCCTCCTTCTTCTATCTCCCTCCTCAGTTCTTCCACTTGGCATTTCTGGCTTCCTTCAAGTCTCATCAAAAATCACACTTTCTTTAAGAATCCTTTCGTAGTCCTTTGCAGGGCTAGTGTCTTTCCTTGGGAATTATGTGTAATTTGTCTTACACACACACACACACACACACACACACACCTTTATACATGTGTTATAAACATAAACATATTGCACATGGGTGTCATGTATGGAGCTATATATATTGCACTATATGCACATCATATGTGTGTTACATACATATAAATATGTCGCACTGTCGTGTATGTGTTATATATGTCATGCTACATGCACATATCTTCATGTATGCATGTGTATATATGTATATAAATACATTTGTATTGTATCACATATGTGGTTATGTATATTATACTACATGCACATATCTTTATACATGCATGTGTAGATAAACACATCGTATTGTGTCATCTATGTGGCTATATGTTATGCTGAATACACAGCTTTATACATATGTGTACGATATACAAGCACATCACATGTGTGTCATGTATGTGGCTATATATATGGGCACATACCTTATATATACATGTACACATATATGAACAAATTGTGTGTGTGTGTCATATATGTGGCTATATATTATACATATACTAATGTATAGAATATGTGTTTGTATATTGTCTTATAGATAATATACAATTAGATTATAAGGTCTTTGAGGGCAGGGACTTTTTAAAATCTCTAAATCTTACCACAAGACTTGTGACATAATAAACATAAATTATTAAGTGCTTATTCTATCCACTCTCTTCCCAGTGTGGAAACTCCAATCACTAGGGCACTGAGCACCTCATCTCCCACTTCAGCTTACCTGGGGCATTGAAATGTTAAAAGACTCGCTTAGGTTCACATAGCCAAAAAGTGATAGAGGCGAAAATTGACCCCAGGTTTTCTCAAGTACTCTTCTTCTATTTCTTATGCTGTGCTGCTCATTAGAAGTATGAGTAGAGGTGTATATATAGAGAGAATTTTTTTTTTTTTTGAGAGGCAATTTGAGTTAAGTGATTTGCCCAGGGTCACATGGCATAGTGTTAAGTGTCTGAGACCAGATTTGAACTGAAGTCTTCCTGACTCCAGGGCTGGTGCTTTATCCACTGCATCATCTAGCTGCCCCAGACAGAGAGAAATTATCATAGGTGTGGATATA
The DNA here is from genome assembly GCF_016432865.1 of Antechinus flavipes. Taxonomy (NCBI): domain Eukaryota; kingdom Metazoa; phylum Chordata; class Mammalia; order Dasyuromorphia; family Dasyuridae; genus Antechinus; species Antechinus flavipes. The sequence goes on from NC_067399.1 coordinate 663,876,910, forward strand.
GTTGCTGGTTACAATGGGGCATCTATTAATATCACAAGGTGTGATGGCCGCATTAGCACCCTGGATATCTTAGAATCAGCCAGAGGCAGGATAAGCAAAAGTCCTCAGTCTTTATTCTTGTTCTTTAGAGGTAGGATTGAATTGGATGGATGCAGAATCTCCATGACCTCCTTCTTCCTTATCTACTGCAAAAAGTGACCCTGACTCATCTTACTCCACCCCCTAGTCCCTCCTACAATCTCTGTATATACCAATTATCAAGCTAGCACAGGATAGTGGGAAGGGCCATTTTCCAAGTATATGCTTATAGAGTATTGTCCAATTGGTAATTAACCTTAAGTGCTCGGTTGTCCAGAACTCAGTGCATAAACTTAAGAGTTTCAGCCCTCTACATCTCCTGCTTTCTTTTGTTTTAGAACACAGGTGGTCACACCATCCCTGACTTCTCAGGGAGGTGAGATCTCCCAAAAGGAGGTTATCACGCCCTCCCTGACTTCTCAGAAAAGGAGGTGAAAACACTGAAAAGGGGGTGATCACACCCCCCCAACTTCTCAGAAAGAGAGGTGAAAGCACTAAAAAGGAGATAATCACACCCTCCCTGTCATCTTAGGAAGGGAGATGAAAAGTATCAAAGGGAAGTGGGGATTGCTAGTGGGTTTCTGAGTTGAAGGATCTTATTAGAAACAGGCATACACAAACCCATCAGTATGGGAGGTATTACATGAGCACATAGCAATAACGCACAGGCTATTAGTGATGACTCCCCCCACAACCAGTGCAGGCTCAATGTGATGTAACAAACATGAATTGTACACGCAAGCAGTGATATAACAAACACTATGAATCAATATGGTATTGTAAAAGATTTCCAGAAGTCCTAGAAGGAGGGTATGAAAACAACAGTCACACATAATACTGTCCTAGAAGGAGGGTATGAAAACAACAGTCACACATAATACCTTCTTCAACAGCCAAGAGATAGTCCAAAACCAAGTGATTGTCCATTGCTTCATGTGTCAGGGAATCCAATGATTCCAGCAGATTTTGAAGTCCTGCAACAGTCTTATCATGTCTCAGAGAATCCAATGATACATGAGGATTTTCAAGTTCTACAACAGTCTTATCATGCCTTAGAGAATCAATGTTTCCTGAGGGTTTTCAAGTCCTACAACAGTCTTATCATGTCTCAGAGAATCCATGATTCCTGAGGGTTTTCAAGTTCTACAACAGTCTTATCAAGTCTCAGAGAATCCAATAATTCCTGAGGGCTTTCAAGTCCTACAACAGTCTTATCACGTCTCAGAGAATCCAATAATTCCTGAGAGCTTTCAAGTCCTACAACAGTCTTATCATGTCTCAGAGAATCCAATGATTCCTGAGGGTTTTCAAGTCCTACAACATTCTTATCATGTCTCAGAGAATCCAATGATTCCTGAGGGTTTTCAAGTCCTACAACATTCTTATCATGTCTCAGAGAATCCAATGATTCCTGACAGTTTTCAAGTCCTACAACAATTTTTTTCATGTCTCACGGATTCCAATGATTCCTGAGGGTTTTGAAGTTCAGCAATTTTTGACGTCCATGAGTTAAACACCATAACTGCCATGCTCATTCAGTGGTGGGCACAATCAGCAATGGAATCACCCAGTATTTCTTGGGTCTTTTCCTTTGTTTCAAGGATCTTCTCCATCTCTCTCCAATGGACAAGGAAAATATGGCTTGTTGGCACCCATCTGATCCCTTCTCCAATTGTAGAGATACAACCAAACTTTCTCCCACAAGCAGTTAACCTATCTGGTCCCTTCCATTCATCACTTTCTGGGTCTCTCCACATCACCTGGCGATTATCATAAGATAGTGGAGCTGCTTGTACTGGACACTGCTCTTCTGGTGGGTTATAAAATCTGTCTGCCAGAGCCAGTGCATCTTTGTCAAAAATCAAGAAGTTAATAATATAAAGAGCTACATTTAGAGGTTCTCTAGGGTTACCTGTGACTCCCCCTTTCTTTTGTTTTTGGAGGAGCACCTTAATGTCTCTGTTTCTCCTCTCTACTATTGCCTGTCCTTGTGGATTAAAGGATATGACAGTGGTGTGTAAAATCTTATACTGTGCACAAAAGTATGCAAAATGTTTAGAAGTATATGCAGGACCATTGTCTGTTTTTACTGCTTGTGGCACACCCATAATGGCAAATGCTTGCATGAGGAATTCAGTGACCACTTGGGCTATCTCTTTTGCTGCTGGTATTGCAAAAGTGAATCCTGAAAAAGTGTCTACCACAACATGGATAAAAGACAGATGACCAAAAGATTTATAATGGGTCACATCCATTTGTCAAATTTCATTGGGTCTCAAACCACGAGGGTTCTTCCCTGGAGGCAGTGTAGGAGCGTGGAAAGGAAGGCAAGCTGTACAGGCTTTTACTATGCTCCTAGCTTCCTCTCTTGTTATTCCAAATTGTAAATGTGAAGCTCAAGCAGCCTGATGATATTTAAAATGAGATTCTTGGGCTTCTTGAAATAAAGGACTATTGGCCAACATAGTTAGAAGGCTATCTGCCTTTGAATTACCATCAAAAATAGGACCCGGAAGTCCACTATGAAAGTGGATATGCAAGATATAAATCTTACCTGGATGCTTTCTCACTTACTCTTGAAGTTCCTTAAAGAGCTGTTATATATTAGAGACTACAAATTTTATTTGGGCTGTGGAAATTCTTTGTACCACACTTACTGAATAGGCCAAATCAGATATTATATTTATATCTCCTGGATAATAAGTAAGAGCTAGAATGATTGCATACAATTCATTCTGCTGAGTGGACTGAAAAGGAATGCTGACCACTCTCTTTATAGTTAAGTCACGAGAGTATACAGCGCAAATGTTATGTTTGGATGCATCTTTAAGGACAGTTGGTCCTTTAAGAGGAATTTTAAAAACCTTTTCTTCAAGAATCCATTGCCAATTATGTAATAATCTGGTTTTCTTTAATGGAAACTCGTGTGTAAAATTTGGAGCTGTGGCTAATAAAATTTGCCACTCTGGGATGGTCTCACAGCACACACTATTTTGTGCATTGGTATAAAAGGTGTATATCTTGTCAGGTCTTATCCCAGATAATTGTACTGTTTGCTTAATGACCTTTAATAAAATTCTAGCCACAAGCACTGGGTAAGGAGAAAGGCTTTGTTCTAGTTGTGCCAGGAGGTTCACCCACTCTATCACACTGTCTCTTTGATGAAGGACTGCTGTGGGTGCCTCTTGTGTAGCAAAAACTGATATTTTCAAGGGTTTTTGAGTGAATTTTTCAACCACATTGGATAAAGCCAGTTCAACTTTTCTCAAAGTCTCTTGAGCTTCTTTTGTAAGCTGGCATGGTGAATTTAAAACACTGTCTCCCCTTAAAATGTCATATAATGGTTGTATCTGATAGGTATCAAGCCTAACACTGATTGCATCCATTGGATATCGCCTATCAATTTCTGAAAATCATTTAAGGTGTTTAGCTTCTCTGTTCTTAAGGACAGTTTTTGTATTGTAAGCACCTTAGGGTATACTCCATATCCTAAATATTGAAAAGGAGAGTGTCTTTGAATTTTTTCTGCAGCTATATACAATTTGTAATTCCTTAGTGTTTCTATGGTCTTTTGTAGACATGCTTCTAACATTTGTTCCTCAATTGCTCATTCCAATATATCATCCATATAATGTAATAGCATAACTTTTGGAAATGCTTTTCTTACTGGAGCAAGAGCAGCAGCAATATACATTTGACACGTAGTGGGGCTGTTTTTCATTCTCTGTGGCAAAACTGTCCATTCATATCTTTTATAAGGCTCAGCTAAGTTAATGCTGGGCACTGAAAAGGCAAATCTTTTCATATCGTCCTTATCCAGAAGGACAGAATAGAAACAATCCTTAATATCTATGACCCAAAGAGGCCCTTCTCTAGGCAATTGAGTAGGAGATGGAAGTCCAGGCTGAAGAGTTCCCATAGTTTCCATTTGTTCATTCACTTTTCTTAAATCAGTTAACATCCTCCCTTTTCTAGATTTCTTTTTCACAATGAACACTGGAGAATTCCAAGGACTTAGAGCAGCTTGTAAGTGCCCTTGTTCAAGCTGCTCCTGTATTATATCTAATAAGGTCTGAATTTTATCGCTACCTAAGGGCCACTGTTCTATCCACACTGGTTTATCAGTTTTCCCTTGATAGGAACAGGTGAAAGTGTTGGCAGGCCTTCAACAGCAGCCCTGCTTAAAAAAAATGAAGTACTCATTTTTAACCCTAATTGCTGTAAAACTTCTCTTCCCCACAGATTGATGGGGATTTTTTCAACTATAAAAGGAGTAAAAACTCCTGTTTTGCCTTCAAAAGTCCATCTCATAGGGGCAGCACTAACTTCAGCTGCTATTGATCCTCCTACTCCAGACATGTAGGTGTCTGCTTTAATCTTTGGCCAGTGATTGAGCCAGTTGGCACCTCTAACGACTGTATGATCTTTACCTGTGTCTACCAATCCTTCCAGTGGTAGGCCATTTATATAGATTGTGAGCATAAGGTCGGTCAGCTATTACAGTTGCTGTCCAGTATATTCCTGGATTTTGTGGCTTAGAGTCAGAATCTGGGCGATTTATCACCAAATTGCTTATTAGGAGTCTGTATCAGTAAACCTGATGCTACTACTTCTCCTGGTTGATAAGTCACACATTGTCTACCTATATTAGTGACTGGGATATTATCTACACATTCCCCAGTTTCCCACATCAGTGTGTGGATGGACAATGTTTTGTACGTACAGGAGATGAAATGGTCAAGTCTACCATGCCTGGAGGCAAGGGATCCATAGGCTGGAGAACAGATTTCCCCTCTTAAGGGGGTATCTCAGTTGTCCCAGCTGCATACAACTCTATTTTCCCCAATTGTAATCCCTTTCTCCCATGAGGTTGCTTCCTGGCTGATTGATTGTGTAATTCCCTTCTCCCATCATATGGCTTCCTGGATGATTGGTCATGTCTGGTACTGGACTTCTAGGCACATTCTGGGTGTTGCATTGGCTGCCATCATGTCCCAAGTGTTTTTTGCCTGGGGTCCTGTGGCTGGGCCCCTCATCCCGTTTCCTTGAATTAGTCTACATTCTGATGCCCAATGGAAGCCTCTGTTGCATTTTGGACATGGGGTATTGGGTCTTGTTATCCCACTCTGTTTTCTCACTCTGTCTCTATGCCAGCATTGAGCTTTCAGATGTCCTACTTTACCAAACTGAAAGCATTGATGAGTATCCCTGGAAGTCCCTTGCCAAAAGGGACCCTATCTTCCCATGTTTGGAACCTGGGGAGTCTGCATCATAGCCTGGCTATAAAAGGCATTTGTGCCCACTGTGGCACAGTGTCTTACTTGCACAGTCCTAGCATAATTCTTCCAAACCTCATTAACATTTTCTTTAGCAAGTTGCCTTATCATAATGTCTGTTACTGCATTTTCACCATTAGTTCATACAACAGCTGTCTGCAAACGTCCCACAAAATCAGCAAAGGATTCATTTAGCCCTTGTGTTATTTTTGTGATGGCTTCACCCTTGTCATTTTTATTGGGGAGAAGGCTTCGATAGCAGCAGCAGCAATTTGCTCATATGCTGCTATGGAGTAATTAATCTGTACCGAAATTGCTTCATAAGAATCTATCCCTGTTAGTTGGTCACAGGCAATTGGAGAATTAACTTCACTATGACTATTTTGTTGGGTTTGTATCCTGCAGAGCTCACTATATTCAGAAAGCCACAAGTTTTGTCCAGGTTCTAAGAATGTCCTTGCTATAGATTTCTAGTCCCTAGGGGTTAAGACGTCATAAGCCAAATTCTATAATATCATCTTAACATAAGCTGATGTAGCTCCATAAAGAGTGCAAGCCTTTTTCAGGTCTTTGAGGATTTCTATATCCAAAGGAACATATCTTCTACTTTCTTGACCTGAAGAGTTAAACTCTTTGAAACTCCAGTTTCAAATCACCTAAATTCCACCCTTCTTCTGTGGCTTTAAGTAGTGCTTTTTGCAATCCAGTCATAGGAGGGGATGATTGCTGGAGGGGGAGGTGCTGCTGGTGTCACTGCCCCTCCCACTCCTCCTCCTCCCCACTCCATCCTGGAAGATGAAGTTGATGTGGGCGTGTCAAGAACCAGTTCCAGTTTAGGTGGGGTCGAAGCTGCTTTGTGAGAGGGAGAATCACCACGCCCTTCATCATGCCCTTCATCCTCACTTAACTCCTCATGCCCTCCATGATATCTCTTTTAATCGTTCTTTGTCCTCCTCTTTTTCCTCACACTTCCTCATCTGGATGTTCTGAAAATTTTTCTTTTTTCTATAACTTGCAGGATTCTTTAAGGTCAATCATATTATGTTGTATGTATAGAATGCTTTCTTGGAAATTCAGCGAGGACCTTTATCATTGTAGTATTCACATAGTTCTCTCCTACCAGCTTCCAATTATCTAGCCCTATCTCTTCTTCCTTTAAGAACCAAAGGGATGTATGTTCTAATGTACCCAAGAGTCTAGCCATCTGCAAAAAAAGTTTTAATTAAGCCTGATCTCTTGATCAACTTAAGCATGCTTTCTATAGTGCCCCCTCAGGGTGGAGGTAGGTGTGGAGCTGGGGCTGGGGGAGAATCTTTTCCCAATATCTGCCCCATTTCAGCTAGAAAAGGTTACTAGTTTAGCCCTTAACAAAGTAAGTTCCCTATTTGTCTATTAAAATACTCACCCTATTTCCTGGTCACCAGAGACTTCTTCAGTGAAATTTTAGGGTCCTTGGTCCACACATTGGGTACCAAATGTGATGGCCGTGTTTTAGCACTCTGTATACCTTAGAATCAGCTGGAGTCAGGATAAGCAAAGGTCCTCAGTCTTTATTCTTGGTCTTTAGAGGTAGCATTGATTTGGATGGATGATGAATCTCCACAACCTCCTTCTTCCTTCTCTACCACAAAAAGTGACTCTGGCTCATCTTACTCCATCCCCTAGTCCCTCCTACAATTCTCTGTATATGCCAATTATTGAGCCAACACAGGATAGTGGGGAGGGCCATTTTCCAACTATATGCTTATAGACTATTGGCCAATCAGTAATTAGCCTTAAGTGCTTGGCTGTCTGGACCTCAGTGCATGAACTCAAGAGTTTCAGCCCTCTACAAAGATGGCAGCTGCGGATATTTGACCATGTCATTTTAATTCACAAACATTAAGCATACATCATGTACATCACACTCATCTAGATACAGGAAGTACACGTACACATTTTAAATCAGGTTTCTGGGGGTGCTTTGTAGGAAATTCAGAACTCCCCCAGCCCCTGGCCCAGCTTCATAGACTTCCAAAGGTTTGCTAATTTTGCTGATCCAAATCCATGCATTTGCCTGAGCCAAGGTTAACACAGAGGCAAAGATGCATGAGCACAACACCCCCCAGCAGCCAAGCCCAATCCGATGGTGACAACAGGCCCATTGTCTTAAAAGGATCTTTCACTATGGGTGAAATGGCAGTGATTTATGTTACAATTATACTGTAGATATTAAAATAAAATGAGCCCAAATGCATTTATTTTTTTAGCTCTCATGGGGGAAAACTGACCCTTTTAAACCTGTGAGCAACAGACAATTTTCAACATGGAAATGTTTGTTGAACAAGTGAGACTGTATCTTCTAATAGATATCCCAGAGGGCTTGTCCTGGCAACTTGCCACTTTATTAACCATTTGTATTACCCATGGGATAGCATAGCCATTTCCAGCAGGGGGAATAATAAGGAAAACAAATAATGGCTTATAGACTGAATAAACTAATCCCAAGTAACTACTACTTAGCTGCCACTTTGTAAATATTACTGGGATTCAGTGAACCCAGGTTGAAATTCTTCCTTACTTAACCTAAATTAAAGGTCAATTCAATTCAGCAAACTTTTATTAAGTTCCTACTGTGTAACAGGGATTGTGTGCAGTCTAGGAGATAAAAAGACAAAAAGAATCCTTTTCTCAGGGAGCTTCCATTCTGTGGGAGAAAGGAAGAGGGAAGCAACATGTATATAGTGAAATGAATGTGAAATATGTCATCAAGATGGATTGTGTTGGAAAGAACCTTGGAGATCTCATGGGTTCATTCCTTGATTTACAGATCAAGACTTAGGTCCAAAACAGGTAGTAGGTGACAGACGTAAAGTTCTAAGCAAGATCACTGACTTTGAAGCCTGTATTATTTCCTTTGTTCCATGTAATTTTTGGATGTAGGGAGACACTAATAGCTGTGGAGATGAGGAAGGGCTTTGGGAGTGGGGGTTGAGCTGAATTGGGTTCCAAAATGAAGAGTATTTGCCTTTCAGACATAGACATGGGAACTTCAGATGTTTTAACCCTTTCTGTGCAAAGGCACACAGTAGAGAAAGGAACAGCACATATGGAGAACCGGAATTGGGCCAGTGGTCTAGAATGAATAACTTAGATATCAGCAAGGATTTAAGTGCACAGTATGTACCAGGCACTGTGCTTAGTTCTGGAAATATAAATGTTTCCTTATATGGTAACTCAAGGACACAAAAAATGAAGGAGACCTGAGAAAGGGGAGAAAGTCTATAAGGAGAAGTAATGGAACATTAGGTTAGAAAGATAGGATTGAACTAAACTTCAACTAGAGAAATACATTTGTATTTTATCAGAGACAATAGGGAGCCACTGAATCTTCTTGAGCCTAAGAATGAAATCATCAGACTTGTGCTTTAGGAATATCAATCTGACATCCATATGGATTATGAGTTCAAAAGGGAAGAAGCTGGAGTCAGAGAAATGCATGAGGAAGCCATTCTAAGCATAGTGATGAGAACAGTCAGGATAATGGCTGTGTAAATGGAAAGGGAGAAGGAATAGATGCAAGAGGTGTCATGGAGGTAGAATCGACTGGAATTGACAATTCCTAGATCCAGAAACTGAGAAAGAGGGGAAAGTCTAGAATGACCCAACTCTCATGAATCCAGTTTATCTGAAAGAAGATGAAGTCATAGGCAGAAGTAGGGATGTTGGAAATAGAATGAGTAAGTTTCCTTATCTCTGATATAGAAATAATAATATTCATAATATTTATCTCATACTTAAAACTCTATATAGATGAGAACTTTTTAAAAATAATTCATTGATTCTGTGGCATTTTAACTCTATTAGTGGTCCATGGTGTAAGAGGATTTTTCGTATTTCTTCATAGAATTATAGATTTGCAGCTAGAAATAATTTAATCCAATTTGCTTATCTTACAGATGAGGAAACTGGGTCCTATAAAGGTTTATTTAGGTAATTACATGATCAAAGCCTGTCACATAGGCAGCAAATAATAATTGGAATATTCAATCCAATTCAATAGACATTTATTGTGTCTGCCATGTTCTTGGTGCTGGGGATAGAAAGATCCTAATGAAATTGGTTAACTCTTTGCCTACAAGGATCTTCTATTCTCATCTATTCTCTCTTCCTTTCTAATTCCACCTTCCACAGCTGGCCAATCCTGATGCCCTCAACTCTGAATGGCCTTCCTCAAAAACTACTTTGATTTCTAAAATCTGGTACTTAGTCTTTTTATGTTTATTTTGCATATGCCTTCCTATGACTTTGTTTCCCCATTAGAATATAAGCTCATTACAAGTAGGGCTTGTGTTTATACCCCCAGAACCTAGAAGAGTGTCTGCTACAGTGCTTCTCTCTGGAAAATGAATGTGAAACACTCAATTATTTCTAAGTACTTCCTTTCCTAGCTATAACATTCTGATTCTCAATAAGTGCAATAATGCCCAGCTCCAATCCCATCTCTCCAGTAGACATCTTCATTTTGGTTTCTTCCCTTTTGCCTCAGATCTGCATTGCCTCAATAATGTACAAGGCCCAGATCTGGCCATCCAAGAATGGCCTTTCAATCCTTCACCGTCACCTCCTTCTACAAAAAGTGTTATAGGACCAGGCAGAAACTCTTTCAAGGAAACTGTAATTGACTCAGGAATCTAAGTGCCCTTGAACTCATGAGATAGAGGCCAAGTCTAGAATTACTCTAGAAACAAGTTTAGAAACATTCATTTCTTAAGACTGAGGGTGACTTCCCATCAGAGACAGAGCAGCAGAGGGGCGAGGTATGGGGCTACTGTGTTAGGTTCATCTAGGTGAAGGCAGGGTGATTATCATTGCACATGTTCAAGCTGCAGGACATCGTGACTCTTGGGGGAGGGTAGGTGTGCAAAATTCTATTTCTCCTTTTTCCCATCTCTGGAAATCTATAATGTGTGTGCATGTATGTGTATGAGAGAGAGACAGGGAGACAAAGACCGAGAGCCAGAGACAAAGAGACAGAGACAGAGAGAGAAAGACAGAAAGACAAAGAAAGAGATAGAGAGAGACAGAGAAAAAGAGACAGATATATAAAGAGACGGAGAGATAAAGACAGAGAGACAGAGAGACATATATAGAGAGAAAGAGACACAGAAAGAGACAGAGAGAGACACAGAGAGACACACACAGAGAAACAGAGAGACACACACAGAGAGAAACAGAGAGACAGAGACAGACAGAGAAAGACAGAGGGATACAAAGAGAGGGGGAGGAGGAGGAGAGATAGAGACAGAGAGAGAGAGAGAGAGAGAGAGAGAGAGAGAGAGAACATGAGAAAGAGAAAGAGAGTAAAAAAAGAGAGAGAGAGAGAGAAATAAAGAGAGGAGAAAAAGGAGGAAGAAGAGGTAGAGGAGACAGAAAGACAGAGGAGACAGAGACAGAGAGTGGAGATATTATAGTGAACTGGAGGTGCTGAATTTGGAATCAGAGAACCCAGGGTCTAGTTCTGCTATTTACTGCCTTTGAAACCTTCAGCAAGTTGCTCAACCTTTCCAGACATAAATCCCTTATCCATAAAATGAGTGAATTCAATCAGTTGACCTCTAAGGTATAGTGGGTTCTTAATAGGTGTTTGTCCACTGACTTATTCATTGATTGATCACAGAAACTTTGCATTAGAAGAGATCTAAGGCCATCTATTTTCACTTGCAACTAATATACCAACTGGTCCTCTATTTAGGAGCCCCCTTCCTCCCCAGAAGCTTATTCTATTTTTTTTTTTACAGCCCTGATTGTTAGGTAGTTGTTTTTTTTTTTTTTCCTCTTCCTGATGTAGAAACTAAATTCATTCATTTGCAATATGGAATGTTTTAAGAATTGTCCTTGTCCAAGAAACTGGAAACTGAGTGGATGCCTATCAGTTGGAGAATGGTTGAATAAGTTATGATATGTGAATGTGATGGAATATTATTATTCTAGAAGAAATAATCAGTAGGCCTGGAGAGGCCTGGAGAGACTTGCATGAACTGATGCTGAGTAAAATGAGCAGATCCAGGAAATCATTGTACACGGCAACAGCAAGATTATACAATGATCAATTTTGATGAATGAGATGATTCAGGCCAGTTCCAATGATCTTGTGATGAAGAGAGCCAACTGTACCAGAGAGATGCCTGTGGGAACTGAGTGTGGATGACAACATAGAATTTTCACTCTTTTTGTTTTTGTTTGCTTGCATTTTGTTTTCTTTCTCTTTTTCTTTTCTGGTTTTATTTGATTTTTCTTGTAGAGCAAGATACTTGTATACATATGAATGCATATGTTGGATTTAACCTATTTCTACCATATTTAACATATATTGGACTACTTGCCATCTAGGGGAAAAGGATGGGAGAAGGGGGAAAAACTGGAACACAAGGTTTTGCAAAGGCTAATGTTGCAGAATTATCTATGATTGATATATATATATATATATATATATATATATATATATATATATATATATAATTTTTTTGAAAAATAAAAAACTTTAATTAAAAAAAAGAATTGTCATCATCCCCCAAATTCATCCTCTGGAGGCCAACTTTCTGTAGCCAACTTCTGACAATGTCCCTAAGCTAGACCTCTGTCAGAAAATCTCCACATCCATATTTGATGCTTTTTTATCTCCAAAGGAGCTGCCAGAGCCTTCTCTTCCCTGAGTAGCCTTTGAGTATCCAGGGTCATGTCCACGCCTTGATGAAGCCTCCCTTTAATGGCTGAATATCTCTACACTAAAAGAGCCTCAGTTTAATTCATTCCATTTGAGGTGTGTTTTGTTAGCTGTCATCCCTCAGGGGAACCTGTGGTCAGGTATCAGTTCATCAAGGCTGCTCTGCTTAGGGACTGTTTGTGGCTCAAGTATTCTGCTGTGAGTAATGCCAAGGTTATTATTACTCATTGCATGTTTAATGTAAGGAAACCAGCATGACTAACTCATCATAAACGTTAAAGTGCCTTCTTCATATACTCAGGATACCTGTAATTTATTTGTTTCCATGGAGATAGATGCAAACCATCATAACCAACAACTTAAAGCAGAAAATCTCAAGGCAAGACAATAAAACAGCCACTGGTTCTATGTACATATAAACATTTTAATGGGGACTTTAATAGATCCTTCATTGTTTTCCTTCATGTATTTTCTCTTCTCAGCTGCATAGACATAGAACACAATGGTCACCAAAGAATTAAGAGCAAAGGAGAGATACATACTGCAACCCCAAACTGATGAGGAACTATAGGAGCAGCAGAAAATGTGCCTCAAAGGAATAACTTAGAAGTAGGAGAAGATGGATATACTATGTGGTGAGAATGAGGGATGACAGGTGAGTAAGCAGAGTACTCCACCAGTCTCCTTGTGATGTCGGGACAAAGGGAGGAAAGTCTCCAATAATTTGGATAGCCCCTCTATGGTAAACCCATGCAAGGACTTGGAGAAGGGTCACACAGATTGGGCGGGCAGGGATGGTTTGTTGAATGCATTCTTTGCCAGAACTTTCAAATCAATGATTTTATAGTTGGGTTGAGTATGGATTCTTTGTATAAAGTGATGAGATGGAGAAGAGAAAACCCTCAGGATGTGAAACCAATGGTCCAAGAAATTAGGATAACATAGTGAAATTATAGGAACTTCCAGAGTTTGAAGTCAGTAGAGCTAGAATGAGAACTGAAAAGAAGCTCAGAGGAAATCTAGCATACCCATTCATTTTACATATAAGGAACACTAAGAGAATTAAAATGATCACCCAAAGATATATGGGGAAGAAATGGTAGAATAAGGATTTGAACCTAAGATCTGTGACTCTAGACCCAATATTTTTATCAATATATCCTGGTTATCCAGCAGGAAGCCATGTTTCTCTGCCACTTACTTCCTGGGTGATCCCCTCTCACAGCCTCAGTTTCCTCATTTGAAAATGACTAGATAACCTCAGAAGACCTCTCCAGATTTCAAACAGAACCTATGATCCAATTAAGGAAAGGTACCATGTTCCACTGAGCACAAAAGTCCAATTGACCCATGTCCTCTTTCTCCTAGGGGCTTCTTAGAACTATAATTATCTCTCTTCTTTTCCATCTTTGGAGAGTCTGAAAAGATGAAGCTTTGAGAAAGGAAGCCAATTTCATGCCCAGTACAAAACATGACCAGCTTGGAAGATAGACATAAGTGAACAAAAATGGCCACCCTGCAGACTTCAAAGAGTTTCTGGGGAAAATAGAGTGAATTCTAAAGAAATCAGGTTTATCTTCGAAAAGGGGGACTTTAGGAGAGTCAAAATGGCTTGTGCTTTAGCTCTAATGTTTCCAAAGTATTTTGTGGAAAAGATTCTCTTGCCAACATTGATTTTTCTCCAATAAAGTGAACGATTCTTTCTAGCCATGTCCTTGGTACTTTGTTCTCTACATTATGAACTTCTGAGTCATAAAGAAAAAAACAAATAAACAAACAAGCAAACACGATCAAAACAATTTTAACTTCCCTTGGGAAAGTCTGTGGCAATCTATTAAATAAGTGGCCTCTGTACTCATAGGAATGAAAACTTAGCCTGACTCACAGGAAAAGCAATAACAGCAAAATGAATTTTTATTTGTGGAGCCCTTGGCCAAGTCTTTAAAATGGTGACTATTGGACAGCAGGAAAGAGAACATATGGGTGCTGACGTAAAGTCTCTGTAGAGGGACCTATCTTAGGAGAAATAAAACTACGAGGATAAGATACAATCTTCTGAGAACTCATGTCCTTTTAATAAAACATTAATTGAGTTGCAGGGAGAGATAATATCCTTTTCAAACTCATGTTCTTTTAATCAAACAACAGTTGAGTTGCAGGGACAGAACATCCCTTTTGAAGTCTGTCATTTTCCCAAGAGTTACAGGGTTTGGAAGCTGTTTCAACATGAGATACATTTCAAATAATTTAAGACAAATTCAATAAACAATTATTAAATAACCATTCTGACTGGACATCGAGAATACAAAAATGAAAAGTGACCAATCTCTTTGATCCGAGAGCTTCTTGGTGGTTGCCCAAATGAAAAGGACCAAAATGATGACAATATTGGGATCAAGGTAGAATGAGTCCAACTGTGGCTGATCAGACCAATACAAGCTTGGAAGGCTCTACCACAGGTTGGGCACAAAGAGTCCAAATGGAACCTGTCCAAAAGAAGAGAGTGGAGATGGAATTGTGCTGAAGGCTGAGCATCAAGTAAGCCAGAATCACTGCATTGGGACCTATCTTCCACTCATGCTTTTTACATCTTGTACGTACAAGATATGTTGTTGACATGTTTGTCTCATCTAATAAAATACGAGCTTCTTGAGAGCAGGAGATACATTTATTTTTTATATCCCCAGAGCTTAGTATGGTGCCTGACATATAGCAAGCACCCAACAGAAGCTTTTTTTATTTCATTTATTTATTCATTTTTTCCCTGAAGGAACGTATATTCCTGGAGGGGGGAAGAGAGACACATAAACTTCTAAGTAAATACAAAATAAATTCCAAGGGATTGGGTAAAGAGAAAATTAATGGCTGGAGACATCAGTAAAAATCTCTTGGAGGAGGTAACATGGTGTAGGGGAGTATTCCAAGAGATAACAATACGGAGGAAGAGCCATTTCAAGCATGAGACGTGGCCTGAGCAAAAGAATGGAAGCTAGAGATGAAATGTTCTGCAGAAGCAGCATCTGCTCAGGAAGTTTGGCTCTGCTGCTCTGGAATCATCCTGGAACTTAAATACAAATCCTTCTTTTTATTGTCTGTGTGGAGTAGGACAAGGATTTCACCCCTCCAGCCCTCCTTTTTTTCATTGATAAAATGAAGAGATCCAAATGACTTCTGAGTTCTCTTCAAACTCCAAAGCCATGCTAAGTATTCTGCTTCTCTTAATAAATGTATGTTGATGTGTTGACTGACACTTACTGGCTATTCACTTCATCCATCCCTCTGAGACTCGATTTCTCCTTCTATAAAATGGTACTTCACAAGACTTCTCAGTTCACATATTGGAGGTAAGAAAGGGAGTCTTTATTCACTCCCTCTACTTTTTGTCTCAATATCTTTTGTATTTCCATAGTTGGGATGAATTCCCACCTCACTTTTTCCTTTTGGGATTCTTGTCTTCTAAGACTCAGTTCATTCTCACTGTTGCCTCATAAGATCTTAACATGACAGGGGTCTCAGAAATAAACCAGTTCTAGACTGTTTCCTCAGTCACAAATCTAGATGTTTGAGGGCATGAGAACATTTTCAAGGGCATAAAGCACAATGGGAACTTCTAAAAAAAAAGAACTGGATTTAAATTAGGCACTGCTTGATGACTGACTGCTTCATGTATGACTTCATTTGTATGTAATTCAGAGCATTTGTATCATTTGGTTCCAATGTCAATTCCAGTTTTCTATTCATGAAGAGATTTATTCTCCTGCTTCTGTAGCTATGCCCTAAAGCCTTGCAAGAGACAGAGACTGTTAGCATCATTTCTGAAGATGACAAGGATTGAACCTTCTATAATCTCTCCCCCCTCACACACCTCACCTAATCTAGGACCATTTGGTGAGTGGAAGGATATCTCCCTGGTCATCCAGTAGTTGTTCCATAGCTTTAAGTCCTGAGGGATTCTGCCAAGTGATTTCTTAATTAAAATAAAGAAATTTGAAGGAAAGTTCAGAGCTACAACATCATAGAAACAGAAGTGAATGAGTCTGCTAAAATCAACTAATTTCCCTCCCACTTCCCTGACTGGGAATCCATTCTCTATTATGCCTACAAGTAATCATTCAATTTCTCTTTGAGAGCCTCCAGAGGAGAAAGGGGGAAACTATCTCATGATTAAGCCTACTCCATTTGAGATGAATTTAATTGTTAGAAATGTTTTGTTGACATCCAACCTAAATTTGCTTGTTTGTGTACCAAAGCCACACACACACACACACACACACACACACACACACACACTTATTATTTGTTAAAGATCCTTATCTAACTTCTCACAATGATTGCCAATTTGGTCTGTCAGGGTTCTAAAGGTACCCCTGGGAAAATAGGTTTATCTTTTTTTTTTTTTAACAACTGATTCTCCATAGTAGGCAAGACATAGCCAAAGCAGCAAGGCACCCTGAAGAGGAAAAAGTGAGGAGAATACAAGATCTTTCCAGAACACCAGTCCTGCTACCAGTCTAGCCATCCTAGCCATCATTTAGGAAAGTGGGGTCTGTGGAGAAGGATCTGCACATCCTCCCCAAATACTAACAGACTCACACTCTCATAGCAGGCAAATCAGTTTAGCTAAATTAACTCATAGGCATCCCGGGGGGGGGGGACATAGAAGAAGGATGCACCAGACAGTTCAAATTATTACTTCCACCTCGACCACCATCTACCTGCTGGAAATTATTATTTTATATTATATTGATAACTCATTTTTTTAAATCCTCATTCAGGGACTAGCCTGTGTAGGTCGGTTGGCCAATTTGTGAAGGACATGGTTGGTAGAAGCAATTGATTGCTCAGAACCTCCAAGTACATGCTCCTAGATCTTGGGCAGGACCTCACCCAATTAAGAGACCTTATTATTATTTTAAATATAAACAGATTCTGTTCTAGACAAATTCTTGTGCTGAAGGAATAAGTTCATGTCCTTGCAACCCTTCTTTGGTGTTCAGGGTGACACAGCTCGTGAGGGAGAAAATAATGGTTCAAATAGAGATGGATTTCCCTATCTTGATAGATAGGGACCTAGATAGATTGAGACCTGAGTCTCAAGGTCAAACCATGTTCCCAGCAGGAGATGCTGAAGATATTTGGCTACCTCCTCATTTAAAGGTGCACCACTCAGGGCTGATTTCTCCTATAAGGGACAATCAAATATTCAAAAAATTTCCAAAAAATTCAAAAAGAAAATTAGTGCATTCAGTATCTCAATTAGGTGTTGTTGTTGTTGTTTTACCAAGAAAAATTACCAACCATCAATTTGTTGAGTATTAATTAGCTTAATTAATAAATTGGGTGTTATTACCCAGAAGCTCTGTCTCTTGGGTTTTTCCATTCATCTCACTTCAAACCCTTAATGGAGATAGTCCAGGCTCTGAGCCCAAGAGCCTTGACAATAGCTACGCTTCCCCTCATGCCCTCAACCATCCTCCTGAGTGGCAGCTCCTGTGGAGATGTAGGCTGCCACTTCAAGCACCTCCACTGAAGATGTGGGCATTTAATGAGCTAAACACAAGAAATGGATATGATTTTATCAGTGAAAATGATGTTCTAGAAAAGGTATTACCAACTTCTTTGCCTTTGTAACTGTCTTGTAACTGAAACCTCCCATATGTTATCTCTTCCATTAGAATATGAGCTTCCTAAGAGCAGAAAATGTCTTCCTTTCCCATTTCCCCCCCAGTGTTTCTCACATACTAAATACTTTTATAATAAATGATTTTTCATTCATTTGTTCATTAATGTTAATGGCTTAATCCCCTATTCTGGCTTGTTCTCCTCTATATCAATTACCACTGATTAGTGCCTCAGTATCATTTAACAAATGAATATCAATTAACTTTTAGAAAAGCGATATTCACTGTGAATATGTAGCAAGAATAGAGACACAATCACATTCTTCCAAAGCAGGACATATAAGCTTTTCTATACCACCTCAGTCTCTGCAGATAATAGGCTCAAATTTGAAGCAAATTGCATAAAACATTTCCTCCCACCAAGGTTACTTCTAAATGTAGAAGAGCAGGGAGATGAGTAAACATTACTCCCCTTTGACAACTTTTCTTTCACTGTCATTCTAGATGAAGCAGATCACCTAATTCAACTGTATTTTGTTTTGTTGGCAATTGGAGTTAAGTGACTTGACTGGGATCACATAGCTAACAAGTGTTCTTAATAGGCAATTGGAATTAAATGGCTTGACCAGTGTCACATAGCTAGGAAGTATTAAATGTTTGAAACTGTATTTGAATTCAGGTCCTCCTGACTCCAAGATAGGTGCTCAATCCACTTCCCCATCTAGCTGCACCCCCTCTATACTCCAGCTCTGGGATCTCTGCAGGCTCCCAAGATACGAGGCTTGCCAAATACTCTTTCACCTATGACTAAGAGAGAACAAAATGCAGAGACAGAAAAATCCACGCCATGTCCATAGTCACGTGTTTGTATAGGGAGAAAAATGTCTAAAATCCTTCTCCCTATCCAGAGGCTTACAGCATTCCTACCTCAAATGCAGCTGGGAAATAGATGAAATCAGTTGGCCAGTTCCTTTTGTTAGCATTTTCAGTTCAAGCACTTACCAGACATCTTTTATGTATCAGGCTTGGTCTTTGGCAATTAGGCTACAAATATCAAAATGAGAATCTCTTTCCTCAAGGAGCTTACATTCTACCCATTGCTCCTCATGGCTATGATCAACTTAATTCTTTTATGTAGGAGTTGGAAGAGCAGATTTGAAATAGAAGTTTCCATATCATTTATACAATAGATATATACCCAAATAAGGCAGACTTGGAGTTGGACCAGAAGTGATGAATTGAAAGCTAGATTTGCCTCATTCCCTGTATGATATTGAATGAGCTACTCTGGGCTTCAGTTTCCTTCTCTGTAAAATGAGAATGCTGGACTTCAAAGATCTCTTCCAAATCTAAATCTAGGCTTGATTTATGGCGGGTGGGAATGGGTATGGCCTAACCTTACCTTGTAAATATTAGATTACAATAACTTCTGCTTTTCCTTATAACTGTTAAATATTGGATTAAAACACTGATTTTCCCAAGTGGTGTAATCAATATCACTAAACTTTCACCACACATGAGCTATTTGAATTTTAATCAGAGGAAAACTGTATTAAAATAATTTTAGAATTCTTTTTGCTACAACACCTTCTTCTGATTTTCCTCCTATGAATACTCTATCTTCTTTGCTGGATCCTCTTCCAGAATAGTTTATTTCATTTGGTGACCACATCAGTTCCCATGATCCTCAGATCTACTTTTCCTGCCTCACTCTTTCTTCTGACCTCCAATTTTGCAGTTCCAACATCCCTTTAGGTATGTCAAACTGGATGACCAATAGATATCTGAAAACACAATAAGAGCAGAGCTCATTATCTTCCCCCCTATATCTTTTTTTTTACATCCTTCACTATTACTATAGAGAGCAACTCCATCCTTCCAGTCCTTCAGGCTCACAATCCAAGAATCATTTTTGATTCTTCACTATCTCTTACCCGCCATATTTAAGCTGTTGCCAAGGCCTGTTGATTTCCTTTACAATATCTCTCCAGTAAGCCTCCTTCTCTCCTCTGACACTATGACCCTACTATTGCAGGCCCTCATTATCTCACACCTTGTTTATTTCAATAGCCTGCTGGAGGATCTACATGCTTCAAGCCCAATCCAATCCATTCTGCCACTAAAGTGACTTTTCCCTAAAGTGCAGGTCCAATCTTGTAATTCTCCTACTCAACAAACTCCAGTGGCTCCTTATTGCCTCCTGGGACAAATACAAATCACTCTGTTTGGCATTCAAACTGCTGTTTTATGAACCGGACACTCCATATTTCAGTTCCAGGTATTTTTTTTTCCAGCTTTCTGTGTTGCCTGGGATATTCTCTTCCCCCCTCCAATGACTGACCTTTCTGGCTTGCCTTCAGTCTTAACCAAAATCCCACTTTCTACAGGAAGTCTTCCACAATCCTTCTTAACTCCAGTGTCTTTCTTCTCTTATTTCCTATTTATCTTGCGTATAATTTCCTTTATACATATTTGTTTGTATAATGTTTTTCCCATTTTATTCTGAGCTCCTCGAAAATAGGGACTATTTTATGCCTCTTTTTGTATCCCCATCACCCAGCATAGTGCCTGGAACATAGCAGCTGCTTAATAAATGTTTATTTATTCATTAATTGATGATGAAGGGGAGTATGAGCCATTAAGAAAAGTACTGAATTCATAGCAAGAACATGGGATTTTCTAATCTTTTCTTATACTGAGCAATGAGAACTTATTGATTCTTTATAATTTATAAAAGAGATTCAGGAGTCATTTTACACAGTGTATACAAAAGTGCCTCTAGCGACTGCACAGAATGAGCTAATATTGTCAGCCATACTTTTATCCCTCCTGAAACTTCCTTTGTAATTAACAGTTGGTGTGTACACAGAAGGCAAGTATACACTGAATTTTGTGTCAGGAAACGCTGGCTTCGACTCCTACCTCTGATATGTTCTAACTGGGTGACCCAATGCACCTATCAATTCCCTCATTTATAAAGTGGGGATAGCAATACATGCAAATTTCTTTTGAGGCCCAATGAGAAAACGAGACACAATATTTTGCTCAAATGAATGAATGTATGACTATGAAGTGCTTTGCAAACCTTAAAGCCACATATAAATGCCTTTTATAATATTATTCAGTAGAGATTCATGTGCAGGTGAAGATGAAGGAAGCAGATTGTGTCTCCCATGGAAAAAAATGTTTTGCTCACACTTTAGTATGAGCACACCCAGCTCTGGGAAAATTCAATCTCCCTCTCAAAGTTCTCTTTTCAATAGGACAATACAGAAGAAAACAATTCTCTGACTGAGGGAAACACAGGGTTATGTGTTATGAGTCATATAAAAAAAAAGCCAATAGCCCCAAACCCCAAATCCTAGTATTCAGTTAAGTAGACATCCAACCAATCCAGAGCTTTATTAAACACAACATTGACACCGGGAGAAAGTGCAAACCTTGCCCAGGAAGGAAAGCTGCCAGGAGCGCAGTAATTTTCTGGCATTTTTCTCTGGTATTTATAAGTTTTCTTCTCCACGAATGTCAGCAAACCTCGGAATGGCTGTCGAAATTCAGAATTGGGAATATTCACAGCTGGGTGGTGAAATAGACTAGGAGATACCAGATGTTGACTAGGCACACTCCATTATAACCCCATTCACATCTGTCGACCTTTTTGGAGGCAAAATGATGCATCGCCCTTTTCTCTCCATCATTTTGTTCAGTTTGTACTGAATCCCCAGTGCAACATTGTGAAAGACTCGGGAACCAAAAATAAAGTGAGAAATAGGTCCTGTCCTCAAGGAACTTATGTTCTTCCAAGGTGGAAAAAGAGTGGGCCAAGTGAAATGTCTTGCCAATGTGGAGAATAATTAAGTGACAAAGGAAGGACTCAAAGCCAGAGTCTCTCACTCTATAATTCCATGTGCTTTCAATCACTCCTTTTTTGCAGGGGGGTTCAGATTTGCAGAGTTTAGTTGTCTATGAAAAGTAAGGGTCCTTTTTGTCCTTTTTTTTGTTTTGTTTTGTTCAAAGCAATAGGGGTTAAATGCTTGCTAAGGGCCACCCAGCAAGTAGGTGTTAGGTGTTAAGTGTCTGAGGCTGTATTTGAACTCAGATCCTCCTGACTTCAGGGCTAGTGCTCTATCCACTTTGCCATCTAACTGCCTGCCTCCCTCCCACCCACCCAATTTAAAAAAGAAAACCAAAACCTGAACCTGAGAATTTTATAAATTTTATTTTCATTCTATATCATCCATTTCCAGATATATCCTCCCCTAGTTAGAGAATCATTTCTTATAGCCAAGAATAAAAAAAAGTAAAAGAAAAAAGTCAGACAAATTCACTGAAAACATTTTTTTTACATGATAGGATATGCAGTCTTTCATACTGGCCTTTATACCATCTCTGCCAAGAATTACATTTTCACCTTTTTTTCTTGTGAAACCTTTGTCATTCTAAATAGAATTTTGAAGGTTTTAAATGTCACTATTGTCATTTCCATTTCCATTGTTATAGTTGTGAATATCATTTTCCAGATTCTGCTGACTTAATTCTGCTTCTGTTCATATAAGTCTTCCCATACTTCTCTGCATTTTTAACCTTTATTGTTTCTCATAGTATGGAAATAAAGGAAGATTTCCATACTATGAGAAACAATAAAGATTAAATATATATATATGTTATCATATTATATATATATGTGTATATATATATAATATATGTATGTATGCATCACAATTAGTTTCAGCATTCTCCATGAATGGGACTCCATTTTGTTTCTAGATTAATTTTATTTCATATATAATCTTAGATTGTGGTGAAGCCTCAACATCAGAATATCTACCCCTCAGCTGGATCCTATGATTATAAAACCCCAACTCCTTCTAGAGAATGAATTCAAGGACAAGATGATGACACAAGAACTTTGGTACCATACCAAAGAACAATAGGCAGAAGTCTCTTTTTCAGTCATTTTCTTTTCTTATATTAAATATTCTTTTCTCCCACGACCCACTTTTTCTGTTTCCTCAAAATCTTCTCAAACCAAGTCCAGCCTTCCCTCTCTGGCATCTATTCTAAGGAAGAAATAAATGATAGGAGATTTTTGTAACTGGGGAATAAAAGTGAAAGAATTCATTTTTACAGAGGCAGGGGACAATGAGTGTGGAACATTGTTTATGCTGTCAGATATGGTTAATAAGCTGGTCAGTTTTTACTGAAGTGTGTTATGTTCACTTTCTGTGTCTTTGTCCATGTCTCTGTTTCTCTGTTTCTCTGTCTGTCTCTTTCTTCAGTACAAAGAATGACTTAGTGTGCAGAGGATAGAAGAGCAATGCATTTAGAAATGAAAAGGATACAAAATTAAAAGATATAAGTATATCATTAAAGGAACAATAAAAAGAAAGTGGAGAGACCCAACAAACCCTTTTGCAAGAGTATCAAATCATATTCCAGTATATTATCTCATGTTATATTACTTTATCTTGTTGTGGTATAGCATAATATATTGTATTAAATTATTTCATTTGTATTACTTTGGATGTTTTATATATAATTTTAAGTTATTATTTTATCAATATATTTTGCTTTTATACCACTTTCATTAAAAAGAAAATCCACACCTCTTCCCTTTTATAAGTTATTGTATAAAATACATTTTTAATGTGGGGAGAATAGTTCAATTATACCAGCCACCCATCAATTAAGCCTAAAGAATTTGTATTATTGCAAATCCATAGTCCCTACCCTGACCAAAAAAAATGTACCTTTACTACATAAAACCAACTCATTGCTGTTGTATCTACTTACATTATTTTAGTCATTGTATACATTGTTTTCCTCCCTCTCCTTATAGTTATTCTATATCAGATTATCTTTCCACTTAGTGTTCTTTTCTTTCATCATTTTTTCATGACAGGAATATTTTGTTACATTCCTACTATACAGAGTGCTACTGTGATTATTTTGGCATATAAGGGACCATTTCCACCCAATTCCTGTCTATGGGATCACTGAATAAAACTTTAAAAATATTTCTTTTCAAAATTCCAAATTGTTTTCCAGAATGATTGAACATTACAACTTCACCAAGAGTGGATTATGGAGCCAGCCTTTCCACAGTGCCTCCAGCATTTACTTTTCCTATCTTTACCAATGTGCTAGGTTTCCCAAGAAACACTTTATTGTGCTTCACTTATTTATGTTGATTTTGTAACAACTGGTTGTTGATAGGATACAACTTTTCCTTTGAGAATTCTCTGTTTATAGTTTTTGATCACTTCTCCATTGGAAAAAAGCAGCCCCAAGATGCTTCTCTGTTGAGATCTCCTCAGTCAGTTAGCAATCCTTGTTGTTGTTATTTCTTGATCCTTGGTCCTTCTGAAAGAGGACCATTACATTACATCAGGGAGGTGATATCATGATATGCAATAAATAGGATTTAAGTGAAGGAGGCTTCTGCAAGGTCACCTGCTTTACTTTCCCCTCCAGAGTCATCTGGGTTCAGTGGTCAGATATAGATCAGGATGACTGGAGATGGCCTTGGATGAAATGGGAGACCTTGGCCTTTTTAAGCTAAACAGGTCTCAATTTGACCGAAGTTGCATTCAATCAGTGATTAATTAATATAGTACAAAAACAACTGTTTGGAATATATACATATATTGGGTTTAACATATACTTTAATATATTTAACATGCATTGGTCTACCCACCATTTGGGGGAGGGGATAGGGGGAAGGAGGGGAAAAATTGGAATAAAAGAGTTTGCAAATGTCAATGCTGAAAAATTACTTATGCATATATCTTGTAAATAAAAAGCTATAAATAATTTTTAAAAGGCTATATAGCACCCAAAGAAAGAACACTGGGAGATGAATATAAACTGCTTGCATTTTTGCTTTTCTTCCCGGATTATTTATACCTTCTGAATTCAATTCTCCCTGTGCAACAAGAAAACTGTTCGGTTCTGCACACGTATATTGTATCCAGGATATACTGTAACCTATTCAACATGTAAAGGATTGCTTGCCATCTGGGGGAGGGGGTGGAGGGAAGGAGGGGAAAAATCAGAACAGAAGTGAATGCAAGGGATAATGTTGTAAAAAATTACCCTGCAAGAGTTCTATCAATAAAAAGTTATTTTAAAAAAAAGGGTACATAGCACAGTATATACCATAGTCTTAACCAAGTGCTGGGAAAACAAAGTCAGGGGGAGGGTGAT
The DNA here is from genome assembly GCF_016432865.1 of Antechinus flavipes. Classification (NCBI taxonomy): domain Eukaryota; kingdom Metazoa; phylum Chordata; class Mammalia; order Dasyuromorphia; family Dasyuridae; genus Antechinus; species Antechinus flavipes. The sequence goes on from NC_067399.1 coordinate 663,901,797, forward strand.
CTCTGAACTCAAGAAGCTCACATTGAAATGGGGGAAATAACTTACAAACAACTTTGTACGTAAAGATGCAGAAACTGGAAATTAATCTCAGGGGAAAGGTGTTAATAATGGGTGAGATGGAGAAAGACCTCCTGTTGAAGGTAAGATTTGTACTGTCTCAAAAGGAACAAGGAAAGTCAGAAGGGAAATGATTCTAGGCATGAGGAGCAGCCTGTAAAACTGAACAGAATTGGCAGATGAAGTGTCTTGTGCGAGGAACAGCCAGAAGACAATGTCATTGGATCTGAGAGAACATGGAGGGTATCATGATGGAAGATGAATAGAAAGGTAAGAAATGGTCAACTTTTAAAGAATTTTAAATACCAAACAAAGGAATTGATCTTAGAGGTAATAAGGAATCAATGGCATTTATTCAGCAGGGGAGTGACATCGTCAGATCTGTGCTTTAGGAAATTGACTGCTGCTAAAGCAAGATTGGATTGGAAAGACCAGACTTAAAGCCAATCAGCAAGCTAGTCCAACTGGCATAAGGAGATGGGGACCTGGTAGCTGTATTAGGTCAGAGCAAAGGACTGAGAAGAGAAGTGCTGTGGAGATAGAATAGACAAAGTTTGCCATCAAACTGAATATGTGTGCTGAGTGAATCATATTTTAAGCCTGAGTCACTGGGAGGGTGAGGGCATCCTGGGCAGTAACAGGAAAGTTTGGGAGAAAAGAAAATGAATTTTGCTTCAGATGTATTGTGTTCAAGTTGAGTTGTCCAAAAGACAAATGGTGGTACAAGCCAGGACCTCAAGGAAAAATAATAGGGCTGATCTATAGATCTGAGTCCCTCTGCATAGCAATGATCATTTAACTCATGTGAACTGAAACAATTACTGAAAAAGAGAGAGACTTAGAATATAGGAGAGATCCTTAACTTTGGGCAGTGTGGTGAAGTCTGTGGCTATCTTCTCAGAGTCATGTTCATAAATATATAAAATAAAATATATAGGGTTATAAAGAAAATAAATCATATCAAATTAGAGATACCAAAAAATGTTCCCAGATCCCAGGTTGAGAGCTGCTGGTATGGAAGGAAAAGAGGAGAGGAGAAGACTCATAGGACTGAATTTTGGAGAATACCTTAATGAGCCATCTTAATGAAGATATAAGAACGACTGAGAAATAATGGTTAGATAGTAGGAGGAAAAACAGGGGAGAACATTGTCACATAAACCTAGAGAGAAGAGAGTATCCTGGAGGAGGTGATCAACAATATTCATAGTTATAGAGAGATTAAAACAGAGAAAGGCCAAGAAAAGAACATTGAAGTCAGCGATTAAGAGATTGTTAGTAACTTAGAGAGTCATTTTAGTTAAATGAGGAAGATAGGGAGAAGGGAGGAAGCGAAGGTACTAATTGTAGAATATTTTCTTTGTGTTTAGCCAAAAAGAGGAGGAGAAATAGACAGGACCATAGCTGGCCATCTCTGAATTAAGTAAAGGGAACATTTCTAAACTTAATATTAGGAAGCTTTTCTATAGACAGGGTCTTTTTTCATCACCAAATATATATGTTTTTAGAATTGTATCACTACTACTAGAGACAGAAAAGGTGCAGAGGTCTTCTGAGTCCAGAAGACCTGAGTTCAGATTTATCCATTTTGCATGCGTTAATAGAGCATAAAACAAGGCCCTGAGGTTAAAGGTCATTTAGTCCAACCTACACCAAAGGCCATCTAGTCTCTGAAAAAGAAAGCAAATTTCCTGGAAAATAGCCACAAGTTGACCCTATGGCCTCTGGCCCTAAATCTAACATTTTTTTCAATGCTCCATGCTGCTAAGCATGGATGAGTCATGTAACTTCAGTTCTTTCATCTGAGGAATGAGCAGAGAAATATATTTATCATTTACAAGAGATATAGCATTCACAAATCTTGAAGGGTTATGAAGCTGGGAGTTACAATTAATGAATAAAAATATCTTCTAGAAGCAGTGAGGGGATGCAGTGGCTAGAGTGCTGGACCCATAATCAGGAAGATTTGAGTTCAGTTCTGGCCCTAGACAGCTTTATGACCCTGACCAACTTACTTAATGTCATCTCCATTTCCTTAGCTGTTAAATGAAGAATATCATAATGGCCCCTACCTCCTAGAGTTGTCATCAAATAAGATAATATTTGTTACAGTCCTTGGCATATAGTAGGTGCTAAATAAAGGTTTCTTTCCTTCTTTATTTTTTCAACATAGGATTAATAATGTCAATCAACAAGTATTTAGTAAATGCTTATTGCATAAGACCCTCCAGGGATTGGGAATACCAAGCAAAAGTCAAACAGCCTCTGCCATTTAGGCACTTGAATGATGAGAGGAGACCAAATATGTGTTTATAGGAATATTGAAATTGATATAAAATCTATATAAAATAATGGGGTGGAAGCACAAGTAGCTTGAATAATCAAGTAGATTGAGCTTCTTCAATAGATTCTTGAGGGAACCTAGGAGTAATAAGAGTATGGATAGATGCAAATGACTTGTTGGGTTTCTTGGATTTCAGTGGTTGGATTGAATGAGTGAGTCCATATTGGAGAGGTGAATTGATGGATCTGGTGATTAGAAGACCTAGACAGCTGAATTGAATAAATAAGTTGATCAATGGCATAAATGAAGTAGAAGCAGGTCTGAAATCAACTCAAACAAAAAATCTGTTTTGATCACTAAATAAAGACAGATGATGATACATAGGAAATATTATGATTGGTTGAAAGAATCAGACACACCTCTGCATCTATGTACAAGCATAACAAACTGGTCTTTTGTTTGAGGAGATTCAACCAAACCCTGAAAAGAACGCCATAGACAGAGAGACTATGTGATTTTGGAACACTCAACAAAGTCATTGGAAGTCCCACCAGGGACTGGAAAAAATAGCAGTGGCAACCAGAGGGGCAGACGCTGAAAACAGAGATGTCTGTAGATAAATAATGTTCAGAAAGGGAGGACCCTTTTGGCAGGGTAGGGACACTAGAAAGACTAGTTTGGACCCTAACAGAAAGCTACCCTGAGGAAGAGTTTCATGAGGCCTCTCTGTGTGCACGATTCATGTGTACTTCAATATAATCTTATAATAAATTTAATCCCAGTCTCCCTATAATCGCTTTGTGTGGAAAAAGAAGGTATGTCCCTGTTTGGGAAAGTGGAATGGGGGAGAGAATTGTTTCTGTAGCAATTGATATCCTTTCTACAAGCCATAAAAGTCTGATTTATATAATCACTGGGAAGAACACTAGTGGGGACTTATGAACAAAAGTGTGAGAAGTCCCATCTACTCTTGAGATTACTCCAGGAATATCAAGGAGTGGTAGTTATTCACCACCAGGGGACATGGTGCACCAAAGAGAGTGAGTTGTGGAAGTAGCCCTGGGGGACAGGGTCTGTCCAAACTTGTTGCGTCGTCATTACATATGGAATATTTTGGCAGAGGCATTGGAGTGGTTTGCCATTTCCTTCTCAAGCTCATTTTATAGATTCAGAATTTAGGCAAATAGAGGAAAGTGATAAATCAGAGTCAAAACATCTGAAAGTGAATGGCTGAGGAAGAATTTGAACTCTGCTTGCAGTCTCAGTGTTCTATCTAATGACCACCAAGCTACCCATGTTGAAACTGCACTATACCAAGAAACAAGTATAATTTGCTTATTTGCTTTTCAAACTCTTATATTGTATAGTTGTTTTTTTTTTTTTTTTTGAGAGACTAATATGGTTCAAATGATAGAGAGTTGGCCTTTGGTCTTAAGGACCTGACTTCAGGTCACAACTCTGATTCATTCTAGCTGTGGAACCCTATGCAAATCACCATACCTCTCAATGACCCAGACCATTCTAAGAGTAGCTGTTGATATACATAGGTGAAGAGAATTTTCATGCCAGGAGTTCCTTCACTGATGCAATCACAGTCTCAGACTGAAAAAAAAAAAGCAAGAAGTCAAAAAGAAAATCCTTCCAAACAAGCAAAAACCCAACAAAACAAAACAAAATAACCAACGTTTATTTTGCTACAGCTCTGTCTCTCCTTTGATTCTTAACCAGTCCTTTTCAAAGCTCACTCAAAGGGCAAAGTTTACCCTGTCAAAAAATTACAACCATAGTTGATAAAATGATCTTTTTCCCTTTTGAAAACAGAATGAAGACTTCTTTTCAGTGTCACCTTCTCTCACTTTTCAACAATACAGTAGGAAAGATTTAGTTACTGCCCCTTCTGGAAAGAAACTTAGTTGAAGGTGGTGAAAAGTGCTTAACAGCAGAAATGGACACTGTCCCTCTGAGACTTCTGGAGAAGTTGATAAAAAAAAAAAACCCTAAGTTACCAGATAATAAGAAGAATGGATAAGATCTATAGTTTCCATAAGTATTTGATGAAGGGTTTAAGGCAGGATTGAGGGGAAAAAGAAAGGAAAAAAAAAAAAACAAATCCTGAAAGTGATTTTTTTTTTTTTTTTTTTTTTTTTTTTTTGCCATGCTTTGTTTCCCTGAATTGCAGAGTGAAATTCTTTGGCACAAGATACTCTCAGTTTTGGGGGGAAGATCTCAAACCCTCTTTTTTGTTTTATCTCTAACCTTTGAAGAGGGTTGTGGACTTGGGCGTGTATTACCTTTGCTTTCTTTCTCATTCTCATCAAGCCATTTTTTTTTTTTCAAAGATTTGCAAAACCCTGCAGTGGAGTGAAATTCCTTGAAAGCTTCCAAAGAGGATCATAGCACCTTAGAGAACATGAAAGCAAGCCCAATGTTTTAGAGGTCAGGAAAGTGAAACTTCCTAAATCATGGGTATAGAATTGTAAGGCAATCGTGGACAACACCTAACCAGTTCTCTTATTTTTCAAAAAAGAAAGGTCAGACGGGTTAACTGAATGGACTGATTGTCCCATTTGTTGTTCATTTGCTAAGTATCTATTTTGGGACAGAGTCCGGTACTAGGCGCCTGGGGTATAAAAACAGACCTTACCTTTAACGTAATACAATTTGCCAGTAGCATTTCTCCCTCTAACCCCAGCCTCCAGCTGTTACAGCTGTTTCAGTTTTAGTCCCAGCTCCTTTCAATGACTCCAGTTCCTTGCACCGTGCCTGGAACACATATAACAGCACCTTAGTCACTGATTGTTGATTGATTGTGTGTAGTAGCAGATCTGGGATTCCAGTTCCAGTTCTGGGACTTCAAATCCCGCGGTACTTCCCCTATACTCACTCTGTGTAGTTTAGGGAGGAAATAACATCCCAAAGGATCTGAGAGCTGTCGGCTGTGGGACAGTGAAACTCCCCTGGAGACAACTTGTCGTGTCCCAAAGGAAATTTTGAGGTTTTGGACTAAGAGTGAAGGCAGAAGTACTTGGAGCAAACCAAAGCTCGGAGGGCTGGACGACCTCCCCTCTCTCTGTCACTCCCCCTACCCCCCAATTCCCTGTCCAAGCTGATGCTGGGTGTACTACCCTGTGCGGTAAGTGAGTGAATGAATGAATGAGTGTCATGATGGGCTGTGAGAGTTAGAGGGGAAACAAGAAGGGTCCGGGATCCAAACCCATTGCTGGTGGCGGCAGTGTTCTAGATCCCCACTGCTCAGGCTGGTTCCCGGGCTCTGGGATGATCCAGAGCAGCAGCAGCAGCAGCAGCAGCAGCAGCAGCAGCAGCAGCAGCAGCAGCAGCAGCAGCAGCAGCAGCAGCAGCAGCAGCAGTACTAATAGCATCTACAATAGCAGCAGCACTAATAGGATCTATAACAGCAGCAGCAGCAGCAGCTGGCTCTGAGCTCCGGGGTGGGGTACAAGAGCGGGGTGAGCCATCACTCCTCCCTCGCGCCTTGGAAAGGCTCCATTCAGATTGTCCCATGTGTGCATGTGTGTGTGTGCGTGTCTCCGAGCCTCCCTGTGTGTGAGTGTGTGTATTTTACTGGCTCCCAAAGAGTTGTCAGGAAGTTTGGGGGGAGGGGCGAACAGCGCGGATGGGACTTATAACCGGCCGTCGGGGGCGGTGGAGGCGGCTGCGGTGGGGAAGGGGGCTGCTGTCCGGGTCTGGGCCGTGGCATCCCGAGCGTCAGGACCGCCCTCGCGGAAGGCAGGCAGGTAGGTGGCGGGCCCGGGGGCAGCCCTAGGCCTCCGCGGACTGGACCGCCCCGTCGGGGCTCCCACCGGTCTGTCCAGCCCTCTGTCCCCGGGTGAGGAGCGCGTCCGTCGGTAGCGGGCTCCTGGCTTGCCGGGCCATGGAGCCGCTGGTGCTGTTCAATGCTCTGGCCACGCGGCTGCTCTTCGCGCTTCACTCGCTGGTGGGCGTCTGGCGGGTGACCGAGGTGAAGAAGGAGCCCCGCTTCTGGCTGCTGGCGCTGCTGCATCTCCCGCTCGCTCTGGAGACGGTGCTCACTCTGAAGAAGCGCCGCGGCCGAGGCTACCCCGGGTGAGTCCACGCCACCCCCAGCCCCGTACCTCCCGCTGCCCCTCGCAGCTCCCATTGCCCCATAGAAGCCCCCGCCCCGCCACTGGGCCCTGAGGACCATTCCGACCCTCTCGGGTGGAAGCCCCCGTGGTCATTCCGAGAAGACAACGGGGCGCAGAGACGGGGCTGACCCGGGGCTGGTGTTCCGCATCTCTGGCCCCCTCCACACACACACACACACACACACACACACACACACACACACACTTCCCTCTGGCATATCTGCGGGGTGAGAAGTGCTGGCCACCAGGCGCGGGATGGAACTTCTGGTCTCAGGTCTGCGAATGCTCTCAGGAGGCGACAAAGGGGCAGCCGTGACTCTGCTGTGGGGGGAGGGTCTCCTTCTGTCCCGGGTGCATGAAGAGGAGGGGTTGTGTGTGCTTGTTTGTTAAGTTTAGAGCGATGCATTCTAGCTGTCTCTCTCTCTCTCTCTCTCTGTCTCTCTCTCTCTCTCTCTCTCTCTCTCTCTCTCTCTCTCTCTCTCTCTCTCTTTCCTTCTCTTCTCTTTTCTCTTCTCTTCTGTCTCCTTTCTGTCATTAATTTCCGAACTTCCTTTCCCCCTCCTCTCTTTCTCTTCTTTGACTCTTCCTCTTTTCCTCTTCCTTTCTTCCCTCTTTCTCCTCCCCTCTTTTTCTTTTCCTCTTTCCCTTTTCTCTTTCCTTCCCGACTCTCACTTTCTCATTTTCCTTTTAACTTTTTTCACAATCTATTCTTTTTTCCTTTTGCCTTTTTCCTCAAGCTCTTTCTCGAATCCCTCTTCTTTCCCCTTTGAACTCTTGCACATTAGCTTGGTTTCAGGAAAACACAAAAGAAAACCATGTGCTTGGGGGAAATTGCTAGGATTAGGAAGCCCAGTCAGAGCAGAAGCAGACTCTTCTGCGGGGTACTGGGATTCCCTGGCTTTCCTGCAACTTTCTGGGGATCAGTCATCTGGTTCTTGAGGACATTACTCAGGATTTGTATTTGGCTTTCTCCCAGTCAGTCATAGCAGAGTGTGCCAAACCTACCCTTTCCTGTCCTCCCTGGGGAGCTTGTGTCTCCTTCCCTACCATGAGACTTCTTCCCATCATATAGTCTGCTTCTTCCAACTTTACCCAAATGCTTGAATGGCAGTGAATAGGCTAAGAGCAAATTCTGTGGCTATTTGCATGCTCCTTACCCTCAATCTTCATTTTCATCCCAAACATTTTGAGGGTTTAAAGTGGCTACCGTTTCAAAGATTTTTTATTTATATTTTTAAACTTAGAAAAGTCATATAGTTATATGCCTATAATACAGATAATATTTAAGAACTAAAAAATCCAAAAACTAGGGAAGTAGGGAGAAGAGTAAAATAAATTCCCAATTTTGGGAATTCCCTGACAATCCATCTATGACTTTTACATTTGAAATGTTTTGCAAAGTAAATATTTAAAAGTCAATCCATATGACAGAAAGAAAATAGAAGTGAATGACTGGAGCATTTATTCATTTGGTTCATAGGGATAGCAGGCATGATGTGGTGGAAAGCAGGTAGTGGCCGGGATTTGAAATTACAAGACTTGGATTTGAATTCTCTTTTTGCTCCATACTAGTTGTGCTTCTGAGTAGATTCCTGGGTTTTTCTGAACCTCTTATTCCCTTGTGTAAATAGTGGGGCTAGACTGGATAATCTCTCCTGCTGTACCCGGCAGCTTGGAATCAATCATTTTACTTTCTGTGGTCTTATTTTTCACAATGAAGTGCCATCCCAGGCCATTTTCAAGGTTTAAAGTTGACAATACTGTGGTGATTAGAATGTCCTTTCTAAGGGAGATATCATGTTCCCTGTTGGGTGTCCCTGGATGATTGTAAAGGATGTATCACAAGCATAGTTCCCAGAGGAGTCAGAGGATTCATCCAGTTCAGCCTTTACATTTTGTTAGTAAGAAAACTTGGATCTCCAACAGAAAAGTATCTAATCTCAGAATCCTAGCACATTCTAGATTTAGAGCTGGATAGGTCAGTTCTTAAAGCCATCTAATAATATACACCTGCCTCATTTTGTAGATATGAACTCAAAAACATTAAGTGATTTAACCAAAATCACACAAGTATAAGTTGCAGAGTTGAGAGTTGAATTCAGGTTTTTTGATTCCAAATCTAAGATTGTCACTATAACACAAAGTCTTGCAGAACCCACATTTGGAATCCTCAAAGAGAAATGTAATTAGCTGCACAAACAATTTGTAGAATTAAAAAAAAAAACAAAACAAAGGGAAAGGGGTGTGTGTGTGTATGTTTGTGTATGTGTATGTGTGTGTATATATGTGTTCTCACCTGGCTCATGTAATGTTGAATTTGTTTTTGCAAACCAATTGATTAAAAACAGAGGAGAAATATTACCAGCAAGAAGAAAACTAAATCTTTACCAGAAGCCTATACAGTGTAGAAATAATCTATTGACAATAATCAGTTGATATTGGAAGAGGTGAAAAGGACATTCTCAGTGACTGATGGTTCTTTCATGGAAAAGAATTTGAATGCTAATTGATACCACTTACTACCAAGGTGTCCATAGACACATTTCTACAACTACCTGGGTCTCGATTTTCCCTTCTGTAAAAATGCTAGGGCTGGGCTAGTTGATATGTGATGCCCCTTCTAAATCGATGCTCTTGAATGCTGTGTTCTTATCTCATTTACACCTAAAAGTTATCATTCAGGAAAGTCTTTTTGAACTGTTTCCATCCAATGTGTCAATATTGATAGCTCGTTCAGACCAATGTCCCCATTCACAGTCTACCAAGGAGTCAAGGATGGGAGACAGAAGTGGTGACCAAGTTGCTGGCTAGCACTGGGGTGCACTTGAAGGAAGTTTCTATTTCCCCATCTATCACATGTCAATGGTCTGTGAGTTAGGCCACTTTACTTTCATTTTAACATCTACTCATATTTTTCTCTTTATGTATCAAATTTAACACATTGTCTTTTGAAGCAAGTAGAGAAACCTCCTGGAGTCAACAAAAGTCACACACTGGAATAAAGTGGGAAAATGAAGCTAGTCACTTTCACTTGAGTGGAAAGGTTTCTATAGTAGAATTTTATATTGCAGAAATAAAGAGTATAATTTTCTTGTCTTAGGGAGTGTCCAAACTAATTATTCAGAGTGACCAAGCACAACAGATTGAATTAGCACAGATATATAAGCTTTAAGACTCTTTTAAAGTTTTTTAAAATTTGAGGTTTTATTGATATATTTTCTTTTTTAAATTCTTAGTTAATTCTAATTTAGCACAAACCTCCCTCAATCTACACAAAACACACAGAACTTCCCTTTAAAAAAAAAAGGAAAAAATGAAGCAAAACTGCTGATGGGATAAAGATGGTTTTTAGAATCAAAGGTCTCAGATGTAGATCTCAACTGTAACTTCCAATCTTGCTATGTGACATTGGTCAAGTCATAGCTTCCTTGCCCTCAATTTCTTTATCTATAAAATGAGGGGGTGTAGCGATGAATATTTTGCTTCCATTGGTTTACTGTATTTTCCCTGGAAAGATGATTGGTCATTACAATTAATCTGAATTCCAATACCTTTCAATGCCTTTTTTGGTTTGCAATTCATTGTACTGGTGACGTATACTGTGGCCTTCTAGTTAATGGAAGAAGTTTTACAAATAGTTTTAAAATGGCCTGTTTAATGTCTTCTAGTTCTACTCATTTTGATAAGTACAACTAAATCTATAAAAGCAGTACTTTGTTAACTGGAAGTTTATTTCACACTCTGCTAAATTCTTATTAAAAATCATGATGGGGGGGAGGGAAGCATACCTGAGCACATGCTGCAGCAATATGAAAAATCATTGGATAAAAGCCATATCCAAGATTATTTGAATGTGTTTGTTACTTTTATTTAGCTTTTTTTCCATTATATAAGCCCATTCATGTCCTACTTGAATGCATTCTAATGGCTTGGAAGTAACTCTGAGTTTTTGAAGATTGTGCCAGCAGATTACCTGTTTCTAGGAAGGTAGGAAGACTTTGATTATATAACCTGTGATGGACTGTTTGTCTGCTGGGTGGAGATCCACTTGATTAATTTTCTATGGGCTTCTGAGTCAAAGGACAGTCAATAAGCAGGTGGTGAAATTTTGGGGCACAACAATTCATAGAAATTGTCTGCTAAGATCTAAAACATGGGTTATGAACCTGAGATTCAGAGAATATCAACAAATTTATGGACATATTTCAGGAGGACCATGAATTTTGATGGGAAAAATTACATTTTTCTTTTCTTTAATCCCTAACTGAAATTTAGCATCTGCCCAATTTTAAGCAGTACCCAGGACTTTTTTTTTTTAATTAATAAAAATCACAGATATTTTCATATTATATTACAGGTGTTGCAGCTATCTCCAAATATCATTTATGCTCATTTACTTTGAAATTACTATAGATATTTAACCTGCCATTAAATATTATTCTATATTATATTATCTATAATATTTTATAGATAAAATGTTTTGATAGCTATTTCAATATAATTGCTTTCTTCTGTTGCTTTCTGTACTTTATTTTAGTTGGGCTATTGAAAGGATTGTCCACATTTATGAAATTCAAGTTTCTAGAAGGACAAATGTACCAATTTTAAAAGCAAACAAAGAGGGCTATAGAACAAAGTCTGCAAACCAATGACTTTGCTTTTGATCCCTGAGAAAATTTCAGAATAGAATTTTAAAGAGGACGGAAGATGGTGGCATATCAGCTCTCTCCTTATCAAGAACAGATTATTCCAGACTTAATTCATTTCTATTTTTTTGACAGGATTACTACTATACCAAGTAAGAGGACTCCTATGGATAAAGTTTACCTAGATTTTAGCAAAGTTTTTCATAAAGTATTTGATATGGTTCAAATGATGAAGATGGTGAAAGATAGATGAGATGAGAGTCCCATCAGATATATTCCAGAAATGTTAGTTTTTAATGATTCCATGTCAACATATCCAGAAGTCTCTAGTGAATTTCCCCAAGGATCTGTTATTATATAGCCTCATGTGTATTTTAGCTTTTTTTTTAAATCAGCAACTTGGATAAAGGCATAGATGGGGTGCTCTCATATCTGTGGATGACACTAAGTTGGAAGGGTTAGCTAACATAGGACATGACAGTGTCAGGATCTAAAACAATCTTGACAGGCTCAAGTAATGAGCTGAATGTATTAAGATGAAATTCAGCAGAGAAAAATATAGTCTTGTACTTGGAAACAAAAAAAAGCCCTACTTGACAAATATAATATGGCAGAGCCATGGAGAGATAACAGTTGTAGGGGAAACAAAAGGATCTGGGGGTTTGAGTGGACTTCAAGCTCAATATGAGTCAGTAGTACAATGCAGTTGACAGTGGACTTCATGAGATCTTGGACTACATTAGGAGGAACTAAGACAGGGAGAACCTCACCATACTTTGCCTTCATGATACTTTATCTAGGGTCTGGGTTCAGTTTTGAGTTCTACAGTTTGGGAAAGCTACTGAAAAATTGGATGATGGCCAGAGGGGAATAATTAGGTTGGGGAAAAGGATTAAGTCTATGACAAGTGAAAACTGTTTGAAGGAACTGGTATATTTAGTCTGGAGATAAGATGATTCAGGAGGGTCAGGATGGGTTTTTTCAAACATTTGAAGGTCTGTTTTGTGGAAGAGGAGTTGGTTATTGCTGTTGTTGTTTAGTTCATTAGTTATGCCTGACCCTGACCCTATTTGGGATTTTCTTGTCAAAGATCCTGAGGTGGTTTGCTATTTCCTTCTCTAGCTCCTTTTTTTTTTTAATTTCCGAATACATGCAAAGATAGTTTTCAACATTCACCTTTGCAAAATCTTGTGTTCCAATTTTTTTCTTCCTCTCTCCTCCCCTCTTTCCTCCCCAAGACAGCAAATAATCCAATATAGGTTAAACATGCAAGAATTCGAAATATATTTCCATACTCATCATCCTGTGCAAGAAACATCCGATCAAAAATGAAAAAAAAAATAACAAGCAAATAAATAAGTAACAACAAAAGGTGAAAACATTATTCCTTGATGTACATTCAGTCTCCACAGCTCTCTCTCTCTGTAGGCTGATGGCTCTCTCCATCAAAATGCTATTGTAATTGCATCCACTTCATTGTTGAAAAGAGCCATGGCCATCAGAGTTGATCATCACACATTCTTGTTGTTGCCATATACAATATTCTCTTGCTTCTACTTACTTCACTTAATATCAGTTCATGTAAGTCTTTCCAGGTCTTTCTGAAATCCTCCTTGTAATGTCTGGACTAGTTCTCTGGTGGACCTCCGGATCAGCCCGAGTCCTTAGTTTTAGTGGAGCAGTGAAGGAGGCAGGAGCCCCACGAGGCTGGTCAAAGATGTAGTCTAGAATCGGGCATCTTCTTTTGTGTCCATGGCTGAGAGCTGTGGCTGAGAGGGCTGTGGCTAAGAGCTGCTACTAAGAGAGAGTTCTGAATCTGAGAATCCCTTTAAATAGTCCAGAACCATTACATCACTACCTCACACTGAGCATGTGCAATTGTAAGACCATATTACCCTAAGTATATCTCAACTAGATTGATTACATCATTACTATTACATTAAGTATGTGCTTAGAGAACCATTGCCTCACATTGCTTAGGTACTTAACTATAAATACCCTGCTGTCCTAGATTTAAGTACACCTTTTCATAATTCCTGTCCTCTACACTCCTAATGATCATTTTTTAGAGAACAATAATATTCCATTGCATTCGTATTCCACAATTTATTCAACCATTCTCCAACTGATGGGCATCCACTCAATTTCCACTTCTTTAACATTACAAAAGGGCTACTTTTGTACATGTGGGCCCTTTTTAGGATACAGGCCCAGTAGAGACTCTATTCTCCAATTCCTTTTACAGATGAGAAAACTGAAGCAAAAGGAAGAAGTGGTTTGTCCAGGGTGACGCAGCTAGGAACTATCTGAGCCCAAATTTGAACTTTGACTTTTCTGACTCCATGTATCACCTAGTTGTTTTTGAGTTCAAATAGAAGAAGCAATTCCATGCAAATGACTTCATGCTGTTTGGCTCAGTTTCTTTATCTGTAAGAGTTACAGAAAGAAATGGGAAACCCCTTCAGTATTTTTGACCAAAAAACCCCAAAGGGTCACAAAAAGGTGAATTCAGTTGAAATGAAACAATAAAAATTCTAACTCAGAGGGTAGCACCAGGAATTAATAGGCAGAAGTTGACAAAACTTGATTTTAAGAAAATATTCTAACAATTTAAGTAGAATGAGCTGCCTCAAGACATATAAGTTTCTGTCTCCATGATGTCTTGAATTAAAGGCCAGAGGATGACTTGGACTTATTTTATAGAGAAAGTTTTATTGTATCAGTTGAACTACCAATGCCTATTCCAACTCATATTCTGAGTCTGTGGTTCTAAGTATTGATCTACAAGTAAGCAATTTGTCCCAGTAAAATGGACCATCATTTTTATTTACTGCTTGTCAAAAGAAGTTTTGCTTTTTTCTTTTAAAAAAAAATGGACTTATTATAGAGAGAGCTATTTGCATCCAGAGAGAGGACTATGGAGAATGAATGTGGGTCACAATATAGTATTTTCAAAAAACTGTATTATTGTTTGCTTGCTTGTTTTTTTCTTTCTTATTTTTCCTTTTTTGATGTGATTTTTCTTGTACAGGATGATAAATGGCAGAAGAATTGCACATGTTTAACCTAAATTTGCTCCATGGGGGAAGGGAGAGGGAGAAAAATTTGGAATACGAGATTTTGCAAGGATGAATGTTGAAAACTATTTTTGCATGTATTTTGAAAAATAAAAAAGGTATTATTATAAGAATCTAAATGAATCAAAACCATGTACAAACCAAAAAGAATAAATATTACAGCTGCCTTGGTGTGATGTAATATGGTCCTTTGGCAAGACTACAGAATCTGATGTCTGGGTTTGAATTTGAGCTTTGACATTGACTACTTGTGTCATGTGAGGAAAGTCCCTTGATCTCATTCAGTTTCAGTATTCCCACTTCTAAAATGAAAGGGTTGAACTAGATGGCCTTGGAGATTTCTTCTATATCTACAAATATGATTCTATGAAGTATGGGGTCAAAATACTGACAGAGATTATAATAATTGCTAATTGCTGTGATCAGATATAAAAATCTGGCTCTCTCAATTTTTCAAGGCTAAAAGTTTGTTCATCAGCTTTAGCAGAAAAGAATTTCGGTGTACTACAAAATCAAAATGATTTAATTCATAACTTCTCTATACTTGTAAGAATGATATTCCTCACTATTGCTTTTCTATCCTCATTTACCAGCTTGGATGAGATAAATCTAACTTGTTTTAAAGCTACATAAAAATAGCCTTTTTCAGTTCTATGTACCCGAAGAAAAAGAAAAATATCCCCTTCCCTTGATCCAAGAATCCATTGGCTTTCTCCATATAATAAGCATTAAATAAATGTTTCTTAACTTGACTTGACTTCTCTGAATTGCTCCTTTTCATTGAAGACAAAGGGAATTCTGTTGGGTTACTGCTGACCCCTGATCATAGAGCAAGCAAGTATATAAGGAACAGATGAGAGAACTAGAGAGGAAAGTGTTACTGAAATCCCTTGAAACCCCCAAATATATTATAGTCATCCAAGAAAAGTTCCTCCCACTTTTCTTTGGAAAGAAAAAGATGGAACTAAAGATGCTGAGCTCAGCTGGCTGAAGACAGGCCATATTACATCAACCCTACTAACATGCCAGATGGTTGAGATTTAACATGCTGGGATCCTATAATACAGAGAGATTCTGAGTGAATGCCTTACCTGGCTAAGCTCAAGAAATTTATGCGAGGGAATCTTACTTTTGCTTCTGCAGTTTTGTTCGTGGACCCTCATATTTATGAACTGGAAGTTGGTATCTCCCTGCCATATTTTTCTTGTTTTTCCTTTTCTCTTCTCTGGGCAAAAATCCAATGGATCTGTGACATACCATTTGAGTAAAGTCAAATAGAAGACAATATTTCAGTTGTTTCACAGCCAACAGTGGTAAAATATTCCTTGGGGGATAAAAAAATTACCAAGATTTTGACAAGTTTGAAGTGTGTTCTCTTGAAAGTATGTGGGAATGAAGGAGATGCAATAATCTAACCTGACTTTACTGGCAAGAGGAAGGTATTGAGGCCCTGGAGCCTTCTTCACACCCCAGAACTTTCAGAACCTTAAAACCATGGAAAGTGTAGAATTATAACAAGATCCACCCTGTTTTCTCACCTTACTTCATCTTGTATTTCTCTCTCCCTCTCTCCCCATCTCTCTCTACCTCTCTATCTGTCTCTCCCTCTCCCTCTCTCTGTCCCTTTCCCTCTCTCTCTCCCTCTTCCTTTCCTCTCTTTTCCTTTCCCACTCTCCTTTTTCCCCTTCTCTCCCTTTCCCCCATCTCTTTCCTCTCATCTGCCTCTGTTTCTTTCCTCTCTTGTTTATTTGCTGAACAAAAATACTCTGAGTAGGCTTTACAAATTTTGGGGGGGACAAAGTGCAGTACTTTGTTTATAGCTTGAACTCTTCATTTAATTTTTTACCTCTCTAATTTACTCTCCTCTAACTTATTAAGCTTCCTAGTGGTATGAGGCTCATATTAAGTGAGGGAGGGTTTCAATAGTCTTTTTACAATTGACAGCATCAGGGACTAATCTATCTACATCTATAGTTATCTTTCTATCTATCTATCTACTCTCTCTCTCTCTCTCTCTCTCTCTCTCTGTATATATATATATATATATATATATATATATATATATATGTGTGTGTGTGTGTGTGTGTGTGTGTGTGTGTGTGTGTGTGTGTATCTTCATCTACCTATCATCATGCAATAGATAGAGAAGTAAGCTTGGACTCAGGAAGATGCCCCCTTAAATCTAGCCTCAGACACTTAACTAACTGTGTGATCTTGGTTAAGTTACTTAACTCTATTAAGTGACCTTGTTTAGTTTTGCCTCACTTTTCTTATCTGTAAAATGAGCTGGAAAAGCAAATAACAAAAAAATCCAGTATTTTTGCCAAGAAAACCCCAAATAGGGCCAGTTGTTCCTGGCATGTCTAACTCTGTGGCTCCATTTGAAGTTTTCTTGGCCCCATGCATACATACACACAGTACACACACAGATACACATCCACATAAACATATACACATACATTTGTGTGTACACACACACACACACACACACACACACACACATAAACACATATTCCTGGACCTCAAATAATTTACATTTTATGGAGAGGACGCAGCATGTAAATGGCAACAATAAATGGAAGGTAATTACAAAGTAGGAGATCAGCAGCAACAAGGAAAGCTTTGTGGAAGAGGAGGAGGCTCTGAGCTAAGCCTTAAAGAAATACAAGGATTCTGAGAGTTGAAGTTGAAAAGGGAGAGGTCACAGAAGACTTGGAGGGAGGGAGGATAGCTCTGTGCCATTTCAGACATCCATGGATTTGGTGCACTAACATTCATAATGGGGAAAAAGACAATCATGTTATATGAAAAGAGGATGTAAAGGAAGAAGGTGAAAATGAGGGAACTTTAGTTCATGTTGTTTATTTTCAGTTACAGAACACACACACACACACACACAAAAAAACCAGTTTCCTTTCCTAAAAATCAAAGAATATAGGATTTGTTGGTATTGCTGGCTTCCTTCAAATCTCAACTAAAATCTTTCCCTTTATTGAAGGTTTTCCTAATCCTTCTTGATTCTAATGCCTTCTTTCTATTGTTACCTGTTTATTATGTATATAGCTATTTGCATTTGTCTCCATCATTAGAGTGTGAGCTTATTGAGAGCACATAGCATAGTCCCTGAACACACACATCATAGACCCTTAATAAATGTTTATTGCTTGACCTATTAGTGACTTTTTTTTAGTATGATATGGTCTGGTAGCTTTCAAAATTTGGACTGTCCCAATAAAAATGTAGATTTCTTTTTGATATCAGTTTTGTCTTTCCCATGGATATTTCCCCCTTTTTCCTTAAAATCTCTTCCATTAGACTATACCTTCCCACCCTTTGCATTCACTTTCCCCCCAGGAGTTCTGATTCACTTTTTTTTTTTTTTTGAGTCAAGATGAATTTTTTCTTTATGCCTCCAATAGTTATAGACTCTACCTTTTGCAAGTCCTCATCCCCCTTTATAGAATACTTTTCTTCTCCCATGAGAGAAATTTTAAGACATTTTCTCTATTTCTTTAACTTTCTTTCAATCTCCACATTTGTCTTCTTGTCTATACTCCTTTAGACTCTCTTCTTCCTGAAAAATTACAAGAGTAATTTTGCCTTTATTATGATTCTGTTTTCATTAAGATACATCCTTTTTTCCTTTCTATTTTTTTCCTCCTTTCTTATTTTTTATTTCATCTCATTCTGTAATTTACTCCCCAAAAAGTATTGATTCTTCGCTATCAGATATTGTGAAATTTACTGCATACTATTTCAGGTCTGTTTTTCCAACATGATTTCTATTTGACTTCTGCTTTCACGTTTGTCTCCTTGTGTGCCTTTAGAAAGAAATCTTTTCATAATGTCTCTATTGTTATTTTGTTGCTGTTGTCCTTTATTACAGCATTTGTTTACTTTTCATGTATGTCTATTTTATGACGTGTTTTTAAAACAAAAAAAAGTGAGCCAAAATGTTCTTTTTGTGAATTTTTAAATTTGAATATCCATTTTCATTAATGGTTAAACATAGATTTGGGTTGTGTCTTGAGCTCCATAGAGTTTTTTTTTTAATTTAATTTTATTTAATAATAACTTTGTATTGACAGAATCCATGCCAGGATAATTTTTACACAGCATTATCCCTTGCAATCACTTATGTTTCGTTTTTTCCCCTCCCTCCTTCCTCCCCCCCCAAGATGGCAAGCAGTCCTATATATGTTAAATATGTTGCAGTATATCCTAGATACAATACATATTTGCAGAACCGAACAGTTCTCCCGCTGCACAGGGAGAATTGGATTCAGAAGGTAAAAATAACTCGGGAAGAAAATCAAAAATCAAATAGTTCACATTCATTTCCCAGTGTTCCTTCTTTGGGTGTAGCTGTTTCTGTCCATCATTTATCCAATGAAATTCAGTTAAGTCTCTTTGTCAGAGAAATCCACTTCCATCAGAATACATCCTCATACAATATCGTTGTCGAAGTGTATAATGATCTCCTGGTTCTGCTCATCTCACTTAGCATCAGTCCATGTAGGTCTCTCCAAGCCTCTCTGTATTCATCCTGCTGGTCATTCCTTACAGAGCAATACTATTCCATAACATTCATATACCACAATTTACCCAGCCATTCTCCAATTGATGGGCATCCATTCATTTTCCAGTTTCTAGCCACTACAAACAGGGCTGCTACAAACATTTTGGCACATACAGGTCCCTTTCTTTTTTTTAGTATCTCTTTGGGGTATAAGCCCAATAGAAACACTGCTGGATCAAAGGGTATGCACAGTTTGATAACTTTTTGGGCATAATTCCAGATTGCTCTCCAGCATTGGCTGGATTCGTTCACAACTCCACCAACAATGCATCAGTGTCCCTGTTTTCCCGCATCCCCTCCAACATTCATCATTATTTTTTCCTGTCATCTTAGCCAATCTGACAGGTGTGTAGTGATATCTCAGAGTTGTCTTAATCTGCATTTCTCTGATCAATAGTGATTTGGAACACTCTTTCATGTGAGTGGTAATAGTTTCAATTTCTTCATCTGAAAATTGTCTGTTCATATCCTTTGACTATTTATCAATTGGAGATCCATAGAGTTTTGAAGCACATTATTTCATTCCCTTCTGTGGTTTCTAGTGGGTGTGTAATAGTCTTGTTCCCCTCTACCCCTCCAATTTTTCTTTCCTTTATTTTCAAAGGTCTTTCCCTTGGTTACTTATAGAATATATGCCTTGTCATTGAAATGGTTAAATTTAACTACTGTAGTACACCAAAAAGTAGTACTTATAAAAAAATTTGGTCCTAGTTAAAAATTCAAGAAATCAATCCATGAAACAAATCAGGTAACCAGCATACAAAAGCAAATGAACCCTAAATGTCTAATCTTCAATAAACCCCAAACAATTTTTTGTGACCAAAAGTTGCTGGGAAGATTGGAAAACACTCTGTCAGAAACTATGCATGGATCGACATTTCATTCTATTTAGAGATAAGTTCCAAATAAAAGGTGATATGAAAACATTAGAAGAATGAGGAATAAACTGCTTTTCAGGATAATGGATAGAAGAATACTTGATGACCAAACAGGAAGAGGTGATAGACTGTGGGTATAGAATAAAACATACCTTTTCAGACAGGTCCAATACAACACAAATTTGGTTTGTTTAATTATGTCTATTTTATTTTTTTCAAGGAAGAGTTCTTATTTATTTGGGGGAATAGTTCTGGAGACAAAGTGAGAGCGATAATAATAATGAGCAAAAATAAAGAAAACATTATTAAAATAAATAGAAGAGAACAGAAGAGGGTTCAGAAAGACACATCCAGGGAAAATGTGGATTCTCAAGTAATATTTAGTGTCTGTTAAAGGATTATCTGTATAACAGAGTAACTATTTTGTATATAAATTCTCTTTTTTTTGTTTTGTATATGGAGATGGTTATATTTGTGGTTCATAGTTCATATTTTTTAAGAAAAAGCGATGTCACGAAGAGCTAAGTTGTAGCAGAGAAGTGATGAGTTGGATTTTGGACATGTTGAATTCAAAGTGCCAGTAGACCATCCATGTAATGGATATGATAGATTTCTAACATTGTTGGAAATGCTGTTCTGGATTTCATAAGAAATCCTGAGGCTAGGAATATAAATTGGATAGCTTTCCACATGACCCAACATATAGGGGAACCCACGAGTAACAGCTCTGAGGTTCATATTCTCCCTTTGTTGATGCTTAGTTTATGTACATGGCATTCTCTAGATCCCTTGAAAGTAAAGTTAATAGGAAAAACAGGTCAAGCAGATGGCTCTTGCACACTTATTAGTATATGTAGACTCTAATCAAATACACTTTGCAGTTGAGTATGTCTCAGAATTCTTGAGAGATCATGGAATGAGGGCATCCTCTTTAGCATTTCTCCACCTCACAACTGATGTTACCGTTGATTGGCGTTTCCACATTAGCTCCTGCCTGGTCTATTGCCATAGCTTTATAAATGGTCTTTCTAGTCATTCCACTGTGATATACTTAGCTAGTAACAAAAGACACCAGCTGCATGCTAGTTTCTTCATCAGTAAAATAATGTGGTTTTACTTTTAAGATGTTTAAGATTTCTGCCCATAATTAGCATGTTGATTTTAATGATAACATATAGAAGCAAAGATGATTGTGCAAATCATCAGGAAAAAGAGTAAGAACAAATATTAGAAACTTAAGTCAAAGAAGGATTCATTTTCTAGCTCCTTTTCTTGACGATCAATAAAAATGGGGAGAATGATCACTAATTTCCAGGTGATGGTGAAGAAAACTCAATGATTATGAAGGATGGCAGAAATATAGTTGAAATTAAGAGTCTATTGTTGTTTTGAAGTGCCAATCCTGGTTGTGTGGTACAAGGTCACTGAGAAATGAAAAACCATATTGTCAGAAATGGAAAATACATCAAAATATGGAAGACTCATCTGAAACAATACAGAATGACAAGAGTAAAATCAAAACAGTTTACACATTGATTATAATTATCATTAAAATGATGATACACAAAGAATCTGTGATTTTTCTAGCGTGATGAATTTTATCTACTAGGGTAGATTGCAGATGGTCTATGATAGCTAGTAGAACAATTCCAGAACAAGAGTTTCTAATCTGGATCCCAGGAATATGTACATATATGTATGTATATACATGTGTTTTATATGCATATGTATACATCCCCATACATATACATGTATGTGTGTACATATATAATGTGTGTGTGTAAATATATATATATATATATATCCACACATACACATACATACAACTATTTCACTATAATCAGTTTCCTTTGTAGTCCTGTGTATTTTATTTAATGTATTTGATAACATTTCAGAAGGGCTTCACAAAACCATCAAATACATTCAAAATACCCAAAAGGCCAAAGATTTTTGTCCTAAAGGATTATATGGGAGTATATCATAGTTAAATGATTTCCATGGCATGAAACAATTATTGACAGAGGGAGTATGTGAAGCTATATATTCCTGGCTTCAACAGCATCAACAATGGTAGTAAAAACACAAAAATGATTTATTTGGTTTAGACTTTTAGTTTTAGTGGCATAGGAAATTTCATCTACCCATGAAGATCTGCACCTTTTCTACAATTTAGAAACTTAAGAGAGTTCTTAGGCCCAATGAAAGATTTGTCTTGTCTAGCCACCGTTCAGCCACCATGTCTCAAAGGTGAGGCTTGAATATGGGTCTTCATGATGTGCAAGACTGGACAGCTTATCACCATTTCAGGTACCTCTGAGGGGGAAAATACACACAAAGAAAAGAAAGAAAGAAGGCAGAAATAGCAGGGAAAGAAAAAATAGATTAAAAAAAAACATTTTCTTAAAAGACACTTTTTTAAAAAAAAACACATAAAAATGTTAAAAGGCAAATAGTAAATTATTTGGAGTTTCACATTTTTGCATGATCCTTTATAGTTTATGTGAATATTTTGTTGATGGTTACTAGACTTAGAATAGAAATATTTTTAGGGGACAAAAAAGAAATAATTCCTAAACACTTTGTGGCGAGAGGTAGAAAGGTAGCATATGCCTCAAAAATAATTTACTGAGTGTCGTGAGATTCATGTTGGCTAGATTGTAATTTACTGAAATGTTGTTTCATATTATAAATGCATTTTTGCATTTGGTCATAGCCATAATCTAAACTGACAAATTCCCAGATGTCCCCTTTGTTTGATGCAGTTTTGACCAAGAGGGGGCACTGCAGAAAGAAAGCAGAGATTGGTAGGGAGCAGCTTGTGCTAAAGTCTAGTAGCTATAAAGTAGGGAATATCTTTGAATAAAGAGAGGCTGATTTCAATTTATAAAGGGAACATTTCTAAATTATTGAATATTAATGGAGAAATAATTTGGTGTTAGGTCATACTGCTTTGTGACAAGACATCTGTTGTGATTGTGACACAAGGATCAGGCAGCTTTCCCATTTTGATCAGATGATTACAATTGTGATTAAAACACCACTGATGGTCACTTATTCTAAAGGATGATTATTTCTTACACCTCCCCCATAGGACTTAGAGATGCAAGGCTCTTTATTCAACATATAGGCTACTCCTCCCACACTGTGTTACAGAAGGGAAGCATGAAATGAAATGGCCTCTGTGGTTCTTTTTATCTTCTTTTCTCTGGGAGATAATTGGATAATTGGATTGGATTGGATGATCCAATGACTTGTCCAATGTCACACAATCAATAAGAGGCAGAATTTGGCTACAAACCCTATTCATCTGCTTTTACACCTTGTGTTCTTTCTATTTCATAGTGTATACATTAAAAGTGACCTCCTGGCAAGACACACATATACAAACACACAGACACACACACACATATACATTCCACACAATCCCCCAGACACTCATATACCCCCCATACATACACACACCGCAAACTACAAACTTTTACTCAGCTGATCATCATACATTTGATTATGTGATTGCTCTTTGATTTTCATGAATCATAATCGAAAGAGAAGTCAACAGGACCCCGACTCATAGTGTTTTTTTATTTTTTTAAATAATGCCATTGGTATGCATGGCTAGTTAGTTGTTCATCTGAATTTTGAAAAAATCAGTGGGTTTCATTTGATTTCAGAAAATGTAAGTCAAATATATAAGGCAGCAGAAGATGAGCAGTTGGGTGGTATAGTGGAGAGAGTGTGAGACCTGGAGTTAGGATGTCTTAGTTTCTTGAGTTCAAATCTGGCTGCAGATACTTACTAGCTGTGTGACCCAGAATTAGTCACTTAATCCCATTTGCCTCAGTTTCTTCATCTGTAAAATGAGCTAGAGAAGGAAATTGTAAACCAAAACCCCAAATAGAGTCATTAAGACTTGGACATGACTGAAATGACTGAACTACAGCAAAAACGAAAATCTAAAAAAAGTAAATGAGCATTTATTAAGAGCTTACTATGCATCAGGCACTCTACCAAGCAGTAATTTTTTTAAACAAACATTATCTTATTTAATACTCATAACAACCATGAGAAGTGGGTATTATTTTCCCCATTTCACAAATTAAGAAACTTAAACAGATAGATGTTAACTCACCAGCTCAAGGTCACACAGCTAGGAACTGTCTGAGGTAGGATTTGAACTCAAGTCATCTAACTGTAAGCCCAGCACTCTATCCATTGTGGCGCACCTTGCTACCTGGTATATTAGGCTGTATTAAGGGAGGTATGGTACTCACGACTAGTCGGGTGGTAATCTTATTCTCCCTTGCCCTCCCTGGAGAGCACATTGGCTGATTGTGCACAGTGCTGGGTACTATATATTATTAAGGGCTTTGATAAGTGTGAGGGGGCCTAGAGGAGAGCAGTAAGAATGATGAAGAACCTGGTGATCATGTTATACAAAAAAAACACTTAAAATTTTAACTATGAATATTTAGAGCATAAAGAAAAATACTGTATGAGGACAAGGTAGCTTTACATTTTGGGGTTCAGCCTCAGATGCTTACTATCTGTGTGATCCTATGCAAGTCATTTAACCCTATTTGCCTCAGTTTTTTCATCTGTAAAAATGAGCTAGAGAAGGAAATGGCAAACCACTCCGGTATCTCTGCCAAGAAAACCCCAAATGGGATTGTGAAGAGTTGGACACGATTGAAATGACTGAACAACAAAATCCAAAAGAAATAAACGAGCATTTATTAAATGCTTACTATAATCCCACATGGAACTGGAATCAATTTCTTCTTACTTTGCTCTAAAAGAAAGGACTAGGAACAATGAGTGGAAGGTACAGAAAGGTTCACATTCACACCTACCCACCCACCCTCCAAACACAATTATATTATATCTGTATCAAGTCAGAAGTGGATGTCCACTAATAGGAGTTTCTAATGACTTCTTGCTCAGGTAGTGGTTACTCTGGATAGAGTCCGAGCTTCTTTCCATCTCTGAGATTTGGTGACATACTTTTGTGGATTGTCCCCCAGAGAAATTATAAAATTGTAGGTCAGCCAACAGCTGGAATCTTCAAACAAAGCCTCTAATATCCCAACTGTCCCTTGCACTCAAAATTCACTTCCTTTTCCATTAGCACAAGGGAAAGAGTTTCTCCTTATGTTTCCCCTGATACTAGAGGTCAAAGAACCCATAATAACAGCTCCTTTTCTTTTTGATGTGTTATATGAAGCCTCGAAACAGGGGACTTTGATGTCCCCCCAAAAGGTCAGCATGTCCCATGGAGGCTTTCAGCAGTCATTACAAATCATAACCTCATACTTTATTTCAAGTTAGTGATTCCAAGAGATTAAATGCTGAAGCTATTACCGTATGATGTTTATTTGTCCAAGGCAAAAGAGAAGGAACATAGTCTTTGGATATTGAAGGAAAATGTCAGTAGGGGGAGTTCTGGATTCCTACATTTTAAAAACTCATGCAAATTTAACTAAAGCTCCCAGAAACCACCTGACAAGAATGGATTCAGAAAGACTCAGTCCCTTTTCAATTTTTGTTAATTAAACTATATGGACACTTTATTTTTACATTGATTTCTAAATATTTCTTCTTCACTTCCACTGATGGAATAAAAACAGTTAAGTAAATCTACCCAGTTAGTAAACCTGATGGTGCAGGTACCATTTTGCTACCAGAGTCACCCTCTTCTCCTACCCCTCCAATGAAAAGAGATTTGTTCGAGATAATAACCTTTCTTTTTCTTTTTCAAACTGAATACAGAGGATATCCTCTGGAGTTATATCTAATTTTTTAATTGTATGAATATTTTCATTTAAAATTTGTTGCCAAGTATATTAAATTCTTAAATACATGAGAGGTAGTGGCTATCACAACAGCCTTGAGGTCAGGAAAAGTTAAGTTCGATCCTGTCTTTGATTCATATTGGCTGTGTGCTCCTGGCAAGTGACTCAACCTCACAGTACAACTCTCTTAAGATCTCATGTTATAGATGTGTTGTTAATTTATGTTAATGGAAGAAGTTTGAAGCTGGAACAGCTCTTACTGAGTAGAATCATAAGCATGTATATTTGTGTGGATATCTTTATATCTATCTATCCATCTACTTATGATCTATTTATATATCATCTATCTAGCTATTTCTGCATATGTGTATATGTGTATATACATATACACATGTAGGTGTACAAACATGCATGTATACCTATATGTACATATATAATATACGCATGTGTTTGTGTATTGTGTATGTATGCAGATTTATGTGTAGATTCATGTATATAATATGTGTTCACATACACATATGTTGTTGTTGTTTAGTCATTTTCAGTCAAGTCCAACTCTCTACAACCACGTTTGGTTTTTCTCTGATTTGCCATTTCCTTCTCCAGTTCATTTTACAGATGAGGTAACTAGGGAAACAGGGTTAGCTGACTTGCTCAGGGTCACGTAGCTAGTAAGTGTCTGACATCAGAGTTGACTCAGGAAAATAAATCTTCCTGATTCTAGACCTAGCTTTCTATTCACGGTACTTTCTAGCTGTCCCATATTTGTATATAGGTGTATATTTATTTGTGTGTGTAGACCTATATATAATCATGTTTTGTTTGCATTTCTCAAACCTGTATAAATAAAATTATAAATAGATAGCAGCTGGTAAAAGATTAGATTCCGTTCCCCCTTTTCCTATATTATTCATTTATAATGTTAAATTTAATCATCACATGCATCATAGTTTTTTGGGTTTTTTTTTTTTTTAAGAATCTGGTAATAAAAATATCCACCAAATATTTAAGTCAAAGTTAAAAATAAAGAAACTTCCTAATATGTTCTTTTGTCATTTCATTTTCTTTGCTTTTAACTCACACTTTTTGGGATATTTTGAGCTCAAAAGTGTGGAAGTGATTTTAAACAAAGATTGTGTCTAATATATAAATACACACACACATATAGACATCTAAGCAGTATTTAATACATATTTCACGTGGTGCCCAGTAAATATACCTAAATATATGAAAACAGCCTCACTGATTCAAGGCCAGCCTAGAAATCACAAGACGGAGAGTCAATTGATTTTCCAGACACATTCTGACTGTTTGATCTCTGATAAGTCATCTTAGGCAACAAAGAAATTGTCTATAGCAATAACATCAAGGTGTGAAGAATGTATGTGTACATGTGAATATGTGCATAATAAGTAATGGAAATAAAAGCAGACAGTGATATCTGCCTTTGTTCTATATCTCTATCTGTACATACATATATAATATATGCACAAATATATACATGTATACACACATATATATGTTTACACATATGTTGTTGTTGTGTGTTATATATCCATATATTTGCATGTGTGTTTTTATATACAGCCATGTGTGTGTGTGTGTATGTGTGTGTGTGTGTGTGTGTGTGTGTGTAGGAACAGTTCTCCTGACATGGTACTATTTAGGCTTGTAGCTTCTCAGGCTAGATAAGGGAACTGACATCAATTACCAAGCATGGTGTTTCAGGGTAGTTGGTTTTTTTCTTTTTTAATCAAGAAAAGATGGTGATAGCTGGGCTTAGGTGGCATAAAACACTTTTGAATCAAAGTCTAAGTCTTGTTCCTCTAGCTCGTTGGCAGTGTCCCATGACACCATATCAAAGTGAACATTTCTTAGCTTGATTAGAAATTCAGTGAGAATGGCAGCTGCGAGTGTCTTTTGCAGTTACATTGTTTCTCTGGAATCCATATGGCAGAAATCACATAACACAATTTCCCCTAGACCAAGGACAGTTCCTATAGGCAGGTTGTTCGCAAAATGACGCTCTTTCTCTTTGCTTCCACAGGTTTTCGCCCGCCATATTTTTCTATCTGACTAGTATCATGCCATCGCTGTGGCTCCTGGAAATGCATCCTGAGACCCAGGTAATTTCTTTAGATAATTAAGATAGTTAAAAGAAATGCAGCCTTTATCAGACAAACCTCTGAGGTCCATCCCAATCAGATTGCCTATAGAAATATATTTGTCTGGGAATCCCTGGTCATAATCATTGATAATAATGCAGTGATAGTTATTTAATAACTCAATGACAGTCAACAAAAGCAAGTTAGCTCATTCAGAATCTCAGCCCAGAAGAGTGTCACGTTCCTTTCCTGTAACATATTTACAATCCTTCCAATTTTTTGTATATTGTAATAAAAGGAGTACTGGCTCTGCAGTCAAAGTTCAAATCCCACCTTTGAAGATGACTGCCTTTGTGACTGGGAGCATGTTTCTTACATCCCTGAGCCCAGTTCATTCAGGTATAAAAGGAAATCATATGAGAAAGGGACACCAAGCTCCCTTTAAACTCTTTATCTAAGAACATATTATTTTTGGGTAACATGGAATTTATTGATATTCTTCCTGGAAGTCACATATAAGAATTAGGATTACTAATCCTAATATAAACAAATGTTCCTAACTCTCACACTAATCACTTTTCATTTTTAGCAGAGCCGTGATTCTTCTGGACTTCCAGATCTGCTGCTCTTTCCAGTGAACAATGGGAAATAGGATTCTTTTTTAATATAATAATAATAATAATAATAATTAAATGCTGTGCCCCAAACTGCATATGATATCACAAATAAGACTGAACAAAGGCTGAACAAAACAGAAGAGTAAGCATCCTTATTCTGTATGACAGACTAAAGGAAGGAATATACATCCACTCATTACAAATAATAATTCAATTAACAGAAATAATCCTAAATGTCTATGATTAAGAATTATGCCAAAAGTAAGAAAGTGAGAAAAAAAGTAATAACTAGCATTTATATTGAATTTTCAAGTTTGCAAAGAATTTTCCATTTATTATTATTTTGTTTTCTTCTAACAACAACCCTGGGAGATAAGTGTTATTTTAGTTATTCCACTTTTGCAGATAATAAAATTGAGTCTGAGAGAGATTAAGACAGAAACACAGAAGATT
The DNA here is from genome assembly GCF_016432865.1 of Antechinus flavipes. NCBI lineage: Eukaryota > Metazoa > Chordata > Mammalia > Dasyuromorphia > Dasyuridae > Antechinus > Antechinus flavipes. The sequence goes on from NC_067399.1 coordinate 663,930,406, forward strand.
AACCCAGAAACACATAGCTAATAAGTATCTAAAGTAGAACACGAATTCAGTATTAATGATAATGACCCAGTCCTAAACCATCCTGGCAGATTGGGATTGCATTGTAAGATATAGTTTCTATAGGCTTAATTGTGTTTCTTTGTACCAATGATGAAGGGCCGGTTGGGAGAAGAACATTATTGTTTTTCTCCCAGAATTGACTGGGAATCAATGAAGCATACCAGATTATATAAGAGAGTTAGGTAAAATTTTTAAGTGGTGAGGAATAAATCTACTTTAAAGGTAAAAATATTGTACATCGAAATCCTGATTTATCTTCGCTTTGAAACTAATTCCCATGAATTTTTTAAAAAATATAATGACCGTAGAGAGGGAAGACAGACAGGGTAACATGTTAATTACCTACATCTGGCAATAGAAATCTATCAATACAAAACTGTGGGTTTCCCCATTTCATTTATACTGGGGATAGAATCAAAGGAATGGGGAAAATGTTAGTAGAGATTGAAAAATCCCACCAGGTTGAGGTTCTGTGGAGAAAATAAATAAATAGGGTCTCTATTGCTTTTATTCCTATCCTCAGAGGGAACTCGGTGGGGAAAAAGAATTTTAAAAAAAACAACTAAATAACTAAAAAATCTGTACTTTGAGAAACTTCATGATGAAAGTTGTTTTCTTTTCTGTTTAATTCTGCATGCAATTCCAAGATCTCTAAATGTGTGAATGCGTGCATGGATGTGTATATGTCACATATAGGTTAGCTTCGCAGAGGAATTTTGAAATTCCTCAATCCCACAAAAGCTGTTGTTTCTTTCTTTCTTTTTTTTTTTTTCAGCAGCTTGTAAAATTTGCATTGGCTGCAACACTGCTCTCAAGCGGCCTGCTGCTATTCGTCTCCAGCCCACGCCTCTCCCCTCTTTCTGCTCCCTCCATCCTGAGCATCTGCCTATATTAAACACACACACACACACACACACACACACACACACACACACACACACACACACGAGTTCTCTCACAAATACAAATTCCTGTGAAAATGGAAACCCAAATATGATTTCACTGCACTTCTGGTGGAGTAAATTTTGGCCTCTAACCAAATGATGGATGGGATACAAGTTTTTCAGGCAGGAGAAAAAAGAACAACACATTAAATTAAGTATTTAACCAAAAAAACCCTCCTTCCTTTTTGTTTTTTTTTTTAAGAAAAAACAATTTTCCTAATAAGAAATGTCATTGGCCATGAGACCATCACATTTAATCTGTCCAATTTTCCATAAGGTTGTCTTAACGCCAGGAACATTTATAATGGACATTTCAAGTAAGATCCGATACAATGATTGCTAGGATTTAGTTCAATTGGATTGGAATTTAGTTCCATTCAGTTCAATTCAATGAATATTATTAAGTACCCAAGATATTCTACTGGGCTCTAGAGAAAATAAGAAAATATAAAAATTTCCTCCCTTTAAGAAGTTTACTTTCTAGTGGTGGTTTCAGGGGTGATGGGAAGTGTAATTGTACACATTGACAGGAAAATACAAAATGTCGTCTAGATTTTTCATGGGCAATATTGTAGGGAACTCCTAGTGTTGTGCTGGTAAATGTTTAATGACTAGCTCTCTGTGGGAGGGAAAAAACCTCCAACTATCTGCAGAACACACTTTAAGTCTAATCTGTTTCATTAACATTCTCTCTATAACTTTCTCAAGTCTAGACAAAGCAATAAATTAAGCCCTGATTTATTAACATTTGTCAGTTTCTGAAAAGTAAATCTTCATAGTGAAAATTTAACAATGGGCTTTTGTGAACTGGTATATACTGGCTCCAGCATATATCTGACACTCTGCTGTGAGGAAACTCCAACTACTGGACCAAATTTTCTCAGCAATTTCTAGTCCTAGAGATTTGGAGACAACATGGAGAGATTAATTGATTTGTCCAGATCACAGAGCCAGGGTGTGTCAGAGGCAGAAATGGAACCCTTTCTGATTCTAAGCTCAGATCTCTACATACTACAACCATCAGAGGTTTCTCAAGGTAAATATAAAGAAAAAAAACAAATACTTTTCTGTGGGAATGGACGAAAGTGCTAAACTCTGGGGCAATTAGGGCAATTAGGAAAGGTCCCTAGAAAGTGAAAACTCTTGAGTTTAGCCTTGGAGGGAGCTGGATGGCTTCTGATTAACGTTTTTGTGGAACTGTTCTCACAGGAAGAGAGATGTCGATTTTTCAACATTTTCAACAGATCTGTGATCTCATCAGGATTGATACTAGTTCAGTGGTTCAGATTGTAGCCCTTCCAGCTGTTCTCATCTTGAACTTCTCTTGTCCATATTATCAAATAATGACCACAGACAATCCATACAACATGGAGACCTCCTACTTCATAGGATTAAAAATCAGTCTCCTCACTCCTCAAAAGGCCACTGCAAGATCAGTCATTACAAATGAAGCAAATGAAGCCCAGAGAAGTCATGTATAAGAATTAGAATCACTAATCCTAATATAATCAAATGTTCCTAAATCTCATGTTAATCACTTTTCATTTTTAACAGAGCCATGAGCCTTCTGGACTTCCAGATCTGCTGCTCTTTCCAATGAACAATGGGAAATAGAATTCTTTTTAATGTAATAATAGCTTTCTTATTTTTTTCAAAATACAAAGATAGTTTTCAGCATCCATTCTTACAAAATCTTGTGTTCCAAATTTTTCTTCCTCCTTCCCCTTTTCCCCCCTCCCCTAAGAGATCAAGTAATTCAATAAAGATTACAAAAATAACATTCTATTGCTTAGGACTCAGACTAACTCTTATCCCTGATTTCACTACACTCTCATTGTTTCCCCCAGAATTTTCTGTTCATTTATTTATATTTTCCAGTTTTACTCATAGAGAGAATGTCAGTCCTGCTATGGCTCAGTCCTTTCAGTAACATATTAGTTTATTAATTGTTGAATAAAGAGCACACATTTAGAGTACCAGTGGTTCAATTAATATTAATAGATGGTTTAAGAGCCATTTGAAAAGACTGCAGCTATTATTCCCTTTTCATGGGCTGAAAAACATTTGTGTTGTTGGCTGCTGTGGCCAAAGTGTGATACAATGGTAAGGTTGCTAGATTTGATGGCAGAGGTCTCATTTTCTCACTGGCTGTGCTCTTTGCTTCTTGTGAGACCTTGGACAAGCAAATTAATCTCTTCAAGATTCAATTTTTAAAAATATAATAATAGCTTTTTATTATAAAAATATATGAAAATATAGTTTTCAGCATTCACCCTTGCAAAACTTTGTGTTCTAAATGTTTCTCCCTCCCTTTTCCCCACTCCCCTTCCATAGACAGGAAGCAATCCAATATATGCTAAACATGTACAGTTTTCCTATGCATATTTGCACAGTTATCACGCTGAACAAGAAAAAAAAAGATCAAAAAGGAAAACAAATGAGAAAGAAAACAAAAAGCAAGGAAACAACAACAAAAAGTGAAAACACTATGTTTTGATTCATATCCAGTCCTCTCTCTGGGTGTAGATAGCTCTCTCCATCACAAGTGTATTGAACACCTCATATTTGAAAAGAGCCACATCCATCAGAATTAATCATCTCATAATCTTGTTGTTGTGTACAACATTCTCTTCTTCTACTCAATTCATTTAGCATCAATTCATGTAAATCTCTCCTGGCCTTTCAGAAATCATCCTGCTGATTGCTTTTTTAAAGAACAATAATATTGCATAACATTCATATACTAGAACTTATTCAGCAACTTCCAACGGATGTGTTTTTACTCTGTTTCCAGTTCCTTGCCACTACAAAAGGGGCTGCCACAAATATTTTTGCACATGTGTCCTTTTCCCTTTTTTGATGATCTCTTTGTGATATAGGCCTGATGGAAACACTGCTGGATCAAAGGGTATGCTCACTTTAATAAACCTTTGGGCATAGTTCCAAATTGCTCTCTACAGTGGTTATATCAGTTCACAACTCCACCAACAATGGATCAATATCCTTGTTTTCCCACTCCCCTCCAAAATCTATCATTCTCTTTTCCTGTCATTTTAGCCTATCTGAAAAGTGCATGGTGGTACCTCACAATTGTCTTAATTCTCATTTTTCTAATCAATAATGATTTAGAGCATTTCTTTCATATGACTAGAAATGGTTTTAATTTCTTCATCTAAAAATTGTCTATTCATATATTTTGATCACTTATCAGTTGGAAAATGGTTTATATTCTTACAAATTCTCCATATATTTTAGAAATGAGGACTTTATCAGAACACTTGGATATAAAATTTTTCCTAGTTTTGTGCTTCTCTTTTAATCTTCTCTGCATTGGTTTTGTTTGAAAAATTTTTTCTTAATTTAATGTAATCAAAATTATCCATTTTGCATTTCATATTGTACACTAGTTTTTCTTTGGTCACCAATTTCTTCCTTCTCCACAAATCCCACAGTTAGACTATCCTTTGCTTTTCAAACTTGTTTATAGTATCACTATGTATAAACTTTGAATCTATTTCAACCTTATCTTGATATAGGGTGTTAAGTGTTGGTCAGTGTGTAATTTCTGCTGTACACGTTTCCGTTTTTCCTGGCAATTTTTATAAATGGTGAATTTTTATTACAGAAGTTGGATTCTTTGACTTTAACACTAGATGAATGTAGTCATTGATTATTGTGTCTTGTGAACCTAACCTATTCCACTAATCAATTATTCTATTTCTTAGCCAGTACCAAATGGATTTAATGACTGTTGCTTTATAAGGTAGCTATAATATAATATATTACGTATTATATATGATATATATGTATAATATCATTATATTAATATATTATAACATATGTTAATATACAATATATTAATACAATGATATATAAATATTATATGTTATATATCATAATATAATAATATTGTATATAAATATAACAATATAACATAATACAGCTAAGCCAACTTCATTTGCATTTTTTTCATTACTCCCATTGAACTTTTGTTCTTCTCTTTGTTATTTTTTCTAGTTTTGTAAAGTAGTTTCTTGGCAGTTTCTTGGTATGGCATTGAATAAGTAGATTAATTTAGGTAGAACTGTCATTTTTATTTTATTAACTCAGCCTATCCATGAGTACTTGGAATGTTCCATTTATTTAGATTTGACTTTATTTGTGTGGAAAGTGTTATGTAGTTGTGTTCATATAGTTCTTGACTTTGTCTTGGCAGGTAGACTCCTAAACATTTTATACTATCTACAGTTATGAAATTTTTCTTTGTATCTCTTCTTGCTGGACCTTGTTGGTAACATATAGAAATGCTGATGATTTCTGTGGATTTATTTTGTACCCTGAAGCTTTGTTAAAGTTGTGAATTTTTTCTAGTAGTTTTTTAAGTTGATTTCCTAAGTATATTATCATATCATCTGCAAAGAGTGATAATTACTATTCTGATTCCCTTATTTTTTTTCTCATTGCTAAAGCCAACATTTCTAATACAATATTAAATAATAATGGTAATAGTGGGCAAACTTGTTTCACCCCAGATGTTATTGAGAATGTTTCTAGTTTATCCCGATTACATATGATGCTTCCTGATGGTTTTAGATAGACGGTATTCATCATTTTAAGGAAAACCCCATTTAACATTATATTCTCTAGTGTTTTCAATATGAATGGGAACTGAATTTTGCCAAATGGCTTTTCTGAATCTATTGAGATAATCATATGATTTCTGTTAGTTACTGACATAATCAATTATGCTAATAGCTTTCCTAATATTAAACCAATCCTGCATTTTTGGTATAAATTCTACTTGGTCATGGTGTATTATCCTGGTGATAAGTGGCTGTAATCTCTTTACTAATATTTCATTTAAGACTTTTGCATCAATATTCATTAGGGAAATTGGACTATAATTTTCTTTTCTGTTTTGACCCTATCTAGTTTGGTACCAGCACCACATCTGTGTCATGAAAGAAATTTGGTAGGACTCCTTCTTTCCCCATTTTTCCAAATAGTTTGCATGCTATTAGAATTAATTGTTATTGAAATGTTTGGTAGAATTCATTTGTAAATTCATCTGGCTCTGGAAATTTTTTCTTAAGGAGCTAATTAATAGCTTGTACAATTTCTTTTTCCAAAATGGGACTATTTAAGTAACATTTCATCCTCTGTTAATTTAGGCAATTTATATTTTTGTAATTATTCATTCTTTTCACTTAATTATCAGATTTATCAGTATACAATTGAGGAATATTTTTCATAATTATTGCTCTAATTGCCTCTTCATTGGTGGAAAATTCTCTCTTTTCATTTTTGATACTGGAAATCTGATTTTCTTCTTTTCCTTTTTTTTTAAAATCAAATTAAAAATTTATCTATTTTGTTGGATTTTTAAAATAAAAACCAACTCAGTTTTGTTTGTTAGTTCCAATAATTTTGTTATTTTCAATTTTATTAATCTCCACTTTTATTTTCAGAATTTCAAATTCGGTATTTAATTGGGAGGGGGTTAATTTGTTCTTTTTCTAATGTTTCTTCATGCCCAATTCATTGATCTTCTCTTTCTCTATTTTATTTAAGTAAATATCTAAAGATATAAAATTGCCACTAAGAACTGCTTTAGCTGTATCCCATAAATTTTGGTATGTTGTCTCACTATTGTCATTCTCTTGGATAAGATTATCACTTGTTTTTATGATTTATTGCTTTACCCACTCCTTCTTTAGGATTAGATTACTTAGTTTCCAATTAATTTTTGATCTATTTGTTCCTGATCCTTTATTACATGTAATTCTTTTACTGCAACATGATCTGGAAAGGATGCATTTATTAATTTCTGCCTTTCTGAATTTTATTTTCAAGTATTTATGCCCTATTACATGGCCAATTTTTGTGTAAGTTCCACATTCTGCCAAGAAAAAAATATATTCCTTTCTGTCCCCATTTAATTTTCTCCAGAGGTCTATCATACCTAACTTTTCTAAAATTCTATTTACCTCCTTATTCTCTTTCTTGTTTATTTTGTGGTTCAATTTATCTAGTTCTGATAGGGCGAGGTTGAGATTCCCCACTTACATATTTTTGCTGTCTTTTTCTTCTTGAAGTTCTCTTAACTTCTCCTGTAGGAATTTGGATGCTACACCACTTGGTGCTTATATGTTTAGTATTAGTATTACTTCATCATTTATGGTATCTTTTAGCAAGATGTAGTTTCCTTCCTTATCTCTTTTAATTAGACCTACTTTTGCTTTTGCTTGATCTGAGATCAGGATCACGACCCCTGCTGTTTCTTACTTCAACTGAAGCATAATAGATTCTGCTCCAGCCTTTTACCTTTATGCTCTATGTATCACTGCTTTAAATGTGTTTCTTTTAAAAATCATATTGTAGGGTTATGACTTTTAATTCATGCTGCTATCTACTTCCATTTTATGGGAGAGTTCATCCTATTTACATTCACCATTAAAATTGCTACGTATTCCCGGCCATCTTATTTTTCCCAAGTTTATACTTTTTTCTTTCCTTTCCCCCTTTCCCTCCTCCCCCATATTTTGCTTCTGACCACCACCTCCCTCATTTGGGCATCTCCCTCCTCCTTTATTTACAGCCTCATTTACAGCCCCTCCTCCTTTATTATCCATTTTCCCTGTACTTTTGTTCTCCCTTCTCTTAGTCTCCCCCCTTTCTTTCCCTGTTGTCCTCTTACTTCCCTATAGGTTGAGAAAAGTTTCTGGATCAAATTAATATTTTTGATAGTCTCTTTTGAGCAAAATCTTATGAGACTAAGTTTCTCACAATGCTCACTTCCCTTCTTTCCTTGAGCTGTAATAGGTCTTTTTTGCCTTTTTATTGATGAAATTTAACTCATTTTACCACCACTTTCCTCTTCTTCCAATACAATTCCTTTTCCACCCCAGTTTCTTTTTTTATTTCATTACAGTAAAGTCAAATTATACTACACCCTCTAAGTAGAATCCTAACAAAGATACAGTTCTTGAGAGTAAGACATATCTTCTTATATAGTGATGTAAAATTTTTAAACTTCAAAAAACATAGTTGTTTTCCTTCTCTTTTTATGCTTCTCTTGAGTTGTGTATTTGAAGATCAAATTTTCTGTTCAGCTCTTGTCTTTTCATCAAAAATAAATAAAAATTCCCTATTTCATTGAATGCTCATGTTTCCCCCTGAAAGATAATCCTTAATTTTTCTGGGTACTTGATTCTTGACTGCAGTCCAAGTTCCTTTGCCTTCCAGAATATCATATTCCAGTACTTTTGATCCTTTAAAGTGGAGCTGCTAGGTCCTGCAGAATCCTGATTATGGGTTCTTGATATTTGAATTCTTTCTTTCTGGCTGCTTGCAGTATTTTTTTCTTGAGCTGACAATTCTAGAATTTAGTTATGTTATTTCTTAGAGTTTTCATTTGGGGTCTTTTTTAGGAGGTGATCCTTGGATTCTTTCAATGGCTATATTACCCTCTGGTTCTAGGACACCAGCACGGTTTCTCTTAATGATTTCTTGAAAGATGTCGCCTAAGATCTTTTTTTTCATCATGGTTTCCAGGTAGTCCAATCATTCTTGGATTGTCTCTGCTGGATCTATTTTCAAGGTCAGTTATTTTTTCCAAAGAGATATTTTACATTTTCTTCTATTTTTTTTATTTTTTTTGGTTTTGTTTGACAGATTCTTGATGTCTTGCTGAATCATTTGCTTCCATTTGTTGAATTCTAATTTTTAATGAGTTATTTTCTTCTGTTAGCTTTTTTATATCCTTTTGCATTTGGTCTATTAAATTTTCATATTAGTTGTTTTGTTCATTGGATTTTTTTTTCCATTTCATAAATTCTGTTTTTCAAAGAGTTGTTTTCTTTTTCTAACTCACCAAAACTATTTTAAGGGCTGATTTTTTTTTCAGACAATTTTTGTGTTTCCTTTTCCAGAGCTCTCATTTCCTTTCCCTATTTTTCTTCTAACTCTCCTTTAGGATCCTTTTTGAATTCTTCCAAGAGAGCCTTATGGGATGGAGACCAACTTATTTCACCCTTTGAGGCTTTATCTGGAGACATTTTGCCTTTAGTGTCCTCAGAGTTTGAGGTCTGTTCTTTCCTGTCTCCATAAGGGCCATCTATGGGCAGAGATCTTTTTTTTTCTTTTTTCCTTATTTTTTACAAGTTGAGGTCTGCTATTAGAGGAAAGGGAGATTGTTCCAAGCTTCCCCTACAAGTGGCAGTTGCTTTATGCTATCCTGGGGTCAGTGCTACTGGCTTTCTTCTTAGTATTGGATAATCATGACCAACTCCTATTTATTATCCTGGAGTTCAGGAGCTTACTATTTGCCTTCTATAATTGTATTGGATGTCTCACAGCTAGTCTGATGACATACAAGCTTCTGAACCAAGACAGAGTAGCAAATGCTGCTGTATTTTGGCTAAGACCCTCCCACTAGATACCCCTGCATGCTGAGGCTCTGCTCTGAGTTTCCCTGTTTCCCTGTGCTGTAGCAGCCTTCCCCCCATCCCACAATTGAGACAGACATTTCCTGAAGTTCCTCCAAAATATCTTTTGCTGGAAATTTGTTACACTCCAAATATTTGTGGGTTCTGTCACTCTAAAACCTGTTCAGATCCTTGATCTGATATTGATCTGAGAGAAGCAAGGAACAGCTCAGACAGATACCTGTCTACTCCCTGCCATATTGTCTCCATCCTTTACCTCAGTTTTTTTTTTTTTTTTAAATCTTACAAAACAAAAGTATTGGAATAGGTGGCTTCTGAAGTCATTTCCATTTCTAAGTCTATAACTTTCAATGGTGAAACCCACTAATGGTGAATTCTTCCCTGTGTACCTCAGCTAGGCCTTAAAGGACACATACATATGTCTAGGAGTGTGTGTGTGTGTGTGTGTGTGTGTGTGTGTGTATTTATATTTATATATTTCATTAGTTTGGGGAATTCTCTGATGAGAAAGCTTTCTTAAACAGTACATATCAACATTTTCTCTGCTATTTAAATTCTCATAGGTTTTGCCAGAGCACTGAGAATTTGTGACTTGCCCAAAATTACAAACCCTCCATGTAGTTTTTATGTAAATTTTTTCTTGTCTTCTTGCCTCTTTCCAGTGACCAAATAAAGCCTTTTTATCATTCTAAACTTGCAATATTTCTTTCTCTGGTGTACTTATGCGCACAAATGAAATCTTACACTTTTGTTGTTGTTGTTGTTATTTTATTTTTTAATTTTTGGATTCAGTGGCCCAAGGTAAGATATTTACCATGACAGAGTGATCAACAGGAACTTCATGGAGAAGCTATCAGATTCAAACATCTTATACAAAATCTGACAAACAAATAAGCTGGGAAACCATTACAATAATTTAGAGGAAGGGTGTCAAGGACATGAACTAAAGTGGTGAGGAATTACATGAGAGAGATATTGGAGTTATGATTGCTTAATATTTGAATTAATATATATATATATAACATGTTTGTAATTATGATATTGTATCTATCTATGTATATTACATGTACACCCATATATGTGTATATACATATATACATATTATGCATATAATATATATAAATGTGTGCATGTATGTATGCATTTCAGTATTGCAGTAACCAAGAAGTGAATACCAGTAGCAAGGAGGACTTCACTCAAACTCATATAATGAACAACTACAACACGGGTACTGAGGACCTCCTCGAGACGGTAAGGGGTTTTTCTCTTTTCTTTATTAAAAGATCTAGTCATCATTATATATATTTATATACGTTATCTTTATATATAAATATTAAAATAGATTTATGATTGAACTAAATAATCAAAAAGTATCTATTAAGCCCCTCTTTTGTGCTAGACATTGTATTAGCTTATGGAGATACAAATAGATAAAATGAAGAAATAATTCCTGTTCTTTGTAAAGCTTACATTTTATTGAGGGAAGCAACAAGGACATAGAGAAACATGTGCAATATAAAGATAAAGTTAATAAGTTAATATACAAAGCAGTTTAATGCAAGAGAATCTGAGAGTGAACACTAGCCCTTGGATAAATGAGAAAGGGTATCATGTAGAAGATAGGGCCCAAACCACTTTTTTTTTTTTTTTTTTTTTTGCTGAGGCAATTGGGGTTAAGTGACTTGCCCAGGGTCACAACTAGGAAGTGTTAAGTGTTTGAGACCAGATTTGAACTCAGGTCCTGACTTCAGTGGTGGTGCTCTACCCACTGCGCCACCTAGCTGCCCCCTAAACCACTTCTTAAAGGAAGAGAGAGATTCTATCAGACTGAGGTAAGGAATGGATGCTTTCCAGGCACAGAGGTGAGAAGAAAATGGGAGAGGAAGCTTGCCAGGTCCCACAGAACAGGAGGGGAAGGTGGTATAAGACATTTAAAGCAGAACAGCTGATACTAGAGGCAAGAGGGAGCCACCAGAGTTGGGGGAGTATGGGAATCAACTGGTGAGGTTATACATAAAAATGTTCCTTGGCAGCAATGTAGAATATGGGATGTCAGCAGTGTGGAATGATGGAGTGGGAAGATCTCTTCCCTTGGGAAGAGGTTCTTTTGAGAGAAATTGCAAGATTACTCAATTGATTGACCACATAGGTGGATGTTGTCTCCGATGAGGTGCCCATCCATACTTGCTCCTCCCAGGTGACCCTTGCCAATGTTCTCTCATAACTTCATCATTGGAGTTCAACCACCATGCTGAATGGGGAGAATCTGTGTGCAAGGTATGGTGCTAGCTACTGGGAAAGATAGAAAGCTTAGATGAGACACAGCCTTTTTCCTTGCAGTGACCAGGGGACCACAAGTGTTTCTACTCCTCTCACAAGCTCATTAATTCTGAGATTTTTTCATCTGGCCATAATCTTGTTATCCCATCTTTCCTCATGCTTTACAATCCTAAACTCTCTTCTTTACTTTGACCCTGACCTCCAGATATCTCACCCTTCTGTTCTTTCCCATACCATCACCACTGCACCAGTTAAGTCTTAAATCTGAATGTCCCATAGGTCTCTTAGACCTGACATGTCGAAAACAGAACAAATTATCTTTCTTCTCAAGCTGCTCCTGCCAACTCTCCTGTTCTGCCAAGGGCACCGAGGCCCTCAACCTCAGGTTATCTTGGACTCATCCTGTATATAGACTCTCTTGTCATCTTCCTGTTTCAACCTTCCACAGTTTTCACATATACCCCATCCTCTGATCCCACACAGCTGCTCCCTGGGACTGGTTCCTCACTACACAGCTGGATTATCCCAAGAGCTCTCTCTGAGTGGTTTCACTGCCTCAGGTCTCAGCCCACTCCCATCCATTCTTCACTCAACTGCTAAAGTGATTTTTTTAAAAGCCCAGTCTGATTGTTGCTCCCTTACTCAATAATCCCTTTGGAGTAGCTAATGCAGCCAAGTGATGCAGTGGATAGAGTGTTGGACCTGGAGTTACAAAGACTTATCTTTCTGAGATCAAATCTGGTGTGACCATGAGCATGTCCCTTGCCTCAGTTTCCTCATCTATAAAATGACCTGGAGAAGGAAATGGCAAAATCCAGTATCTTTGCCAAGAAAATCTTAAATTCGGTCAGTCAGACATGCCTCAAAATAACTAAACTGCAAATGCAAGTGTTATACTAATCGTACAAATGAGGAAACCAAGTCTCAGAAGGCTGAAGAAACTTGAAGAATTTCATCCTGTACCTGGAATGTTGAGTAACAAATATAAGTGGATACAACACAAATTACAGGATTATAGAACTAGAATCAAAGCTTGGCCCTGCTAATGATGACCATAACAACTAATATTTATGTAACTTTTATTATTTGTCAAATACTTTTTAATAATTATCTCACTTGATCCTCATAATAACCCTGGGAGCTAAGGGCTAATATTGTCCCCATTTCACAAATGGAAGGACTGAGACAATCAAAGATTAAATGATTTGTCCAGGGTCACGCAGCTAGTGTCTTAGACCAGATTTGTGCTCAGGTCTCCCTGACTTTTGGTCTGGTGCTAGCCACTCCCTTTACCATCTATGTGACTGGGCAAAATTATTTTACTCTCCTGAGTCTGTTTTTTTTTCCCTTTTAAAAGGTGAGCATTTAACCAGAACAGAGTACTTAAACTTTTTTTTAGATATGTATTTTAAAAATTATATTTTGATAGAATTTGCTTCCTTTATAATCCCATTTTCTGTATTTAAAACATGACTGAAATCTCCATAGGTTAGTCTAGGACACACAAAATATAGAAGTCCAGGATTAGAAAATCTCAAAGGACTCTTCCAGCTGTGGCTTTTATTGTACAACCCACAGCATCTTTGAGGGTCTGTTTGTCCTCTGCCACTGTTGGAGTCAGAGAAGAGGGAGACCAGATCTTTGTGAATTGTGCAGTGCAGAAAATTTTCCCAGGTTGATGCCTTTTAAACTTAGAAAAAAATAACATTCAATTTTCCACAGCAACTCTCACTTGGAATTTGGACTTTGGGGGATGTTATTAATATATTTTATCTAATGTCATGTTATGATGTTATATATAATATAATATTATATATGTAATATGTTCTGGGGGACAATGGGAAATATAGAATGAGTTTTAAGCAGAGATTTGGATATATGATTATGTAATTGGCTGAACAATCACCATGATGTACAGAGCCAACTAGCAAATGAGGGATTTCAGTGACTTGTTGGTCACAAGTTAGGAGAAGAAACCTTTTGTTTTCTTCTTAATTATGTTTTTACTTGTTATCCATTAGTGTCTTCTGAAGTGAGAAACAGAATGCGTTTGTACTTTTAAATGATCACTTTTCATTAAGTAGATTGAAATTAAACAACATACCCCTAAAAAGTACAATTGTCATTCAGTTTTCAATGAAATACTGATGGAAGGCATTGGCAGAGAGCACCTTGGGTGGATGACATCTGTCTGCTGGAATTGTTTGCGACCCTCCTGTTTATATGGTCTTTCTATTAAATAGGCCAAACATTTTGTCAATAATTTATCAACTGTGTGTGAGGAAGTCTGGACGCTGGGACTCCACCAGACCTTCTTGTTATTGCTGATAATTGGAAGATGGCTTCTACCTATTGGTGGTGAAATCACACGAGACCAGCTATCCCAACTTCTCCTCATATTTGTGGGCACTGCGGCTGACATACTTGAATTTACTAGTGAGACCCTGGAAGAACGTAATGTGAGGTAAGGAAGTGGCATTCGTGTGAAGACTTAATGTACGTTGGGAAAGGGGAATCTTATTTTATATCAGGCATAGATATCGTTTTTTCCCATATCAAATGTTATGATCCATATTGCTGTTCCTCATACACAACATTCTATCTGCTCCCTCCATATCTTTGCTCATTCTATCCTGAATGAGTGCCTAGAATCCACTCACTCCTCATAGTCACTTCTTAAAATCTCTAATTTTCATCAAAGCTCAGTTCAAGAGTCACTTTCTGCTAAAGCCATTGGTAATCAGTGTTCACACCCATGCATGGACATTAGAGTGTGGGTATATATATATATATATATAATATATATATATACATATATCTATCCATGTATATTTATTATATATATATATTCACATTATACTTACGTGTGTGCATATCTCCTCTTATAAACTAAAAGCTTATTGAGAGTTGGGTTTATTTTTTTTAGTTATATCCTCTACACCTGAAATACTTTCAAGCACATGATATACTCTCATTGACTGACTTACTGAAAATAGTGACAACTGAGAAAAAAACAAAATTAAATGTTAGAAATAAAATAGTCACATTAGTGAACATTCATATATACATAAAGATGTTATTTAATACTATATAACATTCATACATATATCTAGATGAAAAGAAACCTAGGTTAATGAATAAAAAACATCTTTAAAGTCAAGAAAAGCCCGTTGGAGTCCCTTTTCTCACTCATTATGGCTGCCTGACCTTGAGCAAATCATTAAGACTCAGTATTCTAGACAACTCATTAAGACCTAAGATGCAAAGAAGGTGCTGACCTGAATGAGTAGAGAGACTTTGCTCACTTGAGAGTTCCTTATACTAATGAATTCATAGGTACAGTCCCTATATGATTTTGCATAATATATACACATGTGCAATTTTTTCTATATGTTGTATACATATAGGTAAATATTTACATATATATGTTATATAAAATAATTATAAATGCATGTGTATGGAGAGAGAGAATAACTGTGGGATGTGTGTGTGAGAGAGACAGAGATAGAGAAAGAAGGAGATGAGAGAGAGAAAGAGAGAGAGAGAGAGAGAGAGAGATTAATTCAGACCAGCTTGTAATGATGTCTCTATTCTCAAGCTGGGTAGCTGTCTATTTTAGGTCAGAGTCCTGAGGTGGGGAGAAAGATGGAAAGAAGCATTTCTTTATAGTCATGCACTAAACATTCCCCATTGTGCAGGGAGAATGGGGAAGATAAACTTTGGATTTAATCATTTCTTTAGTGTTTTAGTAATAACAGTTAGTAATAGTAAATTTTGTTTTTAGTCATTTTTGCTCCAGGTGCTCAAAGACTTTTTGGTAGAGAAGCTTATAAATTAAAATGTATTGAGTTGGCAGAATGGTAGATTTCTTTCTTTTTGTCACTAGCAAATAAACTTAGAACCCATGATCACATCTGTTTATGCAACTATTTTCTTACCATTGGGATTTAAGTCTCAGTCCTTGAATTTTTTCTCTTTGAGCTTGGGTTATTTTCCACAATGCTATAAAAATAAATTAGAATGAGGCTGATTTCTAAATGCGTGCTTATTGTATGTTCTGCTTTTGAAAAAAAACAAACAAACATAAAATGACCTTTATACCTTAATTTACTGAATAAACAATAGCATCTCAATTATAATAAAAAGTCACTTAAACTCACATGTATGGAAAACATTTGTTTTCATTTATATGTATTTTTCTACAGCTCATTAAATTGATTTTTTAAAAAAGAAACAAAAATCCTGAATGAAAGTCATATTTTGGCCTTGAAGTGTTAATTTTAGCATTGTTGCTATAGGCCCAAGCATGTCCCCCCAGCTCTCATAGATTGCCCAAAAGATCAGAATGGGAAAGTGATGGAAATTGAATGGACCTGAATCATCTTCCAGTGAGATGTAAGAAAGAGAATTGGATTTAAAGTTAGACAACTTGAATCCAAACCCTAGTCTTGCTATTTACTAGTCTTGCTTATCTTTAAAAAAGTCACTTTAGGGGCCAGCTGAATGGTATAGTGGATGGAGCACTGGCCTTGAAGTCAAGAAGAAACTGAGTTCAAATCCAGATTCAGACACTTAGCACTCACTAGCTGTATGACTCTGGGCAAGTCACTTAATCCCAAATGCCTTACCAGAACAAATGAAATAAAAAAGAAAAACATGTTTCTTCTCTAGGCCTCACTTTATAAAGTAAGAAGATTGGCCTAGATCTGGAATCTCTCCTCTCAGATCCATGTACTTAATTAAAAAAATTTTTTTGATAAGAGTATTCTACCATAGCTTGTTTTCTTTATAACACTCCGTGTTTTATGTTATTTATTTAAATATAGTTGACCAGAATCCAAAGACTTCACTAAGTAGTCCAAGGGGTCATGATAAAAAAAAAAAAAAACAGTAAAAACTCCTGGCCCAAAATATCTCTAATGTCCCTTTTCACTCTACCTCCCAGGAGTCAATCCAGCTCTCCTCTATGCCCAGAGAGGTCAAGCAGTTTGCTTAAGATCACACAGATCGTTAATGGCAGAAGTGTCTAATAGATCTTCCCAGTCCAAATTCAGTGTGCTTTCTTCTAAACTATGAAAATGGGGTTATTTAATCATTTAATTCATGTTGAATTAATCAGTTGTGCAAATGAGAAACCCATTGGAATGGCAGCCAAGAGAAGTGATTTTCAGTCCTAACTTTGACATTAACTAGGTATGAGATCCTAGGTAATTTACTCACATTGGGCTTCAGTTTCCTCATCAATAGAGGTTAACTTAGATATTACAATTCTGCAGTCCGTTAATCAAGAAAAAAAGCTTAAAAAACCTTACTCTGTGCCAGGCACTGTGATTAGCATTGAAGACATAAATATTTCCCCAAAAAATTAAAATAAAAAAAACCTGATTCCTTCCCACAAGAAGCTAACACTTAAATGGGATTATAGTGGAAGTAGAAATGGCAGAAACAGAACTGGGCTAGATGAAATTTACACAGACTAGGTCTATGCTAGGGGATGAGACCATCTAGATCTTCTCAAGGTGTGAATGGAGGAGTGAGGTGAGAAAGAAAGAAGAGAGAGACAGAGACAGAGACAGAGACAGAGAGACCCAAAGATCCAGAAAGGGAATGAAAGAAAGAGCAGGCAGGGGAAAATCTCAGACCTTCTTAAAAATAGAGGCTACCAAGAGAACATTGATAGTTACTCATATGCCTTATTTGACATTTGTATGAATTATTTTAATGAGAATAATCCCCACACAGATCAAGAACAACCTGTCTGAGTGTTTTAGAAGTGAACAAGGAAACTTTCAAAATTGAGAATTCATAGTTGGCCCCATCTTTATCATCACACAATTGATTACAAGATTCTACTGTGTTTATTTTTGGTTGACATTTGAATCTGTAGAGCAAACTCTATCTTAAAAGTTCTTCTCTGCGCTTGCTTCGGCAGCACATATACTAAAATTGGAACGATAGAGAGTAGATTAGCATGGCCCCTGCACAAGGATGACACGCAAATTCAGGAAGCGTTCCATATTTTTTTTGAAAATTGTCCATGCATAAGTGTTGAAAATAAAATTAAAAAAAAGTTTTGATTAAAAAAAAAAGTTCTCCAGCAAAGCCTATCCTTTTCTCCCAATCTCATTCATATATTAAAGCAATGAAATATTTCTGGAAAGGTATCACAACAGATATAACTTGTTGACAAATCTCTAGTCACTAATATCTGGTAATAGGAAGGCATTTGTTTTGTGAGGGAGGTTCCCAGTATCATGGAGCAGTTCCATCAACAGTCCCAGCTGAAGAGTTTTGTTTGTTTTACAAATCAGAGTTTTTTTAAGCTGGAGTCCATGAATTTTGTTCAATATTTTAATAATTGTGTGATGGTATATTTAGTTTCTTTTGTGGTCTTATGAATTTTATTCTATGTATTTAGAAAAACATTTTGACAAAGCTTCAACACACTGCTTCGTGGGTCCATGACAGAAAAAATCAATAATCCCTGCTATGATTGGCAAAGTCATGCAGATTCTATATTTACAAGCGGCACTGTGCTGATTCTGTAAAACCCTGAAACTAATAAACGAGAGTTATAATCAGTTATAATCACTCAGACTTGTTGGGTCATCCACATGGGATAAAATTAAGTGGATGAAGGATGTCTATTGTCTAAATAATGCTGTATTGTCAAATAGACAGTTCATAGAGGTCATCAATCAGTTTGGAGATACTCTGTGAATGGACAATGTGTTGAATTTAGAATTGTCCAGGAAGAGGAGAGTAGACTGCATTGCATTTGGTAGAGTTTGAACTTCCATTAATGACTCAAGTATCAATGTAGACAAAGACCCATCTACTAAATTCATGAATTTAACTGTGAAGTCATGGAATATGTCAGTCTCTGAAGGAATGAAATCAAGAATCACCCAAAGAACAATGGAGAAGTTCATAGTAGGCATGGCCAGGCTCTGAGAAGGTATTACAAAAAAAGAATTACCTAGTATAGCTGGGTAACAGATAAATTAAAGAAATGTATCATTAAAAAACAAAAAGAAAGTGGGTTGGTCATGGCAGGACAGAGTGAAAGCTAATGTATAGACCATATGATGATAACAATAATAATAGCAATATATGGACATACATATATAACAATTTTTTGAATCATTTTACAAATAATATCTCATTTGATCCATTGTTAACTTTCAATATCAAGAGCAAATAAGAAAGATCCTTAACTTGTAGACCCCCTATGATTGTCTTATTGAGGAGCATGGGCAAGTGTCATACCAGTTGGGTAAGAATAGATAGGCTGTGGTTTCTGTCATTAGATAATGCCCATATCAATGAAATAACAGATTTATTGGTATTTTTACATAGACCAAATAATCTTTTTGTTTCTATAACAAATAAATGCAACAGTGATATAGATAAAGAAGATAAGAACGGAGGTAATAGGACAGACAAATTAATAGCACGGGATGAAAGCTTCTAGGAACATGGGTTTAGAACTGATATAGACATTAGATATCATCAAGTGAAACCCCTTCTTTTTAGGAACTAGACTTGAAAATCAGGAAGATTTCTATTTCAGATATTCACTAGCTGGGTGTCTCTGGGAAAGTCACTTAATTACCACAGACTCCCTATTTGCAGTCTATAAAATAGGACTCAATGGCCTCTAAAATTTCTTCCAGTTCTAAATCAATGCTACTGTGAAACTAAGGCCCAGCAAGATGAAGTACTTGGATCACCCAGGTAATATAGGAAAGAACCCAGAATCTGAAGTTGAGTTTCCTAAATCCAAATCAGGTCTTCATTCCACTGTAGTTCATGTGTCTCCAAAACAAATTACTAAATGCCAATGATAAAATTTGGCCATGAAAACATAATCAACCTCAGCTAGAGCAGAACTATGCATATGGCAGAGATGGGGTGAACACATGTGGGACGAGAAGGCAATTACTCATGTCATTGAATATAGTGGTGGAAGGCACAAGGGACTACTCTGAAAAGGCTTCATAATATAAGAATAAAAGTAATTCTCACCTGGATTCCATGTGGTAAAGGAAGAAAAGTTCTGTACTTTGAACTTTTGTACTTCTATTCAAATACTAATTCTTCTACTGTAGGATTTGGAGCAATTCATTTCACTTCTCTGAAGGTCAGTTTTCTAATAGATAAATGAATGTGTGGGATTGTACGATTTCTCAGGTCCTTTCTGGCTCTAAATCTATGCATTAGTGTCTTTGAATCCTTCTAGGTCATTTAGTCCAAACATTTCTACCACAATGGGTATTATATGGCACATTTTGTGTGTTTTCTAAAGCCTACAACTTAAAATATTAAGGAAGTCTCTCTAATTCCATTTATCATCTATGCATTTATATGTACAAGATTATATATAATGCATTACACAATTAATAAATATATAGTTATATACTGTAATTATATAATTATATATCCATACATAGCATATATTTATATAATATATAATAACTTCCATCCTTTTTCATAACTCTGGGTGTTTTCTGTGTCCATTGTGCCTTCATTCTAGTTGTCCTAAAATTTTATCTTTCAATCTTGAAGAAATTCCCCTCCAATAATTTTTGATTTTTTGACTTGCAAAACTAGTTTGTGCTGGCCACATTATCTATCATAATTCTTTGTTTCCTGTAGTCATCACAGGTGTCTTCTTGGAGACTTAGTGGGGTCTAGTAGCACACACACAAACAGTTGATTCACTGATTCCAACATCAGTAATTAGTCATTTCTTCTGAGACAAAATGTATTCCATTTCCCCACTGAATATGTTCTTTGGACATGACATTGAACTTCTCCATGCCCCAGTCTACTATCTAAAAGTAGAACTTACCAGGGACTTTTCAATCTGAGAGAGAATTTTCACACAAGAACTTTCTCACACCTATGAAATCACAAACCTGAGTGGGATAAAACTTTGTCATGTTTATTGAATTTTTACTGAAATCTAGAATAGTTTTTTTTTTAATTCAATAATATTTCATTTTCTAGTTACATGTAAAGATAGTTTTCAACATTCATTTTTCTAAGATTTTAACTTCTAAATTGTTTTTGTCTCCCCTTCTCTTACCTCCCCCTTCCCCAAGACAGCAAGTAATTTGACAGAAGCAATCATTTTAAGCATATTTTCATATTAGTCATGTTATGAAAGAAAAATCAGAACAAAATAGAAAAACCACAAGAAAGAAAAAGTTTTAAAAGGTGAAAATAGTATACTTTAATCCACATTCAGTCTCCATAATTCTCTTTTTGGATCTGGATGTCATTTTCCATCCCAAGTCTACTGGAATTGTCATGAATCACTGTGTTGCTGAGAAGAGCCAAATCTATCATTGTGGATCATCATATAATCTTATTACTGTGTATAATGTTCTTCTAATTTTGCTCACTAGAAGAATGTTCTTGTAGTGAAGTCATTCAGTTGTGGCTGACTCTTTGTGACTCCAAGGACCATAGCACACTAGACCCTTCTGTCCTCCATTGTCTCTCAAAGTCTGTCCAAGCTCATGTCCATCGTTTCTATCATAGTATCTATCGATCTCATCCTCTGTCATCATCTTTTCCTTTTGCCTTCAACTTTTCTCAATATCAAGGTTTTACTGAGTCCCTTCTTACTATCTGGCCAAATTATTTAAGCTTCAGCTTCAGTATTTGACCTTCCAGTGAATAGCCTGAATTATTTTTTTAAATTATTGACTGATTTGAGCTCCTTGCTGCACCTCTTAGCTTTCCCTATTATCCATCTCTCACAGTCAATCAAAAAGCAATCAAGGTAAAAAGGTAGGAGGTCTCAATATCTGTGATAGTTTTGTTACCTTAATCTTAAACCTTATTTTTCATTATAATTTTATTTGCCTTTATCCCTCTTCTTGTCAGGTGTCATGGAAGGGAACCTCATTGAGTTGTGAGATGGGGGCTGGGAAGGAGATAGGCAAGTTGAATGGGAGAGAACTTGAAATAATAGTTAACCTAGGAAAAAATATTTCAGACCCAAGGTTGAGCATAAATGGGTAGGCAGAGGCAAAAATATATATATATTTTAAAGTGCCAGGGGCAATGTTCAAAATATCTTACTGTTAACAGGTCTCCAGGCAGAGAAGTGACTATTCATTAATTAATGTCCCTGATGTAGAACTTATACGAATGTTTATTCACTTCAGGGAAATAGCAAATGGATGGATGTCTAAAGAAATGCTTTACTTATTTGTTAAAAGAATTCTGCTTTTCTTTTCATTTTTTAATTTGAGGAGGAGAAGAGAGAGGTAAGTTAGTAATGTCAAAAAAAGGTCATTTATCCTTTTTTTTAATGCTTAGAAGAAAACAAAAATTTTTCAGAGGAAAAAACAGAGAAGATGGACATCTTTGAAAGTTACTTGGTTACTTTGTTATATAAATAATAAAACACTTGAAAATGTTATAATAAAATAATTAATAAAACCATATTACAATATAAATATGATTATGATATATGACCTTGATAAAGAGGTTGAAAATCTGTTGAAAATTATCTATACATATGTTTTGAAAATAAAAAGCTTTAATTAAAAAAAAAGAAAAGAAGTTGAAAGTCATAACATCCCCAACATTCAGTTTCCTCATTTGTAAATTGAGGAAAAGGATAAAATTTAATCTGCAGAGCTATTTGTGAGGCTAAAATGAGATGTAGATCTGAAAAATAAATAGGTACTCATATAAAACAAGTCCATTCTTTGGGTATAATTTTCTTCTGCAAAAGCTTTGGTGATATTTGATCAATGGATGAAACTGGGGGAAGGGAAAGAGGATCTTCATATTCAGGCATCTGTTATCTATGAACAGTCATTTTTAAATCAATTTTTCTTCCATTTTATCCAATATAAATTTATAATATAATTATATTTATTATAAATATTTATATAAATATAAATAAATAAATATAAATTTAATGGAGTTATTAGCAACCAACCTGTATTGGGTCATTTCCTTCCAAAGTTCCCTCAGAATGATGGGATACTGATTATTGCTTTTTTGAGTAGCTGCCCATCTAGTTTTGATTATTTATTTGTATCCTTTTTATGTTCTTTGGTTTAGAGACCTTTAATTAATTAATTTAATTAATTGTTATTAATTTGCAATTCTTTAAAGAACTAACCTTTTGTGGTTGAATTTGGCTAAGAGGGAAATCATTCTTGCTAAATTCAGAGAGAAGCAGTTAGGTAGCTCAGTGGGATCCGATATCAAATTTGACTTATATTTATTAGCTGTGTGACCCTGGGAAAGTCACTTAACCCTGTTTGCCTCAGTTTCTTCATCTGTAAAATGAGCTGGAAAAGAAAATATTCAATGACTCTAGTATCTTTGCCAAGAAAACCCCAAAGGAAATCATGAAGGGTCAGATACGACTGAAAGGAAGGACCAACAACAAGTTTCAGAGAGGGCTCATCTCAAGACTGATTGTAGGGTAAGGAACTTTTCAGTCTCACTCAATCTCAAAGACCATCTTCCAGACTATAAAGATCTCGTGATCTATAGTGTTAGAAGAAGCACTCACCCTAATGAAATTTAACTTGCCTCTGTCTCTCCCTCTCTCCATCCCTGCCTCCTCTCCCTCTATTTCCCTCTCTCAGCCATTGGGGTTAAGTAACTTGCTCAGGGTCAAACTCAGTTCTTCCCAGCTCCACGTCCTGCACTCTATCTACTGTGCTATCTACTTACCCCTTGCCATCTCTTATATGAGGATTTTCCTAGCTCCCTCCTCCACCAGTTGTTAATGTTCTTCACTGGACAATTCCATTGTACATGTGTTATTTATTTGTTTCCTGTGTAAACACTATAGAATCTAAGTTCCTTAAGGGCAGGGACTATTTCCTTTTTGTCTTTCTTAAAGACATGGCTTACACATTTCTTTGTTTTCATCCAGACTTTTGATATCATTGGTATAGGAAGCTCTTGGTGAGGATCTCGCTACCAACAAAATTGATTTCACCTTCTGTGCAAATTCTCACCTTAGAACTTCCTTGGAGTTTGTTAGAGATGAGGTGACTTATCTAGCAAGTATGTGGCAAAGGCATGGTTTAAATTTGAGTCTTTCTGATCTTGAAGTCAACTCTTTAATCCGCTGTGCCATGTATATAAAATAAACTTACTCAGACACACACCAAGAGCTTTTCAACTATAAGAAATTATAGTTGGCATCAGCCATTATCTGGTTCTTCTTCCTCATTTTATAGGGGAGGAAAACAGAAATCGAGAGAGGAAATTCCTTGGCCAAACTTGACCAATTGCAATGAATTGAATCCTTGAAGCAATGAGGTGGAAGATTATCATTTCATCTTGCTCATGCATATCTTCAGCAACCTGCACATGGATCTTGTAGCTCCAAATGCGTACATCTCCACCACACCCTAAACCCACTAAGAAACTCACAAAGCTGTGTCTGGGTGGGGAAGATTGTGTCTTTTCTGCAGGTATTCTGAAATGTTTTTATGAATATTTTCAAATGTTGTGTTTCTCCCAGAAAGAGCCCTGAACTGGTTTATGCAATCCTTGCCATTTGGAGCTGGAGCATGCTACAGTTTCCACTTGACCTTGCAGGTTCGTATTTGTTTTGCTCTGCAAATAGCATTCTATCTCTTGTCTCCATGCTTTTGCCTGAGTGGACTGCATGCCTGATATGCCCTCCTTTCCTCCTGCCTCATAGATTCCTGAACTTTTTACATAGCTCAGCTCAGTTACCATGTCGTTTTCAACACCCTTCCTGAAATCCCATAATAAACATTTCCTCCCTTTGAAATTGTTTACCTTTCTTTATATAGTTTGAATTTACTTAAGTGTATGCATGTTCTTTCTCTCTATTCCTCTCCCCTTCCCTTTCTCCCTCTTCTCTTATTCTGTCATTCTCTGAATGTAAAGTCCCAGGGTAGAGTATTTTTTATCTTTGAATCTCTATTATCAGAATAATGCCTTGCACATAGTAGGTACTTAATATTTATTTAATTGAATTGGCCAGGAGCCTGAAGCAATAAAAGGGTGTAATAACACTGAGTGCAGTATGGAATCCTTTATTCATTCATTACTGTTACTGAGATCCTGGCTATCAGAGCTGCCATGACAGCCATTATCATGACCCAAACATGGACATTTTGGAAATTGTCAATAACTACTTTTCATGTCTGCATATTGATTTTGAATGGTTTCAAGAAAGAAAATGGGTAAGGGTTAGTGCAGATAGGGAGGATCTTGAATGCGTCCACAATCTAGCAATACTTGGGAAATTTTGCATTGCAAAGAAATAAAGATAATTTCAAAAACGCACTAAAAATTTTAGGGTTTTTTTTGTTTTGTTTTGTTTTTTGGTAATGAACTTCAGAACCCAATTGGAGCTGTTTTAGAATAGATTCAAATTGTCAAACTTTGAACCTAAAATGATCTAAATTTCTCCACTTTATAGATAATGAGCCATGAAAAATCCAATTGATTATCTCATTCCATCCTTACATTTTGCAAAGGAATGCTACAGAGGGGAGAGAACTAAGATTTGAATCTGATTCTTCTGACTCCAAAAATCATTTCTGCTATTCCATGCTGATGACTAAGTGCTGGCCCCACATGTTCAGCATCTCTCTATCTCCCAGTGACCACTTCCCAGGGCCTGCCTGAGTCTTCACTTTAATATTCTCTGCCCAAACCTGTCTGGCTCATTCCCTTTTCCTCATTCACTACATTTTCTCCATCACTAAAATTCCTCTTTCATTCTAACCTAGAGATGACAGATCTTATGTCTTTAAAACAAACTGCTTACTCTCTCCCTCTCCTCCTGCCTCTTCTCTCTCATACATATACACACACACACACACATACACACACACACACACACACACACGGAAAATTTAAGAGAAGGAGACCTAGCATTTATTGAAGTTTTCCAATCAGAGCTTAAATGCCAATCTATTGTCAGATATGTTGTAGTGGGGATTCTTTTTGCATATGGTGCATTAGATGCCCTTCAAGGTACCTTTCAACTCTTCACAAATTTCCTGAGATTCTATCCTTGAATGAAAACTCAGGGTAATTCCCAAACTTCCCATGGACTGCATCTCATATCTATTTCCATTTGTTAAATATTAGTCAATCAAGAGACTTTTATTAAGTGCTTACTCTGTTCCAGAAACTGTGTGAATTTCCAGAGATACAAAGACAAATCAAAATAATTTCTTACTTCAAAGAGTTTACATTCTTTGGGGGTAACAATATATAAACATCAGAACAAAGATATTATATACAGAGTAAATGGAAACCAGCTTTAGAGGAGTTGACACTATAAACTGGGGGTTCCAGGAAAGGCCTTGTGGAAAAGAAAAGACATATATATATATATATATATATATATATATATATATATATATATATATACGTAATTATATATATGTACACACACATGCCAGCATTAAGTAAATAGTTCCACTTTTGTTGAAGCAGCAGTGAAACATAATTTTATACTTGGATGAATCTGTCATCTCCATGAAGCTTCTTCTAACACTGTAGCTCACCATACATCTTAGGACTTTGCTTCAAATCTTGCTCTGATTGCTTACTCCCTACAGGCAAATTATATCTCCAATATCCCTCATTTTTGATTTGAGAAATCTAAGATCCAAATAAGGAAAGGATTTGCCCAAAATACCCTGAATCATGTCTGGATTAGAGCTCAGGTTTCTTAAAATCTACATACTTTCCCCCATCCTAAGGAGTAGGACCCACCCTGCCCAGTTTCCTCATCTCTAAAATGTACTGATGGCATTTGAGATCTCTAGATTTAAAACTAGAAGCTGTTGTTTCTTCTGTGCCATTCTATCCCACATCAGTCATGTCCACTTTCTTCAAAAACATGAGCACTTTTCTCAAGTTCTCTTGGTATTGCCAAGACTTGGCATTTCTTCCTTCATCTCCCTTTCTCTGCCACATAACTCTCATCATGGAACAAGCTCTCATTACTCCATGCCTAGACTGGTGCAATAGCCTTCTAATTGATCTTCCTGACTCAAGCTCTTCCCACTGTTATCCATCCTTCATTCAGTGGCCAAAGTGATCTTTCTAAAGCTCAGAACTAAGCATATCCCCATTGTGATACGAACACTTTGGCTTTTAAATTCCTTCACAACTTGTGTCCTTCCTATCTTGTGAATCTTTTTACATATTATTCCCACTTCTGACTCCTTGCATCTTCACATACAACCCTTTATTTTTCTAATCTCTTCTATTGGTCCTTTTCAAAAAATGAACAAACAACAACAACAGTCTTTTCACTGTCAGTAATCTTCCTCACCTCAACTCACAAGTTTCCTCTCTCAAACTTGAGTTTGAAGTTAATCTTTTGCAAAAAGCCTTTTGTGCTCCTCTCCATTTACATGTATAGATCTTGTCTATACATAGTTATTTGAATGTTGTCTCCTCCCATTAGAATGTAACCTATTTTAGTGGTTTTCTTTGCATCCCTAGAACTTGGCACAATAGTTGGCATATAATAGGTGCTTAATGAATGCTTGTGGGTCGTGTTGAAGACTGAATAGATAGGAAATTTCATAGGTTGTCCATCAATTATCCCTCATGCTTGCTATTTTGACAGACCCATCATTTTTTTAGGTCATCATTCCTTTTGATGACACTTTTTATGCCTTAAATTAATTGTTCATGCCCAAAACAAGCAAAACAAAGTAATAAGCTCACATTCCACACTTGTAGACTGCTAGAGAACCAAGCCACTGGATATGTGCCCATTCAACTGGAGGCTCTCCTGCTTCAGAAGTCAGACCCCATCATCCCCAGATGCCTCTCAAGTGACCATTGCCCAACCAGTTCCTAGGAAGGAACAATGCCAGGCCCCAGCTGGGCTGCCCACAAGCACTTACCCCACTGTTTGCCACATCTTGTGGTGTGGAGGCTGTGAGAAAATTTTTATTTCAAGGAGATTTTATAAATTTTCAGGACAATAATGTCATACAGCTGTGGGAGGCAAGGAGAGTAATGGGACTTTTTTTGGTATTACAAATATGAATCTTTAATTCTAGCCTGAGTTCATTAAAAGTGCTTTATAATTCCCTTCTGGAATTTAAGCAAACTTTGCTACATTTCTATTTTTTTTTAAAGTTTTGAGTTCCAAATTCTATCCTTTCCTTGACCCCTTTTGGTTTTCAATATCTAGCATTCCAGAACCTGTATTTTTTTTTAATTGTAGCTACTGTGAGTCTTTTGTGATTCTAATTATAGCTCCAGCATATTTGAATTGTACTTCTTGTTGTTGTTGTTGCTTGTAATTTTTTTTCTTTGATCTGGGGTTTTAGGCTTTAGCAATTATGTTCCTCCATATTTTCATTGTAGAATCTCAAAAGATGGTAATTGAAAGATTTTTTTTACACTCCAGGAAAAAAATTTCTTTAATTATTTCTTGTATTATTGTATAAAGATTCTTTTTTGTCATACCTTTCATGTAGTTCAATTATTTTCATATTTTCTCTTCTTGATCTACTTTCAAGACTTATTGTTTTTCTTATGGAATGTCTCATATTCTTTTCAATTTTTTTAATTCTTCATATTTTATTTTACTATTTCTTGGTCTTTTATAACTTCACTGGCTTGCCCTAGCCAATTCTAACTTTCAAAGAATCATTTTTTTTTCTTAAGACTCTAGATCTCCTTTTCTAGTTGTTTGATTTTCTTTTAATAATATCAATTTTCTTGGATTGTTTTTTTTTTAGTTTTTCCTCAGTTTCTCTCATTTGATTTTTAGTCTTTTTTTTTAGTTCTTCTAATTCTTTCATCCAGGTAACCATTGAACATTATTCTTTTGGGATAAGAGTTTTTTTTTTGTTTGTTTCAGTATCCTCTTAAGATAAAATCTGGTCTTCCCTATTCCCATAGCATTTTTCTCTATTTGAGTTCTTTCTCCTTTGTCTGATCTTCCTCTCTCCATTCCTCCCTCCCTCCTGCTCTCTCTTCTTTACCTCCTTTCTTTTCTTACTCCCTTCCTCCCTCCCTGCCTTCCTTCTCCCTTCCCCCTCTCTTTTTAAATAAGATGTTGTTAATCTTGGAGTTGGAGTAAAAGTTGCCTCTGGCTTCAGGTTTTTATTTTGTTCTCCCTTCTTACTTGTAAACCCAAACCAAGAACTTAATCCTCTTCTAAATGCCCATAGACAACCACGTCCCTGCCCACTGCTTCTATATATATTAATTCTGTTTGGGGCAGAACAGTAGTTCTCCTGGGACAACTGGAAAAGACCCAAAGAAAGATGCCAAGACAGAGATTTGACCAATGTTGAGTGTAAATACCTTTGATTAACTCTATTGGAATAGAATGAGTGATACCTGGGATGAGCTGGCTTTGGAGTTAGCTTCAGGCCAAACCATAGGAACTTTCACCTCTTGGGCAGTGTGAGGATTTGGGAGTCTGAGTCCAGGAAAATTAAGGAATATCTACTGATAAGGGATCATCAGGTCCAACTGTGCTGCTGAGATGTGGCCTGGGTAAAAATAAACCAGAACAGACTCAGTTATTTTATTTTGTTTGTGAGAGTTTGGAAGTTTCTGGCCTACTCTTTCATCTTCCTAGAATCCTTGCCTCATTCACAGTTCTTCATCATACAATGTTGCTACTACTGTGCACAATGTTCTCCTGGTTCTGTTCATTTCACTATGCACCAATAAGCTTTTTCAAGTTTTTCTGAAATTATCCTGCTTGTTATTTCTTACAACACAATAATATTACATTAAAATCACATAGCACAGTTTGTTTAGTCATTTCTCAATTAATGGATATCCCTTTGATTTACAATTCTTAGCCTCCATAAAAAGAGCTGCTATATTTTTGTACAAATAGATCTCTTTCCATTTGGGGGGGGAGGGGTGGGTCTTTGGAATGAAGACTTAGCAGGAGGATTGTTGAATCATTTTATAGCGCTTTGGACATAGTTCCAGATTATACTCGAGAATGGTTGGATCATTTCACAACTCCACCAACAGTGCATTAGTGTCTCAGATTTCTCATATCTCTTCCAATGCCCAAAGTTTTCTTTCTTATTTTTTTAGTCATATCAGCTACTCTGATGAGTACCACACATTTGTCTGCATTTGCATTTCTCTAATCAACAGTGATTTTGACTGTATTTTTATATGATTGTAGATAGCTGTGATTCCTTAGTTTAAAAACTGTTTTTCATATCCTTTGACTATTTACCAACTGAGGAATAACTTGTATTTCTATAAATTTTGACTTTGTTCTCTATATATTTGAGAATTGAGACTTTTACCAGAGCTAGTTGCAAAATTTACTTCAGTTTTCTGCTTTAATTTAGTTTGTATTCATTTTGTGTGTGCAAAAACTTCTAAATTTTATATGATCAAAATTATCTATTTTGCATTCTATAATGCTCTCTTTGCTTTTAAATTCTTCCTTTACCTATAAATCCAACAGATAAACTATTTCATATTATCTTAATTTGTTTTTGGTATTACCCTTTATGTGTAAAATAATGAATACATTTTGATCTTATCTTGGTATATGATCAATAATTCATTTTTGTTACATTATTTTCCAGTTTTTTCAGCAGTTTTTGTCAAATGAGTTTTGTTACAAAAGCTTGGATCTTTGTGTTTATCATATATTATCATCATTTATATAATGTAATTTGTACCTAATGTCTTCCATTGATGCATCACTCTATTTTATAACCATTTCCAGTTTGTTTTGATAGTTACTTTTATGTATTTTATTTATTAATATATTATTTTATAATACAGTTTTAGATCTGGTATGGCTAAACATTATTATTTTATATTAAAAAAAAAGATTCCATTTATATCCTTGGACTTAGTTCTTCCAGATTCATTTTCTTTTTTATTTCTCTAGCTCTATGAAATATTTTTGATAGTTTGATTGGTATGGCACTAAATAAATAGATTAATCAGGGTGTAATTGCCCTTTTGTACATTGTCTTGGCCTACCCATGAGCAATTGATACTTTTCCAATTGTTTAGATCTGACTTATTTGTGTGAAAAGTGTTTTATACTTACACTTATATAGTTCCTGGGTTGTCTTGGCAGGTAAACTCACAAGTACATCATAGTTCTTTCAAATGGGATTTTTCTTTCTATTTCTTATTGCTGGGCTTTGTTGGTAATATATAGAAATACTAATGATTTCTGCGGGTTTATTTTGTATCCCACAATTTTGTTAACATAGTTAATAATTTCAAGTGATTTTTAATTGATTTTCTAGGATTTTCTGAGTATACTATCATATCATCTGCAAAGAGTGATAGTTTTGTTTCCTCATTGTCTGTTGTAATTTCTTTAATTTTTTCTTCTCTTCTTGCTATATTTAATATTCCTACCTAATACAATATTAAAGATGTGATTATGGACATCCTTGCTTCACCCTGATTGTACTGTAAGGACTTTTAGCTTATTCCCTTTTATATAATGCTTGCTGGTAGATTTATTACTTGCCATTTTAAGGTAAGCTCCATTTATTCCTATGCTCTTAGAGCTTTATTTTGTCAAAAGCTTTTTCTGAATCTATTGACATAATCATATGATTTCTGTTGGTTTTGTTATTGTTATGATACATTATACTAACAGTTTTTCAGATATTGAACCAGTCCTGCATTTCTGATTTAAATCCAATTTAGGCATAATATATGAACCTTATGATATATTGCAATCATCTCTTTGCTTCACAGTTTAAAAAATTTGCATCAATATTCATTAGTGAAATTGGTCTATAATTTTCTTTCTCTGTTTTGACTCTTCCTTATTTGGGCATCAGTCCCATATTTATGTCATATAGAAATCTGGTAGGATTTCTTCTTTGTCTATTTCTCCTAATAGTTTATATAATATTGGAATTCATTTCTGAATGATGAGTAAATTTCACTTGTTAATCCACTAACTCCTGGTGAGGTGGGTTTTTTGG
This sequence comes from Antechinus flavipes, assembly GCF_016432865.1. Lineage (NCBI taxonomy): Eukaryota > Metazoa > Chordata > Mammalia > Dasyuromorphia > Dasyuridae > Antechinus > Antechinus flavipes. The sequence goes on from NC_067399.1 coordinate 663,962,104, forward strand.
TAAGTTCACTGATGGCTTGTTCAATTACTTTTTTCTAAGATTTGGTTGTTTTGGTATTTTATTTCTTCTATTAATCTGGGTAACACACATATATATACACATACATCTACATATGTATATATATGCATATATGTAGATATTCAACCATCTTATTTAGAACACCAAATTTATTGCCATTTAATTGGACAAAACAGCTTGTAACAATTGTCTTTATTTCCCCTTTATTGGTGGTGAGCTCATCCATTTTATTTTTATTACTAGTGATTTAGTTTCCTTCTTACCTTTTTAAAATGAAATCAAATATTTGACTATTTTTTTCATAAAATCAGTACCAGTTTTATTTATTAATTCGATGTTTTTTTTACTTTGAATTTTATTAATCTATCCTTTGATTTTTAGAATGTAGAATTTGAAATTTAATTAGGGATTATTAATTTGCTCTTTTTCTAATTTTTTTTTACTTACATGTCCAATTTATTGATCTATTTTTTCTCTATTTTATTGATATAAGCAATTAGAAACATGAATTTTCCCCTATGTACCTACCTCTTTGGCTGCATCCCACAAATTAGTTCTTTTAAAAAAAATTAATTAAAGCTTTTTCTTTACCAAACATAATTTTTCAACATTGATCCTTGCAAAGCCTTCTGTTCCAAATTATGTCCTCCTTCCCTGCACCCCCTCCTCTAGATGGCAGGTAGTCCAATACATGTTAAATATATTAAAATATATGTTAAATCCAATATGTATACATATTTATACAGTTATCTTGCTGCAGAAGAAAAATTGGCTCAAGAAGGAAAAAAGAACCAAGAAAGAAAACAAAATGCAAACAAACAACAACAGAAAGAATGAGAATGTTATGTTGTAGTCCAAACTCAGTTCCCATGGTCCTCTCTCTGGGTGTAGATGGCTCTGTGAACAATTGGAATTGGTTTGAATCCTTTCATTGTTGAAGAGAGCCATGTCCATCAGAATTGTTCATTGTATAGTCTTGTTGTTGCTGTGTATAATGCTGTCTCAGTTCTGCTCATTTCACTTTGCATCAGTTCATGTAAGTCTCTACAGACCTCTCTGAAATCATCCTGCTGGTCATTTCTTAAGGAACAATAATAATATTCCATAATATTTCTATACCATAATTTATTCAGCCATTTCCCAATTGATGGGCATCCATTCAATTTCCAGTTTCTTGCCTTTACAAAAAGGACTGCCATAAACATTTTTGCATATGTGGCATCCCATAAATTTGGTTTGTAGTCTTATTGTTGTCATTTTCTTTAATAAAATTATCAATTTTTTTATGATTTGTTCTTTGAATACCTTGTTTTTTTAGGATTAGATTATTTAATCTCCAATTTTAAATCTTTCTTTCCATTGTCCATTATTGAATATAATTTTGATTGCATTATGATATGAAAAAAGATGTGCTTTTCTGCATTTGGTTGTGAGGTTTTTATGTCCTAATACATGGTCAATTTTTGTGTAGGTGCCATATGTTACTAAGAAAAAGTATATTCCTTTCCCTTTTTATTCAGTTTTCTCCAGAGATCTCGTATACCTAACTTTTTTCAAAATTTTAATCACCTCCTTGACTTTTTTCTCATTTATTTTGCAGTCAAATTTATCTAATTCTGAAAAGGGAAAGCTGAGGTCCCTGACTAGTATAGTTTTATTATCATTTTCCTCCTATAACTCATTCAATTTTTTCAAAAATGTTGATTATATACTATTTGGTGCATATATGTTTAGTATTGATATGACTTCAATATCTCTGGTGACTTTCAGAAAGGTATGGTTTCTTTATCTCTTTTAATTAGATTTATTTCTGTTTTTTATTTTGTCTGAGATGATGATTTCTACCCGTTTTCTTTGCTTCATCTTAAGCAAAGTTGATTCTGCTCCAGTCCCTTGCTTTTAGCCTGAATGTGTCTCTGCTTTAGATGTAATTATTTTAAACAATATTCTGTAGGACCTAGCTTTTCTAGTCTATTCTATTCTAATCTATTCTGCTACCTGCTTTCATTTTATGGGTGAATTCTTCCCATTCCCATTTATGGTCATTTCTCTACATTCTATTTTTCTTCCTCCCTCTCTCCCTTACTCCCCACTCTTTTCCTCTTCACAAGCAGTTTTTTTTTTAACATTACCTTCCTTCTGTCAGCCCTCCCCTTCTATTATTTCCATCCCTTTTTACTTCTGTATATGGTAAAATAGATTTATATAATCAAATAGGTATGTATGTTATTCTTCTTTGAGTTAATTTTTATGAAAGTAATGTTTAACTTTGTTCCCCCCAATCTTCCCCTTTGTAATAGTAGCTTTTTTGTGCCTCTTTTATGTGGGATAATTTACCCCATTCAATTTCCTCTCAATTTTTTCTTCCAGCTCAATTATCTTTCTCAATCCTTTATTTTGTTTTTTTGGGGGCATATCATCCCAAGAAAGTTACTATGCATCCATACCCTCTGTCTATATATACTCCTTTTAATTGCTCTTATATTAATAAAGTTAAAAGTTACAAATATCTTGCTATGTAGAAATAGAAATAATTTACCCTTATAGAATTTCTTATGTTTTCTTTTCTTGTTTCTTTTTTACCTTTTTATATTTCCCTTGAAACTTCTATTTTTAGTTCAAGTTTTTTTATTCAGCTCTGGTCTTTTAATTAGGAATGCTTGAAAGTCTTGTATTTCATCAAATTTCATTTTTTCCCCCTGAAACATTATATTAAGTTTTGCTGGGTGATTCTTGGTTGTAATCCTAACTCCTTTGCCTTCTGGTATATCTTATTTAAAGTCCTCCAGTTCTTTAATGTGGAAGCTGCCAGATCTTGTTTAATTCACAATATTTGAATTGTTTCTTTTTGGCTGCTTGAAGTTTTTCTCCTTGATCTGTGAGCTTTACAAGTTGGCTATGATGTTTCCGGGAGTTTTCATTTTGTGATTTCTTTCAGTCAGTGATTATGGATTTTTTTCCATTTTTATTTTACCCACTAATATATTAGGCCAGTCTTCTTTGGTAATTTCTTGAAAGATGTTATCCAGGCCTTTTTTTTTTCCATCATGGCTTTCAGGTAGTCCAATGATTCTTATATTACCTCTCCTGTTTTCTAGTTAGTTGTTTATCCAATGATAATTTTCACATTTTCTTATATCTTTTTTTAAATTTTGTTTTATTGTATCTTGATGTCTCAGAGACTGATTATTATACAAATGTTCAATTCTAATTTTTAAGGATTTTTTTTCAGTGAGATTTTGTACTTCCTTTTCCATTTGTCCAATTCTAGGTTTTAGGGAGTTATTTTCCTTGGTAAAAATTTTTATATCTTTCCCCATGCTATTGACTCATTTCTCATAATTACCTTGTATTATTTTTATTTATTTTCCCATTTTTTCCTACTTCTCTAATTTGCTTTTTAAAATCAATTTAAGGCTATTCCAGGAATTCTTTTTGGCCTGGAGAACAAATTACACCTTTCTTTGAGGCTTCACATTTACCCATTTTGACACTAATGTCCTCATCTTTAGTTTATGCCTCGTTCACTATAACTTTTTATAGCAAGTCTCTCTTTTTTGTTGATTTTTGCTCATTTTCCTGCCTTTTTGCAATTGGAATTTTAAAGTGAGAGTTGAGCTCTGGTTCTGCATTGTCTCAAGCTTTTTGTCCTGGGGCTTTTTTTTTTTTTTTTTTTAATTACTGGTGGCCTTCACTGGGTTCAGCATCTTACTTTCTCTAGAGGGTAGGCTTCCCTTCTGGCTTGCACTGAGGAATGCCTCCCTATTGGCCTCCTCTGGGTGTTGGGGTTAGCTACTGGCCTGATCCAGGGATGATTTCTTTCTGCTGAGTTGCTATGGTAACAGATTTTTGTTTCGTTTTGTTTTTTGATGGCTTGCCCTGGGGGAGAGATCTGTCCTGGGGTAGGGCTCTGCTGCTTAGTTGCCATGGAAACAGGGTTTTTCTGCTGGTAGGTCCCAGCAGTAGGTTTCACTATTGGTGGACCCCAATACTGATCAGCAAGAAGGTCAAGTCCTAGATGATATGTACTAAGGTTGAGATTGCTGGATGGCACCTTGCTGCATTGCACAGACTACTCATTTGCCTAGAGGGTTGGAGGTTTGCAGGAAGGTGCCTTGTTGGTGAATTGTCCCAGTCTGAGTCCTTTTGCAAGCCTCATTTTGGGAGGCTGGCTACTGCTGCTTCTATTGGTCCTCTCTCTCCTCCCAGCCCATTGAGATAGCCCTTTTCTGACATGTGGTAAACGTTTCCCTGCTCCTACACCAATTGTGAGGCAGTTCTCTAGTTGATTTAAGAGGAATTAGGAAGAGCTTCAGAGGGTTCCTTCCTCACTTGGCCATCTTGGCATTTGGGACTTGTGAATCAGCTGCTATTGTGATTCCAGCAAAGGACATGTTCTTTTGGCACTACTTGAAGCCAGTCAAGACTCTTTGCAGACTTGGTTAGGAGGAGTTATTTGCTTTATTCAGGGGGCCCACATGAGAGCCATAATTCTTATGAAAGGGATTATTTTCTCTCCTTGACCCTGAATTCAATTTATATTAGAGAAATTAAAACAAAAAGTTCCAGCTGTTGATGAAATTGCCTTTTGTGTGGTAATTATATCCAGTCTTCCCTTTAAACTGTGAAACATAATAAAAAATGAAGACAAAATAATAAAACAACCATTGTGTTCATCATGAAGAAGTTCTCTTTTTTTACATTAGAAAAACATGTCAACTATGGGCATAAACTTGTTTTTTTTTTTTTTTTTTAATCTCATCGTCTAGACCACTATTGGAGGGTAGACCTTTTTTTTTTTTATATAAAATACAAAATTCTGAAATATCAACACATCCAGAGCTTTATCTCATGTCTCCATTGTAGTTACTTATCCTCCCCCAGAAGGCAGGCAATGTAAGTGTTACATGTAGTTATTATTATCTAAGAGATAAAGGGACTAGATTCTAATCAAATGGTTAGTATGTGCCAGAGGCAGAATTCAAACTACTCCAAAACTAGGGTGATTGTTCTTTCTACTATACCATAGCCCCTCTCCACTGAAGCCTGAAGAGGTAGTTCTTCTTGGTCTTACTGTATTTTAACTGAATGGTGCTGAGTACTCCCCATAACTGAGGTAAAGTACAATGAAATCAGGATGTTGGACTTGGCCAAGTGTTTGAACTTAGTTTCTTCCTTTTACTGACTGTTAAACCTTAGGACCTCCTGAGAGTCTCTTGACTTAACATTCTGTAATTAGCTCTGGTCTCCAAGTCCTTCTATCTTTCCATCTACCCTTTATACTTACATTAGGTCATTGGTATCATGCTAATTATCATTTGCTGATTACTATCTTTCCAAGCATTTTTGAGGATGCTAAAAATAATTACTGATTCATTGAATTGGTACAAAGTAATTATAGATCACTGTTAACCTCCCCCTCCCCCAAGAAACTTGTTGAATGTATAGGAAGTCATGGCCTCAAAAATCCTAGAATTTGAGTGGGAAGTGATGTGGTGCAGTGGAAAGAAGGCCAAGTACAAATCAAAGTTCTCTCTCCCTAGGAGATCAAAAAGATCTCTGGACCTTCAAATTCTTTATCTGTAAAATGAGAGGGTTGGAATAAATGGTCTCAGAGGTTCTTTCCAGTTCTGGAATTTAGATCTTATGAGATGAGATGATCTCAGAGGCCATTTAGACCTACTCTAGAAAATGTTTTTTTCTAGCGTATATGGTGTCACTCTGCTTGGAGATTTCCAATGAGAAGACTGGGATTCCAGTCTGTAGTGTCTATTTCTTTTTCATTCATTCTACAACTCTTTCAAATATAACTTTTATCTTCACCATTGTGCTAAAACTATTTGCTAAAACTGAATGTGCATTGAAGCATAATATATTCACCTTTTGTTGTTGTTGTTGTTTTCTTTCTCATACTTTTTTCCTCTTTTGGTATGTTTTTTTTTTTTTATTTTTTGCACAAGAGGACAAATATGGAAACATATAAAAGGATTATACCTAGTTAACCTATATTAGATTGATTACTGTTGTGGGGAAGTGTGAGGTAAAGGAGGGAAGGAGAAAAATTTAGAACACAAAGTTTTACAAAAATGAATGTTGAAAAATGTCTTTACATGTATTTGGAAAAATGAAATACTATTAAAACTATTCCCTAGATACAAGCTTTGTAGAATGGGGGATGGGAGATGGGGTGGGGGTGGTATCCATTAAGTATGCTCCTGCATCCAACACTCCTTCTCTATTGTGATACTATCTCTACTTTTCGTAATACTTATCACTTAGTCATTCTTTTGTCTCCAGTCACCCATTTTGTCATTAACTGATATCTCATTTATAGTAGTGATGAACTATGGGTGAGCTTTATGTCTTCATCAGAGATTCCCTATACAAATGCCATAGAAATGCCATTTCCTATAGAAGGTAGGCTTCTTGGGCAGGGGAGATTTCATTTTGCTTTATTTCCCTTTGTTTCTATATTCATCCTCAGAAGAGTTATACTGAAAAATCATTGGGAGTACGATCAAAATGGTATCTTCTGTTTCTTTTGAACATTCTAAGGCATTCTACATAAAATAAACACTCAAGCTATTAATATCTAGCTAACATATTATTTTGAAGTTGAAATACATGAGAAAACTGTTTTCTATATACTTTACTAGTTTGGGATTTGAATTAGAGGTTAATATGAGTATCATTTTTGAGTGTGAACTATCTATTTGCTATGAATTGATTCATAATAATTTCCTCCTATATGCTAGGTCAGAAGTTAAATAAATCACATGCATCTCCAACTAATAAATTCACAGGAGCCACCATTAACATTATTTCCCAGAGCTAGGTTCACAGTTGTAAAATACACACAATGTGTAGAACACCTTAAAAAGATTCCAACCCATTCAACTTTTTGCTTACCCTTTCTATCTTTTTCATAGATTCCTCATGGTTTCTCATATATCATAATTGTACCTGCCTCCATAGGCAAAAACATTTCATAGTAAGACAGTTAAAATTTACTCCAAACCACCAGTCCAAAATACACTTTTCACAACATTCTGTTTTCTTTAAAGATACAGCAACAGTAGCAGGAATCTCTGTAAGAGAAGCTAATAAAACACATCTGGTTGGATATTTATTTTCAAAGATACAAAGGCAAATCTGAAATAGTCTTTGTTTTCTAGCAGCTTATATTTTATCATTCTCTGTGCCCTTAGAAAGTATCCTAACAGACCTATCTTGTGTTTACAGTACAACATTTTGTCTGCCCTTCATCTGTGATGTCTAAAGGGTTCATCAGTTTATTCTTCTGCCAGTACAGTGCTGATTTGTGGAACATTGGAATCAGCCTCTTCATCCAGGATGGGCCTTTTCTGGTCCTTCGTCTCATTCTAATGATCTATTTTAAAGTGATCAACCAGATGCTGGTGTTCTTTGCTGCGAAGAACTTCCTTGTCGTGATATTGCAGCTTTATCGTTTAACTGTACTGGTGCTGGAAGTTCAGGCTTCCCTGAGGAAGCAGCAGCAAAGTCTGAAAGGAGCGGACAGCTTGCTGAGTGAACCTAGGAATTGTGAACTTTCATTCAGGATCAGAGACGATGAGGTCACAGAAGAAGCTTCTATTGCTTTAGAGGACTCCCCAGGAACAGGGGAGATTTGTTGAATTCAGAGATTATGTCTTCACAATAATAAGCTATTTTAGCAATCTGCCAAGCATTTATTAAGTACTCTGTGTGTTGGACACTTGGGAAACAGAAAGAATCCCTGACTACAAGGAGTTTATATTCTACTGGAAAATAAACTTCTGCAAAGTTAGATCTTTTAACTTCTGAGACTTTTTATAGATCTGAATGGATACCTGGCTCATTTTTTTCCCCAATCTTAACTTTGTTTAAAGATTAAAAATAGAAGAAGAAAAGATTTTGAAGAATCAGCAAGAGATTTATTTTTAAATGAGAGGATGGATGAAGACTCTTTGGCTGATTGCTATCCTTCTAACTTTCATCTGATGGAATCAGAAAGCACCAGTTTGGAGATACAAAAGCTTTGAATACATGTGAACCATATGTAGAGGTGTTGTCGGAGGTTTTGGTTATATGTCCTTGGAAAATAGTGCATAGAAAGATGAAATATCAAAAAAGATTCAGAGCCTTGGACTTTGTCTCTATCAGCAGACTAAGTCTCCTTTTCCATTTCTACCATGTTCTTGTGATACAAAAGGTTACATTCAGTGAATGCAGAACGGATGAAAGAAAGAAAAAAAATGTTATAAAAATCATCTTATTGTGGGCAAAATGCCCATTTATAGCAGCACAGGTCATCCCAGGAAAAAGAATCTTGCTACTGGACCTGGAAATTCCTTCACAATGCTATATAGATTCTCAAGAAATATTATGATAATAGTTGGACACAATTTAGTGAGGCTCCTTTATTTTACATGCATCCCCATCCTGTTCAATGTTATTTCTTGGTTCCGTAAAAAATGCCATGTCAGGTGAAACGATATTACAGGGGCCGAAATCCCATGGCAACAATATCAGAAATGGATATTTGTCCAGAGAATGTTACAGTGAATTTTCTCTGTGTCATGGCATAATTAGGGTATAAATTATCAATGATATTGTCACCTTACCTGAAATGGGTGTAATTACACCCATTTCAGCATCAGAAGCACTGGTTCTCCTCAGAAAAAAGTGGCTCTTTCTGTTCTCTACACTCTTGGAAGTATACAGCCACGAGGCTTCCTAATTATAGATTATGGTTGGCTTATAAGGGCTGGCTGAGTCCAAGCCACTAATTTTACAGATTAGGAAACTGAATACCTGAAAGATCATAAGATCTCCAGAGAACCTTAAGGTCATCAAGCTTAGGCCCCACATTTTGGGAATGGAAACCAAGAGAAATTAACTGCCCAAGATCACAAACTATAAACATCAGAGTTTAGATTTAAGCTCAAATCTTCAGAATGAAGATCAATACTATAGACCTTGTTTGCCTTACTGAGTTATGACAAAGAATGTTGAATACAAAAGCTAGCTTCGATGTATCATTTTTGTGTTGTCTTAGTTGATCCTCACAATGATCTGTGAGGTAGGTGCTCTAAGTATTTCTTCTCCAGAGGAAGAAACTGAGGCAAACGTTTACCTAATTCACCCTGAATCAGCTAATGAGGCAAGATTTTCAAATCTTGTTCCCTCAGGTCTTCCTGACTCCAAATGCACTGCCTCACCTGACTGACTAGGATTTCACTTTTTTTTTTCTGGAGCCCCTGTGGTCTCCTAGGTCACTCAAACCAGAAGAAAAATAACACTGAAGTTCCTTCTGAACCATCATTTCCAAGTGCTTTTTTATCCTGATGGTAAAGGTAGGTTGGGGCAGATCTTAGCCCAGCCAGCAAATTAGGAAAAGCCAATCAGAACCCAATGCAATGCCATTTCTTCTTCCCCCAATCCCATCCTGGCCAAGAAATGAGTTTCTATTTCTCTAACTTAGAAACATCTGCCTTATTTCTTTCATATACTTGCATACCTTTCTGCATGACCGATCTTGGAGTCTTTTCCAATAATTAGCCTACATTTTAATATGTTGCATTCTTAACAATGAGAGGAAATCGCAGTAAGGGCAGATGTTACTTCAATTTGAGCCTTAACTTCCTAACAATCCTATGTGCCCCAAATCAATATGGATTGCCTTATGGGGTAGCGAACTATCTGCTTTTGTACATAATGAGGGTTTTTGCATTAGGTTATGTTAGTTTCTGGTAATGGAGACACAGGTAATCGAGTCACCGAATCAAAAATGGAGAGCTGGAAGGGAGGCCAGAGTTCATCTTGATTCGATAGAAACAGAAACTGACACCACCAGAGAGGAAGGGATTCCAAATTATAATATTAAAGAGAAGAGTTGATATTCAAACTCAAGTTGTCCAATTCCAAAAACAGACCCTCTTTCTGGGCTGTGTTACTTATCTCCTGAGTGACCTTCCTCAAGAGATTTCACCATCAGCCTCAGTTTCCTCTTTTGGAGTCCGATAAGTCTGGACTAGATGAATCTTAAGCCCCCAGACATAATCTCTGTTCCTATGAATGTAGTGATAACATGTCATGCTTTTGGAAAACTTTTGCTAAAAGTCTAAAGTAATTTGTAATTTTTTTTTGCCTATATTGTCATAGGTTAAGGTGGTTTTTAGAGCTAAGGCATGAGGTGAATTTGAATTGTACAAATCAAGAAGAAGTGGGCTTGAGGACTTTATCTTGAATTCTCCCTACAACATGACATGTGGACATGTTAGAGAAAGTTTTAGAAATTCATGTTTAATCACCTAATTCCTATCCCAAGTCCTTGTTTGCTCTAGGTTATGTTTTTCTTCTCTCTCTGTCTCTGTCTCTCTTTGCTTCTCTCTGTCACTCTCTCTCCCTTCTTTCTCCCTCTTTCCCTCTTCTCCTTCTCTATTTTCTTATTTAAACATGAGGATGTACTTACACACGAAACTAATGGATGCATTTATAATCTTCCATATTAATTTTAGGAGTGGGAATATAATATTTATGTGAATATAAGGAACTCATCAACTTCAAAAAGCAAGATGTTTACAATGACTAGCTAATCACCGAAGGCCAAGTAGTAGCTCTTTTTCTAAAAAAGCCTGTGTGCATTTGGGTTCCACGTTGCATATTTTCCTCCATCTCTTGTAAGCTGGGTGTTATTGTGGATTTGCTCCTGGCATTATTTTCACATTTAAATATTTTCTTCCAGGAAAACAAGCATTGACTCTCCAAAAATAGATTCAGTCTGAAGAAGGGTATGACTGGTGTAAGCATATTTTCAGATGGATCCCAATTGGAGACTTGGCAGGGCTTTCTGAATGGGTTTTTAGAGCTTAAATAAGGCATCTGATCATTGGCCCTCTTCTGGAGGGTTTGCAAGGGCTGGGGGAAGGGGGTGTTGCCCAGGGTGCCGGCTTGTCTGGAGTGCTGGAGGACATACAAGGAAAGAAAATGAGATCAAGTGGGTAAAATATTTTGCAAATTCTAAAAGGGACTTTGTTAATCTCATTCTTAACTTTGCCAATTACCATTATAGTTGTTGTTGTTGCTGGATATTATTATGGTGCCCGGCATCAATCTGGTATTGCACAGTGGTACAGACCTGGAGCAGAATGTACACAGAGACTTGGAGACAGAATGGAAAGGGCACTGGATCGGGAGTCAGAAAGACCTGTTTTCCGATATTGCCTTATTAGCTGTGTGATCCTGGGGGAGTTAGTGAACTTTTCAATCTCAGCTTTCTGATCCACAAAATGGGAATATGATCTTACAGGGTTGTTGTGATATATATGTGTTGTGTGTAAATATATATATATATATATATATACATATATATATATATATATATCACATATTGTGATATGTATATAAATATATATATAACACATATATACATATATGTATATATCTTTTGTAAAATCTTCCAATACTATATAAATTGTTACAATTAATATTACCAGCCTCCTCAAGCCTTAGTTTCATGATCTATTTTAATAAAAAGAAATAGGATTAATAATAGCACTTACTTCACAGGGTTATTGTAAAGCTCAAAGAATATAATTGACATAAGTGTTTTGTACTTAATTAACCAAAGAGCACAGTATGTACTGTGCTATCAATTGGGGATACAGGTAAAAAAAACTCAATTCTTACCCTCTGGGGTCTCAGAAGTTACCAAAGTAAATATATTAATCAACCAACAAACATTTATTGTCTTTGCTATTTGCAGAGACACAAAGAAAAAAAAAACAGTTCCTTGGAAGATTATATAAATATCTGCTATGATTATTATCCTATGGGAAAATCTGAACATGTTATACCGCTTTTGGATGAGTAAGTTCATACCTACATTGGCCATGTTTTTCTTTGGAAATAGAAATAGAAATAATGGGAAAGGGACAAGTAGCATCCATTGGGCATAGATAGACCTGGGAAGGATGGGTAGTTCAGTGAACAGTGCTTAGGATTTTGGAATTAGGAGTTCAAATTCTGCCTTGGATCCTCACTATCTGTGTGCTAATGAGTAAGTCCCCGCCTTCCTTAAGTGTCAGTTTTCTCACTTGTAAGAATACTAGTAATTCTTGACATATGGGTAGTAGTTGCAAGATTCAGAGTTGAAAATGCTTACAAGGCAGTTTTTAAAATTAAATGTATAAATTTTAAATAAAAACCTTTTTTTTTTTTTTACTTTGCCAAATTTAAAGTATAATAAAATGTCTTATTATTTTGTTCCTAAAAAAAAAACACCATGGGACTGATAATTTTGCTTTGTTCTCCCTTCTTGTAAATATATTTCTATATTGGGAGAAAATAAGATAAACACAAGAGGCAGTGGGATGCTATGGATGCAAAGGGGCTGGGAAGACCCGGGTTCAAATTGTATTTCTGAGCTATGGGATGAAGAATAAGTCACTTACTCTCTAAACAGAGAATCAGAGAGGGAGAACTTGAAGGATCTTAGAAGCCATTTAGCCCAACCCGTTCATTTTACTGATGCGGCAATTGAGATTCATAGAAGTTAATTGGCTTTTTCAAGGTCACACTGGGACCTTGTAGAACTGGGAGTCCTGCTCAAGTCCTGGTGCTCCAGTCCTGATGGTCTTTCCACCACACTGCACTACAGTGTCCCAAGCCACTCTCCAGGACCAGAAGTACCATGCCGGTTGCTCATCTGTACTAGTGGAGAAACAGACCACCTGGATGAAATCTCAGATTGGGACCAAAAAAGCAGATAGGCAGTTTCTCAACAATTGGTATTTTTAGTTTTGTTTTTATTTCAACTGTGTTGGGTGCAGAATAAACACAGCAGTGATTTTTATTGGCCTATAACTTTAGGATCATCCTACATAATGGAGTTTTATGCATCAAGTCTTCTCTGCACTTGGGGTTTACCCATCAGTTCAATGTTATGATTAACTGCTGGCTGGTGTTAGCTTTGTAAAAATTAACAGCTGACACTTAGAGAGAGCTTTATTGTTGTAAAGTGCTTTGCATTTGCTTATTTGATCCTCTCCCTGCTCATCTAAGGTAGGTCATGCACATATTATTATTTTTATTTTACATAGAAGTAAACTGAGGCTCAGAGGGAAAGAAGTTTGTGTGGGATCACACAGTTGTGACTTGTTGGGAATGTAACTTGAACTCAAGTTCTTAAACTCTAAGAGCTCTTTCCACTACTTGGGTTGGCAGAGCCCCCAGACATGGTTGATATACAGTAGAATTCAGCATTTAAATATTTATTATCCTTTCCTAACTACTGAAAAGACCCTTGTGGGCAAGTATACAATGGCACTTTCACCATTGGGTCCTAATACAAGTCTATATTTGGGGCCAACACTGGAAAATATATATTTTTTAAACTCCCTTCTCATTTCTAGGTGACTCATTCGCTCCCTGATGGAAGTATTAACAAAGAGCTCATTGACTCATTGGGTCATAGGTTTAGAGAAAGACAGAACCTACCAATCTCCTAACTTTATAGATAAGAAAACTGAGGGACTAAGCGGGGTTACACAGTAAGTTTATGGATACAATATGAATACAGAAAAGCCACACTACTACCACTTCTCTGTCTCTTTCTCTCTGCCTTCTCTTTGTCTCTCTCTCTCCCTCTGTCTTTTTCTCTGTCTCTCTACACCCCGTCTCTGTCTTTCCCTCTGTCTTTCTGTCTCTATCTCTTTCTATCTCTGTGACTCTTTTCTATCTAAATCCAGGAAAACAAGATAGTTCTTCTTTTGATGGATACAATGTCAACCTTGAAACACAACAATTAAAAATTTGAACTTTGAGTCATGAGGAAATTGAGTATCATGGGGTTAGAATTAGAAGCACAAGTACTGGCCTGGTACACAACAAGCATTGAAATACTGTACGTTGATTGGTTGTTTGGAAGGGAACTTAGTTGGTTCAATTCCACTCTTTTCCCAGATGAGTAAACTGAAGGCCTGCCTAATGTCACCTAATGTTTGTTATCCAAGTCGAAGGTGACAAAAATACAATTTGAAGCCAAATTCTTGGACTGCAACTATAGCACAATGGTTAGCACAATGCTGTATACTAGTAGCTTAAAAAATTCTTGTTGACTGACTGACTGACTGACAGTCCTCATTGTACCCATGGTGATAACTCCATTTTTTATTCTGGCTGCTATATTTCACATTCAGAACCATTTAACCATTTAACTCAGGTTAAAGTGGCCTAACAGGGGAGGTTTCTAATTTTTGGTCTTAAATTTCTTTCATCCAATAAATGCCTTAAGAAAACATCCCATGGATATTTGGATAGCGAACTGATCAAGACTGGAATATCATGGATCGGTCATGCCAGGATAATTTTTTCTTTCTGGAATGTTTTAAAAGAAGACAACATCAACAAATCTACTGTCATGTCAGATTAACAAAAACTTATTTTTTTATTCTTTTCAAATTTAAAACAAAAAATGTCCACCCATGGGTGAATGTCCACCCACTTTGAGTTATTTAATAACTCTCCAGGTGACCTTTGTAGTTTGCTACATGCATTAAAATATTTTATATAAAATATTTATCTTAGCATCTTTTTCTGTCTGTCTTCCTTCCTCTGACCTATGTGATAATTCAGCTTCAGTGGGGGTCAGAATGGGGGACTGGGGCTGGGGGTAGACTCTGAGCTCTCCTTAGCCATAACAGAATCATCTGATTGACAAATGGATTTGTTTCTGCTGCAACCTTGACCCTGTTGTTGATATCTATGGCCCGTTTTCAATAGAGGTATAATTTTCTTTGCTTATTGAAAGAAAAACAATAAAGGATGTTTTTCCAGAGGAAAAAAAATGATAGGATTTATGTCCTCCTGCCTTTTAAACCATTTTTTTTTTGTTTCTAAGATGAATCCTAACTGAAAAGTGGCCAAGTTCCATTTCTATTTGAAAGGAAGTGGACTCTCCAGGGAACTATGTTTCACCTTAGGTTGACATTGTTATCAATATCTTGGATAAAACTCATGCTTCTTAAATTTGCAAATGACACGAAACTGGAGAGACAGAGAGAAACAGAGAGAGAGAGAGAGAGAGAGAGAGAGGAGAGAGAGAGAGAGAGAGAGAGAGAGAGACTGAAAATAACCTGACAGGTTTGAACATTGAGATGAATCTTAAAAGATGAAATTTGCTAGGGACAAATGTCATCTTAGTCTTGTATTCAAAAAACCCATCATCACAAAGACAAGATAGTTAAAGCATGGATGGTCAGCAATTGCAAAACAAAAGTGTGTGGATCATGGATGGAAGCTCAACAATGTGAGACAGGGACCAAATCAATTAATGAACTCTCATTCTATGTTATCCATATTGAAGCATTAGCTCTGTTGTACACTGGCCAACTCAGACCACTTGTGAAAAACTGGGTTGTATTCATTAAGGGCATCATGATTTAGGAAGAATATTGCTAAGTTAGAGAGTGTTCAGAAGAGACCACCAAAATGGTGATGGTCCCCAATTTATGTCATATGAGGATTAGCTTTTGGCCTGAAGAAGAGAATATTTAGCAGGATCATGGTACCTATGAGAATCTGCTTTTTCTCCCCCACTTCTAACAGAGCCAAATCTATTCTTAAACTCTATATGCTCCAAATCAGATTCCTCATCTTTTCTCTTTCAATCTTCTCCCCTTCTCTCTTCCCTATTATTGTAGAGGGCGACACCATTCTCCTAACCCTCAGACTCTCAGCCTAGTGGTGATCCTGGATTCCACTATCTCTTGTGGCTAGATCCAATCTATTGCCAAGTCCTGTCAATTTTTACCTTTTCTTACCTCTCAAATATGACTTTTTTTTTCTCTGACACTGCCACCACTTGGCCAAAGACGCCCCCCGCCCTCACCATTCATGCCTAAGCTCTTGCAATGACAGAAGGAGGACCTGCCTGTCTCGAGTCTTTCCCTACTCCAATCCATCCTTCCTTTGTCCATTACCAGTCATCTTCCAACCACTTCAGTCCTCCCATTCAAATAAACTCCAGAGATTTCCTGTGGCCTCCAGGATCAAATATAAAACACTCTATATGATGTTCACATTTGTTTCTAAGCTATCTCCTCCCACTTTTCTGGTCTTCCTGTACTTTCTCCATGACATTTGCTCTTCAATCCTGTGATGCTGATCTCCCGGCAGTCCCACAAAAAAGATTCTTGGGTTTCCATCATTTCTGGAATTATTTCTATCTGTCTGTCTATTCTAAATGCAGGGAGCTATGTATATTTACGTAAACACAGAACAATATTTGGTATTCATTGGTGTGTGCATCCACACACGTGTCATCTGCATATAAGCACATGTATGTGTGTAATATATACACACATACAACAAAACCATTATTTATGTGTATGTAAATAAAACATAAGGCATTTGGGGATTACCTATAATGCAGAGCATCAGGAAATACTTCATGTAGAAGGTGATGTTTGACCTTCAACTTGAAGGGAATAAAGAATTCTGTGAGGTAGAAGTAAAGAGGGAGAGTATGAGGCATGGAATACTGCCAGTGCAAAGACCCAGAAGTGGCCCTTATGGGATCAACAGTTCCTAATTCCCAGAGCCTTGACCAAAATCACATTGGCTTTTTCCTTTTTTCTTCATTCCCTCCTTCTTCCTTCCCTCCCTCTCTCCCTTCCTCTCTCCCTCTTTCTTTCTTTCTTTCTTTCTTTCTTTCTTTCTTTCTTTCTTTCTTTCTTTCTTTCTTTCTTTCTTTCTTTTTTCTTTCTTTCTTTCTTTCTTTCTTTTCTTCCTTCCTTCCTTCCTTCCTTTTTTCCTTCCTTCCTTCCTTCCCTCCTTCCTTCCCTTCTTCCTTCCTTTCTTTCTTTTTTCTTTCTTTCTTTTTCCTTCCTTTCTTTCTTTCTCCTTCCTTCCCTTTCTCTCTCTCCCTTCCTCTTTCCTCCCTTTTTCTCTCTGTCTCTTTCTGTCTCTGTTTCTCTCTTTCTTTTTGTTTGCCACTATATTACCCTTTTGGTCTACTAAAACCACCTGATCTTTATCAGATACCCCACTTTCCACATTTACTTCCTCCAACTTGTACTTGGAAAGTTGATTTCTGAATCCAAGTATAAAGTGTTACATTTAGCTCTTTGAATGGCATCTTGTTAGATTCAGCTCAGTGCTCTAGCCTGTCAAGGGATTTTTGTATCCTGATTCTATGGCTCAGGGTATTCACAATCACTTCCATTTTTGTGTCATCTACAGACTTGATGAGCATGCCATCTATACCTTTATCCAAGTCATTGATTTAAAAATATTAAACAGCATAGAGTCAAGCAGAGATCCCTAATGTTCTCTGCTGGGGACCCTTCACTTCACCATAAACTATCTTCACCATAAATTATTCACAGTTTCTCATAATGTCTGCCCATTCAATTAGCTGCAAATGCCTACAATTATATTATCTTTGAATCCACACTTCTCTACCCTTTCCATAAAGCCTTTATTTATGCTTTATTCAAAACTTACCCAAGGTCAGCCAGGTAATGAGTGAGGAACCCAGAATTTGAATCCAGAATCTTCTCCTTCCAAGTCCATTATTGTTGCCACTTCACCATGATTTCCCTGGGTCACACACATAGGTAAGAGTAGGACCAGGACTTTGACAAGGGTCCTTTTTCCTCTGGACAATCCTGCTTCTAGCCAGTGTTCCCTTTTTATTTCAAGGAAAAGTCATTATCTGCCCAGGGCTAAATGGGTACATTTCAGTGAAAAAGTTGAAAAAAATGAGATTGTGGATAAAAAACAAAATAGTAATACATATTCATATCCCTAGTCTATTTTACTCATTCAGTTTCTAGGCAGTACTTTTTTTTTTTCCTACACTATATTTAATTTGCCTTAGTAACAACATCTATCCATGCCAGAAGGTCACATCCCAGGATCCAGCTTTCCATGTGTTATGGTCTTTATATTCACAAACCAGCAAGCTGAAACTCCCCATGCGCCACTTTTCCTTTTTACTACTACATTTGCTTATTAATATGTGCAAAGGGAGCAATTGATTCATCAATAAATAGATATTAGGATAATTGATCTACATTTTCCCACATAATATTTTAGGAAGGAGAACTGAGGATTAAACACTGGGTGCCCACTTCCATTTGGTATAGTGATTCTGTCATATTTGGAGGAATGCCAGCTTTTCTTATCATTTCTCTGATTGACCAAAATAAGGAAATCAAAGTCTCTCCCTATGTCAATCCACTACCATAAACACTGAGCCCACAATTAGACCAAACATCTGTCTGCTTTACCCAGCACCTCCCAGTTTGAAACTGTCCATTACCACACCTGTAACTAGGCCAGGTGACTGGGACTTTATCCAGGGCCCTGAAATTTAAAGATGGCTGACAACATTTGGACTTTTCAGCAGGTAGAAACATCGGAGCTTAGGACCTAGTTAGCAACATTAATTAGTTAAAATGTGAAGCTGCCAGATGACAAATTTGCTCTCTGCAGTAACTGTACCCTTAAGTATCTCATTCTTCCACACCAACCTATCTTGGTCCCTGTCCCAGTGGTGGCTCTTGTCATTGAGTAAACTCAAGGGTCTTGACCTCTCCCCACAGGAGAGCTTCCCATCATACCTTGTCCTATTGTCCCTTTTGTACTAAGCCATCTCACACCAGCAACTGAATTTATTGTACAGCCCCAGGGGATCATGTTTCCTTAATTGCTTGTCCAACAACCTGGAACTGCTATTTATGCCTGTGCTTTCCACGTTGAAACCCCGTACACTGGAAGAGAAATTTCTGGCAGTGTTTGCACATCAACATTGCAAGTGAAACTTGGTGCCCGGTCTACTCTTTGAGCCTAAAATCCTGCTTACTCAGCACTCTCTGGTCCTAACTTCCAACTTCATGTTTCTTTCATCTGTACTCATACCTTTTGCTCCAGGGATTTATACCTGGACCGTCCCTTCTCTCCTGGACTGTCATTCCTATATGGTTTAGCTATATCAACTGTTATACTCATTCCCTACCTGCCCACTGCATTATTAGTGCTGCATGATAAATCAAATTTCCCCTAGCCTATCCTTAGAGTCCACCCTATTTGAACTTGGCTTTCCAAGCTTGTGTCCACTTTCCTTATGGATATAGTCAATGCTTCTGCCCCACCCCCAAGCTTTCATGGAGAGGAATGAAATCAGGGCCATATTTTAATTCATTTTTCTGCAGCCACCCATTAATATCTATTTTGAAGTCTTCACACATCTGCTTATTTTACTCTCCTTATATCCTATTTGCCAGTGTTTAATATCTTACCAAATGGAACCGGTATTTTCTCTCTCTTTTCTTTATTTGAAAAAATTTCAATAATAGCTTTTTTATTTTCAAAATATATGCAAAGATAGTTTTCATCCTTGCAAAACCTTGTGTTCCAAATTTTTCTTCCTCCCTTTCCCCCACAACTATTCCCAAGACAGTAAGTAGTCCAATATAGGTTAAACAAAAAATATAGGTTAAATACATTTCCACATTTATCATGTTGTACAAGAAAAGTAGATCAAAAAGAAAAAAAAAAGATAAAGATTTAAAAAAGCAAACAACAACAAAAAGATGAAAATACCATGTTGTGATCCATATTCAGTTCCCATGGTCCTCTCTAAATGCACATGGCTCTCTCTATCACAAGTCTACTGGAGTTAGCCTGAACCACCTCATTGATGAAGACACACATCCACCAGAGTTGATCATCACAAGTCTTGTTGTTGCTGCGTTCAATGATTTCCTGGTTCTGCTCATTCACTTAACATCAGTTCTATAAGTTTCCTGAGGCCTCTCTGAAATCATCCTTCTGATCATTTTTTACAAAACAATAATATTCCATAACATTCATATCCCATAACTTATTCAGCCATTCTCCAATTGATGGCCATCCACTCAGCATCCAGTTCTTGCCACAACAAAAAGGGCTATCACAAACATTTTTGTACTTGTGGGTCCTTGTCCCTTTTTTATAACCTTTTTGGGTTAGATACCTAGTAGAGACATTGCTGGATCAAAAGGTGTGCACAGTTTGGGCCTAGTTCCAAATTGTGGAGCTAGTATTTTCAAACAAAAATCAGTAATACAAATAGTGCTCTTTTTCCTTTATCAAGTAAAGAATACCCCGACTGACCAACGAGGGGAGAATCGAAGTATTTCTTGAGATGTGTAGAAAGAATTTAAAAATTAGCCTCAATCTTCTGTCCTGGCAGGAGTATATCTTTAAAAGTATCTAAGATACAACCTAGTTGTGTCCCCTCCACTTCACTGAAATGGTTCACCTTTGTTATCATGATTAGAGTAGTTATTTATTGATTCTTTTATATATATTTAATATGATGAGTTAATGGAGTCTTAATTTCATACTATGCACTGGCATGAACTGCATATGATGGTCACTGGCTAGATGAACAGATCATGTGATACAGAGCAGGGAATGTTTTGCAGAAGATTATGGATTGGGGAAGATGGCCAGAGTAGATTACGTTCTATATGGTGAGGATTGGACATCTATAAGAGGAACTAAAAAAAATCAGTTCAGTCAGGCAGACAGGCAGTCAGGCAATCAGTAAAATCTTATTAAGCATTTACCAGTTGCCAGGCATTAAAGAGACAAAGAAAGATGAACACATAGTTTTAAATCTCAAGTTGCTCATATACGAATGGGGAAAATTATCCAAACAACTGTGTCCACACAAAATAGATATAGGCTTATGATTAGGAAGATCTTAAAGAGTGGACCAAATGGTTTCCTGCATATCACTATCCCCCAAATACTCTGACTGTCATTGCTGCAGAGGCACCCTGGAAAAACTTAAATTACCTTATAGAAATGTCAGCTATTAGAATTACTATTTGAAAATTGCCTTACCATCTAAAATATCATATACTCCTGGGAAAAACTCAGAGAGAAAGCATCACTTTATGACTGGGAAGATAAAAACCATCTAGTTCACAGAATCATTGGGATGGAAGATTTGATTTCATTTATTCATTCATTCAACAATTATTAAACATCTACTGCATACAATATAATATGGGTTTCTAGACAAAAGACAATCCATTTACAATATGTTAAATCTGGTTTGCATATATAGACCATACTCTAAAAGCCCTATTCTCTCCAAAGAGAAAAGTTTCCAGGATTATTTGTCAGATCTCTACACCTGATCCCTATACAGGTATTATCCTTGGCAGCCTAAATATATTTGAACTTTCTGAGAAACGGGGGATTAACAAAAATTTTGCTGCCTTTTTTCTCTCTTTAGAGCAGCACGAGATAGAAACAGCACAGAGAGAACTGTTGATTAAAGGAATGCCAAATGTTTACCTTTAAAATGGTATCTGCTGGCCCATTTTTTCATTTATTTTTGGTATAAGAAAACTTCTGTGAAATATTTTTTCAATATTGAAGATTTTGTTTTAATCATCATTATTTGGATTTGCTTGAAGTTAAGAAATAAGGCATTTTCAGAAATAATATTACTACAGAATTTTAAGTTTACGAAGAACAAAGGATAATGCATTTAAAATAAGGATTTCATCTAATGCAAAACTCTCATATTATTGTTGAGAAAAGTAAGGTGCTAACCCCTAACAGTTTCTGAGTATGGATCACAACACAGAATTCTCACTTCTTTTGTTGTTTGCTTGAATTTTATTTTCTTTCTCATTTTTCTTCCTTTTTGATCAGATTTTTCTTGTGCAGCAGGATGATTTTATAAATATGTATGCATATATTTGATTTACATATATTTTTACCATATTTAACATATATTGGATTACTTGCCATCTAGGGGAGGAAGTGAAGGGAAGGAGGGGAAAAAATTGGAACACAAGATTTTGCAAGGATCTATGTTGAAAAATTATCCTTGCATATGCTTTGAAAATAAGTTCAATAAGAAAATAAAAATAAACAAAGAACTAAGACCAATGAAGAGTAAATTTTCCAATTAGGGAGGAGGTTGAGTCATCTTTGAGTTTTAGCCCTTAGGGAATATGCCATCAAATGGAATAATAGAGGAAAAAAGATTGAAATTATCAATGGTATTAGGAGTAAGGAAATAGTTAAAAACACAGCATGACTCAATAACTCAACAAGGAATAGAAGGAATAGAAAGGAGAGGTAATCAGCAAATAACTAAATAAATCAAAACCTTTATTAATAATATTGAGACACAACAATATTAATACTCAGTGAAGCAAGAAATCCCAAGAGTGAATAAAACAGAAAAATTTTTCTGAATGATTCCAAAGAAAAATAAGAATTATGAAAGATTTATGGCTTGCATAGCAGAAACAATTGGTACAATAGGAAAACCTGATCCCATGTTGTGTGGTAAGACTCTCCAAAAGGAGGGCAGGAAGGAATGAAGAGAGAGGCAGAAAGACAGAGAAGAGGGGGGAGAGACAGAGGGAGACACAGAGACAGAAAGAGACACACAGAGAGACAGAGACAGAGAGACAAAGAGATAACTGATCACAGGTAGAAATGTAGAAAGGTGAAGGACAATTGAAGTGAAACATAATAATGTTAAAAGAAAATGATTTTTATAGAAGAAAAATAGATTGATCTAGAAGACAGGATGAATTCAGAAATATAGACTTTCAAAATGAATGCAAGTTAAAAAAAAATGGGCGCCATAATGCAAGAAATGACACAAGAAAATGACCTAGAACTTCTGAATATGTTAAATAAAATTCCAATTTTGAATTTCTCAGATCACCTCCAAAACAAACAAAACTATCTTCCAAACTCCAAGACACAAATAAAAATTAAAATAAAAAAAATTTATAATGGCAATCAATGAATTCTGAAAGACTCTAGAAGAAAGGTTTTCAAATAAGACAAAGAAAACTAATTCTAATATTACAAGACTACTCTGCATCCACAGAAACTTCATAATGGAATGGAATACCATATTCTGAAAATCAAAAGTAATTCACATAGAATCCAAGGTGTCATACTCAGCAAACCAGAGTCTAATCACTAATAAATAAAGATGGACATTCAAAAAAAAGGGGCATTTGAAGGATTCCCACAAAAATAGAGAGATATAGGTATATTGTTTGATTTGTAAACATACCAGACAACAGAAACAGAAGAAAAATAAACAAATACTACCACTAATAAAAGCAGAAATAAGAAAATAAATTACCTTTTCTCTAGGCACTATATATATATTTGGTTATCTCTGTTTTACCCTACAACAAATGGTAATTTAAAAAATAGAATTTCTTGACAAAAAATATCAGGCTATTTCCTTGATTGCCATAGTCACTAAACAATAATATTACTAGATTTTATCAAACCATAAATTTTATCAATCCACTTGATACATTCTCTCAAAGGAATAAATCTTATGGATGAAGCTATGTGCACTAGATGACATTATAATTAAATGGATTTGGAACTTGTTGGATGATCAGGCACAAGGTGTTGTTTTGTGTCCATCTGAAAGGAAGTCCACAGGAATCTGTTTTTGGTCCTCTTCTATTCAACATTATTTTCAATGTTTTGAATCAAGGCACAAAGGCATTATTGTCAAGTTTACAAATGACACAAATCTAGGAGGAATAGCTATCCTAGTGGATGATACAAAAAGATCTTGGAAGGTTAGAACAGTGAGTTAAATCAAATAAAATGACATTTGGTGAGAAGAAAAGTAAAGTTAACTTGGGATATAAAAATTAAATTCATAAGTACTAGATTTTAGTGCTCATTCCCAGGTCAAATTAATGGGTATTTACTTCTCTGTTTATGTATTATATCTCCATTAGAACATAAGTATTTTTAAGGGTAGGAACTATTTTTCATTTTTGACTTTGTATCGCCAGAAACTAGTGAAAGATCTAACACTTAGAAGTGCTAAAGAAGTATTCATAATAATTGAATGGAAAAGGCAAGACTAGACATCAGTTTATTCGAAAAAAAGATTTGTGAACCTTAGTGGACTACAAATTTACTATACGCTAACACAAACATTTTAATTATGTTAGATGCTGGGAATCCAAAGACAATAACCAAGCAGTCTTTGCCCTGAAAAGTTTTGCCTTCTATTGGAATATGGTGGCCTAAGGCTACATTATTCAAGGTAGGATAAAATGACAGGATTGTTAAAGTTTGCTCTGGCCAGTCACTCCTATAGTTCTGGAGACCATAATGAAGGAAGGACATTGGAAAGTAGGAGAATTTGCAGAGAAAGGCAAATAAGATTGTGAAGACCCTCAAATTTATACCATATGAGAACTGACTGAATGAACTGGAAATGTTTAGCCTAAAGGACAAAAGACTTAAAATAGTTGGAAAATATGTGAAAAACTTTCATTTGGATTTTGCATTAGACTTGTTCTGTTCATCCTCAAAGTAGAAAGCAGTGAATAGAAGTCACAATGAAACAAATTGGGAAGAGGGGGAAAGGAGGGAGCCCTGACTACTAGAGCAGTTCCAAAGTTGAATGGGTTGCTTTGGGAATTGTGGCTTTCTCTTTATATAGTTTTTTTTTTTTTTTAATCTAGCTGACCATTTAATTAGTATACTTTACAGGAATTTTTAAAATTGCTGAATGTGTTAAAGAAGATAGTCTCTGATCTTCTTCAGTGCTGAGATTTGATGATGCTATGAACAGAACACAGTGGGGCCCCCGTTTGAAGATAGCATCCCTTGGACCAAAGATCGTGACCAGTCTACATGTATTAGGCAAATTATCAACAAGATTGGGTGCACATTATACTATTGTGTAACAGTTTCAAAGATAATCAGAATGTTGTTATCCCTACACAATTCTGCATGGCTGAGTGCTTGTGCTAAATCTTTGTTGATATCCGTTCCCTCTCTCCACCCCTAATGAGCCATTGTGTTGCTTCTTTGTGAGTATCCACTAATAATAACAGGCTTAAAAATGTTTATGCCATTACAATGATGTGTATCTTTATACCAGCTCCCTAAAAACCCAAACATTTGGCTTTTGGGATGACATATATTAACTTATAGCATATGTTATGTTTATGAATACAACTTACATACGAAATAAACGGGTTATATTATCCTAATAAAGGTGTTTAAAGATCAAATTATTTTCCATTTAATAGAATAAACTCTTCCTAATTGCTTGGTAACTAACAGGAACTGAGTATATAGAAACAAAATGAAAAATAGCTCCTCCTGTAAGGAGCTGGCTATTATTATTACTGGGATTACCAATATATGTGATAAGGAAATGTAAAACATTTACTATAAAATGAGGGTGACCAGGGCTGACGGGTCTTCTGGAAAGAATCAAGTTTTTGTTAATGTGAAGACTATAGAGTCTCTGTTTCCAAGCTTTGAAAATAGCCTCATTATGACAATTGCTATTTCTGTTTCTGTTCCTTGAAGTTTTCTGGAGTTTTGCTTTGGCCCATTTGGTGGGTTGGCCTGTTGGCTTCCTTGCTGATGCCTAAAATTCTGGCTGCAGGGAAGAGCTTCTGGCTGGCATGTGAGGTTTACTTAAGTGGGACTGCCATCTCCTGTGATTTTCCACACATGTGTGAAGGCTATACTTGCAGCATGGTGCCTGATTTTTTTTGGTACTTTCTGCAAATGGAATTTTATGTCACTGAAATAACTAAGAAATGAAATTAAAAATAACTATCAGCATGCATTATGGAATGAACATATTCCATCACTGGTCACCAAGGAGACTGCAAATGGTTTTAGAAAAAAAAATTCCGAGTAGGATTGGCTTTCCCATAATTCTGATGTAATTGGGATTTGGCTGAATAGGGCTCAGTGATTCTATCTGCCTGTGAGATGGATCTTGAGCCATGTCCAGGACAACTTCACCTCGAGCTATACCTGGGGCAGAATGCATTTATGGCTTAATTTTGTTAGGCTCTGGACCCTGAACTCTGATATACTTGTAATTTTTCCCCCCTTAGGAATATTTTTCTCCCTACACCCATCAGAAAATGTAGTCAGTTTATGTGGCACTTCTCCAAGAGAGGGATTCATAGTCTAGAGAGCCACAAAAAACTAGGTGTTTTTTATATTGGATAGCAAGCTCAATTATCTCTGAACATCTATCTTAGCATTCTCTCCATATTTAATAGGATTGAAAAAATAGTTTCCTTTTCTATTCTTCCCACTGTGGCTCTTGCTACATATTCTAGGTACTAAGATAATAAAAGAAGGCCCCGGGGATGGTGTCTCATGGACCTTATGACTATGCATTTTAGATGTTTGGGGAGCATCTCCTACTTGAGTGGCTTCCAGGGGCAGACAAAAAGCAAAGACAGAGAACATGGGTTCAGATGCTGTTACAACTGTTCATTAGCTCTTTGGCCTTTGGTCAATCGTTTAATGGTTTTGGATTTCAGTTAAATAATAAATGACATTTGAGTTGAATCTCAGTCCTACAATTATTAGACAAAGATATTCTACTACAGAGAATTCTGGAGTCAGAAAGGCCTCAGTTCAAATATGGACCTGGACATTTTTGTCTGTATCCATTTCTTCATCTGAAAAATGGAGATAATAGCACCTACCTACCTGAATTGGTGTGAAGATTCAATAAGATCATATTGTACAAACCTTAAAGTGATTCATAAATACTATTTTTAGCTAATATTTACAACTTATTAAAAATGGACAATCCACCTAACATTTCTGCGTCTCAACTTCCTTATTTGTAATTTGAAAGAGTTAGACTCATGACCTCTGAAATCCCATCTAACATTCCATCAATGATCCTCTTTTAGAGAAGGAGTTAGTTTTCAAAATACTTGATCATTTCACTTGATTTAGCACACTTTTTATAAATTTGACTCAATTCTCTGTACATTTGAGAAATGAGGCCTTCATCAGAGAAACCTGGTCAAAATTATTTTCATAATTATTCTAGCTAACTTTGTTTTCCCATGTTCATTTTATCCATTCTCTCTGTTTATTCTATCCCTCCTCCAAGTTTACTGATGGACACTGGCAGATGAGGAAACTGAGGCTCAGGGAAATGAAGGGATTTGGTCATGGTCACAGAAAAAGTAAGTGTCAGAGGTCCTTTCAGGATCTCAGTTTAGTCTTTTTCCATTGTTCCTACAAAGGACAGTAGACCTAGGGAATACAGAGTTGACTAAAATGTCTTTGAAGGGCTCTTTCAGCTCCTCTGTTCAGCTTTGGCTTCTCGGGACACAGGGGCCTGGTTCAGCAGGTAGAAATACAGCTAGTTCAGCCAGAGTTCAATGTCTCACTTTTTCCCTACAACTTCTCCAAGGGCCCTAACTGAATAAAGAAGAATCATTCTTTTCTTTTCTTTATAAAATAGTTGTATTTTAACCAATTAGAGCTAAAACAATTTTTACATTTGTTTTTCAATTTTGAGTTCCTGATTTTTCCTTTTGTTCTTTACTCTCCCCCTCCCATTGGGAAGATCCATGTGAAGTTCTGCAAAACATTTCTATAAAAGTCACATTGCAAAAGAAAATATAGATCTATCTCCGACCCCCCAAAAAAAAACCATCAAAAAAAGTTAAAAAAGAATGCTTCGGTCTGTATTCAGATATAATCACTTCTTTCTGTAGGTATGGATAACATTTTTCATTATAAGTCCTTTAAAGTAGTCTTAGATCATTGTATTGCTGAGAATAGCAAAATCTTTCACAGCCGATCATCCCACTACTTTGCTATAACTGTACACAGTACATTTCACTTTGTTTGAGCTCATGAAGATTTTCCAGGTTTTTCTGATAACATCCCACTTATCATTGTTTATAGAACAACAATATTCCTTCGTAATCTTATACTACAGTTTAGTCAGCCATTTCCCAATTGAGGGACATCCTCTCAATGTCCAATTCTTTGCCCTGAGAAAAGAGTGGCCATAAATATTTTTAAATGTATAGGTTCTTTTTTTAAAGTCTCTTTGGGGATTAATGCCTAGTAATGTTAAGCAGTATGCATGATTTTATAACCCTTTGGGCACAGATCATATCTTTTGATCACTTATCAATTGGGGAATGGCTTTTATCACTTTTTATATAAATTTGACTCAATTCTTTATACATTTGAGAAAGGAGGCCTTCATCAAAGAAACCTGACTCAAAATTATTTTCATAATTACTATTGCTAACTATATTTCCCCCATGTTTATTTTATTCTCTCTCTCCCTGTTCATTCTGTCCCTTCTCAAAAGTGTTTTGCTTCTGTCCAGCCCCTCCCTCAATGTGCCAACCTTTTTATCACTTTCTCTCCTTCTTGTATACCCTTCCCCTCATTCTTTCCTGCAGAGTAAGATAGATTTCTAAGCTCAATTAAGTGTTTATGTTACTTCCTCTTTGAGCCAATTTTGCTGAGAATAAGATTTACTCCCTCTCCCTCTGCTCCCCTCGAGAAGAGTCATTCTTAAACACTGTGGTGTCCAAGAATGAATGATGAGAAACTGAATCATTCAAGAAGGACTAAACTCCCACACCAACTTCCCCTTCCCACAGTCCATTCTCTGGGGCCAAGCTTTTTTTGTGTCTGGTCTTTCTCCTGGCTCTCTCTCCCAAGACAGAGACATTGTCATAGAGTCAGCCTTCAGCTGCTAACCTTGGTGGTTCCACATCCTGTTCAAAAAGGTTTCATCCTTGCAAGGGGCTGACTAGTGTACCTTGGGAATCATCAGTCATAGAAAAATCACTTATAATCTATTTGAAGGGGGGATGGAGGAAAGAGGAGAGAAGGAGAAAGAAACAATAAAAGGATCTCATGGTAAAGCATCCATCTCACAAATCTAGTTCATGATTTTTCTCTTAGAAAAGAAAGTCTTGGGTCAGAGAGGTGTTTGGGTGCTCCTTAGGGGCTTTCCCTGAAAATGAGATGGATCATGAGCCTATCCTGCTCCCCATTGTTCTACTTCCCTTTAGCCTTTTGTGTTGATCAACACAACAAATTAGGTTTAGAGCTGAAGGAAACCCTGGTCTTGCACTAATCTTTTTACAGATGAAGAAACAAAGGCACAGAAGATGAATCATTTGACCAAGATCATACAGAACATAAGCAGCAGGTCTGAGACTAAAAGCTAGACTCTGAGAAGCAGCATGGTATAGTCGAGAGGGTCTGACCCACGGGGTCCGAGTTCCAATTCTTCTTTAGATGCTAATGAGTTGTGGAATCCTGAGCAAGTCACAACCTCTCCAGTCCTTAGTTTCCTCATCTGCAAAATGAGAAGCTCAATGAGATGATCTCTAAGGTTCCGTTTAGTCTGAGATGTATTTCCCAAGCTGAAAGGTACCTTAGAAGCATGTAGTCCAATCACATTACAGCTGAGAATATTGGAGCAGAAGAAGAACAAATGACTTGGCTTTAATTGACCAAATGAGATAATATTTATAAAGCCTGATAACTAGTATATAGTAAGACTCAACCTTGTGCTTATTTCCTTTTCTTCCCTTCTCCAAAGTGTTAGAGGCAGAATTTGAATCCAGGTTCTCTTACTCCAGAAACAATGTTCTTTTCTTTGTAGTACATAGTCAAGCATAGCAGGATTTATTTATTTATTTATTTTACTTAATAGTAGTTTTTCAGTTACATGTAAAGATATTCTCAACACTCTTTTTTTTTCTTCTCACGTTCTTTCTCCCCCTTCTAAGATAGCATGATATAGGCTGTACATGTGCAATCATGTTAAACATTTCTACAATAGTCATTTTGTGAAAGAAGAGCCAGAACAATATTATGCTTCAATCTACATTTAGACTCCATAGTTCTCTCTCTGGATGTGAATAGCATTTTCCGATCAGTCTTTGGAATTGTCTTGGATCACGTCATTGATAAGAAGAGCTAAGTTTATTATAGTTGATCATTGTACAGTGTTTCTGTTACTGTATATGATGATCTCCTGGTTCTATTTATTTCACTGAGCATCAGTTCATTTTAGTCTTTCTAAGTTTTTCTGAAATCCACCTGCTTGTCATTTCTTATAGAAGAATAATATTCTATTAGATTCATATGCCACAACTCATTTAGCTATTTCCCCATTGATGGGTATACTCACAATTTTCAATTCCTTGCCACCACAAAAAGCTGCTGTAAAAATTTTGCACATGTGCATCCTTTTCCCTTTTTTATGATGTCTTTTGGATATAAACCTAGGAGAGGTATTGCCTGATCAAAGGGTATACAAAGGTTTATAGCCCTTTGGGCATAGTTCCAAATTGCTCTCCAGAGTGGATGGATCAGGGCAAGCTTTCATTTTTATAAAGGATTTTTAGATTCTCTCACTGAGATCCAAATGCCTTAAAAATATAGTAGGAGTGACATGATATAGTTTTTCTTTTGTATGGCCTTTGATCTTGAGGGAACATTTAAATTGCATTGGGAATAGAGAGGGCTCAGTAGGAGAAAAGGATACATTCCCTCAAAGGCATTGCAGCGGAAATGTCTAGGGCAAGTAGTGGAAGTATATACATAAGCAGAAAATGGGCAGGTGTTTTCCCCATCTTCCAGGGTGGTATATTCTAAGCAAACGTTCCTCCCATTGGCCTCACTTGGGTGGAAGCCAACAAGAGCCCTCACTCCCCATTGAGAAGAGAAGGAATTCTCATCATTTCAGAATCATGGATTAAGACTGGGAATGGGTATTCTAAAACATGTCTAGATCTTTCAGAGGGGAAAATTGAGACTTAGAGATGTGGATAGTACCAAAGGAGTATAGCTCTAGGAACAACTTGAGTGACGTATAGTCCCCCCTTTCATCTTATAGATAAAAAGATGAAGAGATTATATGATTAGCCCAAAGTCACACAGTAGGTATATTGCAGAGCCTGGGTACCTAATTCTTCCCCCTAAAACTTCAGTATTCCTTCCACCATTCCATATTGACTCCTTTACAATAAAGGCAACTTGCCTTCCCCCAAATAATGTGCATTTCTATAACTTCTTTAATGAATTTCAGACTAGATTTTTTTAGGGAAAAAGGGGACAATAAGTGCATCCTGGCATTCAAGAGCATCACTTAAAAATAGCATGAGAAGCAGTGGTGGAGGAGGATATAACATCTAAGCCACTGGTGGAATCATTCATAGACCCTTGGATTGGGAGGAGTCTTTTGGGGTGATTTAGGCCAATATTTCATTTCCCATAATTTTTCCACATAGTAAATGCTTAAGAAATGAATTATGTATCTCATTTAAACAGATTCTCTACGAATTGAAGTGATATGATTCCGTTTAAGCAATGGAGAGGGCAGCTAGGTGGCACAGTGGATAGAGAACTAGGCTTGGAATGAAGAAGACTCATTTTTTAAAATTTCAAATCTGGGTCTCAGACACTACTTTTTTTGTAGCTCCAGGAAAATCACTTCACCTTGTTTGCCTCAGTTTCTACTCTGTAAAATGAGCTGGAGAAGGAAATGGAAAATTACTCTAATATCTTTGATAAGAAAACCTCAAAATGGGTCATGAAGAAGTCAATCACTACTGACATGACTCAATAACAAAAAAGCAGCAAAGATGGTTCTTAAGATCTTCAAATGATGATATTGTTGCATTGATTGCTAGCTCCCCCACCAACAAGCCCTGGCTCCTTTGAGTCATGGCATCCTTGGAGAAATTCTTGAGGTCGGGATGGGATCAAAAGATGTGCTCATTCCACAACCACAATGGTTCTACTAGAATCTAAACAATCTCTAGCTTCCCACCTATAAATCTGGGATTGAGTTCATAAAGTTACTAAATAGGAAATGAATGGACAAACATGCACAAACATGGTGTCTCTGTGTCAAAACCACTTAAAGAAATGGATCACAGATGTCATTGAAGAAATCAATTTAAGATGAAAACCCATTTTGAATGTGTTGAAGAACCATCAATGAAGCACTTTCCACTAAAAGACCCATGCATCTATAGTTTGAAAACCACTCTAATGCCATACCTTCTGCTTCTTAGCTATGGAGGCTTAGGTATTTGAGTTCAGCTTATAAAAATGAATGGATTCAAGCCATTCTCCTATTGATAAATGGTCAAAGGCTATAAACAGAAATTTTTCAGATGAAGAAAATGAACCTATTTCTAGTTATATGAAAAAGTGCTCTAAATCATTGTTGATCAGATAAATTCAAATTAAGACAACTCTGAGATACTACTATACACTTCTCAGAATGGCTTAGGTGACAGGAAAAGATAATGATGAATGTTGGAGGGATGTGGGAAAACTGGGACACTGATACATTGTTTGTAGAATTGTGAATGGATCCACCCATTCTAGAAAGCAGTTTGGAACTATGCCCAAAGGGCTCTCAAAATGTGTATACCTTTAGATCCAGAAGTGTTTCTATTGGGCTTATATCCCAAGAGATCTTAAAGGAGGGAAAGAGATCCACATGTGCAAAAATGTTTGCGGCAGCCCTTTTTGTAGTGGCAAGTGGAAATTAAATGGATGTCCATTAGTTGGAGAATGGCTAGGTAAATCATGGTATATGAATGCTATGGAATATTATAGTTCTGTAAGAAATGAACAGCAAATGGTCAGGAGGATGATTTCAGAGAGGCCTAGAAAGACTTACATAAACTGATGCAAAGTGAAATGAGCATCATTATACACGGCAACAGCAAGATTAAACAATGATCAATTCTGATGGACGTGACTCTCTTCAACCATGAGATGATTCAGGCCAGTTCCAATGATGTTGAGATGAAGAGAGCTATCTACACCCAGAGAGAGGACTGTGGGGACTGAGTTTGGATCACAACATAACACTTTCACTCTTTTTGTTGTTTTTTGCTTCCATTTTATTTTCTTTCTCATTTTTTCTAGTTTGATTTGATTATTCTTGTACAGCAAGGTAATTGTATAAATATATAAATAAACAAAATAAATATTGCATAAATATAAATAAATATGTGTGTATATATATACATACATACATACATATATGCATATACATATACATATATATATATCCATATATTGGATTTAACATATTTCTACCATGTTTAACATATGTTGGACTACTTGCCATCTAGAGGAGGGGTGGGGGAAGGAGGGGAAAATTGTTACACAAGGTTTTGCCAGGGTTAATATATCAAAAGATTATCCATGCATTTGTTTTGAAAAATAAAAAGCTTTAATTAAAAAACCGAATGGAAAGTGAGAAAGAAAAACACCATTATGACAAAAAAGCAATAATTTAAAAACAACTGAATTCAGAGCAAATGCAATGAGAAATCTTCATCCTGGAAGACATGATCATACGCATTGTTCCTCTTGGGAGAACTGAATGTTGTATTTACTGTTCCTTCAAAGTCATGGAGCCAGTATATTTTTCCAGAACTTGAGAACTGGAAGCAATCTAGTCTAACATGGACCCAAAAGGAATCCCCACCTATTCCAACATGCCTGATGCTTGTCCAGAATCTAGTGGGCGATCTCCAATGAAGAGCAACCTCTCCAGCAATTCCATTGCACACTCAGACACTTCTAATTGTTAAGAAGTTGTTGTTGTTGCTTTTTCATGATATCAATCCCAAATTTGCCTCTTTATAACTTCCAATCATTGCTCCTAATTTAGTCCTGTGGGGTGGGGGTGGGGAATAGAAATGGAATCTTTTTTTTCTATATGACAGTTCTCCATAGTAATCTCTTTCCAAAGTCTTCTTTTGACTAAACATTGTCAGATCCAGCTAGGTACCCCAGCACTAAAGTTCTGGGCTTGGAGTCTAGAAACCGGAGCTGAAATCTAGATTCAAAAATTTATTAACTGTGTGGTCCTGGATAAGTCACTTAACCTCTCCCTGCCTTGGTTTCCTCATCTGCAAAGTGAAGATACTGACTACACCTGCTTCCCAGAGAGTGGTGAGGATCAACTGGGGTAATCCATGTCAGGTACTTTGCAAACCACCATTCAATCACCATACAAGTACAAGCCTGAGCTCTTAGCCCCTCAGGATCCTGGCAGCCTTCCTCTGCACTGCAGCCTTCTCCAAGTATGGTGCCTACATCTGGATGGAGTACTCCAATTGTGGCCTGACGAGAGCAGAGGACAGTGGGTTTCTCACTTCCTTATTCCTGAAAGTTCTCTCTCTCTCTCTGAATGCAGCTCCAGACCATTTTCTCTTTGGGGGTTGTTTCTGGCTGCCACATCACACTGCTGACTCACAGTGAGTTTGCAGTCTGCTGAAAAATCAGATCTTTTTACAGACAAAATGCTGTCTAAGCAAGCTGCCTCCATCTTTTTGCTTAACTGATTTTTCTTGTTATAAGGGAGGGCTTTCTGGAGCAGTGGGCACAGTGGGAAATTACCGTGATGGAAAAATAAAGGTCACCAACAAGACTTTTAAATGAATGAATGCACTTTTAAGGCTTAACCTTTCTGACTCTCATTGTCATCCACTATATAGAACAGGAAGGTTGAACTAGAGTGTCTCTAATGTCTCTCAGAACTCTTAACCCTACAAGATGGATACTCTATCAAAGCCTTGGGATTGCAGATGCAGTTCTAACAGTGGGACATGCCTTATTGGGTTGGCTTCTACCACCCATTGCTTGCTCTCCTAATGGATGCACACATCTTGCCCTTGCAAGTTGTACATGGACTTAAGAAATGCTCTGGGAGTTCATACTTTTTTTCTGCTGAGCCCTTGTTGGGCTCTTTGTTGACACTCTTGTAAATCCTTGGCCGTTTAGAAAATTGTGCTCCCTATTCCTTCCTAATTCCCCCTTGGTTCCATTTTTCCAGTCTGGTCTTTCACAGAGGCTCAGAGACTCCCTTATTGAGCCATTGCTGGAGCATCACTGATTACTATCTATCTAATTTCATAGTGATCTGCATAACCTGATTTCCTATTTCTAGTCTCCTCCAATGCCAAGGCTCTTATGGCTCAAGGCACTTTGTGAATTAATAATAACCCCCCAAAGCCTGCCCTAATAGTCACAAACTATGCTAACCCAGCTTTGGGCAGATTGCATTCCATCCAGCCTGGCTGCTTCCATTTCATTTGGATTGTACAGTCATAGATCTGAAATTGGAAGGGATCTTGAAGATCATTGGGTCCCCAACCTTCTTGTTTTAAAGGAAAGGAATCTTAGGCACAGGGAGGTGATGTGACAACCTAAGATCATTGGAAGGAGCTAGAAAGGACCTTGGAAGCCATCAAGCCCCAAACCCTTTTTTTTTTTTGGCTGAGGCATTTGGGTCTGACAACAAGGAAATGTTAAGTGTCTGAGGCCAAATTTGAACTCAGGTCCTCCTGACTTCAGGGCTGGTGCTCTATCCACTGCACCAACTAGCTATCCCTGAGGATACCTTTATTTACACATCTTTTGCTTTTTCTATTATTAATAGACTATTAATAATAATAACAATAACTATCAATAAGCTCAATAGATCCTCATTTTACAGATAAGGAAACTGAGGTACAGAGGAGGTCCTACTGACTTACCCAAGTAACTCTCTGAAGTATGATTTGAATCTGGGCTTTCCTGGCCTCAAGTACAGTGCTTCGTCCATAATTCTTTGTGATTAACACAATCAAAAAGCCAAGAGGGTTGCATGAATGAAACACCATTCACAAGGGAGCAAGGAGAGCAGGAAGGAGCTGTAGCTGCACACTCTCTTGTCATCAATGAAGAGTAGTATTAGAAGCAGCAGTATCATCATTATTATAATTATTTGCATTATCTTTTTTCTTTCTTGGGAGTTGAGATAGAAGAAGTCTTGGAGTAAATTCCCATTCTATTCTCTTCTAGGTATAATGATGGGAAGGCTATTCAGAGTGATGACTGCTTTTGGTAATTTAATAAAAGTCTTGAAATACAAGTTATTATTATTATTATTGTCACTGTTGTCGGTGGTGTTGCTATTACTCATCCAATAGAAGAAGCAAAGGATGCATAAATAAAGGTATCCTCAGGGGCAGCCTGAAGCCATGTACCAGCAAATTTCCATGCTAGGTAGCAGCTTAGGAGAATTTTTACCCATTATCAATAAAAAATGAGCTTGGCAGTTGCTAGGGAAGATTCTACCAGGAGGCCCTTTTCTGCTCGTCTGCCTCAGATTTGCTCTCCGCTTTGTCATGCCATCTCCACCTTTCTGACATGGAGTCAGGGCGCGCCGCCTTTACATGGATCACGCTCTCGAAGAAGTCATGCTTCTGTGAGTCTGCAGGAAATCTCTGCAAAGACTGAGCTTAACTGTTGGTGCAAAATACGAACAAAATTCAATTTTGTTTCTTTTACCCAGAGAGCAAGACCGGGGCAATCAGGAGGACCCATAGCAGAGTAGGGAATCTTGGGTCGGCAGCCCCCAAACAGGGTCCATTCGAATCAGCCTCTCCTTGCCCAATCCTCAGGCTGCATTCATTGGAACCATAAAAAAAGGAGAAAAATCAACCTCTTTTTTCATTTCTTGTCTTTTTCTATTACCATCAAAACTTTATTATTGTTCAGAAACTATGACTTCATCAGTGTAGGGAATTTCTGAGTGTAGAGAGCATTAAGGTAAGAAAATCTTGATCAGTGTAATTCATCTGTAATTCCTAGTCATAGGCTCAGTAGAACTAAAGCTGTGTTGGATCTAGTCCGAATTCCTCATTTTAAAAATAAGGAAACTGAGGCACAGGGCAGTGAACAGAATTAATACGTTGCCCTTGGCCACACAACTAATATGTGTCAGAAATAGGACTGGAACATAGATGTCCTCCCAACTCCAGGAGTAGTCCTTCTCTCTCAGCTCTAAGCTATCTTTCTGCATCTAGGCCCATCTGTCCAAGTGCAATATGAAATTCATAAGATTGAGGAGACAAACTGACCCCAGATGATAGAAAGGGATTGTTAAATCCAACACGACTCCTGCCTCCCTTTCCCTCTGTTTTTATAGATGAATCAACTGAGGCTCCTAGAAGTCATAGGATCTTAGCTCTCCTAAGGGACTGAGAGAGATCTCAGAAGCCATCTCAGGTAATCCATTTATTTTACAGATGAAGAAACTGCATCCCACAGAAGTCAATTGCTATAGCTGATATCACACAGAAGATATCCATTCAGAAGATGGATTTGGCTCCAAATCCTTTGACTACAGAGTCAATACTGCCCAAAGAAAAAGGAAAGGAAGGAGCATTTGTTAAGCACCCATTATGAGTCAGGAATGACATTGAGTACTTTACAATCATCTCTATTTTTGTTCTCATAACAATCCTGGGAGGGGGCTGCTATTAATTTCTACAGAAAATTACAGAAAAAGAAGCTGAAACAGACCACACCTAGTGACTTGCCCAGGGTCACACACCCAGTAAGTGTCTGAGGTTGGATTTAAATTCATCTTCCTGACTTCAAGCCCAGTTTTCTGTACATCATGGCACTCCCTAGTGACATACAATTAGTAAGTGACAAAAGCAGAATAAAAGCTCAGGGCTTTGGACACCATTCTTGCTGCTTCTCTACTCCATTTCCCTTTGTCAGGAAATTTTCTTCCTGTTAAGTCACTTTTTTGTTACTGTTACTATGTAACTAATCTCATTTAAAAAAAAATGATATTAAGTGTTCTGTGTCTGACATTTTCAGATGCTTTTCAAACCAAGCCAACAAGCATTTATAAAACAACTTTTGTGTGCCGGGAACTAAGCTGAGAACAGGGGACTCAAAGAAGGGCAAGAACAAACAAAAACAATCATAACTTTCAAAGAACTCTAGGTTTAAAGGAAGAGACAAAATGAATAAGCACAAACAAGGCAGGATAATTGGAGATAATCCATAGAAAGAAGGCCCTCTCTTCCTGAATAAAGTATTACTGACAAAAGCATGAGCCATCCGGGTCATCTGCTAGCCTTTACCCTCTTTTCATTCTTTAATCTAAGCCATATTTTTTAAAACATCTTTCACTGTTCTCCCTATGCTCACCTTCACTCAGATGTCACTGAGTATCTAGATATATGTTAGCGTGCCTTGTTTTAAATTAAATATAATCGCTGTCTTTTTTTTTTTTTCTCTTCCTTGGTACATAAATCCAATTTTCTTCATGGTGCTCATTATGAAGACAAGACAGAATCACCAAAGATTTCAGGGAATTAAGTTTCTTATTGCAGGGTGGGGGGGAGTGCCTTAAAACCAACTTTCCCAACTGCAAAGACAGCAAGGAGCTGTCCCTCCATTTAGCTGCCATTTCTTTCTGTCCCATCATCTGTTTCCATTTATAGCTGGAATGCTATTGTTGAAGCTTTTCATTTCCCAGAGTAATACACCAGCTTGTTGGTCATTGGAGAAGCCATGGTGTAGCTGCCAAGTAAGTTAATGCTATTTACATTAAGAGGGGTAGAGCTTCCAGGAATATGGAACTGATAGCTCATGTACTCTGTCCCAAGAAAACACTCTGCCCTGGTCAAACCATATCTGAGTTTTACGTTGAGTTCTGAGCACCATAGTTTGGGAACAATACTGATAACCCCAGAGGGTGTCAAGAGGATGGTGAATAAATTCTAGTTCATGTCACATGAGAATTGAAGGAAGGAAAGAAGGCCGTTTTGTCTGGAGAAGAAAATAATACTTCAGGGGCAAATGAAGTTTGTCTTCCAGTACTCAAAAGGACAAAGCTTTGAAGAGGGATTGGATTTGAAGGAATGAATAATTGGATTTAGGTGAATAAATAAAGGCAAAGATACTTACTAAGCACTTTCTCTGTGCCAAGCATTGTGCTAAGTTCTGAGGATACCATTGATCCCAAAGGACAGAAAAAACAACAATTGGTTGAAATCAAAAAGAAGCGCATTTAGGATTGGTGTTGGGGGAAATCTTATTCAACATCAGAGTCATTGACAAGTAGAATGGGATACTTCAAGAGATAAGGGTTCCCTTTCCTGGAGATTTTCAAGAAAAAGGTGCAAAAATTGTTGGCTATTTTACAGATCAAATCCCCTTTCACCTGAACTTGAGAACCACTAAAATTCTTTTCATCTTTAAGATTCTATGATCCTTTGAAAGCTTCCATTTTTAGAATGCCTGCAATAATAAGAGATTTAAAACTGGAAGATGACCCATTTATTTTACAGGTAGAGAAACTGAGGTCCAAAGTGAGGTTCAGAAGTGACTTGCTC
The DNA here is from genome assembly GCF_016432865.1 of Antechinus flavipes. Lineage (NCBI taxonomy): Eukaryota > Metazoa > Chordata > Mammalia > Dasyuromorphia > Dasyuridae > Antechinus > Antechinus flavipes. The sequence goes on from NC_067399.1 coordinate 664,001,193, forward strand.
AGTCACACAGCTAATAAGTGCTTGAGGCAGGGTTTGACTTTAGTTATCGCCCCTTTCTATTCCACACTGCCACATACCGAACCTGAAATTTCAGTCCTTCTTTCCTCCTTTGCCAATTAAGAAGTGGGAAGAGTGGGGGAGGACTCTGCTGCCCTTGATTTCAAAACCCCACGTTTTCTTCCATGACCCCATAGGACATCAGAGGAGGATTTATTTTCTGAAGGTCTGGTTGCAGAAATTTAAAATCCATTGATAAGTTGTTTCTTTCATAGGAATTAAAAGTGGGTCAGTCTCCCACCTTCATTTTTCAATGAGGGAATCTAGACCAGCAGAGAGCAAATGACTTTGACAAGATCACACAGGGAGAAAATAGTCTAGTATGCATCTGAGTCAGGAGCTCGGGTTCCAAGCCCTCCCCACCATGTTCTTCTCTGCATCCCCGGCTGCTTCCCTTTGAGACCTCTGGCTCATTTCCATTTTTAAAAGTCACTCCAAAAATACCATCAGGACTCAAATTGCTGACCAGTATTATTTGAAAACTCTTTCTAGTCTAGGTTGCTTATCATCAGGCTGGATAAAAATAGCCTCACGAATGACATCTGTTCCCTTTTAAGAAATACAGTTCCTGGCTTCCTCTAGCCTCATTAACTGCCTCAACTAGGCTGGTCCCATCCAGCCCTCATCCCTTCAAAGGCCTTTTTTGCCTCTCTGTGAGCTGCTTGCCTTATTTTTTGTTTGTTTGCTTGGTTTTTTTTTTTTTTTTCTTTTTTTCTGGTTTCTCTCTTACCTTTCCCTAGAATTCTTAAAGTGATTATCTTGTGATAATGTTGTTTCTTTTTACCTTTAGGAAATCAGAAACAAGGAGATTTTAATTAAGACCTTAATCTTGAAAGGCTTGCATAAAATCCTAGTTTATGAAACCTTCTCACATATTTCCCTACTTTTCTTTATGTGCTCCTCAGTTCAGAAGAGCACAAGATTGTAGATTTAGATTTAGAAAAGATCTTGGAAGACAATGAATTCAAATCCCTAATGGGTTAGATGAGGAAACTGAGGCACATATTGGTGAAGACTTGCCAGTTTCTATTCTCAGGATTTAGCACAGTGCTTGGCACGGAATTAAGAGTTTAATTGGGAAATATGGGTCCTGACCCTTTATGGGATCATGTAACTGAATGTAGGGGTAAGAAAAATTTTGGCAATAGTAAAAGGTATCAAATATTCTGCCAAGATTTAATTCTTTAAGGAAAAATATACATGTACATTCATCTCATTAGTATTCAAATTTACTTTTGCTTTTAATAATAGGAAAATTATATTTTTATACCAAAGAATTGTCATAAAATAAAATTTCTTTTTTTTAATTTTTCTAATTACGTGCATTTTATTTTTCCAATTACATGTAAAGATAGTTTTCAATATTCATTTTGGTAAGATTTTGAGTTCCAACTTTTTTTCTCCCTCTTTTCCTTAGTTGCCCCTCTCCAAGACAACAAGCAGTCTGATATAGTTTATACATGTACAGTCACTTAAAACATATTTCCATATTAGTCATTTCTTCATGATTTATTATCAATGTTTGGTTTGTATATCAATTTTGTATACCTGTGTACTCAGAGTTGCATAAAAATTTCTCTGGCCAAAAGGAGTTACAAGTGGGAAAAGTTTAAGAAGCCCTGCAGTAGGTAAAACATTGGATATGAAGTCAACTTTCTGAGTTCCAATATGCCCTCAGACATTTCTTAGCTGTGTGACTTAACCTTGTTTGCCTCGGTTTCCTGATGTGCAAAATGAGATGGAGAAGGAAATGGCAAATCACTCCAGTATCTTTGCCAGGAAAAGCCCAAGTAGGTCATAGAATCAGACACAACTGAACAAGTATTTAATAAATACTTTTAGTCATTCATCCAAATTCAATTATTCATTCACTCAAATATACTGAATAAACTACTTCCCTCTGAGCCTAGAATTTCTCCTCTATAAAATGGGAATGTTCATACCAGTAATATCTTCCTTATGGGGTTATTGTGAAAATTGAATGAAATGTGAACGAGGTAAGGTGAGATCTTTCAAGACAGTTGTGAAAATTGAGTAAAGCTTCATCTATTTCAAAGTTTGAGTAGGCCTGAAGGATTTTAAGCATTAAGTCAAGGGCATACTTAAAGTGTCTCCCCCCTGCTATTCTCCTAAGGGCATACTTAAAGTCTCTTCCCTGCCATCCTCCTAAGGACATCCTTAAAGCCCCCTCCCTCTTATTCCCCTAAGGGCATACTTAAGTCCCCTTCTTGCTATCATCCCTATTTCAACCAAATATGGGCAACTATGTACTTATTGGTCAAGTTCAATTTCTTGGGTAGTTCACGAGTTTAGAATGTAAGATCCTCAGCCAATAAGGATGAGGGTCAGTGGTGGGAGGGGGAATTTATGTTAGGGATTAAAAGCATTGACCCTGACCCCTATGGTGCTTCCTCCCTTCAATTATCTGCTCGATGGGTGGGACGCCCAATTCTCACGAGAACTTATAATAAACTTTGCTTTGCTTTGCTTCTAGAGATCTCTACAGTCTTTTTTTATTAATGGTTTCTGACCCACACAAATATATCTTCAGTGTTTGGAAAGACTATGGAACATTAAATAAGTGTTTATCATCATCAGAGTTACCATTTATAAAGGTTCACATATTTGTTAGGAGTAATATCTACACACATTCCCTTCCTTTTATATATGTTAAGTTAGTCCTTGAAAGTCAAGGAAGATGCTGAATGGATTAAAATTTAAGCTCTTGTGGGGCAGCCAGGTGGCACAGTGGATAGAATACTATCCCTGAAGTCAGGAAGACTTGAGTTCAAATCTAGTCTCAGACATTTTGTAGAACTGAGCAAAATAGAGATTAGAGAGTATTTAATAATTTATTAAATGTGAGAGATATGTGGGGCCCAAATGAATCCGAGGCTTGGTCCCAGGGCTGAAAGAGACTATCATCTGAAAGAATCCAGCAGTGAATGTCAGATACAAGGCTCTTTTATAGGGTAACAAGAACAATGACATAATGGGGGAGGTACTTGGATGGGGATGACCTAATGGTGGGGGGGAGGCCCCTAGGATGACACAATGGAAGGAGGTACTGGAGAGGTAACTGATATTCTAATGATGTCTAAAATGGATAAAGACCTTTATCTCATTAAACATTAAGAGGGAATAAGTATAATCTAAGGTCTAAAATATAAGACCTTTATCCTAGCAAACATTAAGAGGGAATGGTTATAACCTGAGGCAAAGTAACTAAATAGGACAATTAGGAAAACTGGGTCAAGACATTTAAAAGAGAACTGTGGCACAACTTCCTAGCTGTGGGACCCTGGGCAAGTCACTTAACCCTAGTTGCCTCAGCCAAAAAAAAAAAAAAAGATTTTTTTTTTTTAAAGCTTAGAAAAAATTAAAGCTTAATGCTACTGATATGGCTACCTGGTTAGCCTCTCATGTGGAATGGAGTTAGGATGTTCAGACTTGGGTGTAATTGGATAAAAACAACCTGCTTTGCTTATCTAATATATTTCTGTATACAAATCAAGGGAACCATGTCTACCTGAGTCAAATGCTATCTCTGCACTGAGATTAAATATGATTAAATAAACCTTTTGTTAACTGTTCAAGGACCTACACATTTCTCCTTCCATTTCAGACCAGCTGTGTTTGGTCTACAACAACACACAGGATGTACTTTGAGGCTCACACCAACCTTTTGAATTAGGAATGACTATTGTTCTCATTTTCCATCTTTCCAGGTCATCTTAGCCTAAGTGGTTCTTTCCATTACATCAAATCTCCACTCAAATTGGAGTTATTGCAATTTTCATAATCAAGGCTTTATAGGTCAGCTCTTATTATCCATATTTTGTTATTTTCTTTCTTTGCTCTTGTTTGTTCTTTTTTTTTTTTTTTTAAAAAGAAGCATTTAAGATACTCATGGTTCCACACTTCATCTGTTCCACTTCAGAACCATTAAGACTTTCCAACCTTACAGAAGCCTCCCCTTTCCTGACCACTGAAGGCTTGTGCTTATTGTTGGGCTCTGTTGATCCATCCGTCAATAGAGTCTTTAAAATTTCCCTTGGCATTTAATCTGATGATCTAGTGATCTATATCATTGCTTGTTTTATGTCACTTTCACCTTAAAGGTAACTATATATTTATAAAAAAATTTCTTAGCCCTCAAGGAGCAGATTACATATAGCCATAAAAGGGAAATAAATGAAAGGAAGCTAAAATTTCCCAACAGGCCTCTAAAAAGAATGATCATTTAATTAATTTCTCCAATTAAATTAACTTTCTGGCTTGAAAGAAATTCAATGCTCCCCTTTAACATGACCTATGGAGACAGAAGAATAAAATGGACTTGTATTTATAATTCATCATGACATTCTTTATTCATTTTCTACGCGAGGAAGTACATTCATCTTGGGTCTTCATGAAATTAGGACAGGGGTAAGGGAAGCATTTTTGGAAAGGGAGCCATTTTTCCCCAATCTGTGATGTCAGTTGAGATATACCTATACTTTTTTGATTTAGTTAAAACTGAGGGTTTACTGTCTCACTGAGCTCTGACGCCTTTGCCCATATCATACGATGGCAGATGATGGCCAGTGAAATAGTCATATTCCTTGAGTTCTTTATATTCTCCTTATCTTATAGTGATAGCATCCTCTTGGGAGCTTGGCTCCCATGCTCACTCATAAGTCAACAAACTATCAAACTATCAAAAGTAGCTACATTTCATTGTCAAAGACATAGAATTTGTTACTGCTAAAGATAATGTTACCCAGAAGAAAAAAAGGAAAAGAATAGCATATATAGGGCAACAAGGGACAATCTACTGTTTCTCTTCTCTCAAGGATCTCATTTCTGACCTTTTCATTTAATAGAGATCTCAACATTTTTATAGCCTGGACCTTTTGCTAGTCATTTTAATAAAACCTATAATAAACATTTGAAAGAAATAGTAAATTTCAATTTGAGATAAATGAAAATTAGGATGCAATTTTTTCTTTATTAGAATTCACAGATTCTTTAAAATCTCTGCATAGATGCTACGGAGGTTTAAAAGTCCTGTGGTGAAGCTTTCCATATACAAGGATTATCCAGTTTCTGTGTCAAAAAGAAAGGCTGTTAGTTTCAGCAATGTCAGCTGTGGCATAAACTCAAGTTTACATGCAGACCTACTTCTGTTTAAAAATAGACCAGTCAGTATTTTATTTAAGCTCTTTCCTTCTTGATTGCTCACCATCATGGGAAACAGTCGTTTCAGGGGCTCATTCTGCCATGATTTTGTAAAATTCCCTGTGGAAATTTGACTATATATCTAGCTTAGGACATTTCAAAGGTATTTTCCATTTGGTGCCTACTAAGTATTATCTATAGTTTCCTTCACCAAGTTAAGAACACAAGGAGATCATGGTTGATGTTCTGGTAGAATGAATGAGACTAGAATTTTGAAAAATATATGTGCAAACAGAACAATTATGAAGATATATTTAAGAGATCTGCACATAGTTTATCTATATAAGATTGTTTGCTATCTTAGGCAGGAGGAGGTAAAGAAAGGAAGGAGAAAAATCTTGAACACAGCATCTGATAAAACTGAATGTTGAAAACTATCTTTAGATGTATTTGAAAAAATAAAATCCTATTGAAAATTTAAAAGAAAAATACATGTGCAGGGGTTAAAGTATTGAATTTGGAGTCAGAAAGTTCTGAATTCAAATCCTGCCTCCTAGCAAATCCTTAACCTCTCTCTACCTCAGTTTTTTGTCTGTCTATATTCCTAATAGCACAATGCCTGACACATAGTAGGTATATTATCAGGATAATGATAGTACCTTCTTCACAGAGAGGTTGTGAGAATCAAGTGAGAGAATAATTCAAAAAACAAACAAAATGGAAAGCAATCTTTGCAGGAATAACAGTATAAAGTAGTTAACAATTTGTTATTTTTAAAAGCTATAAGAACGTGTCCTACAATTTAGAGTAAGACTTAAGGAAATACAAATATATGGGTGCAGAATGGTAGCAATGTTTCTAATATCAATTGTTCACAATCGTGTCTTAAATAAACCAAGTTAAAGGCTATGAAACAATAAAGCTTGAAATGGACTTTATGGATATGCTCTCAATTGCTAAGTATATGATAACCTGTCCACTCCCTTGAGAAAGGGACAGACACAAAGGCAATAGAGATTAAGAAAGATGAAAACATGATTCCTGTCATGAAAACATGATTGTCCTGTTCTTGATGGAGCTCTGTAGTGACACAGTAGATAAAGTTCTGGGCCTGGAGTCAGGAGGACTCATTTTTCTAAGTTCAAATCTGGCCTCGTATTCTTAGTTGCTATGTAACTCTGGGCAAACCATTTAGTCCTGTTGTCCTCAGTTTCCTTATCTGTAAAATGAGCTGAAGAATGAAATGGCAAATCATTCCAATATATCTTTGTCAAGAAAATCCCAAATTGGGTCACAAAGAGTCATACATAACTAAAAATTACTGAACAACATCAAAAAGAGTTAACAAAGAAAGATAAAAACAAAATTCTCATCCTGATGAACTTTACATGCCCACCAATTTGTACAACTAAAATATCAATAGAATAAATGGGAGAGACTCTCCATTGGGAAGATCCTAGCTGTAGAAGCCTGGGAAACACTTCTTACAAGTGAGATTTGTGTTAAATCTGGAAGGATGCCAGGAAAGCTAGGAGCAGAGATGAGGAGGAATAGGGAGTGTTCCTGGAATGGGGAATAGTCAGGGCAGTCAGAAGATGGACTATTCTGTACAAGAAGAATAAGAAGGCTTCTCTAACTGGGCTATAGAGTCCCACACTGGTCATCCAGGTGTTCTTTTACTAGAAAGTTGCTAGGGAGATATACATTGGTAATGATGGACCACTAGTCAATCCAGTAATCAAGCCTGGTGTTAGGAATAATATGCTACAACTCTAGCTCTCTGAAAGGAAGGGAAAGCAGACACGTGCTCGAAAGTCTCCTTTGGGGTCAAGCCTGATCAGTTTCTAGAACTCTTGTTATCACTGACCAAGCCCTCTTCTTCCCTTCGCCACCCTTTCCTTCCTTCTTCCTGCCTCAGACATTTGCTAGCTGTGTGATGTTAGGTAAATCATTTAACCTCTCGGGGGCTCACTTCCTCCTGTGTAACATAGGGGAGTTGGACTCACTGGCCTCTAAGGTCTCGGGCAGCTCTGAATCTCTGCTTTCATACTTGTCTGACATGATGCCCGAATCCAGCATATTTCATTTGAAGCAGCCAATACTAATAGATTGCCTGACACTCAGGGGACCTTGTAGAATAGTGACAGTGAATCAGACAGTCTGGTTCTTTTGTTCCCTTTAAGTTTTGCTGACATTTCTAACTCAAATGAATTCTCCGAGAGCCTCAAAAGTTCTAGCCCTCCCTCTCCCCACTTTAAAAGCTACAAGGCAAAAGCAATGGGATTCTTGCTCAATAAACCAGACAGAATTCCACTAAAACCTCTGTATTTATTTTTCAAGAAGTGTTGCAAATACTAGGACTGAGGAGGGCAAGCGGACCGCGTGGCTTTCATCCCTAACTCCCATATAGCTCTACAGCCAGTATAGAATAACAGACATACTACTCTCTGTCTTTCCTGTGGCCCAGATGCCCACTCATTAAGCTGTCAGTTCTGATGCTGGTTCTTAAAACTACAGAACAATCTTTTAAGGGACAGAATGATTTCCAAGCCAAGACAGCCAACTATACCATATAAGCAAAGCTCTAAATAGGAAAGCACCTATTAAGCACCTACTATGTGCCAGGCATTGTGCTATTAGGAATATAGATTAGAGAGGTTATTTGTAATTAACAGCTCAATCAACAAGCATTTCTCCCTGTATTCTGTTTACCAAGAGTTACCAGGGATGCAAAGACAAAGAATAAAATCCTTGCTATTCTCAAAGACTTTACTATCTAATGAGGGGGGATACCAGATATAAAATAATAGATATTTACATGATGGTTCAAGTTTAAAAAGTCATTTACATGTATGATCCTGTCATGATGGGTTTTTGATCAGGTGAAATAGATTATGTATGATCACATAGCTATAATGGACAGAATTCTGGACTTCCAACCAGGAAAACCTGAGTTTAAACGGATCTTAGACACTAGCTGTTGATTCTGAACAAGTCACTTTACCTCCCTTAGTCTCAGTTTTCTTATTTGTTAAATGGGGATAATAATAGTCATTGTCACTGGGTTGTTGTAAGGATCATATAATACAAAAGACAAAATGCTTTGCAAACCTAGTAAAATGCTATATAAATGCTAATTATCATCACCAGGAACTTCCATATGATTAATCAAGCATTTCCTTACACAAAAGCAAATGGGGAGAATATCTGATTAGTTCTCATAAGAGCAAAAAGAGGAGTTTAAGTTGAATTAAAATCTTATTGTAGTTCCCTATCAATACACAATCTATACTGATTTTCTTTCTGTTAGCTAGAACAAATGGCAGGGATCAAGAGTTTTCATGAATATAAGAGTTACAAGTTCTAAATCCCGCCCCCCCACCCCCTTCACTGAATCTGTGTTTATCAGACTCTACTGAATACAAAATACTTCCATATTTCAAAACAATACCTGTAATTTTTAAATGAGTTTTTATTTTTGCATTATTTCTTGGATCCAGCACAGAAATGATGCTTAATAAATGCTGTTGATTGACCACACAAGCAATCATCATTCAGTGTTTGCCCTTATTGTCTGTATTTCAAAGGGTCTCTTGCTCAAAGGTATTTCAATAACCAGTTCCTCACTCAAGATGAATTTGATAATTTGTAAAATGTTTATTTTCATCCAGAGGATAGCGTATCAAACTGTTTCAAAATTAGTGAACATTCATAAGTTTTTTGTGCTTTTCATTACTGTTCCATCAATGGCCATTGTGATGGACTACTATTGTGCTAGAAGAAATGATGAGCTCAATGATCTTAGAAAAATATGGATAAACTTGCGGGAAATAATGAAGAGCAGAATGAACAGAAACAAAGTATACAGTAAATAATATTGTTTTAAGAGTGCTTTTGAATAAGTAATTTTGACTATTATAAATACCGAATTAACTTCAAAGGACATATAAAAACACTCTCTGCAACCACAGAAAGAACTCATAAATGGTATATGTGTCAAATGGTTTTGATATATATATATATACACATATATATGTATGTGCACACATACATATATACATCTTTGTGGCTAATGTTAGCCATCTCTAGAGTGAGAGAGGGAGGAAAGAGAAAGGGAAAATGAAAAAAAAAAAGAGAACTGCTATATGATTATTTTATTATATATTTAAAAGAAACAGCAAATAATACATAACAGATTTGCAGTTTTATGTATCTTTCTCCCCTTCTACAATGTTATAAAAATGCTTGTTTTATTAAGTTCCAAATAAAATAAATGATCTTTTAGAAAAGTATCAGAGGTAGTATTTAAATTGTTTTCTCCCTATTTTACACCCACTCCTCTTTCTATTACATTCCTCTTCTACCTCTCAAATTATCAACTGATAATGGTTATATATTTTCAAATCAATCAATTTTATTTCCTAACATGTAATTTAGGAAAAGTGATGAAAATTAATAATTCATGGAGTTTTCAAGCTGGCAAAGCATGATATGTCTATGTGTATATAAAATCTCATAACATAACAAAGATTCTTATCTCCATTTTATAAATGGGGAAAATGAGGCTTAGAACTTAATTGATTTGCAAAGAATCATACAACTGCTAAGTATCCATGGCAGAATTTCAGTCTATGTCTTCTTGACTTCATGTCTAACAATTGACATGTAGGGAAACTGAGGTTCAAAGAAATGAAATGAAATGCCTTGTCTAGAGTCACATAGTAAAGCTTTGAACCCATGTCTTCCTGACTCCACACTCAGCATTCTATCCACTAGGACACAGCATTTCATCATTGTATTTCCTGCACCAGTATGGATTGCAAGCTATGCACACCTTCTTAACTTGTATGACTTTTGTCCATGTCCTTTCATGAATTTTTCAATCTTTTGATAATAATTCAGTAGATGAGCTATTCATTGTCCCTCCATCTTATTGGATGACATGTTGACTTATGTTAACCATCATGCATTTCTTTGATGATGTCTTTTGTACTCTTTTGGTGCACAGTTTGATGTTGGTAATATGTAATAAGTCACCAAAACTCCTAGTAGAGCCATCCATTGCCATTTGGGGACAAGAAATTCTTAGTCCTTGGACAATATGGTATTACATGATTATATGTTATCTGTGAAGACCAAGTTAGCACCCTGGATACCTTAGAATCAGCTGGAGTCAAGATAAGCAAAAGTCCTTCTTGGTCTTTATTCTTAGTCTTTAGAGATAGGGATAAATTCGATGGACGCAGAATATCCATGACTTCTCCTCTTTGTCTCCTACTCAGAACTGCCCCTGGCTAGTCTTACTCCACCCCCAGTGCCTCCTACAATTCTCTGTATACACCAGTTATTGAGCCAGCACAGACTAGTGGGAAAGGCCATTCTCCAAGCATATGCTTATGGAATATTGTCCACTTGGTAATTAGCCTTAAGCGCTCCATTGTCCAACCTCATTGCATTAACTCAAGAGTTTCACCCTTTACAGTCATCAAAGGCAGAATATTGTTTAGCAATAACACTGAAAGTTAAAATTGAGGTAATTTTTTTGACCCTGGAGTTTTACTTTCATTTTACAATCTTAGAATTTTAACCCTATAACTGAAGGGACTTCAAAGGTCTTCTAATTCAACCTCTTCATTATCCCAGGTAAAGAATGACTGGCCAAGATCATAAGGAAGTTAGTAGCTTAGTGAAGATTTGAACAAAATTTCTATGACTCCAAGAATAGCTCTCCAAGTTTAGTGCTCTTTCCAATAGATCTCACTATTTCCCGTCCAAAACTGGAACTTTCTTTCAGGAGTTAACTGGGGTCATTGAAAGTACTGCTAAGTTCCCCAAAAGCATTCCAGTCAACTTGATTCTTCCCCTTCATTTCTTGGACTATCTCACTGGCTGTGTTCCATAAATCCATGCAGAACATAGAGGCGGATGTCCTGTTGACCATCCAGCCATATACTATAGTCAGAACAATAGATGTTCTTCAAGCATTTTTTTTTCCTGTAAGAATGGGCAGGCTTTGGCCTCTTTTGATTGGTTATGGATGTCATTAAACATATGCTGAAAGGCTTAGATTCCTGATCCTGATCAGTCCAATATTTTGCCCAAACATGAGTAAAGAAGGATCTCACCAGCCATGTGAATTCTACATCAGACATAATCTCTGAGACTGCAAAACTTTAAAATAATTTGAAAGATCTCTATCTATTGAAAAATTGAAGGAATCTAATATCACACATAGAAAATAGAACATCTTTTAAAAAGAGAGAGTGAATTTTTTTTATTCTATGGTATTAAAATGTTTGTTTTGTTTCATAAATTAATTTTTTTTTCAATTTCACATCAGATTCGCACACAAAGAAATCTCTATAAATGTTTATTTAATTATATATTTAAAAGCATGCAAGCTGAGAGAAATGAAAAAAAAATTGCAATAGGTAGATGAAAATTTCCCAGTATAGACTGACTATGTGTAGATAAAGTATTGACTTTAAAACCTTATGTAAGATTAAAGAATCTGAAATTTGATATTTTTCAAATGTTGTCAATGCTTTTAGAGACCTTTATGGCCCCACTATAATGTTAGTAGAATTGACCTTTCATTACTTTCACAAATAAAATGAAGCATTCAGAAACTGAGTGACTTTGTCCAATGAAAATCTCATAGAATCTTGGGGTAGGAAGGGAAAATGAACCACACTTGTTGATTCCCAGATTAATTTTATACTTTGACCTATTTCTTCCTAGATGTCCAGAACTAGTTTAATTTGCCTTTTCTTCTTTTTCACTCCACCAAAATTGAAAGACCAGAAGCTTGATTTTTATAAAACCCAAGATTTTCCCTGCCCTTTTATAATGTTAATTGAACATGTAGCCATGATTCTGCAAAGGAGCAGATGGGATTATTCTCAACATGATGTAAGGATTGATTTCCTTTAAGGCTGCAGAGAATTCCGTGTTACTAGTATGGCTTTCTTTCGGATCTGACTTTGAGTCCTTAATTGGATTGCTGTTAATCTCTTGATGAACATTAATTCACTGGTCTTCCTTCTCATGTTTTGTTTTAGACAATATCTCTTCCAATCATTCCCTTTGTTCTGGGGTGTTCACTTGGGTATCCTGTATTTAACTCAGCCTTGAAAATAAGTGCAAAATACTTATCAGCCAAATACTTTATCCTTTTTTTTTTCTTTCTTTCCCTGTCAAGTCAACTGCGTTCCTTGAAAGAAAGGAACCAAAATCAGTCTTTTGGTCCTTCAAGGCTCAATCCAAGCGTTACCTTCTACATAAAAATCAACTAAGTGACAAACATTTTTAAAGCACCTACAAGGAGACAGGCACTATTCACTTGGGATACAAAGAAAAAAAAAGAAACAATCCCTAATCTCAAACAGCTCCACATGCAGCTAATACTTCCCCCAGGCAACCATCACTTTTTTGTGTGTCTCTTTTATCCCTGAATCTTTATCTATGGCTATGTTGTGTTGGACCATGAAATTATAAACTTCTTGAAGGAAGCAACTTTTACTTTTGTCATCTTATTCCCAAGTATCTACCACAATATCTCATGCACAGGGAATACTTAAATGCTTGTAGATCAATCACTTGATTGATTCTTACTCCCTGACAGCAATATAACTGACCCTGAGAAAAAGGGCAAGTATATTTTGGTAAGATTTACTTGGGAAAGTAATATTCAAGAAAATGTGAAAATAGGGCAGAATTCACTGCCTCAACTTTCTCTTTCATGTTATTTGCAAATAGGTGATAAAAAAAAAATAGAACCCATTGACATGACAGTTGGAAGAGACAGGAGCTGATTATAGAAGGATATGATAAGTTAGGAATAGGTAGGTTGTATGGTGGATAGAGCACCTGGCCTGGAGTCAAAAAGACCTCTCTTCAAATCTGATTTCAGACATTTTTTAGCTGTATGACCCTGCACAAGTCACTTCTCCATGTTTGTTTCAGTTTCTTCAACTGTAAAATGAGTTGGAGAAGGAAGTGTCAAATCATTCTAATATCTTTGTCAAGAAAATCCCAAGTGGCGTCACCATGAGTCAGATATGATTGAATAAAGTTACAAGAACGGTGACAAAAGATTTGTTAGAGACTTATAAAAAGACAGGGCAGCTCTGCCTTGGGACTCCAATGTAGAGTAGAAAGCCATCATTTAGCTTTCAGAAGGGTCTTTGGTTTTGAGCTGATGGCCTTCCTGATGGTCAAAATAGAGGTTAGAGGAGTACTACTATAACTACTCTATAACCACTAAAGTGGTAATAGAGCAAAGAAGTATGTTTGAATTGAGGTACCATGTTTTAAGCACTAGGGTGATCTATTCTGCCCAAGATTCACTCCAATATTGAATAATCTACTGTGTGACTTTAGGCAAATCATTTCCCCATCCCTATCTGTACTTCCATCTCCTTATGTGTATAGAGAAGGAATTGGCCAAGATAATTGATAAAGTTCCTTCCAACTTTGAAATGCTCTTTTCTTTTGCTCTTAGAGCCACCCCACATGCAGCATTCCCTATTCTAACACCTCTCTTAATTCTGGTATTCAATATTCAAAATGCCTCCCACCTCAAACATTCTAGGTCCTTTCAGGATCTAAAATTCTATGTTGTGAGCCCTTTCCTAGTTATGAAATGTCACATTCTAACATCTTCCAGCTCTGTTATTCTTTGTTTCACATCTTAAGATACTCCCTCCCCTATTATCTTAAAAATTCTTTGGAGTGCTAGAATTCTGTTATTCAATGGTAAAATCTGAAATTGGAGGCTATGGTTTTTCCATGCTTGGTTGTCTGCTATATGACCTTCTTAGCAAGGAGACATTTCCTTGGAAAACTTCCAAAGCAAAGACATCACAGTAACATAGGATCAGTTTTAGATTTATATCAAACATATAGAGTTGGTTCACCTAAGGACAACTTCAAACTTAATAAATGAAATTAAAATAATAATAATAAACAGGATTATATCAAAAGATGCTGAAAAAGCTTTTGACAAAAATCCAACATCCATTTCTATTACAAATACTAAAAATCAAAGGAATAAATGGACCATTTCTTACTATAGTAAATAATATCCATCTAAAACCAAGAGCCAACATTTATGTAATGGAAAAAGGATTTGCCTCATGTTAGAAAGAAGATAGGTTAAATAAATAATGCATTTTGGGACATAACCAATGTGGGAATTTGTTTTGCTTGACTGCTGATATGATACATGTGTTCTGTGTTTCTCTCCTTTTTTTTTTTTTCAAAAGGGAGGAAGTAAATGCTTGATAAATAATAGTAATGATAATAATTAATAATCATTTAAAATGAGATAATAAAGAAATACAAGGATTAGTCATAGGCAAAGAGGAAATGAAACTACCACTTTTGCTGGTGGTGTGATGACCAATTAAGATAATCCCCAAAAAGTCAATGTAAAATTAATTTCAAAAATATTATCAGGGAAACAGGAAAATAATTTAATTGTTATAAAATGTTTATAGCAGCTCTCTTTGTGGTAGCAAAAAGACTGGAAATTGCAGAGATGCCCATCCTTGAATAAGTTGTGATATATGATTGTAATGGAATACTATTACAAGAATACTATTGTTTTATAAGAACAAAGAAGTTCTATCAGTAATGATGAGCTCAATGGTTTTAGAAAAAATTGGGAAAATTTGCACAAAATAATGAAGAGTGAAACGAATAGAACCAAGAGAACATTGTATATGGTAAAATTTTAAGAATGACTGAAAAAAAATCATGTTGATTATCATAAATATTCAAATTGGGGCAGCAAGATGGCACAGTGGATAGAGCACCATTCCTGAAGTAAGGAGGACCTCTGACCTCGATACTTTACACTTCCTAGCTATGTGACTCTGGGCAAGTCACTTAACTCTAATTGCCTTATCAAGAAAAAAAAAGAAAAAAGAAAGAAAATACTCATTAACTAGAAAGACTATGTGCATTTAGAGAAAGCATTGATAAATAGAAGTATATGTAGAATAATTATATATATGTGCATATATACATATAGACATCCACATAAATATACATGCACACTTATACATATACACACATACACACACACACATATACATGTATATATATACAATGGTACAGTGATGTCTTTTGATTGGATCACCTGCAGTATAAAGTACCAGAGACTGAGGTCCTATCTCAAACTATATTGCCAAGCCTTCAAACTCTACTGCAAAGAGCACAAATTCATTCAGCTGGCCACATTGCTAAAGGTACACTTGCCAAAAAGACCATTTTATGAAGAACTCATACAGGGAAAATGCTTATGAAATGGTCCGAAAAACCATAACAAGTTCATTTTCAAGGTTTCTCTTAAGAACTTTAGAATTGATTGAATGACATGGAAAAGCCTAGCCCAGGATCACTCAGCATGGTGTACCCCCATCAGAGGAAGATGCCATGCTCTATGAGGAAAGCAGAATTTAATTAGTTCAGAAGAAAAATGAGATGCACAAAGTTAGAGAACCCACCTCAAATGTTCATAGGTACTATTTGGGTTCAATTTGTGGCAGAACATTCTGAACTTGTATTAGTCTGATCAGCCACAGTAGGACACACTGTAACTCAACTCTAACATAGTGATATCATTTTGGTCTTCTTTGAGAATAAAGGACAAAAACCAATTCTCTCTCTGTGTGTGTGTGTGTGTGTGTGTGTGTGTACACAATTTTGTATCTAATGGTAGTCATTTCTAAGGTAGAAAATTTACATGATAACTGTCATATATTTAAAAGAAATATTAACTTATACATAGTGGATTTACAGTTTAATGTGCAATTATATTTTTGTTATACTATATTATGGAAATTCTTGCTTTATGCCATAAATTTAGAAAAAATCAAAAGGGAAAAATAATTAGAATAATAGCTGTATGAAAATTTTAATATATAAAAATAAATCAACATAAATTATCATTTTTTTTCTATTAAAGGAAAAACAAAAAGGAAAAATTCCATACAAAATAACTATTGAATATGTGAATTATTTGGGATCATACCTAACAAAATATACATAGAAGTATATGAATACAATTGTCAAACTCATCAAGGACATAAAGACAGACAGAAATAAATGGAGAAGTATTAATTCCTCATAGATAGGCTCAATCAATGTAATAAAGTGACACTGCTACCTGAATTAATTCACTTTTCCATTGCTATGCCAATCAACTTTCTCTATAGCTTTAGAAACAAACAATCAAAGAAATAAAAATTCATCTGGGAGAACAAAAGGACAAGAATAGCAAAGGAAATAATCATTTAAAAATTGGGAAGGAAGAGATTCCAGCAAGACCAGATCACAAATTCTACCACAAAGGAGTTATATAAACAATCTGGTTCTGATGAAAACTTGAGGTCTATCAGTAGAACAGATTGCATCTACAACAAGCAGAGGCAAACAGAGTAAAATGATGTTCAAAAAACCCCAGAGATTCTAGTTGGGGTAAATAGTAATTATATGGCAAAAACCACTGTGAAAATTGTTAATGAGTCTAGCATAAATTTGGTATAAAGCAACATCGTGCTCTATATACCAAAATAAACTCCAAATGGCCACAAGGTAGATTTACTTCTAAAATGATGCCATCATCATGGTTGTTGTCATTGTCATCGTCTTCATCATCATCACCACAAATTAGAGGTTCAAGGAAGAAATTATTTTTGGACTTATGGATGGGGGAAAAAGTGTGACCTAATAGAATAGTAAACATTAAAGATCATAAAATGGATATTTTCACTTCTATACTTTTTTTTTTTTTTTTTTTTTGCTGAGGCAATTGGGATTAAGTGACTTGCCCAGAATCACACAGTTAGGAAGTATTAAGTGTTTGGGACCAGATTTAAACTCAGGTCTTCCTGACTTCAGAACTGGTGCTCTATCCACTGTGCCACCTAGCTGCCCCCACTTCTATACATTTTTAAATAGATTTTGTACAAGCAAATGTTTTTTTTTTCCAATTGTTTTCCTCTTCTGATCTTAGCAATGTTGAATTTGCTTGTACAAGCAGATTTTTTCATCATTAGTCCTTCAGGGTAGTCTTAGATCATTGTATTGTTAAGAATAGCAAAGTCATTCACAGGTGATCATCGCAAAACATTGCTACTATTTGTATACAGTACAGATCACTTTGCATGAACTCATAGAGGACTTATTAGATTTTTCTGAGAGTATCATACATCATTCCTTATAAAATTATAGTATTCTATTATAACACTTCACAATTTATTCAGCCATTTCTGCATCTCCTTGACTTCCAACTCTTTGCCCTGAGAAGAGAGATGCTATAAATATTTTTATACATATAGATTCTTTACATTTGAAAAAAAATCTCTTTTGTGATTCATGCCTAGTAGTGGTATTGTTAGGTCAAAGGGTATGCTTGGTTTTACAGTCTTTTGGGCAGAATTCCAAATTGCTCTACAGAATAGTTCAGTTCACAATTCTACCAGCAATACATAAATGTCTCATTTTACTCCCACATCCCCTCCAACATTTGTCATTTTCCTTTTCTGGCCCATTAGTCAATATAAGAGATATAAGGTAGTTTCTCAGAAACATTTTAATTTTAATTTCTCTAATCAACAGATGTTAGATATTTTCTCATATGGCTATAGCTGGCTTTGATTACTTCAGTGGAAAATTTTAATTTTTTTTTTAACATTTATCAATTGAGAAATGGCTCTTATTTTTATAAATTTGACTCAATTCTCTATATATTTGAGAAATGAGGCCCTTATAACACCCATTCCTATTAAAAACACTAGAGATCATAGGAATAAATGGAGTTTCCTTAAAATGATAAATAGCATCTATCTAAAACCATCAGCAAGCTTTTTATGTAATAGAAATAAAGTAGAAGCATTCCCAATAAGATCAAGGATGGAACAAGGTTGTTCATTATCACCACTATTATTTAATATTGTACTAGAAATGCTAGTTTTACCAATAAAAGAAGAAAAACAAATTGAAGGAATTAGAGTAGTTAATGAGGAAACAAAACTAATATTGTTTGCAGATTTTATGATGGTATATTTAGAGAATCTTAGAGAATCAACTATAAAACTACTAGAAACAATTAACAACATAAGCAAATTTGCAGGATATAAAATAAACCCACATAAATCATTAGCATTTCTATACATTACCAAAAAAAGCCCTATAACAAGGTATAGAAAAAGAAATCCCATTTAAAATAACTAGAGGTAATATAAAATATCTGGGAGTCTACTTGCCACAATAAAGCCAGGAATTATATGAACCCAATCACAAAATACTTTTCACACAAATAAAATTATATCTGAACAATTAAAAGAATATCAAGTGGTCATGAGTATGCTGAATTAATATAATAAAAATAACAATTCTGCCTAAATTAATCTTATTCAGTATCATACCAATCAAACTGCCAAGAAATTACTTCATAGAGATAGAAAAAAGTAAAATTCATCTGGAAAAAAGAAAAGGTCAAGAATTTCAAGGGAATTCATGAAAAAAAAATGCAAAGGAAGGTGGCCTATCTCCACCAGATCTAAAACTATATTATAAAGTGATGGTTATCAAAATCATTTGGTACTGCCTAAGAAATGAGAAGTAAATCAGTAGAATAGGTTAGGTTCACAAGACACAATAATCAATGACTATAGTACTTTAGTGTTTGATAAATCCAAAGACTCCAACTTATGGGTTAAGACTTCACTATTTGACAAAAATTTCTGGAAAAACTGGAAAATAGTATGGTAGCATCTAAACATTGACTAACCAATATCTAATAGCCTATATCAAAATAAGGTCAAAATGGATTCATGTTTTTGGCATGAATAGTGATATTATAAACAAATTGAGAGGATGAGAATAGTTTACCTCTCAGATCTGTGGAGAAGGGAGGAATTTAATGTACTAGAGTACATTATGAAATACAAATGGATACTTTTGATTACATCAAATTTAAAAAGGCTTTGCACTAATAAAACCAATGCAGACAAGATTAAAAGGGAATCAAAAAATGTGGAAAACTTTTACATTTAAGAGCTCTGATAAAGGCCTCATTTTTAAAATATATAGAGAATTGATTCAAATTTATAAGAATTAAAGCTATTCTCCAATTAATAAATGGTCAAAAGATATGAACAGACAATTTTTAGATGAAGAAATTAAAACCATTTCTAGTCATATGAAAATGTGCTCTAAATCACTATTGATCAGAGAAATGCAAATTAAGACAACTCTGAGATACCACTACATACCTCTCAGATTGTCTAAGATGACAGAAAAAAATAATGACCAATGTTGGAGGGGATGTGGGAAAAACAAGTGTACTAATACATTGTTGATGGATCTATGAATGGATTCAGACATTCTAAAGAGCAATTTGGAAATATGTTCTAAAAATTATCAAACTATGCACATTCTTTGATTCAGCAGTGTTTCTACTGGCTTATAGGCCAAAAAGATCTTAAAGAAGGGAAAGGGACCCACATGGCAAAAATGTTTGTGGCAGCCCTTTTCATGGTGGCAAGAAACAGGAATCTATTTCCTAAGTGGATGTCCATTAGTTGGAGAATGGTCTAATAAGTTATGGTAAATGAATGTTATGGAATATTATTGTTCTATAAGAAATGATTTGCAGGATGATCTTACAGAGCCCTGGGGAGACTTACAGGAACTGATGCTAAGTGAAATGAGCTGAACTAGGAGATCATTGAACACGGCAACATCAATATTATACAATGATCAATTCTGATGGACATGACTCTTTCCAACAATCAGATGATTGAGGCCAGTTTCAGTGATCTCATGATGAAGAGAGCTTCTACACGCAGAGAGAAGACTGGGGGAATCTGTAGATTGTAACATTCTCACTCTTTTTGTTGTTGTTTATTTGCATTTTGTTTTCTTATTCATTTTCTTTTCTTTTTGATCTGACTTTTTTTGTGCAGTAAGATAATTATACAAATATAGTTCACGTATATTAACATATTTTAACATGTATAACATATACTGCATTATTTGCCATCTAGGAGAAGAGGTGGGAAGAATAAGGGGAAAATATGGAACACAAGGCTATGTAAGGAGAAATGTTGAAAAATTATCTGTGCATATGTTTTGAAAATAAAAAGCTTTAATAACAAAACAAAACAAAACAAAAAGATTAGAAGGGGATCATTAAACTGTGAAACAATTTTTACAGGCAGCTTTTCCAATAAAGTCCTCATCTCTAAAATATATAGAAAAGTGACTTGAATTTATAAAAATACAAATCATTCTTCGATTAATAAGTAGTCAAAAGATATGAATAATTTTCAGACAAAGAAATTAAAATAATTTCTAGTCATATGAAAAAATGATAATGATAAATGTTGGAGAGGGATGAGAAAACTGGGACACCAATGCATTTTTGATGAAGTTGTGAAATGATTCAACTATTCTGGAGAACAATTTGGAATGATGCCCAAAAAGCTATTAAACTGTGTGTACCCTTTAATCTAGCAGTGTCTTCATTGGGTCTCTATTCCAAAGAGGTCATAAAAGAAGGAAAACGACCCACATGTACAAAAATGTTTGTGGCAGCCCTTTTTGTAGTGTCAAGGAAATGGAAATTGAATGGATACCCATCAATGAGGGGAATGGCTGAATAAGTTATGCATATGAATAGTAATATAATATTGTTCTGTGAGAAATGATGATCAAGCTGATTTTAGAAAAGTATGAAAAGATTTACATGAACTGAAGCCAAGTGAAGTGAGAAGAACCAAGAGAACATTATACACAGTAACAACAAGATTATGGGATAATTAACTATGATGGGTGCAGGTCTTTTCAACAATGAAATGATTCAAGGCAATTCTGATGCACTTGTGATGATGGAAAGCACCATCTGAATCTGGAGAAAGAAGTATGGAGGCTGAATGTGGATCAAAACATTGTATTCTCACCTTTTGTTGTTGTTATTGTTTGCTTGTTTTTCTTTCTTGTGTTTTTTTTTCTTTTGATCTGATTTTTCTTGTACAGCATGACAAATATAGAAATATTTTTTGAAGAACTGTACATATTTAACCTATATCAGATTGCTTGCTCTCTTGGGAGGTAGGAAGTGAGGAAAGAGGGAGAAAAATTTGGAATACAAGATTTTGCAAAGGTGAATGCTGAAAACTATCTTTGTATGTATTTGAAAAAATTAAAATATTTCAAAAATAAGTGAGGCCTTTCTCAGTAAAAAAATATTTTTTTTTTACAGTTACTATAAAAAGTAGTTACAACTAACTGTACTTCCTTTTATTCTGTTTACCCCATGCTCATTTATGTCCCCTTTTACCATGACCCTCCTCAAAAGTATGCTGTTATTGAACACTTTCTCCCCAAATAAGCCTTCCCTTTTATCACCTTCTATCAGCTTCCCCTTTTGCCCCTTCTACTTTACTTCAGGATATGATACATTTCTATACCCATATTGAGTGTGTGTTATTTCCTCTTTGAATCAATTCTGATAAGAGTAAGGTTCATTTATGCCTCTTCCCCTCTCCTTCTTCCCCTCCACTGTAAAATCTTTCTTGCCTCTTTTATGGCACATAATTTATTTTTTATTTTTTTAAATAACTTTTTATTGATAGAACGCATGCCAGGGTAATTTTTTACAGCACTATCCTTTGCATTCACTTCTGTTCCGATTTTTCCCCTCCCTCCCTCTCTCCACCCCTTCCCCCAGATGGCAAGCAGTCCTTTACATGTTGAATGGGTTGCAGTATATCCTAGATACAATATATGTGTGCAGAACCGAACAGTTTTCTTGTTGCACAGGGAGAATTGAATTCAGAAGGTATAAATAACCCGGGAAGAAAAACAAAAATGCAAGCAGTTTATATTCATTTCCCAGTGTTCTGTCTCAGGGTGTAGCTGCTTCTGTCCATCTTTGATCAATTAAGGCTCTCTTTATCGAAGAGATCCACTTTATGGCACATAATTTATACCCCACCTCTCCTCTTCCCCTTCTCCCATTAAATTCATCTCTTATTCCTTAATTTCATTTTTATATAGTATTTCTTACATTCAACTCATGCCTGTGCCTTCTGTCTCTATATAGTCCTGATTGCCTTAATAATGAAAAAGTTCTTATGAGTTGCATGTATCATCCTTCCATGTCTGAATACCAACAAATAAACATTGTTAAGTCCCTTGTGATTTTTCTCCTCTGATTATCTTTTTATGTTTCTTCTAAGACCTGTCTTTGGAGGTCAAACTTCCTATTCAGCTCTAGTCTTTTCAGCATGAATGCTTTAAAATCTTCTCCTTTACTGAATGTCCATCTTTGGCCTCAGAGGATCATACTCAGTTTTGTTGGGTAAGTAATTCTTGATTGTAATCCTTAGTCCTTTGCTCTCCTGAATATCACATTCCAAGCCCTCCAATACTTTAATGTAGAATTTGCTAAATATTGTTTTATCCCAAGTATAACTTCACTATGTTTGAACTGTTTCTTTCTGGATGCTTTCAATGTTTTCTCCTTGACCTGGGAGTTCTACAATTTGGCTATGACATTCCTGGGACTTTTCATATTGGGATCACTTTCAAGTGGTAATAGGTGGATTCTTTCAATTTCTATCTTGCCCTCTAATTCTAGAATATCAGAAGTTTCCTTTCATAATTTCTTGAAATATGATGTCTAAGCTCTTTTTTCAATCATAAATTGATTTTATAATCAATAATTTTATAATCATAAATTGGTTTTCAGACAGAACAAAAAAAATAAAATTATCTCTCCCGGATCTATTTTTAGGTCAGTTGTTTTTATAATGAACTTTTTACATTATTTTCTATTTTTTTCTTTCTTTTGGTTTTGCTTGATTGTTTCTTGATTTCTCATAAAGTCATTAGCTTCCATTGGCTCAAATCTAATTTTTAAGGAATTATTTTCTTAAGTGACTTTGTGTACCCTCTTTCCCATTTTACCACATTGTTTTTAAGGCTTCCATTTTCTTATTAGCTTTTTGTACTTAATTTTGCATCACTCTTATTTCTCTTCCCAATTTTCTTCCTACCTCTCTTGATTTTCCAAATTCCTTCCCAGCTCTTCCATGGCCCGAGACTAATTCTTATTTTTCTTGGAGGCTTTGGATGTAGAAGCTTTGACTTTGTTATTGATGGATGTCTTCGACAAAGAGTTCCCTATAACAATAGAAGTGCAAGCCTCAAACTTGTTGCTCTGAATGCTCAGACAGGCAGCATGGTATGCAGATCAAAGAGGCAGCTTCTGATCCATGAAAACCTGGCTTCAAGTTCTGCCTCTGATACATACTGTGAGTTTGATTTTGGTTAAGTCACTTAATCTCTTAGTACAACAACACAATATTATAATAGCTAACATTTATCTACATAAATGTTATGTACTGTTAGGTTTCTAAAATATATTACAAATATAAGGAGTCTCATTTAAGCCTTCACAAACAAGCCTGAGATGTATTGTGCTATTATTAACCCTATTTTACAGATAAAGAAACTAAGATTAAGTGTCCAAGGTCACCTAACTAGTAGGTATCCAAGGGCACATTTGAAGTCAGGTCTTACTGACTCTAGATTTGGTTTTCTATCCACTGTATCCTTTAGCTACACTAGTTGCTCTATGCGACACTCTAAGCCTAAATTACTTAGGTACTATCTGCATTGGTATATAGACTTTCCTCATCAGTGAATGCAATGAAATAATAAGTCAAGTTATCTATTTCTCTCTCTCTCCTTTCCTCTCTCATTTTTTTCTCCCCCCCTCTCTCTTTCTTTCTTTCTCTCTCTCTCTCTTCCTCCTTCCCTGTCTTCCTCCCTTCCTGTATTCTTCTCCCTCTCTGTCTCCCTCTCTATGTTTCTGTTTATCTCTGTATATCTGATTGTCTGTCAGCTCTCTATTTGTATGTCTGTCTATCTACCTGTCAATTTGTGTGTCTCTTTATCCATCCATCTATTCATGTCTCTCTCTATATTCATATATATATATATGTTTTTTTTAGAAAGATTATAGATATATTTGAGTTTTTATTTATACATACATTTATATGTGCACATATATATGAGCATGTATTTGCATGTACATACATATGTACAAACACACATTTTCACTGTATATAAATTTATACCGGGATTTATGCATACACACAAATATGGATGTACGCGCATTCATAGAGACAGACACACAATCATATTTCCAGAGGCTTTCATGGGGGAGCATGTCACATAAAACGCTTCTGCACATTTGCATCTTGGCAAGCTGAGGGGCTTTCTCTCTGCCGCCTTCCTGAATGGCTTTTCCATTGCACAAATGGTCTCTATCATATAAAAAGCAATTCTGTTTTCTGAAAGGCTGTATACTTATGGTGTGTGTCCCGTGGGACTATCAGTGCCTATTGGCTACCAACAATTACCTTTGAAATGAAAAATATTGTTTATATCAAAGAACTGTTTGAGTTTAAAGCACAGTACTGCAGCCCATCAACTGCTCCTATAAAATTTGTAGGATTAGGGTTGTTGGGGGGGGGTGGAGAAGATGCTGGGGGAGGGGATAAGCCATTCACATGCAGAACCTGAAAAAAAAAAACTGACCCCAGTGAATTATGTAACCCCATGGGGTGTTTTCATTTTTGTTTGGTTACATTTCCTGACATTGCTGACATTGGATTCTTTCTCAGGAGGCAGGAGCCAATAGTCTCCTATTTTTAGACATCTGGATGCTGGCCAGCAATTGTCATCATCAGCAATTACTTATAATGCAGTTTTGTCCCCTTTCAGATTAAAAAAAAAATCACCTTTCCCAGTACAGCAGGGGATTGAGTAAAACAGTTATTATAGACATCTCCCCTGATTATGGGTTTACAAAAGCAGCAAATAGAATACTGAGCCTCAGACTAGCAGGTTAGCAGGTTTCTAAAATTCACAATAATGGAAACGGAATAGGATATGTTTGCAAGTCAATGTGTTTGGTTGTCTTTTGTGAAGGTTCTTTTAAAACGGCAATATCATTAGTCCTTGGACGGTAAACTCGGGGTGGAACATCATTCTCCAATTCTTCACTCGTTCAGAAATGCAGCTGCGATTTCCTTTGGAGTGTGTGGATGCCATGGTAGCAGGCTATTAGGAACACATGACAGGACGACGTCATTACACCACGTACGGCTCCGCGGAATATACAGCACCGAGTTATGGCAAAGCACGATAGAAACAGATAAGTTCCCGAGTAAAAATAATAGGCTATTTAGTATCGGCTTGAGTGCTATCAGACCCCATGGGGTCTTGCTGGCAGTTTTCCAAGGAACACCCATCTTAGTCTTGTCTTAGCTGAAACCTACTGTGATTACCAACAGAATAGAACTCTTTCATAATTAAGGACATGTCAAGGCTACATCTTGGATGTTAAGGACCAAAGAAGACTGAGGGAAGAGTGGACATGGCTGATGCAATTATGCATTGGAAGGATAATAGAAATAAGCATAATGGGGAGGATGCTGGACTTGACATCAGGAAGTTCTGAGTTCAAATCCTGCCTCAAATACACATTAGCTGTATGATCCTGGACAAGTCACTTAGCCTCTTAACCTCAGTTTCCTCAATTGTAAAATGGGGACAATATTTGAAGTGATTTCATTGGATTATTGTAGTGTACCAGTCAAGCAATCAATCAGTAAACACCTATCAAGCATATTTTATGTACTAAGCACTGTGCTAAGGACTAGGGATATAAAAAGGAGCAAAAGTGAGCCCTTAATCTCAGAGAGTTTATAATGCAATGGGAGATAACACACAATGTGCTTTGCAAACCATAAGGGGTTCTAGAAATCTTAGCTATGGTATATTATTTATCTATAGTTTTAGTGTGAGTAGATTTGCTAGAGGTTCTTAGATATACACTTGCATACTCACATGTTAGCACACGCATCATGCAAACTGGCCATGTAGCAGCACACGTGTGTGTTCATGCACGTATATGTATTTAATGAACACATGAACCCACACTATCACTATTAGTCCAAGAGGGATTATTTTCTGTTACTGTTGTTCGTCATTTTCATTTGGATCTGACTCTCTATGTCAGCTTAATCTCCCAAAACCTCAGCTTGCTCTTCTGAAAAATGGACATTAATAACGCCTGTTGTACTAGACTTAAGGAACGATCGTGACGTCCACATGGAGAAAGTATGAGAATCACATGCATTGGAAATGTCAGCTATTGCTATTATTGTTTCATCATTTCATAGTTACCAAAGCTAGCCTCGGTGCCCCCCAATTCCTCTTTCCCACTGCTTCAGGATGGACACTTTATTGTATATCTTCAGTGCTTAGTCAATCTTGGCACATAATAAGTGTTTAATAAATTATCTTCCATTCTATTGAAATGACATAATGGTAACAACCCCAATAAGAATAATAGCCAGAGGAACTGAATAGTATAGTGTAAAGATTGTTGTCCTCAGAGCCAAGAATAGCTGGATTCAATCCTGCTTCTGACATCCACCAACTGTTTGTTCCTGGACAAGGCAATTAAGCTCCCGGTGCTCTGGGCAAGCCTTTAAGATGCTAAATTGTACAGAAGGTTGGCAATCTATCTGTGTAGAGGGCATTTTTTCATCTGGGAGTTCCTTCCATCAATGAAATCACAGATCCTGTCCCTCTCTCCATAATAGCTAGCATTTACAGGATGCCTTAAGGTTGGCAGAGTGTTTTTACACATATTATCTGCTTTGATACTTTTTTTCCCGGGTTGACATATCCCTTGAATGTTGTAGGTACTTCAAAACATGCACTGGCTAGTTGCTGGCCCCATCAATCTGTTTTTCCAATATCTCAATCCCTGCTCCCTCAGTTCCCCCATCATTCCTTCTGATTGTCATCCCTATCCACTGCACCGTTCCAGAACTTGGCTCTTCCCACTCTTGTAGATTTCCCTGTTGCTGATTGTGTGAACTTCCCCCATGTCTGCTCTCCGAGCGCCTCTCCCCCCATCATCATCCTGATCTTGATTTTTATTGGTTATCTGGCTTCTCATTCAGTAAAGCCCAGGCTTTTGTGTACTGTATCTGCCCTATTTCTGGGGTTCTGGTGCCTCTTCTGATACCTTTGATCTTCTCTTGGCTATGATTTAGTCTGCTTTTTTACAGAGCTGTCTTAGATATCAGCACCAATATTCCTGGGTCGCAGCCTTCATGATGTGTCAGCTGGTATTATGTTATAAAACAATTCTTTCCCAGGATCCTAAAAATGAAGGAAGTCTCTTACAATCCTCCACATGGGAATGGGGTGGGAGGTGGGGAAGTGACATTTAAAAAAAAATAAAACAAATGAGTCAAACTTTATTTTTTTCCAACCTGGAATATAAAACCAATTATAGCTGCCTCACTTCCTTCCATACCAACATTGCCTCTTTGTGGTCAGAAAATCCTGAGTATAATTAAAAAGAAGAAAAACTTTATCTCCCAGCATCCATGATCTGGGATCTGGAAGAGGAGAAAGAATCATTTCTGGCTTGGTCTTACTGAGCTGAACAAGGAATCCACCTACTGGGATCCATCCACCCAGGTTAAGCTGGGCGTGATTTTCAATCCAGAGCATCCTGAGCAAAGATTTCCCCATTTGAAGCAGGATGAGTGCTTGGATCAGCCATGTGTATGCTGTCTGATTCCTAAGAAATGGATCATGACATACCATGCCATAAATCTAACTCTGAAACAAAGCGAGTGTTTGCCCATGTCCCTTTCTGCACTTTTCCACCATATTTAAAAATAGTCAATCAGTGCTCTTTTTATTATAATTACCCTCCGAAACCCTCCTTATTGATTAGAAGATCTCTCTTATAGCAAAAGACTGGGCAACTGGATGGTCCAGTGGGTAGGGAGTCAGACCTAGTCAGGAAGATTTGATTTTAAATCCAGATACTTAGTAATTAATTGTATAATCTTGAGCAACATCATTTTATCCAGTTTGCCTCAGTTTCCAGTTTGGAAAAGTAGCTGGAAAAGGAAAAGAAAACCACTGGAGTATACCTGCCAAGAAAACTCTAAATGGGGTCACAAAGAAATATACAATCAAAAATAACTGAACTGAACTGAAATGTATTGAATAGGAAGGTGATATGGTCAGATATCCTATTTAGGGAGATATATTTGATAGTTGAGCTAAGGATGACTGAAGGAGAAACTAGAGGTAGGGACGCCAAGCAGCAGGGCATTGTGAGCGTGAACAGTGAGCAATGACAGGACTGCACCAAAGTGGAGATCAAAGGATAGAAGGAGGTGAGTGTATCATCTAGTGAAGAATGGCTTTTATTTTTCTGTATTTGAACCAATTCTTTATATATCATGGGTATTAAACCTTTATCAGATGAATTTGTTGTGAAAAATTTCCCCAATTATTTCTCTTTTAATTGAACTACATTAGCTTGTTGGTGTTATTGGAATGAATGAAAAACATTTATTAGGCACTTACTACATGCAAAACACTGGGCTAAGCTCTGGGGTACAAATAAAAATCAGAGGCAACACTTTTTTCAAGGAATTCACACCTAATAGGGAGAAACAACCTATGTAGTTAAGGTTTAAGGTTCAAGTCAGGTGCAAAGGCTCAGTGAGGAGTAGGTATAGCGCCAAAAGAGATAATGAAGCATCTTAGGGCTTCCAACAAAGGTCAACTACCACTTCTTGGGGGAAGCGACACTTCAAAGAGGATTCCTTTATAAGTACAGGTTGAACTTATACTCTCTGAGATCCCTTTCAATTTTGTGATTGTGTTTCTTCACTTAGTAATAATTAATATCATAATAAATCATGAAATAATAATGATTTTGAGATTTTTGAGACAATTTGGGTTAAGTGACTTGTCCAGAGTCACACAATTAAGAATTGTTAAGTGTCTGAGCTTGGATTTAAACTCAACTCCTCCTGAATTCAGTGCTCAATCCACTGCACCATCTAGCTGCCCCAATAATAACGATAAGGAGCATTTATGTGGCATTTTATGGTATACATAACACTTTACAAATATGATCTCTCTTTTCCTCACAACAACAATGGTAAATATTATTATACACATTTTACAAACGAGGAAACTGAGTCTGAGAGGCAGAAATTGGACTCAGGTTTTCTGATTCCACAACAAAACTCCATCCCCTGTATTCAATAGCTACCCAATTCTCCTCTAGAATGGGATACTCTTCAGGGATCAAAGTAAAAATATGTTCTGAAGACATGAAGGAGGGAGGGAGGGAGGAAGGAAGGGATTGTAACAGAGAAAGAGTGAGAAGGCCCCCTCCTGACGAGATCCAAGCAAGAGTCTGACAGCATGTTTATCTAGCTGTTTTCTGCAGATTGATGGCCAGTGCTTTGTGAAAAGTAATTAATAAAGTGCAGAACTGGGTGTTGAATCTGATATTTGTTGACCTTGTAAGTGTACTGACCTCCCAGACTATAAATGATTCTTCTCTTTTTTCCGCTTGCCAATTTGTTTCTTGCAATTGTCCGTGGCTCCATTCTCACTTTGGACCTGTCTATGTTCTGTCTCTTCCTCGATGAAAGCCCTCATAAATTAAGGGGTTCCTGAATGTCTTTGGATTCATTTTCTTCTTTTGGTTAATGAACAGCCTTTCTGCATCTGCTCCTTCATCTTCATCCATCTGTATAAAGATGCTATTGTTATATACAGCCTTCCATAAATTTCATTATATTGACAAGCTTGGCTTACAAGATTGGTAAGCTTTTTACACAGGCCACGTATAGATGCACATACAAACATGTTCATCAGCAATTAGGGAGGTGCCAGATTGGTGACACAAGGTCAGACAACTTGTGCCTCTTTAGGGTATAGAGTAAATTAAATTCTAATTCTAGTTACGGTAATTCAGGATGCATTATGAATTATCATCATGGGTGCCATTTATCATGTTCTGAGTGCCACTTCTGTTGTTGTTATTACAAAAACAGAGATCGTGCCAAAAGGCAGAATCATGGCTCAAAGGGCTTACCCATTCTGGCTATTGGAGGGATGATGTGATTGCTGATCCTTCATGGCAATGGCATGGCAGCAATGTTGCTCTTTATATCAGGCATGCTTGGTTTATATTTTAATCAAGGAATTGGCAGCCTCTTATTCATGTCTCCCCACCACTGTTGCAGAGTTATAACTGATATTGGGAAATGGAACTTTGTCCCAGATTATCAACATACAAAGTACGGTGAGCACTGTCTTCCCAAAGCAACTCTTCTACAACCACCCCAAATGAATTTACCCCTAGATGTTGTCCTTTATATGTAGGATTTCTTGATTCTTTTGGATGCTAGTGTCTCACCTCACCAAACTTACCTATATGTTATATTATACTATACCTATATACCAATATAGGTACAAGATTTTCTTTCCTACTGGAATAACACTGTCTCGAGGTGAATAAAAGGACTATTTATCTTTGCTTTTTTTAGATCTAATACCTAGAATAATGAGTGGAGCAGAATAGGTGATTAATAAATGTTTTTGATTAGTTGGTTGCTTTGTACATTGAATTGCCACCTGAACTGAAGAGTCCACAATGAGAACACGTTATTAAGTTTCAGAGGGAGGTTTCAACATTCAATGGATATGTGATATCTTGACCTTTTCAATGCTGATGCTCCTTTCGATCCTCCAAATAGCACATTCTCTTCCCTTAGCTTAAATGATTCTTCCCAATGGCTTTGCAACCATTTTCTGTCGATGATCTCCACCATATGCTGGAAGGTTCCTTCTTGTCATTATCATCCTGCAGGGGCAACAGGTAGACTTGGGGCAATCATATGCTGTCTCTCATTTTTATCACATGACTACCTTATCTTTTTCTAATTGTGCTTTTCCACTTGTCCATGAACAGAATGGTCCCTGTTGATAACATGATACATTCTCCTTGAATCCATCATGTATTGAGACACAGCCTGGCACAATAGAAATTTTGAACAGAAAAGCTAGTTTCAAATCTTCTCTCTGTGTGTGATCTTGGGCAAGACATTGACTCAGAAAATCTTTTTTTTTTCTTCCAGGAGGCTGCTGGGAAATAAAATTGGATCTCTCCCCACTGGTGGTTCTAATTCCATCATCTCCTACTTCTGATCCATTCTTCACTCATACAACTTCCATCCTATTCCAGGCTCTCATCACATCTCCTCTTGACAGCTACAATAACCTCCTAATTAGTCTTCTTGTTTTTTTCTCTCTTTTCTTCAATACATCCTTTTCACAGTTGCCAAACTAAGATGCCTGAAGCATAGATATGAGCATGTCACTCCCCTGCCCCTCCTCCAAAAAGTCAAAGCTTCATTTTTCTAAGATAATATAAAACATGCTCAGCTAAATATTAAAAAACTGCCACAATCAGGCTCCTGCTGGTCTTTCTAGACTTATTTCATATCATTCCCCTTCAAGCAAATGCTTTTCAGTCAAACTAGTCTGCTAGTGATTCTCCATACACTCTATCCCATTTCTTGCTTCCATGCTTTTGTATAGATGGTCCCCCATAGCAAATCTTACTTACTTATTTTTCTTAAAAACCTATTTTTTTTCCAAGCTTAGGTCCCCATACCTTTCCCAGTTCCTCTTCCCATAGTTCTGCTGATTTTGCTCTTTTTGCAATGACTTTGATTTTCTTTGAGTATGTCTTTTGTTTCCTTAAATGTATGTATTCCAATTAGAATGTTCCATCCATAACATTCAATTCTTGGAATCCCTGGCTTTCTTCAGTGCTTAGGGAACAAAAGGATTCTGGGTCACTAGCCCAGAGCCAGGCAGTCATTTTCCCTCAAGGTTGCTATTGAGGCTTCACAAGAGATTTGGGAGAATCTCTTTTCTTATGATATCAGTTCAAATACCCACTGATATTAGTTCTCTCCCTTGTTAGGTTCAGTGATTGGTTTCCCAGTTCCATTGGGCCACTTCAACTAACTTTTACAAAGGGATATTTATCTCAAAGAGCAGAATTAGAAACATTTGCCCCTCTATACTTTGAGGGCACACCCTTTTCTGATCCCAATTTACTCTCTGGGGAGGATGGATTCAGAGAGAGTTCAGGTCCTATACAGCATGAGAGCAGCCAGATAGTGCCATAATACACAGAGCTCTGGACCTGGGATTAGGAAGACTCATTTTCCTCAGTTAAAATATGGCCTCAGACACTTACTTTGGTTAAATTATTGAACTCTGTTTGCCCCAGACCCTCACTTGTAAAATGACTGGAGAAAGAAATGACAATCCACTGCAGTTCTTTGCCAAGAAAATCCTAAATGAAGACTTGGACACAATTGAAATACTGAATAATGCATAGCTTATAAACTAACCATAACAACACCTTAGTCCCAGTAGATTCTTATCCAAAAGAAGAATTGCTGGTGGATGGATTAGATTCCAAAGATCACTTCTTTCTCAGGACATTGGTGCTGGGTGGCTGAAAAACCCAAATTCTGGGAGGCCAGAAGGTTCAGAGCTCTGTTTCCTGAACTTTTGAAACATATAAGCTTGGAGTTTCCAATCTCTTGATTTATAATGGAAAATAATAACTACAGACACAATGAACCAAGGTGCATTTCACAGGGCTACATTCTTCCTCAGAGGAGAGCAAGCCCAAGATCCCTCCCCCTACAGTGTGTTCTCTCACTAGATGCTATCAACAAAGAAGTCAAACTCTAGAGAGCAGCTAAAGAGAATAGAACTTGAATCACTGGGCCTTTTGAAGAAACTCCAATTTCAGAAATACATCCTAACCATGCAATGAGCCAACCAGAACTAGTTATAGAATGTCCATGTATGCCTCACATCCTCTCAAAGGCACTCCCATTATTCATCATCGCATCTCTTCTGGAAGCAGACTTCCCAGCTTTTACATCTTCTTTTCTCTTCTCTTCTCTTCTCTTCTCTTCTCTTCTCTTCTCTTCTCTTCTCGTCTCTTCTCGTCTCTTCTCGTCTCTTCTCGTCTCTTCTTGTCTCTTCTCGTCTTCTCTCTCTATATATATGTTTATATCAGTCTCTGTTGCACCCAGCTCAAGCACCCTCTTCCACAGAATCAAATGAGATGTTTGCAATGTGTAATGTAATGCATTTAACACAGTACCTGGCACATAGTAGATGCTATGTTAAAAAAAAAATGTTCCTTCCTTCTTTTTCCTCCCTTATACAAACTGGAACTTTAGTCAAAGTTTATGAATTACCCACATCAGTCATGTTGTTGTTTGGATCCAGAATCCTCCTGAAACATTTTGCTTTCTTGGGCCTCCTAGGTGCCTAGGCCCTCCTCCAAGGCTGTTTTGCATCTGTTTTGTGCATAAATATTTATACACATCCATGTGGGCTCCATATAGGCAGAGTTGATTTTGTTTTTGTTAGCACTTTGCACAATGCTCAGTACTGAGAAGGTACTTAATAAATGTCTGTTCTGTGACTGATTGAGGCTAGAATGAGCTGTATCTTTTTCTTCATTATGTTTGACTCTATATCTCTGGTATAATATAAGCTTCCTGAAGGTCTCCTCAATATGATGTAAGTTTCTTGTGAATGAAACTTGTATCATTCTTTGGACTTGTAGCCCAAAGCCTAGCATGGTGTCTAAAACACATAGTAGATACTTAATAAATTCTTGTTGATTGATTCTTTCCGCTCCTTTTAATCATCATTGAATGCAATATCTTTCTCATAGGGAGAGGATAAGGAATAGACCTATGATTTCACTGATATAAATAACTCCCAAGTAAGGAAACTCCCTCTTTCAATGCAAGGAGGAAACTTCTGTGCAAATTATTGTCTGAGAGAATTGCTCAAAGCCCTGAGAGATCAAGGGACTTGCCAAGGATCCTCCAGCCAGGATATGGTAGTCCCCCTTAAATTAAATGAGTTAACGTTTGCAAGGTATTTAGCATAATGCTTGGCACATAGTAGGTGCTATGTAGAAGCTTATTCCCTCCTTCCTTCCCTTCCCTTCTATAAACTTTAATCAAAATTTATTGAACCACACACACCAGATTGGACCCATAATGTTCCTAAAGTATATTACTAGTATGAATTGAATTTCTTTCCTCAACTATATGACACAGGCCACACTTTTTCCACAAGACATTTTAGGATAGAATTTGTCCAGAAGGCAAATTATTGTTGGACAAATACTTCCTCATCCATTTAAATTTTTCCTTGCTGGGAAGACTAATCTGGTCTCTATTTCATAGCATTTTAAAAACACTTTCACCCCCATCAGGCTCAGCTTCATCTACAGCATGATAGGAAGGGTCATAGCAGGAAATGGAGAACATGGGAGGTAGCAAACAGATAGAAAAACAATTCAATATACAAGATTTTTAAGGGAAACAAATTTGGAGAAAATTAAAATAGATTTCATACCAGATTAATGAAAACACATGCAAAAAATAGAACACTTAAGTTTGGGGAATGCTTTCCTGTTCTTTTCCTCAAAGAAGGATGACTCTTGGAAAGTGTGAACAGGTCTACAAGAACATAGGCAAACAAAATTAAGGCAATTATTCAGCTCATTTAAGGGATAAACCAACCAATCAATCATCTGGTATTAATTATGTACCTTCTCTAGGTCAGACACAGGGTTAATCACAGAGAATACAAATATAAGAAGCAAATCTCAGCCCCCAAGGAGGTTATATAAATATATCTTATATGTATATAAATATACATATGTATATATATATATATATATAGATATAGATATAGATATATGGATGTATGTGTATATATACATATACACATACATACATACATACATGCACACACCTATATGGAGCAGTTAGATGCTACCATACTACAGAGGATTTCAGTTCTGCAGTTAAGAAGCCTCATCTTCTCAAGTTCAAACCCAGGCTCAGATCCTTTTTCAGAGACCAAGTCATCACTTTATGATGTCACCGATCCCCTTCAAAAACAAAGAATGAACAACAACAAAAGCTGTGGGAGCCTGGGCAAGTCACTCAACCTGTTTGCCATGATGTTTGCCTCAGTTTCCTCATCTATAAAATGAGCTGAAGAAGGAAATGGCAAACCACTCCAGTAGCTTTGTCAAATAACTCTCAAATGAGGTCATGAAGTGTTGAACACAAGTGAATCAACTGAACAACACACACACACACACCCACACATATGCACACACATACTCCACAAATTTATACATATTTTTTTTATTTCAGCACCTTACCTTGAGAAGGCCAACAGCATATGAAACAATTCTCCTATGGGGAATAATGGGAAGACCAGGATAAGATATATAGAAGAGCAGGCATGAATGACACTGATATAGTCATAACTAGGATCAAGCCATCAGAGCTTTTGCCCTGGCTGAAAACCTTAGTACTTTCAGTCCTTTAGCAGCTAGAAACTTTACTACTTAATTCCTAGTTAGAAAGACAATTGATTTAAATAAATAATTACTAGATGACCTTCCCCCCCCAAAAAAAAAAAAAAAAAGAAAAAAAGAAAAGAAATTAGTTATGACTCTTGATGGATAGATTGCAATTAGAGTTCTGGGACTGTAATCATGAAAACCTGAGTTCAAATCTTGCCTCAATCACTTCTTAGCAAATCACTTTAACCCTGTTAGTTTCAATTTCCTTATCTGTAAAATGAGTTGGAGAAGGAAATGCAAGCCACTCTGATAACTTGTCAGGAAAACTCTAACTACAGTCACAAAGAATCAGTTACACTATTGGAAAGTATACTCATATTGATTAGATAATATATTTCCCAAAATTTTGAAGTGACATTCATTTAAATATTTAAGGGCTTGATTCCTAATGGATAGGGCTGAGGGAAATCTTGGGGGCAGAATGTTGGTTTGATCAAGGGGTCAAGGATCAAGAAAGGTCAATGATCCAGGGTCATTTCATGGAATTAAAGAGGCTGTAGTGGGTAGAACATAAAGAAACCCCATGAAATCATTCTGGTTCTCACTAGGCTGCCGATGAACTGCCAAGTTTGGACTTTGAAACTTTTATAGCAGAATCCAATCTGCAGAATGCACTCGAGATCTCTCTGTCCAAGAGAACAAGGTAATTCACTCAGGTGTTGCTGGATTGATTTGCTGAGTGAGGGGTTTACCAATCAAGAACAAGTTTTCCTTCTTTAATCTTTATTTTAAATAACAGATTTTGGGGAAAAATAAAAGAGAGGACAAAGATTTCTGCAAAATGGAGACCATAGAGAGCATCAAAAATAGGGATGAGTTCATAGGATTGGACTGGAAAGTATTCAAGATATCATCTAGCCCCTTCCTTTAGAAGTGAAACAATTAAGGCCCTGAAAAATTGTGAATGACCTGATACTACACAGCTCACAAGTAGCAGAGGGGATTCAAATCCCAGTCCTATGGAATCCAAATATAGTGCTCTTTGCCTTAATCCTAACTGCTTCCATCCTTTCCAAATGAAGGACATTCTTTGGTGTGAAAACAACAATAACAATAACTTTAATCTAAAATGGGCAGGATTAGAACTTGTATATGAAATAAATAGCAACCATCCATTATGCAAAACTGGAAGCTTCTGTATGGTTCAGTGGTTAGAGTTCTGGGTCTGGGGTCAAAAAGAGCTGAGTTCAAATCTGGCCTCAATCACTTCCTGGCTGTGTGACTCTGGGCAAATCACTTAACTCCAACTTCCTCCGTTTCCTTATCTGTAAAATGTGCTGAAAAAGGAAAAGATTTTCTTTTCAAGAAAACCCCAAATGGGATCATGAAGAATCAGATAAGCCTGAAAAACAACTGAACAACTACAGGACAAACTACAAAGTATGATCTAATTTACTCTAGAAAGGCAAGAACTTCCTTTTTTTGGGGATGGGGGAGGTCGAATTAGCGGTGGAGGGAATCTTGACCTCCAATTTCATTTTGATTTCTAATTTCACAAGAACTCCCTTCATTGATTCAGATCAGGGTTATGCCCATAACATAGTTTAAGGAAGTTGTCTTACCCTAAGGCTAAATGATTTGTCCAGGATCCTCATCTAGTAAGTATCAGCTGGGAATTAAACTCCCCACTCTCAGATCAGCTCTTTATCAATTGTCCTTTCCTGCTTGACATATGTAACAATATTGAATTTAAACATAACCAAAGAACTAGAGCCTAATTTGTCCTCAGAATGTATGTTGAGTTTTTCTCTTCTCCCTTCTTCTCCTTACTACGAGGGAGATGGAAAGTAATGGCAGGCTGCCATTGCTACGTGATATCTGGGGAAGCAAACTCCTCTTGGTATATCCCAGACATATGGGGCCAGTAATAGATTTAGATCTATTTCTTTAGTACTTTCTCTCTCCCCATTTTTAGTTGATTTCTCTTAGACAAGAGCAATATGTTTCTTTGCTAACCTATCACCTCAACTGTTAACACATGGCTCCACATTCTGAGTTCCCAGTGGTAAAAAGTTACAACTTCACCGCTTGATACTTGAGAGCTACATTTTGATTATACAGGGAGACTGGTCCCTGGAGTTGATCCATGTTGGGAATAACTGTATTTCTGTTTTTCCTTTCCATTAAGACATCTTCCTTCCCTTTTCTAGGAGTGACAGGATCCAAGTCCAGGCTAATTAAATTGGCTGCTTGTCATTCTTTTTGGTGTTGTGAAATAAGACCTCTGCTAACATTAATGCCTGCTGAAGAGCAGTGAAGGCAGATGGGATATGTGGCCACTTCTCTTGCTCCCTAGGATAGAGGCTGGGGCAGATGGGAATTTGATCTTATCAGACTCTCAGGCAGTACCTGATCCAAGATGGCGCATAGTGTCAAAGTGTAATGATGTTTGACTCAGCTGCTCATAAGACATGGCCATCGGATGGATGGGTACTTCTCTGTGGGACTGGGGGTAGGGATGGGAATATTATTTTTAAAACATCAGTATCAGCAGAACTGTCAGAAAACTTTTAAAAAAGAAAATATAGAATTTGAAGGCTAACTCTGAATACTTGATTTGCCCAGAGGGTTTCAGAAGGAATCCAAACCTTGCCAACCCCCTGAAAAGTTATCACGCAGAGAAACATACAGATCTAATCAATAAGACACAAGGCTGGTAGGAAGGAAAGACCACTCGGCCAAGACTTGGCCATTGGACTAGACCAACTCCATCTCACTCCTAAATTTTTTAATTTATTAAAGAGGAACTTTCAACCTTTGCTAATTTCAAAATTATATCTTATGGATTGGTAGCTTTATTTTCATATTTGACTGAACCTCTTTGAGGACAGAGGCCATTTGGTTTTCTCCTAGGATCGTAGATCTAGAGCTGATGGCAAAATTATATAAATTCAACCCATGTTTTTTATGGATGGAAAAACTGAGGCCCAGAGAAGTAAAATGACGTGCCCAAGATCACCACCAGCTCTCGTCAGGACCCTTTCCATGGTGCTTCATTTCCACCTGTGTAGTCTCAATGCTCAACATTCCACTCCAGATGAAGAGAGAGTTAACAAGTAGTTGCTAAATCAATTCTCTGTTCCAGAAATTATTTAATTTTTCTTGGGGGAGGGGCAAAATCTAGACATGTGACTCTTTAAGGGAGGGAAATCAGTCATGGAATTCCTTCTACTGATGCTAATCAACACCTGTACAGAACAGCACAAAAAGCAAGGGTTCTAGGATCAGAGCACAGGGTTCAAATTCTGCCTCTGATGTTACCTTGGAAATTTTGTTGCACAGCTTTATGACTCAGTTTCCTCTTTTGTAAAATAGGGAGATTACACTCTCAATCTCTGATTTTATGAACTTTGTAAGATATCTTCTAGGACTGTTGCTGACATAGTCACACAGTTAATAGATTGTAAAGGTGGAAACTAAACACCTTCATTCCTTCCTTTCCTTCCTTTCCTTCCTTTCCTTCCTTCAATTTGGAGGACAGGGTCATGTAAATAGGAAAAAAGACAAATCTCTGCAAATGATTGGAGTGGGGAGACCTGGCTCAGGGAAGCATCAGGTTTAGATAAAAGATTCTGAGATGTGGAACTGAAATGGTCACTTACACCAAGTCTATCACTTAACAGAAGAAAAAAAATGTGAGATAGATCATAGGAAAGACAGGATTTGAATCTAGTTCCTTTGCTTCATTACTGCATGTTGTCATTTTACACCTGGCTATTTGTACTGCCATATATTTCTTCTGCTAAGGCCTCAGCAGCAATAATAGACTTCCCAGAGCATCAAGAAATAAGAGAAGTCTTAGAGATTATCTAATCCCATAGTTCTTAACCTGGAAGCACATGAACTCAGATTTTAAAATATCTTGATGTTTTATTTCAGCTCAACTGATAGCCTTTGCAATTCTCTATTTTATTTTATGCATTAAAAAACATGATTCTGAAAAAGGTGAACATAAGCTTCCTCAGAATACCAAAGAGGTCCAAGATGCAGAAAAGGTTAAGAAGTACTAGGCTAGTCCAGCTCTTTCATTTTAGAGAAAACAAAACAAAACAAAACTGAGTGCCAGAGAGGGGAAGGAGTTTAGGGAACGTGTGAGCAATAAGTAGAAGATTCAGGATGTGAATACAGGTTGTCTGATTTCTAACATATGTCTTGTCATATATGTGTGTGTGTGTGTGTGTGTGTGTGTTTATGTGTATGTGTATTCCCCACATATATCTAGAGCCAGATAGAACAGAACAGTGATAATAACTTACTCTTAATTTCTACTTTACTTGCTTCGTTTCATTTAATTTCAATAAACTTGGGAAGCTATTGTCAAAAATTATTATCCTCATTTAACAGAGAAAGAAACTGAGTCTGAGACAGATACTAAGTTTTAGAGTCAGGATTTCAGCTCATATTTTTCTGACTAGCAGTCCAGATTTCGATCTGTCATACCACGCTAATTCTCCAAGACATAGCAATGGTAACTAGCTATTAAAAATAAGCAATTCTCTGCCTAAATCTGCCGAATTTAACTGGAGAATATATAGAGAAATTTTCATTAAGCAGATTTTCCTTGAACACGTACAAGCCTAGATGCTGTGAGGAACTAGCAAAAGAAAAGGAAGATGAGCACCTCTCTTCTCCAAATAATTAAGCCATTCTGCTGTGTCATCACAATCCCAAGAAATCAAAATGAGAAAAATGGGCAGATAGGTCTTTATGGGGAGAAAGATTTTTGAAAATTCCCTGAGCCATACCAGTGAAGTCTTTTATCATAACCTCATCATTATAGTCCACTGTCCCTGTGGACAATGTCTCATGGTAATAAAAATCCACAGCATTTTAAAGATGTTTTGTGTTGTATCCTTGTGTATTAGACAGGAGATATAGTGAAATGAAGTGGATAGACAGAGAATTAGGGAGACCTGTTTTCAAATGCAGTTTCTGCCACCTAGTAACTGGGTGACCCCGAGCAAGACAACACCACCTTCTGAGCCTCAGTCCATAAGGTATGAACAGATTGCGAAGAACTTTGGAAGAGTTATTCCCAATATAATTTAAATTGATATTGACATAGTGCTCTGAAGTTTCCAAAGTGTGTTAAAGGTAGCCAGGTAGAACAAAACAGTGATAATAACTGACTCTTAATTTCTATTTTACTTGCTTCATTTGATTTTCATAATACTCCCATGTGAGAGCTGCAATGTAAGATGCTTGAAAACAGAATTATTTTTTTCCCTTTTCTTTATAGATTCCTCAATGGATAGAGCACCGGATTTGTAGTCAGAAAGAAGTGGGTTCAAATTCTGCCTCAAATTAGCTTACAAGCTATATGACTTTGGGTAAGTCACAACATTGGTGAGCCCCCTGTTTTCTCATCTTTAAAATGGAGATAGCATCTTCTTCATAGAGCTACTGTGAAGAACAAATGAGATGCCACATATAAAGTGCTTGACAAACTTTGACGTGCTATATAAACCTGAATTCTTATTATCAACAGCTATTTGTATATCCAGCAGTGACCAACACATAGTAAACACTTAATAAATGCTCTCCAGAGGCCATCTAGCCTAATCTTAAAAGAAGAAATGGAGGTTAGGTAGCTTTTCCCAGCCAGGAAGCATGAAAACAGAATCTGAGCCAGGTCTTTCTTCCTCTTCTCCCCCCAGTCCAGAATACTCTCCACAGAACCAGGCAGCTTTTCATTTAGTAGTTCTAAAACAGAGTCTTAAGCAAAATGGCCATGATTTTATCTATGTTCCACAAGAGTATTTTGTGGTCATCATTTAAATAATTCCAGCAGAACCATTTCCCTCTGAATCTGAAAGTAATAATTTACATGGAGAGTTTATGTAATTTCCCCAGCATCCCAGATATACATTTATAATCGCATTTAGAGTCTTTAACCTTGTTTTATTTCTCATCGTGCTAGCATGGTTGTCCAGATTATTAAGTAAGCACCAGGGACAGCAAGG
The DNA here is from genome assembly GCF_016432865.1 of Antechinus flavipes. Taxonomy (NCBI): domain Eukaryota; kingdom Metazoa; phylum Chordata; class Mammalia; order Dasyuromorphia; family Dasyuridae; genus Antechinus; species Antechinus flavipes. The sequence goes on from NC_067399.1 coordinate 664,042,809, forward strand.
TCTCTTACTCTAGAATTAAACTTTGGGTGAACAAACATATCATGAAAGTGTACAGACTATCTTAGCTTCTACTTGGAAAGCCAGAAGTCAGCATGTATGAAAAATAAATGCATTGGACTTTCAAGTTCCAAGACTATCCAGATTGGGGGTGGAGATGAGAGTACAGTTAAACTTAGGGGGAGGTAGGATGAACTGGTTCCTCACCTCCTCTACTTCTGCCAGACTCTGGGGAAGTTTAAGTATCTCCTCCCACAGACCCTATTGGAAAGTCAGGACATTAGGGGGTTTCAAGAAAAAAGACCTCAGAATATATTTATTATGATCAGATACAGAAGGTTTCTTAGCTCTGGAATAATATTTGAGGCTCTATGGTAGAAACAAGAATCAACCGTAAATTAAACAAACTTAATTTTACCTGTATACATTTGTATGTACTCACATGTATTTGTGTACTCATATGTCTCATACTGGGTGTTTATTTTTTTGATATTTTATTATATTATGTAACATAACTTTTTTTTGCATCTGTTTGATATGGCAAGAGAGAAAGACTGTCATAGCAAATAGAAAGCTGGCTGGAAGATCCATGTTCACGTTTCTCCCATGATTCATACTGGCTGTGAGACCCTGGCCAAGACAAGGCAAATATCTAAAACTAAAAGTTTGTTAATTTTCCCTACGATTTTAAGTTGCAGATGAGATGCCATTTGAGAATGTCTTCACCTAAAAAAATGGTGAACATTTAACATGTATCATGGTATCAACAATTAACAGCCTACTAAAAGAAATAGCTCAGAAGGAAATAGAGCAACCCCAGAGGCAAAGTCCAAATAATGGTTTTCAACCAAATTGAGGAAATCATTGTTTAAAAACACCTTCAAAATTATCAGTCATGTTCATGAAATATCAATATGACAGAATGATGGAGTGATTTGCTAAGGTGCCATCATTATTGTCTTCCTCCAAGTTGTGCCATGATCCTTTGAGAGCTGAACAGTAGATTGGTTTACATTTTACCTTCTGGCCTGGTTTATAGATACCAAAAGAAACTTCAGTTCCAAAGAATCCAACCTATTACTAGAAGTTGCACAAAACCTTGTGCTTGGTCAAATCTTCCCAGAGTTGAATGAATGCCAGAGTTGCTTTTCAAATTCTGGAGTCTGGTTTATTTTTCTGGAATCAAATGTAGAGTATACAACTATCCAGATTGAGGGCTACGAGATGGACAGTGGTGCACAAGGAGGAACTGGTGCCCTCCTTTATCACCTCCACTTCTGCTAGATTCTGGGAAAGTTGTTTCAGCTAGTAAGAACATCCTGATTGGCTGACTGTGAGTTACTCTCTCGTCCACCCCTTAGCCAAGCTGACAAACAGGGATCTTTTCTCTCATTGGCTATCAACAAGGGCTTGTCCTCACCTTGCTGTATCTATAGAATCAAGGTCAACTTCTCTGATGAGAATATGTCAGGGAGAGGGAACAACTGATCACTTTCCTTTCCCACAACCGCACCCCCAATGCAGTTTGGAAACCCAGAAAGACTTAGTCTTTGTTTAATAAAACCAAAACACATTTGCTGGGCACATTTCTTTAACTTTTAAAGGCTTGCCTAATTTTAGGGAATTTTTCATCCATGTGTTTTTTATTCTCTAACACTGACATCATCAACATGCCTTTTTATGCAGTTGGTTGAACCAATTTTAATAAAGTTCCTTTACGACTTGTTTCTTTCTGAAAACAAGAAACTAGTTTTTTCGCCAAAGGCAAGTAAACTTAAAACACCAAGAGGATTGGAGTGGAACCAAAATTCCAAGCTCATGAATGCTCAAGGTGGAGAGGAGAGGAGGAGAGAGGGCTGGAGGTGGATCAGTGCATTTTTATTAAGATGAACTCTCTACTTTTCATTAATGGCAAGGAACAGAAAAAATGGTGTGCCAAATGGTAAGTCAGTATTGTGCAGGGACAAAACAAAACAAAACAAACCACCACCACCAATAACAAACTCCACTTGATCTGGAATTAGAGCAGATGATCTGAGTTCAAATTCAGTTACTGCTACTTATTAGCTAGCTATGTGACTTTGAGTAAATAATTTAACCTTTTCTCATTTGTCAAAAAAGAAAAAAAAAAGGAACTGTGACGATTACTTCTAAGTTGTTTTCCAGCTCGAACTCTTACAATCCTAAATTCTCTGAGGTCCTTTCTACTGTAAAAACCTAACCCTTTGTGGGCTTTGGTTTCTTCATTTGTAAAAAGGGCAGGTTAAATTAGTTGAATGTTTTCTCCCATGTTTAAATACTATGATCCTGACTTGAAAATCTCTAAGATGCCTTCCCACTTTGAAAGCCTAATTTCAGACAAATCCCGTTTTATCTCTGGCCCTCAGTTTCCCCCTCTATAACACAAGAAGGTTAGATTAGATGACTTCTGCTACTGAAATTTGTGGAGAAGACTTGATTATTTTTTGCTTCCTTTTTCTGCCCCACACAAACAAAAAATCCTGTACTTTGTGTATCTGAATATTCCAAAAAATGGTATCATCTGCCAGAAACTAGAGCACATCTGTAAATCCCCTCCTCCCTTTCTCTTCCCCAACCCTCTCTGGTTTGCTGCACTACCCAGATGATGGGGAGCTAGAATTTGTTACTGCCTGGGGTTTGCAAGCTGTGATTGTTTTAACAGATTCATTCTAGAAAAATAGCACACGCACCCCTCTCCAAAACATTGAAGATACTTACTGTAAATATGTCTCTTGGGATTTCTTTCCTTGACTAAGAACAGTCCTCCTTAAAGGTATGCTTAATGTTCTAGTAAGTGAAATCCTCATTTGCTGGCAAGATGTGTTTGGGACCAGTATTGTAGATTCCAGTCTTTAAATATATCCATATGCAGCCATCAAAACAGCCCTTCTCCCCGTTCTTTGGGATGGGCGATTTGGGACTATTTTTATCTTTGTCAAAATGTACATGGTTATGTACATTTATATATCAGAAAGATATATGATTGAAGAGGGGAAAAAGTTGCCTTTTGCAGAACTCCGTGGGACAAACAAGCTGCCCTCTCTCCTTCAGCCCTCTAGCCAGATTGAAAAACCAAGGTGCCATTTGAGAAATAAATTTGCCTGCAATCCGGAGGCTCTGTACAGAATCATTCCTTATAATAGGAAAATTTAAAGGGGTGGGAGGAGTAGAGGGAGTTCTATAGTGTGATTTTATAATTTAAACTTTAAAATGGGAGGGAGGAAATCATCAGGAAAGAAAATGTATACATGTTAATATTTCCAGGCTGTCCACTCTCCCCCTGCCAACAAATGGGTAGTTATCTGACTTAGCATCATGTTATATGTGTGTGTTGTGTGTGTATACATATACATATATATATATATGTATATGTATACACACACAACACACACATATACACATATGGTTGAACATCCATATTTTTTTTTCAGTAGATGAAACTACTGAGGACCAGAAAGTTAAAGTTACCTACCCAGAGTTCCACTAGTACTACGTGGCACATGATAGATTCAAATCCAGGACTCCGAGTCCAAATCCAATGATATGGCTATGGTATCAAGCTTTACTGATTGGAGATCCATATTAGGTTCAGATTTAATCAAATTCAATTCAGACAACATGTTTTAAGTTTTTGTGGTATATCAGGCATTATGCCCTACTGGCTTTATTACAAAGACAAAAATGATAAATGATCCCTGCACGCAGAGGATTTACATTCCACTGGGGGACTCCACATGTACATAGATAATTCAATATAAAATAACTTCAAAATATTTTGGAGAGGGAAGATATTTAAAACTGGGAGGATTAGGAGAATGTCTTTGATAGAATGTTAAAGGGAGCTAGGGCAGATAGCTTCTGAAATTTCCTTTGACTTAAAGGTTCTGTATTTTGTCATTTCAGAACCAGTGTTTGGTCTTTTCAATTCTGTCAAAGATTAAAAGGTTCATGAGGATTAGAGCTGGAATCTATTTCATGATAGTGATAATTCTTCTTTCTTTTTTTTTCTTCGAAACATTTTTTCTACATTTATCATACTGCACAAGAAAAATCAGATCAAAGAGGGAAAAAAAATAAGAAAAAAACTAAGTAAGCAAAAAAACAGCAACAAGAAAAAAGGTAAAAATATTATGTTGTTCAATGAGAGGATCCAAATCAGTTCCAATTGATCAATAATGAACAGAACCAGCTATATCCAGAGAAAGGACACTGGGACACAACATAGCATTTACACTTTTTCTGTTATTTTTTGCTTGCATTTTTGTTTTTCTTCCCAGGTTTTTTTACCTTCTTTCTACATCTGATTTTTCTTGTGTAGCAAGACAACTGTATGGATATGTATACATATGTTGTATTTAACATATACTTTAACATATTTAATATGTATTGGACCACTTGCCATCTAGGGGAGGGAATGGAGGGAAGGGGAGGAAAACTTGGAGTAGAAGTTTTTGCAAGGGTCAATGTTGAAAAATTACCCATGCATATGTTTTGTCATTAAAAAGCTATACTAAAAAAAATATGTTGTGATCCACACCCAGTCCCCATAGTCCTTTCTCGAGGTACAGATGGCTCTCTTCATCATAAGTCTATTGGAATTGGCCTGAATCACCTCATTGTTGGATGATTCTTCTTTTTCCATAATTTCAGTATTTCTGAAGTACTTTAAACAACACAGCTCTGTGAGATAAGTAGGCTTGTTATGCCACAGTTCTCTTTAGCTGTCCTGACTCAGTTTCCCTGTGCTAGTTTCCCTTGTCTCAGTTTCCTTAACTGTTCTGTCTCAATCCCCTAAACTGTAACCCCCCCTCTGACCCATTAAGACTGAGGACTATTTGTTCTAAGGTTATAAATTATTAGCAAGATAAACAAGAGAGTAGACCTCTTGATTCTTTTCTGTCCTCAAGAATTTACAATTTCCTTCTAAAATATTCCAAGATACCTCACTGATATCTTTACTTCTCTGTATTCAGACATCCTGTCTCTGGGTTTTTAGGATTTATGGCCTCCCCCATCCTGACAGAAGTTTTCCCGCACTTCTTACCCCTTCCTTTGTTTAGAGAAAAGGTATTTAAGAAGTTGGGGTTCCTCCATTGATTGCTGGAGGCTGGAGACTGGATGCTGGATTCTAGTCTTTGGGATGACAGTCTCCTCCAGCCCTGGAACCAACATGGATTCCTTGGTCCCAGTATATCTTTATCTCTGTCTGGATAATTTGAGATGAGAGTCCTATCCAGTCAATTATACTCTCCCATTAATAAAATATTGAAAAAAACTCTCTAATCTCTCTCCTGCCTCAGTTTCTCCGGCATTACAGGCTAATCTTTTTGGCTATTTCCCCAATAGGCATTCACAATTTATGGCCCCAAATAGTGGCTTTCATCTCAAGTTCTAAGGATAAGTCTGTAGGTCTATACTTCTAATACTCATGAGCCCCCAGTAGTATACTTCTCATTAATAGTCAGCCAGGAGATAAAATTAGCTTTTAGAAAGAAATTCATTTTGATGTCACAGTAAAAAGAAGAGTATAGAATATTTCCACAAAACCTAAGGTATACCATCCTACAAATATACTCAGGATCTATAGCAGTTTCATTCTTAGAGTACATTCGTAGTGAGGCACGGTGTAGGTTATATTTGTGAGAAAAGTAAATCATAGCTCTTAGTACTCCAGGGCCTGGAAGCCATCTTCCTCTTCATGGAGTTCTTATCATGCTTTTCAGGGTATTCTGCTCTCTGTTTTCAGCATTCCCATTTTTCAAAGCTGCTCCCTACTTTGCATGACTGTCTCTCTGAATTCATGAATGTCTAAAAGGTATTTTTTCTGCTGACTTTGTTGTGCCTCAAACTCTCTTGAAAAAAAAAAAATAAAAGGCTGGATACGGTGCCTCTTTCTTGGCAAGTTGTTGCTCTGTGTCTTGAGCCATGGTGGGGAGTTTTGAAGGACAGCAGAATTTCCTTTTTGTTGTCTGAAAAAAATTTCTTTATAGAGCCCTCCTGGGTCCTGACAGTCTCTGACTCTCTATGGATTAGCTATTTACACAGCCCATGCCCTTTCCTCACCCTAAGGGTATGACTAATTTGTTTTCTCAGTCCCATTGAGTTGTTACCTTATGACTTACTCAAGGGACTTGTTCATACCTCATAAAGGCAGTTACAATTAGTTTAACACCTTGTTACCACATTAAAACCTCATCATCTGTGACTAAATTCTGTGACAGCATCTAGTGAATTGGGATGAGGAGATCACATCTCCTTCTGCCTTAAAGTATAATTCCCTTTATATAGATTAAAAAAAAATTAAAAATCCAAATCTGAACTTCTACAAGATACCTGCCTTAGATTATAAATGGTCAGTAAATCTCAGGCCTTTCAAATCCAGGTCTTCTGATTCCAAGGAAAACCCCCTATTTCAACTCATTTGTGAAAAGAATATAACAGGTACCCTTCATACTTGTCCTTACTCTAATATACCTGACCCATGAGCATTCAATTTTTGCTTAAAGACCTCTGGTGGATCAGAATCTATCACCTTTCCATGTGATGCATTCAATTTCTAAGTACCCTTAATTTTATAATTATATCATCTGAAATCTGACTGAGTAGCATTCACCCACTGTTCCAGTTCTGGCACCAAGGAGAACAAGACTAAATTCTCTTCCATGTGACAATCCCTCAAATAAGTGAAGACAGGTTTGTGTCCCTTCTTTCTATCTGGAATCTTCCCTTCTCCAGGCTAAATAACACTGTTTCTTTCAAGTGATCCTCATGTGGCTCAACTTTGAGGGCTTTTCCTATGCTAGGTTGTCTGTCCTGGAAATCTGATATGTGAAAACGCCAATTTATAAACACAGAAGACATCATGGTACATGGCAACAGCTTTCAAAAGCCTTTTCACATACATCCTAAAAGTTAATTTTTGCAATCATGTAACATAGGTTCATCAAGGATGAGATTGCAGATTAGAAACAATGACACATTGAAGTAAACATATACAGAATAAATACTTGCAAATATATGCACATGTATATACATACATATATGTGTATATACTTATAGGCTTATCTGTGCATTTATTTATACACATGTGTGCATATACTGTGATTATGTGCACATTAATTTTATACACACACACACACACACACATACCTCTTCACAATATATGTGAATATTTGTGTGTATAGTTCTTGGGAGGAAATGGGGCTAAATATAGACAAGGAGAGGACTGGAAAATGATTTTTCTTTTTTAAAGGATTTTTTTCTTTATTAAAATATTCATTTCAAGTTCATATAAATATCAAGCTCGAGAATTAGTATATTTAATACCTGGACAAGAAAATTGCTTGGTGGATTAGAGGGTGGTAATAATCATAATGTTACTACTTAGGTAAGTGTTTTAAGATTTGCAAAGCTCTTTATAAACATTAGCTCATTTGATGCTTTCACCCACCCTGAAAGGTCTTTATCTTCATTTTACAGATGAGGAAACTGAGACGAACAGAGGTTAAGTGACTTACACAACTAGTAAATGTCTGAGGCCAGTTTTTAATTCAGATCTTCCTAACTCTAGGTCTAGTGTTCTATCTGCTATGCTTCCTAACTACACAGGGGAGAAAAAAGGACCAGAGCCTGAGAAAACTAGTGTTGAAAATCATTGTCAGTCAAGAAATTACCAGATATAAACAATTTCTCTAAAATGATATTCAGTCCACAGAAACATGAGAAGACAGAGTGAATAAAATAATCCTAGAAAAATAGAGGTGAAGAAGGAGGATCATTTAGGAAAGACAAGTGGTAAGCTCTTTTGTCTGGACCATAAAAGTGTGTGATAGAGAAAAAAATAATAATCTGTGAAGGGTATTGAGTATTTGATATTCTGGTGACTTTCTGGATCTCTTAAGGGAGGAACATGGTCCATTTGGGACTTCAGGAACATCACTTTGGAAGCTCTGTGGAGGAAGGATGGGAAATGGGAAATATTGTTGGCTGCGAAACAATCATGTGGTAATTGTGGGATTGAAGAAGAAAAGATCCACATGGGATTCTGTGAAGGTAGTCAGAAAAACTTAGCAATTGAAAAGATCCTTTTCTTCTTGTGGAGTTGGCAGTCAAAACTAGTCTCACCATGGGTAATGGTAAGAGTAAGAAATGCATTAATCACCAATCATTCCTTAAGCTCTTATTCTATGCTAAGACAGAAATGGAAGCTTCTCTAACTTCAAGAATCTTGCTTTCTATTGAGGGAAATAATATATATTATAAATATAAATGTTTATCAAATGTAGACAAAATATACACTTGTATATGGCTAAAGTGCCATTCTTGAAGACTGGAAAACTCAACTTCCTGTGTTCAAATCTAGCCCCAGACATTTACTAGCCGCATGATCATGGGCAAGTCACTTAACTCTGTTCCTCATTTGTAAAATGAGTTGGAAAAGGAAATGACAAACGACTCCAGTATCTTTGCAAAAAAAAAAAAAAAAAAAAAACCCAAAATGGGGTCACAAAGAGTTAGACATAACTGATAGAGCCTGTCCTAAGTAATTTCATGAAGGAGACCCTAGCTGCTGGTAGTGTGTGGGATAGGTCAGGTGCAAGAACCCCCTTCCCAATCCAATTAACTAATTGGAAATATCATCAGGTACAAAGAGAAAGCATTTATGTAGTCCCTGCAGGAAGAAGCCCAGACACACACCCGGGGAGATATCTCATGCTCCCGCCATGTGCTCCTGGAACCTGACCTGCTTCTAGCTTGTCCAGGGTTTAAAAACAAAAGACTCAAGTCTTCTCATTGGATAAACAAACAGGATATAATCATCCTTACCAATGATCACTAATGCTGATTGCCTCCCACAGGTCATGTCACTTCCTGCAATTTCCTGCATCTCAGGTTCAAAATTCATTCCTCCAGAGAGTAAATGACCTCCCCAAGGTCTCAGTTCTGGAATGAGGGAACATATGACTCAATACCGAGAAATACTTCATCCAATCAGTCCCATTCAGTAGGACCATGAAAGACCAAGGATTATGGCTGGAACTCCAAATGAGCTTGAAGGAAGCTCAGGATTCTTAGAGATGAAGATAAGGAGACAGTCAAGAAGCAGCCTATGCAAAGACACAGAAGTAGGAGATGGAAAGCAAGTTTGTGAACAGCAAATAAGACCAACCATAGATGTGTACAAAGGGGGCAGGATGTCTCTCATGCAGGCCCCTTCTTATGTTTTGATCCCCAGGCTAATCTATTTGGGCATATTATCCCAACTTTCCCCTTCCTGGAATTAAGACTATAGAAATAACCCAAATTAAGGCTACAAATCCAGCTTTCCAAAGAGAAATTAACCCAGGAAAACTCATTACTCCTGGATGTCATCTGTGTCCCTCATTTCCAGGAGCATTTGATTCATGTACACGTCGGTCTTAAAAGAGTCGTTTTAAACCGGAGCCTTCTTTCTAATTATTGTTTGATTTGGGTTGGTAGGCTTTCATTTCCTAAACATCTTAAGAGAAGAAGATGGAAATTGTTGCCTCTGAAACTATTGAAATTCTCCTAACTCTTCTGGGCATGTATTATGCATTCAGGGAGCTCGCCCAGCAGTGATATAAGTCAGAAATTCTCCTGCTGGTTTTGATTACTGCTGCAAAGTCACAGATTCGAACAGCAGTAGACAATCATAATTCGGAGCCTGCACATAAATATAAAACATTCCCTTCTTCCTTATCACAGACTGGGGCCTTGAAAGGAAATTCCCATTTTTTCTTCCCGATTTCTCAGCTTATCATTTGAACAATTAGCAAAATGAATTTCTCTCCACAAAGGCCTGTGATTTGCATTTGTGCAGAGGTCACCGTTCCTGGGTACAGTTATTTCGCTATCAAAGGGATGTTAATTTGGCAATCTCTTTGCCATTCAGATGAAATTCAAAATTACCTCTGGCTTTTTAATTTGCACATTTACAGCTACGTGATAAAATATGAGATTAGGATAATAGCATAAGCAATATAATGAACGATCACTTGGGCTCCGCGGAGCCCCCTTTAGATCCGGCTTTGGTCTTTGGCTTTGACATTCTATTATTTTAAAAGGTGCCAGCGCATTTCCGAAAGCTACATGGAGCCCGCCATTTGCTCCAGCGGCTCTTTCTTTAAGATGCTGTCAGGCTTGGCCACGAGAAACAGCCCGGGAGTGACAGGCGCCACTATATCACTCTAGCACTCACAGGTCCCTGCCCTGTTTTTTTTTTTTTTTTTTTGAAAAATTGCATTTCCTTTGTGTAAGCAGAACAAGAAGAAATAGAAATCTATTCCGTGTGAATTCTGTGCCCCTGTATATTAAACTGTAATTGTTTCCTGGTATTAAAAAAAAAAAAAAAAAAGGAGGGAGGGGAGGGAGAAGAAGGGGAGAAATCATTGGCTGGATTTCCTGTAAAATAATTCACAAGGAGAGGAACTTGGTTTGGCTATTCTTTTTTCATCTCTGCGATTTTCCTGATTTATGACAACACAAGGAATCTACCCATCAGCCCATCCAGTTGTTTGGGTAAAACAGAATTTAGATTTTCTGAAAAGTCTGGAACATTGTCCCCTATATCCCTGGCTAGAATCTTGAAAGCAATGAATATTTTTTTCCCCTTGCATTCACAATATCTAATTCAGTATTTTTTTTTAATTTTTATTTTTAAATAAAGCTTTTTATTTTCAAAACATACACATGGATGATTTGACAACATTGGCCCTTGCAGAGTCTTGTGTTTCAGATTTTTTCCTCCTTCCCCCCTAGATGGCAAGCAATTCAATATTATGTTATACATGTTAAAATATACATTAAATCCAATATGTATAAACATATTTATACAATTCTCTTGCTGCACAAGAGAAGTCAGATCAAAAAAGAAAGTAAATGAGTAAGAAAACAAAATGCAAGTGTAGCCTCAAGCTTCTTAGGCTGATTAGCTATTTAGGTAGCTATTGGGTAGTGGATAGAGCTTTGGACCTGAAGTCAAAAAGATTTGCTGATCTCAGCACTCACTAGCTTATGTGATCCTGGACTGATTTCTTAACCTGTTTGCTCATCTGTAAAATGGGGATAATAATATCATTTACCTCTTAGGGTTAAAATAAGGATTAGATGAAATAATATTTGTGATACACTTGACACAATGCCTGGAATATATAATAGATTCTATATAAATGTTAGCTATCATCATCATCATTACCATCATTATTGATGGAGGCAGTCCCCCACTAGCACAATGGGATTCAGAGAAAAGCTGCTTCAAATTAAAAATATTCTAGAGATCCATTGAAAAACATAACAGATAAGCTCCCACTGATGTATTGCTTTTTATAGTCTGCCAGATTACACAAGCCAGAACAAAGGCATTTAATTTAATATTATAGTAAGAAAAGTAGCAAGAAAATATCTGTAGCCAAAAACTTGAGGTGAACTCTCCTATAAATATTCACTTTATCAGTTTGAAAAACAGGCACCCATAAGGAATATATTTGGAGACACAACCCTGTTATATATGTGAAAAGGCACAGAAAACATAAATGGTTCAGGAACACTTGTGAAGGAGAAATTCATGCTTTTGATATTGTAGGATCATTGACATCTTCTGGTGATCCCATGAGGCTACTCTCAATGGAACTGCTCCTTTTTGGTGGGACTTGGTTTGAGTCTGTGATAGCTATATTAGCTCCCTATTTGACTTGAATGGTTAGTGGTCAACATTGCACTTCTGATCTTATGATCTCCACTTTTACTTAGAAAAGAAGTGATCTTTTCTATCACTTTTTTTTTAACCTTGTAGCACAGAGACTTTGTTTAACTCTTTTAGAAAATGCAGAAGTTGGGCTAACTAGGTGACACAGTGTATAGAGCATCAGCCCTGATGTCAAAAAGACCTGAGTTCAAATCTGGTCTCAGATATTTAACACTTCCTAGCTGTGTGACTCTGGGTAAGTCACTTAACCCCAGTTGCCTCAACAACAACAACAACAACAACAACAACAACAAAAAGGCATAAGTCCAAACATACTCTTATTGAACTAGGAACAACTCTTTCCCATAAAGGGTCTATCTTTTTTTCCCCCTACATTTTGGCTATAATAAGAATTTACTTTTCAGAATGAAATTCCTTGCTCTGAATTCTAATTCTTAGGAATTCAGAGCAAGATTCTTTCAAAACTTAGTTATTTTCAGCAATGCAATGATCCAAGACAACTCTGTAGCCTTATGATGAAAAATGATATCCATCTCCAGAGAAAGAACTAATGGTATGTGAGCACAGATTGAAGCATACTTAAAAAAACCCAAAACTTAATTTTTTCTTGATTTTGGGGAGAGGGGAATCAATATTTTCTTCAATAGCATGACTAATTATGGAGACATTTTATATGACTACACATGTATAACTTATATTTATTGCTTGCCTTCTTATTGAAGAGAATGGGGAAGGAAGAAGGAAGAAAATTTGGAACCCAATGTTTTAGGAATGAATGTTAAAAACTGTCTTTGTATGTAACTGGGGAAAATAAAATTCTAAATAAATTTAATTTAAAAAAGATTCATTCAGGTAACCTTTTTATTTTCAAAACAGAAGCATAGATTATTTTCAACATCCATCTTTGCAAAACCTTATATTTGAAATTTTTTCCTTCCCTTCCCTCAACCTCTCCCCTAGATGCCAAATAATTCAATATGTTAAACTTGTGCAATTCTATATATATTTCCACAATTATCATGCTGCACTAGAAAAGTCAGATCAAAAAAGAAAAAAAATAGAAAGAAAAGAAAATGCAAACAAACAACAATAAAAAGATGAAAATACTATGTTGTGACCCATTGAAGAGCAGATGGCTCTCTTCATAATAAAACTACTAGAACTGGACTGAATCATCCCATTATTGCAAAAAGCCACGTCCATCAGAATTGATCATCACATAATCTTGTTTTTGCCGTGTATAATGATCTCCTGAATCTACTCATTTCCCTCAGCATCAGTTCATGTAGTCTTTCCAAGCCTCTCTGAAATCATCTGCTGAACATTTTTAACATAGCAATCATATTGCATAACATTCATATACTATAATTTATTCAGCCATTCTCCAGCTGATGGGCATCCACTCAGTTTCCAGTTCCTTGTCACTACAAAAAGGGCTGCCACAAACATTTTTGCACACGAGTTCTTTTTCCTTTTTTATGATCTTTTTGGGATACTGACCCAATAATGGCACTGCTGGATCAAAGAGTATGCACAGTTTGATAGCCCTTTGGGCATAGCTCCAAATTGCTCTCCAGAATGGTTGGATCAGTTCACAATTCCACTATTAATGTATTAGCATCCCAGTTTTCCTATAGCTTCTCCAATAGTCATCATTATCTTTTCCTCATCTTAGCCAATCTGAGAGAGGTGTAGTGGTACCTCAGAATTGTCTTAATTTGCATTTTTCTGATCAATAGTGATTTAGAGCATTTTTTTCTTTACAGATCTGAGTGGTAGACTATCATTTGTTCTTCTAATTTGCTTATATGTGTCTATATGATGAACCCGTTCCAACTTTATCTTAGTATATGGTGTTAGATTGGGTCAATGCCTAGTTTCTGCCATAGTAGTTTTCAATTTTCCCAGCAGTTTTTGTCAATAGCAAGTTCTTATCCCAAAAGCTGGGGTCTTTGGATTTGCTAAACACTAGATTGCTATAATTATTACCTATTTTGTCCTGTGATCATAATCTATTCCCCTGATCCACTACTCTGTTACTTAGCCAGCACCAAATGGTTTTGATGACCACTGTTTTATAATATAGTTTTAGGTCCATTCAAATAACTTTCAGACCTAATTTTAAATTATAATTTCTGGTCATTGAGAGCTATTAGCCTCACTCTAATTTAGGAATGGAATATTCATGAAAATCAAAAGTGGATAATGGAAAATTTCAAAAAATAAACAGCCTCCAAAAAGATATATAAAAAGATATGCACATTCTTTTCATTTGCAGAGATGGGAGGCCTACCAGTATGGCACCAAGCATATACTTTCAGACTTTTTCAATATATTAATTGGTTTGGCTATTTTTTTTTCTCTTCTCCCTCCTTTTCTTTGTTTCTTTCCTTTCCTTCCTTCCTTCCTTCCTTCCTTCCCTTTCTTCCTTTCCTTTCCTTCCTTCCTTCCTTCCTTCCTTCCTTCCTTCTTCCTTCCTTCCTTCCTTCCTTCCTTCTTTCTTTCTTTCTTTCTTTGGCAATTAAGATTAAGTGACTTGCCCAGATTCACACATCTTGTAAGTGTGATCTGAGGACAGATTACAACTCAGGTCCTGCTGACTTCAGCACTGGTACGCTATCCATTGTGCCATCTAGATGCTCCCCCTTCTTCTTCTTCTTCTTCTTCTTCTTTTTAAAATAGTATTTACTATGTAGATTGGTTCTCTAGAGGGTGGGGAAGAAGAGATACAGGAATACATTTTGGGAATATAAAATGTAAAATGAAAAGATTGATAAAACTTATTTAAATATATTTTATTCATTTCATTAAGTATTTCCCAATTATAAAGATGGACATTCATTTTTTTTAAACTTCTGAGTCCCAAATTCTATCTCTCTCCCTCCTATTTCTTCTCCCCCCACTTCTAAAAAAGACAAACAATATGATACTGATTATACATGTGAAGTCATGCAAAACATTTCCATATTGTCCATATTGTAACACACAAACAATAACAATCCAGTTCTAAAAGCGTGCTTCAATAGGCACTGATCTCATCAGTTCTCTCCCTGGGAGTGGATAGCATTTTTCATCATCAGTCTTTTGAAATTATCTTGGATCATTGTTTTGATTGGAGTAGCCAAATCTTTCACAGTTGTTCACCCTTAACACTATTGCTTTTGAGTGTTCTCCTGGTTTTACTCACTTTATTTTTCATTAGTTCATATAAGTCATCCCAGATTTTTCTAAAACCAATCTTAAACAGTATTCCATCACAATCACAACTTGTTTAGTCATTCCTCAATAATGGGCACACCCTCAATTTGCAATTCTTTGCCACAAAAAAAGGCTAATATAAATATAATTTTTTGGTATAAAAAGGTTCTTTTTCCTTTTATCTTTTTGGAATACAGAACGAGCAGTGATTTTCCTGGGTCAAAAATGATGCACAGTTTTATGGCACTTTGGACAAAGTTTTAACCAGGGGTCTCAAACTTTTGTTCTCAATATCTTTATCCTATTAAAAACGATTGAGGATCTGTCCAAAGAGTTTTTTTGTTTATGTGGGTTATAGTTATAGATATCGATCATATTAAAAAAAATAAAACCTAATTATGAATTTGTAGACTCTCTGAAAGGATTTCAGAGATTCCCAGGCTGCTCTGGACCATATTTTGAGAACCACTGTTAAACTGTTCTCCATAATAATTGAATTGGTTCACAACTCCACCAATAGTGCATCAGTGTACCTCTTTTTTCCATCTACCCTTGAGCATTTGTCATTTTTCTTTTCTATCATGTTACCCAATTTGATAGGTGCGAACTGGTATCTGAGTTCTTTTAATTTATATTTCTCTAATCAGTCAAGATTTACAGCATTTGATTTCTTCTTCTGAAAACTGCCTGTTCATATACACATTTGTCAATTGGGGAGATAAAAATTCATTTAAAAAATCCATATAACTCTCTGTCTAACGTTTAATTGGTAAATTGCTACTAGTCAGGACATCTAATTTGAAGATACTTTCCTCGCAAACTGCCAAGGGCTTTTAGGGTTTGTGAGAAATAGAGAAAATGGGAGAAGGGGAAGAATAAAAGGGAAGATTGTTTGATATATAATTCTGAAAGACTCTTTACATAATTTACATAAATTTACATAAAACTCTTTCATGTGAACAAAAACCCAACCTAGGCTGACTCTGGGCTGACTCTGACACAGATTTTTTCTCATCTCTTCTTCCCCAAGGGTTTTCAACGCTCTCTTTTCCAAAACAAAGACAACAATTAAGTATTATCTACTTAGTACCTATGTGAGTACATACTGTAGCTCCCTAGAAGAATCTAAGTTCCTTGAGGGCAGGGACTGTTTTGCTTCATTGTCTTTGAATCTCCCATACCTGGTATGATATCTGACACACAGTAGGCCCTTAAATGCTTGTTAAATTAAAACTGAATGGAATTAAAGAGTGAAAATCCAAAAGCCTCCCAAAAAGTCACTCAAAAGCTAAATATCTGATACTTGACATACTATTCTGTCAAAGCTGATTTTTTACAAAAATTCCCCTTCTTCCTTTATGATAGTGTGTGTGAATGTGTGTGTATGTGTGAAAGAGATGCACTTCTCTACTTCCTTATTTTCTAGGAGGGGAAGTGAAATTGATTGCAAACATGGTTTTTCTCCCCATATTTTTTGCATCCTGCTGTGAATAAGGAAACTCTGAGAGTCTTTTGAGGATACTTGAACTTGTGAAATTTTCAACTTCATTTTCCAAGTTGAAGAAAAGGAAAGTGCTATGTTCCCTTCTCTGCTATAAACTGGCTTCAGATCTCCATTATTAGATTGTGATTCAGAGAAAGGCTATTGTTGGATTTGGAATCAGGAAGAACTGGACTGGGTTCAAGGACTGCTTTTGACGTCCTTTAGCCAATAAATAATCTAAACTTTCTAAGACTTCATGGACTTCTTTGGCAGTCTTGTGAAAGATATGGACCCTTTCTTAGAACAATATGTTTAAACAATAGGTTTAAAATAAATTGGATTACAAAGGAAAGCAATTATATTGAAATATAGTTATCAAAATATTTAAAACAAACAAAAAATATTCAGAGATCCCAGGAAGTTAAGAACATTTATTCTAAAACTGTGAATTAGAGATGAATTGTTATTTTACTGGGGATATAATGGTTGCCTTTGGAAACCTAATGCAAGTACAGGAAGGAAATAGGTTTATTTAGTTATTCAAAGTCTTTTTGATTGCGAGGCTATTTTAGGGAGAAAAAATATGGAGTTGATGATTTTTTTTTAACAATTTGGTCGAATAATTCCTCCAGAAACTTTTTATAGCTGGACAATATCTATAGTGTATGATTCCAGGTAGAGAGCAGAGGGTCATGCATTTAAGAGAAGAAAGTATAATCTATATATAGATATCTATATCTATATCTATAATCTAAAATATTTCTATAATCTAAAATTTTCACTTTCTACTTAAGGAAATAGGTTAAAATGGAGGGAAAGTTTGCTTGAAATTTCATTTGTGGAAAGATGGCACATTATTGAGTTTGAGATCCAGAAGACTTGAGTTCATACCCCTCTTCAGATACTTCCTGGCTATGTGACTCTGAGCAAGTGATTTAAGTTCTCTTAGCCTCAGTTTCCTCATACATACCATGGGAATAATAATAATATTTACCTTCAGGGGTTGTTGTGAGGACAAAATTAAGATAATATTTGTAAAGTTCTTAGTACAATGCCTACTGTGGTAGAAGCTTAATGATTGTTCCTTTCCCTTCCTCTGGAATAAGTAAGGGATAAGGCTGGATTTTGGACCTAAATCCTGTGATTCTGATCCCAATTTTCACTCCCCTTCCCTTTGTGGTATATGGAAAATAATATTGCACTTGGAAAATTAGATGTCTAGGACCAAAGTTCCATCTCTACCAACAAACCAGCTATATGACAATGACTACAGTGAGATAAACAAACAATTAAATTGCAATGTGGGCTCCTTAAGGACAGAGACTTTTGGTTTTTTGTCCCCCCCCCCTTCTCTTTATCTTCCCTAGCACTTAGCACAGTTTTTGACACATAATAAATGTTTGTTGAATAACTGGTTGTCTGACAATAAAAAATGAAAATGAATTCACATTCAATGTAGTGTTAATGACCGAGTATGGTCCATGAGATGAGAAAATTCAATTCCTTAACAATTTTGCATAGTTGAGGGATTATAAGTGCAAAATCCTATCTACAGGCACGCTCATTTGATCACACTTTGCTTTACTGTGCTTCACAGATATTGTGGGCTTTTTGTTTCATGTTTTGTTTTTTAATTGAAAGTTAGAGGCAGCCTATGTCAAACAAATCTACTGATGCCATTTTTCCAATAGCAGATAATCACATTGTGTCTCTTTGTCACATTTTGGTAATTCTCACAACATTTCAAAATTTTTCATAATTATGAAATGATTCTATGATCATTTTGCTTGGATGTTACTATTATAATTAACTTGGGGTGCCACGAACCTTCCCCACATAAAATGGTGAACTTAAGGTAAATATTATATATGTTCCAACTACTCCACTTACTAACTATTCTTTCTGTCTCCTCCTCAGGCCAACTTATTCCTTGAGACACAACAATATTAAAATTAGGGCAATTAATAACCCTACAATGGCCTCTAAGTGTTTAAGGGAAAGGAAAAGTCAATCTACAGGGCAAATTGGATTGTTCTTATTTTAAGAAATTGTCATGGCTACTCCAGCCTTTAATAACCACCATCCTCATCAGTCAGTAGCCATCAATGTTGAGGCAAGACTCCCTGCCAGCAAAACAATTATGAGTTGCTGAAGGTTCAAATGATAGAATTTTTTTGCAATAAAGTATTTTTAAAGTAAGGTACATGCATTGTCTTTTAGACATAGTAACATTTACATTTAATAGACTACAGTATATAAACATAACTTTTATATGCACTGGGAAACCAAAAAAAATCATGTGACCCACTATTGTGATATTCACTCTATTGCTGTTGTCTGACACTGAACTTGCAGTCTCTGAGATCCTGTATACACATTGTCTGATTCAGAAGATGTGTTAGTTTTGCTGAACTATTTTTCCCCTTGTTCTTTTTTTTTTTTCCTGAGGCAATTGGGGTTAAGTGACTTGCCCAGAGTCACACAGCTAGGAAATGTTAAGTGTCTGAGGCCAGATTTGAACTCAGATCCTCCTGACTTCAGGGCTGCCTTGTTCTTTTAAAAGAAAGTTTTTGTCATGAGAATGACTCCTTGAGTCAGAAAGGGAGAAGATAAAAAGATATCTATAATATATATATATATATATATATATATTTTTTTTAAATTATCAACAACCACATGATCTTGGTCAAGACCCTTCATACCTTTTGCTTTGGTTTCCTTTTCTGTAAAAGTGAAGGACCTAAGCTAAATGACCTCTGGGTTTACTTCAGCTCTCCCATTCTAGGTCCTGGAAGAGAGACATATTCCCATCAAACAAACATCATCTCAAGTACTTTCCCATCTTTCTCAAAGCTTTTAAAGTCTCATGACTTTGACACCCAATTTGAAAGCCCCTTATTTTGTCAGTTGAAAAATAATAAAATCTTGTAATGTCAAGTAGTGGATTTTTATGGTATTTTTTGTTTTTCTGCCATTAAAAAAAAATTCAGAAAAAATGAAAGTTGTCTACCCAAAATGGATAAAAGGGAATCCTACCTAGGAATTGTTTTTTTTTTTTTTTTGTTTTGTTTTTTTGTTTTTTTTACTGATGTTTTAACTGTCTTAAATGTTTCAGCTATGACTTTATTTTAGAAAAAAAACTGCCTTGCCCAGGCCCTGGGTGGATCAAGGAACTTGGTATGACTGTACAACTATGGGAAGTGAGTTTGACTATCAAGAATCTATGCAAATATGAATAATACTTCAAATCTTTTGGTGCAGATTTGAACAATATTTAGGATATTTTAAAATGCTGACCCACTTGGTTGATGTTGGCTCTTACAAGATTCCTTGATAAATGTAATATAGTATTCCAAGATCCACAGTCTTGTCACCTTTGGTAGGTCCCATACAATTTGAATTGTGGTTCTGTCATATTTTAGTTGATTTTTTGTTCTCATTGCTTTTAATATTTTCTCCTTGATCTGGGAATTTTGGAATTTAGCTCTGATGTTTCTGTAGATCTGCATATGATCTCTTTCAAATTGTGATTGGTGGATTTTTTTTCTATTTTTTCTTTTCCCTCTTGTTCTATCACTTCAGGACAATTTTCTTTAATTATTTCTTGTAGCATTATATTATATTAAGATTCTATTTTAGTTGTAGTTTTCATATAATTCAATTATTTTGACATTTTTTCTCTTTGATCTGTTCTACAAATCTAGTTTTTCTTATGACATGTCTCACACTCTCTTCTATTATTTCATTCTTTATATTTTGTTGTATTAGTTCTTTGTCTCATCACTTTGCTGACTTTCCTTTGCCCGATTTTAGTTTTCAAATAAGTCATTTTCTTCCTAAAGATTCTGAATGTCATTTTTTAAAAAGTTGGCTGACTTTGTTTACATAATCTTTTTTTTTTTTTCATGGATTGCTTTTTTATTTTTATTTTTTTTATTTTTAACCCCCACTCCCAATATCTATTATTTGACTTTTAAAATCTTTTTGAGTTCTATGAATTCTTTTTGGGCAGGTAACTATGTAACATTATACTTTGGGGTAAGAGAGGCTTTTTGTTTCAGTATGCTCCTCTGAAGATGAACCCTAGTGTTCTCTATACTTATAACTACTTTCTATGGTTGGGTTCTTTCCTCTTTGCTGCTCATCAGTATAATCACTTCTAGTCCTGGGGTTGGAGATATGGGAACTCTGAGCTCAGATCTTCCCTCTCTCCTCTGGCCTGAAGCCCCAAAACTTCAGCTTCCTGTAAGTGCTTACCACCAGCTGCATCTCTACTCTACTGCTTCTTCACTCACTGGGCATGTGCTGGTTCATTTTCTTTCTTTTTTTTTTTTCAGTATAACAAAAGATTTAATGGCTTCCATGTTAAATAAAAAAAAATAAATAAAGGGCTTAGAAGATGATATTCCAGAAGATAAAAGAGCCGTTACAACCAAAAATCACTTATGCAGCAAAACTGAGCATAATCCTTCAGGAGAAAAAAAAATGGATATTTAATGGTGAAAAGATCAGTGCTGAAAAACAAACTTGATTTTCAAACACAAGATTCAACAGAAGCATAAAAAGGCAAACATAAAAAAGTAATCATATCTGACTTTTCTTTGCAGCACAGCAACTGTGTAAATATATATACATATATTGGTTCCAACATATTTTCAACATGTTTAACATATATTGGATCACCCGCCATCCAGAGGAAGGAGTGGAGGGGAGGAGGAAAACTTGGAATACAAGGTTCTACAACGGTCAGTGCTTAAAAACTATCCATGCATATGTTTTGAAAATAAAAAGTTCCAATAAAAAGTGCCTTAAAAAGTAATCATAAGGGTCTCAATAAAATTAAACTGTCTACATTTCTTTTTTTTAAAAGTCATTTGGGATAAAATGCTCTAAATCACTAATAATTAGATATATACATTTTAAAATAATTCTGAGGAACCATCTCACGCCTATCAGATTAGCTAACAACAACAAAAAAAAGACAAATGATGGAGGTGATACAGAAAAGTATGTTCACTGATATACTATTAATGAAGGTATAAACTGGTCACACAATTCTGGAGAACAATTTAGAACTATGCCTAAGGATAATAAAACTGTAGATAGCCTTCAACACAGCAATATCACTACTAGATCTGGATCCCAAAGAGACTAAGGAAAAGGATTTATTTATTCAAAAATATTTGTAGCAGTTGTTTTGCTGGTGGCAAAGAATTGGGGAGAATGACTTAATTTGGGAATGGCTAAACAAGTTGTGATATATGATTGTTTAAGAAACAGTGAAGGGGGGAAGATTCGGAGAAGATGGCCTAGTAGGTAACTACATTTCAAGTTCTCCAGATTTTCCTCACAAACAGAACAAATTTGTATCTCAGTTTGAACAGAGTGGTGAAAAATTGAGGACTTGGGACAGAAAAGGGATCCTCCAGCTACAGCCCAAGAAGACCTCAAGAAAGTCCCCAGACCAAGTATTAACCCCTGTGAAGTTCAAACACCTCCAGGCTACCTGTGCGGAAACAACAAGTAGAGAGCCCCAGGTGAGCTGGGTGTGGCTGGAGCTTCAGCAGGAACCACAGGAACTTTCATCTTCCAGACAGTGTGGAGTCTTGGGGGTCTGAGTTTGGAAAGACAAAGGGATCCTCTCCTAACTAGAAATACTAGACCTAGTGATGCTGCTGACATGAGGCCCTGGGTGAGAAGGAGCCAGCACAACCAGTGAGTGCAGAAGCAGGAGGGCAGGGATGTTGCAGGAGAGTGGAGCTCTTGGTTTGGGGTTGCAGGTCAGAGGAGAGAACCAAAGTGAAGCTAGAGGGACCACCCCCCCACACACAATTAGAGGTGCTTGCATTATTATTTCTCATTAAAAATGTGCTGGTTCATTTTCACTCAGAGCTGTGTCTTGGTAGCATAGCTGGACCTGGCATTCCTTATCAGCAGAAGTTCTCTCATTTTTTTATGGACTCAAACCCCTGATTTCCCACACTGTCCAGGAGGTGAAAGTTCCTGTGGTTGGAGTTGAGGCTGCTTCAGAGCCTAATTAGTCCTGGGGCTCCCCCTTGCTTTTTTAGGGTAACTAACCTGGGGATATTTATACTTTACATGAATCATGCCTCCTTCCTGCTATTTTTCTTTAGATCTTCCCTGACTTTTCTAGGAGGACCACTATTCTGCCTCTAGTCTTATTTATTATTTTTAATCATTTTATGCTTGTCCTGAGGTGTGATTTTGACTTGTTTGTGGGGGAAATCTGGAGAACTTGAAATTTTCTGACCTACTCCACCAACTTCCAAGAATCCTCCTAAAATTTCTATTTAGCAAGTAGTTATTGAGCACCTTCTATGTGTCTAACTCTGGGCTAAGTGCTGAGACTACAAAGGCCAAAGCTGTCCTAAAAGATATGAGGGATAGGTAAGTATCAAAAATGTGAAATAAATATAACATGGCTTGGAGATGGAGAAGGCTTCTTATTGACATCAAGAAAATTGTTATGTAGTGATGCGGGTTGTGGTCCCTTTAAAGAAACTAGTCCTTTCAGATTGATTTATTCCTTTCTGATTCCCAACCCCTTCTAGCTTATGCATTATCATTTCAGGAAGCTAGGACCTTTGAATCACAAATCCTGGTCAAAAGCACCTCTTTGAATTCCAATAGGAGATCCGGGTTCTCCCAGCCCCCACCCAGATCTGAGCCAACTTGGGCCGTCCCAGCCCCCATTCTAAAGATCTGCTTGGGTTTCCCAACCCTCACCAAGCAAACTCAAGCCCTCACTAAAACCCAGTGAGGTGCCAACTTGGGATTCCACCCCCGGGGCCCCTTTAGCTAAATTTCTCATTATAAAAGAGCCAAACTAAAATCCTCTCTTTGCAGAGGTTCCAAACATGCCAGCATTATGCGTGGCATGCCAGGGATCTCTGTCCACTGGAACACTGTCTCCACTGCCCTCCTCTCTTTATCCTCACCTATTTCCTTAACTATACTTTAACCTTCCAAACCCCATAATAAACTTCTTTTATCAATCTAGATTTTGGGGCCTGTAAATTCCTTTACAGGGACTCTCGTGCCGCTTCTAGACCTCATTTAACTCTGTATCCTTGCGCCAAATCCAAAGGGGTTGCAGGGGAGCTCTATTTGACTCCCTGTAGCCCAAACCTGCCGACAAGACCTCAATTAAACCCTAATTTCATTTAGGTCCCCCATATCTAGACCTCATCAAAGGCACTTGAGCTCAGAGCTGAAGGAACCTAGTGATTTCTAGAAGTGGCAACAAATGTACATTTCAGGCATGGGCCACAATCTTGTAAAATCTCAGAGAGCAGATATGAAAGAGATTATACAAGGATCAGTGAAGAGATTAATTAGAACATAGCATGCCCAAGTATGGCAAAACAGCAAAATCACAGAATCATATACCTCTTTTAGACCATCGAATTTAATCTCCCAATTTTACATTTGAAGAAAGTGAGACCTACAAGGGGTGAAGCAACTGATGTGAAGTCACACAACTAGTAAATGTCATGGTCAAAATTTGATGTCTTTTGACTTCAAATTTAGCATTCTTTCCACTACACCAGACTGGAACTATGAAGAAACACCAAGTTACACAGAACTATCATGAACTGTGTGGTCAAGTTTGTACTTTACAGGTAATTAAGTTTTCAAGATGTTCTTATTGGTGACTGATATTATGTTGAGTACTGTGAGCCCAGAATATTATGAAGCCTTATCTGTGAGCTCTATGAATTACGAACTCATGAAGAAAAAGTCAAATGGAAGAAAAATATTCTTTGGAAGAAGTAGTGAGGTGGTCGAGTGGTAGTAATCATGAAGGCTTGGATTCAAATCTTATTTCTGATTCTAAGATACTGGACAAGTCATTCAATTGCCTCCAAAATTATATATGGATGGTGATATAACTTCTGCCCTAGATTCTTCTGAGAAGGACTTCTACCATGGTTATATTAGAAAAATAAATAAACAAATGCTCCATTACCTGCTTAGCAAGATTTAAGAATACATTTTTTGAAGACTTCATAGATGGTTCTCTCTAGATTGGAATTATTTTGTATTCTCCAGTTGGAATCACTCATCAGACCTTGGGATCCAATAATAACCAAATTTTTCAATCCAATGTGTAAATGCCATGAATAGTATACATGCAGGGTATATATTCTTGCAGAGAGAGTTGGATGAAGGAGTATAATTTTCATCTAAGAGTTGACCATTTTAATGTTAGCATCAATATATTTTACTGCCTTCATAAAATGTTTAATGAAAGTGTGATAAAAAATGAAGAGTGGTTTGATTAAACTAACAAACAAAAAAAGTTCTCTTGGTGCCAAGGGATCATTTCTGGGTCTGATGCTTGAAATGAACAGAAGTCAGAACATAAAAGTATACTTGAAAATTATTGATTTAGTATATCATTTGTCATCTGTAATAGAGCAGAATCTGGAGAGTAGAGGCTGTTTCTCTATGTACATATAAATTTGAAATTAATACAAGAAAAAATTAGACTTTTCTGATCTGGGGTGTATATTAAAGATGGCTTTCAAAATCAGCATAAAAACTATTGGTTAACAAATGGTAAAATTGTTCGGTGACTCTTTGGAGACAAGACATTTTGTTTTGTTTTACCTTTCCCACAATTTTAATCATGTGGCCATATTTCAACTTCTAAAATCCTTATGAAGAATAACACCATCACAAATTGAAATACTTGTTACCAGAAACATTTTTATAAGAGATTTTTTCATTTGTTTGAGCTCTCCCCCATCACTGGAGACTCAAGGGGAAAAAAAATCTTTTGAACTTGAAAACAAAAATCACCAAAAAAAAAAAAAAAAAGGAAAAGAAAAAAAGATATCACTTAAGGAGAAAAATGACTAACCCAAGAATTTTATATTGTTTATAGATGATCTGCTAAATAAATATGGCCTTGCTCCTTTGGAAATATTGTAACTTAAGAAATTGGCACTGGCAATAAATACATAGATCAAAAAAATTTTAAAAAAAGAAATAGACACCGACTCACAAATAATTTTAAATATGGCAAATGCCTGATCAGTTTCTTTGAACCTTCTGAAGCTTTAATGGATTGGGAAATAGTAATTTAACTTTCTGTAGCTAAAAGATAAGCTGGGGAAAATGGTTGACTCACTATTTTAGGTGCTGGAGATTCAAGGAAAAATAACAAAACAATCTCAACTTATTAGTGACTTACTTTCTAAAAGAAGAGATCAAAAGTATTTCTATTAATATGTACTGAATAAAAGTAAATTAAATTCATCCAAATACAGACAAAATCAATGCATGATGGTTTGGGAGAGAAGGCATCAGCAATTAGAAACATCAGAAAAAAAAATTACATGTAGGAGCAAGTGTTTGAGTTATGTTTTGAAGGAAGAGAGGATATCTTTGAGACAGAGGTAAAGAGGGAGTATACTCCCAAAAGGAGAAAAAAAAAAGATAATAAATGAAGTGCTATGGCCATTTTGGCTCATTACTGAGAATAGGAGGAGAGTAATGTCCACTGACCTGGAACAATAGTCTTAAGGTCAGGTGGTAGAGGACTTTAAAAGCTAAAGAGAATTTATTTTTGAACTTAGAGGTTATAGAGAGTCACTAGATTCAGTGAAACAACACACATTTATTAAGTTCATCCTACTATGTGCTAGGCATTGTGCTAAGCTTTGGTGATATAAGGCTACCAATGCTGGATTCTTGCCATATTTCAGCTAACCCTTGGTAAACAGGCAGAGGCCAGCCTGCCATGAACTTCAATGTAGCCCTGGGGAAATGCAGACATACATAGGCCTTACTACATGTCAAACACTACCACTAGGAACACAGCTTAGAATTAAATAAGCCACCAGACTCCCATACCCTCCAGCAGCACCAATCACCCCTATCCCATCCTTCTCTGAATCAGACAGAGGGTCCCCTGTGGACCTCAGAGTAATATTAGTGCAGCACAAGTAAATACCCAGTCACTGAAACAAGAAGCTTAAGATAGAGTCATTTCCACTCTAGAAGAAGAGCTCAAATTTAAAAGAAATGAAAAAGGTTAAAAAAAAAAAAGAAAGGAAGAACAAACAACAATAACAAAATAATCTAACCATAATAAGTCATTATGGTGACAGGGAAGTCCAAGACACAAGAGGATAAAATAAATGTAAAATACTGGTGGGCAAAATCTTAGAGAAAAAAATGGGAAGAGATTTCAAGCCCAGAAAGAATTCATGGAAGAGCACAAAAATGTGTTCTGAATGTAAGAGAAGTAATAGAAAAATTGGAAAAATAAATGAGTGAAGCAAAAGTGTTACGAAAAAAAAACTTAATAGCCTGATAAAAAGAAAACAACTGATTAAAAAGTAAAATTGATCAAATGGAAAAGGAATTACAAAAGCTAACTGGGGAAAATAACACTTTAAAAGTTAGAATTTGGCAGATGGGAGTTAATGACTCTCTGAGATAACAAGAATTAATCAAAAAAATTCAAAAGAATGAAAAAAATAGAAGAAAATGTAAAATACCTTTTGGAAAAACAACCAACCTAGAAAATAAATATAGGAGAGACAATGTCAAAATCATTGGATACCTGAAAATCATAATCAAAAGGAGGACCTGCATAACATCTTTCCAGTAATTATCAAGGAAAACTGACCCAATATCATTGAAGTATTGGAAGAATACACCAATCACCTTCTGAAAGAGATCCCCCAAAACACTGCAAGAAATATTATAGCCAAATTACAGAACTATCAGGTCAAGGGAAAAAAAAAAACTGCAAGTGGAAAGAAAAAAACACAATTCAAATATTGGGAAGCCACAATCACAATTACATAGGGTTTATCAGTTTCAACATTAAAGGATTAGAGGTCATGGAATAGGATATTCTGGAAGGCAAAGATACTAGGATTGCAACCAAGAAATATCTACTCAGCTAAATTGTGCACAATACAATTAAGCAGGGTGGGAAAGATCATTCAATGAAATAGAAAGATTTCAAGCTTTCATAAGGAGAAGACAAGAATTGAACCAAAAATATCTCCAATATCAAGATTCAAAGGAAGCCTAAAAGGGGAAAAGAAAGCATAAGGAATTCAGCGGAGTTAAATTGCTTCCATTCCTACATAGGAATATGATACTTGTAATTATTTAAATATAAAACAAAAAAGTACAACTAAAATATACATAGAAGATATAAGTAAGTATAAGATGAATTTGAGAGGATGCTATTAAAGGATGAGAAAGAGAGTAGACTGAGTGCAGAAAGAAGGGAGAGGTAGAATGGTGCAAATTACTTCACATGAAAGGATTCAAATGATGTATTATTATGGAGAGAAAGATGGAAGGATAGGTAATAGGAATCACTTGAATCTTATTCTCATTAGTATTGACCCAAAGAGAGACTGATATACACAATAAATTGTGTGTGTGTGTGTGTGTGTGTGTGTGTGTGTGTGTATACACACACACACACACACACACACACACACACACATATATATATATATATTTTGCTGGACTAGAAAGCAGGAAGGGAGCAGATTAAATAAAGGTGAAGGGAAAGAGGGACATAGAAGGAGAACAGATAAAAGAGAAGATAGACCTGGAGGTTATAGACAGAAGCAAAATACCATCAAGAAGGGAAAGGGTGACAGGAGAGAGGGGACAAACAGGAAGAAAAATATAAGGGAGGGAAATACACTGTTAGTAATTATAACTGTGAACGTGAATGGTATAAAATCTTCCACACAAAAAGAAATATAGAGTCCTACAATATGGTGGCTACAAGCAACACACTTGAAGCAGAAAGATACACACAGAGTAAAGGTAAAAGGCTCAAGAATCTATTATGCTTTACCTAAAGTAAAAAAAAAAAAAAAAAAAAAAAAAGAAGAAGAAGAAGAAGCAGAGTAGCACTCTTTACCTCAAACAAAATAGAAGCAAGAATAGACTACATTATAAGAAAGACATAAAGAAAGAAAGTGCATTTTGTTAAAAGGTACAATAGACAAGTAATGGCAATATAAAGCATATATGCATCAAGTAGTATAGCATCCAGTTAAGTGAGTTAAGTTAAGTGACCAAACAAGAGACAAAGTATTATAAAATATAAAACAAATAATTTTGATTATATTAAACTAAAAGGTTTTTACACGTACAAAAGCAATACAATCGAGATTAGAACAAACGTAGAAAACTGAGAATCAATTTTTATAGCAAGTTTCTCTAAAGAAGGCTGCATTTTTTCCCCAAATATATAAAGCTGAGTCAAATTTATAAGAATACAAATACATTCCCCAACTGATAAATGCTCAAAGGATATGAACAGGAAGCTTTCAGATGAAGAAATCAAAGGTGTGTATAGGCACATTATAAGTGTTCTAAATCATTCTTGGTTAGAGAAATGCACATTAAAACAACTGAGGTACTACCTCATACCTATCTGACAAAAAAAAAAGGAGAATGGTAAATGTTAGCGAGAATGTGGGGAAATTGGGACAATAATGCCCTATTGATGGACTTGTGAATTGATTCAAATCTGGAGAGCAATTTGGAACTTTGTTCAAAGGACACTCAAACTGTGCATACCCTCTGATCCAATGATATCACTACTAAGTCTATATCCTAAATTGGTCATTAAAAAGAGAAAGAACATAAAAGTGCAAAAAATATTTATAGCAGCCCCTTTCATGATGTCAAAATATTGGAAATTTAGGGGATAGCTATCAAGTGGAGAATGGCTGAAAAAGCTGTGGCATGTGAATGTGATGAAATAATATTTATTGTGCAATAAGAAATGATGGACAAACAGATTTCAGAAACCCTGGACAGACTTGTCCAAACTGATGCAAAGTGAATCAAACCAGAATCAGGAAAACATTGTATACAGTGTCAGAAACATTGTGTGAGGTTTAATAGTAACCGAAACATTGTTTCATAATCACCTATGAATGATCCAACTCTTCTCAGCAATACAGTGATCTAAGATGCGGACAAAGGACTCACTAAGGAAAATCCCATTCATATCCAAAGAACTGGTTCCTCTGCATGCAGATTGAAGACTACTTTTTTTTTCATGCTTTTCCCCTTTTGATCTGTTTCTTCTTTCACAACTCTGACTAATATGGAAATACTTTTTTCATATTAGCACATGCATAATATCAAAGCGCTTACTATTTTGGAGGAGATGGTAGGGAAGAAGGGAAAAAACAGAACTCAAAATCTTGTAAAAATGAATGTTAATTATACTTTAACATATTTAACATGTATTGATCAACTTGCCATCTGGAGGAAGGGGTGGGGGGAAAGAAGGGGAAAGTTGGAACAAAAGGTTTTACAATTGTCAATGCTGAAAAATTACTCATACATATAACTTGTAAATAAAAAACTATAATAATTAAAACAATGAATGTTAAGAATTGTCTTGACATGAAATTGAGGGAAATATTGTTTTTAAAAAGTTCCTGCTCTTAAGGTATTCAATGTGTAATGGGAAAGACAATATGTGAAACATCTATGCACAAACAAGATACATACAAGATAAACTAGGGAGGGATAATCTCAAGGAAGGCATTAAGATTAAAAAGAACCAAGGAAGACTTCCTGCACATAGGATTTTTTTGTTGATAATTAAAGAAAGGCAGAAGAAGAGTAATGTGTAAGATGATTGGAAATAAAGGAAAGGCTTTCTTACACCTCACTTATAAAGAGCATGGAAAGCTAAATGAAGGATTTTATACTTGATTCTGGAGATACTAGGGAATCACTGGACTTTATTGAACAGGAGTGGGATGTCATCAGACCTGCATTTTAGGAAAATATTTAACAGCTAAATAGAGGACAAAATGGAGTAGGGGAAGATTTAAGGCAAAAAGACCAATTAGAATGTTATTCTACTATTCTACTAGTCTAGTAGTGATAAAGGCTTGCATCAGGGTGATGGTAATGTCAAAGGAGAGGAGACATATAATAAAGATGATACTAATATGGAATCACTGGGATTGAACATAGAGAGTGAGAAGAGTAAGGAGTCAAGGATGACAGATTGTGAGCCTGGATGAATAGAAGAATAGTGGGCCTTTTCTACAGTATTAGAAACTTAAGAAAAAAGGAGTACTAGCGAAGATAATGACTTCAGTTTTAAACATGTTGCATGCAATATGCTGATAGGCATTTCAGTTTGAGATGTTGAAAACGTAGTTGGAGATGTGAGAGTAGAGATTCAGAAACAGGACAAATCGATTTCAGTTGATTAAAAAGAAAAATGACACAATCAGCATTTTGATAAAAAAAAATTACTTTGGCAACAGTGTATAGGATGGCCTAGAATGGGAAGAAGCTAGAAGAAGTGAGACCGATTAGGAGATGGTTGCACTAATCTATGTTGGAGGTGAGAAGGGCCTGAACTAAGTATGTGAGAGAACAGAAGGGACTGGATGAGAGAGGTTTTTAAATAGAAAGGAGGAGATTTGACAACCAATTGGATATATAGAATATGTGTAGAATCAGGACATGCTGGGATTTGCATAAGCAGATATTCTTGATGATTGGATGAACAATAAAGGGGGAAAATGAATTCCCACAAAATTTCAGTTACAGTCTTTAGGGCTTAAAAAGCATTGAAAAAGATGTGATGATCCGGTCAAATCAATCAATCAAAAAGCATTTATTAAACCCCAACATTTCTCAGGACTGGTAGAAACAAAGACAAAGCATGAACAACTTTTACAAGAAGCCTGAATTCTAATCAGGAATTTTAGCTCCCTTTTTGTCAAAAGGCTGTTAAAAAATCTTTTTCTTCAACCTTCTATCCATTCCCTCCTTTGTAACAATTATCAGAGCAAAATGGGAGAATGGGTGTAGAACTCAGAAGACTTAGGATGAGCCTTAGGATAGGCTTTAATATTTATTGGCCACATCAACCAGACATAGTATTTAATCTCTTAGAAATTTAGCTCCTCCGTAAAAAAGGGATAATATTATCTGTCATATTTAATGGATAGGGCTGTTGTGAACACTAAATAATATTGTGTTTATAAAAGTGCTTTGAAAACCATAAAATGTTATAAAAATAAGAGGCACTATTATTCAAATCCTATCCACCTTTCATTTTGATATATGTATGTGTGGCATAATATCATATGCATTATGCATTAATGTTGTTTGTGGATAACTTTTGAGGCAGCATTTTGCTATGTCAAATCAAGTACTTTTTTGCAATCAACAAATATTACACAAAACAGAACTTGGTCAATTATATAATAGTGAAGCCTGCTTTGTTTCTTTCTTATACTTTCATCAAGGGTACCCTAAGGTTGTGCATAAACCATTCTAGTAAAGACAAAAACAGAGATAAAAAGAGTATATATATGTTTGTAGTTAGTGATACCTTCTTGGTTACCTTTTTAAAAAAAAATTAAAACCACTTATGATTTTATCATATTCTTTTAATATTTCCCCCTATTTGAGGCATTTTGAAAATTGATTCTAAATAGATAGTAAAACATAGATGTAGTCTTTTTCAGATATGGTCAATATATTGATTTATTTTATGTGGCAATAGATTCATTACAGAAAGGTTGAGGAGGGGAGTCAGTATTAAAAGACAATTATGTCGGTTTTTTAAAATGAGCATTGGTAAGTTTTTTTTTTTTTTTGCTTCTTAAAATAATATTTATTTTTCTCCAATTACATGTAAAAATAAGTTTTAACATTCAGTTTTGAATTTTGATTTTCAAATTCTCTTTGTTTCCCCCTTTTCCTTTCCTTGAGATAATAGATAAAACATATGCGACATGTAAAACATTGGTTTCCATATTGGTTATTTTGTGGGGAAAACTCAAACCAAAAAAAATGAAGAAGAAAGTGAAAATAGTACTTTGATCTGTACCCATACCCCATTAATTTTTGGATTGTTTTTTAGAAGTGGAGATCATTTTTTCATCATAAATTCTTTGGGATTGTCTTTAACCATTGTATTGCCGAGAAGAGCCAATTCATTTATAGTTGTTCATTGTACAATATACTGCTTTTATTGTATGCAGTATTCTCTGGATGCTGCTCACTTCACTCTGAATCAGTTCTTTTAAGACTTCATTTTTTTTTTCTGAGAGTGTCCTGTTTATCATTTCTCATAACACAATAGTATTCTATTACAATTGTATACCATAAATTGTTCAATCATTCCTTAATTGGCTTCCTGTCATTTTACAATTCTTTGTTGCCACAAAAAGAGGTACCATAAATATTTTGTACACATAGGATATTTTCATGATGACCACATTGTAAAACAGTTTGAGATCTGATACTGCTAAGTTCCCTCCCTTCACAATATTTTTCCCCATTGGTTACCTTTTTATACTTGACCTTTTGTTCTTCCAGATGAATTTTATTACTTTTTTTTTAGCTCTACAAAATAATTTTTGATAGTTTTATTGGTGTAGCTCTGAATAAATAAGTTAATTTAGGTAGCATTTTAAAATTTATTATATAAGTTCAGCCTACACAAGAGCAATTAATAGTTTTACAATTGTTTAGATCTGACTTTATTTTTGTGGGAAGTGTTATAATTGTGTTTACATAGTTCCTAGGTTTGCTTCGTCAGGTAGACTTCCAAGTAATTTATATTGTCTGTGGTTATTTTAAATGGAATTTCTCCTGCTATCCCATGCTGTTAAGAAATACACCACCATACTAAACAATAGTCATGATAATGGGCACCCTTGCTTCATTCTTGCTTACTGGAATGGCTTCGAGTTTATTTCCATTACACATAAGGCTTGTTTATGGTTTTAGATACTATTTATCATTTTAAATAAAACTCCACTTATCCCAGCACTTTATATTTTAAATAGGAATATGTGTTATATTTTGTGAAAAGCTTTTTCTGCAACTATTGAGATAATGATATATTTTTTGTTACTTTTGTTATTGATATGGGCAGGGATGTTGATAGCTTTCCTAATACTGAGCATTCCTGTTATAAATCCCATCTAGCCCTAATGCATTATCTTTGTGATATATTGTTGTAATCTTGTTAGTATTTTATTTAAATTTTTACATCAAAATTCATTAGAGAAATTTAGACTATATTTTTCTTTCTCTGTTATCTGCACCATATTTGTGTCATAAAAAAAAAAAAAAAACCAATTTGGGATGACTCCTATTTTTGCTCATTTCCCCAAATATTTTATAGTATTATAATTAATTGTCTTTAATTGTTCAGTAGAATTTTTTGGTGAATTTATCTGATTATGAGGATTTTTTTCTTAGCAGCTCATTGATAACGATCATTTTTCCCTTCAAGATAAGAATTATTTTAATATTCTAGTTTCTCTTCTGTTAATCTTGGCAATTAATGGTTTTGTAAATACTAATCCATTTTCACTGAGATTGTCAGATTTATTAATATATAATTGGACATACTAGTTGTTAATAATTAATTTCTCTTCATTGGTGGTGAGTTCATCCTTTTCATCTTTGATGCTAGTAATTTAATTTTCTTTCTTAAAAAAATCAAATTAATTACAGGTTTATCTATTTTATTGGATTTCTTATAAAAACAGTTCTTTGCTTTATTTGTTAGTTCAATGGTTTTCTTACTTTCAATACTTACTTTATTAATCTCTCCTTTGATTTTCAGGATTTCTCATTTGTCATTTAATTAGGGATTTAAACTTATTCTTTTTCGTGTGTGTGTGTGTGTGTGTGTGTGTGTGTGTGTGTGTTCTGCCTGCCCAGTTCATGATATGCTCTTTCTCTATTTTACTGAGGCAAGTATTTAGAAATGGAAAATTTCCCTTAAGTAGTATTTTGGCTGCATACCATAAATTCTGGTATATCATCTTATTATTGTCATTCTCTTTAATTAAATTGTTGTTTCTATATTTTGTTCTTTGACCCATTTATTCTTTAAGATTAGATGATTAAGTTTAAAAATAATTTTCACCTTGTTTCCCTGGCCTTCTATTGAATGTAATTCATATTACATTATTGTTGAAGGGATACATTTACTACTTCTGCTTTTCTGCATTGGATTATGGGATTTTCATGCCCTAATACATGGCAAATTTTTGCAAAGTTGGCATTTACAGCTTTAAAAAATTGCTCATTTCCATTCCCATCCATTTTCTCCAGAGATTTATCATACCTTACAAAATTGTGTTTACCTCCTCAACTTCTTTCTTTCTTTTTTCTTTTTTATTAGGTTTATATAATTCTGAGATGGGAAAGTTGAAATCTCCCATTAGTATTATTTTCCTACTTCCAAAGAGCTCAACTGTTATTTTTTAATTGTTGTTTGTTTATTGTTTATCTCAAAATTTACATTTTAAGTGTTACTAGCAGGATGGGAATGAGAAAGGAGAGTGAAGTGAGAAGACTAGAACAGATTTCTTTGTATTTTTTATCTAATCATCAATGAACTTTCTCCCAACATTCTTTCTTATTTATCAGTTTTTAAGAGAATATAGATGATTGAATTTCAAGAAGAGTATTTTAAAAGCATCCTCCTTAGAAAGCACTAACTCTGTTTCTTTTCTATTTCAGAAATAAAACATAATTAGCTGAAAATTGAACAGTTTCATCGAATGTAAAATTTCCCTCTTTGTAGGAAATTTAGTTAACATATAATTAATTGTCTCTGGAAATAATATTAGTTTTCTTATTTTGTTAAAACAAAATATGCTTAAACTTTCAAAGTTTGCTTAATAATAGTATCATTGGTGCTATATGCTTCATCTGCTCCCCGATTTTTGATCAGTTGAACAGAACAATGCCTTTTAGCTTTTTCTCATTGTTCCTTATGCACAATGCCCCATATCCTATCTCCTTGTCTTTCTTTACATTCACTGCCTATGCACAATTTCATTGATACAGGGAATTCTCTTCAGGGACCTTGTAATCTCTGGAAATAGTATTTTCTCCCAATTTCATGCAAAGATAGTTTTGAACATTCATTTTTATAAAATTTTGAGTTCCAGTTTTTTTTTACCTCCTTACCTCCAATCCCACCTTTCATCCTCCTTTCCCCAAGATAGTAAGCAATCTTATAGGTTATACATGTGTAATCATGTAAATAGTTATGTTTTGAAAAAAGAAGCAGAGCAAAAAAGTCATGAAAAACAAAAACAAAGACAAAACCCCCAGAATTTAAAACAGTCTTCTTTAATCTGCATTCAGCCTCTATAGTTCTTTCTTTACATGTGATTAGCATTTTCCACCATGAGTCTTTGGAATTGTTTTAAATCAGTGTATTGCTGAGAAGAGCTGAGTCACTCAAAGTTAATCATCATACTATCTTGCTATTAATCTATATAATCTTCTCTTGGTTCTGCTCACTTCATTCAGCATCAGTTCATGTAAGTCTTTCCAGGTTTTTCTGAAATCCACATGCTTATCATTTTTTGTAGCATAAAAGTATTCCATTACATTCATATACTGTGATTTGCTCAGCCATTTCCCCATTGATAGACATTCACTCAATGTCCAGTTCTTTGCTATCACAAAAAATAATTGCTATACATATTTTTGTATATGCAAATCATTTCCCTTTTAAAAAAATGTGTTTGGGGTATAAATCTAGTAGTGGTATTGAAGGATAAAAAAATATGCATAGTTTTATAGGTCTTAGGGAATAGTTCGAAATTGCTCACCAGAATGAGTGTATCAGTTCACAACTCCGCCAATGATGCATTGGTGTCCCAATTTTCTCACATCATTTCCCACATCGTTTTATTTTATTGCCATTTCACCCAATCTGATAGGTGCAAGGTGGTATCACAGTATTTTTTTTTAATTTGCATTTCTCTGATCAATAGTGATTTAGAACATTTTCACATGATTGTAAATAGTTTTAATTTTTTCTTTTGAAAACTGCCTGTTCATATCCTTTAACCATTTATCAATTGGAAATGACTTGTATTCTTATAAATTTGTCTCAGTTCTTTATATATTTGAGAAATGAGGCCTTTGCAAGAAATATTAGCTTTCCACTTTCCTTCTAATAATGATACATTGGTTTTGTTTGTGCAACACCTTCAAAATTTATATAATCAAAATTATCTGTTCTTTATTTTCATAATGCTCTAATTTCTTATTTGTCCATAAATTCTTCCCTTCTTCATAGATCTGACATGTAAACTATTCCCTTTTCCCCTAATATGTATAATCCTGTCTAAATCATGTACCCATTTTGACCATATCTTGATATAAGGTATAAAATATTGATCTATGTTTAGTTCCTGCTATACTATCTTCCAGTTATCTCAACATTTTCATCAAATATTGAGTTTTTAATCATAAAAACTGGAGTCTTTGGATTTATCAAACAGTAGATTACTATAAACATTTACTACTGTATCTTGCGTGCCTAATTTATTGTACTTATCCACCATGCTATTTCTCAGCCAATACCAAATAGTCTTGATTATTGCTGCTGTGTAATATAGTTTTGAATCTGCTACAGTCAGGCTACAAGGGTTTTTGCATTTTCTCCCATTAATTCCCTTGGTGTTTTTGATTTTTTGTTCTTCTAGATGAATTTGGTTGTTACTTTTTCTAGTTTTATAAAATATTTGATTGGCATGACCCTGAATAAATAAATTAATTTAGATAGAGTTGTTATTTTAGTATATTAGTTTGCCCTACCCATGAGCAATGGATGTTTTTTCCAATTGATCAAATCTGTCATTTGTTAAAAAGTGTTTTAAAATCATGTTTATACAGTTTCTGGGTTTGTCTTGGAAAGTAAAGTTTCAAATATTTATAGTCTTTATTATTTTAAATGGGAATTTTTCTTTCTTGCTCTTGTAGTTGGATTTTGATGGTAATACATAGAAATGCTGATGATGTATGTGGGCTCATTTTATATCCTGTGACTTTATTAAATTTGTTCATTATTTCAAGTAATTTTTAGTTAATTCTCTAAGATAATCTATGTATACAATGATATCATCTGCAAAGAGTAACAGTTTTGTTTCCTCATTGTCTACTTTTTATTCCTTCAATTTCTTTTTCTTCTTTTATTGTTATAGCAAGAATTTCTACTACAACATTCAATAAGCATACTAATAATGGATATCCTTGCTTCTCCCCTGACCTTGTTGGAAAGACTTCTAGCTTATCCCCGTTATAGATAATGTTTATTAATGGTTTTAGATAGACATTATTTATCATTTTAAGAAAAGCTCCATTTATTCCTATGCTATCTAGGAATTTGTGCTGCATTTTGTCAAAAGGATTTTCTGCATGTATTGAGAAAATTATATGATTTCTATTGGTCTTATTGTTGATATGGTTGATTATGCTAATTTTTTTCTTAGGAAGTTTAATGATATTTTGCTCAATTTCTTTTTCTAAAATATGGCTATTGTAGCATTCTATTTCTTCTATTAATCTTATTTTTGTAAATTTATATTTTTTGTAAATTTTCATCCATTTCACTTAGATTATCAGATTTTGACCTACAGATGAGCAAAATAACTCCTAATAATCACTTTGATTTCCTCTTTATTAGTTGTGAATTCACCTTTTTTTTGATACTCATATTTGCATTTTCTTCTTTTTTTGAAACAAATTAAACAAAGATTAATCTTGAATGATGATGTCCAGTCTCTTTTATTTCTTGTAATTTTAAAATTATCTGTCCTGGATCTATTTTTCAAATGAGTTGTTTTTCCAATCAAGTGTTTTATATTTTCATCTATTTTTTTGTTCTTCTGATTTTATTTGGTTGATTTTTGATGTTTCATAGAGTCACTAGCTTCACTTGCCCAATTCTAATTTTTAATATTATTTTCTTTTTCCAATTACATGGCAAGAAAATTTTTAATATTCATCTTTGCAAAACCCTGAATTCATTTTTCCCTCTCTGTCCCCCTGCACTTCCCCAAGAAAACAATTTAATACTTTAAACATGTGTAATTCTTCTAAACATAGTTCCACATTTGTCATGCTGCCCAAGAAAAATCATATCAAAAGCAAAAAAATAAAAAATAAAGAGAAAAAAACAAGCAACCAAACAACAGCAACAGCAACAAAAATACTTTGGTCTACATTCAGTCTTTGCAGTCCTCTCTCTGAATGCAAATGGTACTTTACATCACACGACTATTGGAATTGCTTTGAATCATCTCCCAATTCTAATTTTTAAGGAATATTTTCTTCAGTTAGCTTTTGTACCACCTTTCCTATGCAGGCAATTCTACTTTTAAAGGAATTGTTTTTTTTTTCCTATAAAACTTTTTTTCTTTTTCAAAACACATGCATAGATAATTTTCAGCATTCAATCTTGCAAAAAACGTTGTATTCCAAATGTTTTTCTCCGTTCTTTCCTCCAAATCCCTTCCCTAAAAGGCAAGTAATCCAATATATGTTAAACATGCACAAGTCTTTCATATTGTCATGTTATCATGCTGAACAAAAAAAAATCAGATCAAAAAGGG
Source organism: Antechinus flavipes (assembly GCF_016432865.1). NCBI lineage: Eukaryota > Metazoa > Chordata > Mammalia > Dasyuromorphia > Dasyuridae > Antechinus > Antechinus flavipes. The sequence continues at coordinate 664,081,684 of NC_067399.1, forward strand.
AAAAAAATGAGAAAGAAAATAAAACGCAAGCAAACAATAATACAAAACATGGGAATACTATGTTGTGTTATATCCTCAGTCCCCACAGTCTCTCTCTGGCTGCAGATGGCTCTATCACAGGATCATTGAGATTGGCCTGAATCACCTCACTGTTGAAAAGAACCATATCCATCAGAATTGATCATTGTTGCTGTACAATGTTCTCCTCACTTCATTTAGTATGATTTCCCCTTCCTTACTCCCCATTTAAGCAATTCTATCATTTAAGGAAGTGTTTCCTTCAATCATTTTTGTGCTTTCTTATGCAAGTATTGATTTTTTGATAACTCTCTTGCATAACTCTTGTTTCTGTCTCCCATTTTTCTTCTATGTTTCTTACTTGATTTTTAATATCATTTGGGGGTTTTTCCAAGAGGACTTTTTGGGGCCTGAGATCATTTCATTTTCCCCTTTGAAGATTCATATGTAGGCATTTTGACATTGTTGTCATCTTCCAGATTTATGTTTGGATCTTCCCTTTTGCCACAGTAGCTTTCTATGATCTGGACTCTTTTTTATTATTTGCTCATTTTTAACTTTATAAATACACACGCACACACATATACATATCTTATTTTTTCCCCAAATACATGTACAAACTTTGAACATTTTTTTTTCAAATTTCAAATTCCCATTTCTCTTTCTCTTTCTCCTTTCCCCTACCTTCATTTTGAAGGCAAGGAATATTGGGACTATACATGTATATAATATATATTATACACATGTAATATAATATGTTATATATTATTATTGTATTATAATATATTATATGTAATATATTGATATATTATGTATAATATATTGATAATATAATAACATTATACATAATACATTATATAAATGTGCAGACACATTTCCATTTAAGTCTTTCTGTGAAAGAAAACATACACACACACACACACAAAAAAAAAAATACCCCAAGAAAAATAAAGTAAAAAACAGGTACCTTTGATCTGCATTCAGGTTCTTTTTCTGTTCTTTCTCTAGTTGTTCACTTTTTAAAGTTGAACTCTGCTCCAGGAGTTTAAGGAGCAATGTCGCAAGTTTCTTGCACTATGCCAGGGGCCTGGTCACTGGTGAAGCTGGTGGCTTGCCCACTGCACTAGGATGGGTTAGCCCAATCATGTGTACTGAGCCCTGGGTTCTGAGATTGGCAGTTTGTCTGCTGCACTGCAGATGGACATCTCACAACTGGCATGTTGAGTCCTGCAGAGTCAGGATCATGGAGCTTTGGGAGCTGCTTTGTTCTGTGGCTTAAAGCCTCCCATTGGTTTGCCTGGACATCATCTGTGTTGGGCTTCATTCCCTTTTTACCCAAGTGAGACAGACCTTTCCTGAAATCCGTCTAAATCCTGAAATCTTGGTCTATAAATTTGTTTCACTCTTTTTTTTTTTTTTTTGTGTGTGTGTGTGTATGTATTCTGTCCCTTCAGCATTCTTTTATAGACCTGATTTAATGTTGTTTCTGAGGGGAACTGGGAAGAGCTCAGGCAATTTCCTGGCTTCTCTTTGTCATCACCCCACTACCATTTTATCTTCAAATAGGAGAAAATAATACATAAAAAACATCCTGAAAAACAGGAAAGGGGAAGAAAATCAGGGAGATGAAAGTTTTGAGAGTTGGGGGATAAATAAGGAAGTATGATTCAAGCACTGATCCTAGCCTGAGAGGAGCTCAACTATGGTATACTAAAGTTGCTTAAATCAATCAAGAATTTGTACATTTTAAGTGACAGGAGAAGAACACAAAGTGATCTCTTTTGATGAAATGAGGGAATCTGGGGAATCTGTTTCTCCATTGATCCCAGTGGGAATATAAGTTACTGGAGAATGGAAACTGTTGTCATTTTGTCTTTTTCTAGTATAACTGAGGACTTGGTATTAATATAAATGTACACATGCATACACACACACAATCCAAACTTATGATTCCCTCAGTTGATATTAGCAGTATTTATTAAGTATCTATTATGTGCCAGTTACAAACATAATGAATAAAGAAAGAAAAAAACAATTCCTACTTTCTTTAGGAATCCCCATCTTCAGATGAGTGAATTCTACCATTGGAGGCCGTCTCCTGCTTTGAACTTGAAATTTCTGAGTTTTCTGGGGTCCTTAGATGTTAAGTAACTTGTTCCCATCATGCAGCCAATCATGTATCAGGAATACAGGTCTTCCTAATTCAGAAGAAAGATTCTCCATCTATTATATTAGCCCTTCCTGTTATACAATAGATGCTTTAAATATTATCCTTTGTTTTTTTTTTTCCATTTTCCCAATCAAGGGAAAGATTTTATATTTTAGAATTTTAAGGCTTAAAGGGAAGAAATAAAAAAAGCACTGATTAAACTTTTACTTTGTACTAAACACTGTACTAACTTCTGAGGAAACAAATTAAAAACCATGACAGTTCCTGCTCTTGGGAAGATTTACCTTCTAATATTGAGAGAGACCACACCTGTGGGAGAGTATGGCTGCAGGAAAGATGGAGGCCTCTTAATATGAAGGGCTTAATAAATAGTGGATTGCTTATTCTCTAGAGGAGTGGGGAAGGAGAGAGAAAGGGAGAAAAATTTGGAACAAACAAAGAGATTTGCAGAGGTGAATGTTGAAAACTATCTTTGCATGTATTTGGAAAAATAAAAAGCTATTACATAAAAAAAATGATTTGCTTGAGAGGAAAAAAAAAAGATATGAAGGGCTCAGCTGCATTGTGGATGGCAAGACCCAAAAGTCTATAGGGATTTTGAGGACTGTTATTTGAGGGTGGGGTGACAGGGAGCAGAAGAAAAAAAAATGATTGTGTGATCCAGCTGCACAGCAAATTTTAGGCTTCCAAGATTTTTTTTTCTTTGTTCTATTTAATTTTGTTTATTTGGTGTTGGCGAGAGAACATACTGATAGAAGGAAGAGATGGGATGGGTTCAGAGACAAGAGCCTGAGATTGACGTCTTCAGCCTCCCCCTCATATCTAATAAACAGATGAATCTAACAAAATAAATTGAAGAAAATAACTTGCCTATAGAAAAGCAAGGATTCTGTGTAAAAGTCTGATTTCGATAAGTCAAGTGATTCTAAGCCAAGCCTGTGACTTGTTTCCCAAATGAAGTTCCACCCCCTTGTTTATAGATGCCTCTGGCCATATTCTTCATCCCTCTTGGGGACATGTAGTGATGAAATCACACCCCAGGCCGTGAGATGTGATGGGATTTGTTTATCTTGTAGATCTAAAATCACATAAAAACTTAAAGTGAGTGACCATGGCATATTATTGAACTTCTTTTATTTTTTTTTAATTGGCAGGAAATATTGTCTCTTTCCAAATTTAAAATATTTATCTCTCTTTAAATTTTGATACAGCCTTTTTTGGATACACACAAAACAACATTAAAAATTGTATGTGTAATTATGCTGTCAACTGGTCCAGTCTTCCCTGTTAATCTTCCTCTGTTGCATGGCATCCAGAAAGAGCAACATCACCAGAGCATAATAAATCATCCCCATTGGCGGCTTGACGCAGGGCACTAACCCAAAGAAATTTAGCAAGGCTCCGTATTCTTATAAGCAAATATACGTATATTTATACCTGTGCAGGAAAATAGGTAATCTTTGATTCAGACCTAGCATATGATTCAGCCATTGGGCTGTTCAGGATCATGATATTTAGAACTAGAGATGATTTTTGAGGTCACACAGGTTCACCACCAGAGCTGTAATTAGTGATATTCCAAATCTAGGGCAAAGGGTGACAGGGACTGAAAGTGTGTGAGAAGAGATGCACCCTTTTAGGGCACAGTCCAAAGATTTCTATATATCCACTTATCACTTTCTTAAATAATGGTCCTTTCTGCACCTTTTTCTTCTTCTTTGATCAGGTAGGGGACTATGGGTATGGAATTCTGTTAGTTTTTCTTTTTTTTTTCTTTTTTTTTTTTGCATTTTTTAAAAATTACCAATTTAAGAAATAAAATAAACATTTCCATAACACAGTAGAATAGAAAAAAAGATGACTGCACATGAAACTGCAAATCTGTTCTGTACAACTTGCTATTCTTTAAAAATATATTATAAAGTTATCACCTAAATTTCTTCCCCTCCCTTGTTTTTCTCCCCCATCCCTACTCTAGAAATGACTACCATTAAACACCATTTCTCTGTTCTTTCTCTGGATATAGTAGGGTAACTAAGGATGTGTAAAAATACTCTTTGTTCTTCTTGAGATGGCAACAAATTGGAAACTGAGGAGATGCCTATATATTGAAGAGTAGCTGAATACATTATGTGACATATGTGAGATTGAACCCCATTGTGCTCTAAGAAATGATGAAGGAAATGATTTCATAGAAACCTGGAAAGATCTGTATGAAGTGATGAAGAATGAAGTGAACAGAACCAGAACAATTTATGCAATGTCATTAATATTCTAAGGACAAATAACTGTGAAAGACTTAAGAACTTTGTTCAGCACAATGAGTAAGGCTTCCAGAGAACTAATAATGAAACATGCTACTTCCTGACAGAACAGCAAAATCCTCAGAATGGGAAAGTGCAGAATGAGATTTTAAGTTTATTTTGCGGGGGGGTATCCAATGAAGGAATTTGTTTTACTTGACTATATCAGAGAACTATACTATGTTTGTAATTTTCTTTTGTTTTCCTTCCTCATTTTGTTTTTCAAAGTATTTTTCCCCTTCATTTTTAAATTTGCTCTATGATGTAGCTTTTTGGTAGGGGTTGACAGAGAAGTAATTAGGGCAAATATAGATCAAATAATAGCAAAATATGCCAATAAATATAGTTAAATGACTTTATACCTTTGTTTCATAACTTTTAGCTGTCTGAATCAGTGAATATGCCTTCCTTCCTTCCTTCCTTCCTAGTTAGCTTCTTTTCATCCATCTTGCCAACACATGCATGCCCTCTGTACTTCTCTTCCTCCTGATACCTAGATTTCTAGTTATGGAACTTTTATTGAATCAATAAAATTATGGCTATTAGAAAGTCTACATCAATCCATTTACATATAGCTCATCGCTACAATTTGCCATATCAAAATACTGCTTCCTAGATACCCCTCTCCTCTATATGTTGTCCATCCCTATTTCAAATTGTAAGCTCCTTGAGGGCCAGGATCTTGCTTTTGTACATAAGTTCCCAGTGTGTAGGCTAGTATTTGGGAGATAAAAAGTGCCTTGGTATTCCTTTCTTCCCTGTTTCTCTAATTCATCCATTGATTGTGCTTGATTAAAGGTTAATTCTGGGTATCATTTCAGTTTGTAGATGATATTATAGGAACTGCATTAAGCCCCCAAATGACAGAGGGCCTCCTCAATGAGATCTATGATTACTAAAAAGAGCCATCTAACATTCCTTATAGGAAAAAAAAATAGAAGAAAAATGCCTTATGTCCAGATTATGACATGCAGCTTATTGGCTAGTCCATTAAATTAGTATATGAGTATATAGATCTTGGCTAGACATTGCAGGTAGGTAGTGAGAATGGCTCAGAACTGAATAGGAGGAAGAAAAGGTGCTGGGTTGCATTTGGGAAACTGTGCTGTGCTTTCAATGTTCTTAATTGTTCATTAGTGCAAAGAAGATATAATTAGGTAGACAAGACTTCTGATGATAAAAGTTATTCCAAAAAAAAAAAGCATTATTTGCGCATTAAATGTTGTCTCTGGCCTTTTTTAACTTGTAAAAATAAGCACAAAATAATTAAAATTATAAGATATGAATAAAATTAAAATGAAAGAAAATTATAAGATTGGATTTTATACTGGTACTGCTATTTCCTGACTGGTTATGTGACCCTGAATGAATGACTGAATCTCTGTGAGGAAGGTTGGACCATATGGATCCTTAAATTTACCTCCTTCCTTCAACCAGCCATACATATTTGTGCATACATAGGGATATATATATACTTATATACACACATGTATGTATAGAAACATATACATATATTCACATGTGTATCTGCACATAAATACACATATATGTATGTATATTTACACATATCTATATAAATATATATTTTATTTTTGTCTCCACTAAATTAGATGATGTGTTATTTTTAACTAGTTGAGTAATTTCAAATTTTTCTTAACTTAGTAAGAAGCTTTCTCATGAATAGCATGTTATTCCCCTAAAATTTTTAAAAGAGAAAAGTTTTCTAATATTTCCCCAAATGACTGTTTGAGTCAATACAAAAAGCTTTCATTTATACAAAACAATTTCTTCACTAATTATAAAAGTATTCTTGCTTTTTCATTGAAACTAGTTCCCGAAGGATTGCTAAGCAGAGTTCCTGCCACATAGTATGCATTTAATAAATGCTTATTGACTGACTAAAGTCTTTGTTCTAGGTGTCACCTAATTATCTCAATTTAAATTATAGCCTATAATTGAAAACAATAAAGCTAAATTTCTTTTCAAAAATGTACTTCATTTCATTTTTAAATTTTAAATACTTTTCCTATTACATGTGAAAACAATTTTTAGCATTTTTTTCTCTCCTTCCCTTCCCTACCCCCTCCTTGAGAAGGCAGGCAATTAGATAGAGATCGTACATTTGTAGTTATGCAAAACATATTTTCATATTAATTATGTCATAAAAGAAAACAGACCCTCAAAAGATCCCTCCAAAATAAAAAGTTAAAAGCAGTATGCTTTGATCTGCATTCAGACTTCATCAATTCTCTCTCTGGATGTGAAGAGCATTTTTCATCATAAGTCCTTTGGAATTGTCTTTGATCATTGTTTTGCTGAGAATAGGTAAGTCATTCACAATTTATCATTGTGCAATGTTGCTACTCCTGTATGCAATGTTCTCCTGGTTCTGCTCACTGGACATTGTTTCAGTTCATTCAAGGCTTCCAAGGTTTTTCTGATATCATCTTGCTAATTGTTTCTTATAGCAATATGCTCTAATTCTGATGCCAGCTTAGAACTATCCTTTCCCCAATTCAATTCTATAGTATTAATAGAATATCAACCATGTACCAGGTACTGTGCTAGGCCTATAAGGTCTATATAAGAATATAGAAAAGAAACTCAAGATCTTGATCATTCTCAGCATCTAAGAAGCTTATCAATTTAGAATATTTCCTTGAGCAAGTAGAAGCCCAGAATGAAGGTGTCCATGCATCCCGGTGGGTATGGATGCAATAAAACAGTATAGTGAGAACAATACCAACCTTAGAACAAGTGAGGAGAGACCTGGTTGGATTCCCTGCCTCTGACATTCACTAATGGTGTGGCCATGGGCAAATTACCTTCTGATTCTTAGTTTCTGCATGTATGATACAGGAATAATAATAAGAAGATCTATAGTACCTATTTCACAGGGTTGTAAGGGTCAAATAAATGAGTGCTTATTTAGGATAATAGCAATAGACAACTCTCAATGGAAGAAATTCCCTCTATCAATGCAGACTAGCATTTCCCCTTAAATTTGTCATTTTAGATCACAATAATTAATGATTATAGTAATCTACTGTTTGAGAAACCCAAAAACTCCAGCTTCTGGTATAACAACACACTATTTGACAAAAATTACTGAGAAAATTGGATAGTAGTATGCTAGAAACTAAGCATAGACCAAATTTTCACATCCTATACCAAGATAAGGTTGAAATAGGTATATGATTTAAAATATAAAAGGTGATACTATACGCAAATTAGGAGAGCAAGGAATAGTTTACCTATCAGGACTTTGGAGAAGGAGAAAGTTTATGACCAAACAGGAACTAGAAAACATTATGAAATGCAAAATGGATCATTGTGATTATATTCAATTTAAAAAAGTTTTTGCACAAACAAAACCAGTGCAGCCAAGATTAGAAAGAAAGCTGGGAAACAATTTTTATAGCCAGTGTTTCTGATAAAGGCTTATTTCTAAAATATATAAAGAACTGGGCCAAGTTATAAAAATATTAGCCAATGCCCAACTGATAAATGGTCAAAGGATATGAACAGACAATTTTCAGATGAAGAAATTAAGCCATTTCTAGTCATATGAAAAAAATGCTCTAAATCATTAATGATTACAGAAATGCAAATTAAGACAACTCTGAGTTACCATTAAACACGTCTCAAATAGGCTAAGATAACAGGAAAAGATAATGACAAATGTTGGAGGGGTGTGGGAAAACTGGGACACTAATGCATTGTTGATGGAGTTGTGAACTAATCCAACTATTTTGGAGAGCAATATGGAACTAGGCCCAAAGGCCTATCAAACTGTGCATATATACCTTTTGAACCAACAATGTCTCTACTGAGCCTGGATCTCAAAGAGATCTAAAAAAAGGAAAAGCATCCATATGTACAAAAACATTTGTAGCAGCCCTTTTTTGTAGGGGCAAGAAAAAGGGAACTGAGTGGATATCAGTTGGGGAATGGTTGAATAAGTTATGGTATGTGAATATTATGGAATATTATTGTTCTATAAGAAACAATCAGGTGTATGATTGCAGAAAAGCCCGGAAAGATCTACATGAACTAAGGCTAAGTGAAGAGAGTAGAATCAGGAGAATATTGTACATAGTAAATAACAAGACTGTGTGATTATCAGCTATGATGAACTTAGCTCTTAACTTCCATGATCCAAGACAATTCCAGTAGACTTGGGATGGAAAATGCCATTCACATCCAGAGAGAGAACTATGAAGACTGAATGCAAATAGAAATATGCTATTTTTTCTTTTTCTTTTTCTCGTGTTTTTTTCTTTTTTCTTTTTCTTTTACAACATGACTAATATAAAAATGTGTCTAATATTATTGTATATATGTAGTCCATATCATATTGCTAACTGAGAGAAGGGGAAAAATTAAAATCTTATAAAAATGAATGTTGAAAACTATCTTTACATGCAGTTGGGAAAATAAAATACAATTGAGGAAAAATAAATGAATAATTGAATGGCCATGAATTTTTTTTATCATTTTAGAGAACTGCCTACAATACTAAAAGATTAGGAGATTTGTTCTAGGTTATATACAGCTAGTACGTCTCAGTGTCAGGATGTGAACCCAGATCATTTCTTTGTGATTGGCTTATGAATCATTACACCAAGGTTCCTCTCCAAAGATATATATGATAAACAATATGAAATATATTACTGAAGAACAAAATACAATATCATATAAGATTTGAGGTTGAAGTTATAATTACTTAATAGGGTCAAAGTTAGGGTATTGACTTAGGGAATTAGAGGTGTAGAGTGTACAGATATAGAATGGGAAGCATTTAGGTCTAGGAGGTGATAAGTTTTGTGGAGTTTTAAAGGATAGATGGGAACTCAGCAGATGGCTAGAGAGAGGAAAGGATTTCATGATAGGCAGAGAATTTTTTTTAAATAGCTTTTTATTTTTCAAAATACATGGAAAAATGTTTTCAACATTCACCCTTGCAAAATCTTGTTTTCCATATTTTTCTCCCTTTCCCCCTTCTTTTCCCCCTTCCCTAGACAGCAAGTAATCTAATTTAGGTTAAACAAGTGCAATTCTTCTAAACACATTTCCCATTTATTATGCTGCACAAGAAAAATCAGATCAAAAATGGAAAATAGATGAGATACAAAAACAAGCAAGCAAACAACAAAAAAGGTGAAACTACTCTGTTGTGCTCCACATTCAGTCCCCATAGTCCTCTCTCTGGATGAAGATGGTTCTCTCCCTGGATGAAGATGGTTCTCTCCCTCAAAAGTCTATTAGAATTAACCTGAATCACCTCATTGTTAAAAAGAGTCAAATCCATCATAGTTGATCATCACATAATCTTGTTGCTTCCATGTACAATATTCTTTTGGTTCTATTTACTTCACTTAGCCTCCATTCATGTAAGTCTCTCCAAGCCTTTCTGGAATCACTCTGTTGATCATTTCTTAAAGAACAACAATATTTCCTTACATTCATACACCATAATTATTCAGCCATTCCCCCATTGATGGATATCCATTCCATTTCTAGTTGCTTGAAATAGACAGTTTTGAACAAAGGCAGAGACTTGTGTGAGCACAGTCATGATTTGACTAAATGAACTCCATAATTCATTGGAGCTAAATCAATATATAATCAACCAACAAGCATTTACTAAGTGCATATTATATGTTAGACTTTGTATTAAGCAAAAACACAATAAGATAACTGATTTTTTAAAATATGTCCAGATTTCTAAGTATACTCATTGAACTGAAATATAAAAGACCTCAGAAGGCTTCTATTCCAGTCCACAAGTATATTATAAGGATGCACTCTATCATACCCCAGGTTAGTGTTCAGGTAGGGCTTTTGTTGAAGACATTGTATGAGGGGAAGCCAATCCCTCTCTAGATAATCTGCTCCATTTTAGGGCTAGTCTCCTGGATGGAAAACTTTCCCTTTCATCAAACTTGAATTAGCAACTTTTCAACTTGCATCCCTCTTGTCTTTTGGTATGGCTGAGGGGTTTCCTCAACTTTAGCTCTTCGGGGTATCTAGATACTGAAAAGAACATGTGCCAGCGACAAACCCAGAGTACACACTCTAGGCACCTAATGGATGTTTGACATTGATATTGCCACTCTCTTCATTATCAGAAATCCCAACCCAATCGACTAAGCAGAAATTTGCCCAGAATCACTATAAGAACATATGGCATCACCTATGGCTCTCCTGGCCCAGATTCTCTTAGATCTTAGCTTTGATGATGCTTGGATAGCCCAGTATGCTAGACAGTCAAATTGCATGTGATGCTAAATCATTCTATATGCTTATAGGTTGGTGGGAATAGGATCACACCTCAGAAGAGTCATGATATTGATACTTTTGCTATTCTTTGTAAGATCTCCCAAAAAACTTCATATGTACAGGGTGAGACAGTTTTAGATAAACATCATGGGGATACTTGATTTGTTTAACTATGTATAATTGTTATCAGGATTTTTTTTAAAATTCACTTAGGAATGGAAAAAAATAAATGCTTGTTAATCAAAGAAATAAAAAATCATTGTCTAAATATATAAATATAATATATAATAGATATTAATACAAATATTTATTTAAAATAGATTAATTAATAATATTAAATATATAATATAAAATATTTTAATAAAGGAATAAAGAAATGAATGTAAAGTAAAATCAAAAAATAGCATTGAAACAAATAAAAATAAGCAAAAAGTTTTGCTGGGAAGTGGGAAATTGTGCTAAATAACTTATAAATATCGTTTTTCCCACCTATTTCATTCTTAAAACAACCGTGGGAGTTAGGTGCTGTTATTATTCACATTTTGTGATTGAGGAAATTGAGGTAAATCAAGGTTATGTAACTTACTCAAAATTACTCACCTAACAAATACCTAAGATAGAATTTGAACTCAGATCTTCCTGACTCCAGACCCAGGGACAAGTTGTTCATCCTAGCTACTTCATCAATTCTACTTTTATTTTATGTATGAGGTAATTGAGGCTTATAGATGCTAGATCACTCACCAAAGGTCACACACAAAGTAAGCAGCAGAAGAAACTGAGGCTCAAAGATTTAATGGTTTGTCCATATTTAGGTAGGATCAGGAATTGAACCCATTTCCAATGACTACTTATACAGTACTCAGATGGTTAATGTAATCATGTAGGGAGAATACCGGAGCTGACTGTTTGCCTGACTCAGTTTGCCTCTCCAACCTTTGCTCTCATATGACTACCCCATGTGGATAATTACCTTAGATCACATTGACCTGTCAAAATAGCCAAGAGCTAGTCAGTCTAGTGGGGCCCAAAATAAAGTCCATTATACATGTTTTTAGTCTACCTCATTTATTTATTAAAAATACAAGCAAGGAAGGGGGGAGGATTTTGGGAAGATGGTGGAATACATGGATAAATTTCAATCTCTCCCAATTTCCCCCCACGAATAGAACAGATTTATACCTCAGGGTAAACAGAGTCATGAAAAAATCGAGAAAACTTGGAGCAGAACAGGGGTTTTCTTGGTACAACCTGAGAAGATCTGAAGTAAAACCCGTCTAGGGATTAATCCATGTAAAGTGCAAACACCTCCAGGCTAGTTCCATAGAAACACCAAGTGGGGAGTCCTGGGATGAACTGGGTGTGGTTGAAGCCACAGCAGGAATCATAGAGACTTTCAACTCCCAAACTGTTTGTGGAGACAGGGTATGAGTCAGAGAAGACTGAGGAAACCGCTACTAATTGGGAAAGCCAGGCCCAGCTGTGTTGCTAAGATGTGCCTCTGGGCAAGAAGCCTACACACCAGGAGTGAAGAGGCAGCGGGGCAGAGAAGCTGCTGACTGCTGGCACTTACAGAGGGTGGACCCTTGTTTTGGGGTTCCAGGTCAGAGGGAATAGCTGAAGTAAAGCTTGTGTCACTATTCCACCATCCCATAACTAGAGGTGCCTACACTAAAACCTCTTATTTTTTTTAAATGTACCAACAGAGAAGAAAGAACCCTGCCATAGAAACTTATCATGGAAGCAGGGAAGACCAGGGTTCATCTTCAGAGGAAGATACTGAAGTAAAAGAGCCTTTTCTTCCGCAAAGAGTAATGTGAAATGGCTCCTTTTCCAGAGATAATTTATAGAACTCAAAAAAGTCACTCCAAGCCTATCTGAAATCATCCTGTTGATTGTTTCTTATAGAATAATAATATTCTATAACACTCACATACTGTAACTTATTCAGCTATTCTCGAATTTATGAGCATCCATTCAATTTCCAGTTTCTATCCACTACAAAGAGGGCCACTACAAACATTTTTGCAAATGTGGGTCCTTTTCCCTTCTGGAAGATCTCTTTGGCATATAAACCCAGTAGAAACATCACTGGATCAAAGAGTATGCAAAGTTTGATATCTCTTTGAGCATAGTTCCAAATTGCTTTTCAGAATGGTTGGATCAGTTTACAATTCCAACAACAATGTATTAGTATCCCAGTTTACCCAACTCCAACATTTGTTATTATCTACTGTTTTTAATAGGAATGGGTGTTGGATTTTATCTAGTGCCCTTTCTGCCTCTATTGAGGTAATCATATGATTTTTGTTAGTTTGTTTATTGATATAGTTGATTATGCTGATAGTTTTGCTAATATTGAACCAGCCCTGCATTCCTGATATAAATCCTACTTGGTCATAGTGTATTATCCCAGGGATGACTTTATGTAATCTCTTTACTAATATTTTGTTTAAGATTTTTGCATCAGTATTCATTAGGGAAATTGGTCTATAATTTTCTTTTCTGTTTTCATTCTATTTAATTTAGGTATCAGCACCAAAATTTGTTGAATTTGTTAGAACACCTTCTTTCCCTGTTTTTTCAAATAGTTTGCATAGTATTGGAATTAATTGTTTTTTAAATGTTTGGTTGAATTCACATGTAAATCCATTTGGTCCTGGAGATTTTTTCTTAGGGAGTTGATTAATAAGTTGTTCTATTTCTTCTCCTAAAATGGGACTATTTAAATAATTTATTTCCTCTTCTGCTAATTAGGGCAATCTATATTTTTTGTAGTCATTCCTCCATTTCATTTAGATTATCAAATTTGTTGACATATAATTGGGCAAATTTTTTTCTAATTACTGTTCTAATTTCCTCTTCATTGGAGCAAAGTTCTCCCTCTCCATTTTTGAGACTAACAAATTGATTTTCTTCTTTCCTTTTTCTAATCAAATTAATTAAAGGTTTGTCTATTTCATTTTTCCCCTAAAACCAACTCTTAATTGTATTTATTAATACAAAAAATTTCTTACTTTCAACTTTATTAATCTCCCCTTTTATTTTCAGAATTTTAAAATTGATATTTAATTGGGGTTCTTTAATTTGTTCTTTTACCAGCTTTTTTAGTTGCTAATAATAATCGGATTGATTCATTGATCTTCTCTTTCTCTGTTTTATGCAAGTATGTATCTAGAGATATAAAATTTCCTCTAAAAATTACTTTGGTTGAATCCCACGAATTTTGGTATGCTGACTCATTTTTATCATTCTCTTGGATGAAATTATTGATTGCATCTATGATTTTTTGCTTCACCAATTCATTCTTTAGGATAACATTAATTAGTTTTCAGTTAAATGTTGGTCTATTTTCCCCTGGCCTTTTATTGCATGTAATTTTTAGTACATCAAGATCTGACAAAAATACATTTACTATTTCTGCTTTTCTGCATTTGATTTTGAAGACTTTATATTCTAATATATGTTCATTTTTTTATAGGTTCCATAAACTCCCCAGAAAAAATATACTCCTTTCCGTCTCTATTCAATTTTCTCCAAAGATCTATCATACCTTAATTTTCTAAAATTTTATTTATCTTCTTAATTCCCTTATTTATTTTGTGGTTTGATTTATCTAGTTATGAAAGAGCAAGGTTGGTATCCCCCTCCATTGTAGTTTTGATGTCTATTTCTTTCAATGGCTATTTTACCTTTTGATTCTAGGACATGAAGGCAGTTTTCTTGATGATTTCCTAAAAGGTAATGTCTAGGCTCTTTCTTTCATCATGATTTTCAGGAAGTTCAATAATCCTTAGATTCTCTCTCCTAGAACTATTTTTCAGGTCAGTTGCTTTTCCAATGAGGTATTTTACATTTTCTTCTATTTTTTTCATTTTTTGGGGGAGGGGGTTTATATGACTAATTCTTGATGCTTCATTGGCTAATTCATTTCCATTTCTTCAGTTCTAATTTTTAGTGAATTACTTTCTTTGTTTACCTTTTTTTTTTTTTTGGCTCCTTTTATATTTGAATGTTTAATTGAATGTTAAAATGAATTGCTTTGTTCTATGGATTTTTTTATCCATTTCAGAAATGCTCTTTTTCAAGGAATTGTTTTCTTTTTCTATTTCACAAATTCTGTTTCTCATTTTGTAAGGAGTTATATGCTTTTTCCATTTCACTAAATCTATTTTGTAAGGTTTCTCCAGATAATTTCTGTTTCCTTTTCCAAACCCTCTTGCAAAGTTCTTATTTATTTTCCCCATTTTTTTCTAATTCTTTTTAAAATTTTTAAAAAATTCTTCCAAGAGAGCCTTGTGAGATGAGAACCAATTCATATTACATTTTGGGGCTTCATCTGCAGATGATCTGCTTTTAATGTCCCCAGGGTTTGAAATCTGTTCTTCTCTTTCTCCATAAACACTATGGTTAGAGTTCTTCCCCCCACTCCTTTTTTAAAGGTTGAGATGTGCTTTCAGGGCAAAGAGGAAATTGTTCAAGTTTCCTCTACAGGCAACAGTGGCTGAACTGGATGATTGCTGATAAACTTTGGATGCTAAATGGGCCCGGCCAGTTCCCATGATATTCTGGAGTTTAGATGCTCACTATTTGCCTTTCATATTTGCATTGGATATCTTACAGGTAATCTGCTCATCTACTGGCTTGCAACCAGGATAGCATGGCCAGCACTGCTGTAGATTCCTTCCAATAGATTCCCTGATGTGTAGGACACCATCCAGTCTTGGGATTTTGTACTGCCTGTGCTTGGGTGCCTGTGCAGCCCATTTCTCTCCATATCTGATTGAAACAGATCTTTTCTAAAGATCTTCCAAATTATCTTCTGCTGGAAATTTCTTATACTCCAAATATTTATGGGTTCTGACACTCTAAAACCAGTTCAGAGGCTTAATTTGCTGTTAATTTGAGGGATATCAAGAGAGCTCAGAAAAAAAAGAGTCTCCTTCTTTGCCATCTTGTCTCTGCCTCCAATCAAACTGAAACTTAATAGAAAATTTAACATATAAGAGTCAATATCAAAGATCAACTTCAAGGAACTGAACATGAACAAATTGTTTATGTTTTTATATGGGCAATGTATATATGTTTAAGATTGACATTAACAATAGGTAGCTCATCTTTTCAAATAGAAAGGTATTCAGGCCAGTTCCAATAGTCTTGTGATGGAGAGAACCATTTGCATCAGAGAAGTCTGTGGGGACTGAGTGTGGATCATAACATAGTATTTTCACATTTTGTTGTTGATTGGTTGCATTTTATTTTTCATTTATTCTCTTTTTGATCCAATTTTTCTTGTGCAACATGATAATTGTAGAAATATTTATAGAAGAATTGCACATGTTTAACATATATTGGATTACTTGCTGTCTAGGAAAGGGGGTGGAGGGAAGCAAGGAAAAAAATTGAAAGACAAGGTTTTGCAAAGGTGAATGTTGAAAACTGCATATGTTTTGAAAATAAAGCTTTAAAAATCAAACTAAAAACAGTGATTTTAAAAGTTACAATGTTTTATAAATTTCATGAATTATTGCATTCTAAAAAAAAGCAATAGGTATCTCAAAAGAAAGATTGAGGATGAATTGATCTAAAAATAGTTATCACATTATACAAATGAAGTGCAGAGGAAGAATAGATACAGAGGCATTAGAGGGAAGAGGAGAACTTGTAGTTAAACAATTATCATTATCATAATTACCAATTATCATATTGGTAATGGGTTAAATAGTCAACAATACATATATACAATGCAGAGTATAGCACTCTCCAAAATCTATTAAAAAATAATAATAAGGGGAGAGGGATGAGTGTATGGGGAAGAAAGGATGAGAAAAGAAGACAAGGGAGGGATCCATGGGTAGGGGAGATTAATTAATAGCAAGGCAAATTAAGAAGCAGAATTAAAGCAAAATGTCAGCAGGGATAAGAAAGATATGTGTCTGGGTGGGGCAGTGTGTATATATGTATGTATATATCTATACATGTATACATAAATGTATCCTTTCTTAACTATAACCTATTGGGGGTATTGGAGAGGATGAAAAGAAAGGAAGAATGAAGTAAAAAATGCACAGCAAAGAACAAAAGAATTTATAAGAAAGTAAAGATGGACATTCATGCATATAATTTCTTATAATAATAACATATTACATATATATGTGTATATATATACATATATATGTATATATACATATATGTGTGTATATATATATGTGTGTGTACACACATACACACACACACACACACACATACACTTTCTTGATTTGGTTATATGTTAATCATGTGCAATTCCTCCATATGTATTTCCACAATTATTGTTATTCACAAGAAATATCAGATCAAAAAAAAATAAGAAAAAAAACAAAATGCAACCAACAAAAAGAGAAAAATATTATATGGTGGCCCACACTTGTTCCCACAGTCCTCTCTATGGATGCAAATGTCTCTCTTCATCATAAAATCATTAGAACTGGTCTAAATCATTTCATTGTTGAAGAGAGCCATGTCCATCGGAATTGATCATCTTATGTTCTTTCTATTGCCATGTACAATGATCTCCTGGTTCTGCTCATTTCACTTCACAGTTCATGTAAGTGTCTCCAGGCTTCTTTAAAATAATGCGCTGGTCGTTTCTTACAGAACAATAATATTCCACAACATTCATATACCATAATTTATTCAGTCATTCCCCAACTGATGATCATCCATTCAGTTTCCAGTTTCTTGTCACTACAAAAAGGACTGTCATAAACGATCAAATAAATTTTTAAAAAGAATGAAAAAAAATGAAAATAAGGCCAAGAAAAAGCAAAAAAGACAAATTCTGTATCAGTATACCAGATAGATTCTACTTTGACCCTTTATCTCCTGCATCATTCCCTTTTATGACTTATCCTTCTTTGGGCAGTCTTCTCTCCAGATCTTAAGTGCAAGGAATAGGACCATTAAGTATCCAACAATAACAACAATCGCATCAGCAACAACATCCATACAGACTGAAAGGTTTAGTATATCTCTCTAAGACCCTCTCATGATTCCAGGGAGGGAAATGCCCTTCAGTGGACTGGGCTCATTATCAGGCTGACCAGATGACATCGTCTCATTTTATATGCTCTGTCTGTCCAAGGCAGACAAGAAAGCCATTTCTTTAGCCTATCCATAGTGCTCTCCTACCTGAGCCTGAGGGTTCAGCACCACTAAGGCTATTGGCCCTTACTCCCCAGTCCACTTTTGTCCTAGACTGGCCTTAATTAAGCAACTAAATATGTGAATCACGTGCCTGTCAGGAATGCTAGAAGAGCTCCATGAGCACCATGGCTGAGAGAATGGAAATGGAGGTTATCTTTCTGAATGACATTGCTATGTCACTTATCTTTTTTTATGATTTGTTCTCGTTGCTTATCCCATTGCAATCAGGTGGAGTTCAGTGGAAAACCCTTGTTAGGAAAGGGATGAACATTTCTTTCATGATTAGCCCCTCTGGTGATTAGTTGTTCAGAATAAAAATGAGATCAACCTGTAATAAAGCGTCTGGGGCAAGTTAATTTAACCTAATTAGTCTGGCATCATTTTTAGTATAAACTGATCAAGAGGGAAATTTTCCAAACTCTAGGGAGGGAGAAGCATTGGTTTTCAGAAAATGCACTGCCATCTTTCCAAGAATAAAACAACCCAAAGTCGGATCTATCATTCACAGAATTTCCAAGATGAGAGGGACTTCAGAAGCCATTTAGGCTGTTCCATCTGGAGCTGGAAGGGTCCTGAGATATTTACCCTCATTTATAGATAAGGAAAGTGAACCCCAGCAGGTTGAGAGAAGGGACTTCAGGCAGAAACCAAATGGATATCTTCTAGTCCAACTGATGTGTAGAAAAATTTCCCAGCATGCATCATTTTATATCCTATCTTGGAACCTTTGCATAGGCTATGATCATACCAGGAATACTCTCCTTCTACCTCTGACCCTTAGAAAATCTATCTCAAGTTCTCTCTAGTTCAAATCCAATTCCATTCAGAGCTTTTGCTGCTCTCTTAGATTTTAGGGCTTTTCCTCCCCACTCAGAAACAACTATTTTCTTTGTATTGGCTCATGTAACCACATTGAAGCAGAGTGTTTTTGCTTTCTTTTACTTTGTTTTGTTTTGTCTTTCTATCCCTAGGATTTAGTATTTTGTTTGGGATTCAAATTCCTGATAATAAACAATTGATAGATTGATCAATAAGCAAAAGGAAAGATAATCTGCTTCTAATCCTGCATTTATTAAGCACTTACTATATGCCAGACTCAATTCTAAGTACTAGAGAAACATTATAAAGAAAGGAAGTTAGTCACTGTTCTCAGAGAGAAAAAAGAAATAATACAATAAGGAAATTAATTTAATTTACAGTAAAGACATAACACAGAGGAGGAATGAGAAAGGGAAATACAAGGGAGAGGGATAAAGAGGCAAGGAAGACAAATGGAAAATGAACTGGAAGCAAAGTGAGCCATGGAGCCAGAGTTGCTCTTATAATGGCGATTGTTGAATTGACTTCAAGAAACAAGTGGTCCTATGCTTGAAGACCTTTCATGAGGAGGAATGCAGTACATCCCAATGGAACCCATTCCAGTTTGATTCATTCCCATTATTCCTTCCATAATCTTCCCCTTTTTATTCCTATTAGTATTGATAAATGAAAGGCATCATGGAAATAGCTGTGGGGTCATTATGTAAACTGATCTTGCAAGCTAGGAGAACCCAGCTTGAAGTTCTACCTTTGACACATTTTAGCTGTGTGACCTTCAGAAAATCACTTTACCTGTAGAATTTCAAGAATTCTACTACATCTCTTACTTATCATATACAGTTGCTGCTGTACTTCAGGGGAAGGACTGTCTACCTTCAGAGATCCCTATGCTGATGAAATTATTGGTCCAGACTAAAGAAACAAAAATAATGATGGACAAAGGGACAATTTTCTAGACAGATCAGATGTGAACTTTCTCCATTGAAACATAAATTATCTAGACCAGGTTTTCTCAAATGAGAGGCTTCAGCCTGTCCTTGCAGACAAGAACATTGAAGCAGCTGCAGGACATTGCTTTGAAATCCTTGGACTGAAGTTTCTCCACAAAGGCTCCCAAAACACAGGATAGGGAATCATAATGAAGATATTAAATGCATCAGGCCTTTGGTCCTGCCAAGTATTCAAGACTCTGCAAGAGGAGGAAGACCAGGGCTCCAGATAATGTATGGCCAGAGTTGGAGAAGGGAGGGGTAGCATTTGATTTATAAATATTTATTGAACAATCATTAGACATGGCTACAATTTTCAGGACTAGGCCAAGTTCACTGTTCAGGAAACAATAAATAAAAAAGGCCTCACATTATTCAAGTAAAGGCAACAAGAGATTCAGTTCTATATTTTTAGAAATGTAGGCCTGGACTCTTAACAGCCCAGGAAAGGTGGATGAGCACATTAAATCCATGCCCCCAGAATCCTTTACTTTTCTTGGGAGGAGGAAACTGTTAGTCCCAGATTTCACGCTCACAAATTGGTCTCCAGCTCCATCTGGGCCATCAGCCATCCTGGTAATTGATCCTTGCTATCCTGCTTGTTTGGAGCAGGAAGGCAGTCCTGGTCCTGCTATTGCATTCTCTGTTAGGTACCAGCTTCTCATAATAGAAATGCTGAGAAAGATTTGCTAAAAGAAGTTTTAAAGCCTTTTTCTCTCCTAGTCGAGTGTGATGCTGTTGATCAAACTTCCCTTGGAGAAGATTCTTCATTTGGACATGATTTCTCTCTATTTGAAGAGAGCAGTGTAGTGGCCTTTTTTAAGTTTTCAATAGTGTTTCATTTTCCAAATACATGAAAGATAGTTTTCAACATCCTTTCTGTAAGACTTTGTGTTCCAAATTTTTCTCCTTCTCTCCCTTATTCCCCCCCTCTCTAAGACCACAAGTAAACTGATATAAGTTAAATATGTGTAATTCATTTAAACATATTTCCATATCCATCTTCTTGTACAAGAATAATCTCCAAAAGGAAAAAAAAATAAGAAAAAACAAACAAAAAGTGAAAATACTATGCTTTGATTTATATTCAGTCTCTATAGTTCTCTCTCTGGATCTGGATGGCTCTCTCCATCACAAGCCTATTGGAACTGCCTTGAGTAATCTCATTATTGAAAAGAGTAACAATACACAAGTATTTTTTTTTTTGCATTGGTAGGGATACTTTCCCTTTTTTTAATTACAGTTTATTATTTACAAGTTATATGCATGGGTAATTTTACAACATTAAAAATTGCCAAACCCTTTGTTCCAATTTTTCCCCTCCTTCCTCCCACCCCCCCCAGATGGCAGGTTGACCAATACATAATACATAAGTATTGTTATTGTTGTACAATGTTTTCTTGCTTCTGTTCATTTTATCCAGCATCAGTTCTTTCCAGGCTTTTCTGAAATTGGCCTGTCCCTCATTTCTTATAGCACAATACTATTCCATTACGTTCATATACTATAATTTATTCACCATTCACAAGTGATGGGCATTGTGGGGGCATTTTAGACAGAATGATTCTCTCACCCTCAAGAAGAGTATGGTTCTCAGCTTGGAATCAGAAAACTGGTGCTCATATCATAGATCAGACAGTTACCAGCTGTGTGGCCTCACTTCATCACTCTGAGCCTCTGGGTAAATCTTTTGTGTCAAAATCTTATCCTGTGATTTCATATCAGGTTCAAAACCCACGTCTGACACTTCCTAGCTGTGTAATTCTGGACAAATTGCCTAGTCATTCTCAGCCTCAGTTTGTCTATCTGTAATGAGGGATGACAGCAGCATTTCCTTTATGGAATTCTTGTGACGATCAAACAATATTACCTCAATGAAACTCTGCAGCCTTAAAGGGTTGTATAAAAGCTAGATACTTATTAAAGATGATGAAATTCATAGCCTGCCAGGCTGCTGATTGCCACCAGCAGCTTGGACTCCACTCTGGAACGACCAACTTTGGCCTCATCTCATCGAGTTCGGGGCCTCCTGCTGAACATCTCCAACCATTCCAGTACAATCATATACCTCTATCCCCACCCTGACCACAACCTCTCTAGACCTCCTTTATTTATTCTCATCCTTTGAGAGTAGGGACTATAGTCTGCTAATATTTAATTCCTAGTGCTCATATGACAAATACTAAGTACTTAATTCTCAGTCATCTATATCTGCATATGACACATCAGAGAAATACTTTAGGACAAACACATGGCTGAGGAAATGAGATACTGTTGTATTCTTTCTCATAATTTCCACTGGGAAATTTTGTGGATGTTCAGTCATTTCAATCCTATCTGATTCTTAATAATCCCATTTAGGGTTTTCTTGGCAAAGATACTGGAGTGTTTGCCATTTTCTTCTCCAGCTGATTTTACAGAGGAGGAAACTGAAACAACAGAGTTAAGTGACATTCCTAGGGTCACACAATTAATGTGTCAGGCTAGAATTGAACTCGGGTATCTCTGAGCCCAGGCCTGAATCTCTACCCATTGTGCTACCTAGCAGTAGCATAATTTTTAGAATCACTTCAATGATTCTAAAGACAAAGTAAATAAGCTATGGGGTAAGTTAAGAAACTACAAAATGCAGAAGTCTGATTCTCTCTCCAAATAGGCTTTGTTGTAAGTATCTTTCTTCTTGACCTGAAGAAAAGTTCTGTTGACTTGAAAAAGGAAGATAAGACAGGTCTCCTTGTGTGGATAAGGATGTATTTCAACCACAAACTCCACAGGTATGGCAGTTAATAGTGAAAAAGAGATCAAGGTGAAATATTCAAATGGCTCCATTTTTAATCTTGTCTATAAAATCATTAAAGAGAGAGTGGATTTCTAATCCTTCTGATGTTCTTTTGGGGGGAAGGGCAGAAAGAGGGAAGTATTCATCATCCTCCTGGAACAGCAGTGACAACAGCAGTATTTTCACTGGGAGCTAAAGACAGATTGGACACAGATTACCATGGCTAAGGGAAACTTCTTGAGCCCCCCATGACTTCTCAAAGCTTGAGCCAATTTTCCCATGGATATTATACATACTTGCAGCTAAGCATGCCATGGCCTTTGAGGATGATATTTTCTACTGACTGTTCTTGCTATCCTTCCTTAGTAAGCTCCCCATTCTTAAAGCTACCTGAGAATGGCTGACAAATTTTTTTCAGCTGATCCTGTTGGGCAGAAACACACCAGTGAGGACTTGAGCCAATAGCATTAAAAATTCATTCCTGACTCCTCAGAGGTACTCCTAGAATGCTGAAAGTGAGACAGTGATTCCAGGACATCAGAATTGTCTGGGAAAAGGAGAGTTGGGTTAAGAATGCTCATAACTTAAATGTGCTAATTTAATCTTTCAAGCAATGTATAATTGTGTCATTCTGACATTTGTCGAGAGACATTGTTGGAGAACAGCTTGCAAGGTGACATTTGTTCTGTCAACCGGATGTCTTTTTTGGTACTCAATAAACAATATTATGGAACTATATGTTCTCTACATCTTTTGTTATTCTGACAGTGTGGTCAACTGTAGAACATGTCTTCTCATCTGTGTGACAAAAGGGATTTATGCTAGTATGCTAAAAGGTTTCCAAGTACTCTCCTCACATCATAGAGGTACCATTGGAAAACACAGACAACTCCTTTACTGTCCCTCATTCCCATTATAGAGTAGTCATTTTCTGAGTCATGCCTTGATTTCCCTGATGGCATTCTTTCTACTGTTTCTCCTACATAGACTCTTATTTGTAACATGTGACAGTCTTATCTTGCCCACACATGCCTCTGTGCTGTGATTCAGGGATAAGTCTGGGGTTATTGGATGGGTTGACTCCAACATCAAGAGTTTGATGTCCATAAAGGAAGGGAAAGGACCCCCATGTGCAAAAATGTTTGTGGTAGCAAAGAAATGGAAAAGGAGTAGATGCCCATCACCTGGGAAATGGCTGAATAATCTGTGGGTACATGAAGGTAATGAAATAATGTTGTTCTGTAAAAATGATGAACAAGCTTATTTTATAAAGGCCTGGAAAGATTTACATGAACTGATGCTGAGCAAAACAAACAGAACCAGGAATACATAGTACACAATCAGCAAAAATGTGCGATGATCAATTATGAAATACTTGGTTCTTCTCAATGGTTCAATGGTCCAAGAAATCCCAATAGACTTTAGACAAAAACTGTCATCTGCAGCCAGAAAAAGAACTCAGGAGCCTGAATGTAAATCAATACATAGATGTTCACTTCTTTTTTCTGTGTTTTTTTTTTTAATCTCTCCTGTGTTTTTTCCCTTCTGCCCTGGTTTTTCTCTCCTAACATAATTCATAAAACAATGTGTATTAAAAATAAAAATAAAGAGTTTGATGTCAGGAAAATGAGGCCAGGGCAAAGGAGATGGAGCAGATATTTGAAAGGGTCACATGAGAACTGTATCATTCCCCAAAGCAATCCATCCTACTCTCCAACTCCTAATCAATTCTGGGACCAGTTCTTGGTCCACATACAGTGTTTATCCCAGACATGTGCACAGCTGGATGAGTTGTATGGGTTGTTCTAACATCATATCAGTCTGTATAATGAGCATTATTTATATGATCCATTGTGTGGATAGGTAGACTGAACTCTTTGGAGAGATGATTGATTTCACTTAGAGGAAGCTCTGCAGTATTCCAAAGATTGGTACAAATCAGAATATTGGAGCATCTGGAAAATCGAAACATTAACAAAACTTGTTCTGAACCTAGGCTTCTTGAATCCCCAAGGAATCCATGCATTTGAATATTCTCACTAAATATGGCTTCTTTTGTAGTGCTTTGAATTTTGTTTACATGTTGAAAAGCATTATTCTGAGAAGGAGAGGAGGCTGCCAAGGCAGGGAGGTAGAACGGGTAGACAGTCTGTGGCACAAGAAAGGTCAAGAATCCCTGATTTATAAGATCTGGACTCTGTGTGGCAAATCTCTTCCAACATAGTAGCAAATATTTTGGGCAATTGAGCATCTTCCTGTGTTATGCCTTGTTTGACATCAATAATCAGAGGGTCACTAAAGAAAATTATCTCTGTTGTTACATCTTTCCAGGAATTGTGTGTGATGTTGACATTTCTAAACCACCCCTTTTGGGAAACAATTCGGTAAGGTATTGTTTATTTCTGCTAAATATAATTCTTTTTTATACAACAAATTATAAGCATCATAATATTTTATATTCTCTATCCCTTTCAGGAAATTTGTGATCATAGCTCTGCTGCAGAATATCACTTGTGCAAACTTGCTTTGGGGTTTTGTTTTTGTTTTTTTCCCCCTGTTGATTAAAATACCCTTGATGCACTCTTTCAAAAATTATAGGTATAAAAGCATAGATGAATTAATAATTACTCTATCATGTTTTATTTATATTAGTATTAATAAGGCCTGAGATTTTGGTATCCTTTTCTTTCTTATTCCTTTAGAATCAATCCCACAATACCCTCAAAAGTATTTTTATTTCTGGCACAGTAATAATAATTCTCTTCTACACTACTCCTCTATAAGATAATAAGCAAATGGACCAGCTAATGCATCATCTTTGACTTCCCTACCACCCATGCCATACATACCTTTTACCTTTTTGACCTTATAAATCAATCAATCAAGAATAATTTAAAGTACTTATTATGTATCAGGCGCAATGCTAACAAAATGAAAGCAATCCCTTCTTTCTAGTCTGGGAAGGGGAGGGCAGGAGGGGGTAGAGATAATATTAGAGGAAGGGAAAGCACTAATATTTGAAGGTATCATAAAAGTCTCTTCTAGAAGAGTGAAAATTAAACCAAGCAATTTAAGGATTTCTTTAGATTGGGCCTCTTATAAAGGAATTCTGGAAACTGAAATTTGGGGAAGAAAATTGAAGTTCCTTTGGGGAATGGGAGTGTCCTGAAGTCTTTATGAATCATTTAAGCTCTGAGAGTCAACATCAGGTTGAGGAAGGGAGGTGCAAAGACATCCTTAGAGGGAAATGAGAGATAGAAATCCCACTCACCAAGGCAGGAATCCTGGAGTTAAGTTGTGAGGGAGTAGAGCAGATGCTGGAGATTTGAGAGACAAGTAGCTGGCTCAAGGCAGGGCAGTGGTCCAAGGGTGGTGGCCATGTCCTCCCCTAAGGGTGGACAATCAGAACAATCTCAGCATCCCTGGGCCAGCTGGCCCAATTTCCCAGGGTAGGTGTGGTGACCCAGCTGGTCCTGCCCCTGTACTCCCTCTTTTCCTCCATCTTCCACTCCTACCTCCAGGACATGTAAACACAATCAGGAAAAGGGGGGCTCTCAGTTAAAGATTCTTTTATGTGACTGTGACAAGTCAGGACATCGCCTCAGAGCATGCTCTGATCTTACAAGGTAGATCTCGGAAGGACCGAGTGTAGAGACAACCAATCTAATGCTATTCAATGGAGAAGCTGCTGCTGCTGTTGTTGTTTTTCAAAAAGGGAGTTGAAAGAAGGAAATGCTGAGATTCTATAATAGGCTGACCTTTTTTTTTCTAAATAGATCAGTCTTGTAAGTGAGAATGACTCAAAGGCTCAGTAGAATGTCTAGGGAATAAAATTCCCCCTTCTTAAAGACAGATGTGGCCATGTTATGACACAGTCAACAATATTATTCTTCATTTTTATTTGGCTTGTACTGGGAGAACGGGGCAGTGAAGAGAATGGTTGGAAGACATTGAAAATAATAGGAATTAAATTGTAATCTATCGGCAGGGTCATACATCTCTATTAAAGAAGTTTATTGTTGGCTTAGATAAAATCCCATTTGGAATTTATCAAAAGAAATTCTTCTAAGCCCTTTAGTAGCCCAGTTTTGAATTAAGGAGGGAATTTGAGTCCTTGGAGATTATAGCTTATTCCATCAACAAAGAATCATGTGATCAATAAGAAGACCTGAAGCCAGGATACATGATTCCTAAGATACCACAAAAATTCAGTTAAGGAAACTGCCCCCCACAATCTGCTAGAGGGTTTTTCTTTTGTAATGCTTCAAATATTACTATTTTTCCCAAGGCAAATTATCTCACTGCCTATTACAAGTGCCAGCACATGGCAGCAAAAAAAAAAAAAAAAAAAAAAAAAAATTTTTTTTTTCTTTTTACGTCCCAGACCAGTCCTGGGAGTTCCAATTCTCCCATTTTTCCATGACACCTATACATAGTAGCCATCATCAACACTATCACCTTTAATCACTCAGCTCCTCCTAGATGTCCTGGTTCATCATCCCTGCTCTGGGCTCATTTCCCTTCCTTCATATTTTTTGATGCTATAGTTTACCAGTTCAATTTTATAATGCTCATTATCATAAAATCCCATAACCCTTTTCTTAATACCATTAATCTCTGGATTGTGCCCACCATCTATCTTCTCTGTTCTTATTAATAAGCTCCATAATCATATCAGTGGGTATATTACAAATATTGACTGGGTTCATTACAAATTTATGCTATATATTATCAATTGGACCCTCACTGCTGTGTAGCAATCTTTTCACCCTTCTGTGATTAGCTTGCTATAGTATTCTTTACTAAGTGTTTCAAAGATTCAAACACACCACTTGTCCCTCTTGGGAGAGGAGTTTGCCATCTACTTCACTGAAATAATCCCCTCTCTCTGTAGCTATTTGCCCAAATCTCACTCATAGTGATTGGTTGGCTAGGTCCCGAGAGAACAAGGAGTTCTATGAATTTCAGAGAACTCCAGGGTACTAGGTTTATGTACTTTGATTCAGAAGTACCTACCAGTGTGATTTCCATTAACAATCTGACTATGGCCTCAATAACCTTTTGGAAAGATATTAAATCATCAGGCATAGAGATGGGGAACCGGGGAACAGTTTTCCACAAATATATTGTCCATGAAACCAAGTGGAAAACTGTTCCCCAGTTCCCCACATGAAACTGCGTGGATATCCATCCGTTGGAGGCTGGCTGAATAAGTTATGGTTTATTAATGTTAATATTAATATTAATAATAATATCATGGTTTTACAAGAAATGATCAGCAGGATGATTTTTTTAGGGATGCTTGGAGAGACTTACATGAACTGATGCTAAGTGAAGCAAACAGAACCAGGAGATCATTATACACGGCAATGATAAGACTATATGATGATCAATTCTGATGGACGTCCAACAATGAGAAGATTCAAACCAGTTCTGATGATCTTGTGAGGACTATGAGAACTGGGTGTGGATCACAATATACCATTCTCGCTCACAAAATTTTGTTTTGTTTCTCATTTTTTTTCTTCTTGATCTGATTTTTATTGTGCAGTAAGATAATTATATAAATATGTATTCATATATCAGATTTAACATATATTTGAACATATTTAACATATATTGGATTACTTATTACCATCTAGGAGAGGAGGATAGGGGGAAGGAGGGGAAAATTTGGAAAACAAGGTTTTATAAGAATTAATGTTGAAAAATTATCCATGTATATGTTTTGAAAATAAAAAGCTTCAATAAAAAATGGTGTCCATGGGAAGAATGGATAGAGAATGGAAGTGCAATAGTAAGGAAGCCCAGATATAGAGAATCATTTGTGGCAAAGTGGAAGCTCACAATGCCTAGTTGTCCTTTGTAGGATCTTCATGAAGCTCCCCTTAAGTGTAGCTCTCTGCTGGACTCTAAGGATTGGTATTTTTGATTAGTATATGACTAGCACTTTGCTAAGCACCAAAGGCTCAAGCTTTGGGGACTTTTCTTTACCTCTGAGGACTGGTTGACCCCAGTGTGTCTCCCAGTTCCCAATGAAGATGTCATCATTTAGCCATTGACACTTATAGCACATTGCTCCCAATACCAAAGAGAACTCCAACCTTTCAAAGTTTACAAAGTCACAAACTGGTTGCCTCAAAACAGGAAAAAGAAGAAATATAACAGAGATGGCCATATGCTCACAACCTTTATTAGATAGGAAGATGGTCATTCCTCCCCATCAACTCCCTTAGGACATTGCCCCAGAATGTGTCTGTTTCCCAAAAGAAGGTGAAATAACAGAGGTATTTTCATCCTTTCTGTAACTTCTAGATGTCTTTTTGCTTCTGGCCAGATATGCTGTCTCTTACTGGAATTCTTTCCGATAGCCTAGGCAATGGGGCAAGAATGGGAAGCAATTCCTTTTCAGAGTTTGGCTCCAATTCTTGAACTGTAATCCTCAAACTAGAACCCTTCCCTCATTAGACTGGTTCACTGATTGAGTGTCAAATTCTATACTATCTTGATGATTGTTTTTGTTGTTATTCAGTCATTTAGTCATTTCTCAATTTTCTTAACCTTGCGGACTGTACTGTTCATGAAATATTCTTGACAAAGATAATAGAAGGATTTGTAATTTCCTTCTCCAAGAGATTAAGGCAAAGAGAGAGTTAAATGACTTGTCTAGGGTCATTTGACTCCAGGCCCATTGCTCTATCCATTGAGCCACGTAGCTGCCTCTTGTTTATTTTTAAATGTAGCTCAAGAGAGATTGGTTTCATCAAGAAATCACCTCATGACCAAAATCCTAGTTATCTCAAATTGAGTGAGGACTTATTTATTCATAACTCTCATATTTTCTGTTGATTTATTTATCTTGTCAAGCTGTCTGGTAGTTTATGCTTACTTTAATTGATGTAAGAATGGAATCCTACTCTTATGCTGATAAAATTGAAACAATTCATTTGGAGAACACTCTTCTTCCAAGTTCTATACCTCAAATAATTTCCACACAATCCTGTAACCCCCCTTTCTTTGCTCCAATCTCATGGTACACCTTAACAAAGCCAAATCTTCCACCTCGCCCTTTGATTCCATATTTTCCCATTTTCTCTTTGATCTGACCTCTTTACTCATCCCATCTTTGAAAATTTTTAATCTCTATTTATTTTCTGCATCATTTTCTGAAGCTTGAAAACATTTTCAATTCTCTTCAGTCTTTAAACAACAACAATAACAAAAATAACTGCAACAATAGCCAAAATTTGATAACCATTGCCTCAAAGTATCATCCCATGTCTTGTCTTTCTTTTCTCAGCCAAATTCCTAGAAAAGTAAGTCCTCATTCCATTCCCTGGCTCCCATTCACTTGAATGAAAATGAGTGAATGAATGAGTAAAACAGAATTTAATATGTTTTAATATGTGCCAAGTAATATTCCAAATGCCAAGAACACACACAAACTGTCTAGCACCTAGAAGAATGAATGCAAATAGTTATTAATATTATTACTGAATTCAGTCTACTCTTTGAGATACGTTATGAGACTCTCTTTCAGTTCCCTTCCTGACCTTAATCACTATGTGAATCCCTGTTCATCACTTTGGGAGTCATACTAACCATTAGAAGTTCCTCATTGCATTCTTGATCAGAGCAAACTTGCCCCTCTCCCAGTGTATATAATGGTGGTCTTCTCTATTCCAATGGTTCATCCTGTCCAAAAAATGACATTGCCTTCTTTCTCTATGGTTCTACCCATGAGGCAAACATTTTATGAATTTCTACTAATGTAGAAATAATTTGAACTTGGTTAGTAATAATCTTCTTGAAGGACAAACCTCATTAAGTTCAGTAAAAATCATCAGAGACTGAGACAGTGCTCATTGTTCATTGTCCAACTTCCACCTAGTGCTGGCTATTTCATTTCAACATTGAATGACAAAATACATTTTGTATGACTTGAAAAGTTTGCAATCTGGAAAAGCAATGTTCACCTTGGGTGAAATTATAGGTGCTTGGATTCACTTTGGTGCCTCAAGAATCTCTAATTTTCATGGCATGAATACAGGGGCACTCCACTGATGCAAATGTTAAGGCCTTTATATAAATCATCTTTGAGAATTTCTGAGGATGAAATATTTATCACCTGGAGCCAATGTGGGGAGAAGTTTGGTAGGTATTGTGGGGCAGCAGAAAGAACATTGACTTTAGTGGCAGAGAACCTCCAAATCCTACTCTGTTCCTATTTGTATGGCCTTTGGCAAATCATTTAATATCTGTGAGCCTCAGTTCTATCCTCTATAAAAATCAGGGAACTGGACTGTTCCCAGCTCTAAAGTTAGGCTCCTATGAGTTCCTTGATTTCTATAGGCCAGTTTTCAGATGGCAGATATGCAATCCGTGCTCAAATGTTCCTGATATGGTAGCTTGAAGAACTTACTATGATCTCCTTCATGTCCTATGTCAGTCATTAAATATTCATCACGCACCTACTATGTGCCAGACCATGGTCCAATCACAAGGAATATAAAGAAAAGGGGAAAAAAAAACCATTCTTCCCCATCAGCCAATACACCAAAAACCATGTAGGAACATAAAGACAGGATGCCAATAAGAAGACAGTTATGGAGTTCTAATGTGCGATGGAAATCATGTATCTTTATCGTCTTTAGCATATTTATACTAGATACTGGGGAATGAGAATGAAAGCAAGCACATTTCCCATGAAGTAATCCTGCTGCTACAACAATCCATTGACCAAACATTGAATAGGAGCTTGTGCCCAAGGGATTAAACTTCAAAACCAAATAATCTCTGCCCTCAGGAACTTACATTCTACTGGGAGAAGTCTGCACTGTGTTTTCCTACCATAATGAGGCACGTCTAGGATACCATTAGTAGAGATGGCACTTTGAATCATTTAAGAAAAGAGAAGAGTGGTCCCTACTCAATTTCCTTAAGAGGGTGTTAGGGGATTAAGAGAAAATGAGAGAAAACAGAAAGAGAAAAGTTGTGAAAAGCATTCTGACACATAGAGACAGCAGGCTGCTATAAAGTGGTCACATTAGATTGTAACTTACTAAAGGACAAGGATAGGTCTGGATCATATTTTTTCCCCCTCAGTACCCAACAGAGCTCACACAATTCAACAGTTGATAAGTACTTCGTGGATGGTGATTTATGGGCAATCTAGGATTACAGACTGATTGGTTGGTTGAAGTAGGTCAACTAGACCCAATTGTCCTATGTAAGAGTGGTGAAAATAATGACGTTCTAAATCAAAAACTTTAGGGAATAGGAAGCTTTAGGTCATTCCCTCATTTTATATTTGTCCAAGTTATACAAGCTGGATCTCTCATCAACTGTCTAGTCTTGAGCCCCAGTATAGTTTTTAAAAAACAGAGAAAGAAAAATTTTTCAGGGGCATCTAAGGAAGTTGTAGACATTTGTTGTAGAGATAAACAGGAGTCAGAATGGCTCAGATTCAAATCCACAGGCTACCACTTATCAGAAAGTGGCTTTGGGAGCTTTCACTTTGCATCTCTCTGCCTCAGATGCTTTATATGCAAAATGTGAATAATAACCTCCACAGTGGTCACCTCCCAGGGTTAGAGGGAAACTTAAATGAGAAGTCTGAAAGCACTTTGCAAATCTTCAAGCTCTCCATAAATATTCATAATTCTGATTTCAACAGGAAGTGTAGTGGTTTCTGTACATGGACTCCAAGTTCCTATAGTTTTGGGAGCAGAAGAAGCCTTGCTCACTGGAGGAAATTTTACTTGTACCACACCTTCTTAGCTCTGAGCTCACAGCATGATGAGACTACCATACCATAACTGGATAAGAACATTTCCAGAAGGAACATTTAAAAGTCTGACCAATCTCCTACAGCATTGTCTAAAATGTTCTCTAGTTGCCATTATAAGAAGCCAGAATTTCTAAGATGGCGCCTGTAGCACTTTCCCCATAAGTGAAATGTGGGACCTATTTATACTAGTTGAGAGTTGATTATTTCTCTCAGGAGATGGTGGGGGAGAGCAATTGTTTGGAAACAAATAGTGAGAGAGCTTATTCAATTATTCAATCTAACCTTTTTCATTTCTCTGTGATTATTTACCATTCTGTTTATGATTAAATGTCTGCTTTGAATTCATGTGTCACTTGGCTTGGTCTGGTATAAACAATTATTTTGGTGGGGGCTTACAGTAGTACGTATGAATAGATTAACCTAATGGTAACATGAACTTTAGTCAGCTGAGAGAGGATACCACATTGGAAATATATCGTGGTAACAAAGCAGACTTTTTGCAAAGGAAGTGACTCCGCAACATTTGGTGCGGACTAGTGATGGAAGATGAGGTTCCACCTGTGTCAGGAGATGACAGATGGAGTTAGAGATGAGAAACAGTAAGATCAGTTCGTTTCACTTCAGAGGGACCAATGTACAATAAGATTGGAAAGATAGGTTGGATCCCATTTTAAAATGTTTTCAAAGCCAAACAGGAGTTTATACTTGATACTAAAGGTAACAGGGCATTAGCTCTCTCCCATTGGAAGCTGAGCCAAGACTGACACCTGCTGGGTCCAATCAGCATTTCATACCCTGTTTCTGGCTCCACCCCATTCATTCTGCTGCTTACATCTCTAGCATCCCATGTACAATTTTGCAACATTTCAATATTCTAAAGTCAGGAAAGGCTAGAAACGATTCTACCCACAAAGAGAGCCAAGAGGAGAGCAATATAGCTTCCTTCCTAGGGGATTGAAAAATGAACTTCTCACCAGGTTAGCATTATCAGTAGGGAAAGAGCCCCATTTAGAGTAAGAATTCTTGGTTCAATCTGGGATGCCAGTACCTGTGTGACTGAACAGATCACTTCCCATCTCTAGACCTCAGTTTCCCCAGATGGAAAGTGAAATGACTGCAATAGATGACTTCTAAAGTCCCTTCCTGCTCTTGGGCTATGATGCTTTTATGAACCTGGGATTAAGACTAACAGAGCCAAGGTTCAAATCCCAGCTGTAACATTTATTTTTCATACCACCTTGGATAATTTAGTGTACAGCAGGAAGAGGATTGGCCCTCAAAGGGGCCTTTGACCTAGCTATGCCACTGTAATGCTCTTCTCTAACGGGATTAGAGAAACAAGAAAAGATCCTAAATGTACAAAAATGTTTCCAGCCATTTCTATCTTGTAGTTGATACACACACACACACACTAAAGGGATGACTGAGCACATTTTGAAATATGAATAAAATGGACTATATTGATGCAAAAAAAGAAGAGAGGGATAGACAGGGAGAGAGAGACAGAAAAACACAGAGAGAAAGAGAGACACAGAGGAGAGGGGGAGGAGGAGGGAGAGGAAGGGAGAGAGAGGGAGGGAAGGAGGAAGGGAAGAGAGAAGGAGGGGGAGAAGGAGAGAGGGAACGGGAGAGGGAGAAGCAGAGAGAGAAGAAGAGAGAGAGGAAGAGAGAGAGGAAGGGAGGGAGGGAGAGAGGGAAGAAAGAGGAAGAAGAGTTTCAAATAGGCATGAAAAGACTTGGATGAACTGATGTAGAAAGAAATGAGAAAAAACAAGAGTATGATGTATACTGTAGCATTAATATTTAACAATTTGGACAATTAAAAACTGATTAACCAGGACTACCAAGGACTAATAAAGAATGTAGATCATCTCATGACAGAGATAGTGAACTAATAAGCCAGTATAAGAAAAGTATTGATATTTGTGGAAATATGTATAGAAGAATTGTACATGTTTAACATATATTGGCTCACTTGCCCAGTAGGGGAGAGGGGAGGGGAAAAGGAGGGAAAAAATTAGAATACAGATTTTTGTAAGGGTGAATGCCAAAAATTATGCATGCATATATTTTGAAAATAAAAAGCTTTAATTAAAAATAAGAAATGCATGTGACAAATAGGGAAATATTTTGCTTTATTGTGTTTGTAAGATACTAGGGACTTCCCTCTTTCCTTCCACTCTTCTTGCCCTTTTTACTTTTTCAATGGATGAAGAAAAGGAAAAGGGGAAAATGAATACTTCATAACTGAAAAATTAAAATAATCTTCAAACTTCTCTTCCATAATTTTTCTATTTCCCTTATTAGCCAATTTTAATTTCCTATAATTTTAAATATTTTTTCTTTTTTAATGTTGAGTTTCAAACTTTTTTTTTTTTTTTTAATAAATTTTTTTATTTAATAATTACATTATATTTACACTCATTTCTGTTCCGATTTTTTTTTCCCCTCCCTCCCTCCACCCCCTCCCCTAGATGGCAAGCAGTCCTTTATATGTTGGATATGTTGCAGTATATCCTAGATACAATATATGTTTGCAGAACCGAACAGTTCTCTTGTTGCGTAGGGAGAATTGGATTCAGAAGGTATAAATAATCCGGGAAGAGAAACAAAAATGCAGATAGTTCACATTCGTTTCCCAGTGTTCTTTCTTTGGGTGTAGCTGCTTTTGTCCGTCATTTATCAATTGAAACTCAGGTCTCTTTGTCAAGGAAATCCACTTCCATCAAAATATGTCCTCATACAATATCGTTGTCGAAGTGTATAATGATCTCCTGGTTCTGCTCATTTCACTTAGCATCAGTTCATGTAGGTCTCTCCAAGCCTCTCTGTATTCATCCTGCTGGTCATTTCTTACAGAACAATAATATTCCATAACATTCATATACCACAATTTACCCAGCCATTCTCCAATTGATGGGCATCCATTCATTTTCCAGTTTCTAGCCACTACAAACAGGGCTGCTACAAACATTTTGGCACATACAGGTCCCTTTCCCTTCTTTAGTATTTCTTTGGGATATAAGCCCAATAGAAACACTGCTGGATCAAAGGATATGCACATTTTGATAATTTTTTGGGCATAATTCCAGATTGCTCTCCAGAATGGTTGGATTCGTTCACAACTCCACCAACAATGCATTAGTGTCCCAGTTTTCCCGCATCCCCTCCAACATTCATCATTATTTTTTCCTGTCATCTTAGCCAATCTGACAGGTGTGTAGTGGTATCTCAGAGTTGTCTTAATTTGCATTTCTCTGATCAATAATGATTTGGAACACTCTTTCATATGAGTGGTAATAGTTTCAATCTCATCCTCTGAAAATTGTCTGTTCATATCCTTTGACCATTTATCAATTGGAGAATGGCTTGATTTCTTATAAATTTGAGTCAGTTCTCTATATATTTTGGAAATGAGGCCTTTATCAGAACCTTTAACTGTGAAAATGTTTTCCCAGTTTGTTGCTTCCCTTCTAATCTTGTTTGCATTAGTTTTATTTGTACAAAGGCTTTTTAATTTGATGTAATCGAAATTTTCTATTCTGTGATCAGTAATGGTCTCTAGTTCATCTTTGGTCACAAATTTCTTTCTCCTCCACAAGTCTGAGAGATAAACTATTCTATGTTCCTCTAATTTATTTATAGTCTCGTTCTTTATGCCTAGGTCATAGACCCATTTTGATCTTATCTTGGTATATGGTGTTAAGTGTGGGTCCATGCCTAATTTCTGCCATACTAATTTCCAATTATCCCAGCAGTTTTTATCAAATATTGAATTCTTTTCCCAGAAGTTAGGGGCTTTGGGTTTGTCAAACACTAGATTGCTATAGTTGACTATTCTGTCTTGTGAGCCTAGCCTTTTCCACTGATCCACTAATCTATTTCTTAGCCAATACCAAATGGTTTTGGTGACTGCTGCTTTATAATATAATTTTAGATCAGGTACAGCTAGGCCACCTTCATTTGATTTTTTTTTTCATTAATTCCCTTGAGATTCTTGACTTTTTATTGTTCCATATGAATTTTGTTGTTATTTTTTCTAGATCAATAAAATATTTTCTTGGAAGTCTGATTGGTATAGCACTAAATAAATAGATTAGTTTAGGGAGTATTGTCATCTTTATTATGTTCGCTCGGCCGATCCAAGAGCACTTAATATTTTTCCAATTATTTAAGTCTGACTTTATTTGTGTGGAGACTTTTTTATAATTTTGCTCATATAATTCCTGACTTTCCTTTGGTAGATAGATTCCCAAATATTTTATGGTATCAACAGTTATTCTGAATGGAATTTCTCTTTGTATCTCTTGCTGTTGGGTTTTGTTGGTGATGTATAAAAATGCTGAGGATTTATGGGGATTTATTTTGTAGCCAGCTACTTTGCTAAAATTATGAATTATTTCCAATAGCTTTTTGGTAGAATCTCTGGGGTTCTCTAGGTATACCATCATATCATCTGCAAAGAGTGATAGTTTGGTTTCCTCATTGCCTACTCTAATTCCTTTTATATCTTTCTCGACTCTTATTGCCGAGGCTAGTGTTTCTAATACGATATTAAATAATAATGGTGATAGTGGGCAACCTTGCTTCACTCCAGATCTTACTGGGAAAGGTTCCAGTTTTTCCCCATTGCATATGATGCTTACTGATGGTTTTAAATATATGCTCCTGACTATTTTAAGGAAAAGTCCATTTATTCCTATGCTCTCAAGTGTTTTTATTAGGAATGGATGTTGGATTTTATCAAATGCTTTTTCTGCATCTATTGAGATGATCATGTGGTTTTTGTTTGTTTGGTTATTGATATAGTCAATTATGTTAATAGTTTTCCTAATATTGAACCATCCCTGCATTCCTGGTATAAATCCTACTTGGTCATAGTGTATTATCCTGGTGACAATTTTCTGTAATCTTTTTGCTAATATTTTATTTAAGATTTTAGCATCAATATTCATTAGGGAGATTGGTCTATAATTTTCTTTCTCTGTTTTCAGCCTACCTGGTTTAGGTATCAGTACCATATCTGTGTCATAAAAGGAGTTTGGTAGGACTCCTTCAATCCCTATTTTTTCAAATAGTTTATATAACATTGGAGTTAATTGTTCTTTAAATGTTTGGTAGAATTCACATGTAAATCCATCTGGTCCTGGGGATTTTTTCTTAGGGAGTTGATTGATAGTTTGTTCTATTTCTTTTTCTGAGATGGGACTGTTTAGGATATTTACTTCTTCCTCTGTTAGTTTGGGCAAGCTGTATTTTTGGAGGTATTTTTCTATTTCATTTAAGTTGTCGAATTTATTGGCATAAAGTTGGGCAAAGTAACTCCTAATTATTGCTCTAATTTCCTCTTCGTTAGTGGTGAGTTCTCCCTTTTCATTTTTAAGACTAACAATTTGATTTTCCTCTTTCCTTTTTTTAATCAGATTTACTAAGGGTTTGTCTATTTTGTTGGTTTTTTCATAGAACCAACTCTTAGTTTTATTAATCAATTCAATAGTTTTTTTACTTTCAATTTTATTGATCTCACCTTTTACTTTTAGAATTTCAAGTTTAGTGTTTGACTGGGGGTTTTTAATTTGTTCCTTTTCTAGCATTTTTAATTGCAAACCCAATT
This sequence comes from Antechinus flavipes, assembly GCF_016432865.1. NCBI lineage: Eukaryota > Metazoa > Chordata > Mammalia > Dasyuromorphia > Dasyuridae > Antechinus > Antechinus flavipes. The sequence goes on from NC_067399.1 coordinate 664,119,633, forward strand.
CATTGACCTTCTCTTTCTCTATTTATACAAATAGGCCTCTAGAGATATGAAATTTCCCCTTATTACCGCTTTGGCTGCATCCCATACATTTTGGTATGATGTCTCATTATTATCGTTTTCTTGGGTGAAGTTATTAATTATGTCTATGATTTGCTGTTTTACCCAATCATTCTTTAGTATGAGATTATTTAGTTTCCAATTATTTTTTGGTCTACTTCCCCCTGCTTTTTTGTTGAATGTAATTTTCATTGCATCGTGGTCTGAAAAGGATGCATTTACTATTTCTGCCTTACTACATTTGAGTTTGAGGTTTTTATGTCCTAATATATGGTCAATTTTTGTATAGGTTCCATGAACTGCTGAAAAGAAAGTGTATTCCCTTCTGTCTCCATTACATTTTCTCCAGAGATCTATCATGTCTAGCTTTTCTAGTATTCTGTTTACCTCTTTGACTTCTTTCTTATTTATTTTCTGGTTTGATTTATCTAATTCTGAGAGTGCAAGGTTAAGATCTCCCATTATTATAGTTTTACTGTCTATTTCTTCTTGCAGCTCTCTTAGTTTCTCTTTTAAGAATTTAGATGCTACCCCACTTGGTGCATATATGTTTAATATAGATAGTGCTTCATTATCCATGCTACCCTTTAGCAAGATATAGTGTCCTTCCTTATCTCTTTTAATTAGGTCAATTTTTGCTTTAGCTTGATCTGAGATCAGGATGGCTACCCCTGCTTTTTTGACTTCACCTGAAGCATAGTAGATTTTGCTCCAACCTTTTACCTTTAACCTGCATGTATCTCCCCGCTTCAGGTGTGTTTCCTGTAAACAACATATTGTAGGATTCTGGCTTTTAATCCATTCTGCTAACCGCTTCCTCTTTATGGGGGAGTTTACCCCGTTCACGTTTATGGTTAGAATGACCAATTCTGTATTACTTGCCATCTTGTTAACCCCGGTTTATGCTTTCCTCCCTTCTTTCCCCTTTCCCCCCCTTCCAAGTAATAAGCTTGTGAGCACCCCTTGCTTCTCACAGCCCTCCCTTTTTAGTGTCCCTCCCCCCGCCTTAGAGTTCCTCCCCTATCTTACCCCTTTCCCTCCCAGTTCCCGTATTCCCTTCCGCTTAGCTTATTCCTTCCCTTTCCACTTTTCCCTTCTCACTTTTCAATGAGATGGGAGAAGTTTCACCATAGATTGAATATGTCTTAAGATTTTTCACTTAAAGCCAATTCTGAAGGCAGTAAGATACCCACTATATTCATCCCCCTCCATTCTTTCTCTCAGATATAATAGGTTTCCTATGCCTCTTCATGAGATGTACTACCCCCACTTTACCCTTTTTCTGGTACAATGTCCTTTCCACATCAATTTCTAGAACAAGGTATACATGTATTCTTTATACATCTATATAGTCAAAATATAGTTCCCAAGATTAATCTTTACCTTTTTAGATTTCTCTTGAGTTCTATATTTGTAGATCAAACTTTTTGTTAAGTTCTGGTTTTTTCATCAGAAATAGATGAAATTCGCTTACTTCGTTGAATGTCCATCTTCTTCCCTGGAAAAAGATGCTCATTCTTGCTGGGTAAGTTATTTTTGGTTGCATACCAAGTTCCTTAGCCTTTCGGAATATCATATTCCAGGCCCTTCGATCTTTTAATGTGGATGCTGCCAGATCCTGGGTGATCCTTATTGTGGCTCCTTGATACTTGAATTGGGTTTTTCTAGCCGCTTGCAATATTTTTTCTTTCACCTGAGGGTTCTGGCATTTGGCCACTATATTCCTTGGTGTTTTGATTTTAGGATCCCTTTCAGTGGGTGATCGATGAATCCTTTCAATGTTTATTTTTTCCTCTGTTCCTATGACTTCTGGGCAGTTCTCTTTGATGATTTCCTGGAAGACAGTGTCCAGGCTCTTTTTTTCATCATGTTTTTCTGGGAGTCCAATGATTCTCAGATTGTCTCTCCTGGATCTGTTTTCCAGGTCTGTTGTCTTCCCCAGAAGGTATTTCACATTTTTCTCCATTGTTTGATTTTTTTGGATTTGCTTGACTGATTCTTCTTGTCTCCTCGAGTCATTCAATTCCACTTGTTCAATTCTGATTTTCAGTGAAGTATTCTCTTCACTCACTTTTTTAAAATCTTTCTCTAATTGTCCAATTGAGTTCTTTTGTTCTGTGGAATTTTTTTCCATTTCGCCAATTTTGTTTTTTAGAGAGCTGTTTTCTGTTTCCAGTTCACTAATCCTATTTTTCAAGGATTTTACTTCTTTATCCACTCTCTCTTTAACTGACTTCTCCAGGCTCTTTTCCCATTTTTCTTCTAGCTCCCTTGTGAGAGCCTTTTTAATCACTTCTATGAGGTTCATCTGTGCTGAGGAACAGATGATTTCCTCCTTTGGGGAATCACCTGGGACTGCCTGTTTTTAGTCTCCTCAGATTTAGAGTCTGCTCTCTATCTGTATAGAAGCTGTCAAGGGTTAAAGTCCTCTTCAGCTTCTTGCTCATTCTGTCTATTAATCAGAGATAAACTACCAAAGAAAAACAGAAAAAACTGGAGTCTTTCTTTGGGGGGGGGGGCTGGGTGTGTTATCGAGCTTCCTCTACAGACTGCAGGTGGCAGCAGTGAGGCACTAGCAGGACTGTGCTGCGCCTGCGCTCTGAGATCCCAAAGCGTGCTGAGTCACTGAGGGGGGGGAAGGGGGGGGGGCCAGGTCCTGAGAGAGTCCAGCTGTTTGCGGTTGTATTCTTCAGCCCCGGTGTTTTTAGCTTCTCTGCTGGGCTGTTGACTTGCTGCAGGTTCCAAACCTGTAGCGAAGCTCTCCCCGCAGAGACGGCTACGATCACTCCCCACCCCCTCTCAGCTCTGCTCCCGTGCTCTCACTGCCGCTGCCCTCAGCCTGCGCCCGATCTAAAACCGCCCCAGCCCTCCAGTAAAGACAGACCTTTCTTGGCGGATCTCAAGGATGGCTTCTCTTGGTAACTATTTGTGGGTTTTTTTCAGTCAAGCATTGATTCAGAGGCTTGTAATGAAGTGGATAGTGAGAGAAAGCGCGGAGCTTATGCAACTGTGAGCCTCCTCTCCGCCATCTTAACCGGAAGTCCCGCCATCTTAACCGGAAGTCTTTCAAACTTTTTTTCTAACCATTTTTTCCTGTGTTCTCTAGTGTTTTTTTTTTTTTAATAACTTTTTTATTGACAGAACCCATGCCTGGGTAATTTTTTTTTTTTTTACAACATTATCCCTTGCACTCACTTCTGTTCCGATTTTCCTTCCCTCCCTTCACTCCCTCCCCCAGATGGCAAGCAGTCCTATACATGTTGAATATGTCACCATATATCCTAAATACTATATATATATATATATATATATATATATATATATATATATATATATATATATATATATATATAGTAGAACCAAATAGTTCTATTGTCTAACCATTGTCTTACTCACTAAACAGGCAAGCAAAATGAAAGCATTTCAATGCGAAATCATGCAAAATATATTTCTGTATTAATCATATTGCAAACCCCCCCACTAAAATAGATGAAAAAATTCTACTTTAATTTGCACTCAGAGTTCATCAGTTCTCTTCTCTGGAAGTAGATAGCCATTTTTTCATCATGAGTCCTTTGAAATTGTCTCGTTATTGAACACTATTATTATTATTATTTTTTGCATTTAATCTGCATTATTAAGATTTTCTCCATTGCTTTCTCTTTTTTATTACATAATATTTTATTTTTTTCCTTAATTACATGCTAAAACATTTTAACAGTTTTTAGAATTTTGAGTTCCAAATTCTATCCCTTCCTCCCTTCCATTCCCTCTCTCCTCCCTGAGATGGTAATCCAATATATTTTATACATGTGCAATTACCTCCATTGCTTTCTTTTTTTTTTTTTTATTTAATAATAACTTTGTATTGACAGAATCCATGCCAGGATAATTTTTACACAGCATTATCCCTTGCAATCACTTATGTTTCGTTTTTTTCCCCTCCCTCCCTCCTCCCCCCCCAAGATGGCAAGCAGTCCTATATATGTTAAATATGTAGCAGTATATCCTAGATACAATACATATTTGCAGAACCGAACAGTTCTCCCACTGCACAGGGAGAGTTGAATTCAGAAGGTAAAAATAACTCGGGAAGAAAATCAAAAATCAAATAGTTCACATTCATTTCCCAGTATTCCTTCTTTGGGTGTAGCTATTGAACACTATTATAACAGTGATATTGTTCATAGTCATCTAGTGGTTCTTCTCACTTGACTTTGTATCAGTTCATAGTGATTTTCTTAGTTTTTTTTTTTTCCTGAAAATACTGCAATCATCATTTCCCATAGCAAAAGAGTCTATCGATATAATCATATGCTATAACTTGTTCAGCTATTGCACAATTGATAAGCATCCCCTCTATTTCTAATTCTTTACCACCCCCCAAAAAACCTGCTATAATTATTTTTGTGTATGCTTTTTACATTTCCTTTTTCTTTGATCTTTTGGGGAGTGAGGGAGGAGAAAAGCAAAACAAGTAAAGATATCTCTGGGTCAAAGGGTATGCACAATTTTGTAGTCCTTTGGGCATAAGTTCCAATTTGTTGTCCAGAATGTTTGGACAACTCCACCAAGAATTTATTAATATACTCATTTTCCCCTCATTCCTTCTAATATTTGTCATTTATATTTGTGTGGGACGGTACCTCAGAGTTGCTTTAATTTATATTTGTCTAATCTGTAGTGATTTAAAGCATTCTTTTTTTATATGACTATAGATAGATTTTATTTCTTCTTCTGATAATCGACTGTTCCTATCCTTTGACCAGCCATAAATGGAGAAATTGCCTTTTTTTATAACAAATTTGATTCTATTCCCTATTTATTTGAGAAATGAGGGCTTTACAGACACAGTTGCTATGATTTTTTTTTTATGTTTCTTGTCTATGGTATTTTTTTTTTTTTTTAGCAAAACATTGTTCCCTTAATTATTTTTTAATTAGTGCTATTTTGCTTTATATGAAATCATGATTGCTACTCCTGTCTTTTTGCTTTTACTTCAGCAGAAGCTTCAGCCTTTTTTTTTTTTTTCAACTTTGTGCATGTGTGTGTGCGTGTGTGTGTGTGTGTGTGTGTGTTTCTGTTTCAAGTGTGTCTCTTGTAAATAACATTGTTGGATTCTAGTTTCTAATCCATTCTGCTGTCTGCTTCAGTTTTATGGGTGAGCTCATCCCATTCATATTCAAATTTTTGATTACTGTATATTTCCCTTTAATTTTATTCTGTTTAGACTTACTTCCCACGTCTTTTTTTATTCTGCCCCCCCCCTCAAAAGTCTGGTTTGCTTTAGACCACTGCCTCCTTTAATCCAATCTCTGTTTTATCATGCCCCTCCTCATTTCTTTTATCCCATCCCCTCATATTTCCCTATTTCAATAACCAAATCTCTGTGTGTATATTTCTATGTATGTGTATTTTTTTTCCTTCCCTCTTTGAACCAATTCCAGTGAGGGCAAAATTCAAGTTTTACCCCATCTCCCTTCTGTTATAAAAGTTCTTCCTTGTGTGTTTTTTACATGAGAAAATCGTCCATATTCTACCTCTCCCTTCTTTCTTGTCCCAAAATATTTTTAAGTCATAACATAGTCAATGTACACTCCTTCCCTCTGTCTACATGGATTTCTCCTAAACACCATCATAATAATGTTCTTAGGAGTTATATGCATCATTTTCTCAGCTAGGAAAATAAACAGTTTAATTTAATAAAGTTAAGTCCCTTATGGTTATTCTTTCATATTTACATTGTAATGTTTCTCTTGAGTTTTGTTTGAATGTCAAATTTTCTATTAAGCTAAGATCTTTTTATCAGGTATTCTTTCATGTCCTTTAATTAAATAAACATTCTCCCCATCCCTAAATTACTATACTAAGTTTTTTTTTTTTTTCTTGTCAGGTTATACTTGGTTATAATCCTAGTTCCTTTATCTTCTTGATTATCATGTTCCAAGCCTCCTGCTCCTTTTATGTGAAAGCTGTTAATCTTGTGTAATTCCGATTATAATTGTATAATATTTTAATTGTTTTTTCTCCTGATTGTTCTTAATATTTTCTTCTTGCCCTGGAAGCTTTTGAATTTTGCTATATATAATGTTGCTGAGATTTTTCTTTTTCAGAAGATGATAAGTGGGTTCTTTCATTTTTTGTTATACCCTCTGAATCTAAATATCAGGTCAGTTTTCCTTTATAATTTACCAAAATATGATGTGCAGCCTCTTTTTTATCATGGATTTCAAGTACATTAATAATTTAAAATTATTTCCCCTTTAACTATTTTCCAGGTTTGCTGCTTTTCCAATGAAATGTTCCTTTCCTGTCCCCCACCATTTTTTATTCCTTTGATGTTTTATTGTTTCTTGATTGAGGTGTCATGGAAACAATTTCCATTTTCCCAATTTTAAATTTTAAGTGATTACTTTCTTGAGCAAACTTTCATACTTTTTTCCATTTGGACAGATTGCATTTTAAAGAAGTTGTTTTTTTTTCCCCCAGTGAATTTTGTGCCTCTTTTCTCATTGAGCTAATTTTGTTTTATAAAGTTTTATTTTCTTTTTGATCTTTTTTTAAAAATCAAGCTATATAGATTCTCTTTCCATCATTGTCTTGCATCATTCTCATTTCTTTTCCTATTTTCCTTCCTTCTTAAACTGTTTTATGAATTATTTCTGACCTTGGATTCAATTAGCATTTTTCTTTGAGGCTTTGCTTATAACTGTTTTCATATTGCTAGCTTCTGAGTTTGTTTTGTTCTTCCAAGCCACTGCAGTAGCTTTTTATAATCAAGTTATTTTTGTTGTTGTTTACTCATTTTCCCAGCCTATTTTTGACTTTGAACTTTGTATTAAAATTGAATTCTGCTTGCCTGGGGGTAGGGAGGTATTGTGCCAAGCTTTAGGCTTATTTGAACTGCTGTTTTCAGAGTTAGTTTGGAGTAGGTGTGGCTTTTCAGCACTTCCAAAGTGGTATGACTCAGAGAGGTATCACGGCTGTCCTCATCTGAACTCTGGTCTTTATCCAGGAAGGACCCTTCATCCCTTCGAGCTACAAGTGCTAGCACTTCTCTTGATTTTGGAACAGTGACTATGGCTCCCCTGCTTTTCTGTAGCCACAAACACTAGTGTTCCTTTCTACCTTGGCACCTAGGCCAGAGACCCTGCTCCCTTGTAAAAGATCACAAGTGCTCTCTTCTACCCTAGAATCGTGTTTCATTACTGTGTATGAAGCAATAAAATTGCCAATTAGCATCAGATATACCCAATGCTGGCAAAGGTTCCTCTCTGATGTCTTTCTGACCAGTTGTCCAGCCCCCTTACTGTCTCTGGGCTGTGAGCCTCTGAAACTGTGGCTGTTGCTGTTGCATCCCATAGCTAGTGCTGCTACTACATAAGTTTTGAGCCTTCTCAGATTGCCTGTATCACAGTCCTTTCCCGCCATCTTCCTAAGTTGCTTTAGGATAGAAACATGTTTCCTTTTTGTTGGCTCTGCTGCTCCAAAATTTTATTTGAAGCATTATTGACATTTTTGAAGGGAGGGGAATATTGCAAGAGTTTAGCTGGGTATCTGCCTCTATTCTGTCATCTTGGCTCTACCCTCTATAATGGAAAAAAAAATATTTTAAAAGGAACATAATTCTTCATTCATGGGACATGAGTTTAAATCCACTCTGTGCTTATTATCTGTGTGTTTTTGGGTAAATAGGAAATTTCTCTTCTAAAAAATTAGGGGATTGGACTAAAAACCTCTAAATTCCATTCTAGCCTATATCTATAATCCCAATGAGAGCAATCCAAAAACAAGACAATAATCATATAACCTTTCCTGAGCCTCAGTTGCCTCATCTAGAATTAGAAGGCAGGAACAGTCTTCTCCCATGATCCCTTCTGACTTTAAATCTACGACTAAGGGGTGGGAGAAAACAAACAAACAAAAAAAAAAAAATTGAAAATTCTCCAAGTTTATTCTAAAAAAAAAATCTGTTGGCCACTAGATGGCAGGAGTGTCTGTTCACCACCTATGGCCCTCCCTTCAAGAAGAATTAAGACAATGTAAAGTCCAAAATCTCACCTTGTCTTCCCAAAACCAGTTATGCGTTTAGCCGAGATGTGTCCAAAGATTAGATGCTTGCATGTCTTGTCCCTCACTCACCTACTTCAAAGCAATTGGATCCTTTAAATGCACAGAGTGAACTCCCAAATAAAGGCCATCAACAGTTCTTTTCTATACTAGGCAGCCTTGAAATGCTTGACATAGCCAGGTCAGAATTTTGCCAACTACTGCTCACTGCAATTCACAACTAAGAGAAGCAACGGGAGCCATTTCAGGAAAATCAGAGTTTATCTTCATGGTAGGATCAATTGATGAATCAATGGGTCAGGCCCTGTGCTAAATGCTGGGCATACAAAGAAAGGAAAACTCAGTCCTTACTTTCAGGAAGTTTATTTTCTATTGGGGGAGGCAAAATTAGGTGCATATAACTGATTTTCAGATGAGAAGGAGATGAAAGATCAAAAACTTAGAGTTGGAAGAGGCTTCCAAATTTATATATGTATAATTTTATAGATGAGGAAACTGAGGTCTAAGAGCATTAAATAATGTGACCAATATTCCGTAAGAAATAAAATTAAGGAACTCAGTTCATGATCTGCTCTGTGCCTAGCCCAGTATTGGAAACTGTCCATTCCATATGGTCGTTTTATCTCAGTTGACTCCTACTTCTTTGTGGGACAGAAGCAATATAGACATTAAACTGAAAAAGTAAGTAAAGAGCCACAGGTTGAGGTGGAATTGTCATTGGCCCAGAGGAGCCCCGGATTATTTCCCCCGAGGTACCATTTTATTAGATTAGCTTCAGCATTGCCAGCTGACAGACCACTTTCACAATTTCCCGTCTACCCTTTAGGATCTAAAACTGAACTGTGTCTCTGGAACCCCTCTGGGTATTCAACAGATCCTCATTGGCTGACCACAGAATCAACAACATTTTGTAATAAAGAAACATTCTCTTTTGAGAAATCAGCTCATCTAGTGTTGGGATTTTGTCTCCATAATAAAGTGAATGCCCATTGTCAGGTCAAGGATAGAATCAGCTTCATCTGAAAGAAAGAGGCAAATAAACCAAGAATAAAGAGACAGAGACAGAGAAGAGAAGAGGAAGGGAGAGGAGGGAAGGGGAGAGGAAGAAAAAGAAGGAGAGGGAAAGGAAGCACAAAGAAGGGAGTAGAGAAAGACACAGAGAGAGACAACAAAGAGAGATGACAGAGACACAGAGACAGAGAGATTTTGAATAACTCCGAATTCCCATTCTCCCCAAATCAGGTAATAAGAAAAACACTGTACAAGCTTTAAATGATTATATAAAGGTTAACTTCTTACGGTTATTATAATTATCAACATTACTCCTATCATAATTCCTTATCCTTTCCACTTCCTCAGTGGTACTTATGCCCTTCTCCCTCAAGTCTGTTTCTTTCCTTGTTCTACTGTCTCTCTTATTCCAATCTTCTCTAAATAAAGGTCCTAGGTGCCATTGACAGAAATAATGGAAGTCTCTGTCTTACGCCATATACAGCTCATATCCGGTGCTCCAAAGCATTTATATGGGCCAGTATTGGGGACACAATATGTAACTTTGCTTTACCTTTGGTAGACCTTTTCGTCTCTTCTTGTGAGAGGATGATGGTGATTCAAGGAGACTAAAAGGCCGTTGCTGTTCTCTGACCTGCCCACAGAGAGACCAATGCGTTGTCTGCCCTCTCTCCTCTTCCCTCCAATTTATTTCATTCCCAGTCCACAAGCAACACCTGTGTCAGTAGAGGCTGCTTTGCAACTCTTTCAGATGTTATAATCCACAGCTGTGGAGGCTCTAGGAGGATTGACCTGCCTCTTACAGTACACTTAAACATGGTCCTTAACAGGCCAGCCCCCATGCCTGAAATCAATTCCCTTTTCCCTTTCACCTGTTGGGATCCCTCTTTTCAAGTCTCAGTTTAAGTCCCAACTACTACATAGAGCCCTTCCCAATGACCACAATGCTTCTCTCCCTCCTTCACTAAACTACTCAGCTTGTATTTTGTATTTCTTCCATGTGCGTTATGGGCCAGAACTCTGAACTTGAAACAAAGGATTCTTACAAGATACTGTCAGTGGAATTGATAGACAATAGTTATCTAATTTAGTATGGTTCAGGATGATTGATTTAATCCTACAAGGAGATGTTATGGGCCAGAACTTGAAACAAGGTGCTAAGTGGAATTGCGGAGACAATGGTTAAATCTAGTTTAGCATTGATTTAATCCTACAACAAATAATAGTTTCCTAGTGATATAATGATTGGTATATATTCAATGTGGAACATAGAAGCTAGAAACTCTCAGGACAAGAAAGGACAGGTGCACTAGAAGCTCTCAGAAGCTGAGAGAGATTCATTCCATCTTCCACCCTTGCGGTGGCTACAGGCTGAAGCACAAACCCTTGGAAGTTGGGGAGATTCAGAAGCAGGCGGGAGATCAAGCTCTGGGAACCAAGGAGAGAGATAGGCCTCCAGAAAAACTAGCTGAGCCCCAAGTGAAGGAAACAAGACTTTGAAGGAGATAATAAAGGATTTGAACTTTAACCCCTGGCTACTTGTGTGGTGATTACTAAACTGAAAGGAAGGCTGCCTCCAGAGACTCCAAGAAAACCTCAACAGAGAACATTACATTTTAGAGAGAACTTTACACATATGCACTTAGACAAATCCATGCTATATCTTCCAACAGCCTGTGAGTGATTCCAGTTCCTGTAGGAAGGCTTTAGATTTGTTTCCACAATTTCAATCACTTAGTAAGGGCTTGAAAGATGCTTTTGTTTGTTGACAAATTAATGTGCTGAATGAAGCACATTCACAGACAAGTAGCCAAATTTATTAAGGGATTCCTAGACAGCAGACATTGGGTTAAGCATGGACATTATTTAAGTAAGACAACATTGTGTACAGGAACTGCAATATTACTTTAAGAACAACTTTGACTAAGTCATTTTGACTATTAAATATACAAATAAATTATAAAGAACATATGAAGGAATTTCTTTTTTCTAGAGAAAAATAGTAAACAAAAGTGTATTAAGAATGATTTCATACATATATACATATGTACATATACATCATATATAAATATATGTATTGTGTATATGCATATGTATGTATACTTATTTGTGTCTAATAATAGCCATCTTTAGGCTGGGAAGAAAGGAAAAAAAAGGAAAATTTAAAAATTTGCACAACTACTTTAGTATATATTTCAAATATGATAAACTTGCAGCTTCATGTATATTTTTTTAAAGTCTAAACCCCTACTTTCAAGTATATCCTAATGAGTGAAACATCACACATATTAATATATGTCTACAAGATACATCTTTAGCAACAAAGCTTAGACAGTTCATTTTACAGAAGAGGAAACTGAGGCAACTAGGATTAAATGATTTTTCGAGGGTTCCACAGTTAGTTTCTGAGATCTTCCTGACTCCAGGAGAAGACTTGATTGCATGATGTTGGAGAGAGAAAAAAAACAATTGAAATTAAAAAGGTAGAGAAGACAAATTGAATAAGTAGAGTAAATGTGTGAGAAGGTAAGGATGACACTGAGTTTGTGAACAGGATGGTTTGGGATGCGGTGGAGGGAGGATGAACTAGGGAGTAGTGATAGAGAGATCTCTCCACCTGCAAAATGAAAATAGCATAAAAATAGATGAAAACACAGAAAAAAGCAGAAAGAAGTTCAGAAGGGGGATTTAAACAGGGAGATAATGATATTGCCATGTTGAATTTAATCTATGGTTTTTAAACAAATTGTAAATAACAGAAATTTATGTTACATGAAATCCTCTCATATTTTGAAACATTCGTATTTGCTTAGCTGATGATAAGAGTCTGAGAGTCTCATTTTGGAAGATATGGAATATCCAAAGAATGCATACTATATTGAAAGGTTTTCTTTAAACATTTTGTGAGACACATTTTAATTCTAGTTTTTAAACAGGATAGGAGAAAGAGAAATGGGTCTTTTGTGAGGAGAGGGAAATTGGTTTGGTAAGATTTTAACAAGATAATGGAAGATAGATTTAGGGCTAAAAGAGAGCTTAGAAACTCTAACCCTTCCATCTGATAAATGAGGTAACCAAGGACCAGAGAAAATCAATTGAGTTTGCCAAGATCATATTATTATTAAATTGCAGATATTTGAACCCAGTTCTAAATTCAATGTTCTTTTCACTAAATAATACTGACTTGCTCTCAACATCCCTAAAAATCACATCCTTTAAGGCTACTGACTTCTGGAGCCTCTCTTAGTGGCATATGGAATTCTTTTGGAATCAGCTCCATCTCCCCCTGCCCTTCCTCCCCTATCCCCATAGAGCAAAGCTCACTTCTCTAATTATGCTTGACTGAGCTCTTAAGGCACCCACACTACCCTCTCCCTTTCCTCTCCTTCTTCCTCCCCTCCCCCCCACCTCCCACCTTCTCCCCGCCCTTACTCTTCATCCAATTGGTTTGCCTTACGTGAAAAAGAAATGACTCAAGTCTCAGAATCTATCTGAAGTCCAAAGTACTTTCTAACATCTCCTTGATCCAAAGACCTGGTCAAATTTATGCCTCAAATTCACATTTTTATCTCCTCAAAGGTATTGTTTATTCATTTAAAATCATGTTTGATGCTTCATGACCCCATTGAGAATGTATTGTTGTTGTTGGCAAAGATACTGGAATAACTTGCCATTTCCTTCTCCAGTTCATTTTACAGGTAAGGAAACCATGGCAAATAGGGATCCAGGGTGCTTCTAATCAGTCTAGTCAGTTTCTGAGGCCCTATATGGAACTAGTGTTCCATCCACTATGTCACCTAGCTGCCAATTTAACTCCTCACTTTCTCCCATTGCACATTATATAGTGTTGGTTGCTAAATCTTATTAATTTAACCTTTATATCATCTTTTCCATAATTCACCTTTCACCTAGACTATTGCTCTAGCCTCCTAAATGGCCTCCCTTTCTCAAGTCACTGCCTTTTCCAATTCAAAATTATTTTAAGTGTAGATATGACCATGTGATTCCCCTACTCATTAAGCCCCTACTATTATTCTAGGATTAAATACAAACTTCTCTGTTTGCCATTTAGATCCATTTGTAAATTTCCTCCAGTCCATCTTTCCAGGTTTACTCCATACCACTCCCCTTTGTATTCTATAGTATAGCCATCCTAGCTTTCCTATTTCTTGCACTTGGATTTCATCTCTGTTTCTTTTTACCAGTGAGTCCCTATACTTGGAACGTTCTCCTTTTCTAGATTATCACAGTAGCTTCCTAATTGTCTTCCTGCCCCACTCTCTCTCTTTTCCATCCACATGGCTGCCATATTGATTTTGACAAAGCCTATTTCTGCCTATGCTCTATATCCTTCAATGACTCACAGAATCCTCTAAAATGAAATATAACTTCTGCTGACAAGCATTGGAATCCTTCTTGTCCTGGCTCTTTCTAGCTTTCTAGACTGATTTCATATTATTTTCCATACTGCATTTGATATAAGTCAATATTTTATGATATTTCATTGGTCAAGTCAACTTGCTGTTCTCCATACATATCACTCTATCTCTTCCATGTGTGCCTTTTATGTAACCTTCTATCTTGATGAAATGTCCACCTTCTATACCTGTAGCTCTTGGAGTCTCTTGCTTTTTTAACACTAGATTCAAGGGTCACCTTCAATATAATGCTATCCCCGATTTCCCCAATTTATTAGTACTTCTCCTCCAACAATTACTTTGTATTTACCGTACAGATATTTTATATTTGACTGTGTAATTGTTGTTTCCCCAGCTACCCAGCCCCAGTAAAAGGCAAACTACCCGAGGGCAAGAATTATTTCACCACTGTCATCTTCTTATAAACAACACTAAGCACAATGCCTGAAACAGTTGAATTGACTTCAGCTTAATGGTGGGACCTTGGGATCTGAAAGTCAGAAGACTAGGATTTGAATCCTATTTATCACTTCTTAGCTTTGTGACCTTGGACAACTTATTTAATGTTTCTATGTAAAATGAGAAAACTAAATAGAAGTGCCTTTCACTTCTCAATCTAAGATTTGTTGAATATCCTGTAGCCCCCAAATCTTCCTTTCTTCCTTAATGAAAGGATGCTTTCTACTGAGAATAGCTGACAAATTCCACTAAGTTGACTGGATCTTTTTTTTTTTTTTAATAAGAAAGTGACTTTAAAAATCTCACCTTCAGAAGCATTATGTCTTCTCCCAATTTATCTAGTCAGATTTCATAATTCTTCCAGAAACTTGTCTGTATATACAGTGAATTCTGTCCCTCTGTGTCTAGCCTGGCTGGTGTTCTCTGTCTCCTGCTACATGTATCTTTTAATTAAGTAGAAAAGAGATTTTTAAGAGCTCACGTAAACCTAGGAAACTCCATCTCTGGCTGACAGCAATGGCTTTTCATTCAGGCCTGAAAGCCCAGATTGACAGACTAGAATAGATCAAGAAAATTGATCGTTACTCATATGCCGGAGTGAGTCAATCTATGTAAATCCATCCCAGCAGCTGGCAGGCACAGAGATGCTTGCTATACAGTACAAACACTATTACAGGCTGTTTGCTCATCCAAAAGCCTGTCTTCAGGTTTAATGCAGCAAAACTGCTGTTGTACTCTGGGAAGCTCCTTTGTATTCCTAACTGCATTTTGAAGGAGGCGGGGACTGAGAAGATATACAATTTATCAGCCGCCATCACTTTGAGTGGATATGATCATTGGGGAACACAGTTTGATGCAGAATTATGACATCACTATCCCAGAACACTTCATTGGAGCTTTCATTGGTTCACAGACTTGAAGTTGAAAAATGTAGTAGAAGTCTTCAAGTCCAAAAACATCAGTTTATCAAAGAGGACACTGATTTGTTTAAATGATTTATCCGTATTTAAATGCCATTTATCCCTGGCACAGGCAGTAAGTGACAGAATCTGGATTTGAACCCAAGTATGTTTCTATGTTACATTTAGGCTATTCACATTTTTAAAGTGAACAATCTGCTGTGATTGGTGGGTAGATCAAATGAGATTTCAGATATGAGAGAAGTATACTCATCTGGAATTTTTTTTCCAGTTCTGGGAATCACTGATGAAATATAATAATAACTAACTTTTATGTAATTTTTAAAGGTCAAAGTGTTTTACATACGTATACACATTTGACACCCATGACAACTTCAAAAATTATTTTTGTGATTTACAGATGAAGAACTAAAGCTCAAGTTGGAAAATGACTTTCCTGTCAGGTAGTGTGTGTGGTGAGATTTGAACCCAGGACATTCTTGACTTTCATTATATTTAAACTCAGAGCCTATCTAAACTCTGATATAGGTGAGATTTGAGGTTTGAGTGCTCCTGACATTGATGTTCTATCTAGCAAACCACTGGAACAAGTGCAGAAAATGGTAGCCAAGATGGTAAATGATCCTGGTTTTGTACCATTATGTGAATCTATGGAAGGAATGGGGGGTTGGTTATTCTGGAGAAGGGAAAACTCACTGGGAGATACCACTGTTATTTCCTAAAATTTGAAGATCTGACACATGGAAGGAAGACTGAGATTTTTTTTCTTTGCCTCATGAGGTCAGAATTAGGAGTGATGATATATGTTGCAGAGAAATCAATTTAGAATTGTTAGGAAGCACACACCATTAGCTCTCCGTGAGTGAAATGGGCTGCCCCTCATTGGAGGCTTTCAATATAATTGAAGGTGGGAGACAGACTCAATTGGATTTGACTCTCTCCTGTCACACTTAGTGGCTGTGTAATCTTGGGTAAGTCTTTATACCTTTAAGCCTCAGTTTCTTTATATGTGAAATATGGATAAAAATGGCAACTTAGCCATAAGAAAGATTTGCCTTTGAGGAGCTTATATTCTATTGATAATGGATAATGGGATGGTAAAGTAGACTCATTTCCAGACATGAGCTGGACTTGATGGAAGGTCAGACTGTGACTGTGATTTTGAGAAATAGAAGCTCCACAGTCTTTTAGTGGCAAAAACAAAAATAAAACCCATGATACTTTCCTCCCAGGATGCTTCCAAGAAAGCCAAAGTCATTTAAATTTGTATTTTCACTGTCAGATAAAATAGTTTAACTATTAAAGTTAGTTGTGCCTGAAAACAATGGGCACACAAGCCCAATATAAACACGGGACATAATATCTTCCCAGGGAACATCCTCTTGAGGTTCACATGATCAAAAAAAAAAAAAAAAAAAAAAAAGGCAAACCAGCCCCGTCTCCACAGTGGGGTTAAATTGTACATGGTTCTGAGTCACTGAGGGGTCTTAAAATCAATATCTGTTTCCCTAAGTCCTACTTCTTGGAGTCTGAAAGCTAAGCAGAGCAATGCTTTTGATTTGTGGTCTATGAGAAGACCAGCACCCACAAATTGATGCAAACTTGTCATTTAGCCTCCTTTCTGGATAGACCACAGTCCAAGATCATGAGGAAAAACTCTTCTGAAAAAGGTGAATTTGAGTAATAAAGACTTCAAAGGAAATACAATAACCATGCTTCTTAGAAAAGATGAGGGAATGAAGATAAATCATCTTTGAAAGCCTCTCATTTTGCAGATTAGACTCTATCAATTACCCTCTCTCCCTTGTAGCATCAGTCCTCTCCCCCATCTTTCCATTGGCTCCTTCCTGTTCTGCCACAAATGTAGCACATCTCCCTTAAAAACAAAAGTCTCTGCTCCCTCCTGCTCACTCCTCAAGCCCCTGTCCCATTTCTCTCCTTTTAAAAGGAAAATCTCCCCGAAGTAGCGATACTTCAAGTCTCCAGTTCCTCATCACCCATTTGCCTTGTAATCTAAATGACGTCCCTATGCTCAATTGGAATTATTCGTTCAAGGGCAACCAGTGAGCCTCAGATCCATAACGAGGCATTTTTAAAACATAGGATAAATAGTTGAATGAAGATAAAATATCTAATGCTTGGGTCAAAGAGCAGAATTAAAGTCTTAAGAAAATCATCCTTAACTACTGACCCATATACCTTCTTTGGTATACATATATGTATATGTGTGTATATATATGTATATACATACATACAATATACACACATGCATATGTATATGATCACATAAATATGTGTTCATGTATATGTCATGGCTAAGGGAAACTTCTTGAGCAAACCATGACTTGTCAAAGTTTGTATATGTATGAAAATATTCACATATGTTTGTATATATATTCATATATCTATGAATGAATATTTTAAGAGCCTATTTGATGAAGCTATGACATGGGAAAATGCAGGCTTTTAATAAGCCTTATTCTATTGTAGGCCACACATTTAATATTATACAATTGACTGAAAGCAGCAGAGAATAAATGAACCCCTGGTGCTTTTTGTTTGTTACCTATAAAAATACATTTGATTCAGCTAATCATAATATCACCTTTAGGATTTTCCTCCAAAAAGTGGCTCTCATGTGTGTGTCAAAAATGGACAAGAACCTTGAAAGACCTGACAGTAGAGATGACCCAACATTGATCAAACTGGTATATTAATAGCACCAGGTGATTGTGAGAATCAAATGAGTCATTATAAAACATTTAGCAAAGTCACTGGTAAGTAAGCACTATATATATATATATATATATATCCATAGTAAGCACAATATAAATGTTAGTTGTTTTATTATTATTATTATTTAGAAGAGAGATTCTCAAGGGGACTGCCACAATATTTAAGCACCTACTCTTTGCAGAACACAATTCTGCCACATGGTCCTTGGACTCACCTATCAAAATGATTTAGAACTGAACTCTGGGAAAAATTCATCCTCTCAGTGACTCAAATTGTGAAAGAAAGCTAAAGCTGTACTCATCAATTTGTTTATGGGTGCTGGCCTACATAAAGATCACAAAATCATCTTGGAACATTAGAATTGAGAGATTATGGCAAGTCTCTAACCCACTCATTTATTTGACGAGAGAGAGAGAGAGAGAGAGAGAGAGAGAGAGAGAGAGAGAGAGAGAGAGAGAGATAAATACAGGTAGAGAAGCAAAGAAACAAGGCTAAGACCTGGATCTCTGGAAATCCTTTCCCCCGGAATATAGCTCCCCCAGAAAGTTGTCACCCCTTTTTTGCAAGCCCAGGAAACTTATTTTTGTCCTCTGAAACTGAGCCTAAGCAAGGCAGAGGCCAATCTAAGTTTTGTGGGGGTTTTTAATGAAGGAGAAATAAAAAGTGCTGAACCAATATTTTTTTTCCAATTCAATCATTAAATATTAATCGATGCCAGCACATTGGAGGGAGTTTCAGCAGTGACAGGTGAGCTGGAAAGAGAGAATTCTGATTAACGAGTCCTCCCAACCTCTCTGGCAGAATGTCAGGGCAGAGGGTTTGGGAGAGAATAATTAGTGAATAAACAAGTTTCTGAAAAAAGGAGGCAGTAACAAGGAAAGTGGGGGCAGGGGAGAAGAGGAGAAAGATACTCTGCATTTCTTCCTGATTCTTTTCCTCCTTAGGTTTTTAAATCCCCCCCCCTCAAGTTGACCCTGATCCTAGAGCATCTCCTCCCAGGGGCCTTAACAGTTTTGTTTAGACTGTGGTACGAAATGATTAGGCTGGCGAGATGATGAATCCTGGAACACAGTATGATTTCTCAGAACCTCTCCGAACAATGCCCCATATCACACTTACACTGACAGGCTGTATTTTTATATTTGACATGTGAGAGGAACACAGAAAATAACACAGTGACAGAGCCTCAGATAGCAGCCATACATCTTCCTAACACCGACTGATGGATGGAAAAGGATTTTAGTTAGTGAGGTCTTCTTGGGCTCTTCCAGGAAAACATATAGACCCAGTGGGGAGTTGATCTAGAAATTCATATTAACAACTCCTCCTGGGCAGCCATCAGAAAGGCCCATTTCTGGACAGGTAAACAACTCAAGGGAATTGCCAGAAACTGATTCAAAACCCAACTGTTCCCACACATGGGGTGACGTGTTATTCCTGGGAGCCAAGAAAGAGAGCTGATAGACAATGTGGATTTCTCACTCAAGAGAATGTCAGGGGTCTTGTTGGGGCATGGCGCCAGACAGAAGGCTTAGCATGGTACCTGGGAAATAGTAAGCATTTAACAACTGCTTATTGATTGATTAAATAAATGACTGGATAAATGCAGGGACAGTGGCAAATTCCAAAGGGCTATTATAAGAAAGAAAATGCCAGAATGGAACAAAGAGAGGATTTTTGTAACAGAGAGAAGATCTATTCTAAGAATACAATAAATTGATATTAAGCAACTATTGTGTGGCAGACACTGTATTAAGTGCCGGGGATACAATCAATTAAAAAATAATTTCTGCTCTTGAAGAGTCTATAGTCTAAAAGGGGAGACACAATACAAAAATAAAGCAAGGTGGGGGGGGGCAGGTACTAGGTGGTACACAGCACGGGGCAAATTGTTCTGTGGAATTGAAGTCAGGCTGAGCAGTAGAAGGAAAGTGGACTCAGCTGAGTCCAGTTTCTGCCTTCTATAAAGGAAGGCATTGGGAGGATTTTGGAACACTCTCCATCAGCTCTACAATCAGAGAGAAAGAAAAGCTTGAGTTAAATAGCATGGTAGGGAGGATACAAATGAGAAGCTTATTAAGGGAGGAGCATTGTCTACTGTGGAGTGGAGGCAGGGCAGCAGATGCAAAGTGGAGTGAAGGTAATCAAAGCAAAAGCGGCTGTGATCAAGTGGCAAGGTATTATGGGCCAGAACTCTGAAACTAGGATTATTACAAGGTGCTAAATCAGCTCCTGAGAACTTGTGTTAGTCATATAATTCTCCTGAGCCTTTATAAACAGAAATATATCTTTCCCCATCCACCACACAGCATTAGGGAGGTAGAAAGAGTACTGACTCTAATTAGAAAACTCAGATTCAAGTACTTCTAGTATTTCCTGTCCCTGTAACTTAAATTACCTGAGCTCAGTTTCCTCATTTGTAACAATTAGAGCTAGACCTCTGGGGATCCATTCAAACTCTAAAATTACAGTCCTAACATCAACTTTCATACCTGGAAGTTTTCAAAGACTTGATAACCACTTACAAAGGAAATAAGGATAACCAGATGATCCAATGGATGGAATCAGGGAGAACTAAGTTCAAATCGAGCATTTGACATATATTAGCTGTGTGAGCCTGAGTAAGTCATTTAATCCTGTTTGCCTCTGTTTCCCCATCTATAAAAAATCTGAAGAAGAAAAGGCAAACCACTCCAGTATCTCTGCCAAGAAAATCCAAATGGCATCACAAAGAGGAAGACACAACTGAACATATCAAGGAAATAGAATGCAAGATTCCTGAGGTCAGGGTCTGTACCTAGCTCCTACCCCAATCCTTGGTACATAAGTGTTTAATTAAAATTTGTGAATAAATTAACTGATGAATTAATGCATCTTGTAGAAGTGCATGTTTGACTAAAATAATTCTAAGATCCCTTTTGTTTCTGATCTGTCATTGCCACTTTTTGTGTATCTAAGAATATATTGGAGCACATCTTCCAGAACATGCATGGAGCTGAACTGACCTTAGTGCTGAAGAACTTTTTTCTTAGAGATAAGAAGAGATCTTCTTACTGATCCAGAACTAGAAATAGTGGCCTACTGAAAAGACTTGAAAAGAAGAGACAACTTGCACTCTTACTCTCTTCTTCCCCTCTCTTCTTTGGGCCTTCCCATGAAGAATGGGGAAAGGTGCTCTTTCTCCTCAATAGTCAAGACTATTGCTCACACATGGTAGAGTATGTATGCAGATACATTTTCTGCTAGGTTTTCGGGAGCCTGGGCCTTCATCTTTGATTGCCTCCTTCACTTTGTCTCTTTTTCTGAGCATAAGTGATTCAATAGCAATCTTGATATTGCTGTTTTCAGTCTTGGAAGCAATCTCATGATCATGAGAAACTGAGAACTCCTGGATTCTTCACTCATTGACATCTGTATGGTGAGAGGTATTCTCTAGTTTAAAGTACTGTATTCTTCCCATACTCTGTGCCCAGTGAGTCTGTTATTACATATACAATTCATATTATGGAATACAGAAGAAAAAGGTAAAGTACACACACAAGGACAGATTAAGTGCTTAATAAATGTTTTTTCATTCATCTATCACAAGTTTTAGGTAATTGAAAGCGCTATAAAATGTCATCAGCTGCCACTTTTTTCTTTATTTTATTTTTCTCCTTCCCTCCTTATGCTTCCTCTTACATCCATTTTCCCTGCTCCCTTTTTCTTTCCTTTCTCCATTCTTATACCCTTCATACAGGGATATTTTTGAAGACTAAATATTGCTCATGATTCCACAGTCACTTTCCAGTTCAAAGTACCATTTTTTTGTTGGTAAACATTCAATTTTCTAGCATACCCCTAGATCATTATGGTAGGCTTATTTCTGATTGGCAAATCTAAAAATGTTTCTGCCCTTAGAAGTGTAATTATGAAATGACTCATGATTATGACCCAGTTGGAGAACAAAAATTCTCTAAGAATTGGCAGGGAGAGGCTTGAAATATTACATTTATGTTAATAAAGTTAATTCTCTTCTATATGGTTCCCAGAGTTGTCTTATAGCTTCACATCACAAAGAGACACCAGGAAATGCAAGGACAAGATCAGTCATGGGTTTTTATGAAAAATGAATTGTATCTATCAAGTATAGTGTTTAAGCGATTTAATTAAAGGAAAACAATTGGAAACAGGTAGTGATTACACACAACTGAAACAAAGTAAGGGGTAGGAGTATAGATCTTTAGTTGTTTATATTTGTTTTTCTTTCAGGACTCCAACTATCACAAGGACAGTCTACTTTTTTTTTTTGGCTTTATTTTTTCAACTTAAAGCTTTTTATTTTCAAAACATATGAATGTTTCAACATTAATCCCTGCAAAACCTTGTGTTCCAATTATTCCTCCCTTTCCCCCCAATTCCTCCCCTAGATGGCAAATAGTCCAATATTTGTTAAACATGGTAAAAATACATGTTAAATGCAATATATGCATACATATTTATACAATTATCTTACTGCACAAGCAAAATCAGATCAAAAAGGAAAAAAAATAAGAAAGAAAATAAAAAGCAAGCAAACAACAACAAAGAGTGAAAATACTATGTTGTGATCCATATTAAGTCCATACAGTCCTTTCTGTGGTTGTAGATGGCTCTCTTCATCACAAGGTCATTGGAACTGGCCTCAATCACCTCAGTGTTGAAAAGAGTCCAGTCCGTCATAATTGATCGTTGTATAGTCTTATGGTTACTGTGTACAATGATCTCCTGTTTCTGCTCATTTCACTCAACATCAGTTCGTGTAAGTCTCTCCAGGCCTCTCTGAAATTATCCTGCTAATTGTTTCTTATAGAAAAATAATATTCCATAACATTCATACACATGACTTATTCAGCCATTCTCTAACTAATGGGCATCCACTCAGTTTCTGGGTTCTTGTCACTACAAAAAGGGCTGCCATAAACATTTTTGCTCATGTGGGTCCCTTTTCCTCCTTTAAGATCTCTTTGGGATATAAGCCCAGGAGAAACACTGCTGATTCAAAGGGTTTGCACATTTAGATAGCCCTTTGGACATAGTTCCAAATTGCTCTCTAGAATGGTTGTATCCATTCACAACTCCATCAATATTGTATTAGTGTCCCATTTCCCCACATCCCCTCCAACACTGATCATTACCTTTTCCTGTCATCTTAGCCAATCTGAAGTGTGTAGTGGTACCTCAGAGTTGTCTAAATTTTATTTTCTGTTTAATAGTAAATTAGACCACCTTTTCATATGACTAGAAATGCTTTTAATTTCTTTACTTGAAAATTGTCTGTTCACACCCTTTGACCATTTTCAATTGGAGAATGGCTTGGATTCTTATAAATTGAGTCAATTCTCTATATATTTTAGAAATGAGGCTTTATCAGAACCCTTAAATATAAAAAAATGTTTTCACAGTTTATTGCTTCCCTTTTAATCTTGTCTATTAGTTTTGTTTGTACAAAAACATTTTAACTTAATAAAATCAAAATTATCTATTTTGTAATCAATAATGATCTCTAGTTCTTCTTTGGTCACAAATTCCTTCTTCCTCCACAGGTCTGAGAGGCAAACTATCCTATGCTCTTCTGATTTATTTACAATACCATTCTTTATGTCTAGATCATGAACCCATTTCAATCTTACCTTGGTATATGTTGTGTTAGGTGTGGGTCAATATCTAGTTTCTGCCGTACTACTTTCCAATTTTCCTAGCAGTTTTTCTCAAATAGTGAATTCTTATCCCAAAAGCTGGGGTCTTTGGGTTTGTCAAAAACTAAATTGCTATAGTTAGTAACTATTTTGTCCTGTGAACCTAATCTATTCCACTGATCAACTAGTCTATTTCTTAGCTAGTACCAAATGGTTTTGATGACTGCTGCTTTGTAATATGATTTTAGATCTGGCAAAGCAAGGCCGCCTCTCATTGGCAGGCATTTTTTTCATTAATTCCCTTGAAATTCTTGATTTTTGTTCTTCAAATGAATTTTATTATTTTTTTTCTAGATCTATAAGATAATTTCTTGGGAGTTTGATTGGTATGGCACTGAATAAGTAGATTGATTTAGGTAGCATTGTTATTTTTATTAAATCCACTTGGACTATTCATGAGAACTTGATATTTTTTACATTTGATTAGAACTGACTTTATTTGTGTGGAAATGTTTTGTAGTTGTGTTCATATAGTTCCTGACTTTGCCTTGGTAGGTAGACTTCCGAATATTTTATATTATCTACAGTTACTTTAAATAGAATTTCTCTTTGTAGCTCTTACTATTGGACTTTATTGGTAATATATAAAAATGATGATGATTTATGTGGATTTATTTTGTATCCTGCAACTTTGCTAAATTTGTGAATTGTTTCAAGTAGCTTTTTAATTGATTCTCTGTGGCTCTTAATATACCATCATTATCATCTGCAAAGAGTGATAATTTGGTTTCCTCGTTCCTACTCAGAGTTCAGTTGTTTTTGTGGTATTTCAAAGGTTGACTCCTCTGAGAGTGGTATTATGGGATCCAAGAGTGGGATTGTGGGTTTCTGACTTTTTTTATACTGACTTGTGAATCTCCCAAAAGTGTGAACTCCAATGAGTACTTAAATACATTAGTGAGCTAAAGGATTTTCTAAGTACCATGCTAAATTGGGCAACTGACTTATCACTTTGTAAGGATTCTCTCTAAGGTGTGAACCAATAAACATTGTATCAATTCCATTGTAACTCAACTAGGATTCTAACATCTCCCTTGAATTATCACCTTGTTTCATGTTGAGTTAACACTAGGATTCTAAAACTATTCTAATTCATTTAATCCGTTTTCCTTCTTTTATTGCCAAAGCTAGCATTTCTAATACAATATTAAATAGTAATGGTGATCTAGCATTTCTAATACAATATTAAATAGTAATGGTGATAATGGGCAACCTTGTTTCATCCCTGATCTTATTGGCAATGATTCTAGTTTGTCCCCATTCCATATGATTCTTGCTGATGGTTTTAAATAGAAACTACTGATCATTTTAGAGAAAGCTCCATTTATTTCTATACTCTCTAGTGTTTGTTTGTTTGTTTGTTTTTTAATAGGAACAGGTGTTGGATTTTATCAGTTTTTTTCTGCATCTATTGAGAAGATCATATGATTTTTGTTAGTTTGGTTATTGATATAGTCAATTTTGCTAATAGTTTTCCTAATATTGAACCAGGCCTGTATTCCTGGTATAAATCCTACTTAGTTGTGATTTATTATCCTGAGGATGACTTTCTGTAATCTCTTTGGTAATATTTTGTTTAAGATTTTTGCACCATTATTCATTAGGGAAATTGGTCTATATTTTTCCCCCTGTTTTCATCCTATCTGGTTTAGGTATAAGCCTCATCATCTGTATCATAAACTAAATTTGGTAAAGACATTTTCTTTCACTATTTAAAAAATAGTTTGCATAATATTGGAATTAAATGTTTGGTAGAATTCACATGTAAATCCATCTGGCACTGGAGATTTTTTCTTCAGAAGGTGATTGATAGTTTGTTCTATTTCTTTTTCTAAAATGAAACTTTTTAAGTAATTTTTTTTCTTCTCTATTAATCTGGACGGTCTATATATTTATAGGTATTCTTCCATTTCATTTAGATTATCAAATTACTGACATATAATTGGGCAAAATAACTCCTAATTATTGCTCTAATTTCCTCTCCATTAGTGGAAACTTCTCCCTTTCCAATTTTGAGACTAACAATTTGATTTTCTTCCTTTCTTTTTCTAATCAAATTAACTAAAGGTTTATCTATTTTGTTGGTTTTTTTCATAAAACCAGCTCTTGGTTTTATTAATTAATTCAACAGCTTTCTTACTTTCAATTTTATTAATCTCCCCTTTAATTTTCAGAATTTTAAATTTGTTATTTAATTGGTGGTTTTTAATTTGTTCTTCTTCTAGCTTTTTTAGTTGCAAGCATGATTCATTGATCTTCTCTTTCGTTATTAAACATCTAGAAATATAAAATTTCCCCTAAGAATTGCTTTGGCTGCATCCCATAAATTTTGGTATGTTCTCTTATTGTTGTAATTTTCTTGGATGAAATTATTGATTGTGTCTATGATTTGTTGTTTCACGCACTCATTCTTTAGGATTAGATTATTTAGTTTCCAATTAATTTTTTATCTATTTTCCTCTGAGCTTTTATTGCACCATAATCTGAGAAAAATGCATTTACTATTTCTGCCTTTCTGCATTTGATTTTGAGGTTTTTATGTTATAAATACATGGTCAATGTATTAGGCCGAGAAAAAAAAAGTATATTCCTTTCTGTCTTTATTCAATTTTCTCCAAGGTCTATCATCCTTTTTTTTTTTCTTTTTTAGGATTTTCTTCTAGGATTCTCTTTACCTCCTTAACTTCTTTATTATTTATTTTGTGGTTTGATTTATTTAGTTCTGAGAGAACAAGGTTGAGATCTCCCACTAGTAGAGTTTTACAATCCAATTTTTCTTGCAGCTCTCTTAATTACTCCTCTTGGAATTTGGATGCTATATCACTTGGTGCATATATGTTTAGTATTATATTACTTCATTATCTATAGTACCTTTAAGTAAGATGCATTTTCCTTCCTTATTGCTTCCAATTAGATCTATTTTTGCTTTTGCTTGATCTGAGATCAGGAATGCTAGTCCTGCTTTTTGTTTCTTCCCTCAGCTGAAGCATAGCAACTTCTACTCCAGCCTTTTACCTTTACTCTAAATATATCACTCTTCTTTACATGAGTTTTTTTAAACAAGAAATTGTAGGATTGTGGTTTGTAGTCCAGTCTGCTATATACTTTTGTTTTGTGGGAGAGTTCATCCCATTCACAGATAAAGTTACTAACTCTATTTATTGCCATCTTGTTTACCCCCAGTTATATTTTTCTCTTCCCTTTTCCTCCTTTCCAGTATTTTGTCACTGATCACTCCATCCCTCAAACAGCCCTCCCCTTTTTCAGCTTCTTCCCCTTTCTTATACCTTTATCCTTCTATTTCTGTTCTCCCTTTGATTAGCCTCCTCACTTCCTTTCTCCCTTCCCCTCTTACTTCCCGTAAAGGTGAAACAAGATTCTCTGTGAAGCTAAATGTGTCTGATATTCTCTCTTTGAGCCAAATCTGATGAAAGTAAGATCCACACAATGCTCATTCCCTTCCCTCTTTCCCTCAGTTCTAATAGGTCTTTTTTGCCTCTTTATGAGATGTATTTTACCCTATTTTAACTCAATTTTCCTCTTTTTCCAGTAGAATCAGCTTTCCTCCTCTAGTTTCTTTCTTAAATAATCATTATATAATCAAGTTATGCCTGAGTCCTTTAAGTATCCTTATAACATAACAGATTACACATATAAGCTTCCCATATAGGGATATAAGCCTTTTAACATTTAAGAGAAAGTTATTTTTTCATTCCTTTTTACTTTTTTATGCTTTTCTTGAGTTCTGTATTTGAAGATCAAAATTTCTATTCAGCTCTGGATGAAATTCACCTATTTCATTGAATATCCATCTTTTCCCCTGAAAGATGATGCTCAATTTTGTTGATAGTTGATTTTTGGCTATAATCCAAATTCCTAAGCCTTTCCAAATATCAGATCATTTAAAATGGAAGCTTGCTAATCCTTATTGTAACCCCATCATATTTGAATTGCTTCCTTCTGGTTGCTTGCAATGTTTACTCCTTGGTTTGATATTTCTGAAATTTAGCTACAATATTCCTCAGAGTTTTAACTTTGGGGTCTCTGTCAGGAGGTGTTCAGTGAATTCTTTCAGTGGCTATTTTATTCTCTGATTCTGGGCAGTTTTCCTTGATGATTTCCTGAAAGATTATGTCTATGCTCTCTTTTTCTTCCTGATTTTCACAAAGTCTAATAATTCATATATTGTCTCTCCTAGATCGATTTTTAGGTCAGTTGTTTCTCCAAGTGGTATTTTACATTTTCTTTTATTTTTCTTTCTTTCTTTTTTTGATTTTGTTTGGTTGATTTTTGAAGTCTCATGGAATCATTCACTTCCATTTGTTCAATTCTAATTTTTAGTAAATTTTTTTCATTATTTTCTTCAGTTAGATTTTTATCTCCTTTTGCATTTGGTCAGTTGAGGTGTTTTGTCCATTATACTTTTTTTTTTCCCATTTCAAAAATTCTGTTTTTTTTTAATGAATTGGTTTCTTTTTTATACCTATTTTATAAGCATTATATATGTTTTCCATTTCATCAAATCTAATTTTTAAGGAGTTTGGTATTTGTTCTATTATATTGGCTTTATAAATTAGAAAAGTTATTTACTAATACCCCATGGTATTTCCTTTTATGTAAAATAAGAATAATATTTGTCACTGCCTTCTTCATAAATCTTTCTTGAGTAAAATGTTCTGTTAAGTGATAAGCACTAGAGACATGTGAAGAATTGTTATTATTTATGGAATCATGGAACCCAAGATAATTAAAGTTGCCAGGGACCTAAACAACCAAAGGGATACAAAGGAAACATAACTAAGTTGAAGCTTATTGCCAAGGATGACTTTCACATAGAAGAAACATAAAAAACAAATCTCATGACCTGAGAAGAGGACTAGCATTGAAGGATACCACAGATATCTGGCCAGAAAAGTAATAGGCTTAAGATACAAGAAACATATGTTCTTTCTTCTCCAATCAACCCTGGGGGGTAAAAGTCAAGGCACATATATTATGAGTATGATCAGTGTGAGAATTTGTTTTTGATTGGGCACATTTGTTGTAGGGACTTAATTTTTATTTTTATTCAATGGAAATTGATATAAAAAAGAGAGTAAATAAATACTTTTTAATTAAAAAAAATCAAATATCAAAGAAAAAAGTATGACCAGAAAAGGTGATTTGATCAATCAAAAAGCTAGAAAGACCAAGTGCTGTTCTCATAGTCACAAAATATCAAAATAACCAGAAGACCTCCAACATGTTGAATTGAATTTCCACATTTTTTGGAGAACTTGGCTAAGAATCTCACAACACTGTCAAAATGGTATAAATAGATTATGTGATCACTAATCAATGTAGTTTCATTGGTCCTGAATAATTTAATATCATATGTCTTTGGTCCATAAATACCCTTTTATAACCATGGGGAAGAAATTACAGACCATCAGAATAAGTATGGAGTGTCTACTATGTTTTGAGGGAAATTTGTCCAATGTTTCTTTCTACCACATCTTTTCTTCTTCTTTCATCAATGAGTAGAGAAATTTTGCCACATATATTACTCTCTGGGGTTCAGTCTTCCTTTTTTTTTATCTTTCCTATTTCACAATTTGATTAATTTCACTGCAAGTTATTTATTTTTCAAATGTTTAGTTATTTTCTACTCACTCAACCAGCTCCCACTCTTATTAAAGAACTCATGCCTCAGAAGGCAGAAGAGGGCTCTGTGGTATGATTCCTCATAAGCCTGAATTCTGTATGTTTATTATCAATCATGAATTTGTTCCTAAATTATCTACTATGTACTAGACATTATTCTAAGTCCTAGGGATATAAAGAAAGACAAAAAAGCAGAGTCTGAGTAAAGGGCTATTTACCAAGGTGATGTATTAAGAATAAAAAAAAAATACTCACACAAAATCTCTGAGGAAAATGGGTTCAAACTTATAGTGCTCACAGCTTCTGGTAACAAGGAATTGTTTTCGTTCTCTCTAGAATTCTCATTACATTACCTTTAGGGGTTGTCTTCTATACTTAGGCAAGCAGATGGGCTCAGAGAGTTGGTGCCCATGTAGAGTTCTGAGGCTTCTTGCCTTTAGGGGGCTTAAATTGTCCTCAGTATGGCATCTAGCAGCTGCTGCTGTGTCTCTGGGGACCTAGATGTTAAGTCCAAATTTTCTGCCCTTTTTTTAGCATTCAACATATTTCACTGGTCAATGTGGGTGAGAGGAGAGCAACTCCCCCTCTCCTTATAGGATCGTTGCTGTTTTCTAGTTAGAAGCACCTGAGTCTGACTCCTCAAAGCATTCCTGATGCTTGACTCCAGCTGAAAACCCTCTCCATTGGCCCAGAGCTGTGTCTGACTTTCCAGAAATCTCTATCTCTGTCTCTAATGCATTCTAGTCTGATTTCTTCCAATGGTTGGAGGCGGTTCACTTCTCCCAACCTGATTAAAACCTTGTTTACATCTAATTTATGCCATAGGTTGATCAATTCCATAGAGGTGCCTAGGAATTGTTCACACTAGTTTAGACTTTTGATTGATTAGTTCGGTAACTCAAAAAGTTGTTCTCGCTTGATAAAGGTATCAGAGCACCAGCATCTTATTACCTACATTAATTAGGATGGGGTGGAGAGGGGCCCACTTGTCACAGACATAGGCTCATACCCTCTTCCTTATTTCTCTTTTCCTTTCTGTTTCTCTCTGTGTGTATCATTTCTAAAAAGGAAATTGGCCCAGAGGAACCAGTGCCACCACACTCAAAAACATGTTCCTTTTAGTTTGTCCATCTACCTCCTCCTTCTCCTCTAATTCAGCTTATTTCTCCCCAAGTCCCAGCTTCAAAGGGACAGAAACCTATTTCTTATTCAATTTTGTTCCTCTGTTTTGTTTAATTACCAGCCTGGCAAGAGTATCATTCCTGACTCATTTTCATTACAAATTTATAGTATTAAGTCACTTTGTGGTGCTTTTGTGGCTTAGTCTGGGAACCTAACTACCCTTCAGAGTATCATTTATATGGGAAAATGTGATCTGAGTTCAAAACAACTGACTTACAAATGAACAAAACCTACACAATAGTTGGGTATGGTCTGGATTGCTGTATCACTGCCTCCACGTTCCCAGTCCCCATGAGCTCTGTCTTCCAAGCTTTCATTCCCAACTTAAAGAAGGACCTAGAGAGAAAACAAGGTTGCTTGATGGGTACATAAATGTCTCTGAAACCAGTTAATGCAAGGAGGGAGGTGAGTTCTAGCTCTGTTTCTTCCAACTCATCCTCTGTTTTACTATCTAAGAAGAAATAGCAAATCTAAGCTTTTTTTATACTATTGTAGTGAGACAGAAAAAGGACATCTAAAAGAGGCTGCTGATTGAGAATTTTTTGATATAATTTTTTTCCCATAAGCCCTCACAAAGGGACCTTGGTCAGATCTACAAATGTTGTATACAGACATCTGTTCTGCTCCTGGAATTTCTCCCAGAGTTATCAGGCAGTAAACCTCTGTTCCTCAGTCTCTTCTGAAGTCACACTGATGGTAGATGACCTTTTTCTTGGTATAGAATCAGCTCATTAAACAGGACTCTGGTAAGAATCTTGTCAGCAATGACTGAGAGAGACCCTCCTGTAATTGTCACAGGACAATCTATTTACCTTACCTTTACAAAGATGGGAAATTGAGGCACCCTTGAACTTCTGGGGCATAACTTCCTCTCTATATTTGAATCCTACCTTCAAAACTAATATATTTACAACAAGATTATGTGGTGATCAACAATGATGGACTTAGATCTCTTTAACAATGAGGTGATTCAAGACAATTCCAATAGATTTGACATGCATAGAGCCATCTACATCCAAAGAGAAAACTATGAGAAAAAAATGTGCATCAAAGCATTGTATTTTTACCTTTGTTCCCATTGTTTCTT
This sequence comes from Antechinus flavipes, assembly GCF_016432865.1. Lineage (NCBI taxonomy): Eukaryota > Metazoa > Chordata > Mammalia > Dasyuromorphia > Dasyuridae > Antechinus > Antechinus flavipes. The sequence continues at coordinate 664,150,933 of NC_067399.1, forward strand.
TGTTTTTTTTTCTTTCTTGCACAATATGAGAAATATGGAAATAAGTTTAAAAGACTTGTAAATCTTTAACCTATATCAGATTGTACTTGAAACACAAAGTTTTACAACAATGAATATTGAAAGCTATCTCTCACATATATTTGGAAAAATAAAATACTACTACAAAATTAAATAAAAACACTTCTACCAAAAACAAAAACAAAACAAAACAAAAACAACAAAACAAAAAACACATAGTATCCTATGTGACACTGAGGAACCTCTGTGCAAGGAATATCAGGGATGTTTAATCACTGTTTGTGGATTAGATTAGATATAACAATTCATGCTCTATCACACACATGGGTTGTGGAAAAAGGACTTTTAAACCTTAAACAGAGACAGGTAGTTGGTTCAATAAATAGAGTACTGGGCCACAGGTCAGGAAGACCTGGGTTCAAATTCCATGGTACAAACTTAATAATTGCGTGACACTGGGTAAGTCACTTATCTGCTATCTGGCTCAGTTTCCTCAATTGTAAAATGAGGATAATAATAGCACCTATAACAGGGTTGTGGTGAGGGTCAAATACATAATAATTTTTAGATACTTAGTACAGTGCCTGGCATGTAGTTGATACTATATCAATGTTAGTTTTGTTATAACTAAATGTAATTTGTTATAATTAAAGGACTCAGAGACATTTACATAAATCATAATAGTCAATATTTGCATAGCATTTAACGAACATTATCTCATTTCATCCACATCATACCACTGTGCAGATGAGGAAATTGAGGCTCAGAATGTTCAATGACTTGCCCTGTGGTCTCACATATTAAATAGCAAGTCAGAGAAAGAAAGAAAGGAAGGAAGGAAGAAAAAAAGAAGGAAAGAGAGGAGGGGAGGGAGGGAGGAAGGAAGGAAACAAGGAAGGAAAGAAGGGAGAGAGGAAGGCAGAGGAGAGATAGAAATAGAGACAAAGAGACAGAAAGACAGAGACACACAGAGAAAGACAGAGACAGAGTGAAAAAAGAAGGAAAAAAACAATACATGTTTAGTAATTATCTACTATGTGTCAGGGCCTGGAATAAAAGAACATCAATAAAATATTTTTACAAATACACAGAGAAGATCAAAAGTTTAGAAGGAGGTACAAAAAAGGGCAATTCAAAGATATTTGTTTGGATTCATATATATGTACACAATATATGTATATTATATATATATATATATAAATGTTTATGTATATACTAAAACAAAGGGCATATAAAAAGTCATGCTTTTATATGTAATTGTTTTTATTAATTTTTATGTCTTGGAATATTTGTTTTTGTTGATGATTAAGTTCACAATAAAAAGAAAATTTTAATAAAAAATAACACATTGTATTTCTCCCCACTCCCCCAATTTTTTTTCCTGGATCTAGTCCAAAGACATTTCGAAAATGACATCCCTAAAGTCTCTGTCCTATTTCTGGCAATATATGTGGTTTCCTTGACTGGGAGCAGGGATAGAGATACCCACTGCTGGCTTTGGGCTAACACCATTATCAATCAAGAGAGATGAAGCTCCTATGAGTGTCCAAGTGACTTCCAAATACCTTTGGGACCTCTTCAGTTCAGCTCTATTAGGATCCCTGTTTAAAGTTTTACATCTTGTTACCAGAAGCTTGCCATTATGGAGGGGAGGGGAGATTGAATCTTTTCATTTAACTGCTTTTCAACAACATGTAAATCAGTGGGCCAAAGCAAAGAGAGCTTTCCCGCCCCTGCTTCTTTCTTCCATAGGAAGGTCTCGCTAGGTCTCACAGGCCTTTTTAATTAATCATACTGTACTTTGGGAGAATGCTTTTTGAAACACATTCATAGAAGTTATCTCTTGTATTCCTCAGCCCATTTCTGGAAATCTGGACTCATTATGATTCCTAGCAAAGACCCAGAGGGGTTATAACTTGCCTGAGGTCACACAGATATATGGAGAAAGAAAAAAGCTGAGCAATCAGGTACCTTGGCTAGCAACCACTGATTCCCTCTACCCTTTAATCCCATTTCCTCTTTTATTTTGAGCATATAAATCATCACCAAACATGAACAATGTATGATATGCTTTATGACAATGTTATTACAGAACCTTGGGGCTGGGCAGAAATTCCAAGGCTTTCTGATCCCACTATAGACATGAACATGGATTCCTATTCCCAGAAGAAGTTATCCGTTCTCCGCTTGAAAGCCTCTAGGGAGTAGAAACCCAGCACCTCCTGAAGGAGTCCATTCTACTTTTGCACATATCTCATCATTAGGCTGTCTTGCCTCAGGTTAAGCTGAAATCTGTCTCTCTCCAACTTGAAACCATTGTTCTTACTTCTTCCCACTTGGACCAAGCACAACAGACACATTCCCTCTTGCAGAAATAATTTCTCAGATATTTGACGACAGCTATCATGGCCTTCTTGAATCTTCTTTTCTCCATCCAAAATAACCTCCTTCCCTAAATTCTTGCTCATGTAGCATAACTTTGAAGTCCTTCTACTTAAAATTCAGAATGGTGAACATGTGCATAGTACTTTAAGCTCTGAAAAGGGCTGTATACATATTATGTCATTTGATCTAATTACTATAGATACAGATGAACCCCACTCTAGACCACATCTCTTTCATATTTGTAAAGTATTTTTTTTAAACCTAGATATGAGATGTTACATTTGTGCCTATAAATTGTCATCTTGTTTGAGCTGGATGTTGCACCATCCAGGTCTTTTTGGATCCTTATTCTGCCACCTGTTATATGTCTTGGCTTTTATGCCACCTGCACAGTTGATGAGCAAGCAAGCTATGTCTTTATCCAAGTCATTAATACAAATATTAGACAACTCTAGGTGGTCTAATAACAAATTCACTAGGGGACTACACTGGAAATTTCCTTCTTCATTGACAACAAATGATTCATGATTCTTTGAATCTGGCCTTCAACAAGTCCTAATTTACCCATTGGTATTATTGTGTGACCTAGATCTCGTCAGCTGTTCCACAGCAAAATATTACAAGCCTTTGTAAAATGCCTTGCTGAAATGCATGTTATTTGTACCTATAGTTTTGCCTTGATCTATAAAATGATCATTTTGCAAATTTATTTTGCGTTTTACTACTTTAAGAAGCTATTATTTTTTTTAAATTAGTTTCTTTATTGATGTTCTGGGTTTTTTAAAGCAAATCATCAGAGTATCTGAAAATAAGGATAATTTTGTCATTTTTGTTAGGTCACACCTTTAATTTCTTCATCACCTTATTATTCCCACTAGCATTTCTAGGATTATACCATATAAAGAAAAAATTATTATGGAATAATAGTTTTTGTTTTATCCCTACATTTTATTGGGAAAAATTCTAGTATTTCACTATAGACATAATAGATACTTACTTTAACTTTTAAATACATATAAAAAATTTCACAGTTATAATAATTAAAATTTTTACAAAAAATGAAAGATATTTTGTCAGAGCACTTTTTCATTTATTACTAAATGATTTTAATGTTTACATGATTAATTATGTTAATTTTATGATGTTGAATTATGCTTACAATCTTGGCATCAATCCAGGTTAGCTATAGTTTAAATTTTTAGACAATATTTATTGTAAATTTTTGCTAAGGTCATATTCAATTTTAATATTCATTTTTAATATTTGTCTATCATTCTCTTTTCTTGATTTATCATTTATTTATTTATTTTGTAGTTGTGTTAAAGATAATATTTGAGAGTTGAAGAACTTCTCCTTAACCCCTCACACCAAATTTCAAGCAAATATCACCCAGCCTTTCCACTGTGCTCTCTGAAATGCTGACCATTTCTGATCAATGTTGTAGGATGTAACCTTCTTGAAAGCAGAGGTGTTTTCATTTTTGTATTTGTATCTTCAGCACCATCAAAAACAAATATTTGTGAATAAATTCATTTCATCCATGTGAAGATGTTCACCATCCTGTTATGCTTTGTAATTTATGGTTGTGAATTGTAGTCATGCTTTCTAACATCTGGTTATAACATATAAAATGAGTCAGAGCCTTCATCAATGGTTATATGATATTTAAGTTATTTATGGTTATGGATCATCCACTTCCACACTCTCGTGTTATAAATATGAAAAATGCTGCCTAAATAGAATAAGTGACTTACTTCAGATACAGAGATTGAAAATTATTTCTTTTGATTCTAAATACAGGAGATTTTCTGTTACATCCCTCTACCCTTTGGTGTATATGCACAATGTGTCAGGTGCTCCAATTCTCTCAAAGGATTTTGAATTTTAAAGAGATGAGATAGATATGCTTGCTATTGTTTTTTCTGGTCTTTGTTCAGTTAAATCTCTTTAGTATCATGTAAGCACTCTGTGTGAGTGCTAAAAAACAAGATTATCACAGCATATCAAAAGCCTTTTTTTTAAGTTTAAAAAACTTAAAATCAGAAAGATTCCCTTGATATTGAAAAGAGGTTTTTTCCCTGCAATGGACAATTGGGACAGAAATCATATCTCTTCTCTACATAAAGAGGAAAAGACTGATGAAAGAGATGATTCTATCCTAACAGGTTTCACAACTAAACCTTATTGTTTTCATATTGACTCCATCAAGATTGAGGATCTATCTTAGGGCAATAAATTGAGACCTTGGAGGAACCTTGGAGATGAGCTCATTTAACTCCTTATTTTACAGATGGGAAAAATGGAGCCTAGAGAAAGGAGAAAGGCTAACCAAAGGAAGGACAATTAATAGTTATTAATAATAAAAAATAGTACACTAGGACATTTTGCCTTCAAACTCCTGAGCACATTGTGTAGCTTGAGACAAAACAAGGGAAGTGGAGCAGGTGTCCTTCATCTTCCCTAAAGTGGCTTCACAAGGCAACTTTCAACTCCTGCTGACAACTGGGATGTGAAGAACCTCCAGTGTAAAAACAACTCTCCCTTTGACTTCGGGTCTTCCATCTTCTATGAACCTCCACTTAATGATGAATGTTCTCACACTTAGTCATACCTTTCATATTCCAGTGATTCTGGATGCCTACAGATTATCATTCAAACTCGATTTCACACTTTTATTTCTCATTCTTATTTCCTTAACTCTCTCACACGAAAAATTTCAAGCAAACATCACCCAGCCTTTCCACAGAGTGCTCTCTGAAATGCTTGTTCCATGGGCAATAAACTTTCATCTTAAGTCATTTCTTTTCCCAATCCTTCTATCTATTAGCTATTGTTAAAACCCAGCTCCCTGCTCTGGTCGTTCTTTTCTAATACTGGCTACATCTTTATCCATTCTCCTCAAAACACCAGTCAAGACAGGGGAGTTGGAATACTCCTTGCTCCTAATTATTACTTCAGGTTCTCTCCCTTCCTCTACCACTCAGTAACTTCTCTTCTGTTAAAGTTCATGCTATTCATATCTAACACCTAATCAAAATCCTGATATTTGCTGTATTCAGTCAAGTCACTCCCCTTTCTTCCTCAATGAGTTGACATCTGCTCACAATTGTCTCTTCTCTCTAGTCCTGTCCTCATACTAGGGGACTTCAATATTGAATATTCAATATATTGAATATATTGACTCTCAAATAACCTAACCATTCAGTTCATCAATCTACATATTTCTCATGAACTACTCCTACAGCCATCTTCATTCATACAAATATGGTTATGCCCTTGATCTTACCATCACATACAAATATACCATATCTCTGTTCAAAAATTTTGAAATCCCCCCACAATCTGGGCACAATCTGTTGACTTTTCATCTCACTTTTTACCTCCCCTTACAAAACCTTACTCTTCATCTGCACCAGGCCACTTCCCCTGCACTAGTCTCTATCTTCTTCTCTCCATATTGACCTTTAGCTACTAACTCAACTTGCTGGTTTCCTATGTCTCGAATCATTAGTCACCTTATTTTATCGACCAATTCCATCCTGTCAATCCTCAGCTTTGAATCACTTGCACTATTCATTCATTGCCCTTGTGTGTTCTGCTGAATGAAGGAAAGGAAAATCATCATTCTGAATGGGTCCACTATAACTTTGTTTTATGCAACCTCAATTGAATCTTCACTGCCATTTATTAACTTACTCTTTACGGTGGTTCTTCCAAACCTCTTTATTCCTCCTGAAACTTCCCATGACTCTCTCCTCTTCCAATCTCTCAAATGAGAACCTTGCCTCATATTTTATAGGAAAAAAATTAGGTTAATTACCATGAGTTCCCTCTCTTTCATCTCCCATAACTCAAATGCTTCCTCTCACTTTTTCTTCCTTCATCCTTGAGAGATTTTATGACTTAGGAAACTATGTTACCTCTGTTTTCACATTTCCATAAATTCAGAGGCTATTACAATACTTGAGTCAAGAAACATGCAGTGATTACACTCAATTGGTGGCTTTGTGAGGGAAAAGATGGAGATAGATGAAAGAGAGGCTGGGAAGATACAATAAGCACTATAAGTCACTATAAAGAATGAAAAAGAGAAAAGTAAAGGATGATGGAGTTAGAGAACTCAATAAAAAGGAGAATGGCATTGGTCTCTACAGAAATATGGAAATGGGAAGACAGATCTAATGAAGACGGCTCTCAGTTCCTCATCTCTCATGAAAGAGACTTAAACTGAATTCATATTTCGGGTGATTATATATCATGATTGAGCAATATTGCTCTTATAGACCTTAGCCTCAAAAATAGGGGATTCCTATTAAAACATCCACATTTCTTTGAATATTAATTTCTCACCTGCTACCACTTGTTAGAAATCACTTTGTCCTTCTCTACAAAATATTTATGAAGATAGTCCAACTATATGTAGAGGGTTTACATGCTGAAAGAAGAAGAGAACAAAGAAGGTTTCACAACTGACTCTCTATAGTATATCACACTGTCACAATGGCACACTTGATTATAGGTATAGGGAACAGTTTTTCCCCCCAATTTTTCATAATTCTAGAGTCTTCTCTCTGTTTATTATTTCTTATTTATCCTGAATATAGCTGGCTTGCCTACATTTGTTTCCAAGTGGCTTTCCCCATTAGATTGTAAGCTCCTCAATAGTAGGGACTGTCTATGGCTTTTTTGTATCTCCAGCCTTTAGCACAGTGCCTGGCACATAGTAAGGGCTTAATAAATGTTTATTGATTGATTGAATGTAAAGACCTATTGTGTTTGAATATTGCTTATAAAAATACTATTTTACTATGTAGCCTTAGTGGCCCTCCTTATGCACATGTTAAAATCATGGAAAGATATTGACTAATGTAATGGGCAGGATATCTAAGGTAAAGTACAAATAGAAAAAATTTCCTTGAGATAGGATGACGCTCATATTATATTTTTGTCTTTGGATGATGTGGTCATTGAAGCAGTATCTGGGATAAAAAGATGGTGATAGTGAAGATGATGTTTTTGTTTTAGTTGTTCAGTCATTTTTCAGTAATACCTTTGTCTTTGTGACTCCCATTTGACATTTTCTTGGCATATAACTGGAATAATCTGCCATTTCATTTTTTAGCTTATTTTACAGATGAGGAAACTGAGGCAAATAGGGCAAAGTGACTTGTCCAGAGTCACACAGCTAATAAGTGTCAAAGGTCAGGTTTGAACACGACTATTCCTGACCCCTAGCCACCTACTTTACACTGCTACTTAGTGTCTCCATATATAAAATGTTTATGAGAGAAATGCTGGGTAAAAATTTCAGGAGCATTAATCTGGAGAGCTCAAGAAGGGCTTCATATGTATTTCACTATAGTTTTTAAAGGAAAATAAGAGCTTCCAAATGGGGATAGGAGGTAGGAGGGCCTTCCAGACTTCCAGGGATAGCTGGTCAAAGCTGATCAAAGATGGTTTGAGGATCATGTGTGTAAAGGAAAATTAGCGGGGGAGCTTGGCTAAGCTGTGGAGTGCGGGGATGTGAATAATTGCTAATAATGCTGGAAAGGCAGGTTCCAGTGAAAATCCAAGCCAAAGAGCATACGTTTGGTAAGAAAGACTTGGTCATTAGAAGTTTATGGAGCAGGGAAGTGACATGGTCCAGCTTGTAATTTAGGAGGATCACTTGGGCAGCTGTATGGAGAATGGACCAGAAGACAGACTGGCAGCAGCAAAATCAATTAGGATGATGAGAACAATGGTGAGAACAGGCTTTTCCATTGTGCCTTCAGGATTAAAATCTCTGTCCATCTAATTTGAGTCTCAGGACCACTCTGTGAGGCAGATACACAGACTTGATTACCTTCCATAAGAGCCACAGCTGCTCATGTGAGATCAGCCCAGCAATCCACACAAGAAGAACGACTTGGATGAAGAAGGCCTGTGTGCACGTGTGAGCTGGCTGGGTAAACAGCCAAGTGAAATGGAGTGTCAGTCCATTTATCTACAGATGGACAATGAGCTGGAACCAGGATGGATTGTTATTCAAAAGGTAGCATGGCTTCGTAATGAGAATATTAATAATCTTCAGCATTTATATAGCACTTCAAGGTTGGCAAAATGTTTTCCAAGGATTATCTCATTTGATCCTCGCAACCACTTTGGGAAGTCTGTGTTATCATTATTCCCATCTTACAGATAAGGAAACTGAGGCACTCAGCAAATGAGTGACTTACCCAGGCTCATATAGCTAGCAAGTATCTTAAACTGGGTTTGAACTCGCCAATTTATTACCTCTAGAATAGACATTTTAATTTGAGGTAAGCAGAGGTTAAATGATTTTTAGTATCTTAAGGTGATTGAGCCAGGATTTTAACCAGGTCTTTTGGTCTCCCAAACCACAGTTTTATACATTATCCACAATACGCCTCCACTAGGAATGCCTTTGAAAAGGAAGTACTTGATTACACCAGAGTTATGACAGTGCTTGGCCAAATGTATTGGACTACATAGTTTTTCATTCCCCAATTTATAAATCGGGTTACAAAATCCTGATGGATTATTTTCCCCTTTTTTCTTTCCTTTAAAAAAATACATTTTCAGAGCCAAGATCGTGTCTGAACCATGGTAATCACTGGTTTGTCTGTAAAATGAGGAGCCCAAGATGGACTTCAAGTGCCTTTGCACACAAAACCCACTGTCCTGTGAAACCTCTTCCCTTCCCTGGGTCTCTCTTATTTGTAAAATGAAGGGATTGGGCTAGATTTCCTCTCTGGCCCCTTTGAGTTCCACATTTTTGATCTTTTAATCTTAGGATCCAAATCAGGATCAATGAGTTCTAGTCTCAGCTCTGGCATGATCTGGGTGACATGGGACAAGCTATGTTTAATCTCCCTAGGTTTCAGTTTTCCCATTTGTAAATTAAAATAATGAGATTCATTTCCTCATAGCTCTAAAACGGTATGCTTTTGTCTCAAACGACATCACCGAAGGACAAGGACCTATTTTCTCATCCTATTATTCTTATTTCTTGGACTAAGAAACTTCCCAGGCTAATGAATAACCGTTTAATTCTCCACCTCCTTTCAAGCAGAGTTTATTGGATTTTCTAAATGATGGCAGAATGAAACAAGATCTCCCCAGAGAGAATGAACACTGAGGTTCATTTTCACAACAATTCAAAGTTTTCCTTGGAAAAACAACCTATTTGGGCAAGTTAAATAAGCAAAAGATGATTAATATTAGGAAGAATGTAGAGGATGTCAAAACTCAATTTACTACAACAGAATTGTTCTAACCTCCCTCCCCTTTTTCTTAACTGTCAAGGGGCATTCTAAGTTTGTCAGGACAACTGATTCTGGGGAAGAGATGTGGAGTAATGAGGAGTACAGAAGTTTTAGGAAGAATTGAGTTCAAATCCTGTCTCAGATACAAATCTCTGAGGTAATCATTAAAATTATTTCAGTCTCAGTTTCTTTATCTGTAAAGTACCACAGCATCTATATCCAAGGGTCATTTTGAGGATTAAATAAGATAAGAATTTTTCAACCTTAAAGAGATGTAGAAATGCTAGCTATTGCTGCAACTAGTGCTGCTACCACCATCACCACATAGACCATTTCCTCTATCACAGAAGTCTAGGTTGGGAGAATCCAGGGGCAGTGGAAGGTCATTCTCCTTCTGCCTTTCTTTGAGGGAAACAGACTGGAGTGATTTGCATAACCTGGCCCAGCTGCCCTAGAATAAGACAGGAAAAACAAAGATAAATTCTAGGGAATTAAGCATGTTTCGGGATCTGTTGGAAGATCCAGAACCGGTAGCTGGAGAACAAAACTGAGAACAATGGCAACTTAAGACATCTGCCAACAGCGGAGGGCAGACATAGCAGAGGGTTAAGATAGTAGTAAGAAGCAATAGTTGGAGTAGCTAAAATGATATCAGTAGGGGCAGTTAGATGGCCCAGTACCTAGAACATCAGTCTTGAGGTCAGTAGGACCTGAGTTCAAATCCAGCCTGAGACATTTAAAACTTCCTAGCTGTGTCATCCTGGGCAAGTCATTTAAGCCCAATTGCCTCATCAAAAAGAAAAAAAAAATTAAGTAAAAAAATAGCAATAAGACACAGAATATCAATTTGGAGGAGCAAATCCAGGACTTCTCCCTTTTAGATGCCCTGCCCAGGACAGTACTATAAGTTACATGAAGTTTTTAGGTCCCTACATATGAGAGTTCACTGGAAGGAGATTATTTTGACTTTCTAAGGGGATTAAATATGAAAACCTTCTGTGCTATAACACACTGAAATATGAAGTTGTTCTATAGTTTGATGTCTGTGAACCTTAGTGCTTGTGAGGGAAGATGGTGAGTATCTTCAGGGAAGCATTAGATACTAAAGTTCCTTTTCTGCACTTAAGTGGGAGCAGTAATCCAGTGAAATCAGGCTTTCCCAAAATGCACTCTGGGCTCTGTGCGCCAGGAAGGAATCTGAGACCTAAGGTTGAAATTCATCCAGAGAATTAAAAGAATCATGATGTAAATAAGTAATAAAATGGTAGAGGATTTACATGAGCATTTTTTAATAATTATATATGGGAAAAGTGTAGTATTTCTATGTGTGAACATCCATCCATTCATAAACATAAATACATATATGCATATATAAAATATGTATGAATGTGCATGTGTTCTGATGATTTTTATACTGTTTCTTGTGATAAACTGCAGCCAGCTCACACCCAATGTTTGCCTTTCCATTGCCTTTTTGATTACCAATCTGCTGATTACCCAAGCATTTGTTGTTTTCCACAATTCACACCCAAATAATGTTATTCCAAGAATATTGGCATTTAAAATTGAATGATTAAAAAAATGATTTGAACTCAGTTCAAAAACCCACTTCCATTAGAGAAGGTTCTTATAAGAACTTGCATGTGAACATCAACAAGACCTATTTTTCATCTACATGAGGCCTTTTTTGAGATTGTCCTATGTATAAACTAGGATTACTCCTGAAGAAAATGATGGCAAGGGATAATTTTCTAGGGAATATCACATCACAAATTGACTGAAATGTAGATAATATAAGAATCCAGTATGTCCATTGTTTATTGATTTTTTTTAATTTACTTTACTCTGTAGCATAAAATACAATCTTAACATTCCCTTCAAGTTTTTCTCATGAAAGATCTCTGCCAAACATGACTCAAATGTCACTCCCCTGATTTTGTTAACATTTTCCTGAGTATCAGAATCAAGGAAGTCATACAACAGATAGAAATGTGATTATCAAAAGTCTTTGCCAGAATCATGGAGAGTAACTTGTCCAAATTCCAAATGGAAAAGTCCCCTCTATAAATAACAAGGTAAAGCCATTGGTGCTGTTTGTAGACATTTTTCTAATTGCTTTAAGCTCCCATAACACCACAGGTCTTCCACAAGGAGCATTGTTATTACTGAAAAGTGATTACCCCAAAAATATATACCAAGAAGATGAAAAATGATCATTGCCAAGATTATGACATAGCAGGATGGATGGACCATCGAGTTAATCTATATACATATGTTAGATGAATACAGAAAATTAGCAATGAGATGATCAGAATTAGATGGGAGGCAGACAGGCTAGAAAACCTTGGAAATTACATAGTGCTTTCAATTATTGTAAGTATCTTCTCACAGCAAAATTTTCTATTTTAAACACTAATATTCTCTGAATAATATTATATGGGTGTGAATTGTGTTGGATAATCAGCAGATTGGTAATCAAAAAAGCAATGGAAAAACAAATGTTGGGTGTGAGTTGGCTGCAGGATATCACAAGAAACAATATAAAAATTATCAGAACACATGCACATGTTTTATGTATGTATAGATGTATGCATGTTTATGTGTGTATGTGGATATACATATACATAAATCTATGTGCATATTATCTATATATATACAAAAATGTGTGTGTTGTGTATATATCATTATATATTTATATTAGAAAAAGAGCTAAACAAATCACATAGAGAAAGCAAAAGGTGATAGCTTGTGATTTTGTGTACTTCAAAGGTTGGAAGAGAGAAAAGCCAGTGAAAGGAGCCTGGGTCAGATTTTGTGGACACCTGATCCTGGTAAGAAGCAAAATCCCTATCTACCTGTTTGGCCCAGAAAAGCAATAAGTAAGAGCATCCAAGAGGGGGTGACAGTGTCTGAACATCATCTGGATTTGAAAGTGAAGTTGGTGAGCTGAATGCTACATAATCAACACTTTAAGCTTGAGTTTAGCCTCCCCAGAGACTGAGGTGATATTAGGAGAGCGTGCTCCTAGGCTTTGAGAGGAAAATGTTTGTATTTCTGTTTCTTCTGTATGTTCTCTGGAAGGAAGGAAGGAAGCAAGGAAGGAAGCAAGGAAGGAAGGAAGGAAGGAAGGAAAGAAAGAAGAAGGGAAGGAGGGAGGAAGGGAAAGAAAGAGGGAGGCAGGGAGGGAGAGAGAGAGGGAGGAGGAAGGGAAAAAAGAACTATATGTGTTTAATTCAGTAAACTAAGTAGATTCTCTAAATAGAGAGCTTCAGCTATGATCAGATAATCCCCTAGAGTAAGGACATCAGTTTAAAATGCTCATTGATATCAATTTCTGTGGGATGTTGCTCCTTATTGAAGATATTTACAAAAGAAAGTATTCTTAGAAAAAGAAAACTTGCTTTCAGCCATGGATTCAGGTGCTAAGAATCTGCACTATCACTAGATTTAAAGTCAGAGGAGGAGGCTTTGACTCCTAGCTCCCTTAGGGAAGCCTATGTGATCTGAGTAGAGATGCTTAGCCTTTTTGGACCTCAGTTTCCTCTTCTTTAAAATCAGGAGTTTGCCTTCAAAGGCATCTCTGTGACTTCCAGCTTTAAATCTATAATTCTATAATCTTGTCACTTACCCTCTTTTAGGTCCCAGGTTTTTCATCTATAAAACAGGGAAAAAAGACTAGATAACCACCAAGGTTGTTTCCAGTTTTTAAATTTAAGACAGAAATGCTTTTTTTCCCCCTTTCTTCTCAATGCTTTGCTCCATCCCTCAATCCTATAGAGTCCATCTACTGCTTTTGGAACCCAGGCAGCCTGAACATAAGCCAATCCTGCTCTCCAGCACCCCCTCCAGTTTCCTCCTTGCAGCCACCTAGCCACCTTTTGGTGGAAGTCTGTTATCCTAAATCCTACACTGCTAGTCCTTCCCCCCACTTAGCCTCTGTTAGCTCTTGCGCCTGTGCTGTCAAGCAGAGGATCAGTCATCTGGAAATTGAGCAAACAGCAACACTATAAGAACCCTGATCTTACCTTGAACACCACCATGCTATATGTATACAGTTTAATTTCCAGGCTGAGAGTCTTTGACTCCTGAATCCTGAATGAAATAGATTCATTTTTCTATGACATTTTAAGGGCCACAAATAGCTTTCCTCCCAGAAATCCTGAGGGCTTCCAAAATTATGATAGACCCATTTTACAAATAAGGAAACCGAGGCAAAGCATTTGAGTGATTGACCCTTGGTCACATATCTAGAGTCAAAGTTAAGCTTTCCTGATTACAAATCTAGAAGACTTTCCATTATCACATTATCTCTCTAGTAACACAACCTAGTATCCCATGTCTCTCAGAGTAACTCCTCAGTTGCCAAATGTTGTCAATTCTATCTCCATAAAATGTAGCACATATGTCCCTTTTTCTCTGCTCACAAGCCAGTGGGAGAGCCCCAACAACTCCAATAATATGTCTATATTAATATGTCTATCTACCTCATATCAATCCTTTCTCCAAGTCATTTTTCACACAGCTGCCAGAAGAATTTTCTTAAGGTCCAAATGAGAGTGGGTCCCTCTGCTCTTCAATAAACCCCAGTGGCTCTCTAGTGCCTAAAGGATCAGAAGCAAAGTCCTCTGTTTGGCATTTAGAATCCTCCACAGCCTGGCTTTTACCTACTCTGTCACTGCTATACAGTTCCTCTTAGTCCCCTGTCTGGCCCAGCCAAACTGACCTTCTTTCTGACCATTATCTGTGATACTCTAAGTTCCCAAACCATGTACAAGACCCGTATGCCTGGAATGCCTTCCCTTCTCATCTCTGCCACTTAGAATGCCAGGTTTCCTTCAAAGCCAAATTCAAATGCTATCTTCTACAGAGTTCTTTCCTGATACCCCCATCTCTTCCCTGCTCCCCAAACTGGCCCATATTTTATGCTGTGTATACTAATTTGTGTATATGTTGTTACCCCTCAAAATGTAAACCTCTTAAGTGCAGGATTTGTTTCATTTATACCAAATGAATTTTTTTTGGGGGGTAAATCAGCTTCATGCTTGGTATTTAGTAGGTACTTAGTAAATGTTTGGTGTCTTCCATCTAGGCCTAGAACAGTATCTTGGGCATTCTAAGTGGTGTTTAATAAGTGTTTGCTTTTTTGATTGAGACCAGAGACTGATCTAATTTCTGTCTTACTTGATAAACATTCACTAAATGTTTATTGTATGTAGTAAGAAAATGTTTTTATCCTGGATACCTTAAGTGCCTACACTGTGATGTAGGCTAGGGGTGCAATGAACAGCAAAAGGGAGTCCCCACTCGTGAGGAGCTCTCAAGCTAATGGAATAGAAAACATTCAAATGCATGTTTACACTCAACAAATTGGAAATGATCAACAGAGGGGGAGCTACTAGCATTGGGGAGGTTGGGAAGACTTCATGTCCTAAGAGGTTTGTACTGGAATATAAGGAACCCAAGAAATTTAAGGAGGAAGGATAAGGAAGAAAGAATATTGCAGATTTAGGGGAAAGCAGTGAAAGGACATGTAGTCAGGAGATGAAAGGTCTTGTCCAAGGAAGACTTCTCTCATTGGCCTTTAAATATTTGATTGATCAATTGAAAGCAAGAAGTCTTTCATTTTTGTTCTTTTTTTTCCCCAGTGCCTTGATCATGGTAGATGCATAATAAACGCTTGTTGATTGAGTGATTGCTATACTAGAACGTGAAGTTCTCTAGTGGCTCTAGAATTGCTTTGATTATGATAGGTGCATAATAAATGCTTGTCAATCCATTGCTAAATTAGAACATGAAGTTCTTTAGTGGTTCTAGAATTACTTTGATCATGGTAGGTGCATACTAAATGCTTATTGATTTATTGATTGCTAAACTAGAGCATTAATTTCTCCCCACCTGGTTCTGGCATTCCTTTATGTTCTCCAGTGGCGTCCTCACCTGTAACTGATAGCATCCTTACTTGAGAAGCAGGTCAGGTTTTCTCTAGGTAAAAGGTCCACATTAAGCACGTGGCTACAGAAGTCACCTTGTCTGGATGTGGAGTTGTTGGACAGTTGCTGTCTATTCTCACAGCAGATGCCAATTCCCTTTGGGCCCTTGGTTGTTCTGGGCACACATCAAACAAGGGCAGCCACCCCAGCTAATCACTGGCAGCGAGAAGTACGTCTCCTTCCCAGCCAACTTCCCTACTCCATGCCACTGAATTAGAAAAAGTTGGCCAGTTTTTCCAGAATCAGAACAACAGGGTTAAAAGCTCTCTTTGACAAGATCTTGCCTGAAATTAATTAGACGAGTCTTCACTTTTATGAGGGGTTACTGGAGAAGTAATCCACTGGGAAACCAATGTACTGAGGCAGGCATTTGTTGTTTTTGTTGTTTGTGTGTTTTTAGTTGCATCAATTTAAATATCAAAATATATCAAATAAACAAAACTATGTTAAATAAACTAAAAATACCAGGAAGAGACAATGCAACGGTTCCTGTGGTTGACTGAAGGAAGGAACAAACTCTCAATTTTTTGTTCAACACAAGCCTTTTCATTTGGAGGGAGACAGAGTTAACTTCCAACTTTATCACCCTGCAGAGAAAGAACATTTTACACGTGTCCTTCCCAGGATCAACAGGTGTCAGCATTTCATAATCTTAAACATGAGAGAGGGAAAGGCAAGTTCTTTTGGGGCTAAGTGGGTTATTCAATCATTGGTGTGGGTTTGGCATTTGGAAGCTATCACATATATTACTATTTCCTCCACTTCACACCATGTATATGATAATTGTAGAGGAGTCTGTCACATTCTATTTTCACCCAATAAATCACAATTCGAGGATTAAATATCTTATATGTAGCAATTAACAAAGGACTTTGATCTCTTCCAAAATCATTAAGAAAGCTGCCAAAATTTAATGATAGTACATGCTTGGCTATATTTGGTTATATTTACATAAGTGAATTTCTTAGGAGAGAGGGGAAAAGAGAGAGAGAGAGAGGAAGAGAGAGAGAAGAGAGAGAGAAAGAGAAGAAGAAGAAGAAGAAGAAGAAGAAGAAGAAGAAGAAGAAGAAGAAGAAGAAGAAGAAGAAGAAGAACAAGAAGAAGAAGAAGAAGAAGAAGAAGAAGAAGAAGAAGAAGAAGAAGAAGAAGAAGAAGAAGAAGAAGAAGAAGAAGAAGAAGAAGAAGAAGAAGAAGAAGAAGAAAGAGGAGGGGGAAAAAGATATGGAGGAGAGAAATACAGGGAGAGCAAGAGAGCAAAAAACAGAGGGAAAAAGGAGGAAGGAAAGAAAAAAAGAGAGACAGAGACAGAGACAGATAGATAGAGGGAGGGAAAGAGTGAAAAAAGAAAATGAAATATTAAAAATATCTATTCATTTGCTAAAGTGATTTTTCTTAAGAATGAATCTAGCCCCACTCACTCAAAGTCAACTCTAAAGACTCTCTACTGCTTCTTAGCATCAAATAAAAACCCTTCGGTTTGCCTTTGAAAGCCCTTCATACCTTAGTCTCGTTTTCAGCCCCATTGTACATTATTCCCCTTCCTTTCTTTGGCCCAGCCAAACCGGCCTTCTTTGTTGCGTACAACACCTCATCAATATAAAAGCAGCCTTCCCTCAAGCTGGAAATACTCTCTCTTCTTACTCTTTCTTCTGAGAATCTCTTACTTCCTTGTAGATTTAGCTCCCACACCACCTTTTTCTGCATGAGACCTCCTTGGGGTTTTCCTTCCCTATTCACATTGCATTTATTTTGTTGTTGTTTCTTGTTGCATGCACACCCATATGCACATTGTTTTCCTCTAAAGAATTCAGGCTTCTAAACTGTTTGATTTTTGTCATTGCTTCTTCAGGGCCTTACACAGTATCTGGGACAGAGCAGGTATTTAATACATTTTTGTTAATTAATGGATCAATCAAAGAATTCTGGGCACAGCAACCAGATACTTCCATTCCCAGAAAGTGCATGTCAATTAGTTGCTTTATATCTCCATTATAATTCTCCAGACATGCTTCTTACTCTCTTCTGTGTTATCTTTTCCATGACTGTCTTGTGATTTTTGTTTGTTCCTTTTGTATTTCTAATGTTTAGCACAATGCCTTGCAAATACTAAGCAAAACAAAATCTTTTTCATTCATTCATAACTGGTAGACATTGTATACTATCAAGTTTCAATGGGCGTGACCTCGTGCCAAGCTAAGTAGCAAGTTAGTCAAACTCAAGGGATGATCTTTTCGGGCCCAGTTGTGTTGTGGTAGTGGGAGCATCCAGATCAGAGGAATCACAGGGCATTGGACTATTGCCGTATTGAAGCATCTTCTAGTTTGTCAACTTCGGCCCAAGCACACACCTGGTGAGTCTTTGGCATCCCAGCTGTGCCCTGGTCTGTATTATCACTCTCAGCTTCTGGTTATTCACCCAATTGGTACTCCCAAATCCCAATGACCATATGTGGGTAGGAGCTTTCCCATTTCTCCTGGTCTGCCTCTTCTTTCTGTCACCAAGCTCAGTTCAGGACCTTTTACCATCATGTTGCACTATTCCAGTGCTCTCCAGAAGATCACAGATTGCAGTGGGCCTTAGGTTTTCTCTAGTAAAAGTCAAATCACTTTGAGACTAGTCTTCTTTAAATAACTCCCCGTCCTATTTTCAACAGTTAATATTCCTCTTTTCAACTCCAACAGTGAACAGAAGATATCTCCCCTCCCACTATATTGGTAAAATAAAGCAATTCTCCAGGAAGCCTGTTCTCGTTCCCATTTTATAATGCAAAAACAGCCTAAGATCATCCCCTATTACTTTTTTGTTTGTTTCATTCTCAGTAGAAGACAGATTAGAAAGGGGAGAGATTCAAGGAAGGGCAGTGGTCCAGGGGGAAGATAATTAAGGCCTGAACTTGGGTCATGACATGTAAGCAGTGAGAAAGATTTTAGAGAGAGAGAGAGAGAGAAAGAGACAACATGCACATACATACACACGTACATATATTTACATGCATGTACACATACCTATGTATATGCATGCACATGCATATACATATTGCTTTCTCATTGTTCATATATGTGTGTATATGTGTGTGTGTGTATATATATATGTATATATATATACATATATATATAAAACAGTGAGAAAGCTTTATAGTGTGTGTGTGTGTGTGTGTGTGTGTGTGTGTGTGTGTGTGTGTGTGTATGGGATGTGAAGAGTAAAAACTAGAAGCTGATTAGGTACGTCAGGATAATGAGAGTGTGAAGTCAGGGATGATACCAAGCTTATAACCTTGGGGAACTGGTTCAATAAGGTACCTCTCCTTTCTCTCATGCTGCCTGGAACAAAGCTTCTTAAACTGTGGCTCATAACTCCATATGAGGTCTTATAACTAAATGGAGGAGGTCACAAAATAATGATAAATGTTTGATTTGTATATTTGTTTTTGTTGTATACCTTCCTACTCAGGGTCACATAAAGATTTCTCTGACAAAAACGGGTCACGAGAGGAAAAAGTTTAAGGAGCTCTGCCCTAGAATACTTTTATTTCATAATTTTAACAAAAATTTTATTTAATAACAAAAACCATTCATTCTATCTCCCTGTCCAATAGCTCAACAAACACTAGACATCAAAGGCAGCTAGCTGGTATAAAGGGAGAGCATTTCTAAGAGTTAGTAAGAACTGAATTCACATGCTGCCTCAAACACTTACAAGCTGTTGATCCTACATTAACCCCTCTCAGCTTCTTCAGTTACTTCATCTGTAAAATGGGAATGATACTACCTATCTTCTAGGATTATTGTAAGGATAAAGTGAACTAATAATCATAAAGTACTTTGCAAATCTTTAAGTGTTGAATAATAAATGAAATAATTATGTTTAAGTATTTTCAAAGTGTTAGCTATTGGTTATTATCTTTAAGGGAAGAAGAAATGATCTCGGGACCACTTCTATCTAACCTCATTTGAACATACAGATGAAAAGACTGCAATGATAATATTGATACTTTACAAAAACACTTTTTAAATCCTCACAATAATGTGGAGAATGAAATATTGACTCAGGGCTGTGTCCACACCACTGTGAGCCCTCAGAGAAAACCACTGCCATGGAGAATGTCTATTTTATAGATGAGAAATATGTTCACATGTTGAAGGAAATGTGATTTCTGTCAATGTTAGAACAATCTCTCCCAAGGGAGATCCAATTTTTTCTGTGAATTTATAGTGGCAGAGAGTGATTTCTGGTCTAATATCAGGAGCGGGCTTTGATTCTAGGTTTTACTAACACCAAAGCTAATTCTCAACCCTAGAAATATAACTAAGGTGGGATGACTAGAGTTTTGTCCCAGGATGCCGAAATTTAATGGGTGCTGACAGCACTCTGGAGGAAGCTTTCTCTTTCTTCAGGTTGCAGAGAGGTGAGCTCACAACCTCCCCTACCCATCTTCCCTCCACCAAGATTCATGTCTCCTTGTCCCCTGACCCCAGATGGGACAATTTCCAGTTACCCCTTTATCTTCTGCAACAAATTATTTGTAGGTACCCATTTACTAACACTCAAGAGAATAATAATGAAAAAGCACATTTCTCCAAACTCAGGAACTTGAGGCTCAGGGGAATCCCTAATTAGAGATGGGACCAGGGGTGAAGAGTGAGGTCTCTGACTCCAGCCCCGGACGTTCTCCTTACATTGTACACATATCACAAAGAGATCTACTGTTAGCTTGGTTCTCATTATCCCCTCACAATGAAACCTAATAAATGCTCAGCCAGCCAGCGGGAGGATGAGCCAGATAAGCACATGCTACATCAGAGAGAAATACTGTTTCTCTTTCTCCAGCAGACTTGCCACAGTTAAGTTAATTTGAACTTGAAACAAATGTTTTCATTTCTTGCAGTCAGAAAGCACCTCACAGCAAGGGAGGCAGGGATTGAGAAAAGTGTGCACATGTATGTGTGCAGCCTGTATGAGTGTCTGTGTATCCACATGTGTCTGCATGTGCATGTGGGTGCAGCGTGTCTTTGTGTGTGCCATCTGTATGTGTGACTGTGCTGCACATATGTTTCACATACATGTGTATAATCTGTATGTGTATCTGTGTTTCACTGTGTGTGCTCATGTGTGTCTGTGTACATGTATTTGTGTGAAAGAGAGAGGGGGCAGGGTGAGAGAGTTTAAAGACAGCTGCCATCAAGAACTGACATCCCTCTCTCTCCTTGTTGCCCTCGGACAGGAGACTAACCTGTCAGAACTGCAATTCCGGATGATCGACAGATAATGAGTGCCTGGCTCCTTACTTTCCATCAAAGCACTTTTTTTTTTCTGAATTAATTGAGTCCAGAATCCCTGCCCTTGTCCTCGAGGTCTGTAGGTGCAAGAGAGCGGGCTACAGCCACAGTGGTGAAGACATGAGCCCTGGAGGCTAAAGGGGAGGCTGATTCTTTTCTTCAGGGAAAAAAGATCCCCTTGATTGCCTTTACTGCTTCCCCACTTAGATGGGACCTGCATTTGGGAGCATGGTATCCTCTCTCCCCAAATTCCTCCTTCTCCATTCCCCAATCCTTTCCCGAAACAATAGCAATCTCCCTAATATAATCTCCTTTCAGGTTTTAAAAATAGATCCTTAAATGAAGGGGTTGTGTTCCATGGTTATTCCTGCCCTCTGCTGGACGGAACGTATCAGCCAATATGACACATGCTAAGGACCAGGACAGCTGGGCTCCAAGCATCTCTGCTATGATTCTCCGATGCTTACATCCAGACACTCTGAATTTCATCCCGCAAGATATCTGGCCGCTGTCAGTTCACGTTGCATGTGGACTGCTGAGAAATTTCCTGGGGAACATGGTATCCTCAGAGACCTGGATTCAAATCTTACCTCAGAGACTTACTGACTCTATGATCATGGACTGGGTTTATGAGCTAAAGTTTTCATATTTTCACCCTACCATAAAGCTAGCCTCTGTATCACAGGGTTTTTCAGCTTTATTCAAATAATTATTACAAAGTTCTTGAAAGGGTTCTAAAAATGTGTGCTCCTGTTATTATTTTTCTCATGCTCATTTAAAAAAATTAAATTCAGATAGAAATCATAATTATAATAATCATTATTATTATTATTATTATAAATAGCTAGCATTTATGTAATGCCTCAAGGTATGTAAAGCACTTTAACTTATTTGATCCTCAATATAACCCTGAAAGGAAGGTGCTATTATTATTATCTCATTCGACAGATAAGAAAATTTAAGCAACAAGATATTAAATAATGTGTCCAGGGACTTAGTGTCTGAGGCAGGATTTGAGTTTTATGATTTCCCACAGCAAGTCACAGACTCCCAGTTATGCAACTAAATGAAAAACAGAGGGAAAAATATATATGATTTTAAAAGTTCTAATGTATCTACTGTTTGTTGACATTTTCAAAAGAAATAAATAAAAATAGAAATAAAAACGAGCATGAAAATTTAATGGGTTTCCTCCCACAAGCAGTCCATCATGCATATGGTAATATCATACAAGATTCTATAATGGATGCAACCACAGAGAAAACTTTACTCTCTCAGACAAAATCTTGTTCCTATCTCCCCAAGGGAGTGTAAGCTCTTTGAAAGCAAGGGCTTTCATTCTTCATATTTATATTCCTGACACCTAGAACAGTGTCTGGGATTGTGTTGTAGTTATTAAATAAATACTGGTTGAATTGAATAAAATAGAGAAATATATATTCACCAGAGTTATTTATCATGTTAAGAGCAATACGATGCAAAGAATTCAAACAGAAGAGGCATTTCCTGTAACGCATGAGCCCTTCCAGATGTTGTTATTTGCAGATGCTGGAATACCGACTTCATCGATCAAACAGCAAACATTTATTAAATCCCTACTATGTGCCAGGCATTAAACTAAGCACTGAGAATACAAACAACTACATCAAAGACAGTGCAAAGTACAAAATGGTCTCTGACTTCAAGAAGTGAACATTCTACTTGAAGATGAACCTATATGTAAAAGCAAGCACAGAATAACCAGAGGAATCAATCACATATAAGACAGGTAGGGAAGGAAGATAGTTACAACTGGAGAAATCAGAACAAGTTTCTTGTAGAAGGTGATCCTTGAGAAGTATCTTGAAAGAAAAGAAGGATTCTATGAGATAGGGATAAGGATGGAGAGCATTTCAGGAAAGACAGCCAATGCATGGAGATGAGAGATGAATGTCATTTGTGAAAAGCAGAGAAGTCAGTGTGACTGGATCATAGAGTTTAGGAATGGGAATAATAAGGAAGCCTTAAACATTGCAAGGTCTCCTCAGTGAGACCTATAATCACTTCAAAGGAAAGAGCTTTATCATCCACATTGGAAAACCAAGGTGAATGAAAAATTCATAATACACATTTGTATAGCCTACTGAGTTTAGTCCATCAGTACCCACCTTTGATGAGCACTAGCTTCACAAAACAACTTAAATCCCTTGAGATTAGAGCCCATCTTTTGTCTCTTTTTATATGTTCAATACTCGGCACTTAGAAAATACTTAATAAAAGTTTATCACTTGATTGATTGCATTGGATTGGAGTGGGAAACTGTATGGTGCTCCCAAGGGGGTTAAGTTATTTGTTACCAGAAAAGCCCACTTTTTGACCCCAACTATTTCTTATTGATTTGATATGATTGTGGATCGAATTGTTCCAATCTCAGAAGAATAACAATGACTCAGAGAGAAGTAGAAAGAGGTAGAAAGTGTGTTTAATTGCCCAACAACTCCAAAATTGCAGTAAAAAAGCATGCAGGCGATGCTGTGTGTGACTGGAAAACCTGTGGGGGGAGGGGGAAAGAAAGCCATCCCAGAGTGAAAGACAACACAAGTGAAACACCTGAGTCCTGGCCTGGGGCTGGGCCCACAGGAAAGGGATCCAATGAAGCCCTCCAGAACAGCATATAGATTCTCTGCAAAGGATTTAATAAACACAATAGACAAATATGAGAAACTCTGCATGTTACCCTAACAGATGAGTCAGTGATGGCTTGGATTTGAACACAGGAGCAGGAAATGTCTGCCCAAGAGATGAACAGGGTAAGGAGAGAAGCAAGGTACATCACAGACCAAAGCAAGAAATGATGTCATCTAGGAGCTCCATCAGAAGTCCCATGCCTTGAACCAGCAGCTGGAGTAGTTATACAGGCTCCTCCTGCTTTGGACCCCTAAATCCCTTTTATCAAGGCTATGAAGCATCTTAGAGACAACAAGGTAACTAGTTTCATTCTTTGGCAGCTATCCCTGCCAACAGCCACCCTGGTTGATGGGGAAAAAAAAGTTTACAGATCCATGGGACATGGACATGGGACATGGTGAGGGTGGGTTGTAAAATACAAAGTTCTGACTCAGCTAGTTTTTAAATTGTCTTACTGTCTTTTATCTTTCCATTACAATTATTTCAAATCTATCTCTGACTTCCTGGAGCTAATTCCCACTAGTAGAGCTCTGCATTAAGACTACAGAGATTTTGTCACTTTTCTTGAATAATTCTACATCTAAATCTGGAAGAATTGGACCATTTTACACACATCCCCAAAAAGGATAAATCTGTCCCTATGAAAAGGGTATTGTTATGCCACAGTTGTTTGAAATCATTTCCCACTGAGACTATCTCCTGTGGGGTGGGTGAGGGTATAGTAAAACCAACATTTGGGATGGCTTCTGTGTGGCCACAGTAAAACATCAGCCAGAGTTTCAAAAGATACCAGCCGTCACCTGGACATTTCTCCTCACCCTGTCACTGCCCCTTAAAGAGATGACAGAGGAGGGCAAATCTCTTCATGAAAAGGAAACATAGAACTAAAGTCCATGCAAATCTATTGCAGCAGAAAATGACAAGGCTAGATCCTCCCCCAGGAAAGTCCAATATGCCAATGTGACTGTCTACCTATAAGACTATGGGAGAAGTAGGTAAATGCTCATTATTATAAGTGAAAATTAGGGGATGAATCAGGGCCATATTTTTTAATCTACAAAACTTTCTTTTTTGCTTTCTTCCATATGAATTGAATTTCTGATCAAAAATTGTTTGAATGAGGCAATCCAGACAACATCAGGAAACAGATGAAATGTTTCAGTGTTCCATGATTAATTTAGAAATTGAGTAAATACCTTTTGACCTACCAGCATTTTTACTGGCCTTATTTCCCAAAGAGATATTAAAAGAGGGAATGGAACCCACATGTGCAAAATGTTTGTGGCAGCTCTTTTGGTAGTGATAAGAAACTGGAAACTGAATTGATGCCCATCAATTGGAGAATGGCTGAATAAAATTATGAAATGTGAATGTTATGAAATATTGTTCTATAAGAAACTCTCAGCAGGATGATTTCAGAGAGGCTTGGAGAGACTTACACGAGCTGATGCAAAGTGAAATGAGCAGAATCAGGATATTATTGTACACAGAAACAGAAAAATTATACAATGATCAATTCTGATGGATGTGACTCTTTTCACTAATGACATGATCTGGACCAGTTCCAATGATCTTGTGATGAAGAGAGCCATCTACATCCAGAGAGAAGACTGTGGGAACTGAGTGTGGACCACAACATAGTGTTTTCGTTCTTTCTGTTGTTTGTTTGCATTTTATTTTCTTTCTCATTTTTTTCTAGTTTCATTTGATTTTGCTTATGCAGTAAGACAATTTTATAAATATGTATGTTTATATTGGATTTAACACATTTTTTTTTACCATGTTTAACATATATTGGACAACTTGCCATCTAGGGGAGGAAGGGAAGGGAGGAAAATTGGAACATGAGATTTTACAAGGGTTAATGTTGAAGAATTATCCATGCAAAGCTTTAATAAAATAAAATAAAACAAAAAATAAAAAAATTATGGAACTAATAAACAATTAAAAAACAACAAAAAAGAAACTAGGTAGATATATTCTAGATATGTGCCTCCCCAGTTCCTTTGCTTTCTCTGCTTATTCTAATTATAGTCCAGAGAATAGAAAGGAATTAAACCTCATAGAAATAGTTTGATATATTGGGCACAGAGTAGACTTCTCAAATCCTCTGCTGGTTGTAAAGACCAATCAAGACTATGAAGCATAGGTTCTCATCTAAATTCCTGAAACATAAAAGGTATTTAATAAGTGCTTGATGACTGACTAAGGAAACTGAGGCTAAGTTTTTCTTCTCAGTTACTTAGAAATCATAGCTCACATTTCTAGACTATTTTAAAGCTTGCAAAACACTTGGCTTACAAGAGCCCTGTGAACCAGGTAAGGTCACATTATTCCCATCACTTTACAGATAAGTGAACTGAGGCTCAGCGAGAAGAAATAACCTTCCCCCTTCATATAGAGAATAAATAGAAGAGCTCATATTCAAAGATTCAGAAAAGGCAGTGGACTCACATAAGAAGGGAAGGATCATCCATACAAAGACTATATGCTATATCAATATACATGTCATGTTGAGAAATTTAAAGGCAGGTCCACAATACATTGGGTATTCATCCTGGGAAAGATTGATGGAAGGATAATGGACAAGATTAATTCAAAATAGAAGCTGTTGATAAGTGCTAATCAAAATAATTAATGGAAATGTCCTCTAACTATCACTCTTCTGTTTAAGAAACATCAATGATTCCTTCTTGCCCTAGGATGAAATGCAAACTCTTCAACTTGTCACTTGAACTTCTTCCCAAGCTGATTCTGGCTGACCTTTCCAGTCTCCTTACTTGCTGCTCTTCCACTTCATGCACTACACAAACTGTCCTCTGAGTCCCACCTCTGCACCTCTGCATAGGTTGTACCTCATAACTCCCTAGTTTCATTCAAGGATCACTTCTTCATGAGTCACCTTTTAATGAGAAGTTTTCCCCAATCTCTTTATTGTTAGCGTTCCTTCCCTCCCCTTAATTATACATAAACTCGGCTACGTTTCTATGAAATTTTTCATTTCTACAGGAGAAAGTATGAATAAACTTCCTGAGATCAAGGGAGATGACTCTTTTTTGGGGGGAGAGTCTTTGTAGTCCTAGTAAGAGTAGGCATTTAATATACACTTATTGGATTGGATCCATTGAAGAATGGAAGATATAATGTCTATAATATGAAATGTCAACAAATATATTTCTGTGAATCTGCTAATAACCAGAAAGCCATCTCCCTCCCGCTGCTCTCCTATCCACAAATCATTTTAACTCCATGACAAATAATGGACTTTTAGGAATCTCTCTGGGAATCCACTTAATTGCTCAAATTTGTTATCTCATGAAAGGTTTTCTTAAAAATGAAATTAAATAAATGGGCAGAAAAACATGTATATGTAGGCATATGTATATATGCATCTCTCTATATATATGTATGTGTGTGTGTGTGCATGTAAATGTCATTTATATAAGAAGAACCAGGAAACAACTGTGCTTGCTAGAGTGATACTTTTACAATAGCACATTCCTTTAAAATGTATATTCTTTTTAGTTGAAAAATATATAAATCTTTTGCTCATGTCATTGAAAGGGGTCGAACAGAAATGATTCCTATTTCTATACAGTTTTAAAGTTACCAATATGTTTTTCTCACACAACAATCCTGTAAGGTAGACTGATCAAATGCCTCTCCATTTTTTTTACAGATGAAGAAAGCTTGGCTCAAGGAGGTTAAGGAAAGAAAGAGAAAGAAAAAAAATAAAGAAAGAGAGAGAAAGTGAGGGAGAGAGCGATTCAGAGATAGAGACAGAGACAGACAGAGACAGACAGAGACAAAGACAGCAAGAAACAGAGAGAAACAGGGGGACAGACAGAGACAGAGACAAGAAGATAACATTCATATAGTGTTTTAAATATCTCAAAGATCATTTCTAGTGTTACTATGCTTGGTCCTCACAACAATCTTTTGAGGCAAGTGCTATTATTATCAATTACCCCTGTTTGCTGGTAAGGTAACAGATTTGGTGAGCTCAAGCTAACTCCCCAGAGACACAAAGTTAGTATGTATTTGATTCAGGGTTCACACTCAGATCTCACTAGTTTCAAATTTACTATTCTATACACTGTCACTCAGTAGCCATAGTTCTCTTAGTCATGGCAGTAAATAAGTACTGAAGCTGAAATTTGAACCTGGGTCTCTTCTGAGCTCTTATCAAGACATCAAGGTACATTTATAGATGTTTAACAACAAGCTCTCAAAAATTTCTCCAACACACTTTCAAATTTAATCTCCTTTATTGATATTGTCTCTATCAGTTTGTTAAGACAACATGATCAAGACAACAATAAATCAACTTCTGATTTTCATTATTGAATTTACAATTTCTGAGGTGTCCTACTGACAATTTAATAATTGACTATTGCTAGTACATAAGACCTGGCTCCAATCCCTGATTGGAATGATAGTACTTGGAAACTGAAAATAACTGATATTTCTATACTGTGTTACAGTTTTCAAATCCCTTCATACACATTAGCTCCTTTATACCTCACAATAACCACATTATGATGTGGATGACATTCCAGGAATTATCTCCATTTTGTAGATGGAAAAACTATCACACTGTTACAGTGTTTTGGAAGCCAGATTTGAATGAAATTTTATCCTGACTCTCCATGTCTAGCAGTCTTTCCATCATGCCATATCTTCTTTGGAATTCATTCAGTCTCCTTTTCTTCTTCCTCATCCTCCTTGTTCTCCTCTTTTCTTTCTTTCTGTCTTTATTTTTTCTTTTCCTTTTTCTCCTTCTCTTCTTCCTCCTTCTCCTCCTCCTCTTCTTCCTTCTTTTTCTTCCTTTTTCTTTCTTTCTTTCTTTCTTTCTTTCTTTCTTTCTTTCTTTCTTTCTTTCTTTCTTTCTTTCTTTCTTTCTTTTTTTCTTCTTGGTCTTCTGCTACTTCTGCTTCTTTTGCTTCTTTTTTTGGCTTCTTCTTTTTTCCTCTTCTCTCTCTTTCAACAGAAGGATTTATATCAGTTCTTATCTTAATCACTACCAAAAGAGAAAGCTTAAATACTTCTATTGAACGTATTCTCAGATCTAGGTCACTTTCTTCCCTATGTAGTAAGTGAACAAGAAATAGAGAATAAATGCAAATTCTCTGAATTGAACATAAAACCTCTTTACTGCATGTCATTTCTTACTTCACCAAACCTTCTATGTATATTGGCACCAATCAGAACCTCCTATGAGTGCTCTGAAGGGTAGAGTTGCTGACTACCTTACAGATAATTCTGTTCTGGCTCTCTCATTTTGCAAGTGAGTCAACTAGTCCCTAAGAAGTAAAGTCTAGAACAAGATCCTAGAGCTATTAAGTCTCAGAGCTGGGTTCCAGGTTTTCCATTTCACAGTCTTGTATCTAAAATAGTATTGTGTTGATGACAGGAGTTTACTTCTCTATTCCACTGCAGCTTTAATCCATTCCTTACTCCCTACCCCTGGACCTCACTGCCAGTCCTAGTCCTTATGTATTTTGAATTCTATGGCCGAAAGAACCCCACCTACAATTGCCCACACTTTGTGAATAGAAGAAAATAACATTCATAACAATATGAGTATAATATTAAAAGATGGTCATTGGAGCTTTCACGGTGATTGGATGTGGATGGAGAATACATTAGCATCATGGTATAGTAGATAACATGTTTAACTAGGAAGTTGGGAGAATCTAAGTAATTAAACCTGACTCTCAGGTCCCCCATCTAGAAAACAGAGATAAAAATCCTGCAATGTCTGTTATTGGATCATTTGAGGTCTATGCGAGTTTCTATTTAATGCAACAAGCTTTTATTAAGCATTTTCAAGGTAATATAAAGATAAAAATGCAACATTCCCTGACTTCAATGAGCTTCAATTCTAGTGAGAGTAGGGGATGGACTTAACACTTATACAAATTAACACAGAGTTATTTCAAGATGGGAAAAGTAAAAAACTGAGGAATAGGAAAGGCCTAGGAGAAGGAAATAATGTAGAAAAGCTCTGGGAGGCCAATTTAACTGGAACAGAAAGTGCTTTAAAGAGAGTAATGTGAAATAAATCAGGAAAGGTAGGTGGGAGCCAAATTTTGAAGGGCTTTAAATGCTAAGCTGAGAAATGTCTTTTTTTTTTCTCGTATATAATAGGGAGCCATAGATGATTTTTGTGAGGCATGGGAGACTGGTATTTTGGGAATCTAATCTTTGCAGCTGACAGAGCATGAAGTAGAAAGAAAGGATTCTAGAGGTACAGACACCAACTAGGAAATCAATACAGTATTGAAACAGAGCTAGATCCCACTGGATCAGATCCTACCTTCTTAAACTGTGATTTATGATTTCATAAGGGGTCCTGTAATTGAAGGTAGAAATCAAGAAATTATTATTTATTGTCAGTAAATATTTAATTTGGGTACCCACATTATATGCTGATACGCCTAGGGTCATGTAAAATTTATTGGCCAAAAAGGGGTTGTGAAGGGAAAAAGTTTTAGCAGCTCTGGAGGAGCTAGAGTGGGAACAAAAATAAAGGAATCTCTCTACCTTGCTTCGTTCCCAATCTA
Organism: Antechinus flavipes; assembly: GCF_016432865.1. Classification (NCBI taxonomy): domain Eukaryota; kingdom Metazoa; phylum Chordata; class Mammalia; order Dasyuromorphia; family Dasyuridae; genus Antechinus; species Antechinus flavipes. Next base: position 664,181,103 of record NC_067399.1, read on the forward strand.
GCACCCATGTGTACCCCAGCCCCTCCTAGTACATGCAGACAAGATCCAGGGCAGAGGAAGACTCCAGCACTGCTGTATCTCCTGGTGACCATCCCAAGCCAATCATCTAATCTCCCTTTTCACTCAGTCCCCAGCCTGGTTAAGAAAACCAAGGGAAGAGATGAGGTTTAAGGCGATTTTCCACTCAGTTGGAACAGGGGACTCAGAGAAAATTATTCATCAAAATGTGTTCTCAAACTGTGAGACTTTGGGAACATTTCCAGTATTCATTAGCTCTCGGGTTCACACTTCCACCTGGGCGCTGAAGTGCTACTTTGTCAAGAGCAAGAGGATGGAATAGAGAAAATCATTCTCTCTCCTCATTTGTTCATCAATTTCTTTCCTTCAGTCGAAGAAAAGGAGCTAAAAGTAATAAATCATAAGTCTGGAGCTGACCTCACAGGCCGTCTACCTCATTTTAAAAGTGAGGAAACTGAGACCCATAAAAATGATTCCCTTAGGATCACACAGATGGTGGAGCTGGGATTGGAGCTCAGACCCCCAATGCCATCTACATTTCTCTCACTTCTGTATCATACTCCCTCCTAAATGCTTTAATCCCTTTATTATTATTACCCGTTAACCTCTACCCCCCCTCCTCCCAACACACATACACACTGAATCCTGAAGCTCCTGTTCTTTGAAGCCTTTTTTCAGGCAGTAATCTTGTTATATTCCCTTTTGAAACCAAGCATAATTTGAGAGGAGCAGAATTCTTAGAATTATTCCTCTAGGTTCATAGGCCAAGAGTAGATGAGATATGAGATCTCATTTTACAGATGGTGAAACTGAGGCCCTGGAAAAAAGCAGTGACTTATGAAAGATCACACCGTAGACAAGTATTGTCAGTGAAATTCGAATCCAGGTTCTTGAACTTCAGAACTAGTGTTTTGTTTTGTTTTCACTGTAGCACTCTCTATTATGGGGTATAAGCAAGCAGCACGAGTAATAAGGCAAGACTCCTATTCTTTCATCAGTTTAGAAG